>NC_050453.1:35390029-36867529 GCF_903995425.1 Onychomys torridus
TATTATTATTATTATTATTATTATTATTATTATTATTATATTTGTGTTTTAATTTTACATATCAGCCATGTGTTCCCCTGTCCTCCTCCCTCCCGCCCCCACCTTCCCCCCAGCCCTCCCCCTCCATTCCCATCTCCTCCAGGGCCAAGACTCCCCTGGGGATTCATTTTAACTTGGTGGATTCACTATAGGCAGGTCTAGTCCCCTCCTTCCAGGCTGAGCACAGTGTCCCTGTGTAAGCCCCAGGTTCCAAACAGCCAGCTCATGCACTAAGGACAGGTCCAGGTCCCACAGCCTGGGTGCCTCCCAAACAGTCCAAGCCACTCAACTGTCTCACTTATCCAGAAGGCCTGATCCAGCTGGGGGCTCCACAGCCTTTGGTTCACATATCATGTGCTTCTGTTCCTCTGGCCTTTCGTCCCCTTGGCCTTTTGTCCCCGTGCTTTTTCCAATCCTAGGCTCAACAATTCATGCTCCCACAGTCCCTCCTCCTTCTCGACAACTGGACACACAGAGCTCCACCTGGGGCCTGGCTGAGAATCTCTGCATCCACTTCCATCAGTCACTGGATGAGAGTTCCAGCCCGACCGTCAGGGTGTTTGGCCATCTGATCACCAGACTAGGTCAGATCAGGCTTTCTCTCGACCACTGCCAGCAGTCTACAGAGGATGCATCACTGTGAACCTCAGGGGACCTCTCCAGCACTCTGTCCACTCCTGTTCTCATGTGGTCCTCATCCATCATGGTCTACCATTCCTTGTTCTCCCTTTCTGTTCCTGATCCAGCTGGGATCTCCTGCTCCCCCAAGCCTCCCTTCCCTCAAACCTTGCCCTTCATTTCTCCCACTCTTGTCCAGGTTGTTCATGTAGATCTCATCCATTTCTCTGTCATTGGGTGATCCCTGGGTCTTTCCTAGGGTCCCGTTTTCTAGGTAGCCTCCCTGGAGTTGTGTAGCAGTCTAGTCATCTTTGTTTTACATCTAGTATCCTCCTATGAGTAAGTACATACCATGTTTGTCCTTCTGAATCTGGGTTACCTCACTCAGGATGATTTTTTTCTAGATCCATCCATTTGCCTGCAAACCTCATGATGTCATTGTTTTTCTCTGCTGAGTAGTACTCCATTGTGTATATGTACCATATTTTCTTTATCCATTCTTCAATTGAAGGGCATCTAGGTTGTTTCCAGGTTCTGGCTATTACAAACAATGCTGATATGAACATAGCTGAGCAAATGCCCTTGTGGTACGATTGAGCATTCCTTGGGTATATGCCCAAAAGTGCTACAGCTGGGTCTTGGGGGAGATGGATTCCCAATTTTCTAAGGAAGTGCCATATTGATTTCCAAAGTGGCTATACAAGCTTGCATTTCCACCAGCAGTGGAGGAGATTTCCCCTTGCTCCACATCCTCTCCAGCATAAGCTGTCTTCTGTGTTTTTGATCTTAGCCATTCTGACTGGTGTAAGGTGGTATCTCAGAGTCGTTTTGGCAAATACTATGTCTTAAGAAGTTTCTTTCCAGCCGGGCGGTGGTGGCCCATGCCTTTAATCCCAGCACTCGGGAGGCAGAGGGAGGTTGATCTCTGTGAGTTCAAGGCCAGACTGGTCTACAAAGCAAGTTCCAGGAAAGGCACAAAGCTACACAAAGAAATCCTGTCTCAAAAAACAAAACAAAACAAACAAACAAACAAACAAAAAACAAAAAAAGGAAAGAAAAGAAAAGGAAATAAAACAAAACAAAAAGTTTCTTTCCAAAATGGAAGGTTTTAATCTTGGAAGAAACTGATACACAACAGTGCTTTCCCACCCATACATATGCATACACCCATAATAACAAGTACATACAGTACACATACATAGCACACCACAGACACAGCAAATTGCACACAATTAAGAAACAAAAAATATCAAGCCCAGAGATATTCACAGTTGACACCTCTCATACCTCAGAGAGTAATTCCAGTACTATGTCAACTGTTAGAGTTCACAATGAATAAAAGCTTTCAAATACTCTCTATGATGCCAGAAAGCAACTCTCCCAAAGCTTATTAAATGTAGTTTGGAAAATGAAAATCATTGGCAAGTGTGACTTTTGAGTTTCAATGTGAAGTTGTAAGTGATTAGTTAACAGCATCTATTAGTAATTGGTAATGAACAAAATGGTTGAATATTAAGAAACCTACTGATTTAATTAATACAATAATAATTTAAACGTTTGGAAACAGGGACTATCATTGTAGCTGTGAAAAGGCACTTGATCTAATTCAGTAGCTTCTCATGAGAAAGCAACACAGGTAAAGAGTAGTAACAACAGCATGCTTCAATTTCTTTTAAAACAAAGGAACATAAGGTTGATAATTCACCCATGGTTACACAATCTGGATTGACAGAACTTGGATTTGAATCTAGATAGCCTTTTGATTAGAGGTACCTTAGTCCTATACCTTTAGGACAAACACTAGTGCAGTTTTTTTCAACTCTTTGGGGCGCCCACCACCCAGCTCCCAAATAAATATACAGAGACTTATTCTCACTTATGAATGCTTGACCTTTCCTTGGCTTGTTTCTAGCCAGCTTTTCTAACTTAAATTATCCCGTTTTTCTTTAACTATGTTTCCCCTCTGGGCTTTTTACTTTTCTTTATTCTATATATCTTTCTTTCCTTCTTACTCCATGGCTGGCTGTGTGGCCAGGTGGCTGTCCCTTAGTGTTCTCCTCTCCTTTTCTTTTTCTTGTTCCTTGCTCTCTTCTCTAGATTTCTCCTATTTATTTGTTCTGCCTGCCAGCCCTGCTTATTTCTCTCTTCTGCCTTGCTATTGGCTGTTCAGCTTTTTACTAGACCAATCAGGTGTTTGAGGCAGGCAAAGTAGCACAGCTTTACAGAGTTAAACAAATGCAACACAAAAGATGCAACATATCTTTGCATCATCAAACAAATATTTCATAACATAAATGAATATAACACATCTTAAACTAACATTCCACAACACACTAGAGCTTTCCAACCTTTTTCATGCTGTGGCATCCAGAGAAAGTGCTCACACTTTTATCACTTGATGAAATGTATGCTCCATTGCTGCTCGTAGAGACGATGAGCTTAGGTCTTGGACCACCTCGGACCCAATCAGCTAAGCTGCTATGGGGGTTGAGGGAATTAATATTTTTGATGTATCTTAACTTTTGGAAGTTTTCATACCCCACAATGCCTCTAGAACATATATGTGCGCACACACACACACACACACACACACACACACACACACGTGTAAAATAACACCAGAATCTGGTGTGTGCTACAGGTAATACTTCAAATCAGTGAGAAATAAAATAGACCATTAATTTGGGACTAAAATAGCTGAAGTTACATTTAGGGGAAATTATAGCTGAATCCATGAACTTCTAAAATTTCAGAAATGATTTTGAAAGAATAAATAATTCATGAAAAGTGTATAAATTAAAAAAATAACAATTCAGGTATAAGTGATACTTTTCTAAATAAGATTTAAAAATTCCAAAGTAGAAAGAAAACATATTTGTAAAGAACTATGATTTTTTAATTATTAAATATGTTTATTTATTAAATTTTTTTCCATTTTACATACCAACCCCAGGTTCCCCTCCCTCCCTTTCTCCCACCTCCTCACCTCCCTCCAACTCTAACCCCATCCACTTCTCAGAGTGGGTAAAGCCTCCCATCATAGTCAACAAAGTCTGGCATACCAAGTTGAAGGAGAGCCTAGCCCCTCCCCATTGTATCAAGGCTGAGCAAGGTATCCCACCACAGGGAATGGGCTCCAAAAAGCCAGGTCATGCACCTGGGATAAGTCCTGGTCCTGCTGCTAGGGACCCCACAAACAGATGGAGTCACATAGCTGTCACCCACATTTAGCAGGCCTAGTTCAGTCCCATGTAGGTTCCTGAGCTGTCAGTCCAGAGTCAGTGAGCTCCAACTAGCACCGGTCAGCTGTCTCTGTGGGTTTCCCCATCATGTTCTTGACCTCCTCTTCTTCTTTTTTTTTTGGAATGTCGAATGTCATTTATTGAAGGAGGGAGGAGGTCTTAAATACAGACTTACAGAAGTTTGCTTCTTTTTTTTTTTTTTTTTTTTTTTTTTTAAGCTGAGGATCGAACCCTGGGCCTTGCACTTGCTAGGCAAGCACTCTACCATTGAGCTAAATCTGCACCCCTGCTCCTGATGTTTTACAATCTTGCATCTAAGCAGTTAATGCCCAATATGCTGGATTCACAGACAAGGAGCTTCCCCTTAAGCATTCAGGAGGGTGGAATCTCGCAGGGAATTAGCATAGGGAGAATAAATATCAAGGTCAAGGTCAGCAAGCAAGGCAACAGTTACACAAAACAGGGGCCAGGGACCTATAGGTCCCCCCCCCCAACTTTTACTAAAAAATGAGCTTCTGCTTAGGTTGCATAGGACGTCAGCAGGTCACCTTACCCGTCATGGAGACACCTGTCCAGGCCACACAGGTGTTCTGTCTTAGGTTGGTGAGAGCCCCCCAGGCATTACCCGGCTCTGAATACTCATTAATATACAGGCTCAGTTGTGTGAGAGCTGCAGAGTTGACTGTTGCCAAAGATCTCTAAGTGGCGCTGGGCTTGCCATCTGTGTGTTCAACACAGAAAAGACCAACAGAAGTCTTTACCCACCCATAGGTTAAAAGGCAACTGAACCATTCCCTTCCTTAATGAGCCTTACTGCAAATTGGAGTCCTTATAAGATGGTATCCTGAGAGCAAATGGAACTTGAGTTTGTAAATTTATAACTTTCAAAGCCAATCGAAATGTATATAATTATTGACCTAAATTTGTCATGCCCAATAGAATGAAAGATTAATTAACTGTGGTAGCTACTTTTGCTGTGAGGGTCTCCACTGTGTTAACTGTAGTAACCAATTATGAAATGGCAATCCCAGAAACAGTAGTAGCAGTGGTTGTCACTGTTATAACAGCAACAATGGTGACAGCGATGTCAGATTCTCTTCTGGAGTGTGTGGGTATCCTTTGGCATGGACACAACTCCAGGAACACGAACTGCTAAGGTCCATTATTCTTGATCCCAGCACGACTCAAGCTGGCAGCTCTTAATATTGTGATGTTTCATTGAGGGTTGCTTAGTAATTGAGTAAAACCAGATCTTATTATAAGCAACAGTCATCCTAAGGTCCTCCATGTCATATATATATATAGCCTTATGGTTCTGTGGGTTGCAGTCTGATTGTTCTTTGCTTTCTATCTAGAATCTACTTATGAGTGAGTACATACCATATTTGTACTTCTGGGTTTGGGTTCTTTGCTACATAGTACTCCATTGTGTATATGTACCACATTTTCTTAATCCATTCTTCAGTTGATGGGCATCTAGGTTGTTTCCAAGTTCTGGCTATTACAAATAATGCTGCTATGAACATAGTTGAGCATGTATCTTTGTGGTATGGTTAAGCATTCCTTGTGTATATGCCCAAGAGTGGTATGGCTGGGTCTTGAGGTAGATTGATTCCCAATTTTCTGAGAAACCGCCATACTGACTTCCACAGTGGTTGTACAAGTTTGTATTCCCACCAACAGTGGAGTAGTGTTCCCATTGCTCCGCAACCTCTCCAACATTGACTGTCATTAGTGTTTTTGATCATAGCCATTCTGCCAGGTGTAAGGTGGTATCTCAGAGTCGCTTTGATTTGCATTTCTCTAATGATTAAGGATGTTGAGCATTTCTTTAAATGTCTTTCAGCCATTTGTGTTTCTTGTTTTGTGAATTCTCTGTGTAGCTCTTTAGCCCATTTTGTAATTGGATCGTTCGGTATTTTGATGTCTAATTTCTTGAGTTCTTTATATACTGTGGAGATCAATCCTCTGTCAGATGTGGGGTTGGTGAAGATCTTTTCCCATTCTGTAGGCTGTCTTTTTGTCTTATTGACCATATCTTTTGCCCTGCAAAAGCTTCTCAGTTTTAAGATGTTCCATTTATTAATTGTTGTGCTCAGTGTCTGTGCTGCTGGTGTTATATTTAGGAAGTGCTCTCTGGTGCCAATGCGTTCAAGAGTACTTGCTACTTTCTCTTCTATTAAGTTTGGTGTAACAGGATTTATATTGAGGTCTTTGGCCCACTTGGACTTGAGTTTTGTGCATGAAAACAGATATAGATCTATTTGTAATCTTTTACATATTGACATCCAGTTATGCCAGCACCATTTGTTGAAGATACTTTCTTTTTTCCATTGTACAGTTTTGGCTTCTTTGTCAAAAATCAGGTGTTCATATGTGTGTGGATTAATGTCAGGGTCTTCAATTAGATTCCATTGGTCCATATGTTGGTTTTTATACAAGTACCAGGCTGTTTTTATTACTATAGCTCTATAGTAGAGCTAGAGGTCAGGGATAGTGATGCCTCCAGAGGTTGCTTTATCATACAGGATTATTTTAGCTATCCTGGGTCTTTTGTTTTTACATATGAAGTTGAGTATTGTTCTTTCCAAGTCTATAAAAAATTGTGTTGGTATTTTGATGCATTGAAACTGTAGATTGCTTTTGGTAGGTAAGATTGCCATTTTTACTATGTTAATCCTACCTAACCATGAGCATGGGATATCCTTCCAATTTATGACATCTTCTTCAATTTCTTTCTTTAGAGATTTAAAGTTTTTATCAAAAAGGTCCTTCACTTGTTTAGTTACTGTTATCTCAAGGTATTTTATATTATTTGTGGCTATTGTAAAGGGTGATGTTTCTCTGACTTTTTTCTCAGCCCTTTCATCATTTGTGTATAGGAAGGATACTGATTTTTCGAGTTGATCTTGTATCCTGCCACTTTACTGAAGGAGTTTTTCAGCTTTAGGAGTTCCGTGGTAGAATTTTGGGGGTCACTTATGTATACTATCATATCATCTGCAAATAGTGAAAGTTTAACTTCTTCCTTTCCAATTTGTATCCCTTTGATCTCTTTTTATTGTCTTATTGCTCTAGCTAGAACTTCTAATACTATATTGAATAAATATGGGGAGAGTGGACATCCTTGTCTTGTTCCGGATTTTAGTGGTATCAGTTTGAGTTTCTCTCTGTTTAATTTGATAGTGGCTGCTGGCTTGTTGTAAATTGCCTTCATGATGTTTAGGAATGTCCCCTGTATTCCTGATCTTTCTAAGAGCTTTATCATGAAGGGGTGTTGGATTTTGTCAAATGCTTTTTCAGCATCTAATGAGATGATCATGTGTTTTTTTTCTTTCAGTTTGTTTATATGGTGTATTACATTGACAGATTTTCATATGTTGAACCATCCTTGCATCCCTGGAATGAAACCTACTTGGTCATGATGGATAATTTTTTTTAATGTATTCTTGGATTTGGTTTGCCAATATTTTGTTGAGTATTTTTGCATCAATGTTCATGAGGGAGATTGGTCTGTAATTCCCTTTCTTTGTTGCATCTTTGTTTTGTTTGGGTATCAGGGTAATTGTAGCTTCATAGAAAGAGTTTGATAGTGTTCCTTTTGTTTCTATTGTGTGGAACAATTTGAAGAGTATTGGTATTAGTTCTTCTTTGAAAGTCTGGTAGAATTCTGCACTGAAACCATCTGGTCCTGGGCTTCTTTTGGTTGGAAGACTTTTGATGACTGTTTCTATTTCTTTCGGAGTTATTGGCCTATTTAAATGGTTTCTCTGGTCTTGATTTAACTTTGGATGTGGTATCTATCCAGAAAATTGTCCATTTCTTCCAGATTTTCCAATTTTGTGGAGTTTAGGTTTTTGAAGTATGACCTGATGACTCTCTGGATTTCCTCATTCTCTGTTGTTATTTCTCCCTTTTCATTTCTGATTTTTGTTGATTTGGGTTCTTTCTCTTTGCCTTTTAGTTAATTTGGCTAGGGGTTTGTCTATCTTGTTTGTTTTTTCAAAGAACCAACTCTTTGTTTCATTGATTTTTTTGTATTGTCTTGGTTTCTATTTCATTGATTTCAGCCCTCAATTTGATGATTTCCTGGCATCTATTTCTCCTGAGACCATTGATATTGATGGATATTAATGACCAGTGATTGTTAGTTCTTGTTATTTTTGTTGTCGTGTTGTGTTGTCCTTCTTTACTGTTTGTTGGTGTGGGATTATAAATTGCCTGAGTTTTTATAGGTGTGTTTAGCTTCTTAAGGTTGGATTTTTCCTTCTAGTGTTTTCTGTAGGGCTGGGTTTGTGGACAAGTATTGTTTAAATTTGGTTTTATCATGGAATATTTTGTTTACTCCATCTATTTTGATTGAGAGTTTTGCTGGGTATAATATTCTGGGTTGGCATCCATGGTCTCTTATTGTCTGCATAACATTTGTCCAGGACCTTCTAGCTTTCATAGTCTCCATTGAGAAGTCTGGTGTTATTATGATGGGTTTGCCTTTATATATTACTTGGTCTTTTTCCTTTGTGGCTCTTAATATTTTTTCTTTGTTCTGTATGTTTAGTGTTTTGATTGTTATGTGGCAAGAGGACTTTTTTTTGGATCCAGCCTATTTGGTGTTCTGTAAGCTTCTTGTATCTTCATAGGTATTTCTTTCTTTAGGTTAGGAAAGTTTTCTTCTATGACTTTGTTCAATATGTTTTCTGTGCCTTTGAGTTGATACTCTTCTCCTTCTATCCCTATTATCTTAGGTTTGGTCTTTTCATGGTGTCCCATATTTCTTGGATATTTTGTGTTACAACTTTTTTGTCTTTAGTGTTTTTTTTTTTTTGAGTGATATATCTATTTTCTCTATTGTGTCTTCATTGTCCGAGATTCTCTCTTCCATCTCTTGCATTTGGTTGGTTATGCTTGTTCCTATAGTTCCTGTTTGTTTAGTCAGGATTTCTATTTCCAGCATTCCCTCAGTTTGTGTTTTCTTTATTGTCTCAATTTCATTTTTCAGATCTTGGATTGTTTCCTTCCTCTGTTTAATTACTTTTTCTTGGCTTTCTTTGATTTCTTCCAATTTTTTGTTTGTTTTTTCTTCCATTTCTTTAAAGGAATTTTTTGTTTCCTCTCTAAGGGAGTTTTTCACTTCCTCTTTAATGGAGTTTTTCATTTCCTCCTTAAGGGAATTTTTTATTTCCTCTTTAAGGGAGTTTTTCATTTCTTCTTTAAGGGCCTCTATCATCTTCTTAAAGTCATTTTTAGGGTTTATTTCTTCTGTTTCTCCTGCCTTGGTATATTCAGATCTTGTAGGTGTAGAATCACTAGGTTGTGATGTTGTCATATAGGTCTTCATGTTGTTACCTGTGTTTTTGCACTGGCGTCTACTCATCTCTTCCTATGTTTGGTGCAGGCAGTGTTTGTGTCTGAAGGTGCCTCTCTTGTTCTAATTGTTAGTCTTGGTTCATTAGGATTTCTTTGTTAAATTGGTGCTGTTTGTCTGATTCTGGTGATCTGGTGGGTTTGCCTTCTTTTGTGTGCTCAGGTCATGTTTTGCTCTTTCGTGAACCCCTCAGCTGTTCTTGTTTCCTCAGACTGCAGACTGTAGGTTTCTGATTCTTCTCCCAGATGGATTTCAGCTGAGTAGGGTAGTCTCAGTAACACCTCCAAGTTGTTGGGTTTCGCAGGATCAGCAGCTGGGCCCTTGGGTTGGCCTCAGACAGTGTTCAGATCTGTTCTGGTCTCCTCCCACGGAGATGGCTCCTTCCCCAGGTGTTGGTATTAAAGGCGTCCTTGTTCCAAGCTTTTGATCAGGAGCTTGTTTTCATCAACTCCTCATCGGATGGCAGCTCAGCTCCTGGTTTTTATTATAATTGCATCTAGGCCTCTGCCCCACCACTGGGCCTGCCTGCCTCTGGGGCCCTGCGGTGCCAGGATCCGGTCCACCCGCCATGCCGCGCTCTGCTCTGCCCGTCTACCTACCGCCTCCTCTGCAGCCCCCAAGAACTATGTTTTAAAGATTTATTTATTTATTGTGTATACAGTGCTCTGTCTGCATGTGTCCCTGCAGACCAGAAGAGGGCACCAGATCTCATTATAGGTTGTTGTGAGCAACCATGTTGCTGCTGGGAATTGAACTCAGGACCTGTGGAAGAGCAGTTGGTACTCTTAACCACTGAGCCATCTCTCCAGCCCAAGAACTATGTTTTAAAAGAATGAAGCTTTATGTAAAGCAGTAAGTACTCTAAGCAAAATTTTAAAAAAACCTGGAAAATTGCAAAAATATATTTTTCATGAAATATACTGATCTTCTTAATACAGAAAAAATAAAAAATCATTAATAAAAAGCCATTCCGAAAGTAAAAATTAGTCACTAGTATAAGTAGGTTCTTGTCAGATTAAAAAGTTTAACTGTTAAACATAATAGGTGCCATTGGAGAGATGGCTCAGAGGTTTAGAAAAAATGCTTCTTTTGTTGCAGAAGAACCAAGTTTCTTTGCAAACATCCATATATTTAAAATTTGCTTGTTGCTGAGGTAAAATCTCATATTAGGATGTATTGGGAGCACTGTGTGTGTGTGTGTGAGTGTGTGTGTGTGTGTTAGAGAGAGAGAGACAAAGACAGAGACAGAGACAGAGAGACAGAGAGATTGTTTCAGATCGAGAGAAAGGGAGAATGCGAGTATGTTATATGTTATTATGTTTCATTAATTATTTAAAAAATCCACTACAAAATGAAATTTGAACTTTTTCCACAGAAATTTGTATAAGCAGAAGAAAGTTCATCTTTGTGGAAACTACAGCATAATTGTTTTAATGGTTATATATGACATAAATATATACCTACACTCATAAAAATGTGACTCAAGTTGGAAGCTGGAACAGATAGTACAGAAATATCAAAATGAAAATATATTAAATATTAACTACAGTATTATTGTGATCTTTTTATCTTCCTCTGCAAACCTACAAATTTAGATTTCCTAATTTATGGTAGTAAAACACTTTCATGTGTTCTATAGAAATATGGAAGAATTTTGTAGTTTGTTTTGTCAAAAATGAGAAGGCCACATTACATCTCCAATGTTCCTTTTGTCATTGATGATGGCTTACACAGCCATTGACAGAATTTGCAATTATCTCAACATTTTATGGTGTTCTAATGACTGTTTTCAGTGTTTTTTAATAACATAGTTATTCTATCTCTGTTTTCTAAATTTGAAATAAAACATAAATATATATTGCCATTTGTAAAATAAAAACCAGCTCTAGTAGGCAAAGGGATATAATAAAGTGTATAAACTGTATACACTAAAAATTAACTGGATTATGCATATATGACCTTATGTTCATTTTTCTTCAAAATTAAAAAATGCATATGATAGCAAAGGAAACATACCAAGGTGGGATTTCCCACACATCAGATTGTTGCGAAGGATTAAGATATTAGATAAACAATATTGTTGATGGGGGTGTGGGGAAAGGCCAATTTTCATCTCCAGCCTTGGATGAATTAATCTTGAGTATCCTGTGTAAATCAATTTAATAAAATCCATCAATTTAACCATACATAGAGCTTCTAGTCAAGGGATTTGAATGTCAAGAAGTCAGTTAGTGAGCATACATCCACAAAATTGAAGACAAGTATACACAAAAGTCACAGCATCATTTGGTATGGAAAGTTAGACAACCAAAATGTTCAGTAATAGGGAAATAAGCACATCTCTTAAAAATAAAGAAGACATATTATCCACAATACAGAGAAATCATATTCCTCTATTTGTAAAGAAAAGGGACCAAATAAATAGCTTTAAAGCACACGTGTGTGTGTGTGTGTGTGTGTGTGTGTGTGTGTGTGTGTGTGTGTGTGTGTGTGTGTGTGTGTGTGTGTGTGTGTGTGTGTAATGTGTAATGATAGGGGAAAATGCTGAGAGATGTAATTGAGCTGCATAAGTGGCCAAGGATCTGGAGTATTAAAGAGGTCTCTGTTATGTCCTGGTTGAAGTTTATTCTTTCCTGTAAATGTGCTGTTTATTTTTATTTCAAAATAGAAATAGGAAATTGCTTTTAGCACTGATCATTTTCAGGTGTCTGGGATGGGAATCATCATACTGACCTTTTCCAGATTGACCACCCCCTCTAAATAAAGCATTTTATAAAGCATCTTGAAGATGCTGATGTCTTTGTGGTTGCAACCATGCCTCTGTGGTTCCTATTCTAGTTAACTGAAGATGCATTTGTGGTGGTAAGAAGTAGATTCTTGGGTCTACAAGATTTAATTTTACCCTAATCTTGTGTTTTTTTTTTCCCAATCTTGTGTAATATCCTTTGAAAATGGATCTCCAGAAGGAAAAATTTCCAGATAAGGTGTGTAGAAGGCGCATGCACACGGGGGTGGGTTCTGGTACAAATACACATGAAAGTAGAGAAAAGGGTGAAGTTGGCTATCTTTTAACTATCTTTATCTGGCTGTTTTGTTTTTAGGCAACTCCTGCTGTGGGTCATGTTTTTGTGCAAAAATCATTTCAAGTTTCAAAACCTTCACTTAGAAATATAGAGTGCAGGTAGTTGGTAAGTCTGAGAACTGCTACTTTTGCTCTACTCATAGAAGTTTTATGGTAAAATGTTTGTTCTAATTGTTAGTAGCTTAGTTTTAATAGTATACAGTGAATCTGGTGCAGACCTACCTCTTTACCCTCTATATTCTTTTTCTTAAAAATTAAATCCCCTCCAAAAAACAAAAAGAATTAAATCCTTATGTATCTTTGGAATAATTTTATAATTATTACTTCATGAAACCACATTTTAAGTAATTTAGAAAAAAGAGGAGTTTCAAATAATGATATAGTAATACTGGCTAATATGTGGCCTGTGTAAGTTTAGGCTTAGCACTATCCTTTTGAGGTGTGAATCTCATTTACTTTATAATCTCATTTTATTTCAGTCTTAAGGACTCCATTTAGAATCTGTTGTATGACAGATAGATAATATCCAGACACTCCCAACTTATGTTTATATGAGGATGTCTTAATTGCACAATTGTATGCATATCTTTATTTTAATTACAACATAATTACATCAGTCCTTCCTTCCCTTTACTCTCTCCAACCCCTTCCATATCCTCTCAATCCAATCCTTCCTTGCCAACTCTTCCCTCTCAAATTCATGTCCTCTTTCACTTTGAATATTATTCACACACACACACACACACACACACACACGTGTGCGCGCACGTGTATAAATACAACCTGATGAGTCTGAAAAAAAGAACTGTTATTCTTATATATCAGATTGTTTGCTACAAAATAATGGGACATAATATAATACAATTTCGAAGATAAATTGTATTCTAAGAATAAACTAGCTGTGTTTCTTGGTGAAAAAGAATTCAATGGCATCATACTTTATGAATTTATAAAATGTATTACCTACTTAGTTTTTAGCCATTGAACTGTTAAAAAGAATAAGCCCAAGACATCCTACTTAATGAAACTTTAAAACTTCTGCTTGAAATTATAATTTAAAGGTTAAAGAAATTCAATGAATTCGTGTTCGGTAAGTGAGTAGGTTTTAAAAATGAATCAGTCAGAGATGTTACATATTATTAGTAGTTTTAAACATTTTTAAAAATACATTTAGTATTTCATGTTTCATTTTTAGAAGATACAACTTGGCATGAATGTCTTTTGGATAATTGCGTTTGAAATTGCAGGAAAAGTTTCATGTGTAACAAATGCAGCCCTAAAATGGCTCCATGACACAGATCTTGAGACAAATTGTAGCATTAGTCATCCTTAAACATCAATAAAGAGTCTATTTCTAGATATAATTACATTTACTGGTTTGGAAACTATTTTTTCCTTATATTAAAGAATATTACTTTTATTAAAAGTCTCTTGGGGTCTGGTGACATTTTACTGATTGAGTTTGAAAGCAAAGAACAAAGAGATGTTCCTACTTATATACTGCATATGTGGGTTTTAAAGTTAGGAAGATCTGTATTTGATTCTCAGGTCCACAAGTAAATTGATAGTGTGAGCATGGGAAATATGTTCAACTGCCCTGGACTGAGGACACCGACTTCAAGTGATAGTGTGGACAGTAATGATAGTGTGTCTTGGGTATTTGTCACTGTGTCTGACACATGATGTTCTCAGTGAAAGATACATTTCCTTTTCTGTGCCTATAAGTTGAAGCATCCTCACTGCTTTCTTCTTAGGCAGATTCAAGGTTACATTGATTCATTTGGAGTAGAATTCTGTGTGGTGTGGGAGATAAGGATCTAGTTTCTTTCACATGTTGCTATCTAGTTTGAGCACATTTGTTGAAGATACTGTCTTTTCTTCAATTTATATATTTGGCCTCTTTGCCAAAAATCAGGTGGCTATAGGAATGTGAAATTATATATGGAACTTTGATTTTATTTAGTTGATCACTGTGTCTGTTTTCCTCCCTCCCTCCCTCCCTCTCTTCTTTCTTCCTTCCTTCCTTCCTTCCTTCCTTCCTTCCTTCCTTCCTCCCTCTCTCTCTCTCTCTCTCTCTCTCTCTCTTCCCTCCCTCCTCTCTCTCTTTCTTTCTTTCTTTCTTTCTTTCTTTCTTTCTTTCTTTCTTTCTTTCTTTCTTTCTTTCTTTCTTTCTTTCTTTCTTTCTGTGTGCCAGAACTATGCTGTTTGTATCCACGTGGCTCAGTAGTACAACTTGATATTGGGGATGTCTTATAGAACTGAGGGGCATAACAGACTGTTTTTATTGTCTAAGAAGGGGGTTGGTCAGCCATTGGAAAGTTCTCAGCTCCCTTAGGGCTTAAGAACCTGGACTTCACTTCACCCTACAGGTAAAATGGAGTCTGAAGTCAAAATGGCAGTCCTCAGGACAAGGTGCTTTTGCCTGCTCCCTTCAGTACAAAGTTTTTGTCTGTAGACAAAATGTGTAGGGGATATAGAAGTTTGTCATCAACATCAAATGTTAGAGTGGTCAAGTAACATAACTGGCGTGTGTCCATTAGATTGTATTTAAGGTGTTTGGTATATCTAATGAGAATGGCTTCAGTTTACTCACACTGCTAGTTGCTTTCAAACTTGAGATTAGAAATCAGGTCTGTATGACTTTAAATTCCACTTATACTGTGCATGAGAGGAAACAACAGCTCATCATACTTGACTTTCAAATAGAATTGACAAATGTCATCAGATTTCCAAGAGATTTTTAATGAGAATAATATTCTTTAATATGAAGACGAAAGTAGTTTCTAAGCCAGTAAATGCCATTATGTCTGGAAATAGAATCTTCATTGATGTGCAAGGATGAGCAATGCTACAGTTTGCTTCAGGATCTGTGTCATGGAGGCATCTTAATGCTGAGCTGATCACCTATGAATTTATCCATTATCTCAAGCACGTTGGCCTAAAGCAGATTCACACAATAGTCTGCTGTAGCAGGGAAGAGTGGGGAATGATAGCAAGTTCCACTGCCCAGGGAAATGATATCAGAATGGAACCTCAAGTTAGAGAGGAGCAAATTTAGGCATGCATTCAGTGCTAGGAGCTTTCATGGACAGAACAGCAGCTGCAAGTCCTGAGGAAGAAAGGGTGCATCATATGGAAGACAAAGCAAGAAGGCTTAAGAGCCTTAGGCCTAATTCATTAGTGGAACTCTTCAAAAGTATCAAAGAATGCAATTTCCAGGCTCCTTTATGTCCCATTTTCAAATCTCCTTTGAAACGGAAATAGTTTGCTTAGAGAAAAAGTGCAGGCACAGCACAGTAGCTGTCTTTCTCTTCAATAAATCATTGCAGATTTCTCTGTAAATAAAGATAAAGCCCAAGGACAACATTTTGAAAGAGACCTGTATGGTATTTTCTCAAGAGTTTTTTATTCAACATATGTGTGTGTGTGTGTGTGTGTGTGTGTGTGTGTGTGTGTGTGTATGATAAATATATATATGTATATATGAAAGCTAACAATGTTTATTGTGATTATGATAAACAATGTCAATGCCTGTTGTATTAGTCAGGAGTTTCTAGGGCAACAGAATTTAGAGAATTAATCTCTCTCTCTCTCCACACACATACATGCACACACATATCTCTATCTATCTATCTATCTATCTATCTATCTATCTATCTATCTATCTATGCAATCTAGATAATCCAACAATGGCTGGCTGTGAACAGGAAGTCTAATAATCCAGTGGTTGCTCAGTCCACCAAGCTGGATGTCTCAGCTGGTCTTCAGTGTACACTACAGTTCCAAAGAAGGAAGCTCTAATGCCGATGAAGGAATGGACTTGCTGACAAGGCAAGGACAAGCAGGCAAGGAGAAAGGCTTCCTTCTTCCATGTTCTTAATACAGGCTTCCAGTGGAAGGTGTAGCCCGGATTAAATGTTTGTGTCTTCCCTCCTCAAGGATCTGGATTGAAGACCTATCTTTCTACCTCAAACATCTGGACTAGAAGTAGTTCTTCCTACCTCAATTAAACAATTAAACAAAAAATCCCTCATAGTATGCCCTCTGGTTTTTGTATTTCAGTTAATTCCAGATATAGTCAAGTTGACAACCAAGAATAGCCATCATATCTGTTCTAACTGTATAGAAATGTATTGAATTGTGTAGACTTTGGGTCTGGTTAATTTTGTGGTGTGATATTTTTATTTATTTGCAAGTTTTTTTTTTAAATAATAAAGTTTATAAAGTTTAAAACACAGTTAATATAGTAATACTTGTTAAAAGATGGCATCATAACAAATGGTGTGGTATTTTATAAATAATAAATGTTTATTGAGTGAACAAATGATTGTGTTAATGAAATACATTTGTATTCTCCAGAAGATTTTTATGACATCACATATTGAATTCAAGTAATTTCTGACATATTTATGCTGTTTTATATGTAACATCATGTAACTTACATTCTTATAACTTACAAATTATTTTATAAACAACATATAATAGGGCATTATTTTATTTGATTGTTTTTATGATTTTATTAGTTTATATAATATAGAATAAGCATGATAATAATGCTAAAGCACTATTGTTGGTGAAGCTTTAGGGACACAAATATTAAAAATAAAAAAAAACCTTAAATGTAATTTTCTTTTTAGCAATTCATGTGCCAATGATGGAGGTATTTGAAGATATGGGTAAATATTTTACACTTCTCCAACTGAAGCATACTAATATTGCTTCTAGATGACTCAATGTGTGTGTATATTTTGGTGCTCATTTGCAGGGTTTATTCAGTTTTTCATTTTTGCCTTTTCTAAAATAAATCAGTCCTAATGAAATTATGCTTCTAGTGTGAAAAGCAGGGCTTTGGATTAAGGCTATACATATCACTTATGTGAACTAAATGACTGAAAAAATGAGAAATGTGCATTTCATGTGATTATCTTATTGACTGTAATATTAAATATGTATGTTATAGAGCTAGCAGTTCCTTTCATTTATTATCTTGATTGCTTACATAAGTATTTGTTAGTTGTTTCTCATCATTAATTATTATCAGTGAAAACTGTAGTGACAACTGTGACCTTTTCTGTTGCTGAAATAGTTGAAATTTATTTATTTAATAATATTCACTTTTGTGACTTTATTAAGCTCAAAGCATTTGGTTTTCAAGTCATAATCTCCTAGAATTGGCTCCTTGAAATTTCCATAATGTTGGCTGGTTCTACTAAGTGAATAGCAACATATGGTGGGATTCATCAATCTAGGCCATGGCTGCCTAACAAGGTTTTATAGACTGTCCATCATTATCACATCCATTGCTTCAATGGGGAGAAAGAAAGAAAAAGTGAACAAATAAGAAATAAGTCAATTAAAAAAAAGAAAAAGAAAAGGCCAGTGGTTCTCAACCCATGGGTCAAAACCTTTTTAGGGGTTTAACAACCCTTTTACAAGAGTCATATATCAGACATCTTGCATATCAGATATTTACATTACAATTCATAACAGTAGCAAATTATAATTATCAAATAGCAATGAAATAATTTATGGTTAAGAGTTACCACAACATGAGGTACTGTATTAAAGGGTTGCAGTGAAGTTGAGAACCACTGAAGAAAAGGCTCAGTGGTAGAGATCCATTCTGTCATTTACTGATTATAGCACCTTACAGTGTCTGAGGGGTGTTGTGGTGGCCATGAGTATAGGCATTATTCCTAAGAGATGAATGGCTTTGAAAGAATAATGCTTTCTTCAAAACACCTCTGGCACTTTTGCAATTGCTGCAACTTTAGTTCAGTGATGTCTAATTGCAATGTTTCTTGGTGTTCACATCTCCCTACTTGCTTGCCACTGCCTTTTCCCCTGGGAAATGCATACTTAGCTGCCTCTTAAATACAACTGAAGGAAACCCATAATTGTAATATTTACTACTCTTTCTAGGAATTTGATTTGTCCACTCTGGTGTATAACTTTTTCTAGATTGTTTTTGGTGGCTTCCTATGTTGGAGGTCATGGAGTGACTTCTTCAAGTGCCAGTGCAGGCTCAGCTGGCTGATGTTGGTCTGTGCTGCCATGCAGCGCCTGCCAGCTCCTGCAGGTTATTGTTGGCAGCACCCCCTTGGATTAGTAAGATTTTCCCATTTGTGTACCTTCCATTTCATGCTTCTGTAGCTTCACATGATTCATATGTAAAAAAGACTTCTAGCAGTTCCTGATGCATAGTACGTGCTAATGAAACACTAAATATAGCAAGGGTTAAATATTATTAAGTAATCCACACTAAATATTCAAGTTGAATTCACTGGTACCAAGCAAAATACTTTACATTTGTGTGCTTTGAGTGGGGATTGAGGCTACAAGAAGCCTATATTTGTGTTCTCCACTTGTTTTTTTCTTTGGAGCTGAGTATTGAACCCCAGGCCTTGCACTTGCTAGGCAAGTGCTATACCACTGAGCTAAATCCCTAACCCTCTCCACTGGATAGGGTGTTCTAAACAGTATTTGGAGGTAGTCATGCTCAACATCCATAGAAAACTGTGTGAGTGCATAAGCCTGTCTCTCTCCTGACTACAGATGAACTATTTTACTCATTTATTTATTCATCTATCTATCTATCTATCTATCTATCTATCTATCTATCTATCTATTGTTTTTCGAGACAGGGTTTCTCTGTGTAGCTTTGCGTCTTTCCTAGAACTCACTTTGGAGACCAGGCTGGCCTCGAACTCAGAGATCTGCCTGCTCTGCCTCCTGAGTGCTGGGATTAAAGGCGTGTGCCACCACCGCCTGGCCAGATTAACTCTTCCACAGAGGGATGTTGTTGGATAATCTTTTTGTACACAGTGAAGATGTGTCTCTGTCAAGGCACCTTCTGATTGGTTTACTACAGAACTGAATGGCCAATAGCTAGGCAGAAGAGGATAGGGGGAACTTCCAGGGAGAGAAACTCTGGGAAGAATCTGAGCCGAGAGGGAGTTCACCAGCAAGATGCATAGCAAGTCGGATGTATAGTATGTGGAGAAGTAGCGAGCCACATCGCAGAATGTAGATTAATATAAACAGGTTAATTTAAGTTATAAGAGCTAGTTGGGAACAAGCTTAAGCTAAGGCCAAACTTTCATAATAAATAAGAAGTCTCTGTGTCGTTATTTGGAAACAGGTGGTCCCAAAGAAAGTTCGACTATGCAGGAAAAAGCTCAAGATTAAATGTTAACGCTTTTATAATCCAGTTTGTTGTCATTACAAGTCAAGAGAATTTTAGAATGTATGCATTGCTGAATAGGTCACTGAAGAGTGAATGTGTGCAGAGACTGGGATGAGAAAGGGGAATTTGGTGCTTGGGGGAAAACAGAGCGGGACTGGAATGACTGACCTGGTACCCTTCAGCTGAAGAGCTGCACAAAAGCATCTCTCCTCCTGCCTCCACAAATTGTGTTTGATTGCTCAGGCTTAAATCCCCAGGCAGGCATATCAGAGGTCAGCCTGACATATAGTCAGACAGAGAGGTCTGAAAGTGTTTACCGAAGACTGGGAAAACTCCGGCTTTTGTTCTTTCTGTCCTCTTTTTCCGAATTCCCTCTAGAACACCTCATGGAGTCTTAGGTAGGTCCCAAGAAACTATTAAAGTGGGCTTAATATGATGAAATCAGATCTCAGCTTATACTTACGCTCTAACAAGTTAATATTAGCTAACAATCGGAATATTTGTGTCAGAGATTCTGCAATTCTGCAACTCTAACTACTTCTGTGTGCATTGAACACTTGCAATTTGTGCATTTCTCCTGCTATTCCATGCCATTATCCAAATGATAGACCCCCCCTTTTCTTGTTAAACTGTGGATAGGGTGAAATTGCTTATTGAACTTGAATTGTGCATTGGTCTCATTTATGAAAGCAATAGATATTCATTAAGTGGTGTGTGTGTGTGTGTGTGTGTGTGTGTGTGTGTGTGTGTGTAGCTTAAATCTTAAAAGTTCTTATTAATAAAATCAAACCTGGAGCCAGGTATTGGGGTGAATTCTGGAAGGTCGGAGAAGCAGAACAAGCCACAGCTTCCTCACCTTGCCAGTTCCTCAGCTGATCCTGTTTCCTCAGGCTGGAAGCCTTTGAGTCCTCATCCAAATGGATCTCAGCTAAACTGCTTCTTGAAAGCCTAAAAGCTTAACCAGCCTAATTCCTGGTCCTCATGCCTCATATACCTTTTTGCTCCCTGCCATCACTTCCTGGGATTAAAGGCTCTTGTTACCATGCCTGGTGGTTTCCATTGTGCCTTTGAACTCACAGAGATCCAGACAGATCTCTGCCTCGGGAATGCGAGGATTAAAGGTGTGTGTGCCACCATTTTCTGGCCTCTATATATAGTGGCTGCTCTGTCCTATGACCCCAGATAAGTTTATTAGGGTGTACAATATTTTGGGGAACACAATATCACCACATGTGTGTGTGTGTGTATGTCTGTGCCTGTGTGTCTGTCTGTCTGCAAACACGTTAACTGGTGAGTCTGTCCTTAAATCTTCCTATGTAGGAAGGGAGCGTAAGTGTTCTACTGATAACTCAAACTAAGGTCTTAATGCTGCACATTGCAGCTAGACCATGAAGATGCATAGTTGGAGAGAGTAAAGGTATTTTGGGTGGAGGAAACTTCAAAGGCCATCCACTGAGGCAATAAAGCTCAGCAATTTATGTGAAACAGTTCACTCATTTCATAAATATTTATAAAATACCTGGTATTTGACAAACACTGTTCTAGACCCTGGAGCCCTGCATTATAAAAGAAAAAAGTTTGTTCTTGTTGGACCTACACTCTGAGAGGCAAAGGACAAATGGTGAACAGATCAATTATATAATTTCAGGTATTGATAAGTACAGTGCAGCACATAGACCAAAGTATCTTAGGATTTTTGTTGTAACTTAGGGAAGGAAGAGTTCATTTGTTTCATATTTGACAATCACAGTCCATCACTGAGGGAAGCCAAGGCAAGAACTCAAATTCTCAGCTTCTTCCTGGATTATAGAAGGCCACATCTTGGCTCATGTTTTCTTTCCTTGGATTGTGGGTGTGTGCATATTTGTGTGTGTAGGTGTGTTACTCTGGTGTATCTCTCTGGTATTCCTTATAACTATACTAAGTTTATTGGATCAGTATCCATAGCACCATCTTTACTATCTCATTAATTTCACCCTGAGAGTATCGTATCTTCAACTAGAACCACATTGGGAATTAAGGCCTTAAATATAAATGGTGAGAGGAAATGAAATGTATGCTGTAAAACATAGAAAAGGGAATATGGTTTCTTTTTGAAGTAAAAAGTAGGAAAGTTTTACTACAATTGAACATCAAACTGACCCTGGGGAAAAGAGGAGTCCATTGGGCCGTGTAGATTCTTGTCAGTGGATAACCTCCAGTGTCACAGGCTTCTCTGGCGTCTCCTGTTGGTTACAGCAGTTTAACACTGGTTGAAGATTGACACACGTCTCCTGTGCTGGTGTGGGGAGGATTCTGTGGCCACAAAGTCTCTTACACGCTACTGAGTTTGTTTCCACATAGAACACTGATTTTATACACTGACTCCATCTTTGGAAGCTGGGGTGGAAGATGTCAGATATCAAACCCAAGCCAGGTTTAATGCTGTCAGAATGAAACACTGGCTGGGCTCCTTGAAGTGCGATTGCAGAAGCAAGAAGAGAAGAGACAGTGACAACTCTTTATTTTTTTTTCAAGATTTTTAAAACTTTATTTATTGTTGTGTGTGTGTTTGCATGCCACAGCACATGTATGGGAAGAGGACAACTCATGAGAGTAGGTCTCCCCTCCACCACCACCACACCACATAGGTTTCGGGGACTGAACTCTGGTCATCAGTCTTTGCAGCAAATGCCTATACCTGCTATACCACTGGCCAAAGATCTTACTTTTTAACCTATCAACTCAACTCCACACTATTAAGAGAAGAGTTATATTTGCCTTTTAAGTGCCCACAGACCAAATGACAAAATAGAATCTGCATTTAGAGATGGACCTGATACCTATACCAATACAAGTTTATTGGAATTTGGAATGTAAAGAGATGTTTCAAACAAACAATCTAACCTTATAAAAATGTATGGCATTATTAAATAGTTAATGAAGAAACCCTAAGTGTGATGTGGTAGATACCCCAAGCATGTTCGGTCCTCAGAGCTGAGGCATGGCTCTGCAGACAAGGAGAGGGCACCAGCTGGCAAACCACATCAGTGACCAGTCCCCCAAATGAAATCAGCCCTATAGAAAAACAAAAACAAAAAACCCCCCAACAAAATCTAGCTCTTTGCTAACACGGAGGTCAGCATAGTGGATAGTGACAACTCTTAAACTCTGTCCATAGAGACAATTCTTGAACCCTGTATTCAGTTTCTTTCATAACAGAGAATGTAAATCCATGCCTGACTCACATTAACAACTTTGACAAGACAAATTTGTTTAATTCTTTTGTATCGAAGTGAGTTAAAATTATTGTACTCTCAAAATCACCAGCCTCGTGAGGCAACTGGAGGCAGATTTATTGGTCACAAACTAACGCTGACATTTTATTTTAGATGCTGTGGGTTATTTGGTAAATGTATGGAGTGCAAAGGGTTACACAAGTTGAAAGGATGACTTCTAGAGTCAACTAAGATAAGTTCTAAATGGTTTACATCATTCTTCAATTCTGTGTAGCTTGTCTAAAGCTTTCCTTGAATTCAACTTGGTTCTGAAATCTACTTTGCTGTCCAAAAATTATAGAGAGGGAAAAATGATTCCAAGTCATTGGCATCTTTTTATTTGGTCAAATTTTATTGAATATTTTCTACTGAGAGGGTATTTTTAAGCCGCAGAAAGGGGAGCTGGGGAGACAGTTCCATTGATAAAGTGCTTGCCTATATAAGCATGAGGATTTGAGTTCAATCCTCATGACACACATATAAACCAAGGCATGGTGGTGTTTGTTTGTTATTCCAGGACTATGGGAGACACAGATGGATCTCTAGGGTTATCTGGCCAATCAGCCTAGTCTAAATAGGTAAGTCTCAGGGCACTGAGAGACCCTGCTTAAAGACTACACAAATTGCTGACTTAGTGGAACATCTTTAATCCCAGCACTTGGGAGGTAGAGGCAGATGGATCTCTGAGTTTGAAGCCAGTCTGATCTATATAGCAATTTTCAGGTCAGCCAAAGCTATATAGTGAAACCTTATCTCAAATCAATCAGTCAACCAAACAAAGGTGAATGGTGTTTGAAGGATAACCAGGTTAACTTTTTGCACACACACACACACACACACACACACACAGAGAGAGAGAGAGAGAGAGAGAGAGAGAGAGCAGGTCCAGATAAAATAGTTGTGATGGTGAATCTCAATTGTTAACTTGAGATAATGTAGAATTGTCTGGCTGTTGGTCATGTCTGTGGTGGATTATCTTAATAAGTTTAAATGAAGTGAGAGGATCTGCCCACTGTGGATAGTGCCATTGTCTATGCTATGATCTTGACTATACAAAAAGGAAGAAGAAAACTATGCAGAAGCATTCATCACTCTTGTTTCTGACTGCAGATGCAATGTGACCACCTACTGTAAGTTCCTGCTTCCTTGAATCCCCTGCTGCTGCAGGATGTATCTCAAACTGGAGCCAAAACAAACCCTTCCTTTCTTAGTTTACTTTTGTCAGGATAGGAAACATAGTTAAGAAAGTTGTCTTTTGGAACATTTATGACAGCAGAAAATATAGGCAATGAAGAGTTGATATGTGATGGCTACTAGCTGTGTTACTAGAACACTTACTAAGGTTACTTTTCCTAGATGTGGCTAGATAGGTTTGTTTCTGGAGAAAGTGACCCAGGAGCTGAAGGTAAATAAGTTCAAACCATGGAAAGGAATTCTAAAGATTGCTGCATGCATAGGAGAAGTAAATTCAAGGCAGATAACTCAAAGAGGCACATATGTTATAGTGAGTCTGGGAAAGAGAGTAAGGGTAGTATGATGCAAGAGGTATGGCTGGAAGAGAACTTAGAATGACATTCTAATTTGACACCTTTCCCTAAAGTCTTGTGTAATACCTTTGAGGAGTGTTAATAGATTGGCATGATCAGATCTGTTTTTGAATGACAGTGCCAGAAGGAGTGTGGTAAATGTACTGAGGATGTGGTGTGAGAGTGTGGTTCAGGATAGTTAGAAACTACTGCAGTGACCGGGCAAGCAGTGACGAGGTCCTGAACTGGACTATCAACTATTTCCCAGAGACATAAAAGAAAATCTCTCGCACAATCTTGAGCCAGCTGCTCTATGAGTTATGTTCAAGAAAGCAGATAATATCTGCACACAGGCAGAGCTATTTGATTTCTTTTATTAAAACAAAACACAAACAAACCTGTCAATGCTGTCTCAAAGCTATGTGATATTTTAGATCTCTTTAACAAGAAAATAACAGTTACGCAGACATTCAGACCTCCGTGCCTAAAGTAAGTCTTCTCTCCCTTTTCAGGAAACTTACGTAGATTAATCAGAACCTAATACATAAATCTAAATCTCAGCATGTGGTCTGTCGTCTGCCAGGGTATTTTCAAGTTGGTGCAGGTATAACCTTATGCCACGATGAATGAACGAACTGGAAAGATCAAAGTTATTTCATCTGGTCCTGTGATTTATAACTTCCAACTCAATGTGAAGAGAAAATAGCAGACATCAAACATCCATCTATGCTTGCACCAGGTCATCCACTGTAATTCTATCCAAGCACAAGTTTCCATGGTAAACAGGTCAAGACTTGCCAATATTTCACAGGTTTCCAAAAGGCAGCAATGTCCCTCTTGGGAGAGTTTTGTAACTGGAAAAGAAAATCTTTACAGATGAAATCTCCAGCAAAGTCAAGTTGCTGACTATATTTCTACAAACAGGCTCCTTGCCAAATATCTCATCAACAAGTATGGCTGGCAGTGACCCATCCTACTGCAGAGGTGGCAAAAATGCTCCCGTCAATACTTGTTTTCTTTTGCTCTCAACTTCCTAGAAAAAAAGAAGGAAAAAAAAAACTTACTTTGAGTTGAAAATTTCCATGTTTCATCCCAGTCCAAAGGTGACTTAAAAAGATTTTTTGAAAGTTGAATTAAATTCAAGTAACATTTGTAAAGTTTAATCAGTTGGGAAGCTACTTGTATACAAAGTTTTCACTCGGTAACACCAAAAAAAATTACATTTTCCCATTTTTTTTTCTTGACTTGTGGAAAACTAATGATTTTTGGCTGTTTCTCTTGAAAGAGTTTAGTCCTGTCAGGATCAGGAAATGCATCCTTTTAAAAATCCTTTGATTCAAACAAACATTTGCCTATGAATAACATAAAATAAGACTATATTCACTAAGACTTTTAATTCACTAAGTCTTTTTTAAAAATGGGATGCATTACACATATTTAACATAAAAAGATCTTTTACAGGTAATGAGTTTAAGTTGGGCATGATAGTGCCCATCTGTAACCCTAGAAGTGGGGAAGCTGAAAAAGGAGCTTGGAGAGTTTGCAGTGAGTCTCTGTGTCGATAGAACAACGAGAAGGATTAAATCAAATTTACAAATCTATAAAATACAAAGCATTAAAAGAAAGGTTGATGTTGGGATATTGTCTTAGGGTTTTTATTGCTATGATGAGACACCATGACCACAGTAGCTCTTAGAAATAAAAACATTTAATTGGGGCTGGCTTACAGTTCAGAGGTTTAGTCCATTAGTGATAATGGTGGGAAGCATGGTGGTGCCAGGCAGACATGGTGCTGGAGAAGGAGCTGAGAGTTCTACATCTGGATCAGCAGGCAGCAGGAAGACAGTGAGACAATGGGCCTGGCTTGAGCTTCTGAAACCTCAAAGTCCACCCAAAATGAGTGACACACTTCCTCTAACAAGGCCACACCTACTCCAACAGGGCCACACCTTTTAATGTCACTCCTTTAGCATTCAAATATATGAATCTCTTGGGGCCATTCTTATTCAAACCACCACATATATGTAAAGATGCTCTTAAGTAGTATGTTATTTGGTAGTAAAGAATAATAGGATAATAAAAATGCAGTAAGTATTAGAGATGAAGACTGAGCAAGGTGATTTAAGAATGTGAAACTGGGAGAAATTAATATTGACAGGAGGACAGATGTTATTTATTCTGTACTGAAAGATTGAGGACAGAAAGGATTGGTGACTTGAGAATGTCATTTCAGCTCAGAGTTTAGGGTGAACACAGACATGGGGGTTAGAAATGAGATTAGCCAGAGCAGCTGGTGTGTTGCCTAGGAGAAGAAGGAATACAAACTGAATCGGAAAGTGAAGGCCGTTTCCTAATCGGTATGCTACTGATATTTTGAGTGGGTGGATTTTTGTCATTTTAGAAAGTATATTTCCCTGATTTCAGCCTTTTAAAAGTTAGTACTGCTCTTTGTCACGGGGATCACTAAGAATTGTCCCTCAACAATTTTGAACACTTTCTGGGAGGAAGTGTCATCTGCAAAATTGATTGAGTGAGTGCTGGATACCAACTTTTAGGGCAGGACTTAGTTCCCAGGTGATGAAAGGTCTAAAGTAGGGTTTGGATCAGAGAAAAGACATGATCAGATTTAGGAGTCTAAGCAGTTGTTCCAGAGACTGGCTCAGTGGAGGAAAACACGGGGAAGGTATAGGATCAACTCAGTCCATTGCAATTGTCTAGGCAAGAGTTAATGTGCACTTGAGCTGATCAATTTAATCACTTTCATGCTTGAAAACACTCACAGACTTTTTAAAAAGCTACTCTTCTTGTTTCTCAAGCCCTATAGCACTACACTGCAGAGTTCTGTGTGCTGTGGCTGCTTTCCTGTTTTTTGCTTTCCCCAAATTAATATCATATGTGATGTTCAGAATTACAAAAACAAGATTCTTAGAGGGTGATCGTAACACCCTCTCTACAACACACATTCTAATTATAGCATCAACACAAGGGGCATGGAAAGCTCTGTTTCAAAAACAAGCCTGTTTCTGTTTCCTCTTAGATAGGATTTGGTTTCTTTCACTTTTTGACTTGTTCCTCCTCTTTAAAGGAAGACTCTGTTGACAGTACACGGAATGATTTGGAATCCCAGATGTCAGAGCAGTGGAAAGTTAGAGTGGAGAGTCATATGGAGCTTGTCAGAAGCACCATGAGTGGCCAAAACAGGAGACAGTGCCCAAGGCAAGGGAGGCAAAGAGATGTTTCCTCTCCTCTGCTGTGCAGGAAATCCAGGAGACTGGTGGTGACGGCCAGAGGGGCATGGCTGCCTGGCAAGCATCACTCTGTGTGTGTCAAAAGGGTGTCCCAACTCAACACAGCTGTGACTTCATCTTCTGACAGGTCCTCACCCTGCTGCTGAAATCCTGCTGCAGCCTTATTTTCTGGAAGAACTTGAGAAGGGACCATGTTGATGGGATATAAAGCATAGGCATTCTATGTTTAGATTTTCCGCTGAAAATTCATTTCAGGTGTTTTTGTTGTTTGTTTGAAATGAAATAGGATTTCAACATATTCCACTGATGCAGCTTTCACATTTATGTAGATGCCCTGGGATTTACCATATCAAGTTTGAATCTTATTCTATGCATTAAGCAAACTTTTATTCTCCATATTTCTTCCTTTCATTTGTGTTCCTTTTAAGTATTTCCCAAACTGGCTTGTGTTCATATCCAGATATTCTGGGGCTATATTCCCATCAGATTTCCTAGTGAAAATTCATTGATGGTTCTGTTTATGGAGGGATGCCCTGAAAAATAAATGATAACAACATCATTTTTAATTTCTCTGGAATTTTATGTGATAGAAAAGTTTTCACACATGTTAACTCATTGATTGTCCAAACCCCAAAGAATTGAAAGGATCAATCCCAAGTCATAGCATTGAAATTCATAGTGAAAGTCTAAGTTCTCTACTACAAACTCATGTAGAGTTCTGTTCTTGGACAGTGTCATTTTCAGTGACTGCTGCTTTGATGCCTTGAATTAATGATAAAGAAGGTTATACTTCTGAGTAATGAACCTATCCAGATGGACATAGGATTTGCAGCCTTGAAGAATGAACCAACAACAGTTCCATGGGAAGTTCTTTTAAAAAAAATTATAATTAATTTAATTTTACATATCAGCCACAGATTCCCCTGTACTCCCTCCCCCGCTGCTCCCAACCCACCCCCTATTCCCACCTCCTCCAAGGCAAGGACTCCCCTGCGGATTCATCTCAGCCTGGTAGATTCAGTTGAGGCAGGTCTAGTCCCCTCCTCCCTTCACCTAGGCTGAGCAAAGTGTCCTAGCATAGGCCCTAGGTTCCAAAAAGCCAGCTTGTGCACTAAGGACAGGTCCTGGTCCTATTGCCTGGGGGTCTCCTAAATAGTTCAAGCTAATCGACTGTCTCACTTATCCAGAGGGCCTGATCCAATTCCATGGGGGCTCCTCAGCTATTGGTTCATAGTTCATGTGTTTCCACTAGTTTGGCTATTTGTCCCTGTGCTTTTTCCAATCATGGTCTTAATAGCTCTTGCTCATATAATCCTCCTCTCTCTCACCAGTTGGACTCCTGGAGCTCCACCTGGGGCTTGGCTGTGGATCTCTGCATCTGCTTCCATCAGTCACTGGATGAGAGTTCTATCACGACAGAGTGTTTGGCCATCTGATCACCAGAGTAGGTCAGTTCAGGTTTTCTATCGACCACTGCCAGTAGTCTATTGTGGAGGTATCTTTGTGGATTTCTGGGGACCTCTCTAGCACTTTGCTTCTTCCTATTCCCATGGGGTCTTCATTTATCATGGTATCACTTTCCTTGTTCTCCCTCTCTGTTCTTGATCCAGCTAGGATCTCCTGCCCCTTTAAGCTCTCTTTCCGTGGACCCTTGCCCTTCATTACTCCCCCCTCATGTCCATTTTGCTCATGTAGATCTCATCCATTTCTCTGGTGTTAGGCAATCCCTGTGTCTTTCTTTGGGTCCTCTTTACTAGGTAGCCTCCCTGGAACTGTGAGTAGCAGTCTAGTCATCCTATGCTTTATATCCAGTATCTACCTATGAGTGAGTGCATACCATGTTTGTCTTTCTGAGTCTAGGTTACCTCACTCAGGATGATTTTTTTCTAGATCCATCCATTTGCCTGCAAACCTCATGATGTCATTGTTTTTCTCTGCTGAGTAGTACTCCATTGTGTATGTGTACCACATTTTATTTATCCATTCTTCAATTAAAGAGCATCTAGGTTGTTTCCAGGTTCTGGCTATTACAAACAATGCTGCTATGAACATAGCTGAGCAAATGCCCTTGTGGTATGATTGAGCATTCCTTGGGTATATGCCCAAGAGTGGTATAGCTGGGTCTTGGGGGAGATGGATTCCCAGTTTTGTAAGAAAGCACCATATTGATTTCCAAAGTGGCTGTACAAGTTTGCATTCCCACCAACAGTGTAGGAGTGTTCCCCTTGCTCCACATCCTCTCCAGCATAAGCTGTCTTCTGTGTTTTTGATCTTAGCCATTCTGATGGGTATAAGGTGGTATCTCAGCGTTGTTTTGATTTGCATTTCCCTGATGTTTAGGGATGTTGAGCAATTCCTTAGATGTCTTTCAGCTATTTGAACTTCCTATGTTGAGAATTTTCTGTTTAGTTCTATAGCCCATTTCTGAATTGTACCTTTGGGCATTTGATGTCTGATTTCTTGAGTTCTTTATATATTCTGGATATCAGCCATCTGTTAGATGTGGGGTTGGTGAAGACCTTTTCCCATTCTGTAGGCTGTCACTTTGTCTTGTTGACCATATCCTTTGCTCTACAAAAGTTTCTCAGTTTCAAGAGGTCCCATTTATTAATTGTTTCACTCAGTGTCTGTGCTACTGGTGTTATATTTAGGAAGTGATCTCTTATGCAATTGTGTTCAAGACAACTTCCTACTTTCTCTTCTATCAGGTTCTGAGTAACTGGATTTATGTTGAGGTCTTTGATCCACTTGGACTTAAGTTTTGTGCATCGTGACAGATATGGATCTATTTGTAGCCTTCTACGTGTTGACGTCCAGTTATGCCAGCACCATTTGTTGAAGATGCTTTCTTTTTTCTACTGTACATTTTTGGCTTCTTTGTCAAAAATTATATGTTCATAGGTGTGCGGATTAATGTCTAGGTCTTCAATTTGATTCCATTGGTCCACATGTCAGTTTTTATGCCAATACCAAGCTGTTTTTATTACTGTAGCTCTATAGTAGAGCTTGAAGTCAGCGATTGTGATGTCTCCAGAGGTTGTTTTATTGTACAGGATTCTTTTTGCTATTCTGGGTTTTTTGTTTTTCTATATGAAGTTCATTCTTTCCAGGTCTGTGAAGAATTGTGTTGGGATTTTGATGGAGATTGCATTGAATCTGTAGATTGCTTTTGGTAAGATTGCCATTTTTACTATGTTAATCCTGCCTATCCATGAGCATGGGAGATTTTTCCATTTTCTGACATCTTCTTCAATTTCTTTTTTCAGGGACTTAATGTTCTTGTCATACAGGTCCCTTGCTTGCTTAGTTAGAGTTACCCCAAGGTATTTTATATCATTTGTGGGTATTGTAAAGAGTGATGTATCTCTGATTTCCTTCTCTGCCCTGTTGGTGGTATAGTGGTGAGCATAGCTGCCTTCCATGGAAAGTTCTTAGCATTGCCTTCTAGAAGTTCTAGCACTAGGGCATGGGATATAAATCAGGGGGGGAGTGCTTACAGGTGGGGTTGGGGGTAGAGGAGAAGGAAGAAGAGGACTAGGAAGAATAAGAAAAAAGAAGGAGGAGAAGGAGAAGAAGAAGAACAACAACAACATCAGCAACAACATCAACATCAACTTCAACAACATTAACAGCACCAATAACAGCATCAACATCAACTTCAACAACAACATCAGCAGCAACAACATATTCATCATCAACAACAGCAGCAACAACTTGTTTAGGTACCAGCTTTTGTGAACCATAGACCTCTGTGATGGGGGACACTGGTCCCCCAGCTTCTGGTAAGCATTTGCTGTGTATTTTTGTGTATGATGACTCACTGCAGTATTTTTCCGATGGCTGTAGGAACTCCCTTTTGTTCCTATGAAAGCCTTCTGGGTCAGTCTAGTCATTTGCTTTTTAGAATTGCTCTTTGCCAGTCAGGCAGCTCAGCTTCACTTCAATGACAGATCACATTCCTTGAGAGCTTATTGAAGTTTCTTCAGATTGACCCCCAAAGTGAATTGGGGGATCAAGACTGAAGGACCTGAGACTTTCCACTACTTCTTGGGAATTCCTAGACTCTGAGGTAGCTTTGATTCTTTCCTTAGAAGTTCCACGAAAAGACCATGACATTTCACTCTACAAGCTCACTCTCTTGCTGTACATTTATGTGAAACAAATCCCAGAAACTGCCTTTGACATCTTTGGGGTCTCAAAATTTCATCGTTTTCTAACAGTGGTCCTATGTTGCATAAAACTCAAATCAGTCCCCATGACCACTTAGTGATAACAATAAGATAAAGTCTGCTAGGCTTGCTACTTGCCCAAATTGAGTTTTTAATGCTTTGTCTGCAAAATTCCTCATAATAATCATGATTAAAATATATTGTAAGCATGTATGAAATACTTGAAGGATAAAGAAAGAAATGTTTTTAAATCCCCATAAAACATTCATAAGAAAGTTTCATTTTAAAAACCTTGGTTACAATATTTAATTTTTTTCTTCTCTTTTGCGATTATAATTACATCATTCCTCCTTCCTTTTTCTCCATTCAAACCATCCCATATACCCTTCTTTTCTCTCTTTCAAACTCATGGCTTCTTTTTTTTTTAAATTAATTGTTGTTACACACATGTAAGTCCAGGTATGTACATATATGTTCCTAAATATGACCTTCTCAGTCTGAATAATGTTATTTGTATGTGTTTTCAGGGCTCACCATTTGGTGTTGGATAGCTGATTGGTGTGCTCTGGGAAGAGCACATCTTAAAGAAGATTTATAAAGTTAAGAAATGCTAAGTAGTAATGGATGGGTCATTTGACTTTTGGTGGCATCTGGATTCCAAAAATTTCTAGTGGATATGAAATATATATCATATCAAATAATTTGAGGGTATTCTTTATTGTCATGGAAGAATACCAATTTCTTTCTGAGCACAAAGTTCTTAAGCCTCTGGTCAGAACTTTTGTAGTAAACACTTGTCTTACTCAATAACCAGCATTAACTCTCCCTTGAGAAACCCGTGCTTTTCCAGGTGGCGAAGCTCTTGACCTCATTCCTGGAGCCAGAGAAATCCTGTTCTCCTTGTGTGTTTGGTGCAGGGACCAGCATGTGATCTGGCTGTAATTGAATTTGGAGATCTCTGGAAAAGCTAAAGACAATTCGGCCCTCACTGAATGCAGGCAGAATCATGAGCAGAGAAAGTTTCTTCTCCTTCCTCTCTCTGCCTTGGATAATGCTGAACAAAGAAGTGGTTTCTTGTGTAGGGGACATCTGGCTAGGAGATTACAAGTTAGGGATAGAAACAGATACCTTGTGGATGGCACAGTGGAGCAACAACAACACAATGTCTTCATCTTTGTTAACCAATTGGGCCTCCATATTAATCTTATGGCTGCAGCTGAGCTTCTGTGAAGGAAATCAATGTGCCTGTATTTATACCAGTCTTGTTAAAAGAAACAAAAACAAAAAACTCAAGGCGGTTTGTGTCAATCATCCACAGTGCTTTGAAGCAATAAGAAAAGGGATTCACATGAGAGGCAGAGGCAGGCAGATCTCTGTGAGTTCGGGGCCAGCCTGGTCTACAGAGCGAGATCCAGGACAGACACCAAAACTACTCAGAGAAACCTTGTCTGAAAAAACAACAACAACAAAAAACAAAACAAAACAAAACAAAACAAAACAAAAAAGAAAAAGAAAAAAAAGGGGGGGTGGTGATTCAGAATGAGGGACTTTGTCATTATAACTTACATGGTAAAGCATAAGCCAGTGGTTAGTGACTTGTGTCTATGAATAAGGAATTCATCTTTACAGAATGGGTTGGAAATGAAAACAGCAGTGACAACAATAACAACTGGTTCTTTATTTCTTATTTTTTATTTTATTTTATTTTGTGGAGCTGAGGCTCGAACCCAGGGTCTTGTGCTTGCTAGGCAAGCACTGTACCACTGAGCTAAATCCCCAACCCTAATTATTATTATTATTTTTTTTTTGAGACAGGGTTTCTCTGTGTACTTTTGTGCCTTTCCTGGAACTCTCTCTGTTGACCAGGCTGGCCTCAAACTCACAGAGATCCACCTGCCTCTGCCTCCCTCTTTATTATAGATGAGTTGAATGTTTTCTTATGACCAGCTAGGAATATCCGTTCCTTCCTTCCTTCCTTCCTTCCTTCCTTCCTTCCTTCCTTCCTTCCTTCCTTCCTTCCTCTCTTCCTCCCTTCCTTCCTTTTTTTTTTTTTTGTTGTTGAGACAGGTTATCTCTATGTAGTCCTGGCTGTCCTGGAGCTTGCAATGTACATCAGGTTGGCCTTGAACTCACACAGATCTGAAGGGGCCTAGCAGGCCTGGGCCTGGCAAAGACAGCTTTGGCAGATTCTGCCCTTCCCCTTTCCCTCTTCCTTGTAAACCATGGATTCCATCCCTAAAGCTAGCCACCAAGCTCTGTTCCCTTATTTGGACACTTTCTTGTGCCAGACTCCTTCCTGGGGCTGACTACCAAAGTCCAGCCATCAAAAGCCCTCTTTGGTTCACCTAATTAAAGTGCCCAATCAAAATATACCACAGCACCTGAGTGCATCCTAACACAGGCCTCCCATTTTTTTTTTCTTCTTAAAAATTACACCTGCGAGGTCATTTGCTACTGTTTTCTGCCTGAGTTAGAAAGCGGCCACTTTAACTTTTCTTCCTCACCTTAATAAAGGATCTCTCTGTGAAAACAGGTGTTTGGGTGTGGTTTGTGTCTAATATGGGGTCTGGGAGGGAGCCCCCACTGTGTGTGGGGTCTCCTTCAATATCCAGCTGCTTCTGCCTCCCAAGTACTGGGATTAAAGGCATGGGCCACCCAGCCTCCCCAGAAAGTCATGTCCATCTGATTGCCATGCTCTGAAAGTGGTGGAGATAAAGGGATGACAGGCCTTTGCTTAAGGTGCCTTAACAAAGGACCTAAAGTGTCTTTCATTTAATTGCTCCTTCTCTATGTGTTAGACTTTAGGTTAGAGCCAAGCCCCTTGAGGTAAGCGGCTGTAGCAGAGAGCTCGCTTAGTAAATACTGTGGACATGCGGAGCTGTACTGTTCAACCTAGCGCTGGCTTCTCTTCAGAAGCCCTCCCCAGCCAGCTCCCTGTTCTCTGTTCCCTCCTACCCTTGCTTCCTGCTTTTGATCTTAGCATGACACCATATACCCTTTAATTGAATTCAATGGACACAAAGCTTCCCCCAACCCCTCCCAAAGAAGGTTCTTCATCTGATGATTTGTCTGTGAACCACCCATTCACATCACTTGGTATTAATATTGTATGTATAGTTGGTATGGTGTGAGTATTTATGTCTCCAGGAATTCATGTGTTGGATCATTAGTCCCACTTCAACAGTATCCAGAGGCAGTGGGAACTGTAAGACCTGTCTAGGGCTTTAAGAAGGATTCATCTTGTTTTTTTTGGAGCTGAGGATCGAACCCAGGGCCTTGTGCTTGCTAAGCAAGCGCTCTACCACTGAGCTAAATCCCCAACAAGGATTCATCTTGTTCTTAAGGGACCAGATTAGTTACTACAGACCAGGCTGTTGCAGTGCCAAGACAAGTCCATGTGTTTTCCCTCTTCTGAATGAGCCCATGTGCTCATGCCCCTACCCGTCACGGTCCACCTTGTCCAAATGGCCACTTAAGCTTGGAGTTCCACCTCTACCAAAGTAAATGTCTTTCATTCTGTATTTTCTAATCTCTTTTATCCCTTTGTAGCTACAGAAAATGGAGGAGTAATGAGTTATTTCAGGGGGGTCCAGGAGGAGAGGATGGACAAAAAGAGAGAGAGGGAAGGGAGGGAGGGAGGAGAGAGAGAGAGAGAGAGAGAGAGAGAGAGAGAGAGAGAGAGAGAGAGAGAGAATTTTGGTGGCTGATTTCTTGTTCAGGAATTCCCTAAAAATAAACTTAATTATTGTGTTAATATTAGATTAGGACATTGTGGCTATGGGGCTAGCTGGCAGGACATTGCCGATTGGATTAACCCTTTCCACACTGATCATCACACAGCCAGAGGCTGTGGGAAGATACACTTCTCCGCTTCATTTCTTGGTGACTAGACTCTTTAATGGGAGGCAGGACTGAGTCCAGAAATCAGTGAAGCTGGTGTTTAGGGATGGCTCTTTCACAACCTCACTGACACCGAGCAAGCCACTTAACCCTCCCAACTGTCAGCATTCTGTGTTGTGAGGCTCAGAAAAAACAGAGGTATAAGTTGTTTGTAGACCCTAGAGCTTGTGGATATATGATTGCTATATTTTCATTTATATGACTGCTGAACCCCTGATACCGACACTGGGGTATATTTGGACCGTATAGTATGCTTTCACAGCATGTTTCCTGTCTCAGACCTGAGCCCATCTCATCTGTCTTCAGCCTACTGCAGCAAAGTTTTCTTACCTGAAAACGGATAGGTATGTGGAGAGAGGATCTCTAAATGATGCTTTGGACTCTGCATTGTTTGATAATTAGAAATGCTGTGATGCTTCCATCATTCGTTTCCAAATAAGTGTTGTTGTTGTCAATTCCACGGTGTTCTTCTGACACACAAAGAGCAGGCTGCACAGCCACAGGGTCACAACGTGGGCCCTATGCAGATGTCTGTCCCTGGGAGGAGCTTGCCTGTGTGTGGAAAGAGCACTGCAGGTCCTTCACTGTACTGGATACCATGTGAGCATGACATAGAGACAGTACCATAAAATCCCAGGATGCAACTGAAATTGGGAGTGGCATCCATGCCTAGAATACCAGAGCTTCAAAGGTTGTGTTGGAAATGAAGACAGAGGTTCGGAGAGAACACAAGAATTGCCAGCTGGCCTTGAACTCACAGAGATCTGGAGGGGCCTCAGTCTATCAGTAGTCTGCAGGCTAGGACTTGGATCACATGATTCTCAGACTGGGTTCTTTGCAATGTCCAACGTAATAATTCTATCTACACAGATGATATGAATAGAACTTCCCTGAGCAACTGTTTGAAGAAATAGTCATAAAATACCAAAAGAACATAAAGCCTCTAAAATTCTTAGTGATATCTTATATATATCTGTAAGATACCCAAGCAACACTTTAAATGATGTAAAACTATGCATACATAATTTAGTAGCATTTATTGTGTTATTTCTGTGGCTGATACTTAAACACAAAGATCGTATTATCAATCAAAACAGTGAAAATTTATATTAAGATGTTCATACTACCCAAAGCAATGTGCTTCACAGATATCTTAGGAAGGTATTTCAAAGATATCTTTTACTTGTATGGGGCATAATGTAAACAATTATTACAGATCAACCACCAGAAGATAAAAGAGTGATGAAAAAAGAGTTGGAAGAGGCATGGCTTGCTAGACATAGCAAGAAGTGAAGGTCATGGTGGACTAGCCAAATGTGGGTTTATAATGGGTTATAGGAAAAACAAATATTATGTTTGGAATTTCAAATGGAGTAAGATGATTTCCAGCTAGAGTTATAGTAATTTTCCCATTATTTTTAGTATTTGTCAGTCTCTTAAGATAGCATTGAGTTTTCTTTTGTAGTTTTCCTCAAGTAAGTTGGTTAAAGGGCTGTAGAACTGCAGACAAGGAGAAACTCAGTTTGTTCCCTTGAAGAAAAAAAAAAAAGCTCCCAAGCATCATGAAGAGGTGAGTTAGGGGAGATACAGAAAGTACACCATTGAAAATTAGATGGCAAGGTAATAGTTAATTTGGGGGCAATGCATGATGGCAAATACTGTTCAGGAATGATCCTATTTATGCTCACAAATCTCTATGGCACAACTGTAATTATCCATATGTATTAGATAAAGAAACTACTGGAACAGAATCATCTTTCTGAGCTCCCACAGCCAGGGCTGTAAGACTATGCTCACCAATCCAACAGTTACTCTTTTTTTTCCCCCAAAAAAGCCTACTGTTTGTACTTTGAGGGGATCAAGTTTTCTTCCTGTAAGACTTCTAGTTTGTCTGATTCAAACATAGTGATATCTGTGCTTTTGCCAACTAGTTTGTTGTGTCCTGAAGCACAGTATGGCTATTTGTTTGAACTTGTATTTGGAGACAGGATCTTGTTAAATTGTGCAGGTTGGCCTTGAACTTGTGATCTTTCTATCTCTGCCCTTTGAGTAGCAAGAATTACAGACTAGTATTGCCAGGCCTGTCTTAAAAGCTTATTCTTGCTCTTTTTTTTTAATTCACTTGCAGGACTACTCCCTCCATTAGCTTACAGAGTACTGGTTTCTATAAAGCTTTTTTTCATACATCTTTAGTTTTGGTTAATATGTGCCTTACTTTTTTACCCCATGCCACTTATCCCTGTAATCCCCAGTATTGCCCCTCTGTACTTTCACATCATATGTATTCTACTCTCTATCTCCACCCCTCCTTACCCTTCTCAGGGGTCCAGTGTCTGGGAGGAGCAACACTCCCTTTGTAGTTTGAATAGCTTGGTTTGGCCATGAGAGCTGAGTCGAGAGGGCTTGCAGCTGGGTTTGGATGCTGGGCTCTCTTGCTCGCTTTCCTGTAGATATTCCCAGGGTTTACTGATTTTCTTTACAGAGATTGTTTCTGGCAGCAAAAGAGTTCACTGAGTTTTGCCCTGTCTGTGTTCTTTCTTGGAGTTCAAGTCATGAGAGTCCTGATCCACCATCTTCCTTACTGTTACTTAGGAAGTGTCTTCAGAGGACATTTTTTCTCCTCTTGTCTCAGGCTGCTGTGTTGTAAAGTTGTGCTCCGTGGAGCAGTGGAAGACACCAGGCAAAAGAGAAAGAGAAAAACCAATGAACGTTCCAAGGATGGCAGAATTGACAGATGGAAGGACCTAACTGGGTTAGTCATTCATCTCAGGACTTCTGTGGGAAAGAATAAACACTCTTATTACTTAAACCACTTTCATTGGATTTTCAGCTATATGTTGTTGAATGTATTCTTGCTGTCGAAGTGAAAACATTAAAGCTTGATACAGTGTCTCTAAAGTACTGGAATCTTCCTTTAATCACTAAGAAATATGAGGGAGACAAATCAAAATTGCATTTGTAAGAGCAAAGGGGAACCCAGGAACCAGTGGCAGATAACTGAAGCAGATCATTTTGAATAGTATAGAAATTTTAACAGTATTATTTTTTTTAGGCATGAACACAGAATATTTTGTATTTATTTATGTTCTTTTCCTCAGTGTTTAAGGTTTCTAACACATAGGTCCTTCATGTTTATGTTAATTATTTTTATTTCTAAGACTCTTAATTTTTGTGGGTTTTATGAATAGATTGTCTTCACAGTTTCCCTTTTGGGGGGCTTGTTAGTGTATAGAAATATTGCTGTTTTTTTCATTTTGATTTTCTATCCTATAACTTTACTGATTTCATTTATTCATTCTAAAATTTGTGATGGAGTGTTAGGATTTCCTATTATCTGCAAACAGGAAAGCTTACCTTCTTTCCTGTTTGGATGCTTTTAATTTTTATTTTCTTGCCTAATTGTTCTTCTAGTCTTATGCTGAATAGAAGTAGTGTGAGTGGGCATTTTCATCTTAGTCTTAGAGAAAAAGCTTTCAACTTTTCATAATTGAGTATGTTGGGTTTTTTGTTTTTGTTTGTTTGTTTTAAATGTTTTTTCTTTTTTCTTTTCCAGAGCTGAGGACCGAACCCAGAGTGTTGCGCTTGCTAGGCAAGTGCTCTACCACTGAGCTAAATCCCCAAACCCTCTTAAATGTTTTTTTAATAAATATTTTTATTTTATAATTATTTTAATTTTACATATCAGCCACGGATTCCCCTGTCCTCCCTTCTCCCACCCCTCAGCCTTCCCCTCCAATCCACTCCCCATTCCGACCTCCTCCAAGGCAAGGTTTCCCCTGGGGATTCAGCCCAGCCTGGTAAATTCAGTTGAGGCAGCTCCAGTCCTCTCTTCCCTTCGCCAAGGATGAGCAAAGTGTCTCAGCATAGGCCCTAGGTTCCAAAAAGCCAGCTTATGCACCAAGGACAGGTCCCGGTCCCACTGCCTGGGGGCCTCCTAAACCGTTCAGGCTCATCAACTGTCTCACTTATCCAGAGGGCCTGGTCCAGTTCCATGGGGGCTCCTCAGCTATTGGTTCACAGTTCATGTGTTTCTGCTAGTTTGGCTATTTGTCCCTGTGCTTTTTCCACGCTGGATCAGGAACAGAGTAGGAAAACAAGGAAAGAGACACCATGATAAGTGAAGACCCCATGGGAATAGGAAGAAGCAGAGTGCTAGAGAGGTTCCCAGAAATACACAAAGATACCTCCACTATAGATTACTGGCAATGGTTGAGAGAGTGCCTGAGATGATCTACTGTGGTGATTGGATGGCTGAATACCCTAACTGTCATGATAGAACTCTCATCCACTGACTGGTGGAAGCAGATGCAGAGAGCCATGCCCAAACCCCAAGTGGAGCTCCAGGAGTCCAACCAGTAAGAGAGAAGAGGGATTATATGAGCAAAAGATATTGAGACCCTGATTGGAAAAATTGAGTACATTGTTAGCTGTCGGTGTGTCATATATGGCTTTTATTGTATTGTGAGACATTCCCTCTATAATAGATTTGTTTAGAAATTTAATCACAAGAATGTGTTAAATGTTGTCATGTGCTATGAGATGGTCAAATCTCTGTCTTTCATTCTGCTAATGTGGTTTGTCATATTTTTATATTTGTATATGTTGAATCATCCTGCCTTTCTAAGAGAAATCTCAGTTGACTTTTTCAATGTGTTGTTGAGTCTGGTTTGCTAGTATTTTATTGAGGACTTCTCCATCTATGCAACAGGAATGTTGATCTGTGCTTAAAAACATTTTTAAAGTATCTGTGTCTGGCTTTAGAATTAGGGTATTGCTGGCCCAATAAAATGAGTTTAGAAGTATTTTCTCTTCTTAGTTTCTTGGATGAATTTTAGAAGGATTAGTAGTAATTTTCTAATGTTTAATTAGTAGTAGTTTTAGAATTCAACAGTGAAGTCATTTGATTCTGGATGGAAGACATTTTATATTGATCTGTATATAATTTCTATTTCTTCATGACTCAGTAGTGATTTGTTATACATGTATAGAATTTATCTATTTCTTTTGTGTTATTCAGTGTGTCGGTCTATTTATATTTACATAATATATATATATATATATATATATATATATATATATATATGTCATATATATTTAAAATATCTCCTTCAATTCCTTGTATTTCTATGGTGTCAATTGTAGTGTCACCAATTTGTGAGGATTAAGGTGGATTCTTTTTCAGACAATTTAAAGATTTCTATTTCCTTTTGTATGGTTAATAGAGATTTGTTTACTTCCTTAGATTGTGTTTTCTCTTGCTTCTTCATGTTTCCATAGGAGTGATCTGTTGTCTGTAAGAAGAAGTGATCAATGCTGTATGGTTTTTATAGACTGATTTTGAGAGGAAAAGAACATCTTTGTTTAGCAGTGTGTAATATGAGAAGAGAGACCAATCCTTTGAAGAGGACAAAAACCTTATAAAAATAAATGATTAGTTGGAAAATATTAGAGTAAGAAGATGGTGTACAAGTGACACAAGGTCTTACAACTAAGAAGAAAATGCAAAACTTCTTTGGAAGGACACTTCTATCTAGGACATAAAAGATTTCTGTGGATCAAGCTGAGAGTAAATAAAAGCTCACACTCCAAAACTGTAAATCACTAGAGAAACAATTTACTGTAACAGCATATCAAATGAGGACTATTATATATATGTATAAACTTAAAATGACATGAAAGAAGAAAGAAAATCATGGTACATAAGATTCTGAAAATCAATATACTATTTAAAAGTAATCAACTAGAAGTCAAATGAAACTTCTGGCACCAGGAATGGGTTACATCAAATCAACGTGGTGGCCAAAAGGGTCCCACGGGAACTCCCAAACAACTCAATTGCCAAGGATATTGGTTGCCCTCCAGAAACTGATGGTAAGGCCCTATTGCTGAAGACAACACCTACATAATTCACTGAACACAGAGAAGTCAAGCTTATGCCTATCTAGCACCTCCATGAAATGGAAGCCATATCTGACACTGTTTGAGTGGCCAAGAACCTAGGATGAGATAGGCCAGAGTCTTAGGGGAAAACCAAATGCTACTGTTCTGATAAGCATAGGAATAAAATGACTCCAATGACATCCTACTATACTCATAGATTACTGTCTTACCAGCCACCATCAAAGAAGCTTCTTCCTATGGCAGATAGTAACAAATACAGGGACCCACAGACAGACAACACACAGAGATGAAAAAACCTTGTATCACTTAGTCCTAAATTGAATGTTACTACCAAACCCCTCTGTAGTTGGAGAGCTTCTCTCCAGCCCCTGCCAAGCCCTGTTAGTCCAACAACTCATTTATAAAATAAACACACAGACATTTATATTATTTAAACTGCTTGGCCACTAGCTCAAGCCTACCATTGTCTAGCTCTAACTCTTATATTTAGCCCATTTATATTAATCTGTACTTTGCCACATGGCTTATGGCTTACTGGTGTCTTTACATGTTGCTTGTCATGGCAGTGGCTGCCAGTGTCTCCTCCCAGCCTTCCACTTCCCAGAATTCTCTTCTCTCTTGTCCCACCTATACTTCCTGCCTGGCCACTGGCCAAACAGCATTTTATTTATACAGAGCAATATCCACAGCACCCCTCTCTTTAGGTCTCAGGGAACTCTGCAGAAGAGTTTAAGAGCCAGAGGGGATGGAGGACACAAAGGAAACAAAACCTTCTTAACACAGCAGGACTGGTGCACATATGAACTCACAGAGACTGTGGCAACTTGCACAGGTTTTGCAAGGGTCTGCACCAGATGGGGTTCCAGCACTGGGAGGAGAAATGAACATAAGCCTCCACCCCTAACCCAGAAGCTAGCTTCAACCGATAACCACTTACAAATGAAATATTAGTTTTCTTCAAATGAGCCTCACTGGAGACACAAACCACTCTTGAGGGTAGACTCCATGCCCAGCAACAGATGAACAACACAAAAATGAACTCAGTGGCATCTTCAGAGGTACTTTGTCTCATAATGTTGTGTCAAATAAATTTTTTTGTTAACCTAACAGATCCTTTGCATATATATATTATGGCTTCCAGTTTTGTGTTTTTATGGGATTTCTGTGTGTGCAATCATGTGTGTCTCAGCATCTAAATACGTTTCCTGTGCTTTTTCTTTGGCTCTGTTTGTCCTATTTGAGTTTGTTTTGTTTTATCTTATTTTATTATTCCTTAGATACCTGTTTATCTTTTTTTTTTTTTAAGCTGAGGATCGAACCCAGGGCCTTGCGCTTGCAAACGCTCTACCACTGAGCTAAATCCCCAACCCCACCGGCTTGTTTTCTAATGAGAGACAGAAAGATATGGATCTGGATGGAAGGGGAGGCAGGGAGGAACTGGGAGGAGTTGGCAGAGGGGAAACAATAATCAGACTATAGTGTATGAAAAAAAATTGTTTTCAATAAAAGAAAAAAGTAATGGACTTGGGCTTCTAGAAATGAATCATATAGACATTGTAATTAATAGGTAAATTAAACATTAGCTGTAGCTAAGACAGAAGCTGAACTAGAAAATGAATCTATATAATTATTTGGAATGCACTTCAAATAATTAAAATATTGGAAAATATGAAACATCCTGAGATACTGAGGCTATGAGAAGCTGAAACATAGACTATGCATTTCATCAAGAAAGAAAAAGAAAATGATGGAGAGGTAATATTCAAGGTGGCAGTCCAGCATCATTTAAAACAAATAACAAGCAAACAAGCAAACAAACAAACAGAAAAACAAGTCTTAACACAAGAGAAACACAAGTTTCTTGGCAGAATAAGTAAAATAAATCTACACATGTAGACATATTTTAGTGAAGCTGCAGAAGGTAAGTTAAAATATCGTAAAAGTAACTTTAGAAATAGCACAAGTTACTAGCAAGGAAAAACCAGTTTGGCTGGCTGAAGACTTTCAGATGTTTTAGAATTTGAGATGGGGTCTCAACTGTATAGCTCTGGCTGGCCTGGAACTCAATATAGCAGAAGTTAGCCTCAAATTCATAGATGTCCATTTGCTTCTGCACCCTGAGAGCTTGAGTTAAAAGTGCTCACCGGCAGGCTGTGCTGGTTGAAGACCTTTGAAGAGACAATGACAGACATTAGGAGGTAGGCAGGTCAAGTTCTACCAGGAAGTCATTGTCAACCTAACTCCTGTAGCCAGATAAACTCTCTCAGCAACAAATCACACTTCAAAGCAAAAACAAAGGCAGATACATTCAGATAAAATAATAGAAAGAATTCAGAACAATAGGAACTTGCTGAAAGAAATATTGGAGAATATGATTCAGAAGAAAGAAAACGGAAGAATAGAGGTATGACAAGGAACGGTGAGCAAACAAGCCCTTGCATTTCCCCTTCTTGCTTCTGGAGGTCCAATGCCTGCCTTAAGGCACTTTAGGATGTGGGCACGGTTATAGTATGGAGAGGAAGTAGGAAGACATGTTTATATTCATGCACATTTACCCACGAGGTACTGCTAGAAATAGTGGATTGGGTTCTCTTGGCTGGTATTCAATGTCTATTGAACTCAGGTGCCCCCCCCCCCCCCCAGACAGGATTTCTCTGTGTAGCTTTGCGCCTTTCCTGGAACTCACTCTGGAGACCAGGCTGGCCTTGAACTCACAGAGATCCGCCTGGCTCTGCTGGAATTAAAGGTGTGCACCACCACCACCCGGCGAACTTGTGTTCTATGAACGTATAAAACTGCCTGATAAACAAGGATGGAATTCATTGGCCCTTAAAGAATTAATAAGCAAAGAAAGCAAATTTCCACATCATCCAGTCGGAAATCCTAGAGTGTTACCAGTAGCAGCAGTGGTGGAGGGTTGGGGAGAATAAGGAGCTGGGCATCACATTCATGAGGGAAACCTTACCTCCTGGCTCAGGAGAAGCTTCTCCCTGATTCTAATTATATTTTTTTGCATTGTCTTTGATGGTTACTGAAAATGTAAATGAACAATAACTCTGGGTGAAAAAAAAAAAAACCACCCATGATTTAAAAAAGGAATGTAAGTGCTAACCACCCTTTGGAGTTCATGGAAAGGACCATTTTAGCAAATGTTTCCTTGGTCTATCAGCCCAGATGAGTTGCTGTAACACAGTTTAGTACCCAGCTGTTTTTCTGGAAGCAAACTCACTGGCAGACTGTAGATTGGGTGATTTTTTTCAGACACAGAATGCCTAGAAACCTCCTGAACAGGAAAAAAATGCCAAAGTCCAGCAGGGATTGGGCAGTGAATGTCAGGAGAAGGGCATAGATACAACAGATGCTCTGGGTTTGTGCCAGAGGGCTGTAGCAAGCTGGCTCATGAACATTTACAAGCCTGACCCATGCCAGGATGGGGCTTAGTGTCAGGTAAGGTGTAGTGTAAAGGGAATTCCCAGGGTAGCTGAAAATGGACAATTTCTAATAGAAGGAACCAGCTAAATTGGAAAACGTAGTTACCCTTTACCTACCTCCATGTTCAAACAGAAATGAAGCATGTGGGGTCAGGAGGGGTATTAATGCCTGGGAGCATCACCTGTTATGTAGGAAAGAACAGGAATTACCCAAAGCATGCAAAAGCAATAGCTACCATGTTGGTGCATTCCTCCGGGGAGCCTTTAATCACAGTTCTTTGGGTGACATTCAGGTAATCAATTTTTGTTCAGATTAAAGGTATTATTTAATGTGATGTAGTGAAATGAAGCGAGAGATCAAGAAGGCTGTAAAATATACTGCTTTTCCACAAAGAGCTTTGATTTAATAAAGCTTCACTTCTTAAAGAATAAAAATAGTTAATATTCAGTAAAAATGTTGACAAGCTTAATTAGCTTTTAATTGGGGACTAGGGATGTCATAATTAAGGAACTTGGCAGAATAGAAGCTGAAGAGCTGGCTTGAAGGGTTATGTTAATTGGAAAAGTCATTTATGCTGCATGGTGATCTTACCTCCTGAGCACCCCTACCCTCGTTTCTTTTCTTTTTTTTAAAATTATTATTATTGTTATTATTCAGAAATATGGGCAGTGGAGTGCTATCTAACCTCCTTCTGTCTCCATGGCAGTGTTGCTGCTACTATACCACAAGAAACAGTTTTAGTGTTTTCCCCTATGATCCTTTTATCCTAGCAAGTATTGTATAAAAAACCCAGAAAGATACCAATTAAGTTTAACCAATATGTATTAAATGTTTATTGTGTCAAGCCGTATACCAGAGACTTCAGCCCTCAAGATGGGACCATGTGCAGATGAGTGAGGGAGGCATAGAAGGGAAGTGACCAGTTCAGCATTATGAACTAGAGGCTAAGGGCCTGGCAAGATTTTATGTAGCCTGAAGTTATTATTAGCAGGATCCCAATCCTTAGGAGAAGGTTTCTCAAGACTGGCTAGATGTGATAATTACCTAAGGATATTAAAAAATAAGTTCCTCAGGCCTTGTTCCCCAGATTCTGAATTATTTCAGTGAAGCTCAGGCCTAGTTTTTCCAGAAGCTTCTCAGCATAGTACCCATTGGCTTAATAATGGACCATTTTCTTCTAAACCTTGGTTTCAGATCTAACCCTATCAGGTTTTAATTTTCTCCCTGCTAAATAGGGATAATGTTGGTATTTCCCTGGAATAGACATTCCTGGCAGCTTGCTTTCCACTGAAGCTCTTATTGTGCCTGCAAGTCTGCCAGTCCCCTACCTACTTACCTATAGTGAAAAGGAATGAGTCATGATTCACACTTGGCCCTCAGAGTATCTTGCCTGACTGTGCTGCATTGAACATAGTTGGCCTGTTAAGAACCCTTCTGTAATTGGGAAAAGGCAAGGGGAAGAGCAAGGAAACCAAGAAGAGACAAGAGAACAATGGCAAATGTTGCATTCGACCTATCATGGGAAGCACGTAGGCTTGAAGCCTCCAGGAGTTCATTTCTCTACCTATGCCAAGAGTGACTGTCTGAAGGCAGCCAGCAGCTAGAGCAAAACAGAGCTGAGAAATGAAAACAACGACAGAATCCTGGTACTATCATTTGATTCCCTTTCTGCAGCCAGGAAGATCTACTCCAGGGCTTTTCAGTTTTGTGACACAATTCTCTTTGTTGCTAAGCTATTTTGAATTGGTTTTGTTGTATTTGTTACCAATGGCTCTGTCTAATAATAAATAGCCTGAGGTTTCTGTGAGGGTAAAATGAAATAATGCAGATAAGACATGATTCCTGGAATAGTGTAGACATGATAAATGCTTGCTGTTGATGTCATAGCCATCACTTTTGACCCTTTTTTCCCCTCAGGACTCTCTCTTGTGAACTGGCCTGTCACGTGGAATGCAGTTACCAATATTCTCTCTCCTCCTTTCTATAATGTTGATCAGAAATAGCTAGAAGCTTTTCTACCTTTTCCATAGCTTGTTTTTATTTTTAGGCACGATTCTCTTTTCCATGAAGATACGACCACAGCTTTTATGCTGAGGCAGGCAGAGAAAGAGGTAACCCTTCAATACTTTTTTGCTATGTTTTCACTATTAGTTGAAAAATAAATCTATTGCTTGCTCTCTGGTTGACTTAAAGTTCCCTGAAGTGTCCAGTTCTACCCTTCCCTTACATGGTTGCTCCTATTTGCCTCCATGTCTTTCCATGACCCCACCCCATCCTGTCCAGCTGCCCTACAAGACTCAGATCTACTTTCATATTCTCAAACACTGTCAGAACTGACTTACCTTTTCTGAAGCTCCATTTATATCTTATTATGGTTCATTATTTTAAAAAAGATATGATCTTCTCAACAATACCTTATTATCACAGAAAGCAAGGGAAGTTTATATGCCTCTCTGAATCATTTTACCTATATCAGATTCTCTGAGAAAATTTGTTTTAAAACTACCATTCAGATTAGGCAACTGTCTTAAAGATAGATGCTATAGTACTATTGCTTAGTTAAAAATGCTATGTGGTAAATTTGGCTCTGAAAAGCTAGCTGTAGTCTTTGCTGGCCACGACTCCACCTAAGAGAATTCTGGGCAGCAGTTTCTGGTTTTTGTTTGTTTGTTTGTTTCTTTTGCCTCTGAGTTTGGGGTAGAGTCACCTTACACCCATCTCTTTTCTTTGTTCATGAGGCTCTGCTTCTGTCCCAGGACAATTTAGGACATTAGTGTGCATGGATAGGTACCACTGAGTTAGATAGGAACTCTATCATTTATTCTGTTGTCTTGGTTTCTTTTCTGTTGCTATAATGAAATACCTTTAAAAAAAGAAATTTAAAGGTGAAGATGTGGGCTGGAGAGACGGCTCAATGGTTAAGAGCACTTACTGCTCTTCCAGAGGTCCTGAGTTCAATTCCCAGCAACTGCATGGTGGCTTACAACCATCTGTAATGAGATCTGGTGCCTTCTTCTGGCCTACAGGGACACATGCAGGCAGAATACTGTATGCTGGAGAGATGGCTCAGAGATTAAGAGCACTGGCTGCTCTTCCAAAGGTCCTGAGTTCAATTCCCAGCAACCACATGGTGGCTTACAACCATCTGTAATGAGATCTGGTGTCCTCTTCTGGCCAGCAGTTATACATGCTGCATACATAATAAATAAATAAAAATCTTAAAAAAAAAAAGAAGGTGAAGATGTTTATTCAGCTCACAGTTCCAGGTTATAGTCTATAATGGCAGGGATAATGCAGAAACTTGAAGCAGCTTATCCCTAGAAGAGACCAGCAAATGCACAAGTTCACTTATCCACTCTGATATGATTCAGGATCCTCTGTCTAGAGAAAAGTGTCATCCACAGTAAGTCAGTCTTCTTACCCCAATTAATGTAATCAAGACAATGGATGCCCAGAAGCCAATCTCCCAGGTGAGTCTAGATTTTGTCAAATTGATAATACTAGCACAACCATAATTTGAGCATGTTCTAGGAGTCTATAGCACATTCCCAAATTGTTGTCCTTGTTTTGCTGTGTCAATATACTATGTGCACCACCCAGTTAGGTCATTCTTTTGTGTATGATGAAGCAATTTATGCTATTTTAGACAAATTTAAATATTCATTTACAATTTCCTCCTTAAATATGATTGATCCTGTGGCATTAAAGCCAGGTTTAAAAGGAATAGTTATCTGATTCATTTTTCCCTCCATTTTCCCATTCATTTTATGTTTGTAATATTTTCTTGCTATTATTTTGGATGATTTTTTTTTTTGCCAAGATTGTAGACCATGGAAGCAGAAAGCATTTAACCTTAGAAATTAAGGACATATTGGCAAAAGACTACAAGAAGACAAAAAGCATTTAAAAGTTCTTTAAAAATCATAAAATATTAAAAGTCAGGGATACTCATATATTAGATTGTTCATGATTCTGTTTTATACTAGTTTTAAGAACTTTTTATTCATGAATTTAGTAACACCATTATGGCATGTACACACACATATACACACACACACACACACACAGAGAGAGAGAGAGAGAGAGAGAGAGAGAGAGAGAGAGAGAGAGAGAGAGAGCGGGAATTTTTATTGCTCATGAAGGTCTGGTCTTTTCACTGTCAAATAAATCCAATACACACATATGTATAATTTAAAGAAAAATGTTGATTCTAAGAAGAATAATTGCTAAAAGCAACTCTTGAGAAAATTTTAATTACATAATAATTTATCACATCTAAAACTATGAAACACACTGTTTTCTAAGATTATTGAGCATGACATAAAAGAATACTTAAGGACCATTAAATGAATACAAATGAATGCCTTTAAGATATATATATATATATATATATATATATATATATATATATATATATATAAAATATGTATATATAGTATATATATATATATATATATAATATGTATATATAGTATATATATAATATAGAATATTAGACACTAAAAATCAGATAATTTGGGCATATGATTTTAATGTACATGATATGTACAGTGTAAAGTGGGTAGAACACCACCCTGGCAAATGCAGCTTTGTCAACTGGGAAAGAAATCATTTTTACTAATCAGCAGAGATTGCATTATACTGTACAACACAAAAATTATTTTGTACATAGAGATAAATTATGAAATAGGAAGAGGAACTATATGCCTTTTATCGTCTGTCTAAAAGCAAACAGAAAACAAGCTTGTTATGACTCTTGGCATACACTAGCAATTTTGTAATATGTATTTTAAACAAAATGGTTAAGAACAATGATCAGTTTATGAACAATGATGGGCTGGGCATGACTGGAGATTGCTTGCACCAACTCACAAAAACTGACTTTCTGGACAGTTTTATAATATCTTGAAACTCATCATGGTGGGAATATTTATACCTTAGAAGCTGGCAATGCTTTACATCAACACTGCAACCCCACATCTGGATGAAGAAATAGTTAGATACAAATGAGTAGCAATATATCATGACTTTCTCCTGAGACTCAAGAACCAATTCATAGTTGTTAGCACTGTGCAGTATTGCACAACTCTCCATTAGGTCCCTTGGAAATTATGCAGACAGTTTAATAATAAAGCAAAGATCAGCTTTTCTAAAGTGTGTTGAATAATAGCTTTTGGATTAATACAGTACTTTGAATAGATACAGTGCTCCTCAACCTGGAGTCATGGGTACATCAGTTGTTTGCAAGGATTCTGGAATACCAGGGTCTCAAAGTTGCTGAATGGCTGAACTTGGTTTCACACATGCTGTATTGCCACTAACAACACCCTTCTTGTTGCCTGTAGTTCTTGGAGGTTTTCATAATTTATATCATTGCCAAGAATGATCACCCATTCCTCTTGCTGGGAGTATAAAAGCAGCCATGTCTGATAACTAAGTTCTTGTCATATTTAATAGGTTATGGTTTTGTCATCAGGAGTTTTTAATATCTCTGCTCATGAGTGTGTCTTTGATTTCAAAGATAGGGTCTGCTTGACTCTCTATTGTCTAAGGTAGCTGGCAGGGCCACTCACTGGTTGGGCTACTACGGCTGTTTTCAGTTTGTTCTTTTTCATTTTTACTCTGGCTCAGGTCTTTTTCTCTTTTTTCCTCTTTCCTCTTCTTTCTTTTTCTTTTCTTTTATCCTCTTTTCTTTCCTTCTTCCTTCCTTCCTTCCTTCCTCCCTCCCTCTCTCCCTTCCTTCCTTCCTTCCTTCCTTCCTTCCTTCCTTCCTTCCTTCCTCCCTCTCTCCCTTCCTTCCTTTCTATTTTTCTTTCTTTCTTTCTTTCTTTCTTTCTTTCCTTCCTTCCTTCCTTCCTTCCTTCCTTCCTTCCTTCCTTTCTTTCTTTCTTTCTTTCTTTCTTTCTTTCTTTCTTTCTTTCTTTCTTTCTTTCTTTCCTTCCTCCTCCTCCCCTCCCCTTCTTCACCCTCTTCCCTCTCTTTCTCTTTCCCCTCCTCCTTTCTCTTCTTTCTCTCTCTCTATTCCATCTACCCTTCTCCCTCATACCTCTCTTTCCTTTTTTGTCAACTGATTCTGACTGTGTAGCTTCAGCTGACCTTGAGTTTACGATCTTGCTACTGTAGTCTCCCAAACACTGGGGTTATATATGTGCCCCACTACTCCTGGCTTTTCTTTTCTTTCCCTAATTTCTTTTTCATCGAGGTATCATTTTCTTCTCTGGATATGTTTTTCATCACAATACTAGTGTAAAGATAGACTCGTGGAAGAATAGCCCCAGTCACCCTCCTGGAATTTAGATTTCGGGAGCTATGTTCGTGTTGACTAATAGTCACTTGCCGTCCCTCCTTCTTCCTCCATTGCCCAACTAATACTAGCTCCAGAATCCTGCATGCACAGCATATCTCTATCTCTATCTCTATCTCTATCTATCTATCTATCTATCTATCTATCTATCTATCTATATATATATCTTAAGTCATGCACTCAACAAATACGTATTGAGGACACACCATACACAAAACTCTGTATGAGGGTAGAGATGCCTTTTATCTAGTAAGGTAAAAATAAGAACAAGAATTGTTCAGAAAATTAAAATATGGGGACATGAGTGAGAACACAAAACTGGAGTGGTAGACAGGCACAAGATGTGATCAGAGTTCTGACCAGAATGAGTCACACCTGAAAAGTTCAGGAGGGTCAAAATGAGAGTCTGATAAAGTGGGTTTGTTTGTTTCTTTTGTTTTTCCACTGTAAGAGTATGAGTAAGGATATATGGCAATGGGCTAGGATGAATGAACTACTATGATACTGAGTGGGAATTAGAGGTCTTGGCAAGTGCCTATGATTGTGTATGAATGAGGCAGCATTTGTTTACATATGTATGTTAACTTACACACATAATATGTGTTCTAGTTCTGCTAGAACTTTTATTCCTGATTTTGTTTCTAAATATCACCTTCCTTTTGAAGAAATGATTCTAAGACAGTATCAGCAAAAGTGGAAAATGAACCAAGAACAATTACATATATATGTGTGTGTGTGTGTGTGTGTGTGTGTGTGTGTTTTAGAAAGAAAAAATTCTCAAAGAATGGCATAGAAAACAAAGACAAAATCTAGAACAAGTTAGGCATCAAAATGAACCACAATAGTGATAAATTTTAACCTACTGAATGAATCAGAATTAATGAGTTCCCATAGACACATAAAAAAAGATAAAAGGGAGAAGCAAAGATTCTTCCTTGTATAAGCAAGCTGATGAGTAAACATAGAAGGAATGATTGTTTTTTAAAATATATTTATTTATTAAAATTTTTTTCATTTTACATACCATCCCCAGTTCCCCCTCCCTCCCCTTCTCCCGCCTCCTCACCTCCCTCCCACTCTACCCCCATTCACTCCTCAGAGTGGGTAAGGCCTCCCATGGTAGTCAACAAAGTCTGGCATACTAAGTTGAAGGAGAGCCTAGCCCTCCCCATTGTATCAAGGCTGAGCAAGGTATCCCACCACAGGGAATGGGCTCCAAAAAGCCAGTTCATGCACCTGGGATAAGTCCTGGTCCTGCTGCCAGGGACCCCACAGACAGATCAAGCCACACAACTGTCACCCACATTCAGCAGGTCTAGTTTGGTCCCATGCAGGTTACTGGGCTGTCAGTCCAGAGTCAGTAAGCTACAACTAGCACCAGTCAGCTGTCTCTGTGGGTTTCCCCATCATGATCTTGATCTTGACCTCCCCTCTTCTTCTTCTTCTTCTTCTTCTTCTTCTTCTTCTTCTTCTTCTTCTTCTTCTTCTTCTTCATGCCAAATGCCATTTATAGAAGGAGGGAGGTCTTAAATACAGGCTTACAGCACAATGGGAGAACCCTGGAGGGCAGAAGTTCTGATTTTTTTTTTTTTTTTGGAGCTGAGGATTAAACCCTGAGCCTTGTGCTTGCTAAGCCAGCGTTCTACTACTGAGCTAAATCCCCAACCCCACTTCTGATGTTTTACAATCTTGCATCTAAGCTGTTAAGACCCAATATGCTGGATACACAGACAAGGAGCTTCCCTTAAGCATTCAGGAGGATGGAATCTTGCAGGGAATTAGCATAGGGATGATATCATGGTCAAGGTCAGCAAGCATGCAACAGTTACCTCAAAACGGGGGCCAGGGCCCTACAGGTCCCCTCCTATTACTAAAAAATGAGCTTCTGACTTAGGTTGTATGGGACATCAGTAGGTCACCTTACCTGTCATGGAGACACCTGTCCAGGCCACACAGGTGTTCTGTCTTAGGTTGGTGAGCACCCCCCCCTCCCAGGCATTACCCATCTCTGAATACTCATTATCATACAGGCTCAATCTTGTGAGAGCTGCAGAGTTAACTGTTGCCAAAGATCTCTAAGTGGTGCTGGGCTTGCAATCTGTGTGTTCAACACAGAAAAGACCAACAGAAGTCTTAACCCACCCATAGGCTAAAGGCAACTGAGCCATTCCCTTCCTTAATGAGCCTTACTGCAAACTGGAGTCCTTGTAAGATGGTATCCTGAGAGCAAATGGAACTTGAATTTGTTAATTTATAACTTTCAAAGCCAATAGAAATGTATATAACTATTGACCTAAATTTGTCATGCCCAATAGAATGAAAGATTAATTAACTGTGGTAGCTACTTTTGCTGTGAGGGTCTCCACTGTGCTAGCTGTAGTAACCAGTTATGAAATGGCAATCCCAGAAACAGTAATAGCAGTGATCATCACTATTATAACAGCAACAATGGCAGCAGCGATGTCAAATTCTCTTCTGGAGAGTGTGGGTATCCATTGGCATGGACGCAACTCCAGGAACACAAACCGCCGAGGCCCATTGTTCTTGATCCCAGCACAGCTTAAGCTGGCAGCTCTGCAAAAGAACAACTAAGAACCATAAAGGAAAAACAGGTAGCATATAAGGAGCAGAACTAATGGTCTCATAATGGCTACGAGGAATGATTGCTTTAACAATTGTCATTGGCATCCATGAGAAGAATAACTGATTTAGACAAGAAACAAAATGCTGAAACTAGTGGGTAAAAATGGGGCAAAGGGCTGGAGAGATGACTCTGTGTTTGCTATATAAGCATGAGTACTAGAGTTCATATCCCTAGCACTTACACAAATAGTGAGAAGGTAATCCCAGTGCTTGGAAGGTAGAGACAGAGCATCCCCAGAGCAAGTTGACTAGATAGACTATCAGATGGTTGCCAATCATGACTAGAAGCTAAGACTCTAAGATGCAGACATCAAATACTTTGATTGCAGAACACAGAGAAACCAAACTTGAATGACAGTCACTGCCCCAGTTGGCTAGCTTCCACAGTGTTGGAAGGTGCTATGGAGGCTGCCTGGTGGGAAAATAAATGCCTTTATCTTCGTGATACAATACTGACCTCCCAGGCAAGAAGTACCAAATGGTACAGTAGTGGCAAGACTGTTTATAGGGTAACCAACAACTCTCTTGATTGGATTTGAGGTCTGTTTCCTAGGAGAAAGTTCATGTTTGATACCGTAAACATGGTCAAAAACCCTAGTCAGGAAAGTCATAGGCCCTGGAGGAAAACCTATTTGATGTTAATTTTCTAAGTGGCCATGTTGTTAAACTACACTCTCAACATTTATGTTGATATCTATAGCTTCATGCTGCTTCCAAACTTGATCAGAGATGCTTCTTGTTGCAGTGGGTAGTGGTTAAGTGAATAATGTCATACAGGCAAACATGAAGCGCACCACATCAATTGATCAAAGTGAATACTCCCATCTTTTATTACTCATGCCTTTGTAAGTACATTCAGGGTGTCGTACAGACAGGAAATGGGAGGGAGAAAGGGCAGGATTAAAGGCTGACTAGGATATATTGGGGCTGTGATAGCTTAGGTAGAAGCAACAGCCATGGAGGTACAAAGGAGTGATGAGGACTGTGACATTGGTAAACGGAATTAGCAGAGTGTGCTGATAGAATTAGAAAATTAAAGAAAAAGGCTTAAGGATAATTTGTTGAATTTTGCATGAACAACTGGGTGAATTTGGAGGCTGTTTATTAAAAGTGAAAAGCCAGAAATGAGTAAATAGGGAGTGGGAAAGTAGAGGATACTGATCCACATGTGCCTTAGTCTTTGGGGGAATGCTGTCACAAAATATCTTTGAGTGTTAATTTTATAAACATCATAGATTTCCTTCTCAAAGTTCTGGAGACTGAGAAATCTAATACAAAGGTCAAGTGCCAAATAACGTCAAGGCCTTGCTCTTGGCTTCAGAGATGACACTTTCTGCATCTTCATATGATGGAGCAAGAAGTTTCTTTTTTATCTTTATTTTTAAGGGCACTAATGTCTTTCATGAGAGCAGAGCCCCTACGACTTCATCACTTTGCAGAAGAACAAATTCTTCATACTATCATTTTGATCATTAGGTTCCAACACATGAATTTTAGCTGGACACTAACATTTAGACAATAACAATATGTGACACAATATTTCAGTTATCTATTATGTGAGTCTAGGATTTGGGGAAAAAATAAGAGCCAGAGAGACACAGAGTAGTAGTCATTAACATATTGGTGACATTTAAATCCACAAGACTAGGGAGAGCTTAAACTCAACACCCTGGGCACTGCAATACATAGAATTCTGGCAGAGGAGACTGAATTGAGAGAAAAATCAGGTGTGTGTGGTGTTATGAAAGCCAGGCAAGCAGAAAGTAACAGCTGACCAATGCTACTGAGAAATCAAAAAAAGATTCAACCAAAAGGTGACCTTTGAATTTGGTGACATGGAAGTCAGTGTTTATTCACTAAGTTATACTGAGTGTCTACCAAATGCCAAGTATTATGTTAGGCAATGGAGGAAGAGCTACAAGTAAAAGGCATTTGGAATATAATGCAACAGATTATATGATAGTGACAGCCATGGAGTTTCATAGGGAGAAATATCCTGACCCTATGCTTTGAGGTGGGAAGGAAAGGACAAAATGCCAGGAGGTGATGATGCTAGTGAACAGTGTTCAAGTCTAAGAAGGAGCCATGAGTTTGCTTTGTGCAAAGGCAATCCGTATATAGGATGTATAGTATAGGATTAAGTAGGAGAGATAGACAAGGACCAGACAATAAAAAGCCGTATCTCGAGCAGGCATTACTTTATACATGAACGAGAAGACACAAAGCCAACTCCCTTATTCTACTAGAATGAAGGCCATGGGAGGAAACCAGGTAGACTCTGGCCATTCTGTGGAAGATATGTGTGTGTGTTCATGTCACCTTTGGGCTTTGTAGATTCCTGATCAAAGTCATGAGAAGTTGTCCTTGAGTCCAAAGCTGGGAAATGGCCTTGTGAACAAAGGTTTCTGGACTATAGTTTTGGGAAAGAGATCACAGGCAGCGAGCTGTAATAGATAACATGAACATGGAGTCATAGATGACTCCATGAAGTTCAAAGGCAGATGTCTGCCCCAAACTTATTGTTATAGATTTAAAAGTGTAATATACAAAACATAAACAAACCACCAGGGATATAATGCAACACATTATAGTATAATATAATATATATAAAATGAAGAACTTTGCCCTTGGATCTGAGATGTGTTTATGACTGGCAAACCACAATGGGATATCTTGCTTTAATTAATATAATGCTTTAATTTTGCTTTAACTAAATAGCAGATATTTTCATTTTATCCCAAATTTGGCGTTGTTTTCCTATTTTAAGTAAAAATGTTTCAGAAAGGTAATTATATCAAATTCACTTGTGAGTTAACAGTAGTACAAAGCTTTGCTTGGGCCTTATAAGTTGGAGTTCAGTGGATCATTTTGCTACCAAGAAAGATCCTGAAATAGGTTCCATGTGGGAAGATTTGGGAATTGAGTCTAGTTTGAGATGGAGCTGTCAGATCACAGGGCATGCATCTACCACCAGAGGGTGCTCTTACCTCAAGAAAAATTTGATAATCCTTTTTCCCCAGCAAAGGTGCTGCTCAAGAGTTTCTATCCCTGAGATTCTTTCCTCTGAGGCCAGAGGCAGCTGTGTCAAGAGCTGAGATGTCTTAGACTAACGTCTGCAAAGCGCAATGACGACATAGCTTTACAAAGCTGTGTCAGAGAGGCATATCTGAAATAACTCCGTTTATACTAGATGTAGGAAGAAAGAGATCCAAACAGTTCAGAAACAAGATCTCTCTGATACTTGGAGGGGAAAGAAGGATGTCCCGTGATTCTAATGAAAGCTGCCTTTCATAAACTATAGGGATTGCCCACAAATGATTCTGAGTTGCTTTGCTGGTGTTGCTCTGAAGGGTTTATATGTGTATTTCACTGTCATAATTCATAGGTTGTTTTGTTGTTTTTTTTTTTTTTGAAATTTATTAGCTTAACTTTTCTTTTGCTGAACATGTTCATTCATTACTACTCTCTTTCTTGTTTTGTGCCTTCTTTCCTGGCTTTCTTCTATTATCAAAGTTATTTCTGCAAAGGACAGGGCCTCAATCATCTCGTGATTAAAGCACCTCATATTGACCAGTATTCAATAACTATGACAGTTTTGTCAAAGTCTTTAAAAATGAGGGAAAAAAAAGAGCTGGAGACATATAGACAAGTTATCATCAACATATTAGTGACTGTCTTAGGGTTTCTATTGCTGCAATGAAACACCATGACCAAAGCAACTTGGGGAAGGAAGGGTTTATTTGGCTTCCATATTGCTGTTCACCACCAAAGAAAGTCAGGGCAGGAACTCAAGCAGGGCTGGAACCTGGAGGCAGGAGCTAATCTTGATGCTATTGAGGGATGTTACTTACTGGCTTGTTCCTTCTTGCTTTCTCAAGTTGCTTTCTTATAGAACCCAGGACCACCAACCCAGGGACGAAACCATCTATAATAGGCTGGGCCATTCCTCATCAATCAATAATTAAGAAAATGCTTTATGCTAGATCTTATGGAGTCATTTTCTTAGTTGAGGTTCCCTCTTTTCAGATAACTCTAGTTTGTGTGTCAAGTTGACATAAGACCAACCAGCACAGGGACATTAAAATTCATAATGCTAGCACATATCATCTAGGAACAGTTAAATCCAAGAAGAAAAGCTCAGGTCAGAGCCCTAGGTCTGTGGCATTCAGCATGCCTCTGTCTCTGTTCCTGGGAACACCTTCACTTAAAAAAAAAAAAAAAAAAGAGTTAGGCTTTAAAGCCAAGGGGCTAGAATTCTTTTAAAAATAATTTTATTAATTCTTTGAGAATTTTAAAATGTATTTTGATCACATTCATCCTCCCCCAACTCCTGGTATATCCATCCTTTCCCCACTTACTCTCACTCATTCAACTTGGGCCTAGCTTTCTTTTTTCCTTCCTTCTTCCCTTCTTCCCTTCTTTCTTTCCTTCCTTCTTTCTTTCATTCTTTCCTTCTCTCCTTCCTTCTTTCTTTCTTTCTCTCCTTCCTCCCTCCCTCCCTTCCTTCCTTCCTTCCTCCCTTCCTTCCTTCCTTCCTCCCTTTCTTTCTTTCTTTCTTTCTTATTTATTTATTCCTTCTCCTCCTTCTTTGTATCAAGTTTGTGCTGTCCAACTATTCCTGGGAGTGGGGCCTGCCCCTATCAACCTACTCGGGGTCACATAATTAAGGAAAATTGACTCTTCTTCCAGAAGCTATAAAATACCACTGGCTCTTCAGGTACTGCTGGGGTTCTGTGCCGAGCCCCCTGCTCCATGCCAGGGTGTTGTCTGTCTTACCTTGCACACATCTTGTGTAGTTATGCTGTTGTAACTGCCGTGAGTTCATATGGGCACCTGCCCCATTGTGTCCAGAAAACTTTGTTTTCTTGAAGTCATCTTCCTGCCCTCTCCTCTGTGAAGTTCCTGGAGTCTTGAAGGGAACAGTGTAATACTTATGTCCCATTTAGGGCTGAGTACTCCACAGTCTCTTATTCTCTGCACATTAACCCTGAGGATCTCTGTACTAGCTGTCATCTACTATAAGAAGCTTGTGGGTTGAGAAATACACTGTACTACAACTACAGCATTAAGTCATTATAAGTCACTGTAATGCTATGTACATTTAGCAGAATAATATAGTATTAGGTTCTCCTCTGGGGCCATGACCAATCTAGCTTCATATTCTTGGCTGTTATGTTAACTTATATGTTAATCCAGGAATAGGTTCCATCTCATAAGTAGGTCTTAGGTCCAATTAGAAAGTGGTTGGTTACTCACAACATGTTTGTGCCACCATTGCACACTAGTGGTCATATCCTGTCTGGCCAGTCATTTTTGTAGTTTGCACCATTACAGGTGGGTGAGAATATGGTTACTCTTCCTATATAATAGTGTGGAAATCATCTTCCGGCATGGCAAAAGCTAGCTCTTGAGGATGAAGCAAATACCAGCTTGATTTCTCTGTGTTCTGTGAGTTTGGTGTGTGATATCCTCCGAAATGGGATCTTACCATCAAGTTCTGTAGGAACCTAAATGTATTGACAATAGCCTACAATTCTCTGAGGAATAACATATCCCATTAACCATCAGTGCAGAAAAGTTAACCCATTCCTGATACTAAAGTTTATTTGAATACATTTGGAATCTAATTGGGTTAGATAGACCATCTAAGGTCCTGGATGATGAAGAACTTTTATGGAGACCAGAATTTTCTCCCTGCAGTGTTGTAGAGTTATTTTCTCATAAACAGTCTTCCATTTGGCCTCTGCCTTACAGTGATCCCTGGAAACTTCCTGTCAGTATCATTTGTTGTTTTTCAGAAAACGTGATTTGACCCAGAAATTATGAAAAAGGAAATCTCCCTTGCTCTTGTTTTTCTTCTCATATTTACAGCCAGCTTTGGACACTACAGAAGATAGCTGGATCATCTAGGGCCTAAATAATGGATACAACTTGTAGCAAGCTTTCTCTGTTCTGCCAGCCAGCTCCCAAATAATGACATGGATACTTATTATTAATTATATTATAATGTTTGGCCTTACTTTAGGCTTGTCCCCACTACCTCTTATAACTTATATTAACCTGTTTCTCTTCATTGACATTTTGCCTCAGAGCTTTTTACCTTTCTTTCATTCTGCATGTCCTACTTTCTTGCTTCCTCTGTGTCTAACTGGCTGGCAGCTGCCTGCCTGGCTGGTCCTAAGCATCTCCCTGTCTTTCCCCCTCATTCTCTCTCCAGTCTAGATTCATCCTCTTACTTATTCTCTCTGCATGCCAGCCCCACCTATCCCTCCTCTACCTAGCTATTGGCTGTTCAGCTTTTTATTTAGACCAATCAAGTACCTTAGGCAGGCAAAGTGAAATAGCAATGAATCTTTACCTAGTTAAACAAATGTAGCATAAACAAAAGCAACACATCTTTACATAGTTAAACAATTATTCTGAAGCACAAAACATAACACATCTTCACTTAGTTAAACAAGCATTCTATTCCACAGAAACAACTCTCTATTCTACCTATCTCTGCTGTTCCAGGCATGGCCTTGACTTTGGCTGGACCAAGAGTGTCCCTCTTCCAGCCAATGTTTACTGTCTTTATACTATAATAGGACTCAGTCTGAGTGGACAAGTGAATACTAGGGACCCCCACATTCATTACATATGTTCTTTTTAGTGGCTTCTCTCTTGAAGGTCTGCCATAACTTTTTACTTGAGGAGGGAGTATTTGACCTACAATAAAAAAAAATAACTTCAGATCATATATTTTGGATAAAATGATGTTGCTGATATGAAAATAGAGGCCTGTGACAATCTGCCAGGTGAATAGTAGGTCTAGGTCTTATTATTGTTTGGTAAGAGTCAGGAGACGTGGCCTCACTCTTCATTGGGCTCTAGCATCTTTTCCTTATAACAGATACTTTTCTTTGGGGCTTGGCCACAGTATCTATGCCTTGGAATCAGATATTTAACTAGTAGGTGGATTTGAGGCAAGTTCTAGTTTGTGGTTTAGTTCTTATGATTTGAATCCAAGAGGGGATAGCATCTATATTGAACAGACATTTCATCTTTGCAGTTATTCCTGTCCTGTATCTCTCCAGAGTAATTTCAGTAGGACATCTCAAGGATGGTGTGATACAGAGCCACTGAAGTGGGCACATCCATTAAGTTTATCTCTATATAGCTTACTCCACCTTTGTAACTTCATCTTTTTAATCTTAAAGTTTCTTCATTCTTCAGAAACTCTCTGGAGTAGTTACAAGAAAAGCTCAACAAAGCCCCTTAGTTTGGAGTTAATAATTTAGTAGGGAATAAAGTCAGCAAAGCTTTTCTTTAGAGGATTTTTAGCTATTACTTTACATATGAAGAAACTAAGGCCAAAAACAAATTACACAAACCAACTTAAGCTATGTGTCTGGGAAAAACAAACAAACAAACAGACAGACAGACAGGTAGGCAGGCAGACAGACAGACAAACAAACAAACAGAACCAGAACTACAATTGATTCCTTCAATTTGTAGACTTGGTTTTATATGTTATCTGTAAATGAGATTATTTTGGGTGTGAAACTGAGAGAGGTTAAAGGTCATAAAAGAAGAAATGAACACTATGAAAAAGATAGGTTAGTTATGCAACCTTTGTTCAGAAAATCTACTAGAAACTACTATTCTAGGTTCTGAGGTAGATACTGCAGACATCAAAGACAAATGCAACAGTGTGTTCAATTTATTGTCACTGTGATCAAATACCTGGCACAAACAACTTAGAGAAGGAAGGATTTATTTGGGTTCATGTCTTCACAGGTTTAGTTGCTTAGTCCTGTGTATTTGAGCAGAACAGCATGGAAATGGTACTATCTAGATGTAGAAGACACACAACTCATTAAGAACAGGAAGCAGAGTAGGAAGAGAAAGAGAAATACATAAAAGAGCCAGAGCAAGCTTTATCTCAGTGGTACAACCCAAAATGACCCACTTCTTCTAGCTAGGCCCCACCTCAAAAATTTTTCCATTACATCCCAAAATAGCTCCAGTAGCTGGGGACCAACATGTGCCCATGGTAGACATTGCATATTCATTACACATAGTCACTATTCTAAGCTCACAGTCTAGAGGTTGTGACAAGTCAACAATTAGAGTGTGATGATAGAAATGAAAGCCATGGGATGCTTTGAGAAGATGGACTATTGTCAGGATTCCTTTGATTTCAAATGACAGAAGATTTAACTCAGACTATGTCTCTCATAAGAGAGAATTTACTGATTACTATGACTCAGTTTAGAAGCCATGGCTGGTTTTAAACAGAACTGTGTTTAGAATTTAGAGTTTCAATAAATTTATTCAGTGGGGCAATATTTTTCAGCTCTTCTTCCTTTGTGTTGACAGCCTATCCTCAAAAGAGTTCTAAAGCAAAATCAAGTACCTGTGATTTTATACCTTATCAGTTTAAAAACCCTAATGTAAAGAGGTTCATTAGTTTGGTTTTCTTCAACTGATCTTATTGGATTGACTGGAAACATTTGCCTAATCCTAAAGCAACTAGAGGAGATAGGAGACTGGCAGTGGCCAGGATGGGGTCAAATGGTGACCTTGCAATTGAAGAAAAGAAGAGGTTAGTCATACTCACATAGCACTGGCTAATTGTTGAGGAGGATTCTTGTGGCAAAAATAGCACACAGAATCCTATACCAGCTGTAGAAGAGGTAAACAGTAGGAATCAGGGGCTGCTCTGTTTTAAAGCCCATCTAGTTATGAGACTGGTAAGGTAAAGGATTAATCTTTTAAAAATTTTTTTTTAAATTAATTCTTTGAGAATTTTATGCAATGTATTTTGATTATATTCACCTTTACCTCTCATAGATTCCCATGTCTCTTATCCCTCCCAATTTCATGTCTTTAAAAAGATAACTCACTGGTATAAATTTGTGCTATCCTTGTAACCTAGGTGTGAGCCCATCCACTGGAGTATAGTCAACTATCAGGAGCCACACCCTTAAAGAAAACTGACTCTCCCTTCCCCAGAAACCAACAACTGTCAAAAGCTCCTCAGTTAGGGACTCATGAACCCCTTCCCATTCCATGCTATAATGTTGACTGGCTAGATTTTTTTTTTTTTTTTTTTTTTTAAGATTTATTTGCAGGCCAGAAGCGGGCACCAGATCTCATTACAGATGGCTGTGAGCCACCATGTGGTTTCTGGGAATTAAACTCAGAGCCTTTGGAAGAGCAAGCAGTGCTCTGAATCTTTGAGCCATCTCTCCAGCCCCAATTGGCTGGATCTTGTACAGGTCTTATGCAGGTAACTATAGCTGCTGTGTGTTCATGAGTGAAGTGGTCCTGTTATGATCAGAAGATACTGCTTTGGCCCAGTCCTCTGGGGCTTTTGGTTCTTACTTTTTGTTTTGTTTTGTTTGTTTGTTTTGTTGTTGTTGTTGCCTCTTTTCTGAGTCTTATATAGATGTCCCATTTGCGGATAAACACGCCACTGACACTCTGCACTTTAACTAGTTGTGAGTTATGTTAACCACCATCCACTGTACAAAGAAACTGCTCTGATGAAGTCTGAGAGTTGCACTAATATATTAGTAGTCAGAAACAAATTTAGAGGGCAGTTTGATACTATGTACATATAGTAAAATGAGTAGTAGGTTCACCCCTTGGGCCTGGAAGTTTCACAGCCAAGATTAATCTCCTATGAAATTGCTCTTTCCTTAGGTTTAGCTGTATTCTGTGGGTCCCTAGATCATCTGTGCATCCATTTGACTATCTATAAATTTTGGAGCCTCTACAATCCCTCAAATTTGATATTTTATTGAAACAAATTGTAGAACTTATGACAGTACTATATTTAGAATACTTATTATTATAAAAGGTGTGCTTGGGGTAAAAGTAGGATAGAAGTACAGGGCTTTGATATCTGGTTCTGGTGGAGTCAGTATATACTACCCTTCAAGATTACATTGTGTTGTAATCTTGATTGCCAACATGATGGGATTTATAATTACTCTAGAACACATTTCTGTCCATGTCTTTGTAGGATAATGAAGATGGGAAGGCTATTTGCAAAGCAATCATTCCATGGGCTGGGTCCCAGACTCAATTAAAAGTAGAAAGCAAGCTAAGCATGAGCATTGACAGATCTCTGCTTTTTGACCACAGATACATGACCATGAGCCTCCCTCTCTTACTATGTAACTTTCCTGCCAGGATTGATTTTATCCTTTAGAACTATGAGCCAAAGTGAAGCTTTCCTTCCTTACGTTGCTTTTGTTACATATTTTGTTTCAGCAACCAGACAACTAATACACACTTAAATGTATGCAGTAACCAGGAGCTCTATGAACCTCTGTGTCCGGGGTTTTTTTTTGTCGCTGTTGTTTTAGTTAATCGACTTTATTCTTTGACTAAATTACTCTCACCACCCACCCTCTTTTATCCACCCCATCTCCTCTTATCTCCATCTGACTCCTCTCGTTTTCCCTCTCTTCCTTACAATTTTTCCCCACATTCATGTTCTTTCCCTTTTTTTGCTTGTGACTCACTGAGTTTAATAAAGACTATCTCTATTTTCATGGGTCTATACCTATTCCTTGGAGCTTGGTGGGGTCACCAGTGCATATACAACTGAAGACAATGACTCTGCATCTGTCAGATTCTATCAGTAGCCAACAATTCAATCGTTTTTTTTTTTTTTTTTTTTTTTTTTTTTTTAAATAAGATTTTTGTAGACAGGACTCATTAAATCCTTGATGATGTGACTGAGTTCAATCTCAAGTTCTATTCCTAGCCTAGTAGACAAAAGCCTCAACTCTCTTCTGCTGGCCTTCCTCATCAAGTACAGATTTACTGTGAATCATATCATTAGCATAACAAAGAATTTCTTATCAGAAAAATTCTAAGAATACTAGGGTCAGTGTGCCAAAAGTTGCTGGCCTTCCTCATCAAGTAGAAATTTACTATGAATCAATATCATTAGCATAACAAAGACTTTTATATCAGAAAAAATTCTAGGAATATTTGGGTCCTTGTGCCAAAAGTCCAAGATCAGGCAACATTTCCCTGGCAATACAGGGGAAAGAAGGCTTCTTATGGAAGTGGTATTGAGGTGGAGGTTTTACACTGGCCAAGATCATATTTTTTTGTTGTTGTTGTTGTGAAATTACCAATGCACTTTGTTTAAAAAAGTAGTTTTAAGAGACAACGAGTACAGCGAGTGATATAGGAGAGGAAGTTGTGAAGATAGAGTGTCCACAGCTGGCCGTGCTTCACAGGTCTGCTTCCAGCTTGAACAAGCTGTGGGTAAGCCACTGACGCACCAGCATTGTAGCTTAAGTCTTTGGTAGAGGTGTGGAGGATGATAGGCATGGAAGCGATCTAGAATGAGGTAAGGGCAGTAAGGAGACAGCACTGAGGTTCCAGAAGTTCAGCAGTACCTCCTCATTATTCTGCCAAGGACAGACTTTCACTCTCTGTGTTAGTGTCCTAGGGTAGCTGAAACAGATTGCCATAACCAGTGGTTTTAACAGCCTAACAGGTTTGGAGGCCAAAAGCTGGAAGTCAAGGTGTTGGACAGATTGGTTCTTCTTGAAAGAGTGTGTGTTCCAAGCCAGTCTCCCAGCTCCTCTGGTTGCCAGTAATTCTTGGCATTCTTTGGCCTTCAGATGCATCATTCTAATCTCAGTGTTTGTCATCACACAATGTTCTTGCGTGACTCTGTCTAAATTTCCTCTTCTTATAAGGACAGCAGTTACTGGATCAGGGCCCACGTTAATCCAGAATGTCTTTGTCTTAATTTGGTTACATCTATGAAGGTACTATTTTCAAGTGAGGTCACGAGGGCCTGGAGGTTAAGACTTCAGCATATTTTATTGGGGACACAATTCAACTTGAGTCACATGCCTTCCTGAACACAGAAAACAAAGTGATGGGTTATCTGTAGTCTCATCACTTCGCAGCTGTTCTCTTGGCCTCCTGTGCATGAAGATCGTAAACTCCAACAGCACCTTGGGTGGAGTGCCTTTGGCCTTGGTAGCTGGGCTGAACTTTGTGACAAGCACTGCCTTTGCTACTTTTTTTTTCATTTTTCTTTATTAAGAAATTTTCTACTCATTCTACATACCATCCACAGATCCCACCTCCCCCCTTTTCTTACCCCCCAGCCCTCCCTCCCAAGCCACCCCATATCCTCACATCCCCCAAATCAATGTCTCCCATGGGGAGTCAGCAGAGCCTAGGCAGGTCCAAGCCCTTCCCCACTGCACCAAGGCTGTGCAAGGCGTCACACCACAGGCACTCCAAAAGCCTGCTCATGCTCCAGGGATGGATCCTGATCCTGGGTGCCTCCCAAACAGTTCGAGTCAAATAACTGTCTTCTCTATTCAGAGGGCCTAGTCCAGTCCCAATCGGGGCTCCATAGCCACTAGTCTACAGTTCATGGGTTTCTGCTAATGTGGCCAGTCATCTCAGCATGTCTTGACATTATGATCTCAACTTCTCCCCCCATAGAATCCCTCTTCTCTTGCTACTTTGAAGGAGGAGATGATTGCTGCTTCTTCCTTCCATTTTTATTCAGTGTGGGGGAAGGGTGAAATTTGAGTACAGCCCCTCTCCCCACTTTGCACTGATCCGTAATTCTTGTAGCACTCCACATCTCTTTCTCTCTTGAGAGAGAGAATAAATAATGGATGACTTAAAACCCAATGACGGCTCATCTGTTACTGGAAGAGGAATGACTGAATGAATAATTATAACTATAGTGTCCTTTCTTGACTTTTCTCACTCCTTTCTCAATTGATACATTGGATGAAATACCTCCATCTGGTGTCTTCACTTTGTTGAGATTGTAATCCTCATAATAAAAGTGTTTTACTGATCATGTCTTGTCCTAAACATGTAGTTGTGTACTGGGAGTTGTAAAATTGCTTGTTCAATATGGATTGAAGCTATTTCCAGTGTGTAAGCTATGTCCTGGGAATCACTTAGACACATTTAGGGAACCAATTTGTTAAATGGCATGCCATTGCCTTGAAAAGGCAGAGGTCTCTAGGCAGAAGCTGATCAGTTGAGGTCATGAATGTTTGGGTGTTTAGCCAAGGGGGCTGGCTACATTTCCTGTCTCTCTGGAGTCAGTGTTCAAAGGTCAGAAACTGACATCTCTGTAGTTTTTGAAAAAAGATTTTACTCACTTCCTTCTATTGATTATGGATTAACATGAGAGTTAAAACTCTTAATAAATTATTTTATAGTTGTGAGAAATGAAGTATATTTAGGTGAAGTGAATTTCCCATATTCATATTATAAAATAGTTTGTCCTGACCTTTCCTAGGTTTCAAATTAAGAATCCCAGCTCTTGAGGAGCCCCTCAGACACTATCTACTTTAAACAGGAACACAGATTCTTCACTGGCCAAGATTCCACCATGTGTCTTTCATATTTACCATCTTGTTTCTTTTCTTCACTACATAATACCCAGGATAAAATTTAACATATATCTTCCATCCAAAAGAATGTTTACTAAGAAGCCATGTTTGGAAGCAGTAGAGGAAGTTCACCCAACTTTCAGTATTTGACTTGGTTTCATTTACATCCTGAGAGTTGTAGAGACTAAGGTTAGGAGGAAAAGCAGAATGGAGATACAGGATGTGAGCTCAAAATGCTAATTATAGTTTAGGAGGAGTCTTCTGGTTCCTGGCTTTTCTCCAAAGGTCAAACAGCTCCCAAATTCCAGAGGAAGCCCTGAGAAAGGAACTTTTCAGGAGTAGTTGCCATGTAAATTTCCCTAATGAGATCAAAGCAAGTATCCCTTGGTGATGTCCTGTTCCATTTCCTTTCACCCCTGGGGATCATCCCACTGATGCAATTTACGGACTGTGATCAACCAAATACTTGTCATAATTTCATAGTCAAAGTGTATTTACATGCTTGTTGTTATGGCGACCATCAATAATATTAATAAAAGTCTGTCTAGTTGAAACAGATGAATGGAACATGTAAACACAGACAAGAATAATCACCTCAGATGTCAACATAGAAAAGCATAAACACAATAGTCTGTATGCTAGTTTTCACCTTCTACTGTACCCAGGCAGCTGCATTTCTGCCCTGTTCTTGTCTGAAACATGCATTGACTTCTCTAGTGGCTGTGTAAATAGGTAGAGAATGGGGAGAGGTTTCTTTTTACCTCTGAAATGAAGAGGGAAAAAAAAGCATGCCATGAGTTCAGTATTTGCAAAAACAGGGATCCCCTGTATGATATTCGTATATTGTTCACCAATTATGGTCATCATCAGACATATTGTCTACAAAGCTTGTTCTTATTAAGCATTCATTTTGCACATACTGATGACTTAAATAGTGCTTGATTTCAGCTGGAGGGTAAACGAGCACAATAGCCTGGTGATCACTGCATTCAATCAGATTCCTTTTCAAAATGGAAACCTACCTTAGGGACTGTCCTGGAAATCTAATGAGGTAATGTAAACAAAGCCATTAGTATAGTGGTATCAGTCCGTAGCAAAAGAAATTCCATCAAAGTCTTTCTCATAACGTGGTCGTGGACTTTGAAGTTAGCTGAAAGTCCATTGCTTTCATCTTCCAGCTATGTTTCCTTGGGCAAGTTTTGTAAGTATTTCTCAGCCTCAAATGTATTTCCGCATCTGCAGGCTAAAGAGATTAGTAGTGTCCACATTACATGATGATTAAATGAAGCTGTGTACCAACCATGCTTATCTCAGTCCTTGGGCCTTGACCAGGCCTTCACTAGGATACAATAAGCAGTAGCTGTTGCTAGTGTTGCTTGGGGGTACCCAGGGTGTGAGAAAATAGGGTTACAGCAAAGCACTGGGAGAGAAATGCTCTAGTGACATGTTTCGGTGATGAACAGGGTTATGCCGCTAACGTGTGGAGTATGTGCGACTTTTCCCCTGTTCAGCTTTGGTCTGCAGTGGTTTCATACCACCAGGAAAGCCTCAGTGGATTCTTAGCTTGCTTCGGTGACAGACTGCAAGCCCTAGTCTTGGAAAGTCTCTCTAGTTTGTAAATCTCACTCTCAAAACCCCAGGTATGAATGAGAGCTATAAGTAATCAGATTATCTTACTCTTTATTGACTGTGTTTTAATGAAGGCATTGCATTTGTGGGAGTCAGAAAACTTTTGGGAAGTTGCTTCTCTCTCTCTGCCTTGTTAAGGCTGCTGTTTCTCTTGTTTCTGTGTTGCTTGCTTCAGGCTATCTGGCCTGCAAGCTTCCAGCTGACTTCCTGTCTTCCCTTCTTGCTGTAGGGTGAGGGTTAGGGTTAGGGTTGGATACTAAGATTACAGATGCTCACCACTGCACCTGGCTTTTGATGTAGGTTCTGAGAACGGAGCACAGGTCACTAACCAGGCTTGCATTGCAAATGCTATTAGCCACTGAGCCATCTCCTCAGAGCTATCTATCTCTTTGTGAAAGAAGTTTCTTCTAAAACACTTCCAGTTTTCCTCACCTCTTTTTACCAAAGCTTTGCACTCTCTTCCTTCAGCTTCGATATTTGCCTGTACATATGTCACTCACTGGAGCCATTGTTCTGGTTGCATGTATTATTTACTAGGCAGAAAACTTCACTAGCAAGCAGGAGAAGGAGATGCTCTTAAGCTGACAATGTTAAATCGTAGTGTTCCGAGGTGCGGTGGCCTTGATGCTTAACCACTCTCCTCTAACATTCTTTCCTCAGCTCCAGTAAGAAAACTTTGGTTTTACAGATAATGCGCTGTTCCTAACTTCCTTTTTTACACCTTCAACAGGAGGTTTATCCAAATCCAGATTTCCCCTAAAAATACACTTAGAGCAATTTAGGCTTGCTCTCATGGTCTTCCGAACTCTTTTGATCTCTATCCACTGCCCAGTTTCAAAGCCACGCCCACATTTTAGATATTTATTATAGTTAGCTGTACTAGTTATCAGCACATAAAATTATCCCAGAACTTAATGATATTTAATAACAAACATGGCCATAATTTTTGTGGGTACAGAACCTGAGTGTTGCTTAGTGCTATCTCTGTTTCAAGGTCTCTCACAAGCCTGCCAACACATTTTTGGCTAGTGCCTCATCTCATCGGAAAGTTGCTTGGAGGTCTCATCAGTTCCTTGCTGTATAGGTGTCTCCAGTGGTTCAAGTCACAATATTGAAGCTGCTTTCAGTTAGATTAAATAAAAGACAACATTGATTGCAAGGCTCTTCTTTTTAACCTAATTTTGGAAGGTATATATTATTATGTATTTTTGTATTCTCAGTTAGCTGTGAATTACAGGGTCTATTACATACTCAGTCCTCCAGATATAAGGAGTTACTAGTTCAGGATGTGGAGATCCCTTGGGGTTATGCTGCCTTCCACATACAGCCTTGATAAGTATTGGAGCCCTGGTTATTGGATACCCTCTACCGAAGCAATAAACCAATCAAGCCCAATTAAAAAACCCAGGCTTAATAAGCAGAGAGAAGTAACTCCCGGGTGACCCTAGGAAAGGCAGCAGGGAGAGCACAAGGGGATATCTTTGGGCCAGATCTTCAATACCCTCTGGGGGTGGAGCTGCTGCTTGGCAGGCTTTCTTTGGGAGGGATCTGGAGAGCACAGCTCCAGGGGAAATCCCCAACAGCCATCCTTTGCTATGAGTCAGGTAGAGAGAAGGAACAGGGTCTACAGAAACTTAGAGATGAGTCAACAATGTGCCTTGATTCCTTGATATCTTTCCAGGACATGCTTGTGGGAGTCAAATGTATCGCTGGCCTCCAGCTTCTATGATTTCTGTCTCTTGCCACTGGAAAAGCCTTGACTGAGGCAGGACTACGCCTCATCAACACAAATCTAGGTCCACATTAGGGTCTCAATTATGGTTGAACAAAGTTTAAAAGTTCTTTTTCTAGGATATTCTTGGGGGAAAATATGGGTGGCACTACCTTAAAAATAAATGGACGCCATCAGGAGTGCCTTCTGTTTCAGTGTTTGGTGTCAAGCATAGAATCAATGCAGACCAAAAGGTTGTGGGAGTCTCTTATTGTTTCTGTTTTGGTTCAGTTTCCCAGTATTTGTGTGAGGGAGACTCACTGCAGTGAGCCTCCACATTCCGCGCATAGACGATAGTGCTGGGGGAGATGCTGAGGCTATAATAACTGGGGAGGCGTACTGAAAGCTGCCCACAAAGCATTCCTTGCTCCAAATAGTCTGACGCTGAGGCAGGGGCCTTTATCCTTAGTCTCAGTTTGGTCCAATGTGTTTGAGAGTTTCATTCTTGGACTCTTCACCACTGCTCCTTTGCTAGGGGCTGGCTCTGTGGTCATGTGGACTGACGATGCAGTATTCAAACATTTCGTGGTTTGGGCAACATGTAGAAATTCTTTGGAGCACCAACTGTCGCTCATTGTCAAAGATAATCCTTTCAGGAATTCCATGTCTGGCAAGCATGGTCTTCATTGTTGGACTCTTGTGGTAAATTGGTATTGCTAAGGCATTCCAGGCCTGAGATTTTTATTGTAGTTATTCTCTCTAATGATACAGTCTCCATTACATTGTCTTCTGGATAAACATACTGGTGCCAGTGTTCTGTAGTAGTCTGGTTCTAGAGTTTTGGGATATAATTAATTAATATATTATATTATATCTTATACATCTTTCTAGTGAAGTTAGAAATTTGCATTGGTCTATTTACTAATCAAACCACTGAAATGTAAGAATGGCCTATTGGTGGTAGTTTACACCCTTACTTGAACTGTGGTAGAGCTGAAACACTCCTAGAGAACCTAGGGATTATACAATTTACTAGTGCTTGGGACAATCAGACTTAATTGAGCAATGCTTGGACAAATTCATGTTCCTGGCCCTCTACCACACTATTTTTAACTTCAACTAGTCTCCTATTGTTAAGCTGTATACAGCTAAAAGAAGTGGGACTTTACTTTTTCAGTGAACATACAAATAATCTCTTATTTCAAGTAATATTCTATTTCCAAAAAAAAAAAAAACACCGAAACAAAACAAAAAACAAACAAACTTCCAAAGATATTAAATTCACATTTCCTTAGAAGCCAAATGTAACTTAATGTTCCCTAGTGCTCCAGACTAACCATTCTTGGCATTTCTTTAACATTTGAATGACAATGATTGGATTCCCTTGAGTTATGTGGCTGTAGGAAGTTCAATTCTTTAAATATTTCTGAGAATGTTTACATTGCAATAGGAATGACTGGCTATCACATAGTTACTCATTTGCTCTATCCCATAACACAGCCATGCCAGCCAGAGCAATCCCACTAACCTTTCCACCAACAGTGTATTTGCATTCTATTTCTGAAGCTCCTTTGGTCCTCCCCTCCATGTGGTTATGTGACTAGCTAGATACATATTTAGGTTTTTTATTTCATTTTCTGTTAACATTTTTGGAAATGAGTTTTTAAAAGTTTTTGCAACTATGTGCATGATCCCAAAGTTAAATCCATAAAATAAGACATATTTAGAGAAGTCCTGAATATCTCCATTCCACAACATTCTTCCTTGTAATTAATTCTGAAAACTATGATTTATCTCTCCATTTTTCTGCTTGATTTACAAATTTATTGTATGAATTTATTTTGCTATGTATTTTTAAAGTTAGAATTTTATTATAACTATTGGTGAATAAATTCATTTTTCATTTCTAATGTGGGCATGCTTTATTGTTTTCTTGTCTAATTGAAATGTCCAGGAATTCTAATATGATGTTGCACCAAGTGGTGAGTGTTAAGTTTTAAATCCAGGACAAAAAGCTGAGGTACCTATTTAATATATCAAAGCAGACCTCAGTTCCTACCTACCAGATACAGGGTACTCATTACAATATACCCTGCTCTCTACCCTGAACTCTCCAGCCCAGGGGCTGGGCTGGCTTTTCCCCAGAGGCTCTTCCCTATACAATCCAGACATCTTGGTTAACCTGCTTCCCCCCGTCCCCCGCAACAACCTGTGGCTTCCTGGGTGCTGCACCTGGTTCCCCTCTCTCCCTTCTCCTTTCCACTTTCCCTCTCCCCACATGGCTCAGCTCAGCCTGGTCATGTCCACTCTGGACTCTTCCAGATATCCCTGCCTCTGACTATGCTCTCCCACATATGTACAATAAACTTTCTCCTCCACTATACCTAGGAACAATCAGCCATGTCCTTCTTTTTCTCTTTCTTTCTTTTTTCATTTAGTGAGGATCTACATCCTTGTGCCATTCCTAATTTTAAGGGAGCATGTCTTTATTCTCTCACTCTTGAGCAGTATGGTGGCTGTTGATTTTCAGAGACATAGTCTTCTTTTGAATAAAGTTCTTTACATTTCTCCTTTACTGATTATTTTATCAAGAATGACTTTTGAATTTCATCAGATACTTTTTCTGCCTCTTGAAATAACATACAGCTTTTCTGTATTAGTTTATTAGCATGCTAAGTTACATTGATTGGTTTTCAAACACTAAGTCAACCTTATACTTGGAGTCATGTAATGTTCTATTTATTTTGTGAGATTCAATTTGATAAATGTTTGTGCATGTGCTCTTGATGGACATTTGTATATAATTTACCTTCTAAGAATGGTTTTGTCTATGTGCAGAATCAGGGTAGACTGGGTCTCATTCAATAAAATAGGAATATCTTTTCCTATACTGTTTCTTGGAGGAGTTTCTATAAAATTAGTGTTATCTTTTTCTTAAATGTTTGATGGAATTTATTGTTGTGGAATATTACTTTAAGTATGTAAAGATGTATTACATTTGTTTATTCTGCATTTGTTTAACTATGTAAAGATGTGTTGTTGTATTTCTTTCACCTTGCCTGTCTAAAGCATTTGATTGGTCTAATGAAAAGCTGAATGGTCAATAGCTAGGCAGTAGAAGTATAGGTGGGGCTGGAGAGCAGAGAGAGTAAGTAGTAGTAGGAGAAATCTAGCCTCGAGAGAAGAGAATGAGGGAAGCAGAGAGGGAGATGCCCTGTGCCAGCAAGTCAGGCAGCCGCCAGACAGACAGACATAGAGGAAGCAGGAAAGTAGGACACACAGTGTAGAATGGATCCTTATTGGTCTTAATAATAAAAACCTGGAGCTAGATATTGGAGTAAATGCTGAAAGATTAGAGAAGCAGAACAGCCAGTCACTAGAGAAACTTCTTACCTCTACTAAATCCTAAGCCTGAAAGAGAGCCAAGCTCCTGTCTCCTTCTCCTTATATTCTTCTTGCTACCCAGCCATATCATTTCCTATCTCCACCTCCCTAGTGCTTGGATTAAAGGCATGAGATCCTAAGAACTGGGGTCAAGGTATGTGCACCAATGCCTGGCTCTGTTTCTCTTTTAGACTGGATCAATCTTGTGTAGCCCAGGGTGGCCTTGAACTCACAGAAATTCGTCTGCCTCTGTCTCCTGAGTGTTGGGATTAAAGGTGTGTGGACCACTGCCTGGCCTCCATGGCTGACTAGTGGCTTAGTTCCACACTCTGATCTTCAAGCAAGCTTTATTTGTTAGATCACAAATAAAATGTCACCACAATAACAGAATGAAAGAAAGGTTAAAAGCCCTGAGGCAAAATGTAGATGAAGAGAAACAGGTTAAATTAAGTTATAAGAGCTAGTGGGACAAGCATAAGATAAGGGCGAGCATTCATAACTAATAATGTTTCCATGTCATGATTTGGGGCCTGGCAGTTCAAGAAAGCCTGCTACAATTTATCAGTAAAGCTTATGGGCTGGAATTTCCTCAATGAAAAGATTTTAAAACACAGATTAAAATTTTAAATTGGCAGCTGGATGGTGGTGGCTCACACCTTTAATCCCAGAGGCAGGAGGATCTCTGTGAGTTAGAGGCCAGCCTGGTCTACAAAAGTGATCCATAAGTGTTACACAGAGAAATCTTGTCTCAAAAAACAAAACAAAACAAAATTAAATTGGCGTATGCTGTGGGATGTCTTTCTCTATGCTGTGTATATGTGTAACTCCCATTAGATAACAAATAAAACTATTTTGGCCTATGGCAAGAAAGATTACAGCCAGGCAAGAAATCCAAGCAGAGACAGGGAGAAAAGAGCAGAGTTGGGAGAGACTCAAGCCCACTACTGAAGGAGCAACAAGATATCAGCAGACTGGTAATCCCATGGCCATGTGGTGATATATAGATTTATAGAAATGGGTTAATTTAAGATGAAAGAGCTAGCTACCAAGAAGCTTAAGTCATAGGCCAAATAGTTTGTAATTAATATTAAGCCTCTGAGTGATTATTTTATAAGCAGCCGCTGGACCATGGGTGGGAGAGATTTGTCCAGATAGAGGGATGGGGCGGGACACAGAGACACTTCCTTCTACAGGCCTATGTCTTTTCTTTTCTTTTCTTTCTTTCTTTCTTTTTTTTTTTTTTTTTTTAAAAAAACACCTATTAAGTCCAATTTGTTCTGCCCATACATTCTAGAAAGTGTGACCTTCTATTGGAGAAAAGGAGAAAAAAGAAAATGCAAACTTGGGTGGATAGAGAAGGGGAGTTACACATTGGATAAGTTTGTGGAGAGGTGGATGTGATCAAAAGACATTATACAAAATTATCAAAGAATTAATGAAAAAGAATTATCTACAAAAGTCGTGAAGATGACTTTAAAAATTAAGACATCTATTCAGTTTTTTATTTCTTGTTTAATAAACCTTAAGTTTGTGCTTTTCAAGAAAGTACTCTGTGAAATCTATTCTGTGAAACATACTGCTCCTAAGTTATTCATACATACCTCACTATCTCTGCGTCTACCGTGATGCCGTCTCTCTCACCTCTAACATTGGTAGTTTTCCCACTTCGTTCTTATTTTATTTAACAGTCTGCCTAAAGGTTTGTAAATTTTACTTATTATCTTGAACTACTATTTTATTGAATAATTACTTTTCTCTTATATATTTTAGTAGTTTTCATTCCATTTTTTATTTTTTTTGTGTTATTAATAGAATGGGTTTGTTCTTTTTCTTACAGTATGACAGGCTGAACTGGAAAATGAGATCATTTAATCTAAACTTTGATATTTTATAGTATTTATGAAGGTATTTATTTCTATAAAAGTATCTCTGCTTGGCTGCATCTCATAAACTTATTACAAAGTTTTACAAACTATTACAAAGCTCAAATACACCTTAAGTTTCCTTTCAGTTTCTTTAGTTCATAATTTGTCTAGATATATTTTCTGCTATATAGCTTTCCGTTACATAGTTTCTGTGTTTCACTTCTAATTTAGTTCTGTTGTGGTTTCATGCATACTTTGTATGGTTGAAAACCTCTTAAGTTCATTAAACTTAGGTTTGTATATATGTAAATATTGTATGTACCACTGGATATACACAGAACATATGTGGAGCTGGCTGAAATGTCTTCCCTTAAAAAAAACTTTATTGCATGTCCATTGATGTTTCAACTGCATTTGTAGCTATGTACTGCATGCATGCTTTGTTCCTGCAGAGGCTGGAAGAGAGTGTCAGAGCCCCTAGAACTGGAATCACAGAAGGTTGCAAGCTGCTGTGTGGGTATAATATAATATGGCACTTCTCAAGAGCAGAGAATCCTCTTAACCACAGAGCCATCTCTCTACCCTGACTGGAGCATCTTCTAAAGGTCAATTAGGTCAGGTTGGCTCAGATTTTATTTGAGGCTATCATAGAGCTATGGATTTTCTTTCTGTATGTTAAATCCATCTGGGGACCTCTCTAGCACTTTGCTTCTTCCTATTTCCATGGGGTCTTCATTTATCATGGTATCTTTTTCCTTGTTTTCCCTCTCTGTTCTTGATCCAGCTAGGATCTTCTGCTTCCCTAAGCTCTCTTTCCTCAGACCCTTGCCCTTCATTAACCCCCCTCCCATGTCCACTTTGCTTATGTAGATATCATCCATTTCTCTGTCGTTGGGTGATCCCTGTGTCTTTCTTTGGGTCCTCTTTACTAGGTAACCTCCTTGAAATTGTGAGTAGCAGTCTAGTTATCCTTTGCTTTACATCTAGTATCCACCTATGAGTGAGTACATACCATGCTTGTCTTTCTGAGTCTAGGTTACCTCACTCAGAATGATTTTTTTCTAGATCCATTCATTTCCTGCAAACCTCATGATGTCATTGTTTTTCTCTGCTGAGTAGTAAGTATTCCATTGTGTACATGAGCCACATTTTCTTTATCCATTCTTTGGTTGAGGGGCATCTAGGTTATTTCCAGGTCCTGGCTATTATGAATAGTGCTGCCATGAACATATTTGATCATGTATCCTTGTGGTATGATTAAGCATTCCTTGTGTATATACCCAAGAGTGGTATATCTGGGTCTTGAGGTAGATTGATTGCCAATTTTCTGAGAAACTGCCATACTGATTTCCAAAGTGGCTGTGCAAGTTTTCACTCCCACCAACAGTGGAGGAATGTTGCCCTTGCTCCACATCCTTTCCAACAAAAGCTGTCTTCACTATTTTTGATCTTAGTCATTCTGACAGGCAGAAGATGGTATCTTAGAGCCATTTTGATTTGCATTTCCCTGATGACTAAGGACATTGAGCAATTCCTTAAATGACTTTGGGCTATTTGAGATTCTTCTGTTGAAAATTCTCTGTTTAGCTCTGTAGCCCATTTTTTAATTAGATTGTTTGATATTTTGATGTCTAGTTTCTTGAATTCTTTATATATTTTAGTGATCTTCCCTCTGTCAGATGTGGGATTGGTAAAGATCTTTTCCCATTCTATAGGCTGTCACTTTGTCTTATTGGCCATGTCCTTTGCTCTATAAAAGCTTCTCAGTTTTAGGAGGTCTCATTTATTAATTGTTGCTCTCAGTTCCTGTGCTACTGGTGTTATATTTAGGAAGTGCCAATGTGTTCAAGACTACTTCCTACTTTCTCTTTTTTCAAGTTCAATGTAACTGGATTTATGTTGAGGACTTTGATCCACTTGGACTTGAGTTTTGTGCATGGCAATAGACATGATCTATTTGTAGTCTTCTATATGTTGACATCCAGCACACTTGTTGAAGATGCTTTCTTTTTTCCATTGTGCATTTTTGGCTTCTTTGTTAAAAATCAGTTGATTATCATTTTTATTATTTCATTATTTGTGGACGGAAGTTTTCTTATGTCCCACCCAGCCCCACAGTCTCTCAGTCCCTAGTAAACACACAGAGGCTTATATTGATTACAAACTGTATGAACTTTGGCTCAGGCTTCTTTCTAGTTAGCTCTTTCATCTTAAATTAACCCATTTCTATCGATCTATGTATTGCTACATGGCTGTGGCATTACTGGTCTGTTGGCATCTGGCGGCAGACTGGCATCTCCTTTTTTTGCCTGTCTCTTTTTTGTATTTTTGCATAGGCCCAAAGCAGCTTATTTATTAACCAATGGGAACAACATATATTCACAGCATACAGAAAGATATCCCACAGGACTTTTCCTTTCCTGTCTAATCAAAAAGGAAGGCTTTAACTTTAACATAGGAAAATTATATATATAATAAAACAGTTAACAAGCAAGAATTACAGTTACAATATCTAGTCTATTTGTATCTGGTAAAATTAAAAGGTAAAATTTAAAAAATATTCTATCATCTATCCTGTATTTGTGAGTATAAAGATTTATATCTGATTTACCTTTTATCATAACTAAGGAAAACTATAATTATAACTATCAAGTCTTCAGCACCATCAAAGACCAAAGAAGGATACAATATCATCTAAGTAAACAGGAAGTACATTGTAAGCAACTTGCAAAATTCTAAAAATGCTTTCTCTTTTCCATTGTACATTTTTGGCTTCTTTGTCAAGAATTGTATGTTCATAGGTATGTAGGTTAATGTCAGAGTCTTCAATTTGAATCCATTGGTTCACATATCGGTTTTTATGCCAGTACCAAGCTGTTTTTATTATGGTAGCTCTATAGTAGAGCTTGAGGTCGGGGATCATGATGCCTCCAAAAGTTGTTTTTTTGTACAGGATTTATGGAAAAGAGAAAGCATCTTCAACAAATGGTGCTGACATAACTGGATGTCAATGTGTAGAAGGCTACAAATAGATCCATATCTGTCACCATGCACAAAACTTAAGTCCAAGTGGATCAAAGACCTCAACATAAATCCAGTTACTCTGAACCTGATAGAAGAGAAAGTAGAAAGTACTCTTGAATGCATTGGCACCGGAGATCACTTTCTAAATATAACACCAATAGCACAGACACTGAGAGAAACAATCAATCAATGGGACCTGTTGAAACTGAGAAGCTTTTGTAGAGCAAAGGACACAGTCAACAAGACAAAGCAACAGCCTACAGAATGGGAAAAGGTCTTCACCAACCCCACATCTAACAGAGGGCTGATATCCAGAATATATAAAGAACTCAAGAAATTAGACATCAAAATGCCCAACAGTCCATTTAAGAAATGGGCTATAGAACTAAACAGAGAATTCTCCACAGAGGAAGTTCAAATGGCTGAAAGACATTTAAGGAATTGCTCAACATCCCTAATTATCTGGGAAATGCAAATCAAAATGACTCAGATACCACCTTACACCTGTCAGAATGGCTAAGATCAAAAACACAGAAGACAGCTTATGCTGGAGAGGATATAGAGCAAGGGGAAATCTCCTCCACTGCTGGTGGGAAGGCAAGCTTGTACAGCCACTTTGGAAATCAATATGGTGCTTCCTTAGAAAACTGGGAATCCATCTACCCAAGGAATGCTCAATCATACCACAAGGGCCTTTGCTCAGCTATGTTCATATCAGCATTGTTTGTAATAGCCAGAACCTGGAAACAACCTACATGGCCTTCAACTGAAGAATGGATAAAGAAAATATGGTACATATACACAATGGAATACTACTCAGAAGAGAAAAACAATGACATCATGAGGTTTGCAGGCAAATGGATGGATCTAGAAAAAATCATCCTGAGTGAGGTAACCAAGACTCAGAAGGACAAACATGGTATGTACTCACTCATAGGAGGATATTAGATGTAAAACAAAGATGACTAGACTGCTACACAACTCCAGGGAGGCTACCTAGAAAACAGGACCCTAGGAAAGACCCAGAGATCACCCAATGACAAAGAAATGGATGAGATCTACATGAACATCCTGGACAACAGTGGGAGTAATGAAGGGCAAGATTTGAGGGAAAGAAAGCTTAGGGGAACAGGAGATCCCAGCTGGATCAAGAACAGAAAGGGAGAACAAGGAATAACAGACCATGATAAATGAAGACCACATGAGAACAGGAATAGGCAGAGTGCTCAAGAGGTCCCCAGAAATCCACAATGATATATCCTCTGTAGACTGCTGGCAATGGTCGAGAGAAAGCCTGATCTGACCTAGTATGCTGATCAGATGACTAAACACCCTAACAGTCGTCTTGGAACTCTCATCCAATAACTGATGAAAGTGGATGCAGAGATCCTCAGCCAGGCCCCAGGTGGAGCTCCAGGTGTCCCACTGTCAAGAAAGAAGAGGGACTGCAAGAGCGTGAACTGTTGAATCCAAGATTGCAAAAAGCACAGGGACAAATAGCCAATCGAAAGAAAGCACATGAATTATGAACCAATGGCTGTGGAGCCCCCAGCTAGATCAGGCCCTCTGGATAAGTGAGACAATTGAATAGCTTGATCTGTTTGGGAGGTACCCAGGCTGTGGGACTGGGACCTGTCCTTAGTGCATGAGCTGGCTGTTTAGAACCTTGGGCTTATACAGGGACACATGCTCAGCCTGGAAGGAGGGGACTGGACTTGCCTGTACTGAATCCACCAGGTTTAAATGAATCCCCAGGGGTGTCTTGGTCCTGGAGGACATGGGAATGGAGGGGAGGGTCTAAGGGGAAGGTGGGGGTGGGGGCGGGAGGGGGGAGGACAGGGGAACCCATGGCTGATGTATAAAATTAAAACACATAAAAATAAGAATATTAGTTTCCAGCTGGATCAAGAACAGAGAGGGAGAACAAAGAATAACAGACCATGATAAATGAAGACCACATGAGAATAGGAATAGGCAGAGTGCTGGAGAAGTCCGCAGAAATCCACAATGATACATCCACTGTAGACTACTGGCAATGATCGAGAGAAAACCTGCACTGACCTAGTCTGGTGATCAGATGGCCAAACACCCTAAATGTGCTAGGACTCTCATCTAGTAACTGATGGAAGTGGATGCAGAGATCCTCAGCCAGGCCCCAGGTGGAGCTCCAGGAGTCCAATTGTCCAGAAAGAGGAGGGACTGTAAGAGTGTGAATTGTTGAGACCAAGACTGGAAAAAGCATAGGGACAAATAGCCAAACTAATGGAAACATATGAACTATGAACCAAAGGCTGTGGAGCCCCCAACTGGGTCAGGCCCTCTGGATAAGTGAGACAATTGAATAGCTTGAACTGTTTGGGAGGCACCCAGGCAGTGGGACCCGGACCTGTCCTTAGTGCATGACCTGGCTGTTTGGAACCTGGGGCATATGTGGGGACACTTTGCTCAGCCTGGAAGGAGGGGACTGGACCTGCCTGTAGTGAATTTACCAGGTTGAGCTGAATCCCCGGGGGGGTTGGCCCAGGATGAGATGGGAATGGAGGAGAAGGGTTGGGGGGAAGGTGGGAGTGGGGGCGGGAGGGGGGAGGACAGGGGAACCCATGGCTGATATGTGAAATTAAAACACAAATATAATAAAAAAAGAAAAACTCATAATAAAAAAATTCTAAAAATGACAGAGACATTTGACTGTCTGGACAGTCACCCAAAGTTCCTCTGTAACCTTGGGCATCCATCTTCAGCCTACAGGCTTAGAGTCTCTGTTAGACAAAAGTGAAGTAGGAAATTGGAAGTATTTTCTTACCTATTGGCAAAGTTCATCAGTCACTTTCCTGTGTTCTGCAAAATGTCTGGTAGTTTCTTCTGTGAAGCAGGAACCTGAAGGATGCTCTCACCTTGACTCTGCAAAGTTCAGTGGTCACTTTCTTATGGGTCCTGTATATCCAGTTTATATAACTTAATGTCAAGCATTCCAGGCAAGAGCAGTTTCTTGCCCAATGGACAGTTTGTCAAGAAGAAGATAAACTCCATATGGAGTTTCTTTGATGTCCATCATCTTTTCTGAAGTAGATTGGTATGGACAGGGGCAGACATGTCTCAATGTCCAGAAAAGTCTAAATTCTTAAAACATTTTTAATGCCATATTCTGCACATTTTTGAGGTATTTAAAGATTACCTACCTAATTGAACTATACATTTGTATACCTAAAAACTTAACTAATGTGATTATAAGTTTGATTATCTTAAATGACTATTCATCTGTATTTCTTAGTTATATATTATAATTTTAAATGAGTTGCATAAACATAATACCTTAAACAAAAGTAGAAATATACATATAGTATAACAAAATTAACTTTAAATTTGTATCAATAAATTAAAATCTATAGCAATATAAAATATTTCAAACAAGTTGTTGCTTTTTAAAAGTAGATTCAATAATCTACCCTTTTATCCTATCATATCTATATCCCTTTTTCTTATTTCAAAAGAGATTGCATTTATAATCAACCCTCTTTAATAAAAATAAGCATTTATGAACAAACAATCTTTTGGGAATTTGGACATAACTTTTCATACTACTTCCTGCTGATTGGGGATTCTGAGAAAATTTGAGATAATGGTAAAGTCCTGGGAAGACCCACTATAACCTTTGTTGATAGATACCATCTGTCAAGTTTCAGGAGGTTTTGCTTGATCAAATCTGATTCATCTTAACCTGGAACAAATTTATAGCTTCTTGCTTCCTGTGGAAACAAAAGCAGAGACGCCTTTCTAAAGCAACATATCCATCCCTAGATCCAAATTTTGAAATTATGATACCTTTAAAATATGTATTTATATTTGTTTAACTTAGCAGCCTTTACAATCAAATGTCTTTCTGCAGTTAGCTCATTAACAGTCCAAAATATTAAAGAAAACACAATATACATAATCCAAACTCTCTGTGTATTTTCCATCTTTATGTGGCTTATTTTGTTTATATTACTTTACTCCTCTTTCAATGGACCTTATTTTACTATTTGAAAACTATACATTTCTTTTTTATGACTGTCTATACCTTCTCTTTACCCTCCCAAGCCTATGTATATTTTACACACACTGCAAACCATTTAGAGGTTTTTTTTTCCCATCTGAATCTGTTGTATTGTGTATCTGTAATCATTTTCTAATCATTGCTTTAAATTGCAGCATGACCAGGATGGAAATGGCAGCCCTGGCTGCTGGCTCCACCCTGCTGGAATTTCACCATGGCAGAGGTACATTTATGGCCAGCATCAGGAGCCATGCTCATTGTCAACTCTGGGAAGCAGTGGGTCTATGCCTCTATCAAGCAGTATGTAGACCAGAAACCTTTTTCATTTTATTTTTTGTCTGTACTGGCAAAAGCTGTGTGGTTAGGAGAGGCCTCTGTGTATGGTAGTAGGAATCCACCATGCTGTGCTCAAGCTCAAATGCCAAAGCATCTCTGTGCTGCAGCCCACACGAGGAACACAAACACAAATTTCTTTCTTTTTTTTTTAAATTTAAGACGTTCTTTAAAATTCATTTTACATATCAACCACAGATTCCCCAACTCATCCCTCTTCAAAAGGGTAAGGTCTCCCATGGAAAGTCAACAAAGCCTGGTGCATTCAGTTGACGCAGGACCAAGCCCCTCATCGCTCCTCACCACATCAATGTTGAGCAAGGCATCCCACCATAGGTAATGGGCTCCAAAATGCCAGCTCATGTACTAGGGATAGGTCTGATCCCCTCAAACAGACCAAGCTACACAGCTGCCTCCTGTATGCAGAAGGCCTAGTCCAGTCCCATGCAGGCTCCACAGCTGTTGGTCTAAAGTTTGTAAATTCCCATGAGCGTGGTTCAGTGGTCTCTGTAGATTTTTCTATCATGATCCACCCTGAACCCCACCCTCATATAATTCCTCTTCCTTATCTTCAGCTGGACTCCCAGAGCTCAGACTGGTGCTTGGCTGTGAATCTCTGCATTTGCTTCCATCATTAAAAATTTTCTTTATTATACACTTTTATGTAGTTTTCTTACTTTTTCATGTACTTGGAATCATTGAGATTCTATGATCTGCAGTTTTCATTTTTAACCAATCTGGGCAGATTCTTGATGATTATTCAGTAGTATTTCTTTTCTTTATATTAATTTCAAAAGTATTTCTTTCTTTTATGTTACCTGGGGACTTTAATTGCATGCATATTATGAAAACAGCTCCCGGACACTGGTTTGAAAGTCTCTTCTCTGTGTGCTTTATTTTGGCTAATTTCTTGTGCTTGGTTTTCTAGCTCACTCATCTTTTCTTTTAAGTTCATTTTTAAATCCATCTAGTGCAGTCTTTCGCTCACATTTCCTCTCTAGAAGCTATATATTTTAGATTTTCTACAACTCCACTTAACATATTCCATGTTTCCTTTAGTTTCATGAGCAAAGAGAATATTACATTTTTTAGTGTGCTAGAAAATGTTTATGGTCACCCTCTCTGGGAATAAAAATATATGACCTTGATTTATCATATTTATTTCAGGTGATCCATTGGTAACTATTTTTAAACTACCAACATGCCATCAATGAATGCATATTGGGAAGAGATGCACAATGGCAGCACATATTATTGTATTGGATCTTTATCTTGTAATAGAATAATCACAAAAAACCCCAGGAACACAGGTTATAATAAAATAAAGCAGAAATAACCAGTAAGTAATGAGTCTTAGTATATAGTACCTTTCCTTTAAATATATTGTATGTTTATTTAGTTTTTAAAAGATGGCTATCTGTATTTAGTAATTGGTTTGTAAACTTCTCAATAATTATGGGTACCTGAACAATTGTCTATATAAGCCTGTATAATATCATTCTGACACAGCCTTGGGTAATAATTACTTTAGTGTCCTTATTCATTCTCTATAATTGTTGAGTCAGGTTTACCTCATTTCCCTCCTTATCATGGGTAATATTTCTCTCTTATATTTTCCTAAAGAATTTGAAGGAATGGCAGATACTCCTTTTTTGTATGGAGGGTAAGTTCATATAATTATAAATGGTATTAACTCATGTTCTGTGACTCAACTTAATTTCTTCAGAACAGTTTGATCTCATCTCATTTTTTATTTGTTTACTTTGTAGAAACAGAGCAACATTTATCATAGAATTGATTTTTCTCCAATCCCTTGACAAAAATCTTTTGAGTGCAATACTAAATTTCTGATGTGTTAAATTCTCAATGTTGGCTGGTGAGAATCCAAGCTATGCCCCAGGAGCCCCAGGAACTGTCCCCCGAGGCTTCTGTCCCTTTCGGGCAGTACTTGCTTTGGTTCTGTGATTAATATTCAGATGAGAACTCAAGAGGCACTTTCTGCCCATCTTGAGATTCAGCGGTATTAATTACTGAAATTATAAATTTTTTCATTTTTAATCCTTTTCTGATTTCTATGTTCTCTTTTTTTAAGGCCAGTAATTATGATATATGCTGTTCTCTTAATGCTGCCATTATTGTCTTAATTGATTTCTAGCTCATTTAGAAATATTAGGTTATAGTTTTCTTGTGTTTCATAGACATGACCTTTTAGAGAGCTTTTGTTGCTGGAAGGATTTTATTCTACTCTTTATTCCTTTTTTTCTAAAGTATAATATTTTATGGAATTGGACCACAGTCCTTGTTTGTGGGTATTTTCAGAATGGTGGGCTGGGTTGAGTCGCCTTTTCAAAAATCTTGGCTCACAAGCTTCCTGTCCTGTTGTTTTCACGAAGTGACTAATAGATGGCCTTCTCCTTCATGAGCTCCCTTACAGCTGCACTGCTCTGGCTCCAATTTCCTCGTCCTGTTCTCCTTGAATAGGCTCCAAGCGGTGTCTCCTCTTTGTCAGGCATTCAGCTTCAGGAAGTTTTTAGCCTGTGAGAACTGGTTCGGTCGTCCCTGTCCTGTCCTGCATGTGCTGGTTGAGCGGTTCTAGTTCAGCTCCTCCAGCTGCTCCATCACCGTTCCCAGCGAGTTTCTAGGATTGGAATTTGTGTGTGAGCCTCTTCTGGAGAGTTGAGCTCCTCCTCGCTCTTAGACGCCCTGCTGGTTTCATCTGTTAGGTCCTGCACCACACAGGCTTTGCAGGGACGGCTGCCTCATTTTTCTCTAACTTTGTGTGTGTGACTATTTTTTAATCACTTGATTTTATGGTGTATTTGTCCATGAGAACTTGTTTAGAGGTGTATGGTAGATAGAATAATATCCCCATTCCCCAGTGTGCCTTCATTCTAATTCCAGGAGCCTCTGCTTATATTATGTCACATGATGAATTGGACTTTGCAGATGTACTTAAAGGTCTTGGTATAAGTAAATTATACTGGATTGCAGTCACATTGAAAGGATAGAGCCCCCTGTTTCCTATTTCCACATGATACACCCTCTTATATTGTCTTAGTCCATTTTGTGCTGTGGTTGCAGAATGCCACAGACAGGCTAATGCATAATTAGCAGAAAATTTTACTTCTGGTAGTTCTGGATGTTAGAAGTTCAGCATCAAATGGCTAGCATCTAGTGATGGCATTCTTGATGCATCATGCCATACTGGAAGCAGGAGGGAGAAGGGATGAGGGAGGAAGGGGCATAGGGAGGGAGAGAGACAGAGAGAGACAGAGAGATATGGAGAAACAAACAGAGGTGGAGACACAGAGACAGACAGACAGGTAGAGACAGAAAGTGAGCACCTGTTGTAGTGACCACTTTAGTGGTAATAAATATGCTCCTGCTTGCTGCTGTGGTGGCAATAACCTATTCACAATCTCATTTCTTAGTTGTTTCACAACCCTTTGCATTGGAGGTTAAGATTATAACATGTGTTTCTTGGAAAACATATTTGAACTGTATCATCCATTGTTAACAGTCTCTTCAGAGTGTTACATTTGTTATAATTGATGAACTTATTGTATTGTTATCTCAAGTATTTAAATTAAGGCTCACTGCTGATGCACTCTATGGGATTGGGCAAGTTCAGGATGACATATATCCATCATGAAAGTATGATGACACAGATTCTTTTGTGCTCTGATTACTCCTGTCCCTTCTTTTAGCCTATTCCATGGCAACCATGGATTTGTTCTTACTGGACTGTTGCATGGCTAAAGCCATGAGGTATTTAAGGTCTTTCCTGTGGCTCCTTTCACTTAGTAAATTGCATTTGAAACTTACTCCATGTCTCTTCATGGCTTCATACTTCTTATCTTTTAAGCCCCAAATAATGCTCTGTGGTATGGATATGCCACAGTTTACTTACCCATTGTGCCTACTGGAGACTACCTAGTGTTGCAAATACTTTACAATCTGAACTGTCTCACCAGGCCCATAGTATTTCTTTTTATAAGAAATTATAAAACATTCCTAGTCCGACTTGTCTTTTCTTTTTTTTGGGGGGGGGAAAGTATTTTTTGTAGATGTAATGGTCTTATTAAATATGAATCACAGAGCCAAATGGAGAGTTAAAAGTCCAAAAGGTCAGAGCAGTAGCTAAGAGCTGAGACTAAAACCTTTCTTACTCCCTTGCTGCCGCGGCTGTCCTTCTCCAAAAGAGACCTACTTCCTGTGTATCTTTTTTTTAAAAAAGATTTATTTATTTATTATGTATACAGGAGAGGGTGTGAGATCTCATTACAGTTGTGAGCCACCATGTGGGTGCTGGGAATTGAACTCAGGACCTCTGGAAGAGCAGTCAGTGCTCTTAACCTCTGAGCCATCTCTCCAGTCCTGCTGTGTACCTTTTTGACTTTCTGTTCTGCCTTCTCATTGGTTGTAAACCCGAGCACATGACCGCCTCCTCACTGCCTGTCTATACAGACCTCTAGGTCTCTATGGTTGGCATTGAGATTAAAGGTGTATGTCTCCATGCTGGTTGTATCCTTGAACACACAGAGATCTGCCTGTCATGTTGTTGGGATTAAAGGTGTGCGCCATCACTGCCCAGCTTCTGCTATGGCTTGCTATTACCTCTGACCCTCAGGCAACTTTATTTATTAACATACAAATAAAATCACATTTCCGCACAAATAAAATATCATCATAGTAAAGAAATTAATTTTAATGAAATCCAGCTTTTAATTCTTTCATTCATCTGTAAGTCATCACTGTATCTAAGTGATCTGTGTTTCTTCCTATGTTTCCTTGTAGCATAATAGCTTAGTATTTTGTACATAGGTCTGTGGTACCTTTTTGAGTTTATGCTTGTAAAAGGTATGAGGCTTGTGTTTAGATTCATTTGCTGTTTAATTTGAGAGTTACTTACTCAAACATCAGTTCTTTTAAAGGCTTCCTTTTAAAATTTCTTTTGTTTGTGATAGGTTCTTGTTCTGTAGCCAAGACCGATCTAGAGCTCAAATTGTCCTTAAAGTGATGGGCAATCCTCCTGCCTTGGCTGCTTGGGTGCAGTAATTAGAGGTGTGAGCCACTACAACTGGTTAAGATAATCTATTAAAATATAATGTTTTTAAATATTTATGAATGTTATACAACACATTTTGCACATTTTGATTATATTGACCTTTTACTCCTTTCGCCAACTCCTCCCAGATCCACCCTATACCTCTATCAGTTAAGTGATGGACAGTCCTGTTTTTTTTTTTTTTTTAACCCACCAAGTCCAATCTGAGTCCTATATACCCATAAATGTGGGGCATCCTCTGGAGCATGGTCAACCTACTAAGGGCCATACCCTTAAAGAAAACTTATTCTCTTCAACTCCCAAATCCATCAAATGCATCATTTTCCTATCTCCTTTGCCAATGATCAGTTGGCTGTAGTTATATGGATCTATCTGATTATTCTTCCACCAGTACCGTATTAGCACCATCACTATAGCTTCACGGTAAATGTTGAGTTGGGTGCTGTCAATCTTCCTTTTAATATTCTGTTGGCTATTTAGAGTCTTTTGCTGCTCCATCTAAATTTAGACAAGTCTTTCACATTGATATCTACAGAATAACTTGCTGTAATTTTGAAGGGAGTTGTATTAAATGTATAAATAAGGTAGGAAAGAACTGACACCTTGATAATATAGAGTCTTTCTGACCATGAATGCGCAATACCTTTTTGTGGCTTCATTCTTCTTTAATTAGGATTTTATAATGTTTTGCATATATAACATATATGAGAAAAAGATAAATACATATATACCCAGGAATTAAATTTTTAGGTACTGATATAAATGGGATAGTGTTTTACACTTCAATGTCTAGGACCAATCTTGCAGCCTTGCCATAATCACTCACTAGATCCAGCAGCAGCAACAGCAGCAGCAACAGCAGCTACTTCTCCTTCTTCTTCTTTGTCAATTCTTTCTGATTTCTATATAGACTATAATGTCATTTGCAAACAAAGATAGTTTAAGTTTTAAATTACCAATCGATATACATTTAATTTCCTTTAAATATCTTTTTAAATTAGCCAGGTCCTTCTAGCCTGATGGTAAAAAGCAGAGGTAAGTGACTACATCTTGCCTTGTTCCCAATCTTGTGGAAAAGTTCTGAGGTTTTCACCATTAAGTTAGCATCAGTTCAGCCAGGTGGCAGTGACACATGCCTTTAATCCCAGCACTCAGGAGGCAGAGTCAGGAAGATCTCTGTGAGTTCAAGGCCAGCCTGGGCTACAGAGTGAGTTCCAGGCCAGGTACCAACACTAAGCAGAGAAACCCTGTCCTGTCTCGAAAAAAAGTTAGCATCAGTTCTAGGCTTCTTTCTTTCTTTCTTCCTTCCTTCCTTCCTTCCTTCCTTCCTTCCTTCCTTCCTTCCTTCCTTTCTCTCTTTCTCTCTTTCTCTCTTTCTTCTTTCTTTCTTTCTTTCTTTCTTTCTTTCTTTCTTTCTTTCTTTCTTTCTTTCATAATAGTTATTCTTAATCACATAGAAAAAAGTTTGCCTCTATTCTTAATTAACTAGTGTATGTTTCTTTGGTTCCAAAAAACCTCATGTATTACTTAATTTTCTCATTATTAGGATCAGGTACACATCAAAGGAAAGGAAGGTTTTATTTGGCTTGCAGTTCCAGGGGACACAGTTCACCACAGGAGATCTGGAATGGCAGCAGGAGGAGGCTGGTCACACTGTGTCCACAGTCAGGAAGCAAAGGAAATGGTAAACACTGATGCTTAGGCTTGCTGTCTCCCCTTTTACTCAGTCTGGGATCTCAGCCCAGGGAATGGTACCACCCACTCTTAGGCTGTGCCTTCCCATTTCAGGGTATCCCTCACAGACATGCCCAGAGATTTGGGGAAGGGGACATCAGTGAATTCCGGACCAGCTTGGTCTACATAGTGCATTCCAGAGGAGCCAGAGTTACATCTCAAAAAGCCAAAAGCCAAAAGCAAAGCAAAACAAAACAAAAAACCAAAAAGATGATGAACATATACAATTATTTATACTATTGATCTTATGGGTTGCTTGTAAAATACATTTTTAGATTAATTAATAACATGATTTATCTTACTTTGGATCAGAATAATAAAAATCAGTATAAAACACAGCTCCTGTATCAAGCATATCTCAAGTTACCCTTTACAGTGTTCCCCTCTGATTTAAAGAAAATAATTTGAAATCTGGAGATTTTAGAATAAAGTATTATGACCCTTTACTCTCTGTATGGCTGGGTGCTCATAAAAAATATCTAGAGTTACTTAAAAGTTTAAAAATTTGGTATTGTACTCAAACTCTCTAATTTCTGGCAGCTGGTGCCTGAATGAAAAATGATGTCCAGGATTTTCACAAAATGGTTGCAATTGTGAAATTTTAAGAAGCAAATAAGGCAAGGGGGAAAAGAGGACAATTTTTAAGGTTTCAATGCTCTCTTTTGGGTCCATTGCCTTCTTGTCTTAGACTATGGCTTTAGGTGTAGTCTAATCCAAGTCATAAACTTAAATGCAATGACAGTTAACTTTTTTCATGGGGACAGTTTCATTGCTGAATAACTTAGAAGGAAGTAGGCTCACTCTGGAGGAAATCAAATCTACAAGCAGTGCCTGTTTCTTGTACAGTTACTGTAAATCATTCATAGAGCGTGTTGGAAATAAATTAGACCCAGCCTCCAATCTAGATATGAGTAATAGAGAGTTTAGGATATAACACTTGTTTGTACAGCCTAGTGGTTTTTATTTACATTAGGACATCTTTATTATTTTTTTTTAAAAACCACACAATGTTACTATTTTTATGCTCTCATGAATAAAAGTCTCAAAGAAAAAATAAAATGAAACATTAAACTGGCTGTTTTAATTGATTTAAATTCTTATTATTCTGTGAGCACTAAATTAATTTAATTTCGGGTAGTCACATTTTATTTGTGGTCTGTCCTATAAAGCTCACAGTCTCTGTGTTTAATCTTATGTCTGTTTCCTGAGAACTTAGAAATGTCCTTCTCAAACAGTCCCTTGGTACCAGTTTGTTAGCTTAGAGCTCTTTTCTTCTTCTTCACCATCTGTCTAGCAGCATCTCTGCTTTACCCCATGGCTTCTGCAAAGATCACATCCCTCTCCTTATACAGATTATTTAACCCATCAAGAAAAACCACCATATCTGGCATGGGTTTAGGGGAGCTGGCTCGGCCCATTGCCTGAAGGGGCGGCCCAGTGGCCTGGACTGACCAGCTCAGCTGTCATGCAGGTCCACAGCTGGGCCTCTGGTTGGCCTACCCTAACATCTGCCCCCTCTAAGACTCGCTGGAGAGTGTGAAGGGACTCGTCTTATGGAATGATATCTGTAGGAATCTCCTTGACTCAGCGGCCTGGAGCGATACCTGAGAGGAATTTTGGTGAGGATCCGGGGAGGATGGTGTGCCAGAGGCAAGAGGCCTTGAACCAGACCAATGACTCACTGCAGTGAACATTTCAAAGTACAGCTGCTTAGACAAAAGGGTGTACTATGTGACACATCGCCGCTCTAAATGCAACTATGAAGAATGAGTGGGGTTGGAGAGGCAGGAAAAATGGGGAAGCGAAGGGATTGGGGGGGTGGGGGGGAAGGGATGGGGAAGGGGGGAATTGTTTGTTTGCTTGTTTTCTTTTGTTTCGATTTGGTTTGATTTTTTTTTTTTTATTTTCTTTTGGGGGGCACTGCAGAAGTGAGGTGAGAATATGGGGAACTAGGAGGTGAACAAAATTGGAGTCCATAATGTGAAATTCCCAAAGAGTCAATAAGGAAATTATGTTAAATAATAATAATAATAATAATAATAATAATAACAACAACAACAATAATAAAAACCATCATATCACCAAGGAGTAAAACAAAAAAGGTAAAATGAGGACAGAAAGAAACATAGTGGGGAAGGGAACAAAAAAGAAAAAAAATAAAAGATGGTTGAATTGTTTAAGAGTAGACGAGACAATATTAACAATATTTGTTATTATTAACAATAACTGTTGATTATAAAGATCTGTTTAGCTTCATTACTCTGTTAGAAAGTTATTAATGAAATTAAGAACTAAATATAAAAGTGAGTAAATAAAAGCAAGGTGGTACTCACTTGCTTTGAAACTATTTATCTTTAGACCAAGAGAAAATAAAGCATGAACAGTGACAGAATTTGGAAGTATGTACATGTTAGTGCTGCTACTAAATATTTCTTTCTTTTTTTTTAAATGACAAAGCAAAATATCTTAGTCCATTTTTACTCTGTAACCTGGTATCGGAAATTGAGTAATACACAATGAGCAGAAATTGATTGGCTCATTGTCCTGGAGGCTGGGAAGTCAAAATTCAGTAGGCCAGCATCTGGTGAGGGCCTTCTTGATGTGCCATAACATGGCAGAATCTATCATATGATGAGAGGGAGGAGACAGAGAGACTCCACCTTTTCATAGCAAATCTTTTGTGATGATGATAAGAATCTACCTATGGGACTTGAGAGATGGCTAACTAAGCTCTTGAGAGAACTTCCTGCTCTTCCAAAGGACATGAGTTCAGTTTCCAGAACCTGTGTTGGGAAGCTCACAACCAGTAACTCCAGTTCCAGGGAATCCAATACCTTGTTTTAGCTTCACTCACATAAACCTGGCATAAATTCACACAAACACATGCACATAAAAATGGAGAAAAAAAATCTATAGAGCAAGATCCAGGACAGGCACCAAAACTATGTAGAGAAACCCTGTCTTGAAAAACCGAGCGAGATCCAGAACAGGCACCAAAACTATGTAGAGAAACCCTGTCTTGAAAAACCAAAAAAGAAAAAAAGAAAAAGAAAAACAAAAAGAAAAACAAAAACAAAAAAACAACCCTAAAAAAAAAAAAAAAGAATCTGTTCACTTCCCTCATAACCTAATCATCTGTCATCAGGCCCCACTTGCCAACGCCAGTGCATTGTGGATCAAATTTGCAACACATGAACTTCAGGGAACATTTTCAAACCATAGATAGCATAGAGCATTGCCAAAACTCAAAGAAGGGCCATACCTTATTTTGTAATGGAAATAGGGATTTAATAAATTACAGAAGAGAAGCTTCAGTGATGATTCTCATAGCTGACTAGGACAGGTCTGTCCATGCCCATGTTAAAGCATGGAGGGTAAGTAGTACCTTAACCTGTGGTAGCTCAGTCACATCTCAGATCAAAAGCAGATTTCCTTTTGCCCACCAGAGGAGCTATAGCTATAGCATTTTAGAATGAATTATTAAACAAATAGCTTTAGGAGTTTTAGATAGCATGTTGTGGTGGTTTGAAAGAAAATGTCCCCCATAGACCCACAGGGAGTGGTACTATTAGGAGGTGTGTCCTTGTTGTAGGAGCTATACACTAGGGGGTGAGCTTAGAGGTGAAGCTATAGCCAGTTCATTTCCTGTTGCTGGCTGATCAAGATGTAGAACTCTCAGCTCCTTCCCCAGCACCATGTCTGCCTGCACACTGAAATGTTTCCTACCATGAGAATTAGGGACTAAACCTCTGAAACTGTAAGCAAGTCCCAATTAAATGTTTTTCTTTATAAGATTTGCCATGGTCATGGTGTCTGTTGACAGCAATAGAAACCCTAAGACACGTGCTACTATTTTTTTCTAAGAGCCAACACAAGTTCACTGGTTAAAAAATCAGGTCAAATCTAACCTATTTGGTCTCTCGTACTGTACTAATATTAGAAATATTATATTTCAAAAAGATTTCAAGACATTGTGTAGTTTTAGAGCTGGTAGAGATCTTAAGGACCATATAGTTGAAGTCTTGTATCTATTAGCAAATAGAGGAAGACAAAAAAGATGAATTTTATTATCCAATATCATGCAGCATGGCTGATAGTAGAATTGGGAAAATTCAGAGTCCTAGTTCCACTTCTTTCTTATACATCAAATTCTCACAATATTTTTGTTGACAAGATGTCCAGGCTGAATGAAGAAACACAGCTAAATACTTAATTGTTGCTACAATAGGCACACTAAAAAAATGTTTAAGAGGGTTTTTTTTTTTTTTTTTTTTGACAATTTGAAGAGGGAACTGCAAAGATGTAGCTCTGGTTTCTGGCTCTGGTCCTGTCTCTGTGACTTCAACATTTTAATTATTGACTTGCAAAGAAGACACAGAAAAATACTCATAAAATTTTCAGAATGCACAAAGAGAGAGTATCTAATATACTAGAAGATAAAATGGAAATTTGAAGACTTTTGACAAATTGGAAGAGTGAGATAAAATGAATAAAATAAAATGTAATAGAAATAGGACAAAATATGCAATTAAGTTTTAAGGCTAATTTTTTTAGTTGTTGTTGTTTGATTGATTGATTGATTGATTGATTTATTTATTTATTTATTTATTTATTTATTTATTCAGACAGGATTTCTCTGTGTAGCCTTGGCTGTTCTGGAACTCACTCTGTAGATTAGGCTGGTCTTGTACTCAGAGATTTGTCTGCCTCTGCCTCTGCCTCTTGAGTGCTGGGATTAAAGTCACGCATCATCACCTCCCCCAGCTAATTAAAATATAATTATATGATCATTTTCCTTTGCTTCCTCCAACCCCTCCCAGGGGGTATTCTTGCTCTTTGACAAACTTATGACCTCTTTTTTTTTAATTGTTGTTACACACACACACACACACACACACACACACACACACACACACCACAAAGTATGTAAATATAATCCGTTTAGTCTGTATAATGTTACTTGTATGATTTCAAAACTGACATGAAACATGACTGGGTATTAGAAAGCCAGTGGGGGTCTTTTCCCTCAGGAAGACCATTTCAGCATTCTTAGTTGCCTGCAGTTCTTTGTCTAGGGTTAGGGCCCAGAGAGATTTCCCCCTTCCACGTTAGCATGTCATCCTCACTAAGGTCTTGTCTAGGCAGTTGCATTTTTGAGACTTCATGAGTTTAGCTTCCCAGAAATTTCTAGGAGATGTAGTCTCACAGCAGACTTCCTGTTCCTTAGCTCTCAGCGTCTTTCCACTCCCTGCTCTGTGATGGTCTTTCCAGGGTATGCAAAAAATCCATGAATGAGGTGAGGGCTAGACTTTTCCTATCTGAGGGGAAAGTAGGGAATCATACACTTTCTGATGGTAACTTCCTTTTTTATTTCATCTTGAAAAATCTCTTTCTGAAAATCTTTCTGTCTCCACATGGTTACTTGCCACACTGTGACATTCTCCATACATTTCCCACAAAGCCATATACCTATTTTACACAGTTACATCTCTTTTCTATACAGCTTCATCTTCCTTGTCTCCACAAAGTTACAAATGTCCACACAGCCACAGTTATAAATCTCATTTACACAACCCTCTCACCATACGGTCACATTTCTGCCTTCATTTACATCTCTCCTACATGCACTCTTCTATACAACTACATCTTCTACATCTCTCTACCCATTCAGCTACATCTCTTCACATGTATCTCACACTTCTCTCTCTGCACATTCAGTTACACCTCCCTCTCAGCACACACATGCTTCAATAGCCAAACTCTGGACAATTATATGTTACATTTTCAGGGTCCCACCCATTCTCTTAACATATGATAAGTCACACAGTTTTTCTCAGGCTAGAGATGTCACACTGACCAGCCAGTGAGTAACACTTGGGCATGCATGTAGCCTGAGTGGTTGGGGTTCCCAGACAGAGAAATGACATTAAAATTCAGGACTTCAACAATAAACAATTAGTTTAGGAGAGCCTTGATCCTTGTATCATTGGGAGTACGTGCAGAATGTCCGTTGCTGTAGGAAAGGTATGTCTTAATGTTGTCAGCCTGACTTTGGTTCAATAGACACCTAGGAATTTGTCCTTGAGCAAATAGTCTCCAGGGGCAACTTAGTCTATTTGGATTTGCTCTGAGGTCTTAGCAAAATGTGTAAAAGGCTGTCTTTGTAGCTCAGAATTTTCCTATGTTAGTCGGAGTTTCTGAAAAATATCCTAGTATTATTTCTATTCATCAGAATGATATGGCTTAAGCAAAAATCATCTTCCTGACCATCCACAGCTATGTGTGCCCAATAGATAGAAAACTTTTATGAGATAAGCACACAAGCAGTGGGGAGTGTAGTTTGAGTTTTCCTGCCTGGCCCACAGTCAGGATAAATCTCTCTTACCCGCCAGTCCCACAGTCCCTCAGACCCAACCAAGAAAGCACACAGAAACTTAAATTATTTAGAAACTGTATGGCCATGGCAGGCTTCTTGTTACCTACTTCTTCTATCTTAAATTAACCCATTTCTGTTATTCTATACTTTGCCACATGACTTGTGGCTTACCAGTGTCTTTACATGTTGCTTTTCATGGCAGCGGCTGGTGGTGTCTCCCTCTAGCCTTCTACTTCCCAGAATTCTCTTCTCTGATTGTCCCACCTATACTTCCTGCCTGGCTACTGGCCAATCAGCATTTTATTTATACAGAGTGATATCCAAAGCAGGGGAGACTACCCACAATTGTTTTTTAGGGAAGAAATGTAGTGGCACATGAGAAAAATTACAGACAGAAACAACCAGTCATTTATAGTCAGTGACCCCATAGCTTTGCCAAGTGGGACTCTCCATCAGAGAATTATTCATCTGGTAGGTCAACCTGTTGAATACTCATTGTTACCTGCTATATATTCCCATGGCCTCCAGCAGTCTCTGAGCCTTTGATGCAGGAGTTGTGTTGCAGAGTTATTAGTTGGAGCTGGCTACCACATGATCACTTGTGTTTTTGCATTTTGATTAGTTATGGTTTTCTATAATGGTTTCTGTTGCAAAGAGAAGTTTCTTTGATGAAGTATAGGAGCTATATCCTGCATATCAGGATAGACAATGGTGCAAGGTGTACAGGAACTGGCTGTACAATTAAATTTTGAAGTTTTTAATTAACTGTCTTGCATGTGAAGATATGACTCAGGTCTTAAGAGTACTTACTGTTCTTATAGAGGACCTGGGCTCAGTTCCTAGTACCCACACAGCTGCTTATAATCTTAGTTCCAGTTCGAAGGAGTTCCAGTTCTGTAACTCCAGTTCCAAAAGGCTCCCATTTTGCCTCTACAGGTACCAAACATGCATGCAGTGCACATGCATACATTCAAGCAAAACACTCATATGCATAAAATAATATGAATAATCTTTTAAAATGTTGACTATATTAATTCAAGAGGCAATAATTAGAAGTTTTAGATGGATTTAAGTGCAAGGGTAGGCCAATAATACTCTGAATGAAAAACAACATTGCAATCTTACCCTGTCTAAAGAAGTATTAAATTCTCACCAAAGGTTCCCTATGATCATAGGTGGAAGATAAGTTGGCCTTTAGAGGTCCCATTTTAATGGTAACATTGACAACTATAGTAGTCAGTGGAAAATGACAGGGTCTGTTGTGGAAAAAATACTGAAGACATTTTATTTTGAAAATGAAGATTCACAACTAATTTTCTTTTTCTTTCTTTCTTTCTTCCTTCCTTTTTTTTTTTTAATGTGGAGCTGAGGATGGAACCCAGGGCCTTGCACTTGCTAGGCAAGCTCTCTACCACTGAGCTAAATCCCCAACCCCTTCCTTCCTTCCTTCCTTTCTTTCTTCCTTCCTTCCTTCCTTCCTTCCTTCCTTCCTTCCTTTCTTTCTTTTTTCTTTTCTTTTCTTTCCCTTTCTTTCTTTCTTTTTTTTTGTTTTGTTTTTCAAGACAGGGTTTCTCTGTATAGTTTTGGTGTCTGTTCTGGATCTTGCTCTGTAGACCAGGCTGGCCTCAAATTCACAGAGATCCTCTGGGCTCTGCCTTCCGAGTGCTGGGATTAAAGGCGGGCCCCACTGCCACACAGCAATAATTTTCTAATGATATACTTTTTCTTAATGATTTTTAACTAAAATATAATTACATCACCTCCCCCATTTCCTCCCTCTAACCTCCTCCATGTTGCTTTCTGCCTTATTCTCTCTCAAATTCAAATTCTATGTTGTGGAATAATCTTTTTGTACACTGTGAAGATGTGTCAGTCTGAATGATTTAATAAAAAGCTGAATGGCCAATAGCTAAGCAGGATTTCCAGGCACAGAAGACACTGGGAAGGAAGAGGGTAGAGACTTGAGGAGACACTGACAAAGTAGGAAAGCAGGATGGACAGTACATAGATGAGGTATATGAGACTTGGAGCAGCATGTAAGTTAATAGAAATGGGTTAGTGAAAGGTATAAAAGCTAGCTAGAAACAAGCCCAAGCTATCAGCCAAGGTGTCATAATTTACAATAAGTTTCTATGTTGTTTTTGTGAGCTGGTGGCCCAAGGAAAAGTCCATCTACACTAATTCTGTTCTTATTCCCTCTTAAATTCAAATTCAAATTCTAGCCTCTGGGTTGGCTAGTTTTAAGTCAAGTTCACACAAGCCAGAGTCATTTGGGAAGAGGGAATTTCAATTGACAAAATGCCCCCACCAAATTGGCTGGTAGGCAACCCTTGTGTAGTATTATTTTGATTGATGTTTGAAGTGAGAGGGCCCAAATCACTGTGGGCAGAGCCACCCATGTGTTGGTAGTCCTGGAAGCTTTAAGAAAGCAGGTTGAGCAAGACATAAAGAACAATACAGTAAGTGATGTTCCTCCATGGCTTCTGCTCTAATTCATGCCTCCAGGTCCTACCCTAAGTAACTATCCTGGCTTCCCTTAGTGATGGACTTTAAAGCATAAGGTGAAATAAATTCTTTCCTTCTGAAGGTGTTCCACCATAGCAATGGAACTCCTTAGACTACTTCTTTTTCTTTGAACACACAAGCACACACACACACACACACACACACACACACACACGCCATGCTGAGTCTATTTATTGTGTTTGTATGTGTATGATTTAAGGGCTGACCATGTGGTGTTATATATCCAATTAGGATGCTCATCCTTGGAGAAGACTTATTCCTCCTTTCTTAGTAGTCCTTAGTTGCCTGGAAATCTTTGTCTACAGATAGGGCCCTAAGAGATTTCCCCCTACCCATGTCTTTGATGATGTCCTTAATTATGTCTTCTTTTGGCAGCCATGTTGTTGAGATATTCTGTATGTAGCTTCCCTGTCATTCAGGAGATGTGTGTGAATAGTTTGGCTTCCTCATCCTATGGCTCTTACAGTTTTTCTGTCATGTCTTGTGTGATGTTGCCTGAGCCTTAGGTGAAGGAGTTGTGTTGTAGAAATATCTATCCCATGATCAGTTATTCTCTGCAATTTGACCAGTTGTGGTTTTCTGTGATGGTCTTTGCTATAAAAAGAAGCTTATTATGATGAGGAGTGAGAGATACACTTATCAGGCAAAGGAAGCTTGTGAACCTAATGATATATCTTAAAAACTATTCTTTGTAAACTTTTTTATACCTCTAGATGCTAGGACTATAAAACCTTAGCTCTTACAAACCTCATATTCAGTGTTTCTGAAAGTAGGATCTTTGAACAGGCTATTAGACAAAGTAGAGTCCCAGACAAGTCCTCAGACTTGCTGTGCCATCAAAAAGAACAGGGCCCAGGCAATTGCCTTGGAACCACACACAGTAACAGTGTAATTTGGCAGTTATTCTGTTGGAGATTTGCTTCAAATACAAACCAATTTGTTAGAGTCTGCAATGTATGAAAGTAACAAGAACATCCCAGAATGTTCTAGAAAGAAGTTAGAACCAGTGAATGGAAATTGGATGGGGTGAGTTTACAGTTCAGAATAGTGAAGAATGAGGTTTTTCCTTTAGACACAGGAATCTAAGGACCTAAGGTGATCATGACCTGAGAGTCCCTTCCCTAAGGATTAGCTTTCATGGTATAAGAAGGTGCATCACAAGTTTCCAAAGGAGGGAAACAACCAATAGTCCTACCCAGGTAGGATACATGTGAACCACAACAACTATCAGCATAACATGACAACCCTAATAGTGCAATAGTGGCACACATATTGGGCAGTAACCAATAGCTCTGTAATTGGGCTTAAAGCCTGTTCAACCAGAGGGAAACCCAGTTAACTACCAGGGCTAGAGAGTTCATGGATCTTAGAGGAGAACCTACAATTACCACTTTATTAAACCAGCATAATTTTTGAGTATATTCTGAATATTTATCCTTATAACCACAGATAAATGTAGTCCCCATCTCTCATCAAGGAAACTTATCTTTGCAACAGACAGAGCCCAATACAGAAAATTACCACTGATCAAAATGAAGCTATAGAATCCAGTCCCAAGTGATATATCTACAACCTACCTAAGGCTTTGTGGAAGAAGTTATGGAAAATTGTAAGAGCCAGAGAAATGAGAAATGCTGTGAAACTGTTTCCTAGAAATGTCAGAGAAGTCTTACCAACATGGTGGCCTAGACATGACTTCAACAAGGAGAGTACCAATACATATTCTTATGTGGAAAGGGGAAAGTTCACAGAGCCCCAACCCAACCTTTAGATAAAGAGCTACAGGCAATTCAGGAATGCTGCCAATGGAGAAATATTCTTCCCCAGGGAATACCAGAATGATTTGTTAGCCAATATCAAATGGTCAGCTCTGAAAACATACACATACAAGTAGCATTACATGAACTGAGCAAGTTGATTTATATATTTAAGAAGAACAGTTAAATACAAAGAGGTCATGAATTTATAAGTGAGCAAGAGAGGTGGAGATGACATGGAAGGGATTGATGTAAGGAAAGGGAAAAGGAAAATGATGTAAATTATATGATAATCACAAAAAGCTAAAAAAAATCAATTTAAAAGTGAGGGTTTAAAAAATAGAACAGTGGCTGGGTGGTGGTAGCACACGCCTCTAATTCCAGCACTCGGGAGGCAGAGCCAGGTGGATCTCTGTGAGTTTGAGGCCTACCAAGTAGGTTCCAGGAAAGGCGCAAAGCTACACAGAGAAACCCTGTCTCAAAACACCAAAAAAAAAAGGACTGTGTAATGGTTTGAATGTAAATGGCCCCCATAAGATCATATATTTTCATGCTTGGTCCCCAGTTGATGAAAAGATTAGGAGGTGTGGCCTTGTTGGAGGGGATGTGTCACTGGGAGTGGGCTTTGAAGTTTCAAAAGCTCATTCCAGGTTCAGTGTTTCTATGCCTGCTGCCTAGGAATCAGGATGTAAAGTTCTTAACTGCTTCCTGAGCACCATGCTGGCCTGCCTGCCTGCATATCACTACACTGCTGCATGTCACCACACTCTCCACCATGGTGATAATGGGCTAACCCTCTGAAACTGTAAGCAAGCCCCTATAGACAAATTGCGAAATGGTCTCATTAAATGAAAAACCCAGAGCCAGATATTGGGGTTGAAACCTGAGAGATCAGAGAAATAGGAAAAGCCACAAGCTAACCTTACTTCACCAACACCTCAGTCTCCAAAGAAAGCTACTTCCTGTATATCCATGCCTATATGCCTTTCTGTTCTGTTCTCTCATTGGCTCTCTCAACCAGCTACATCACTTCTTCTTCCTGCCTAGCTCTGTCACTTCCTGTCTGTCTGTACAGACCTCCAGACCTCTATGGTTAGTGCTGGGATTAAAGACATGTGTCACCACTCTTGGCTCTGTTCCTCAGTTGTAGCCTTGAACTCACAGAGATCCAGACAGATTCCTGCCTCCAAAGTGATAGGATTAAAAGCATATGCTACCATTGCCTGACTTTTATATAGTAGCTGGGTTTTTCCTCTGATCTCCAGGCAAGTTTTATTGGCTGACATAGTATATTAGGGGATATAACACATCACCACAAGTCCCTAATTAAATGCCTTCCTTTATAAACTGCCTTGGTCATGGTGTCTTTTTACAGCAATAGAACATTAACTAAGACAGAAGTTGTTACCAGAAATTAGGGTATTGTGTGACAGGTCTAACCATGCTGTTATTTAGAGTAACATGGAAAACTTTGGGATGTTGGACTAGAAAAGCAGTTGAACACTTTAAACAGGGCCTACTGGGACATCCTAGTAGGAGGTAGTAGTACTGAGGGTAATGTGGACTGTGGGGGCCCAGCTCAAGAGGTTTTGGAGGGGAAGAATGAGTAAGTGGCCTAGAGAACATTCTTGTGATATTTTGGTGAAGAATGTGGCTACTTTTGCCCTTGTCCTAAAATTTTACCATAGGCTGAATTAAAGATGTTTTGATTAATGGCATTGGCAGAGGAGATTTCAAGACAGCCTAGTATAGACGGTGTCACATGGATATTATTAATCACTCTTATACAGATCTACAATGAAAAAGAACAACCAGGACAAAAAGAAATACAAAATGTAGTTTGAGGAGAAAAGGAGAAACAGGAAATGTAATGTTGGGGTCAAGTCCTGTGCTTAAGGAGATTAAAAAACAACAACTCTGATTTGAAATGGAATAAAAGGAGCTTTAACCTCATGGAAAGACATCACCCTGCTAATCCTACAAATCTGTAAAAGGGTTAGCCTGCAGAATTTTCTCTGCTTAGAATCCATCCACAAGTCAAAGCTTGTGCAAATGGATGTCTTCAAGAGGCAGCAGGTTTCAACTCAAGCAGACCAATGAACTTGGCAGCAAGCCCCTAATAAAATTTCTTCCTTTATAAATTGCCTTGGTATCTCTTTACAGTAATAGAAACGTAACTATGACAAACAGGCTTCTTTGTAAACTATAGTAATCAGTGCTAGTTACTATGTGGAAAGGTCATGGTCACAACAGAACCCAGTGGTACTTCTTAGAGCTTTATTAGGAGGGAAAGCAGGGAGAGAGAGTCAGGCCTGGTGAGAGGGAGAAGAGCAGGAACAGAGAGAGAGCAGAGAGAAAACACACACACACACACACACACACACACACACACACACACACAGAGTGGGAGTCTGTGTCTGGTTTTTTAAGACGGGTACGTAGTTGCCCACCACACCCACTGATGGTATAAGATGCAAGAACCCACGCTGAGCATGTGCCGGAGTGAGGGCAGGATCCTAACACTGTGTACCTTGCTTCCTGGAAGTAATCAGAAAGAAGTTTGATAAAGCATGTCCCCCTATATATATTTCCAACTCATTTTGATCTGTTTACTTCATTATGGAAGAGATTAGTTTGATCTTTTAGCATCTGGGCCATATTTTCTAATGGACATGTTATCATATAAAGCTCTTTTGTCAGATTAGTGAGTCAGACAGACAGGCTTCCCCTTCAGATGGGGTGGTTCCTCCCATCCCATGGCAGTCTCTAGGGTATATATTTAAAGGCATACATTGCAGGAACAAAATAGAGACCCCAATTTGTGAGGAACATAAACCGTATTCTCCAATTTAGTTTCCAGGACTTATACTCTGGGCATTCTTGGAAGAGTTCCATTAAGTCCATGAAGAAGTTCATTTAACATGAAGTTCCATTATTGGATAGATATCTGAGCTGGAAGACAGATGGATCACACACTCATTAATTCATAATACAGTTGTTGGCTTCTTTTTTTTTTCATTTAGGTATCAGAGAATTAAGATTTGGACTCTAGCAGAATCTGTATGGCTTTTAGTTGGAGATTTGGACCATTAACTCTTGACTGTTATGGAGCTTGGATGCTCCAAAACATCATCTATTTCTAGTTTGTTATATTATTTTAAAATTTGTCCTCTAGTCTGTTGATAGCTAATGCTCATCTGTCCAGTGGTTGGACTTCACCCTTCTCTGTCCTTCTGTGGCTTTAGGAAACCTCAGAAAGACATGATGTCTCACATGTAATTCAGAATGCTGCATCTATTTATTTATTTATTTATTTATTTATTTATTTATTTATTTATTTATTTATCAGATCATAGTACACATTTTGGAACTTAGATTCCATCCTTCTTGAAGACTAAAGTCCTCACTGTTCCAGTTGTTAGGAGTTGGCTACTGATAGTGAAGTCCTTTGCCAAAGATCCTTCTCTCCTAAATATCATCTCAACCACATTGACATTTCTTTCTGGAAAGAGTCCACATGGTTGACACAGGGGTGCAAAACTTATCCTCTTGTATTAATTTGGGACAGCTCTGGAAAAACATTGCAGTTCCATATTTTTTATAAGATAAGGATTTTGATAGGACTTGTCATAGACTGATCTGTTTGGTCTGTGTTGTTTACATTTGCATAGATTTGTATAAGCATGATCTGTAGTGGGCTTCCCATGTCTAAGTTATCTAGGAAGTCTTGTTTTTACACACCTTGCACACACACACACACACACACACACACACACTTTTTTTCTAGTGTGAAACAAACTGTGTAATGAATATAATACAACAGGGAGGAAAGAGCCTACAGTGAGTTAGCCTGTCTATTCCAGCTACCATCCTTAGGCCTTAAGTTAAAGTATACTGTGCATTCCCAGCTTTGCTTTGCTGTTGAAATCCCAGGGCACTGTTGCAATTTATTGTAGATGTATCTTCTCATTGCATACGGCTACAACACTAGTCACAAAGGCCTTGGCAGAGTGAGTGATCTGGGTAGTTGGTTGTTTTTACTCTTTGGCTCTTTGGTCTTTTGGGGGCCTGCCAGCCAGCTCCCAAATTAATCACATGGAGGCTTATTCTCTCTCTCTTTTTAAAATGAATGCCTGGCCTTAGATTGGCTTATTTCTAGCCAGCTTTTCTTAACTAATTATCCCACCTACCTTTTGCCTCTGGGCTTTTATCTTTCTCAATTCTATATACCTTTCTTTACTTCTTATTCTGTGGCTTGTTGTGTAGCTGGGTGGTTGGCCCCTGGAGTCTCCCTCCTCCTCTTGCCTCTCTATCTTTCTTCCCAGATTTCTCCTCCTATTTATTCTCTCTGCCTGACAACCCTGACTAGCCTTTCTCTTGCCTCACTATTGGCTCTTCAGCTCTTTATTAGACCAATCAGGTGTTTTAGATAGCCAAAGTAACACAGCTTCAGAGAGTTAAGCAAATGCAACATGAAAGAATGCAATACATCCTTGCATCATTAAACAAATGTTCCACAGCATAAACAAGTGTAACATCTTAAAATAATACTCTACAACAGATATGTTTCCACCTCCCACTCTCTTTAATAGCACTGTTTTTCCTACTGTCCAAAGACGTTCTCTATCTCTTCTCATCCTTGCTCTCTGAGGGTTTTGTTGGTGGGCAATCACGCTCCCCTTCTCGTGTCTTGTACGTCCAGAGAGGTCTCTTAACCTAACAGCTTGGCTCTCTGGTAGTGAAGTCTTCCCTGGTTACCATCTGGCCCTTGTTGGAGGTCGTTTTTCTCCTCAGGAATGCAGGTATATTCAAGAGATTCATTTCTTTTATGTATTTGTTTTTAAGCAAATTCCGTTCTGCCCTGAATATATAGACACCCTGGAGGTTGGTTGGGGTAGATGGATGGTGTTTTAAAGATAGCCTCATATTATACCCAGAATAACTGCTCCCTTTCCTACAGTCAGTCCTCAGTTCTAATTCTGTCCTTTCTGACTCCATCCCACTTAGAGAAACTTTTCCTTTGGTGGCTTGGTTGCAGCTTTTTAGATCATTGCTTCCCTTGAGACTTCCCCAATCTGCCAGAAATGTCTGTATTTGTCTAGACTTCAATTATGGATGCATTCCAAGTCCTTTCCCTGGGGGTCTAGGGGCCCCATACCACTAAGGGGATGCAGCTAGATTCTTATCTAAGTGTCTACAGACATTCCACTGCAGTTACCCTTAATAGCGTGGTGCACACAGATGACCCCTGGACAGGAGGGTGTCTAATTCCACATGGAAACATATCTGAATCTCAGCCAAAAAGCATTTATGTACACAACTTCACAGTTCTATGAGGTGATAACTCATAATGGGGAGGTGGATGAACCTGTGGTCAGAAGATTGAGGGACAGTCCGGTTAATGCTAAAAAAAATAATAAAAATAAAAATCTGTAGCTTCAGCTCTTGGACCCCAGTTTCCTCAGCTATAAACAGGGGAGTTAGACTAGATTAGTTCCAACACTTCATGGCTTTTTCTAGCTAGTTACATTGTCTTTCTACCCTCTTTATTACCATGACTTTAACTGGGTTTGGCATGAACTCCTCTGAGGGATGACATTTCCAAAACAGTTTGCTGTTGGAATGTAGATGATTCTTTTCCAGGGTTGAGACATATGCATTTCTTCATATGACCTCTGAAGCTCTGTACAGAATTTTCCATCGTAGTCTGCCTTGGATTAATCAAAATGCCTCACAAGAATCCCATCCAGGATGCCCCCCGAAATAGTTTTAGTAGCAATTGTAATGTTCACTTGTGCCCAGATAATATTTGGGAGAATATAGTTGGTCTATAATATTATTTAATAGACTTACTACCTTGATATACTACATTTCTGAACTCAGCATCAAACTGCAAAACATAGCAATGAGTGTATTTTAAATCCATCATGCATATCACAGGAATTGGGTGATGGGAATACTCATTTTATAGGGTCAAATGTTGTCAAGGTACAATGTGAGTGCTTTAAAACAGTATAAAGCCAAAGACAGAAAGGCTGAAAAAAGCTGTGTGATGGCATCTGTGACCCTCCATTATCATTATCATCATCATCATCATCATCATCATCATCATCATCATCATCATTACAGGAAAATGAGCATCAATTGAATTGTCTCAGATGGAAGAGGACCAGTGAGCATCAATTGAATTGTCTCAGATGGAAGAGGACCAGTGTTACCCATCTAAAGTCTTCTGGAGGAAGTAGTTTATCTCCTTGCTTCTAGCAATTGATCAACTAGAAAGTTGCTTCCATGGTCTCCATTCAGAGGTGATCTCATGAAGACAACTAGTACAGCAAAGTCAGCCTTCTTTCATTTCCACTATCCATGGCTCCAACCAGTTTTTGTTTTAAATTGGCATTCCAAGATGTTTGTACACCTTGTCTGCCTTGGCTTAGAGCATAAACTTTAGACCATTATCATTTGTAGTCTTCATCTCTATAGTTGTATTTTATTTCAACAAGCTTCAGCTTAATGATACAAATGGAAAAATGGAGTACATGACCCAAGTTATTCTGTGAGCATGGGACAAACATTAACCAGCAACTGTCCAGTCAACATGTTAACAGGAGTCAGAGAAACGAAAACTCATGCAATGCTTGGCCTGGGAGGACCTTAGAACTATGAATGTTATAACCTGTCTTCCTGGGAGTCACATGCAGTTGAGAAGTAGGGGTGACATTAGATCAGAGGCTGTGACTCAACTTGTTTCTGTTCTATGGTACCCTTTCTCCTTGCTCTCAGCATTTGGTGTGGCCCTGGACTTGGGTTGTGCCGTTCTGTCATGCTCCTCTACGGCAGATGCATAGGGACTTTTTCCTATTGCTTAGTTTACCCTTTCAATCATTCTTTGTTGCCAAAGTGATATTTTCCTGAATGAATATCGTAATATTGCCACTCAGTATACTTCACTGACTCAGCTGCTTCAGGGTCCCTTTCAAACTTTGTGTTGGGACAGATAACAACCTTTGCGGTTCACCCATTGTTTACTCCTGCTGCTTCCCCTTGGTTGTATCTCCATGCCTTGATACATGTTCACATCTGGCCATCTATGCTTGTTCACTTATCCAGATCTCCAGTTCCTTTCCTTATTTCTGCAGGTTCCCACAGAATCTGGAGCTTGCCTCTCTCGTGACATTCATCACCTTTTCATGTCTGTCCTCTCACCGTCCAGGCAGCTTCTTGGGGTAGAGATCTCTGTTTTATTTTATATCTTCTGCTCCACCACTCGGAGTTCTTCAAAGTATCTGACGAACAATTGTGAGTTGGTTACATGAGGCCAGAGGACTCCTAACAAGGAAGATCAGATGATTTTCTTTTAATGAATACAAAATGTAGCTAGTCATGCTCTTAGTCATGTGGCTATTCATGCAGCTAGGTATTTGATTTTATGCATTATTAGACCTTGAAAAATGAGTCTCAGAAAATAGCTGCTTTTAAATAACAACATACATTTTTATTATTTGGGTGTAATATTTGGTAATTTTGATCCTTCTCATGGATCAGTGCAGATGAATCCTCCTTCCAAGATGTTTTTATAACCCACACATTTTACTGACAGAGTGATAATCCAGTTCTGTTATTTCCATTTAAACAATTAGATCAAATTTATTATTCCTTATAATTCTTATAGAATCCTAAACTTTTTCATATTTCATTTTTTTTTGCCTTAGGAATTAACTATATGTTGAGAAGGCTTATGACAGAGCTAATTCCAAGAATGAGCAGATTCAGGCCCAGGGAATTAAAAAAGAGGACCAGGATTCAGAAGGCCATTTAACAGTCTGTCAGTGCCATGGGTATCTACATCATAAGTCATGATAAGGTAGTGGATAAATACAGTCAAATGGGAAGAAATTCAGGGAAGTCAGATATCACAGGTTAGGCACAACTGAGGGCCTAAAAGCTTGACAGAAATAGAAAGGAGATGGGAGGGAGAGAAGAGAAAAGAGAGAATGATAGAGGAATGTGATAGTGTGATGGTTAGTTCTGATCTTCAAGTTGATGTCCAGAATCATTTTAAAAGAGAGTCTCGGTGAAGGATTGTCTAGAGCAGGGTGGATTATGGGCATATCTGTGGGTGACTGTCTTCATTCCTTCAATTGATGTAGGAAGAGCCAGCCTTCTTGAGCCAGTCTACAGTGAGAGATGCCATTATGTAGGAAGGTACCCTAAAGGGTATTCAAGTAAAAAATGTGCTAGTTGAGTACTAACTATGCATGCATTTATTTTCTCTTTGCTGTGCATGTGAGTGTCTTAGTTTGGGTTATTATTGCTGTGATGAAGCACTATGACTAAAGCAAGTTGGGGAGGAAAGTTTTATTTGGCTTACACTTCTGCATTACAGTTCATCATCAAAAGAAGTCAGGATAGGAATTCAAACACGGCAGGATCCTGGATGCAGGGGCCATGGAGGAGTGCTGCTTACTTGCTTGCTTCCCATGGCTTGCTCAGCCTGCTTTCTTATAGACAACCAGCCCAGGCATAGCATCACTTACAATGAGCTGGATCTTCCCCATCAATCACTAACTAAGAAATTTCCCTATAGTCTTGCCCATAGCTCCATTTTATGGAGATATTTTGTTAACTGAGATTTCCTCCTTTTGGATGACTTTAGTTTGTGTCAAGGTGACATAAAATTACCCACCACAGTGAATATCTGTTGAATTGACTTCCTCACCATGATAGATTAGAACCTGGACTTTGAGCTAAAAGAAACCATTTATTCCATTCATGACTTTTTATCAGAATATTTTATCACAGAAATGAAACTGAAAAAATGTAGCAAAGGAAAACCAAGCAGAAAATAATCTAGCAAAAGCAGGAGGGGATAACAGATCATGGAAAGAACATTAGTTCTCCCGAACATTTTTTTTTTTTTTTAAACAAAGACTTACCTTTTTTTTTTTTTCTTTAAATTTATATAACTATTTTGCCCATAAGTGTATCAGGTTCATGTCTGGTGCCTGTGGAGGTTAAAGGAAGGCATCAGATCTCCTGGAACAAAAGTTATAGAAGGTCGAGTCACTGTGTGGGTGCTGAGAACTGAACCTGGGTCCTGTGCAAGAGCAACATGTGCTCTTAACTGCTGAGCCATTTCTCTGGCCCCAACAACATTGATTGACCTTTTAGGAGATTTTTGCTGTTTCCAAGCAAGCAGATATTAATGTCACCACTAATTCAGTCAAGACTTAAGAGTGGTGTTTTTCACTTGGCTGGAGGCAATCTGATTATAGCAAATAGGAGCAAATGACTGTTAGAGTGCTGTGACATTTCTCACGATGCATTTACTTGTGTTATAGTTTCTCCCAAAGCTACCTAATGTCTCCTATTAAATGAACGAATTCCCTCAAAGGACGATCCATAGTCTCTACCTTAATCTCCCTGTTTCACTTTGTATATTACATATGTATCTATATCTACCTGGTAATTAAATAATAAACAATAAATTAAATTAAAACAATGAGATTATATTATTAATGTTCTCTGGATATAATTGGGAGATTATGTTTGATTGATTAAAAAAATATTTAAAAAAAGGTTATATGTAGATTTGTTTGTTTCTAATGCCAGTTGCTGATTGTTTTCTGGATAATTGATGCTTTGGTATCTCTGATGAATTTAAAAAAAAATGAGTTTTGCTGGGACAAGTTCCTTGCAGAATGTCTGCTTATTGGGTGGGAATATCAGATTGTATGTTCACAAATGGATCACCAGATGATACCAGTGGAATAACTTTAAGATTCATATACAAATTCACATTATCAGAACTAAAAAACCAAGTGCTGAAAATTGTTGAAGCCTGGGGCTGGAGAGATGGTTCAGAGGTTAAGAGCACTGACTTCCAGAGGTCCTGAGTTCAATTCTCAACAGCCACATGATGGTTTACAACCATCTGTAATGAAATCTGGTGCCCTCTTCCAGCCTGCAGGGATGCAGGCAGAACACTGTATGCATAATAAATAAACAAAATTTAAAAAAAAAGAAAAGAAAATTGTTGACGCCCAATACCCCAGGTCAGCGTTCCTGGTAAAGTATTGTTTTGCCTTTGATACTGTACACCTCTGTGGCCACCTGCAGACTCTAGAACAATGTTTCTCAACCTGTGGGTCACAACCCCTCAGGAGGCTGAACAACCCTTTCACAGGGGTTGCCTAAGACCATCAGAAAACACAGATATTTACATAATGATTCATAATGGTAGCAAAATTATGGTTGTGAAGTAACACTGAAAATAATTTTATGGTTGGGGGGTCACCAAAACATGAGGAATTGCATTAAAGGGTCACAACATTAGGAAGGTTGAGAACCACTGCTCTAGAAGGTATAGCCATAATTGGAAGCATTGAGTTTCCAGTAATGTGTACTTATAATTTAACGTTAAAGAAAACCCTAACAAATTAATTCTAGAACCTTTAAGGCACACTCACGATTTTATTTTTTCTGACTTTATTTCCACACAAACTTAACTTAAAATATTTTTCTAATTGCTTGGTCTACTTGCTTTTAAATTACTTTTAGTTTTTTTCTCTTCTTGCTAAGCCATGAGTGACTAAAATCTACACTTTTCTACATATAAGATAGTATCCCTATATGAAGAGTGAGTCTGAAGCAAAATAATCTATTTTCAAAACTAGTTTTCCTCAGTTTTCTTGAGTCTAGTACTCCTGCTCACTCTCAAGGAGAATTGAATTAGTGTGTGGTGGATTTTGCTGGTCAACTATTGATGAAATTATTAAGGCCACTCCACGTAGTTAAAAGGGAAGTTTATTTTTGGGGTAACTTACAAATGAAGGGATAGGTTGTAGGGTCTGACAAAGGTATGGCACAGTCTGGCAATGTTCTCTGGAGAACTCTGCTCGGTCTACCTCCTGCATCCAGCGTCCCAGAGAGAGACCTAACTCCCGATCCTGGGTCTTCCAATTCCTCCTCTGCCCCGCCTTGTGGGCGTGACCATTACCGAAGCTCAATGGGAGTTGGAACTTCCAGGCCAATGCTGGGATGGCTACCTACTACAGTCAGCTTTTGTTCTCCTTCTTGTAGGGCAAAATTTCAAGTCAACATAGAGCCTGAAACCATGGACTGGAGTCCCAGCTGCACCGTTTGTTAGCTAGATAACGTTGGTTTGGTTTTCTTATTGGTTAAATGAGAGTAACAGCCCTGCTCTATGGCGATTAGAAGACAGACTCTGGAGAGTGCAAGTACGGTTATTTGATTTTATTTCTTCATAAAACTCTTTGAAGCTTGATGCACATACCACCTTACCTTTCTTTCCTTTTCTTTTTTCATTTATTTATTTTATTTTTTGAGACAGGGTTTCTCTGTGTAGCTTTGTGCCTTTCCTGGAACTCACTTGGTAGCCCAGGCTGGCCTCGAACTCACAGAGATCTGCCTGCCTCTGCCTCCCCCGAGTGCTGGGATTAAAGGCGTGCGCCACCACTGCCCGGCTTCCACCTTACCTTTCTATACACAGTCCTTACTGTCAAATGCAATCAACTGTGATGAAAACCAATCAGAAAATAAAAATTATCACCAACACTGTCAACATCACTGTACAAGATATGTCGCAATAGGGCCAGTAGGAAGGTTCAGTGTGTAGAAGCACTTGCTGCAGCAGCCTGGTGATCTGAGTTTTATCTGCAGACCCACATAAAGATGGAATGAGAAAACTGATTCCATAAAGTTGTCCTCTGACATACATATGCTGTGGCATGTGCATATACCCACTACACATTACACACACACACACACACACACACACACACACACACACACACACACACACCAGTAGTAATAATAACTTAAATGAAAAATACACATTAATTAAAACAGTACTGGCCCAAGAAGAAGACCCCCTACAGCCTGAAGAAATGAATAAATCAGTGGGCTAAACTGTTCTGTGTGGACTAGAGCTGCTCACCAGTTCAGTGGGAAGTGTCACTTAGGTATGACTTGAAGGATAATGAACAGTATTGTTGTACTAAAATAGAATGTTTGTAATGCCAGTGCAGAGGGAACAGAGATAGGCAGATCTCTGGGGCTCAGCGGTCTACCAGCCTAATAGAATCAACAAGGTTCAGGCCAGAGGGAGACCTTGTCTCAAAAATAGATAGATAGATAGATAAATAGATAGATAGATAGATAGATAGATAGATAGACAAACAAACAAACAAATAAATGTAGATGGTACCTGAGAAATGACATCCAAGATTGACCTCTGGTTTCCAAATGTACATATGTGAACATGCACCCCTACATAGGCAAACATACACACACACACACACACACACACACACACAAACACACACACACACACACATACACACACACACACACTCAGAGAGAGAGAGAGACTGAGACAGAGATAGACAGAGAGATACAGAGAGAGAGAGAGAGAGAGAGAGAGAGAGAGAGAGAGAGAGAGAGAGAAGGAATTTTTAAAAAGAGAATAATCTTGGGACAATGTCAGAGGTATTACTGAAGGTTTCAGTAATCATCAACATCTAAAATTGTCTTAAAATGATGTTTCAAATTTCTGAGTTCTGTTCTTTCAGCATGCATTTGAAGTTGGTGTAACCAAGGGAAAGCTGTGAGAAAACAATATGTTTAAAACATTCTTCGGCTGGGCAGTGGCGCACACCTTTAATCCCAGAACTTGGGAGGCAGAGCCAGGAGGCTCTCTGTGAGTTCGAGGCCAGCCTGGGCTACAGAGTGAGTTCCTGGAAAGGCGCAAAGCTACACAGAGAAACTGTCTTGAAAAACCAAAAGAAACAAACAAAACAAACAAACAAAAACCCCACCCATTCTTCTGCACTCATTCCATTGGTTGAGGACGAATTGCTGGGGTGCACTAGGATATGATGACCGAGATTCTAAGACCTGGCTTATATTTTTGTATTACTAGTAATAAATTTTGTTTTACTTTTAGTGCTTTGAAACCCATGGCCTCAGTTTCTGTCTTTACAATAAAGGAAGCGGATTAATTGTCATTTAGTTTCTTCTCCCAGAAAACATTATTAGGCACATGATTCTTGTTTGTTATACTGTAAGGTCTAGTGTTATAAAATAAAGGAAACATAGATTTGACCTTCAAGTTGACAATCAATGGGTTCACAGGGAGTAGAGGTGGGGTGTCAGAAAGGAGTGGGACGTTCAGCTACATGTCCACCCTTGTATCTTCTAGTTCTAATATTCTCTTATTTTAAATGTCTCTTTAAAAATATACAAGCCCATGGAGGATAAATTACTAGCAAGGTACAGTTTGGCTACCTTGCAATTTCATCAGGTCCTGCTTACAGTGACTTTCTGTTACTGAAAAATCACTGAACAAAATTTTTGTGGCCTGTTTCTGGCATCTCCCATCATGCAAAAAATATGTAACTTCAGAAGGGATTATTTGATGTATTTTATCGAAGTTATTCATATTATTATATCATTTCAGATTTATCTACAATAATAACAATCATCACTAATATCACTATTTATTATTATCTTCATGCCATACACTAAAACCATTATAGAATTCTTCATGTAGATTTAGGCATTTTTCCCCCGTGATATCCTTTCATTACCTATTTCCCTCTTATTCTTCATTTCTGAAGTTCTTTCCTCCCACCCCTTTCTCCTTCCTTACAATACTGTAATTTTCTGCTGTCTTGTCTTCTTCTACTAGCCAGTGAACTCCTTCAGTGCCCAGGTCTTCTACTTCTGTGAATACCCTGGCACTTCCTGCATGTCTGGGCTCTGAGGAGACATTAAATACATGTTCTTTAATTGAAAGAGTGAATTTGATTATCTTTACTATAGCCCTTTGAATAATAGGGCTTTTAAAATAATAATTTCTCATGAACATCCAGCCACATTCTGCCTTTAGGTACTTGGGTTTCCTTATTGTATTGGAGGGCTGGTGGACATTATACATCTGTTTATGTTTAAAGAAAGGGATTCTAGTTGTGTGTCATTGTACAGACTCTTAAATCAGGCTTTTTTTTTTTTTAAAGGATTTCTTTCTCTTTCTTGAAAGAACCTATTGTCTCCATGACCTGAATTATCCAACTCCCACTTACCCCTTCTCCACAGTTCCTTTTGCCTGTAGATGCACAATACAAGCAAAAGGAACTCGTGTGTGTGTGTGTGTGTGTGTGTGTGTGTGTGTGTGTGTGTGTGTGACAGAATTTTAGAAAGAAAAGGGGAAACTGGATCCACTTAGGTGACAATGAGGTAGAATAAATTCTTCCTCCTCTTTTGGTTTCTATTTCTTTTTTCATTAAGACTTGTCAAAACAGCCTGAATGAAGGAATTTGAAGACTGAATTGGGCAGCATGGGATATCCAAGCAGTAGCATGCAGGAAGAGGGGCTGTGAATATTTACAAAAGAGTTTTGGATCTAGACCCATCTCTCACTCAGCAACTGACCAAACATTTCTTTGATTTCCCAAATTTATTCATGAAATTTGTATGTTTGAAAAAGTTTATTTTGCATTGGTCAATGTCTAGGTTACTTTTATGTTGGTGTGGTGAAACACCAGGGCCAAGGCAGTTTACAGAAGAAAGTTTATTGATGGCTTATGGTTTCAGAGGATGAGTCCATGACCATGATGGTGGTGGGCATGGCAGCATGCAGGCAAGCACAATATTGGAGTAGGAGTTGAGAGCTCACATCTCACTCCATAAACACAAGGCAAAGAGCTAACTGGGAATGACGAAGCCCACTCTCAGCAACACAACTCCTTCGAAAAAGGTCATAGCTCCTAATCCTTTCCAAATATGTCTATCAACTGGAGACCAAGTATCCAAATATATGAGCCTATGGGGACCATTCTCATTCAAACACCACAATAGGAAACATGCTTTATTTCATTGAGTTGAGTTTTTAGTAGTTTTTGTTCACTTTCTTAACCAATCACACTTTTTTCATAAGCTGCTTCTTGAAGTATGGAAATATCAAAAAGCCTTCATGATTTAACTAACATTTTCATAGTTTCTAGATCCCACTAGCCTTACAGTTTCAATCCTTTTTATCATTTGGATGTTTTAACTCCTGTACAGATGAGGAAGCTGTTGTATAAGGTAATTTGTGCAAGATCACAGATTAGCAAGTCACAAAGACAGGACATATGCCTTGTTCTTTAAGGGTATTGTTCCCCCAGTATTTCAACAAACATCTGATTCAGGATCAAGTTTCTTCATTTGCATGCCATAAAAGATGACCTCCACTATTTACTCTACAGTTAATTCTCACAGCTTTATATTTTATATTTAGGAATACAATATTTAACTTTAAGGAATATATATCTAATGATATAATTCCAGATGTTATGGCAGGCTTAGTTAATAAACACACCTGTATATATTTATTTAATTCCTCTTTTAAGAAGCATGGAAAACAATACGAGCTAGGATCCAGTAGCCTAGCATGGTCCACATAATGATCTGTCGCTTCTCCTCTGTTATGAAATAACCTTGCTATTGTTTCTTCACCTCCTTGAAGCATTGTTGTAAGGTTCAAGAACTTACATTTTTTTGGATGCCTTTGTGAAGCATACATTGCAGTGTATACTATCATATTTTGTGGTAATATGAAATATTCATGGAATGTGCCTATTGCATTAAAGAGTTTTTGTTACAAATAAAGAGTCCAGCTCAGGAGGGTTGGTGACATGAGCTTTCATTTTTCAGGTGGCTGGTTGGTCAACTTTACCTGCTTTTGTCATTGTTTATAAGAACATGTAAACAATAAGTTGCCTTTATGCTTTTAGTATGAACAGAGAAAATGAGCTGGAAAAATCTTTAAGGAAGGCTGTACTATGAAAATATAATAAATCTTTCCAGACTCTTTTTGGTATATACAACATATTTCTACCACATCTGAGTTTTAAGGGAACTTTGTGTCCTCTTCATGATGCTGGGCTGTGCATTTAGTCCCTGTTCTCCAAGAGACCAAGAGGAGACCCAGGACCAATATTCTGAAGGATGATTCATGGACAGGAACTATATACATATAGGAAGCTGGCATTTAGGTAACAGACTATTTGATTTTCAGACAAGGCATGAGAGAACATAAAATACATCTAAGCAAGGTACAAATAAAATATACTTAGTTCAAGCAGAAGAAATATTTAGGAGAGGAAATTACAACAAGAAAGAAAGTGTTCTTAGGATTGAGTGAAGAGTACTATAGTAAACGACGTCTCTTTTCTACCTGCTGCCATGGGAAAGAAACCCCACCAAAGGGATCCTTTTCTGTTCATCATTGGTGTCAACCCCCTCCCCCCAAAAAAAAAAAAACCAACAAAAAACCAAAAACCAAAAACCAAAAAACAGGGAGTAAAAACAAAGTTAAGTGTGAATTCCATTCCAGAGAATGAAAAGTGGAGTCCAGGCTTGAAAATCAACTAATCAACTTGGCTGCCTATTGGGGTGGTTAAGCCACAAATACAGGAGAAAGAAATGATGGGACCAGGAAGGGAAATGCACTGACCAGGCATATGTTCTCGAGGGATAGTTGGAGATTTTGAAAGAAATATGGTGCTGCCTTTTTCTTTCCCTTCATAGTTCCTTCTGCTTATAGGTCAAATCATGGCAATTATCAACTGTCATGACACTGAGGTGTATGTCACTTAGCATGTAAATGGCATTGTAGTGGGGTCTGTGGCCTAATTGAGGTCATTTTGGTGGCGATTTGGTATTTTACAGGTGCCACTAAGGTCTGTGAGCTATAAATGTTCTATTTTTAAAGAAAAACAGAGTTGGGCTGGGCAAGAGTTTAAACAGGTTTTCTCTAATTATTGTTCTGGTTAACAACAGGGAAGGCAAGGAGTGTAAATTAGTTTTGGAAGGCATGAGGAACCAAGAAAGAGGCTAATTGCATTAGTTTAACATAATAACAGAATGCTAACTATAATAAAATGCTACTGGGTGAAGGGTGGAGAACGGCAAGCATCAAGTCTAGTATGTTTCTATAAAGCTTCCATTAGGTGTTACTGTTTTGTGAAAGAGCTATTTTTGTTGTTTGTTTTTATTATTTGTTTGTTTGTTGTTGTTGTTTTGTTGCTTTGTTTTGACTTTACTATTTCTCTTCTCCCTCTGTGTGTGAATAAAACTCCTTTCAGAGAATCGCTCACAAACATACCCACCTGATGAGTCTTAGGAGAATTGAAAACATGGCCCTAGAATAAAAATCTTGCAAGTGCATTTTTTATCAGACTAGTGTAAAGGAAACGATGGTGTCTTCAGAAATGTGGGTTTTGATAGGTCAAAGGGATTCCCACCCCCTACCCCCACCCGCTTTGAACTCCATGTTCATGAGAAAACTAATCAAATTTATAATGTAGGAGCTTTGGGAGGGCCTTGATTTAAGCCCAAGACTTCCTGTTTCATTGTGGAAACTTCAGTTGTCAAAAAGATCTTGTTACCTATCTAAGGCAGGCTTCTCAGTTGGGCCCTGTATATGGATGCTGGTTCCCAGCCAGGGGCACCTTGCTGAAGCCAGGGGCAGGTCCACTGTCCTCTTTCCTTTAAAAGAATGCTGAAGTTTGGGGACTCCACCCTGAGGCACTCAACAGTAACTTCAAGGAACTGGCCAGTAAAGTACAGTAAAAAAGAATTCATCCCAATGAGCTTGTTAAAAAACTGAACCACAACTTTGGCAAGGGTAGGAACCATTGCCTGGAACTTGTTTGTGGACTTGCAAAGTGTTCTAGGATTTCTCCATCTCTCACCCACCCTCTCAGAACAGAGAGATTAGCAACAAAAGATAGATTTTCAAAGCCCAGCAGAGCTGTGATTTACACTCTGCTTAGAAACTGTCAAGAAGGCTTCTCAGTAGGATGTAAGGGGTACCAGTCAATCTCTGTTCTAATGGGTCTTCTGGGACTTCTGCTGGGGTGTGTGTGGAAAGTGGGGGAGTGTTGATCCAATCCCTATCTCTTGCAAAGGCACCTTTGTAGTTGCTTTTGACTTTGTGGAAACCAGCTCCTACCAAAACCCAAATCTGGGTTGAAGTGCTATCAACCATCTATCCCAGGACTCTAAATCACAGGATGGAAATGTCCCCAATTTGCCCTTTGAAAAAAACCACTCTGGAATGAAGATGATTTGTTCAGAATAACTACAAGAGTGAAAATACTTCTGGAGACTTCAAGAAATTAATGTAATTCAGGGAGGAAACAGCAGTCAGCAAAGGACTAGGGTGAAACTAGGTAGTTCTACACAAGTTTCTTATTAATATAGCCAAGGTTGGATGGTGAAAAATCACAAGCAAAAAGTACAAGGGGGTAAGATTCAGATGTGAAAGTACTGAGGTGCTTAGATTTATCTCCTGCAATGGAATATATGCTCACACTATGACCCAGAATTTGAACTTCTAGGTATATATGTCAAAGAAACACACCAAACACAGGCACAAAAACGTTTATAGTAGTATTTTTCATAATAGCCAAATCCTGGAAACAACACTCATGTTCATTGACAGTAGAAAGGGTAAATAAATCACGGCATTTTTTACACAATGGAATAATATACAGCAATTAGAGTAAATGATTTACAACTAAATGCAATGACACGGATGAATCTCAACAAATAATGTTGCGCAAATGGAGCCAAGCACAAAAGAATTCACACAGTGTGAGTCCATTCATCTGAAAGACAAAAACAGGCTAAACTAATCTATAATGTTAGAAGTCAGTGGAGTTTTGTTCTTGGTGTGTGTGTGTGTGTGTGTGTGTGTGTGTGTGTGTGTGTGTGTGTGCAGCTATTAGACAAGAACACCAGGAAACCCCCTACTGTGCCAATTAGACTCTGTTTGCTTATTTAGTTTGTAAAAATTCATTAAGCTGTACAGACCCAGGCACTTTTCTGCATATGTGTTATACATTGGTAAAGAAAGAAAATAAATGAAAGACTGGTTAATTTCGTTTTACTCTGTGATTGCTTTTCAAACTCCACCCTAGGAAATGGTACCTAGGAAAAGTATTGCTATTACTTGTTGGAGCTTGTGGCTAGTTCACAGTAAAACTTTCTACATAATCCCCCCCCCCACCAAAAAAAATTCAAAAAGTACAAAAGCTAAAGCTAAAAGTTTATGCATCTCCATTGGTTAACACTGCTGCTCCTCAGCTGGGCTGTGCACTTTTGCCCATGCATGAGCAGAAGGCTAGAGGTGTGCTCTTGTGGACCAATGAGAAAGAGGAGCCAGCAGGTATCTGCTTCAGGTTGTCACCGAGGTAGAGCCAGATGAGAGGGGTCTACATTTTGCAACAAGCAGGGTTTTGGCAGAATTTTTATCTCCATGTATTTTCTCTGTCTTTCTTCTTGGTGAAGAGAGATACTTGTTCTCTCTCTCTATTGGAAATACTTTCGGGTTTGGAGAAATGCTGCTCAGTGGGTAGAGGTGCTTGCTGCACAAGGCTGATGACCTGCAATCAAGTCCTGGTTACAAGGTTGAGAACTGACTCCAGAGAGCTGTCCTTTGACCATGGTTTTTGCATACCCACATTCACATATACATACACATTTTTTTTTAAAGATTTACTTATTTAAAGTTTTTTCCTTTTACATACCACCCACTGTCCCCCTTCCCTCCCTTTCTCCTGTTTCCCCCCACCACCTGTCCCCATCTCACCCTTACCCACTCCTCATAGTTGATAAGGCCTCCCTTGGGTATTCAACACAGGCTGGCTTACCAAGTTGGGGCAGGCCCAAACCCTCCCTACTGCATCCAGGCTGAGTAGGTATGGCACCATAGGGAATGGGCTCTAAAAAAGCTAGTTCATGAACTTGGGATGAGTCTTGGTCTCATTGCCAGGGGACCCACAAACACATCAAGCTGCACAACTGTTACCCTCATTCAGAAGCCTAATGTAGTCCCATGCAGGCTCTTCAGTTGTCAGTCCAGTGACTGTGGGCTCCCACCAGCTTGGGTCTGCTGTCTCTGTGGTTTTTCCCATCATAATTGTGATTCTCCTTGTTCCTATAATCCCTTCTCCTTCAACTGAGCTCCAGGAGCTTGGTCAAGTGCTTGGCTGTGGGTCTCTGCATCCGCTTCCATCAATCACTGGATGTAGGTTTGTGTTTGTCTTTCTGGGTCTGGGTTACCTCACTCAGGCTGATTTTTTACTAGTTCCATCCATTTGCCTACAAATTCCATGATGGCATTTTTTTTTTTTTTTTTTTTTTTTACCACTGTGTAGTACTCCATTGTGTAAATGTACCACATTTTCTTTATCCATTCTTCAGTTGAGGGACATCTAGGTTGTTTCCAGGTTCTGGCTATTATGAATAGCACAATTTTTTAAAAAAATTAAAAATGAAAAGATCATAAATTTGGGATAAGGTTGAGGAACCCAGGGGGAACTGAAGGAAGGATGAGGGGTGAATATGGTCAAAATAAATTCTATGTTGTCTTAGCCACTATTCTATTGCTATGAAGAGACACCATGATCATGACAACTCTTATTATTTTTTTAAACTTTTTTCATTATATTTGCGTTTTAATTTTACACATCAGCCATGGGTTCCCTTGTCCTCCCCCCTCCCACCCCACCCCCCCTTCCCCCCATCACCTCCCCTCTATTCCCATCTCCTCCAGAGCCAAGACTCCCCTGGGGATTCAATTCAACCTGGTAGATTCAGTCCAGGCAGGTCTAGTCCCCACCTCCCTTCACGCAGGCTGAGCAAAGTGTCCCTGCATTAGCCCCAGGTTCCAAACAGCCAGCTCATGCACCAAGGACAGGTTCTGGTCCCACAGTCTGGATGCCTCCCAAACAGTTCAAGCTATTCAATTGTCTCACTTATACAGAGGGTCTGATCCAGCTGGGGGCTCCGTAGCCTTTGGTTCATAATTCATGTGCTTCCATTTGTTTGGCTATTTGTCCCTATGCTTTTCCAATCTTGGTCTCAACAATTCATGCTCTTACAGTCCCTCCTCTTTCTCGACAATTGGACTCCTACAGCTCCACCTGGAGCCTGGCTGAGGATCTCTGCATCCACTTCCATCAGTTATTGGAGGAGAGTTCCATCATGACAGTTAGGGTGTTTGGACATCTGATCACCAGACTAGGTCAGATCAGGCTTTCTCTCAACCATTGCCAGCAGTCTACAGAGGATGTATCATTGTGGATTTCTGGGGACCTCTCCAGCACTCTGTCTATTCCTGTTCTCATGTGGTCATCATTTATCATGGTCTGTTATTCCTTGTTCTCCCTTTCTGTTCTTGATCCAGCTGGGATCTCCTGCTCCCCTAAGCTTTCTTTCCCTCAAATCTTGCCCTTCATTAATCCCACTGTCATCCAGGTTGTTCATGTAGATCTCATCCATTTCTCTGTCATTGGGCGATCCCTGTGTCTTTCCTAGGGTCCCATTTTTTAGGTAGCCTCCCTGGAGTTGTGTAGCAGTCTAGTCATCTTTGTTTTACATCTAGTATCCTCCTATGAGCGAGTACATACCATGTTTGTCCTTCTGAGTCTGGGTTACCTCACTCAGGATGATTTTTTTCTAGATCCATCCATTTGCCTGCAAACCTCATGATGTCATTGTTTTTCTCTTCTGAGTAGTACTCCATTGTGTATATGTACCATATTTTCTTTATCCATTCTTCAGTTGAAGGGCATGTAGGTTGTTTCCAGATTCTGGCTATTACAAACAATGCTGATATGAACATAGCTGAGCAAAGGCCCTTGTGGTATGATTGAGCATTCCTTGGATATATGCCCAAGAGTGGTATAGCTGGGTCTTGGGGAAGATGGATTCCCAATTTTCTAAGGAAGCTCCATATTGATTTCCAAAGTGGCTGTACAAGCTTGCATTCCCACCAGCAGTGGAGGAGATTTCCCCTTGCTCCATATCCTCTCTAGCATAAGCTGTATTCTGTGTTTTTGATCTTAGCCATTCTGACAGGTGTAAGGTGGTATCTCAGAGTCGTTTTGATTCGCATTTCCCAGATAATTAGGGATATTGAGCAATTCCTTAAATGTCTTTCAGCCATTTGAACTTCCTCTGTGGAGAATTCTCTGTTTAGTTCTATAGCCCATTTCTTAATTGGACTGTTGGGCATTTTGATGTCTAATCTCTTGAGTTCTTTATATATTCTGGATATCAGCCCTCTGTCAGATGTGTGGTTGGTGAAGACATTTTCCTATTCTATAGGCTGTTGCTTTGTCTTGTTGACCATGTCCTTTGCTCTACAAAAGCTTCTCAGTTTCAACAAGTCCCATTGATTGATTGTTTCTCTCAGTGTCTGTGCTATTGGTGTTATATTTAGAAAGTGATCTCCGGTGCCAATGCGTTCAAGAGTACTTCCTACTTTCTCTTCTATCAGGTTCAGAGTAACTGGATTTATGTTGAGGTCTTTGATCCACTTGGACTTAAGTTTTGTGCATAGTGACAGATATGGATCTATTTGCAGCCTTCTACACATTGACATCCAGTTATGCCAGCACCATTTGTTGAAGATGCTTTCTTTTTTCCATTGTACATTTTGGCTTCTTTGTCAAAAATTGTATGTTCATAGGTGTCAGGGTCTTCAATTCGATTCCATTGGTCCACATGTCGGTTTTTATGCCAGTACCAAGCTGTTTTTTTATTGCTGTAGCTCTATAGTAGAGCTTGAGGTTGGGGATCGTGATGCCTTCAGAGGTTACTTTATCATACAGGATTCTTTTAGCTATCCAGGGTCTTTTGTTTTTCCATATGAAGTTGAGTATTGTTCTTTCCAAGTCTGTGAAGAATTGTGTTAGTATTTTGATGCATTGAATCTGTAGATTGCTTTTGGTAAGATCGCCATTTTTACTATGTTAATCCTGCCTATCCATGAGCATGGGACATCTTTCCATTTTCTGACATCTTCTTCAATTTCTTTTTTCAGGGACTTAAAGTTCTTGTCATATAGGTCCTTCACATGCTTAGTTAGAGTAACCCCAAGGTATTTTATATCACTTGTGGCTATTGTAAAGGGTGATGTATCTCTGATTTCCTTCTCAGCCTGCTTCTCTATTGTATATAGGACGGCTACTGATATTTTTGAGTTGATCTTGTATCCTGCAATGTTGCTGAAGGTTTTTCTTAGCTGTATCTGTTCCTTGGTTGAATTTTTGGGGTCACTCATGTATACTATCCTGTCATCTGCAAATAGGGAAAGGATGACTTCTTCCTTTCTAATTTGTATCCCCTTAATCTCCTTATGTTGTCTTATAGCTCTGGCTAGAACTTCAAGTACTATATTGAATAAGTATGGGGAGAGTGGACAGCCTTGCCTTGTTCCTGATTTTAGTGGTATTGCTTTGAGTTTCTCTCCATTTAATTTGATGTTGGCTGTTGGCTTGCCGTAGATTGCCTTTATTATGTTTAGGTATGTTTCCTGTATTCCTGATTGCTCCAAGACCTTTATCATGAAGGGGTGTTGGATTTTGTCAAATGCCTTTTCTGCATCTAGTGAGATGATCATGTGGTTTTTTTTTCCCTTGAGTTTGTTTATATGGTGTATTACATTGACGGACTTTTGTATGTTGAATCACCCTTGCATCCCTGGGATGAAGCCTACTTGATCATGGTGGATAATTGTTTTGATGTGTTCTTGGAGTCTGTTCACCAGAATTTTATTGAGTATTTTTGCATCAATGTTCATGAGGGAGATCAGTCTGTAGTTCTCTTTCTTTGTTGCATTTTTGTTTGGTTTAGGAATCAGAGTAATTGTAGCCTCATAGAAGGAGTTTGGTAATATACCTTCTTCTTCTATTGTGTGGAACAATTTAAAGAGTATTGGTATTAAGTCTTCTTTGAAGATCTGGTAGTATTCTGCAGTGAAACCATCTGGTCCAGGGCTTTTTTTGGTTGGGAGACTTTTAATGACTGATTCTATTTCCTTAGGGGTTATTGGACTATTTAAATGGTTTATCTGGTCTTGATTTAACTTAGGTATGTGATACCTATCCAGAAAATTATCCATTTCTTTTAGATTATCCAGTTTTGTGGAGTAGAGTTTTTTGAAGTATGACCTGATGATTCTCTGGATTTCCTCATTGTCTGTTGTTATGTCCCCCTTTTCATTTCTGATTTTGTTAATTTGGATGCTCTCTCTCTCTGTCTTTTGGTTAGTTTGGATAAGGGCCTGTCTATCTTCCTGATCTTCTCAAAGAACCAACTCTTTATTTCATTAATTCCTTGTATTGTTCTCTTTATTTCTATTTTATTGATTTCAGCTCTCAATTTGATAATTTCCTGGCATCTGTTCCTCCTGGGAGACTTTGCTTCTTCCTGTTCAAGGGCTTTCAGGTGTGCTGTCAAGTCACTAGCATGAGATTTCTCCAGCTTCTTTATGTGGGCATTTAGTGCTATGAATTTCCCTCTTAGTACTGCTTTCATAGTGTCCCATAAGTTTGGGTATGTGGTGTATTCATTTTCATTGATCTCTAGGAAGTCTTTAATTTCTTTCTTTATTTCTTCCTTAACCCATTGGTGATTCAGTTGAGCATTATTCAGTTTCCATGAGATTGTAGGATTTCTGTAGTTTTTTTTTTTTTGTTGTTGTTGTTGTTGAAATCTAAGTTTAAACCATGGTGGTCCGATAGAACACAGAAGGTTATTCCAATTTTTTTGTATCTGTTGAGATTTGCTTTGTGGCCAAGTATGTGGTCGATTTTAGAGAAGGTTCCATGGGGTGCTGAGAAGAAGGTATATTCTTTTTTGTTCGGGTGGAATGTTCTGTAGATATCGATTAAGTCCATTTGAACCATACCATCAGTTAAGTCAATTATGTCTCTGTTAACTTTCAATTTGGCCGATCTGTCCAGAGGTGAAAGTGGGGTGTTGAAGTCTCCCACTACTAATGTGTGGGGTTTTATATGTGATTTAAGCTTTAGTAACGTTTCTTTTACATATGTGGGTGCCCTTGTGTTTGGGGCATAAATGTTCAGAATTGAGACTTCATCTTGGCTGATCTTTCCTGCGATGAGTATGTAATGTCCTTCATCATCTCTTTTGATTGCTTTTAGTTTGAAGTCTCTTTTGCTGGATATTAGGATGGCTACACCAGCTTGCTTCTTAAGACCATTTGATTGGAAAGTCTTTTCCCAGCCTTTTATTCTTAGGAGGTGTCTGTCTTTGAATTTGATGTGTGTTTCTTGTATGCAGCAGAAAGATGGGTCCTGTTTTCATATTCATTCTGTTAGTCTGTGTCTTTTTATAGGTGAATTAAGTCCATTGATATTCAGAGATATTAATGACCAGTGATTGTTTGTTCCTGTTATTATTTTTATTTTTTGGTGGTAGTGTGTATGTACTTCTCTTCTTTGGGTTTTACTGCTGTGGTGTTATGTATTGCCTGTGTTTTCATGGGTGTATCTGACTTCCTTAGTTTGGAATTTTCCTTCTAGTGCTTTCTGTAGGGCTGGATTTGTGGATAAGTATTGTTTAAATCTGGTTTTGTCTTGGAAGGTCTTGTTCACTCCATCTATGATGATTGAAAGTTTTGCTGGGTATATTTGTCTAGGCTGGCATCCATGGTCTCTTAGTGTCTGCATTATATCTGTCCAGGTCCTTCTGGCTTTCAAAGTCTCCATTGAGAAATCGGGTGTTATTCTGATGGGTTTGCCTTTATAAGTCACTTGGCCTTTTTCCTTTGCTGCTCTTAATATTCTTCCTTTATTCTGTATGTTTAGTTGTTTAATTATTATGTGGTGAGCGGCCTTTTGAGGGGGGTCTAGTCTGTTTGGTGTTCTATAGACTTCTTGTATCTTCATAGGCATTTCCTTCTTTAAGTTGGGAAAGTTTTATTCTATGATCTTGTTAAATGTATTTTCTGTGTCTTTGAGTTGGTATTCTTCTCCTTCCTCTGTCCCTATTATTCGTAGGTTTGGTCTTTTCATGGTGTCCCAAATTTCCTGGACATTTTGGGTCATGACTTTTTTGGCTTTAGTGTTTTCTTTTACTGATGTATCTATTTCTTCTACCGTATCGTCAACACCAGAGATTTTCTCTTCCATCTCTTTCATTCTGTTGGTTATACTTGCATCTGAAGTTCCTGTTCTTTTACTCAGATTTTCTATTTCCAGCATTCCTTCTGCTAGTGTCTTCTTCATTTTTTCTATTTCTCTCTTCAGGTCTTCGATTGCCTCCCTTGCTTTTTCATGATTTTCATTCAAGGATTTATTGTTTTCTTCTGCTTTAATTGTCCTTTCCTCTAGTTTTTTATACCGTTCTTCCCATTTTTTGTCTGTTCCTCCACTTTATCTTTGATTTCTTCTATATAAGGCTCTAGCCTCTTCATGATGTTACTTATAAGGTTGTTTTCTTCTTCTTCTTCCATTCCGTGATGTTCAGGTCTAGCTGTTGGAGAAGGGCTAGGTTCTGGTGATGCTGTATTGCTCTTTATTTTGTTGTATGTACTTTTGCCTTGACGTCTGCCCATCTCCTCTTGGATTTGTTCTTGGTCTTATCAGTGTACTTGGTCCCGACAGACAGAGCTGACAGATTTAGGGAGCCTCTCTCTGGTCCAGATGAAAGCTCTGGTCTGGATGGGAGCTCTGGTCCAGAGGAGAGTGCTGGCTGGATGGGAGCTGGGGTCTGGACTCTAAGTCTCAGAAAGTCCCTGGGGTCTCCTTATCTTGTCCAAATGGGAGCTCCTCTTGTCCAGATGGGAGTTCCAGGGCAGGATGGAATGCTGGACACTGGTCTCTAAATCTCTGGAAGTGGCTGGGGTCTCCAGGAGATGGGTGTGGGGGCAAGGTGTTGAGGTTGTAGTGTCCATTGGAGGTTCTCTCTGGTCCAGATAGGAGTTACGGGGTGTATGGGAGCTGGGGGCTGGTCTCTGAGTCTCAGGAAGTGGCTGGGGTCTCGGCAACTTATTTTTTTAAAGCTTTTAATGGGGGGTTTGCTTACAGTTTCAGAGGGTCAGTCCATTGTCATGGCAAGGAGCATGGCAGCCAAGCATGGTGCTGGAGCAGTAGTTGAGAGCTACATCTTGATCTGGCAAGCAGAGAGGGAGAGAGACTGGGGCTGGCAGGGCTTTTGAAACCTCAAAGTCCACCCCAGTGGCACAATTCCTACAACAAGGTCACATCTTGGACTTTGTATGGTAATTATTTCTTCATTAGTTAAACAGATATTTACTGGGTATTTATAATGCTAGAGACAGTGGTGGTGGTGGGGTAACCACTTCTCCTTTCTATCAGTGAATACTGGTCTAACCATGTAGTATTTTTTTGTTGTTGTTGAGGTGGGGATCGAACCCAGGGCCTTGTGCTTGCTAGGCAAGTGCTCTGCCACTGAGCTAAATCCCCAACCCTGAAGTTTTTTTCTATTAATTATGTATACAGTGTTCTGCCTGCAGGTATCCCTGCAAGCCAGAAGACGGCACCAGCTCTTATTACAGATGATTGTGAGCCACCATGTGGTTGCTGGGACTTGAACTCAAGACCTCTGGAAGAGCAGCCAGTGCTCTTAACTTCTGAGCCCTCTCTCCAGTCCCATGTAGTTTCTTAACTGAAAGAATAACATACTTTATAGGCTAAAATAACAGTGAAAAGCACAGATTCTGCTAGGACACATAAGTCAGGTTGGCTGAGACAGTCGGATGGTGTATAGTCATAGGAAAGTGCCTTCTTTTCATTGGTTAACAGAGAGCCCTATACTGGGATTATGTCATCGATACATTTTTGGTAGGGTAAGGACTCAAGGGGATACCATGGCAATTTCAGTCCATCCTACTCTAAATATGGGTCATACCAGAGGTTTACTTCTTAGAGTGGACACTGAAATCCTTCCAGATAGTTCCCCCAGTGGACCCTTGTGGTCTATGTATCTCTAATGACTCACATCACCTCTTCCAAGGGACGGCCTCTCTGCTCACTCCCAGTGCTCAGCCTACGTTCATTTAGTTGATGGGCAATTTATGAGTTAAAAGCTAGAGTCCTAGCCATTCTGAGGAGTGAGGTCTAGGCTAGACTCTTCCCAATCTCACCCTTGAATATTACCAATTCCCCGTTTTGCTTACCTCATTTTCTTACCATTTTTCTCTTGAGAATACCTTTTTTTTTTTTTTTTTTTTTTTTTTTTTTTTTTTTTTTTAATAAATCACTGTGTAAGACCCCTCATTTCCAGGTCTTTTTCAGAGAGGCCCATCTGAAAATCCAGGTCCTCTTGCCCCATCCAGGGTATAGTGAAACTTTTCTGGATAGTGGTTGAATTTGGGATGAGAAGAGATACAATGGTCAGATCATATATACAAAATAATATATATATATATATATATATATGTATATATCATATATGTATATGTATCACATATATGATATATATTTCATACATATATATGTATAAAACCACACATACATACATATCATACTCAAAATCATGCATATATGTGATTTTATACAAAATGAAATATGAATATGAATTCAAGGTTTTATTAGGAAATATTGTGATGCCACCACAAATCACTACATCCAACATACAATTATTTGTTACTGTGCATGTGCCAGATACTATACAGGGAAGCTGTGCCTACAGAAAAAATAAAATATTAAAGATTCTTCAGTTTAGGTCATGAAGTTAGGAGGTAAGTTGTTACATGGAGATAGGTAAAGTGATACAAATGGGATAATGGGGTCAAGGGAAGAGCAGTAGGAGAGAAAAGCAGAGAGATGACACCGTGGGGAGCTCCAGATCTCATTCATAAAGATCCTGACCAGGAAGGTGCTACGTTAGGAGGGGTGGGGTCTAAGAATCCATGTCTTTAAAGTCTCTGTAGATGATACACTCACACATCTCATTTGCATACCTCCAAGAAGAAGGTTTACTCAAGTTTCGATGGTGACACCAAAGGTGAGGTCACCGTCCCAGCTTTGTACTTGTCTTAGTCATGTCATATTTTCCAGAAAAATATTATAAGTTTAATTTATTTTAGATGACTTTGTCTGAGTATGAAGACAGTGAACGTTAAATTTTTTTTACAAAAAAAAAATTTCTTTTTTTAAAAAGTGGATTCTAAAGACAGAATCTTGTGCTACCCAGACTGGTTTCATACTTACTATGTAGCTGAGGATGGCCTTGAACTCCTGATCCTCTTACTTCTAGGATTATAGACTTGAGCCACCATACTTGTCTTAAAAAACAAAAACAAAAAGTCCTTTCTTACTGATGCATAATATATGGAAATGAATACTTCTCTTTTGTTAAAAACCAATAAACTAATATATAACACTTGCACATATTTGCGGTATATAGTGTAACTCATTGTAAGTATAAAATCTCTAATAATTAAGTTGGAATCATCAGCCAAAACAAGACAAGAAAACAAAAACAAAAAACCCAAAGCCATTCCATGTTCCCATTTGCTTCTTTGCCCTTGTTGCCCCTCCTTTTTTCTTATGAATGCCTATTTTTCTCTGAAAATGCCTCTGAAGCTCATTATATCAACTTCCTCATCACAACGGAAGGTCACACCCTCATCCTAGATCTCTTCATTGGTTCCCCACTTCCCGTTAGAACTGAGAATCTTAACAAGTTTCATGGATCTAGACTGTAGCAGCCTATAATTTGAAGGATCATTTAAGACTAAATAAAGTGTATTCTTCCAGCTAGAATATCATGGACATGTCTGGGATACTCATGGACATTAGAAAAAAGTATTGAATCCCCTGAAGCTGGACATGATGTTAGGAACTGAACTCCAGGCCTCTCCAAGAGCACCTCAATTACTGAGCTATCTCTCCAGCCTCAGGATATATGTTTTTGTGAATTATTAAGAACCTGTAAAAACTGCTTATTATGAATCTGCCATGTTCTCTCTCACTTTTGAGGCATCTGCTATGCAATTCTGTCTGAAATTGGCTCCTTTTAAAACATGCTCACCTTCAGTTTTGCTAATTTTTAATCATTTGTTTAGTTTTGTATAAAAATATTGTAACCTTTGGGATGCTTTCCCTGCTCTTCATGGACTAGTTAAGTGTTGCAGTATATGTAACATTCTCTACCTCCTTAACCATGTATGATGCTTACCAGATTTAGTGTTAATATTTTCCAAATAATTTCTATTTCCTGCAAGATTCTGATAAACTTGAGAGAAGACACTTTGCTTGTTTTGTTTCTTTAGTGTCCAAGCACTTTGCCTGGTTCACTGCGGCAGATTAATCAGTACCTAATGCTAAAGTGTTTGTATCTGAGACAGGGTTTCACTGTATTGCCCAGACTGACCTTGAACTCACAATCTTTCCTCAGCCTCCTTAGTACCTGGGACTTCAGGAACGTAGGGTGAGATCTTTATACAGTTAATTTTTAATTATTATAAAAACTCTACAAACTGTATTTTAATCCTCATAGACTAGAAATGAAACTGTGGCTCTCAGACATCCAATGAGCCATGTCATCATAGTTAATAGATACCAGAGTTAAGACAGGAACCAGATCTGTTAGACTCTAAAACACCTAATTATTGATACCATCAGTGCAGGAGTCCAGGACATTGGGAAAGGTGGTAGAATTAACTCAGTTTCGTTTTTTTTTTTAAGATATATTTATTTATTTATTTATCTATTTATTTATTTATCTATTTATTTATTTATTTATTTATTTATTTATTTATTTAATATGTATACAGCATGCATGACTGCAGGCCAGAAGAGGGCACAAGATCTCATTACAGATGGTTGTGAGCCACCATGTGGTTGCTGGGAATTGAACTCAGGACTTCTGGAAGAACAGTCAGTGCTCTTAACCTCTGAGCCATCTCTCCAGCCCCTAACTCAGTTTTTTTATGTTCGTGTGACAGAAAAATTTTGGCCCCATTTCTGAGATTGATTGATGTCTTTGCTTATTAAATCCTAATGTAACAGGTATGATGATTCTGTTTCTTCTTCCTTTCTAAAAATATTTATTTGTTTTTATTTCATGTGTCTGAATATTTTGCCTGCATGGACATATATGCACTGCACATATGTCTGCTGCCCAGGAGGTCAAGGGAGGGTGCCAAATCTTTTGGACTTAGTATTACAGATGGCTGTGAGCCACCATGTGGGTTCTGGGAAACCAGTCTGGGTCATCCACAAGAGCAGTGAGTGTTCTCAAGAGCAAAGCCAACTCTCTGGCCCCCTTTCCCCTTTTTAAATGTGTATGTATGTTATGTGTATGTTTAAATGTGTATGTGTGTGTGTGTGTGTGTGTGTGTGTGTGTGTGTGTGTATGTGTATGTATATAGAAATACAAAATTGAGATCAAGTGTCTTTCCCAATGACTCTCCATTTTATTTATTGAGCCAGGGTTTCTCACTGAACCCAGAGTCAGTAATTCTGGCTGGCTTAGTTAGCCACTTTGGCCTGAGGACCCTCTATCTTCATGGCTAAAGTACTGAGATCACAGGCAGTGGATTTTATGTGGGTTCCTGGGATTCAAAGTCTGGTCCTCACGCTTGCAAAACACATGCTTTGTCCTTTGAGCCGTCTCTGCAGCCTCTCTTTCCTCTTGTACTTCATGATATCTAGCAGTCTGTGAACATCCTTACACTTGCTCCCTTAACCACATACAGTAAATATTTCCTGGATGTCCTCTACATAACTGCACTTGATTAGAAATGGGGTTACCAACAGGGTGGTGGCAGCGGCGCATGCCTCTAATCCCAGCACTCGGGAGGCAGAGGCAGAGGCAGGCGGATCTCTGTGAGTGCGAGGCCAGCCTGGTCTACAGAGTGAGTTCCAGGAAAGGCTCAAAACTACACAGAGAAACTCTGTCTCCAAAAACCTAAATAAATAAATAAATAGATAGATAGATAAATAAAAAAACAAAAATAAATTAAAAATAAATAAAATAGAAACGGGGGTACCAAAGATGAAGAGTCGCACAGTCTCCCCTCCTGGAGCCTTTATTCTAGTGGGAGGATCCAGGTGGAAGGAAGGAAGTGCAATGTGTTGTCACAGTTGGATAGCTAACTCACTCTGCATTGTTCTCTCTTCCAGAGATGGAATTCAAGTTTTTCTCCACAAGTGATTCCTTGTCCATTAGCCCATGTTGTCAGACAGGGACTGGCTGGTCAGGGTTAGTCAGGGAAATAGACACAGGTCCTATTAGGCAGAACCCTCTATGGGCTAGTCACTTGCATTGTCTCTGGAATGATATGCTTCAGGATAGGACAAGGTATCCAGGTGAGATATGGGTCACTATCTGGATCTGATACAGGAGAAGTAGCTTCTTTCTGTGTAGGTTGCTAGAAAGTAAGATACTGCTGGAGACTTGTTTGTGGAGAACGTGTGGGTGAGACGGATGTAGATGCTAAGGAAAGTAGTCCCAAGAGGAGGAACACTCTTGATGGCATCATGTGACTGCTTGCTGCTGCATTAAGAGTATTCACTTACAATCCTTACAGCTGGGCTTCTTATTAAATTAAACACAAAAATAATTGACATAAAAGGTTAGTGTATATAAAGAGTCAGTTGGGGGCATATGCATACAGGAAGGAAAGGAATAAAAGTCATGTGGTCTTTTAAGGTCACAGAACTATTGATGTTACCTAGAGGGAATTATACAATTTATAAGGATAAAACAAACAAACAAACAAAAAAAACCCCCAAAACCCAACAACAACAACAACAATAAAAACAAAACAAAAAGAACTAAACTGTTAAGAAGATGATTCAAGGAGAGTCACTCTATCAGACAGAAAATCATGACCACAAAACCACAAGCATACACAGTAGTGAAACTACATAACACAAAACAAATAAGAGAATAATTCCATGTAATAGTATAAAAGAATTAAAAGTAGACTTACATTTGTCTGTAGGCCTCATCTCAGATAAGATAGTGCTGTGCCACAAATATATGTCAATGGAATATGTAAATATTGCTTAGGAAAATCGACATAATATAGAGGAAAAAAATAGATTCTTAGAAGAAATCAATAACATCCTAGAAGAATTGAACATAAATGGACCATAAAAGCTACTGGAAAAGAACAAATTTGTGAGTTTGGAGTGAGTGAGGATGTTTGAAGTACAATCCACACAGCAACCAGCTTAGGTATTTAGTTACAGCCCAAAGTAGGATTCCTTTTCAGTGAAAGTAGATCAAGTCAATAAACTGACTATAAAACAGTAATTAGTGATTGACATCTCAATAAAAATGACTATAAATGGGAATAAGCAATTCACAGAACATATTGAATGACCAGCAAGTATGTGAGAATTAATTCAAACTAAGAAATCAAATGAAGATAACAATGAAGTATTGTTTGCACTAATTAGAATGGAAAAAGTTATAAATAGTAAGAGAAGGGCTGAGGACTTAATTCAGTGACAGAGTGGTTGCTTAGTGTGTGCAAGACCCTGTGTTTTATCCCCACTACTCTAAGACATGCTGCTGAGAACTAGGAAGTAGTAGATAGAACTCTTGTACTCTGCTGGTGAAACATACTTCATTGTATCCATTCCAGAGGATAATCTTGCAGTAGCTAGCTAAAGAGATGTCTGTATTAAGCACTATGTATAGCCTGGGAGCCCCAGGTACGAGGACATACCCCAGATGAGTATTCCATATATAATCAGAAGGGATATATGTAGTTGGAGAGCTTCTCTCCAGCCCCCGCCAAGCCCTATTAGTCCAACAACCCATTTATAAAATAAACACACAGACATTCATATTATTTAAACTGCTTGGCCATTAGCTCAGGCCTACCATTGTCTAGCTCTTACTCTTATATTTAGCCCATTTCTATTAATTTATACTTTGTCACGTGGCTCGTAGCTTACCAGTACCTTACATCTTGTTAAGGCAGCAGCTGGTCGTATCTCTATCCCTTCACCTTCCACTTCCCAGAATTCTCTTCTCTCATTGTCCTGCCTATGCTTCCTGCCTGGCTACTGGCCAATCAGCATTTTATTTATACAGATCAATATCCACAGCAGATATATACATGGTAATCATGGGAGCATTGTTCATTGAGGCAGATAATTAGAGACATGAGCCTAAAAAGAAAGAGAGAAGAGAGAAGGAAGTAAAAAAAGGAAGTTCATAATGAAATACCCAGTATAGCATCATTTCAGTACATCAAAAGCATGAACATACACCGTATTACTATTTTTATAACTGTGCATACTCAGACACATATAAACAAATCACACCAATATATCAGACACATTAACAAGGAGATTAGATAGGAGGGAGGGAGATAAAGATAGAGGGGCTGAGGTAAATGAAAGTGGGATCAATTCAAAAGAGAACTCCATACTACGTACAGCGGATACACACCAATCAACTGTTTCATAGAGAGAGCCTTGTGAAGAACAACAGCGATAATGGATTATCAAGCAAAGAATATAATCAACCCAACTCTATCTCAGTTTAAAAAATTACAATTGAGATAAAACTTTTAAAAGTGCCTCCGAGGATCAGGTTGTCAGGAACACAAGCTATTTAGAACATGTTGAAGTGATGTGTGTGGGTAAATCCTATGCATAATGCCAGTCTCCTTCTGCCTGGGAGTAGCATGAACCAAAGCTCCTGAAATTGACATGATGATACTCCCAATGGCTTCTCTTGGAAGAAGAGTGGAATTCTATCTCGTTTATAAATCACCCTTGGAGAAGTAAGGCAATGTGAAGTTGGCGCTTTTGCGAGTCAGACAAGAAGCAATTTCTATTTTAGTTTACAAAGCAAACAAGTAGTTTGAAATCACTTTTCTATTATCTAAAGTTTTGGCTTAAAATCAGTGCTTCTGTCTTAGTAATAACCTTTAGTTTAGGATTTCCTAAATTATTCAGGATTATGCAAGCTTGAGCTGTCCTCATTAACTTACGTAAACTGTACTGTGTCTGCTCCAGGTGTGACATAAAGAGGTATTCCAATGACATGTAACATTTCTTTCTGGTTTTTGAGCCCAAATCAAATATATTCTTACAGGGCACATAAGTCTCTCCAGATCGCAGCTGTTAACATATGATTTTTTTTCCATTGTGAAGTAAATTCTGTGAACATAAAAGTAGGATAAAGATTTGGAAAATATAATCAGAATGTTCTAAGGACGTATTCAGGAAGGTGTCCACTGTATCTCTACACATGTCTTCATACCTGAATCATAGTGTTGTGTAATTGAATACACATATACTCTCACACACACACTCAAATGTACACACTCACATTTTGTGGTTCTGGAAGCTAAACCCAGGGCCTTGCACATGCCGAACAAGGCCTCCATCATTGAAATACACTCCCAGATCTCTTCCTTTTGTTGAATTAGTCGCTCAAGCCAAGAGGGATGGTCCATGTCTGTAATTCCAGCAGTCAAAGCACCAAGACAGGGGGATCTTGAATTCCAGACCAGCCTCAGCTAAATAGTGAAATCTTGTCTTAAAACCCAACCCAGTCCAGACTAAACCAAAGCAAAACAAGAACTCCACATTACTAAAAACCAAAAATCAACTCTATGCCAAAGAACCCCCATTTGAATTAGCTGCATTATAATTTTTTTTTTTTTTTTTACTAAAACCTCCTGATGTACTGACATCAGTGTATGACCTGCAAGAGTTGAAAGAGAGAGAATAACAAAGAATTAGCAGGGCAAACACAGGGGAGAGAGACACAAGAATAAGCCAGTAAACACGTTAGCATCAATAACAGTGTTTGAAACCTAATAGAGGAAGAGACACAGAGGGTGGATCAGAAGGAAATAAGGCAACCACCATGCAGCCTGTGGATACAAAGCTGTGGGCTTCAAGCACAGATCAGGGTTTTCAGGGTGGAGTGAGATGGTTGCTGGGAGAGCTGGCCTGGGGAAGAATCCCCCACAAAGTTTTGATGGGGGAACCAGAATCCAAGCAAGTCACAGTGGAGGCCTCCCTGTGTTAAACAGCTGCTAATGAGCCACTACCTCTTCTGTGTTGGAAGAGGCTACAGGGAGGGCCCTAAAAGCTTCTGCAGAAGCATCCTGTGAGGAGTGGAAAACTCCATCCCAGACCCAAGGAGGTCAGAAGGATGCTTGTATACGTGAATGAGAAAATTGTGGCCAAAAAGCCAATAATGCAATGATGGAAATCCTCAACTCTGCATCCAGGGAAGCTTGGTTTAGCAATCATTGTGAGCGAGTGGAACCAGCTCAAACAGCGTCAGCAATTTGAAGACATCTGGTCTTTATTTTTGGACTTTTGTACACTGAAGAGGATTATGGTTGTATGATGTAGGGGCCATTTAGTTTTGTCAATCTACAGAATTTCTTATAATGGAAATCCCTCACACTGAGAATAGAACCATTTTCTCCAGAGTCTCCTTGAGATATTAAAATATTAACTCTTAATTCCCCACAGTGACTTTCTGACCTCAAGATAGAACTGTGTCAGGAGAGAAGTTGAGTCATTGAGGAGATATTTATTTTACCAAAGTGCAATCTAATAGTTGGTGGGGCCCCCAAGAACTTCATTGTCCAGTGTCTGCCAAAAGCAAATCTTCTGTTCTTCTTGCTAAACCCCTTGACCTTCATTTCTTCCCTTTCTACTTTGCCTTTTCTTCTGGCCTCTGTTTGTCTTGAACTACCCCTAGCTGTGTGTGTTCTAGGAGAAAATACCCATGTGGTAAAGACATCAGAGACTCAGGATTTCCTTCCCACTCCTGTCCTTTGTGTTTCTTGGCTAACCACCTGATGTCTCCCCCACTCCAGCTATGACCCCATGTCTCCTCACTCCTTTCACCCTTGTGCCCCCATCATTATTGACCGACCCTGCTTCTATGATGAATACCTGTATTGGATTCCATTGCCCAAGGCTCTGCAGGGTTCATTGACTGTGCTAAACCATTTGCATCAGAGCTGATGATGTCCTAAAATGGTCCAGAACTTTCCCTTTGTCAAATAATAATTGCCTTTTTTTTTCTGGGGTTTTAATGTCAAAGTAGTGTGTTAGGATTCTTGTACCTTGGTTGTCTTTCCTAAGATTCCCTTCCCATCTTGCTCCTCATTGAACCCTTATAGCATACCTGCCTATGGCCATGATTCTTACAAAGTGGTTGGAATATTCTCTCTCTGTGTCTCTCTCTGTCTCTGTCTTTCTTAGTTTAGGAGCAAAGGCACAAGAGAAGGCAGGTAACAAGAAAGGAAGGAATGTTCTAGCTGAACTGAGGTACTCGGTCTGTGGAAAGGCCCATTGGGCACCAGTGATATTTCTGTGTGTTACGGAAAGTCCATAGACTTAAAAAAAAAAATACATTTTCACCTTAATATAGCAGGAACAGGCACTCTGCTATGCAATTCCTGAGGCTTTATGGATGGCTGGGGTTAATGGTTTGAGGTGTTATTCTTTTCTATGCTTCATTAATCTCAGGAAGTGCTTGTGTTGGGGTGGTTGTTTGGCCTTGTTGGGCCAGACACACCCACCCTTTTTGACTCTAGCTCCAAGGTGGGTAACGGAGCCTGAGACACATCAGCTCTCAGCTCTTGTGCAGGCTCTGTCAATACCACCTTTCTGGGTGAGTGACCCTACAAACAACATGATGAATTCTAGACACGATTTTACAATTGTGTTTCTTAGCTGCTGCCTATGTTGATCTGACTCCATGGCCTCTGTCCTCTTATCACCCTCATCCACAGAAAGTTTTGGTGGAAAAAATAGAATTGGCTCTGTCTGAGAAGGGAAGGATGACAGCAATCTTCCTCATATGGTGAGAGAAGAGCCCTCTAAGGGGCCAGAATTAGGAAAGATGGCATATTCACCCAGGAGTACATGCATCCTGATGGTGAAAATGCCTTATATCTTGTCAAAAGTGCTGGCCAACTTTATGTAACTATATCAAATTACCCCAGATGACTGACTTACAGAGAAGGAGTCATCTGGCTTATATTTTTGGAGGTTCCAACTCATGATTAGTTGTCCCTGTTGTTTCAAAGGTTCCGAGTGAGGTAGCTCATTGTAGGGGACTGTATGGTGGGGAACAACTGTGTACCTCATGATGAAAGAAAGAAAGAAAGAAAAAGAATCCCAATGATGGCATTCTAGGACACTCCCAACATGCCATTAAGTACCAGCAGATTCTAACGACAGAAGAGAAGAACATCATAACTTTTAAAAATGCAGTGAGGTGGTGATGAAATATCTATATCTTTCTGCCCTACCTCCCTTCCTCCAATAAACACACTGCATCTGCACTTACCATGATACCTGTGGACTGGAGACAAAGCTGAGAACAAGGGCTCCTCCATTCCAGTTTTCTGTGTTTGTGTTTGTGGTTTGCTTGTGAGAAGTACAGACGACAATTGTAACATTTTTATGTTTTTAGATGCTGCTTCGATATCTGGTTTGCAAGGTGTCCCTATGGGGTCGGAGCATAGCTCAATGGCAGAGTGCTCACCTATTGTGCATGAGACCTTGAGTTCAATTCCCAGCACTAAAACATTATGTGACCAGAAAACATCAAAATTAAGCAAAAATATACAAGACCACCTTTTTATTCCAAATAGAAGGAGTTGGTTCTACTCTTGTTCAAGCTAATGGCATGCTATTTATCTTAATCGTGTATGGAAAAAATGCTCAGAAATTCAGTTCCTTAGAGTTGTCTGCATCCCTTCTTCCTTCCTGTTTCCATCCCCATCTTCAGTGGACCACCATTACTTGGAAACTGTCAAGATCCAGCCTCAACCCAGCAATGTGCAAAGAGGCACTGGATCAAACTCAGGGAACTTGAGCTTGTGTCTCAGGCCCAACATTAGCTAAAATTCTGACCTTAGGTCAGTCATTCAGTCTCCTGAACTATAAAGTGGAGTTTTAATACTGTCTTGCTGTGTATTGTAAGTCCTGATGAGGGCCACAAAGGATGTGACATGTGACAGAGGTTTAAAAGGAGCAAAATGCTCTGTGCATGGCAATAGCATGAACCATGATTACAATGTGCCTACTAGTAGAGGACATATCAGGTATCAAATATCTTTGCTAACTTGGCTTGTATGAGGGGATATTAGGTTTCATCATCAGAAGGCCAATAGGTAGCAGAACTGAGGCAGGCTACCTTCCTGGGCATCATACTCCCCATCCAATATTCCTGAAGCACTGCTTTTCCAGGCAAATACATTGCAGCCAATCATCTTTGCTTCATAATGATGTTGCTTGCTGCCTTGTTTTGTCTAAGGCTCTGGTGGCTTCTATGAGCAGGTAGCCAGTTCTCCTGGCCCTAGTCAAGCCTGAGCAGGAAGTTGGAGGAGGGAGTAGAATGAGGTTATTCACATCCCCCGCAGACACCTTCTTATGCTCAGTGTCTGCTTGGCTGGCACTACAGGCAGAGGACGGATATGTGGGGTGAGAGAAGGGAAGACAGGCAGAGCTCTACCACTGAGCTTAGAGGACTATAAGAGGAGAAGTAGGTTGGGGAAGACTGCCCCGAAGGGAGGAGACCCTAGGCAGAGCCAGCCAGCTGTCTTATGGGAAGAAGAGCGATTTTTGTTTTTATGCCCTCCCACTTCGAATCTTGTAAAATCTGGCTTGGCCAATAGACAAAATGGGGAAACTTATATTTGGTAACCTTCCTATCTACTTATCCTTTCTTTTTTGTGCAATAAATATATATTGAGCATTTCAGTGTGGGGTCTCAGTGCCAGCTTTAGGGATGTGAGACTTCTATAGTAACAGAGGACTATATGTGGAATTTGTCTTATGTCCAGAGCAAGGAATTCTGAGTTTTCCTTCTGCATTGAGTTCCACAAATTATGACCTCCACTCTGGATTAGGTGCAGGAGCTACAAAGATGAGAAGACACAGCCTTTTTTCTTTAAAAATTTTGTTTTTTAATTTTGTGTATATGTGTGAGTGTGGATTTATGCATATGAGCTCAGTGCATCTGATGATGAGGCCTACATGGAGGCCAGAAGAAGGTATTGGATACTTGGAGCTTGAGTTACCAGCAGTGAGCTGTCCACTGTGGGCACTGTGAACAGAACGGGAATAGTACAAGTGTTCTTAACTGCTGGTCCATCTACCCAGCACAGCACAGCATTTTCCTAAATAAAATCTTGTTCTGGCTTCTACCAGCTCCCTGCCTAAAGAATATCCCAGATGCTGGAGCTAACTTTCTGTACAGTCAAGTAGCTGGGGGCTTAGAAGTTTCATTATAACTAGTTCACTGTAATGCATCACAAATTACTCAGATAATTTTCTTGTTTTGAAAATTACTAGGACCCAGAGAGGTGGCTCAGAGGTTAAGAGCACTGACTACTCTTCCAGAGGTCCTGAGTTCAATTCCCAGCAATCACATGGTGGCTCACAACCATCTGTAGTGAGATCTGACTCCCTCTTCTGGCCTGCAAACATACATGCAGACACAGCACTGTACACATAATAAAAATTTAAAAAAAATACTAAAGAAAATTAGGAATATGTAGAAACACATGCACCACTCACATTGGTCACTCACATGTACCACTCTTATATATCACTCATATTCAGTGCTTATCTCAGCATAGAAGAATCCAAAATTGCTTTCAATTTTCACTATTTATATTTACATTTTAAAATAAAATTAGAATACTGTTTAGTTTGGGTTTTTATTGCTGTGCAGAGACACCATGACCGTGGCAACTCTTATAAGGAAAACATTTAATTGAGGGAGCTCACTTACAGTTTCAGAGATTCAATCCATTATCTGCTAAGAGCCACAGCAGAAACATGAAGCAGAAATTCAGCTGATTATGACAAAGCTATACCTGGAAGAATCAAGGAACTCTTTCAGAGGATCAAGCCAAACCTCAAGGAGTATTTGATGTTATTTGACCTTCAATATAACAGCTGTCTCCTGCTATGAATTTCATGTCCACTCATAACTTCCCCAAGAACTATCCTTCTCAAGCATCCTAGGCCAAAACGGCAAACAGGCCATCTGCTGTATCCCGAATTAAGGTAAATACCCTTAAGGAGACATCACCAGTCTCCTAGGCAGAGCTTTGTTTCTTGTGCAAATGAAGCTCAGACCCTTCTTTCTTGTACAACCCAAATGGTATTCCAGAGTAATTGAGTCAGAAATAAAAGGGTTTATTTTTGCATATCAGGTGCAGTGTAGCTAGCTATGAGGCAGGTTTCCTAGCTCCCAGCAGAGTTACCCTACCCTGCCAGTCTACAGTGACATAGAAATAGAGAGGCAGTTACATTTTAATGACTTATAGACTCTTTTACCTACTCACCTGTAAGATTGTAGTTTGAGCACATTTATGATAGACTTGTAACGTTTCACCTAACCACTTATAAGAATATATTTTGAGCACATACATCCCCTTTCTGATTTATTCCAGCCCTTATCTGGCCCCACCTCCTTTATTCACTTTCCTTTTGGGTTGTAAATGAAGCTGACTATCAAACCTCTGATGAGTACCTTGAAGGCCTGGCTTTTGGATGGGAAGAGTTACTGCTGTTAGGATATGGGCAGGTTTCCCAAGAGGTGGAAGAGAATGAAAATGGACAGAAGGACAGATGGAGACTTGAAGATGAGGTCTGGATGGAAAGAGCTTAGTTAGAACTAGGACTGTAAGGGGACTGGAGGTGAAGGGACAGAGAGCAGTGAGGCATTAGAACAGAATTGAAGCTGGAATAAAATGGATGGCCGAAAGAGATCAGTGTGCTTGGATTCATTCCCGAGGATTGCCCCTGCTGTTTGTAGCATTTTCCCCAGGACTCTGTGAGAAATCTCCTTAGGGCAGGCACTCCAGGAACTTTTGATAATTATTATCATGGTGGAGGGCATGGCAGAGTGCAGGCAGATGTGGTGCTGGAGCTAAGAGTGTTACATTTTGGCTTGCAGGCAACAGGAAGTCAACTGACTGTCACACTGAGGGATGCTTGAGAAAAAGACCTCAAAGACCACACCAACAGTGACACACTTCCTCCAACAAGGCCACACCTCCTAATAGTGCCACTCCCTTTGGGGGCCATTTTCTTTTAAACCACCACAAATATAAATTCACACGAATTTTTATAATCTTGCTTTTTCACTTAAAATTACAAGAGTATACCATGATATAGTTTCTTATTTTATTTCTTTTGGGTGTATTTGTCTCCATTATTTTCTATGTTCAATGTCACCTGGATAAATAGCCTTATGTATAAATTTTTTGTCTGCTTTTTCATCATTTTCTTAGGATAAATTTCAACAAGCAGAAGTGCTGGTTAAAGGCTGTGGGAAATAACATAAGCAAGTCATCTTCTAAATGATTCAGACACTGCTTTCATTAGTAGTGAGAAGGCTTCATTCATGAATCTCCATATATGCATTGGACAATGAACAAATTAGCCTAGCTATCACCTCAAATGCTTTTGGGTGATGAGAGCATTAAGAATGATCTGGAAGCTTTTTTTTCCCTCCAAGACAGGGTTTCTCTGTGTAGCTTTGAGCCTTTCCTGGAACTCACTTGGTAGACCAGGCTAGCCTCAAACCCACAGAGATCCACCTGGCTCTGCCTCCTGAGTGCTGGGACTAAAGGTGTGCACCACCACTGCCTGGCTGGTAGCTATTCTTAATCACACAATATATGAAGTTTTATACAACATAAAAATGTCCATTGTTGTTAACTGTGGTCACTGTACTATGTAATAAAATACCAGAACTTCCTCCTTCTAAGTTTGACTTTGTGTATGCTGACAAAGCTCTCCTCTTTCCATTCATTTCTACCTCTACCCTTAGCTTGTGCTAACAATCATTCTAACTATGAGTTCATTGGAGAATTAATTTCTTCATAAAAAGCTTTAAATAGAAGTTTGGTGTGGCCCTATTATGGGAACGATTTACTACAAAAAAGCATGTAAGTCCTATGGCTAAGATTGCTGTAAGAACTGAAGCCATCAGTCAGAAATGGGATTCATGTATTTGGAAAGAGGTTCAACTTATTGGGTAACATCAATTTGATTCTGCTTCTCTGATGCTAGTAGTAAAATACCAAGTTAGGTTGTGTGACTAACTGAGGCACTGGAAATTCTAGTCCAATGTGTACTACTTCTGGGAATGTCCAGGCATTCCTAGGTCAAGCAAGTTATCCCATTAATAGTGTGCTATGTGAGACCAAATGAGGTTAAGTTCCAACTGGTAAGATAAAAAAGACCCCATGTAATTATCATAGAGGTCAGAGAAGGAAGTTTATAGGGGCTATAGAAACCAGAAAATGCTTAAAGATGAAGTGTGCCTCTATGTGAGCCTCTGCACAGGAGAGGGCCCTCAAGGCCTTCCAAGTAAAGACAGCAAAAACAAGGTTTGTGATTTGTCACTGGAAATGGCCCCACCTGTCTTCTGAAGCACAGGCTAAATAAAGTTCAGATCCATGCAAAGGGGAGTAGTGACTTGGGAAGACAACAGTCCCTTACATCACAGAGTGAGAAAAATAGCTTGCAGAGCTAAGGGCATCTCTAATTGGGGACCGTACAGTGAAATTTTGATGTTAGGCTCATGTGTTTTGTTTAGAAATCCTATATTGTGTTGTACATTTCTGAGCTATTGCTGAGGCTCAGCCACCTTGGAGCCAACCCAAAAAGCTGTGGGTTTTCTCTTCTCTATTCTCAGTTGTTTCTACCCAAGCCTTTATTCTATTTTCTTTTTAATTGACATATAATTGTGTGTATTTGTGGGGGGATTATGAGATGTTTTGATCTGTGTATACATTAGAGAACCATTCAGTCATACTAATCAAAATATTCATCACTTCACCAATTTATCATTTTTATGTGGTGGAAGTGTTAAAAATATATTTTAGAAATTTTGAAATACATAATATTTTATTATTAACTGTGGTCACCACATAGTGCAACCAATAGCTAAAATCCAATCTTCCAGTACAACTGAAACATTGTAGCTTTTGATCAACAACTTCCATTTTCCTACCCCTTTGCTATAACTCAGTCTTGAAAAACCACTTGACTCATCTCTATTTCTTCAAGTTCAACTTTTTTCAGATTAAGCCTGTAAATGAGATCATGTAGCAAGTGTCCTTTTGTATCTGGCTTATTTCACTTAGCAAAATGTTCTGCTATTCCCTGTATGTTGTTGAAAATGACAGAATTTCTTTGCTTTTTAAAGTTACATTTCGTTGTCTCTCTCTCTATATATATATATCTATATCAGATTGTTCTTGGTCATCGATTTATTTTATTTTATTTTATTTTGAGACAGGGTTTCTCTGTGTAATCCTGACCATCCTGAAACTTACTCTGTAGACCAGATTGGTCTTGAATTCAGAGATTTGACTGCCTCTGTCTCCCTAGTGCTGGTATTAAAATGACTTACCACCCATAGGTCATTTGTTTATTGATGGACATAGGATTATTTCATATCTTAGCTATTATGAATAATGTTAACATAAACATAAGACTGCAAACTCTCTTCTACATTCTGATCTCAAATATCAATGAAAAAATTGAAGAAGACACACAAAATTAAAAACTTCCATGATTATGGAAAAATTCTGCAAAAATTAATGTTAAGAAAATGTTTGTACATCTCAAGTCCATCTACAGATATAGTACAGTTCCTATCAAAATTCCAGTATGATTCTTCATAGATATAGTCAATTTTACAATTTGCATAGAACCAGAATCGATCCCAAATACATGAAATAATGTTCAACAAATCAAAGAAATCATACTACTTGATTTCAAAATGTGTTATAAAACAATTGTAATCAAAGTAATATGATACTAGCCTTAAATCAGGCACTCTTAAAGCAGTCAAGAGAACAGTACAAAAAATGAAAAAGAAACCCAAATATTTACAATGAATTGATTTTCAACAAAGGAACCAAAGACACGAGGAAAGAAAGTATCTTTAATAAATAATTTTAGGAAACTGAGCATCCATTTGAGAACTAACTAGATCCTTTGCTTATACTGCATACAAAAAACTCAGCATGAATAAAAACATTTATAGCTATGGGGAAAGCCATCATCCCTGCTGTGTGCAGACCTCCTAGTGTGGCCAGCTTAAGGTCACCCATGCTCCTGCCTGTAACCCCTCACCCACAGCTTTGAAAGTAGCCCTAAGAAACTCATTGGTTCCCACAGATGAACTTTGGTGGAATTCAACTTTGCAGGGCTGAGAGGAGTAGAGGTTGCCTTGTCTATCTGGCCACAGGGCAAAAATTCTCACAACAAAATGTAAGACTGGAAGATACAAAATTAGTAGAAGAAATTGCCAGGCGGTGGTGGCGCACACCTTTAATCCCAGCACTCAAGAGACAAAGGCAGGCAGATCTCTGTGAGTTCAAGGCCAGCCTGCTCTTCAAAGCGAGTTCCAGGAAAGGCACAAATCTACACAGAGAAACCCTGTCTTGAAAAACAAAATTAAAACAAAACAAAACAAAAGCCAAAAAAACCCAAAATTAGTAGAACTCATAGGAAAAACCCTTATGACAACTGTTTCTGACAGTGACTTTCTAGATAAGGATTTAGAAGTCTAGACAATAATAGATACAACAGCAGAACACAGGACACAATGAGCTGACAGGCTCTGCACACCTAAGCAAATTGAACATTAAAGGGACACCCACAAAAAGACAGAGTAGGTACTGGGTACTGAACTCCAGGTCTCTGCAAGAGCAGCAAGTACTCTTAACCTCTGAGCCATCTCTCCAGCCCCAACTGTACTATTTTTTGGAAACTGGTCCAAATGCTACTACGTGTGAGGATATACTTTGAACAAAATGCCCCGGATGTCTTTAAACTAGTCACTCCTTTCACCTCCCATATGCAGAAGAGCCCCAAGATACTTCACACATCCCCTGAGATGTCCAAGTTTGTTATGGTGTGAATTTGAACTGTCCCCAACAGTCTCATGTGTCTGAAAGGTTGATCGTTAGTTGTTTGCACTGTTTTTAAGAGGTTGGAGAATCATTGGGATACGAAGACCTTGGTCTCATCTTAGGACTGAAGGGCATGGTTAGAGGGTTGTGTGGTCTGGTTCCACTTCTGGTCTGGCTCTCTCTTCCTGTCTCATCCTTATCCATCACAGATGAACTGCCCCCAAGCCCTGCCATGCTGCTGGCTGTGCCCTCTCAGACTTTGGGCTGAGAAAAACCTCTCCAAACTTCAGCTGCTTCTTGTTAGCTCCTTTGTCTCAAAGTAACTAATGCAGGAGGGTCTGTAACCTGGGAAGCCATAGCAGCCTTGCCACAGCCTGCAGGATACACTGCAGGTCTGTGAGCACATGGCTCAGTCCCTGCTGTGCATTGACCCTCCTTTCACACCTTTGTGAAGGAAGCTGGTGGCTACAGGATAGAAACGCTATGGCTTTAATGAATGGACTTTATCCTCCAAAATGCTGCCCTGAAAACATGATGGGACTTTTTCTGATGGGCAACACAGCTGAGATGTTAAATTCTGTCAAACACGTGTTAACTGGAATTCACAATAGTGAGTAAATAAAAACAATTTTCCCTAACATCAATATCCTGGCTCAATGGAGAGATCTGGGCTGTCAGGAACCTCACACAACCACAGGGTTAAGTGAGGAGCCTGGGAGCTGAGATTTACCAGTTTGTACCGACTTCTCCCTTAGCCTGGGTGTTCATCTGTTTCTATTCATTTTCTGCCAGTGAAGCTACAAATAAGGGTGAAATGTCTCACCTATCCCCTCCTTTCTTCTGATTACCAGGGATGGCGTTTCTGTCCAACTACACACTTTGTTCCTGGCCTTTCTATATCCAAAGGCAGGAAGGCCAGAGGTATATACTCTACATCAGGACTTTTTAAACTCTTTTCCCTCACCACACTGCTGTGGAATATTTGTTTAACTATGTAAAGATGTGTTGCATTTGCATTAATTAAATAAAATTAACCTGGGCTCAGAGAGGAGGGGTTAGCAACTAGTTGACAGGAAGTAGCAGGGAGGAGCTGGCTTGGGTATTTAGTAGGGACAGAGTGGATGAAGAGTGGCTTCCAGGATGCCAGCTAAGAGATGAAGTTAGGCAGTTGCTACTCTAACTCTCTGAGCTTGCAAGTTTTCACCCTAGCCTTTGAATCTCAAGTTTTCTTAGAATGATAGAAAATTAGTTAAAGCCACCTTTAGAGGCAGTAACAGAGCATTTGTCTGGGGGATCACAATTCCCCCCAGGCTATGGCCTTAGTATCTGGGTCACTAGTAGTTTAAAGCCCAGCCACTGTGATGAAGGTAAACAACACCCCCCTCCCATTTAACTTGAGAACTTTTTTAAATTAAGAAATTATTAAATTATTCATTTTACATAACAATCAAAGATCCCCTTCTTCCCTCCAGCCTCCCCCCAACCCCATTCCCTCCTACAAGAAGGTAAGGCCTCCCATGGGGAGTCAGCAGAGCCTGGTACATTTAGGTAGGTCCAAACCCCTCCCCCTGCCTCAAGGCTGTGCAAGGTGTCCCACCATAGGTAGTGGGATCCAAAAAGCTGCTCATACACCAGGGATGGATTCTGATCCTACTGCCAGTGGTCGCATTAAGCAGATCATGCTACACAACTGTCTCACTATGCAGAGGGCCTAGTCCAGTCCCATGCAGGCTCCACAGACATTGATCTAAATTTCATGAGTTCCCCCTAGTTTGGTTTGGTGGTCTCTGTATGTTTCCCCATCATGATCTTGATGACCTTGCTCATAGAATCCCTCTTCTCTCTTTTCAACTGGACTCCTGGTGCTTGGCCTGGTGTTTGGCTATGGGTCTCTGCCATCTGCTTCCATCAGTTACTGGATGAAGGTCTGTGATGACAGTTAGAATATGATGATCATATTCACAAATCTGATTACTGGGGTAAAGCAGTTCAGGCACCCTCTCCACTATTGCTAGTAGTCTAAGCTGGAGTCGTCTTTGGGGATTCCTGAGAAGTTCCCTAGCACTTGGTTTCTCCCTATCCCCAGAATGTCTCCTTCTATGGTACTTAGATGTATAAAATAGTATACAAGTTAAACATTTACTGACAATAAATCATAGAAGGACAATTTTTGGGATGCATGTAATTCTACCCTTTATTGATGACAAATTAAGCATACTAATAAGATGCATGTATATGATTATTTTTATATAAAGAATTAAATTGCGGTTTAATATTTGATTATGCAAAACATAGCCTCCTTGTAGGTTCACAGAGCTGGTCAATATTTTGATTTTATAATCATTAATTCTGAGGACTAAGTTGCATATAAATATGTGGTAGAACATGGGAGAAATGTGTTTAGAGCCATTTCAGAAATTGTTAGAAATTCTGCCCATGTCCAAGCCAAAATTTACTTAATGAATTTTTAATCAAACTCAAATCAGTAATTCCAACAGCAATTTAAAAAAAATTAAACAGTCTAATATAATCTGATCTAAAGATAATACTAACTTCACCTAGGCTAAAGAATGATGGCAGAAAAATATTAAAAATCCTTTCCACAATTAAAATACTGTATTTGTATAAGAATGGAAAATTTTGTATGTACAAATTTTAAAAATGCATAGTGAAAATATTGCCATTCATAAGAAGCAAGAGCCTTGTGTCTGTTTCAGGCAGATTGCTTGGTGATGTATGGAGTGACTGACGGTATGCACAAAGAGACAACAGAATGCATTCAGAACCAAGGCTGCATGGAAGTCACTTCATGCAACATGGGGGAGAACTTCCAGAAACACCTATTTGATTTTGAAGTAACTTTTGGTTGTTGCCTATTGCAAAACCCTCTGCTGCCAACGTTTTCACTACCAATGTTCAGTTGCTATTGGAACTCATAGTTTAAGAAGCCAGCTTCTAGACAAAGTAAACGCTTCCACGAGGCTGGCCCATGAGGAGAAAGGAGGCTGAGGCCAGGCAACATGGAGCCTTCCTAGAGAAAGCCAATAGATCTGAACTGAGAAAGCAGCATTTGCCTGAAGAAAAACTACATGTCCCCAAAGACAACGGAAAAAGAAATTTGGAGGAATATTCAACCTCCAATAAAAATGGACAAGAAGTAACAAAAAAATGTGAAATGAAAACATGATCATGTTTAAAACAACACAATTCCAAGAATATTTTGCACTTATCAGCCTTGCGCCAGCCTTCTCCAAGTGGCGTCTTCTCTAATCGAGGCTGGATCTAGTTTCTAATCTGGGGACCATTGCTTTGGGTCAGTTGATTTTTTTTTTTAAACTTTGGATTGAAAGAGAGGAAGAGTTGGCCCTGTGGTTTAGTTCCAAGTCCCCATGGGCTTCTCGGGTTAAATAGCACCTCCTCAGAATATGAGGGGGCATAAACTCTAGGGTCTAGGTCTTCGGCTTTTGCTGACAGATAGCCTGTGAATACAGTGCTCCTTTGTGTGCGGGGATTATGGTTTAACACTAAGAACATGTTACTTGGCCCAGCAAGAACCCGTGTGAAGAGTGGGAAGTCAAGTTATATGGAAGAAGGTGATGATGGATGTTGAACTTGATTGGCTTAGCCAGAGGGATCTGATGTACTCCCAACCAGTGAAGCCCAGCTGCCTTCTATGGGACATCTTCCCTCTGTGCCAATTTGGTTTTTATTCCCAACTCTCCTTTGTCCTATCTTTTGAGACCCTGTTCAGGCTAAACCACCTTCTTAAACCTTCTCCAATTCTCTCCATGTTTCTCTCTCTCTCTCTCTCTCTCTCTCTCTCTGTCTCTCTCTCTCTCTCTCTCTGTCCCTTTGTGTCTGTCTTTTTGTCTATGTCTCTCCCTGCCTCCCTCTCTCTGCCTCCCTCTCTCTGTCTCTCTTGTATGTTTAATTTTCAAGCCTCTTTAGACACCATCACCCAGGGCGTCACAGAGCTTACCAGGTAAGTCGGGAGCCCTCTGTAAACCTAGTTAAGCCCTCTGCGAACCTGGTGAAGCCCTCTGTGAAGATTTTCAGTAGCCTCCCTCCTTGTGAATTATTGTAGTGATTCATGTAGAAATCATTTCTATTTATTTTTGTGTTTTTACCATCCAAGTTGCAGCCTTAAATAATGTAATTGGTTTTGTCTGTTCTTAAATCTTTGACATATCTTTGAGATTTCTTTAAACCTATAGTTTCCGCTCCACAATTTTTATATAATTTAGTTTGCAAAAGAATGGATTAGATGTAATACTTTCTGTAATCTGGTGTTGCTGAGTACAACTCCTAGTGTGGTTCAACACATTCCCCAACACTGACATTCTTTATTTCTAGTGAACCAGTAGCAGGATTCTAGGCTTGAAGAGACTCAGAGACAGTCCTCTCACCAGACTACAGGTGAAGCACAGGAGCGGGGTGGGGACACACAATGATGTCTTTCTCTTCAGTCTTGGCAGCTGCTGATACTCTTTGCCTAGATCCACTAGTTTCTTGTAGGCTGTGGAATATTGTAACTCTTTAAAAAATTGAAATCTTGCTTGGATATATGATATATATGTTTGTGTGTATGTTTGCATACGCATATGTATGTTGTTGGCTGTTTTTTAGTCTTTTGACATTTTTTACATTTTTGGGGGGCCTGCCGCACAGCTCCCAAATAAATCCACACATGGAGTCTTACTCTTTCTTAGGAATGCCTGGCCTTAGCTTCATTTGTTTCTAGCCAACTTTTCTTTCTTTAAAAAAAAAAAAATCTATTTATTTTTTTATTTTATATGCATTGGTGTTTTGCCATGGGTGTCAGTTCCCCTGAAACTGGAGTTACAGACAGTTGTGAGCTGCCATGTGGATGATGACAATTGAGCCCGGGTCCTTTGGAAGAGCAGTCAATGTTCTTAAGCACTGAGTCATCTCTCCAACCTAGCCAGTTTTCCTTAAGTTAAATTATTCCATCTACCTTTTGCCTCTGGGCTTTTACCTTTCTCTGTTTCTATATACATTTTTTTTCCTTCTTACTGTATGGCTGTGTAGCTGGGTGGCTGACCCCTGACATCCTCCTCTCCTTGTTCTCTTGCTCCTCCTTTCCCAGATTTCTCCTTCTATTTATTCTCCACCTGCCAGCCCTGCCTATCTTTCTCCTGCCTCGCTATTGGCTGTTCAGCTCTTTATTAGACCATCAGGTGTTTTACACAGGCACAGTAACACAGCTTCACAGAGTTAAACAAGTGCAACAGAAAAGAATGTGGCACATCTTTGCATCATTAAAGCAAATGTTCCACAGCATAAACAAATGTAACACATCTTAAATTGATATTCCACAACAGTGTATGTGTACCTGTAGAGGCCAGAGGTCAATGTTGGATATCTTCTTTGTTTTTGGAGACGGAGTGTGTCACTGAATCTCAAACTTGCTGATTTGGCTAGGTTGATTGTTCAGCAAGCCTCAGGGGTCCACCTGCCTCTGCATTCTCAGTGCTGGGGTTGCAGGCACATGTGACCATGTGGGTGTTTTGGATCTGAACTCAGGTCCTCATACTTACGTGCCAAGTACTTTACTGACTGAGACATCTCCTACATTCTAGGAATATATGACTCTATGTTAATACGTTCATTTACTAGCTGAGAGTTTCTACCAAAAGACACTTCTTATCTGTTATTCTATTAATCAGTGTTTAAATTTTGAAAGGAAAGCCACAGTAAATCAAGATTATTTTTGTTTTCAAAATAATGAATATTCTCCATCATCCTCCACCAATTATTTTAATTATTGTTGATCCGTGTATATACATATCTGTTCAACATGTTTGATATTTCATGACATTCTGGCCACCATTACACATGGCATATTATATGTGCATGTGGTTGTATGCACATACATGTGCAGGCAGGTGCATGTTCATGTATGTGTTGAGACCAGAAGTAGTCATCAGGTGTCCTTCCTCAGTCACCTCTTTTTCTTTCTTTCTTTCTTTCTTTCTTTCTTTCTTTCTTTCTTTCTTTCTTTCTTTCTTCCTTCCTTCCTTCCTTCCTTCCTTTCTTTTTCCTTCCTTTCTTCCTTTCTCTCTCTCGCTCCTTCCTTCTTTTCTTTCCTTCCTTCTTTATTTCCTTCTTTCCCTCCTTCCTTTCTCTTTCTTTCTTCCCCTCCCTCTTTCCCCTTCTTTCTTTCTTTCTTTCTTTCTTTCTTTCTTTCTTTCTTTCTTTCTTTCTTTCTTTCTTTCTTTCTTTCTTTCTTTCTTTGAGACAAGGGTCCCTCAATGAACCTAAAGCCCCTGTGTTCAATTAGATTGTCCAAGTATCTTCCTGTCTCCACTCTCCCAGGGCTGGGGTTATAGGTACCCACGCTACACTGTGCATTTTACATGGATTCTGGAAATCCAATCTCAGGTCCCCTGCTTATGTGGGAAGCACTTCACGAATCCATCTCCCCAGTCTCTGTATCCATCTTTCTGTCTCTTTCACTGGCATGTGGATCCTTTTGGTGTGACCGTAGCATGTCTCTTGTAGCTTTGTTATTGTCTGAAATGTCAACATTTGAAGCTTACCTTATGTATTTCTTGCTTTACACCTAGAATCTGCCATTTCTTCTTCAGGAATCAATCTTTAGTTCTTTGAATGGGAAATGCTATTTTAAAACAACTTTCTAGACACAAAGTATATTCATATTTACTCTGTTGATCATTGTTTCTAAGCTGCCAGTGCAGAGAGTTAGAAAATATCTCTCAGTATTTAAATATAATTTATCTCATGACCTCAATTTCATACTTCTAATAAAAAACTTATAGTACAGACATTTTATAAACACAACAGGCTTAGAAAAATACCAGCACTGGCATCCCTGCTGGGATTACTAACAGTTACTTTTTTTTCAGGGTCTTGCTCTATGGCCCACCCTTGACTTTGAACTAGCCATTTTCTCACCTCAGTCACTACTTTCCATTCTGTGCTGGCATTTCAGACATGTTCTGCTATGCTCACCAGTAATTACCTTCAACCTTTCAAATTTGCTCTGGATTTGCCTCTGTTTTCTTTTTAGAACAGTTTTTGATTTACAGCAATATTGAGTAGAAGGTACAAGATTTTCCATACAATGCTTCTGTCACTATCAGGGAATGGAAGAGCCTTCACTGACATGGCGTTATCAATCAGGGCTCAAAGGGGCTACATAATCTCTAGGTATTAACAAATGCTTGGTATTTGTCTACCATTACAGTGTCATAGTTTCCCTAATCTTCTCAAAGTTTTCTAACCACACAAATTTATCTTTTTTTTTATCCCTCAATTCCTGGCAACCATTGATATTTTCCTGTCTCCATAGTTTTGCCTATTTAAGAATGTTGGGTTATAATAATACAATATATAGTTTTTTTTCTCCAGATTGGCTTATTTAACTTAATAACATGGATTTAACTCTATTCTGCATGTTTTTACAGAAACACAGTATTCCACTGTCTGAGTAAACTACAGATTAATTTATCCATCTGTTTACTGAAATATATTTTGGTTTTCTCTGAATTTTAGCATTACTACATATATCTATGTACAGGTTTTTGTCTGGACATGTTTTCAATGCTTTTGAGTAAACACCAATTGCTAGAATATATAGTAAACATATTTACTTCTATAAGAAACTGCCAAACTATTTTTTTCAAAGTGCCCATACCATTGAGCCCCCGCTAGCGATGCATGAGAGTTCCCATTGCTGCAGTCTCCTCCTGCACTTGGTGCCATCTGTGTCTCATGTCTTGGCTCTTATAATAGGCAGCTGGGGCTCACTGATGTTTTAGCCTGTGATTCCTTAGATAGAGGCACATAGCTAGCCTCTTTTCACGTATTTCTCTGTCTATACAACTTCTTTGAAAGCATCTGTTAAGGACTTTTGCCCATTTCTGAATCTGGTTTGTTTTACTCTACTTCTGATTATGTCCCATGTTTAACGGACAGTCTGGAGAGACTAACATGGGGAGATTAGTTGCCTAGCTTGAACTTAAGCTGTGCCTGCAACCTCCTTTTGATTTTTGATTGATTTGTGAACAGTTATCTAGAAAGCTCTTCAGATGTTTCCTGAGACTAAATCTGTGTATGGGTGTTCTGAGGTAAGTAGAGCGCATATTTTTATGAACCTCATATTGAAGTAAACAGGAAGAGTAAACATCTTACTGCTATAGGAAGTACTCTGACCTGTCATTGCTGTCAAGACTCAATATTTTATCATGGGAAACAACACGTTTTGTGTTGATAATCAGTAAAACAAGCAAGACACAAAATCCTACGTGCAGTGTGAACACATAGCTATAACTCTATATATAGAAATATGAGGAAGAAAATATGAGCCAATGAAAACAAGAGTCATGCTTCTTTGATAGTATTAAAAGAAGCTTCGTTTTCTTTTCTGTATTTTCCATGTTGAAAATGATCATGAAATAAAACTGTATAAAATGCAATGCATGAAGAGCATGCCATAAGATTTTTTCCTGTGGCACATGACTCATTTTAAAAATGCACAAGACATTTCACATGATGAGAAAGCCACACTGTCATTAGCCCTGGGCTGGCATCGAGTAGGTGCTCAATAAATATTTGTTGAATGAATGAATGAATGATTACATATGCGTGTGTATGAGTTGGCTCAAAAATAACTAAAAGCCTAGTATAGGTGAGGAGTTTTTAATGGAGTGTTACTGAAAATGAAAAGCCCAGATTTTTGGTGCTTGGCCCAGTATCTGTTGTTACTGGCCTCAGAGCATCCTTACAGGAGAAAGACCTGCACTTCAGGGACATGGTTACTTCTTTAGGCGAACAGAGCACCCCACGTGCTGTCATGCCCCGTGGTCCCGCTGATATCCAGAAATAACCCTGGCTAGGGAGTTTCCTGTCCTTACGGAGTTCTTCAGAATGGGAACAGGGCACAAATTTGTCAGCTATATTTACTTTCTAAAAAATCCCACCAGACAAGGTAAATGGTTGCAAAGGGCCACCCAATAATATCTTTGTTTGGCTAAGAAAATAACCCAACATCTTTCCTTTCTTTTAATAGAGAGCCACGATTTTAGCATGTTCTTTCATGTTGTCCTTTGGTGGATGGGAGAAGGAGATGGTTTGGGGATTATGGAAAGAGTCACAGCCACATAATTTGGAAAGTTTGAACAATTAGAGAAATACAACGTTAAAGGGCTGGATGTGGGGGTGCATGCCTGTAAGCACAGCTCTCAGGAGCTGGATGCTGGAGGATCCATAGCTCAAGCCCAGCCTTAGCTACATAGAAAGCTTAAAGACAACCTGGGCTGCATGAGACCTTGTCTCAAAAACCACGCAAACAAACCAAACCACACAAACAAACCAAAGGCAAAATGCTGAATTATCTCTTTTGAGATACCAAATTGGAACCCATGGCATAGAGAAATCACTAGGCTAAGTACATAGACATAATTTTCAAAGTTAGTGGAATGTTGGATTTTCTGAGGTGCTGTAGCTATTTGATGCTATAACTTTAAAAGGTATTTTATAAATCTAAGGGAGGTGGAGACAGGCAGATCCTCAGCGTTCACTGGCCAGCCAGCCAAGATTACTTGAGGAGCTCCATGCAGGAGTTAAATAAAGCTCATTACGGTCCCAGCTCTGCTAATTGCTAGTGTGTTCCATCATAGTTTGGGTATAAGATGTCTGTCCCTCGCTGGTGCATTTGAGCACAGTCCCCATCTGGTGGTGCTCTTCTGGGATGTTGTGGAACCTTTGGATGAAGGGCCTTCTGGGAGATGAGCCTGAGATTTACAACCCAGTCCTCTTTCCTATTCCATCTTAGCCTTCTAGTCTGTGGCCGGATGTTCCCCTCCACAATGGACTGTCCTCCAAGATCACAAACAGAACACATGCCCCCTCCCATAAGGTGCTTCTTGTCAGGTATTTGGTTATAGTGATGAGAAAAGCAACTAATGTTTCCTTTTGGTCAAGTTCCTTACCTTTTTTGCTTCAGTTGCTTGATTGGCAAAACATGGAGAAAAATACCAATAGGGATGTCATGAAGAGCATAAAGTTTCAGCAGGGTGCCTTACACCCTTCGTGCGGGTTTTCTGAGTTACCTTGCATCCCACATGCAGGTCCACACAGTGAACTTATTTTTACCACCATTAGTTCTGAGGTGGTATGGACACGAAGCTTAGCTTAACCTCCAGTATTGCTGCAGTGTTAATTGTGCAGACTGGCCATTCTTCTCCATGCTCACATTGTCATATGGGTTCAACATAGAGAATCATTTTGCTGAATCTTTGTTGAATCGGTTCCTCTTCCCAAAGCTGGTCTTAGAGAAGGACCATGTCCTGTACTTGTAATTGTGTATTTATATCACATTGTACACAAGCATGTTTATCTGACAACTTACCTAAGTATGTCACAAGAGTTGGACTTTGCTGACCCTTTCTTTGGTGGGATGGAATCAAGTTGGGATAAGATGCATTCTAAAGTATAGAAGGCTTCAACGTTATGCTGGATGCTCCTATTATCTTCACATTTCTCAACTGATAACGACATTTCTCTGTGTGAAGACTTGACGGACTCTATTCATCTTCATTTTGGAGGCATTAGTAATGCTAATTACAGTAGCAGTATTTATTAGCTAACAAATGTAACTCTTACTATGTTTTGCAAAACATTTCAACGTAACAACTCAATTATGGCAATCTATGGGAGAGGTACCATTGCGGTCATCATTTTGAGGATAAAGGCATTCGAGACTCTGAGAGGAGTAGTCATTTTCCACAGATCACACAGATAGCAAACTAATTCAAGCACAATGCAGATTCCAGGACAGCAGCCTTAGAACCACCTCGGTCGGAACTGGCTGGTTTTGGTAGATGAATGGTGTTGCGTAGCATCTCCTGAGGACTCACCAGAGTCAAAACAAAGGAACGTGGTGGCCATGCTTTGGTCTTTGCAGATGTGGAGGTAACGGCACAGCAGACTCTGTCCTTGTCAGACTAACAAACAAGAGTCCTTTAGCAACGCATGAGATAAGAGATGAGCAAATAGGAATTGAGGTACTGACTGCTAGGAGCACCCCTAGGAGTTAGTTCTTCTGAGTAGTATGGAGTGGACTAGCTCAGCAAAATGTGACAGATGTCCTCTCCATTCCTTGTACTTTTTCATTTACTGTTGGTTCACTTAAGTTGTCCAGGACCTAGTATGGCTGAGGATTCTGTAGAGAAGGTCTGAATACCTGACTCTATCATGGACAGGTGCTTCCTTCTCATCATGCAAGATGAATACAGTGGTCTGATTGATACTCATTGCTGTGTCCCATACATTCATAGAACATCTCCCATAAAGCATAGAAAGTTAAAAACTATTTTCCTAAGTTTGGATTTGAAGACTTAGCTTGTAGAAGAGAAAAAGCCAGGAAAATGTCTGTGGCTAGGGTCCCTTACCCGTCTTCCCCTGGACATAAGGTAAGATTTCCAGCAGACAGACAACCTCTGAGGCCTAACTTCTGGAGCTGGAGCCCACCAGTTTCTGCTGGAGAGATGCCAGCAGACGGAGGAGGAACATGAAGTAGGCAGCTGTCTCCCCAGTTGTACTGCCCACACCTACCTCTCTCAACCTGTAACTGGGCCTCCTTAGTTTCCAGCTTAGCTTGGCAGAACTTCCTTGTGCAATGTCTCCAAGAAGTCTCGATGCCTCCCAGGCTCCTGGGGCACCCAAAAGGGCAGACTGTACTTTGGGAACACAGAGCAGCCCTGGGGAGAGGGCTGCTGCGTGGCTCCCGGGCAGGTAGACCTGGAATGAGTTGGCAGGCTTTATTTTAGTCCTGAGGGACTGGTACCCACATCAGGAAACCACCCTCTGAACTGAGAGGCTGAGGAAGGGAGGAAGATTGTAGAATTCCGTCCCACCTTATAGGCAGGTCTCTGGGTGGTGAGCAGCAAAGGACGAAAGCCTGAGTGAAGCATTAAGATCACACAACACTTGAGGGGCCTGGTGGGCAAGGGGGACATTGTGCAGCATTGGACCTGGGTCTGCCTCTGAGGACACTCATCCTGCCCTCTTCACACAGTTGTGAAGAACACCCAGATTCAACAGAGAATGGATGAAGGGAAATATTTTTCTCCAGTAGCTATTTCCTTCCATGACACTAGTTAGGACCTCTCCTTCTCGCTCTTCTTACTCCCCACTCAGGCTCTTGACAGGAAGGAAAATCCTATGTACACACGTGGAATCGTAAAGCAGATGAAGACAGTCACACATGGGGCACACATTCTCAAACTTTCTAGAGAAGCAGCACCACACAGCTCTCCTGGCTGTACCTGTGACTGTCTGGGAGGGTATCCCTCTCTGCACCCCACTACACCCCACACTACCTTTTTCTTGTTTCCTTACTCTGCCCTTGGCACATCGACCACCACCTACCCCTTTAATAGGGAAGGCTTATGAAAGGGTGGAAGGTTTCTGAAAATAAATCCGAACCCAACGTGATGAAGGGGGAAGAGAAGCTTTCTGAATATTGGATTAAGACTGGCTCCAAGAATATTGATATTCCCATAAGAAGGTCGTTAGCTTGACCACTACTTTAGACCTCATAAATATTTCACTGGTTGGTTTAAACACTGAGATTTTAAAACACACACACACACACACACACACACACACACACACACACACACACCACATTTCAAAAGCAGTCATGCTGTCTTCTTGATTTTGGGGGCTCATACATTGTTTTGAGGTGGTGCCTTGTGGCAGCATTGAGGCAAAGTCCCTTTTCAGCTCACAGGGATCTAAATTTATATCTAACCAGGGACATCCAGTGTGGCCAGAGAAAGGTTTCCAGAAGGCAAATAAGGTTTTATATGTATTTGTGACTCACTGAGGAGGGCTGAATTCCCAAGCTACCCAGTGCTGGAGTGACTAGTTGTCCAATTAGCTTTTTGTTTTCAGCTGAACTAAGGAAGGGCAAATCAATTTTCATTATAGTACTTGGGGCTAAATGAGGAATTAAGACGACGATTTAGGTTGTTTAGACTCTGAACCAGGGTGGATGTATCTTTTTTGTTTTCCTAAGATAAGACTAAGGAGTTTCTACTATACAATAGAGCAACTGCCTGAGGATGTAGAAATTGCCATTTCTTCACTATTAATGTTTCATGTCACATGGACAGAGAAAAACCATTCAACACAATCCAGAAAATTCCTCTAGTCCCAATCCTTTCTTTTCACAATTCCACATGACAACTTTAAAAAGGGATGTGTGTAGGTGCTGTTATACAAATGTGGCTGGATTTATTAGAGGAGGGTCCAATAGGAGAAGGAGCTGTCAGTCAGTGTTGGGAGGGCTGGCATGTAGCTTTATCATGGAGACTTGGCAAGTCATGTAATTTGTCAATTATTTTACACTTCATAGTCACCAACTCATATTATATCCTGATTCATGGTTGTAGGTGAAGAACATTATATTTTGATTGGCATGAAAAGAAACAAAGAGTTGATCATCTCAGGTTAGAAAGAACCCAGAGACAGCTTCAGGCCAAACTAGCTTCACGGGCTTACACAAACGTCGCGGCTCTGGTTTCACCTGCCTCTGCTCTCTTCAGGAAAGTTCTACTCCGAGGTAGCAAGGTGACTACTAATATCACCTCAGCTTTCCGTCCAATGGAAAAGGATTTCCATTTCCTGATGCCCCAGCAGAATCTGAAGTACAAATCTTTCTGAGCCAATGTGTGTTATATGTTCAACCTCTAAATCCCAGGGACCAGTGGGTGCAGAATTCTGGCCAAGCTTAGGTGTCATATAAAGCTCTGGAGACCAAATCTATCTAAATTCTATGTAATGAGAGAAGAGGATGGGTGACATCTTAAGGAAAATCAAGGCATCCATACCATGGTGCTGGGCTGCTAATGTTGACATAGGACCTTTTAAGGTTACCAAATGTCCTCTATATTGCTGAATACAGTAGTCAATTCTTCCTCATCCTTTTATATGATGGGCAACACCACTTGTCACAGGGGCCATTCCTCCACTCTATGACATTTTTGCTTTTTGGACTGAATTCTCCCAGACCCCTTTGCCTTTGTGCCCCACTGACTGTCCCTTTGCTGGCTCTTTTTACTCTCCCTGGTTGGATCAATTGGGGACCAATCAGAAACCACACCAGTGATTTGAACAGAAAACATACCATATAAAGCATTGTTGTATGCCAGTGTATTGTTCTTATTAGTGCCCTTGTGCAACAGTCAAAAGTGGTTAAGAGAGAGGTAAAAAGAGGATTCTAAAGAAGGAGAAGTAATAAATGAGCAAGCAGCTACTACATCTGGGGCTGAGGGGAATGAACAAGGAAGGAACCCTTCCCCAGCCCCAGCTGAGGTTTAGATCTCTCTAAAGGGGCCCAGGCTGCCCCAGGCAAGGGAAGGCTACCAGTGGTGAAGAAAATTGACAGACAAGAGCAGACTCTGGAGGGTATGGGCTGCAGCTGGCCCACGAGGGCTGCTGAGGCAAAGGCCTCCTATCCTGTCAGTCCTCAGTCAGTGGTGCCAGACCAAACCCACTTGTCAGCAACTGTAGCTCTACCTTTAGCTCTGGCTGCTCAGGCTAAAGCACTCTAGCCGAGCTCTGGTCTACTCTACATTTCACCTGGCAGCAATTACATTGGTCCTACACACAGAATGTGTTGTGTCCAGAATTGACCAGCAGCCATGCTCTCCTTCCTGCTATCAGCCACTGTCACCTGTCACCTGGATTATGGAATTGCCTTTACTTTGGCCCTTTTGACTCAGTACTTTAAATGGTTCACCCCACTGTCTTATGTATCTAGTTTCTTTGAAATGTTGGATACAATTCTCTGGACAAAAAGAATTCCTTCCCTCAGCTTCTTTCAGGAATTTTAAAAAAATGTCTTTGATTTTCTATAGTTTGTAAATGATACCCATTACTCTAGCTTTTCTGACTTTCATTCTGCTTAGTGTTTGTTTCTTGACCTTCCTCGATCTGTGGTTTGGCATCTGAAAGCAATTTGGAGATGTTTTCAGTCTTACTTGATCAAATGTGTTTCCTGTTCTTCACTCTTTTTCTTCTCCTTCTGATATTCCCATTATGTACATCATTTGTTGTTGCCCCACATTTCTGGTATATTCTGTTACTGTCTTCCAGTCTCTTTCCCTGTTACTCAGAAGTCCACCAAAGGTGCTCTTCATTCCTGTGATAGCATTTGTGATATCTGGCATTTATACTTTTCTGTTTCTTAGAAAAGGTATAGAGTTTTCATTGTTGATGACATCCTGTTTTCTTGGAATTTCAGAGAAAGATTAACATTCAAAGGTGACTTGGGAGCTTATACGCAAAGGGTAATCAAGTTTCGAGAGGTGACTGAGCAAAAGGAAGCAGTTTGGGAATTGTAGGGGTGATGCATTGTGGGAAGTTGTAGAAATGGGAGGGAAATCAATGGAAGGTAAATATTACTTTAGTGAGGAATATTTACGTAGATAATTTTGAAGTGCATTTCCTTTGCAGAGGGCTCCAATGAACACTGGAAGTATTCAGAAAGCCTACAACTTCCAAGTCTCCCCATCACCGATTCCCATCTCCAGGCTGCTTCATTACCACACAGTCCTGACTCTGGAAAGAGCTGATGGCTAAGCTCATATCTCTGCAGCTGTGCACTTTGCCCTTGACAGCCATACTGGGTAGCCAGAATCCAACCAAGAAGCAGGTTGGCGAGTTTCTAAAGCAAGAATTATGAGCAACGATTAGAAATGTAATTATGGGACATCCTAGAAATGAGAACTGTTTATCCCTTCCAATTTTCATTATTTGTTTTCAGTTCCTGTAACTCCAGTTGTGTCAGAGCACACAGGAACATAAAGAAACAAGCGAGAAACAACCCTCAGAGTGACCGTGGCTAGGGACAGTGGTCACAAGAATGAGCAGGCCATGCTCAGTACTTCAGCAGCCAGGCCTGGTGAGATGATTAGGCTGTGTTCTTTCAGCAGGAGTACATCATTTAAGCTGTAATTAGCACTTAGGAAGTGCAAGTACCTGCAAGAGCTGCTCCCGGGACCTGGTACATACTGCACTGTCAAGGGAACATATTCCTGCTCCCATGGAATTTCAGATCCAAGTGGGGGTCAGATATGTGTAAATAACACAGGAGAGAAGAGTGGGGATGAAATATACGGGGGCAAGAATGGTGGTATACAGCCTTGATATTCCAAACTGAAATAGAAGAGTCTACTTTTTGAGCTTGGGAAATGGCTCATTTCACTTAAGCAGAGGACTTGAACTGGGATTCCCAGAGCTCATGTTCAGCCAGGTACACCTACAGTGAGTGAGATGGAAGAAAGAGACAAAAGAGAGTTCCCTGCAGCTTGCTGCCCAGCTAGTCTGGTATTGTAGGGACAAACATTAAAGAGATCTGGCCTCAAACATGGAGGCAAGGACCAACATCTGAGGTTGTCCTCTGACCCTCATACAGTAACACACACACACACACACACACACACTCTCTCTCTCTCTCTTTCTCTCTCTCTCTCTCTCTCTCTCTCTCTCTCTCTCTCTCTCTCTCTAAAAAGAAGAGTTTACTTCTCAAGTCAATAGAAGCAATGGGGTTGGTTTAGGCATCTGTGTGGAAAAAGTGGATGGTGCTGCTTTTCACTCCTCTTTTAGAATGATCAGTAGAAGTATCTTTGGAGATACTAATTCCTTATGTTATTATTGCCTTCATTCTTTTCAGCATCATGCCATAGTGCTCTTTCTCCAGTTATTATATGTGGATAGAAATATACCCAGACCATCCTCATTTCCTAGAATCAATAAACTTTATAGATCTTCTCTGATACTTAAATAGAACAGGAGAGTATAAATTTAGACATAAATGATCACATTTATGTTATCATAAATGTACAGTTTTATCCTATAATATGTGAATTGAAGTGTAGGGTATGAAAGCTAGAGCTTTTATATCTACCAGGTCTCCATAGATATATGTATGTAATAGGTACAGTAATACATATCTGTATACATATTAATTTACTATATTTATAAAATTAAGAAAAGTACATATGGAGGAAACATGGTCAAAATACGGGAGCCTCTGGAGACAGAGTTATGATGAAGACTTTAAAGGAGTGATTTTATAATTATATTTGAGTTCAAGTTTAACTCAGCCCTTGAATAGCTTTGTGACTTTGAATCATTACCTAATTCTGAGGTTGTTTCCTTGCCTGGATAATTGGAATGATGACTGTCTACTCTATACAGGGCAAAGATATGAAGCTCCTAGCATGGTATAAAGTTTATGGTAAGCACTTCATAAATAGAATCAATTATTTCTACTCTTGTAAATGGAACATGGTTGTTTTAGGTCAGGAGAGGTCTAGTATGGCTGTAAAGGAGACCTCAGGGTTCATCTCCTTTATCCTCTCTGTCTTAGTCATTGTTCTATTGCTGTGAAGAGACACCATGACCATAGCAAACTCTTATAAAGGAAAGCATTTAACTGGGGCTTGCTTACAGGTTCCAGAGGTTTAATCCATTGTCATCATGGTTGGGAGCATGGTGGTGTGTAGGCAGACGTGGTGCTGGAGGAATAGCTGGCTGAGAGTTCTATGTCTGGATCTGCAGGCATCAGGAAGAGAAAGATGCTGGGCCTACCTTGGGCTTTTGAAATCTCAAAACTCACTCACAGTGATACACTTCTTCCAACAAGGCCACACCTCCTAATCCTCCTCAAGTGGTACCTAATGACTAAGCATTCAAATATATGACCCACACTCTCCCTCCTTACCTATTTTACTTCCACCTTCTATCATCCCCTTCCTCCTCATGAGGGTCCAGTGTGAATTATGCTAAGATTTGGAGAAAACATCAAGGTGGGAAGTTTGACTCTAATTTTAGCTAAAACACCAAGTTCTAGTCTAGCTCTAATTCTAATAATTTGTATATGCCTGGACAAGTATTGTTTACTTCTCTGAATCTCAATACTTTCCTCTGGACAAGGTGGTAACATTTTACATCGTGATGTGCTCACACTTAGAAACATAACCATCCAGTCTCACAAATGTAATAAAAACATTAGTTTTACAAATCAATGGTCACCATCACTATGGGTAGCATATTCTAATATTTCTAATCTGTTCCATTTTATTCTCTGTCATTAAAAACATCATGTCCTAACCAAGTTAATTGATTTCATAATTAGCCATGGGAAGGGATTTGAGTTCAAATATTAGTGGTATTAACCTCACCCTTTCTGGAACATATGGGATTCTAATGCATATTGATGCATCCCAAGGGCTGTCATCTCCTGAGCCTTGAGCCAAATATCCTTTATGAATACTTTATAGAAAGTAGCTTTCACTCACAATTAACATACTTTGGAGACATTACCATATTGATCCCCTTGGATCTCTTAAAGGCTGGTGACACATTTGGCAGGTAAATACCTAAGATTGGCAGTGCTTCTACATCTTTTGGGGTCCCATGGCAGGAACTACAGATGTGGGGAAAGGTCTCTTACTGTATGTATCAGCATTTATGTCTAGTCTTTCCACTGAGGCCAGATTATATTAGACATATTTTCTTTATAGTCTAAATATATATCACTATTTAAAATATGTTTTCAATGTCAGAAGTTGGCCAAGCCTCAAGTCCATTGCTGCCCTGTTTATAATCTAAACCTTGCATTGATCATGGCATCCCATATCAGTTCATGTATATTTTTCCTTTAATTAAACTACTAATTCCTCAAAAGCAGAGACTGATTTTTTTTTCATTCAGTCACTTATCTAAAGGTTGTATCACAGGGCCTAGTACACACATATATTCAACAAATATTTGCCAGAATAATTAAGTGAATTTAAGAATGGTTTCAGGTGACAGCTCCTTCTTGGTGTTGCATCATGGTAGCTGAGCCAGCCTCACTCTAGGAGAAAGGGTGTGCCTACTGCCAGATAGGCATTGCTTAGGTTGTATTGCTTTTAGAGTATGTCCTTTGGGTGTCTGGTCCTTTTCCTTTGGTCCTTCTCTTCTACTGATGATAGTCTTCCTCTGCTGTGATCTCTGATGGAACCTCAGGATGCAGGGTCCATCTTCTATCATACAAAGGGTTTGATAAATGAATTTATTTTATGGTGAATGTGTTTGCCTTCATAGAGCCTCTAGTAAAAATGAGAAGCATCAACTCAAAGGAGTGGTAGACTTAACATTAGCTCTTTAGTTGTCAGGCGGCTTGATGATGGAGGTATCTGGGCTGTTCTGGGGAATGAGATAGGTCTTCTGGTTATAGGGAATTTTAGAAAACATCTCCATCTTCTCAAAGAAACTATCCCCAACTGTATTGCTGTGGTATAGATAGAGTCATAATCAAGGCAACCCATTGTCTGTGTGACATGATCTGGTATTTGTTTATTGCTATGTATTTTTTTCCAAATATTTCATATGTGTTCATAGTCTCTGTCCAGGGATGCAGAAATTCTCTATTAGTCATTCAGAGTCCATGAATCATTAGGTGTCATGTTTCTCTGAAGCTGCCAGAGCTTAAAGAAGCCTGTAGGAACAAGGAACCAGTTGGCTCCATCATGGTTCAGTGTTAGCAAAGACCCTGAAGTGTGATGAGGCAAGTTTCAAGGAAGCAGACCACGGACTATCATGGTTTATAGTACCTACTGCACACTTTTCTGCTTTGATTTATTTGATTTTTATTGAGGGAGGCAAATAAGTATAGAGAGATGAAATGACTTAGGAACCTTCCTTGAGATGGAGACAGAACTGGAAATGATCAGAGGTCTTCTATCCTCTCAATTTAGCACTTTCCTAACGTATTTGAATATAGACTCTTCACACACGATGCTCCTGAACACCAATAATGGAGCACTGTGTCCAAGCGCCAGTGGGTCACATGACTGGGAAATTGCAAGGTTGTGAGGATTTGTAAAGGACAAATGTCTTTACAGGAAGAGAGCAGAGTTGGCAGTGCTCTGAGAACATTCCTTATAGCGATTAGCTGCAGGTCTCCCACAGCCTCACATAGGGCGTGAAGAGTTCCTTAGACACAATCTTTCTTGTCCCTTCTCCCTCTCAGCCTAGGCAAGATTTCTATCTCCTGATGGTACCACAGGTTCTCCAAGAAAGGTGAGGACTTTTTTTCCTTTTATATTCGCAGAGACTACAACAATAATAGTTGTTTTTGAAGACAATAGTGGGGATATTCTGAGGCTGAGAGAATTAATTAACTTTCCTCAAATCATACTCTGAGTGGTGAAGCTAAATCTGGATTCTGGTTTATATAACTCTAGGATGTGTTATAATCATTACCTTCCCAGCAGTGCTAAGGTGTTACCAGTTCAGAATTTCTTCGCTTAGAAGCCTGAATGACCTCCCAGAAGAATAGAGGTTGGATGGAGCTGGCTTTATTTGATGTTGAAGAGCTTTGTGGAGTTGAACATGTGATAGCTTGGATGCTTCTCATGTCATCACAGTAGTAGTAATAAAATTAATCATGGCAATGAGATAAGCATGACTTGAACCTTATGGTTTCCAAAGCATTTTTTTTTTTTTGCATGATCTCATTTATAACTACTTGGCTTGGTCAACAGAGTAGGTATTATGTATGGTTACAGGGATTGAATTTCAAGTTGAAGTTTGAGCAGTATATTCAAAAACAATATAGACTTCAAAAATGTTTATGACGACCCCACAATAGGAAGTATTTCCTGTGGAAGCCAGAACCTATGCCTTTTGATCTTTTACCTTATTTATCAATGTGCTTCATTAAGAAAGATTGGTTACACTAAATGAGTTGACTTTATGACATAACAACCAATTGTTACTGTCAGTTGAAAAACACTGGGTAAGAAAGAAGTCATTCCTCTGATGTGTTCCATAATACAGTGAAGTGGAAAATCATGAATTGTTTAGTGACTATCAAAACAAACCTTAACCCTGAATTAGAGTGAGGACAGTGACCCTCTGTCCTGCTCCACCATACCTCCATTCCCAGTTTTCAAGGACAACCACTTTGAAACCACTCCCATCCGCTGTTAGTCTCTGTGTATTTCTAGATGCTCTCATACTGTTTTTTTTTGTTTTTGCTTTATTTTGTTTTGTTTTAATCTTATTTCAAGCATAAGCTGATGACTTCTTGCCCAACCTCAACTCATTAAAATGTTGGGCTAGGGGTTGGGGATTTAGCTCAGTGGTAGAGCACTTGCCGAGCAAGCGCAAGGCCCTGGGTTCAGCCCTCAGCTCTCAAAAAAAAATATTGGGCTAATAGGTAGCAAGACATCAGTTTTATTGCCACTAGGATGATGTAGATATGTCAAATTTATGGACACTGATATCTTGAACAAAATAGATTCTCCAAAGTCCCAGTTACAGGCAGTATTATTTCCCTTCTTTGGGTAAAATCCATGGTGTAGAAGCAGAGATAAATCCCTGTTTTCTGAAGTCAGGGCCATCCTCATTGAATGAGGAGGAACAGAGGAGGGCTAGATTAAAAATGTTTTGTTCTTATTCACAAGTTTACTGCTAATATGTGGTAGTATTGTGTTCCCCAAAATATTGTGCACCCTAATAAATTTATCTGGGGTCAGAGAACAGACAGCCACTAGATGCAGAGGCTAGAAAATGGTGGCACTGATACCTTTAATCCTAGCATTCCAGAGACAGAAATCCCTCTGGATCTCTGTGAGTTCAAAGCCACATTGGAAACAGCCAGGCATGGTGACACAAGCCTTTAATCCCAAGAAGTGAGCCTTTAATCCCAGGGAGTGATGGCAAAAACAGAAAGATTTTTAAGGCTTGAAGACCAGAAACTAGAAGCATTTGGCTGGTTAAGCTTTCAGGCTTTTGAGCAACAGTTCAGCAGAGATTCATTCTGGATGAGGACACAGAAGCTTCCAGTCTGAGGAAACAGGATAAGCTGAGGAACTGGCGAGGTGAGGTAGCTGTAGCTTGTTCTGTTTCTCTGATCTTCCAGCTTTCACTCCAATAACTGGCCTCAGGTTTGTTTTTAGTAATAAGAACTTTTAAGATTCCTGCTAAACTAATCCAACCCAGTTCTTCTGAAGGATCAGTGAGAAATGACACACATCTCAGAAGGTTACAGTAGGCCTTGTCACCTGCAGGGAGGCTGACAGTGTAAGTCATGATGAGGCATCCATTTGTCTAAGCTCCAAACACCTCGGAGATCCAGATCCAAAACAGAGAAGTCTGAACAGCTGATTAAGGAACCAGAACCAAGATGTTTCATCTCAGTTGGGGCAATACTTTTTCTTTTTTGTCATTGGCCTGACTCAATATTGCAGTTGGCCTGTGTTTCACTACCCGGAATTTTAGTAGCAGATGCGCAGGTCTGGGAGACCCAATTGTTAATATCATTGCACAAAATTAAATTAGACTTTTAGAAACCACACAAATATTAAGACAAAGCTATGGATATGTCTGAACATAAATTAGACAGAAACCAAAGCCAAGTACTATAAGAATACTAAGCCCTTTGATTTCATTATGTTAATGGGCCAATCATCTAAGCTGGGGTGTGGAGTCTGCTTGGCACCATGAGCTCATGTTAGATTAGCATCATTGTGAATGAATGTCCTTACTAGAAACAGAATTCTAAAACTGACAAGAAACCAGAGTTGTGTGTTAGAATTGTATCTGAAGCTCCAGAATAAATCTTGGATTCACATTTAAAGATCTTTCTGCAATGGGAGGCCACACACAGCACACAGGCACAGTAGTGTTAAGGACTTCCAAGTTAGGCTTGAGAAATTTGGTATTCACTTAATTACATGGCCTGTGCAACAGACGAGATTGCCAACAGAACAGTATTCTGTTGCCTTTTTTTCTAACCCTTGGGGATTTAAATTTGCAACCTGCATCAGCAAAACGTTTGGCATTTAATTCTATTAAAATCAAAGAGCCAAACTTCTGCCTTCTGTTACATGAGCACAGTTCTTACTGACGTCAATGGAAGCTGTACATGCATAGCTGAGGGCAGATTTTGGCCTGGGCTATGGACATATGAGAGCTGGCACAACGTTCACTTCGAAGCCCTGTCCCACCGGCCTTCTGATAACATGGTCTTCTCATTCTTAACTTCCTCTCTCCTCTTTGGGAACTAAGCCTTAACCCCAAACACAAATGAAAAACACCAACTTCTACAGAAATGTGAGACAGAAAAACATTTAAAGTACCCAAGGTACCTGAGTGGGTAACAGCAAATTTTAGATTTTGGGATGCCTCTCCATAAAGCTTCCTCACTCTGTAATTTACACACTTATTAGACGGGGAAGGAGATATGCCTTGATTACTTCCATTCAATTTGGACTTTGCTTTTGAGGATGCACTGGCTACCAGGAAGGAAGTCAGCTTCCTGCCACTGCTGTGGTAAACACTGCATGAACCCCATGTCTGCACAGAGGCAACTGTTTAGTGAATATCTACTGGGAGAAGTATTCTAGTAGACAGAAGAGGATAGCTCAGTTACCCAGAGATATTCTCGTGCAGGCACTGTCTACTAAATTAGCCCATCCTCACCAAGAGCTTCAGCATGGGCTTATTCTTTTGTAAATGAGATGCTAGTGAAGTAAAGACACTTACCAGCTGGAAGCTGTGGGTCTGGGGTTTGAATCCTGGCCATCTGGCTCAAGATGAGGGGCTGCTGTTCACCCTGCTAAGCTGCCTCTTAGTTCAAATGTATGTATTATTTATCATTAATTAGTTATAAGTCAAATCATGTTTATTGATAGCTGAGAAAGGAAAGCTTTGCTATAAGACCCTGTGGAGAGTTGTTTGCATGGTCCTCATCATCTGAGCAAGATGCCCGTCCCCTCACTCCTGCCATGCCCCCAGCCAGACGGTTTTTCTAATGTAGGAAATATACTAACTTCCCAGACTAAACAAGCATTCTACTGTGGACATTTTTTCAGCAGTGAGGGACATGAATTTTGAGACTAATTTTATACATACCTCATTTAAACACATGAACAAGGGTTACACTGAGCACTGATTGTCCCCTTCAGTGAACTTCTCTTCAGTCATTCTTTCCCTTCTTTATCTTTTATTTTCTTTTTAAATGAAATATACTCAGGCTATGCACTGGCAATGTTAGGGAGATTCACAACAGCTTGTTTTTGCGGCAGAGCCTCTCTGTAGACGAGGCTAGCTTGGAATTCGTAGCAATCCTACTTCATCCTCTTGAGTGCTGGGATCCAAGTACAAGCCATCAATCCCATCTGCTTCAAGACTCATTTTTATTCTAGGTCTTGCTTGCCTTTCCCTTTATAAGAATATCCCTGATGTTATCATAGAGTTTGGTGAATGCAGGAACAGAACTGTTGACTTCACTCGGAAGTTCAAGGACACATCTGTAATCAGAAGATTCTGTAACCAGAAGATGAAACCTTTTCTCTTTGTCCAAAGTCCTACAGGCAACAATGCAAAAAGACTGTCTTTAATCACAGTCTCTGTGGAGGAATTTCTGAGTTTAGGTTTGGTCTTCATGTTGCCCAGTTGGGGAGACATTTAGGAGACTCATTCACAGACCTTATCTTGTTCTGGGCACCTCATGGCCTTCGATTTCAGTGGGAATCCTTATTCTATTCTTCTACACTTGGGTGGCAAGTGTTTTTTTGCAGACCTCTTTGCTTACAAGGTTATCTCACAGAACCCTGCTGGTGGTGGGCAAATGTGCCTTCACTTAGAGAAAAGCAGACTTTATTGTTTGGCAGGATATGAAGAAATCAAGAAAGTAAGCATGAGAGGAAGGGACAGTGAGGAATACTATTTTAAGCTTTTTGAATTTCCAAGGTAACAAATCTAGTTGTTTGGGGATTGAAGAGTATGTCCTCCCTTCAGTCATATGACTTGTGAATAACAGCAAAGCTCAGAGCCCAGGGCTTTAACCCTCTAAACCATGCCCCCTTCATTCCAAGTACAGCTGAACAAGGGCCGGAAGCACCCACTCCCCACCCCTGCCCTGGAAGAGATTTGGATTTGTGTCAATTAACAAATTCTATTAACTCATTCTATTGGCAGGACATGCAACCTTTAATGTGTTCATGCCCATACTTAGAAATATTGTGATGTTTTACTTTCGTTATTGTCAAAATTTCAATTAGGTTTTACTGTTTTCACATGTCATCTCTTACTACATTAGAAGCTCTTTCAGAGCCTAATATATTTTGAGCTTATTTCAACAATTTCAGAGTCAACAGGTATGTCTTCATTCTCTACAACATCCTGTAACGATAACTGTTGGCTTCTAGACTGCGTCCTCTACTGGCAGCAGACTCGCTATCTCAGAAAGTATCTGCTAGATCATGACTGAAGAGTGCTAGTTACATACATATAAACACACACACACACACACATATACATATACACACAGATACACATACACACATACATACACACATACACATATATACACACACACATATACTCACATACACACATACATGTATACATATACACACAAACATACACACACATATATACACATACACGCACATACACACAAATATACACATACATACACACACATATACTCACATACACACTACACATATACATATATACACAAACACATACACACATATACATATACACATACATACACACATATATACATATACACACATATATACATATACACACATACATACACACATACACATATATATATGCACACACACACATACTCACATACACACATACACACAAACATACACACACATATACACACACATACACACATATATACACACACATATATACACATACACACATATACACATACATACACACATATACATATATACATATACACATACATATACACATACACACATACATACACACATACACACATATATATATACACACACATATACTCACATACACACATATACGTATACATATACACACAAACACATACACACATATACACACATACACACATACATATGCACATACACATATATATACACACACACACACACACACACACACACACACACACACACACACACACACACACCCCAAGGGGGAAAATGAGATCAAGAACTTATGTCACTAACTTCAGTTTTATTCCTGAACAGAAACTTGGACCCTGTAGAGAGCCCTTCCGAAACTGTGTTTTGCTTGGCCCACATGGCATTTTTTAAAATTAATAAAGCAACATTGAAGAAGCTCAGAGATTTTGCATAAAAATAAGAGTTTCTGGCTCTCACTGAACAAGAGAAGCTCAAGAGGCTGCACCAGGGTTCCCACAGGGCAGCACTTAGACAGACCTGGGTGGGGCCACTTCCTTTGCAGGGAGCATATGCTCTCCAGCTCTCCACAGCCCCGCGCTCCCCAGAGACGTCCACATCCTGTGAACGAATGTCACTGGCCATTGGCTGTCAGGCATGAAGTATTGTTTTCTTGTTATCCGGGAGCATCACTCCCTTATGCTGTCTTCCTAAGACTTATAGGTGTTTATTTACAGTTGTACCCTAGAAGTAGACAGTTTAGAACAAATATTCTTTATCTTTGATGCAAAAGATTTTTCAATACTTGAAGTCTACCTTGTCTTTAGTTGCTATTTTTTTTTAAAGACAGATTTCAATTCCTTCTAGTACTCTCTCTCCTCTCTGGACATTGTTAATTTGTCTAGACCCCTTTGAAAATAACTATTAGTTAATTAATTGATGCATGTGTGTGCATGCCTGTGTGGAGGTCAGAAGAGGGCAGCAGATCCCTAGAAGCTGGAATTGTGTTTGTGGGTTGGTCAGCTTGTTATGTGGGTGCTGGGGTCTGAACTCTGGTCCTCATGATTATTCAGCAAGCACTCTGAACCACTTAACCAACTCAACCCCTCTAGGTGTCTATTCAAACAATAGATTCAGAATTACCAGAATTGGAAGCATGGGCTTCTATTATCCTTGGCAATTCTTAAGTTCTATGAGTGCTTTCTGAATCTGGAGAACCATGTATGTTGAGTAGAGATGGTGGGCATTTTCTAGTCTGTCTGTATAGCATCCTTCATTTTTCTGAGCATCCCCCTTGCTTCCTAATTTACCCTTCTCTGTTAACTGTTTGCTGCTTTAGAGACCTTCTCTCCTTGACTATGGTGATTCATTCCCAAGTGGGTACCTCTTACAAGCCAAAACAATCTTTATCCATTTCCTTCTTTCCTTCCTTCCTTCTTTCCTTCCTTCCTTCCTTCCTCCCTTCCTTCCTTCCTCCCTCCCTCCCTTCCTTCCTTCCTCCCTCCCTCCCTCCCTTCCTTCCTTCCTCCCTCCCTCCCTCCCTTCCTTCCTCCCTCCCTTCCTCCCTCCCTTCCTCCCTCCCTTCCTCCCTCCCTTCCTTCCTCCCTCCCTTCCTCCCTCCCTTCCTTCCTCCCTCCCTCCCTCCCTCCCTCCCTCCCTTCCTCCCTCCCTCCCTCCCTTCCTTCCTCTTTTTAAAGATTTATTTACTTTTATTTTATGTGGTTACTAAATCAATAAAAGATATTTATTTACTTTTACTTTACTGTATGATTGCTTTGCCTGCATGGATATATGCATACCCATGGAGGTCCGAAGAGGGTATCTGGTCCCATGGAACTAGAGTTACAGATGGTTGTAAGCTGCCTTGAGAGTGCTGGGAACTGAACTTGGCTCCTTTAAACAAACAAACAAACAACCCAATAGCTGTTGCTTACTGAGCTGTCTCTCCAGGTCTTCCCCATGCCTTTTCTAATCAGAATGTGCAAGTGTTGTTTCTGAGATGGTGAGGATGCAGGACATAAATCTGAATTTGTGGGTACTAATCCTCCCTGCTTGCTAGAACTGCTAGTCAGTGATAAATGTAACAAAGAGAGAAGTAGAATAGTGGCAAGGAAACAGGACAAGTGGCATCTCTGAGTCCCCATGCCTCTCACATAGACTGATCCCGTTTTAGTTAGAGGAGACTGCATCTGTGTTATTTCATTTAGTTCCCTTTCCCCTTCTTTCCCAATCCTTCCTTCCTCCCACCCTTTTTCCTTGCCTTGTTCACTCTTTTTTCTTTTTAATTGTTTTTTCTTATGCTAATATATTGCCTTCATCCTGATGGTAACCAAGAAAATCCTAGCAGGCATATTGGGATCCTCTAAGGTGATGTGCCCACCTCACAGGACAAATGGCCATGTAGCTAATTGGGAAACTTGCCCTCACTAGGGTGGGTCATGAACTTCCTTTGGTTTCTAGTCCACAGCAATTAGTTCAGGGTTACATACTTTTGGAAAACAGTTATATAGCGAAGTGACTTCAATTATGTTTTCCTAATCCTTGTTTTTAATGGATAGTAAACTAACTGCAAAGGCTGGTTAAAAATTTAATAGGCTGGAATCTTGGGGTAGGTTACTAGTCTGAGAGTAGATAATAATAAAGGCTTCAATCTCTGTTCAGGGTTCTGCATCAAACTTATTCTAAGAACCTTGAATAGTCTAAGTGGAAGTTCATTAAATATAATATAAGTAAGTGGTTTGGAGTCCTGGGACTAGGAGACATTTAACATGATCTCACAATGAAAAGGACAGGCTGGTATCATTGCTCCAGTATCTATTTCCATGGAGTGTATGTGTGATGCCCAAACTTGGTATTTATCTCAGATCTGCTTGTGCTTTGAGAGGGAAGACCATGGTAGATTGCAGCCACCACAAGCTTTCTTGAATAATTCCCCTCTCTCATAGTCACACAAAGTGATCTGAGGCTAGCCAAAAAAGACCCATTGTAAGGAATGAAGCTTGCTGAAGGCTGGCCTTATCATAGTCCATGCTTTCTGGACAATTGTCAACTCATGTTTTAATTTATTGTGTGGTCAGTGACCTTTTGGGTTTGTGAGCAGGTCACTGTCCCTCTCCTAGCTTGTGGTAACTGAACAACTGCTTGCAACATTTCCCTGGACCTGATTTTGTGATGTCTTTCGCTGTGTATGTATGTATCTGGAGATCACCGTGTTCTTTCAATAATAAATGAGAACACCCTGCTCTAGGTTTGAAACATTTACAGCTCTTTGCAATTTAATAAGAAACATGACTCCTAAGTGAGTATTTGTATTTAGATTCACATGAACAAATAAACATATTTAAGTCAAAGTAGAGGTGATACTTTGAAAAAATTTATATGTAGAAATACACAAACATGTGTAGAAGTTTGAACCTTAATTAATTCAGTAAAAATAATCATTCTTCTAGTTGTTTTCTTTCCTTTTCCATCCCTGAAATGTGAATTCTTTCCTACATATGTTCTGTTTCTAGGTATTTATATTTCAAAAGTAAAAAAAAAAAAAAGAGGCTTTAAGAAGAATAAAATTTGTTTTGTTCCTAAACAAAAAATATAATGATTTTTTTTCAGTTTCTGATACGATTTATTTCTAAAACCTTTTTCAACATAACAGTTTTAAAAGTTAAACATCCCTATATGTATATACAAATATACATAAGCAATTAACACTTCACATCTGATTTTCATGCTTCTTATTGTTGTAAAGTAGTAGCTGCAATTAGGCTTCTTTACCACAAATCTCTTTTGACCAACAACACAAAGTTAGAAAATTTCTGAATGAATTTAAAGATGCATTATGTTGTCATCCAATAAATTAACCATAACAAGTTCTTACCAGAATTAGTCAATACCATTTTCCCCAAATCTATGTATGTGATAAAGTACATAGTAAATCTATACATGGTTACTGTTAATATCATACATATAGGCAAATGCCCAGCGTATCTGCCTTGTATGTCCTTGAGAAATCATCCTGAAGTAGCTCATTTCAAATGCTAACACATGTTTTACTTGTCTTATCGTCTGAGCAAATTGGTTTTTCTTTAATATATTAGTACCTAGGATACAGCTGGGTTACCATTAACTGGCTTTCATCAACTTCCCTTGCTTCCAATCGTAAACCACAGCATGTACATATAAAAAGACAACACAAACACGCTCAACCTCAGAGCTAAGAGCACAGAAATCGGAACCTGAAGGCAAATTCTCAGAGTCGGTGGGCACATCTATTCTGAATTTTTTCTGTCTGTTGAAAGTTAGTGGTTGCTAGTAGATATCGTCTAATTGTTTTATTATCCTCCTTCATATTCAATTCCTATGACTTTTGAAAGGTGAATATAAAGCACAAAGAATGGCTTTTTTCGTAATGAAATTTATTATTACCATAAAACTCCTCTAGGTGAAGTTGTCCTATACCACTTCATTCCCATTCCCATCCCTCAATGTACTTTCTCACACACCCCAAATTCAAACTCTCTCCCCCATTTAAACTGACGAAGTAAAGGACAAAACAAACAAACAAAAACCGGAAAAATAAAAGCAAACCCTTGAAACTTAACATGGAAGCAAACAGGCCAACAATGAGCTGCTGTATCCACATTCACATCTTGCTGTTGTTATTTTCCTGTCAAAAATGGGAAAGCCCTTTTCAAGGTTACACCCATGTGATTGGCTGTAAAAGAGCTGGGAGACTGTGTGTCAGTCTTTGCAATAGTCTGAGAAGAGTGATTGCTTCCTTGACTTTGTGGCCCTGATCATCCCTAAGTGGTCGAGTCAACGCGTCTCCAGAGGAGAGCTTTCTAATGGGTTTCCTGTGGTCCATTGCCCTTGGGTTCATCCATCACAGCAGGTCGCCATGGTGATGCTGCTGCACTCTTCAGCCTCTTTCTGAACCTTCTGTGATAGTGACGCCAAGATCTCATTTATGAAATTAATGCTTTGTGGTTCAACTTTAAAGTTGCTAATAAAAGACAATCTCCTGTGGGTTCAGCAGGGAAAAAGTGATCAACCAAACTAATGTAACTTCTAGGGTACTTCTCTGTTCAGTCTTCAACCAGCTTCCTTAAAAAAATAAAAGCAGGACCCATGCTGATTATTGATCTTAGGGATGAACAATTAAGAAAGAAGAAAAACTTTGGAAGCTTCATTTTTCTGTTTTTTTCCAAGCTTCTGATTTTAAGACATGTCAGCTGGCTCTATCATTCTTTCAGAAGTCAATTTATTCCAGGCCATTGGAACAGAGTGGAGATGCCTCAGAAAATGTTACAGCTTATGTGTATTTAAACTATTATATAGTCATCACAATGGAGATGGGTTAGATATATTCTCAGTCATTCTGATAGACTATCTATCCAGAACTCCCTTCCCAGAGAAATAATTAATGAGATTAGAATGATCAATTATGGATTCATTTTTCTAAGGATTTGCATTGTTGGATGGTGCCAACTAAGCTTTTTTTAGGAGCATTTTTCTTAAAAGTGTCTTAGTTCTCTAAAACAAATAATGTCTTTGGTCAAACTCACAGGTGAAAGAGAAAACTGATATCTATTTCATGTAATGTCAGGGAAGTATTAAGGCAATATTTCCATCTTGTCCAGGAAAAGTGGGTTAGTGATAAAGAATGCTTGAGCATGTCATCGCAAACTAAATTGATTCTTTTCAAAACTGTTTACCTCACATTGAATCAAAACACTACCTATTGGTGGATCTTTTGGAGCTAGGTGTAACTATTGAATAGTTTCTTGAATGGAGATGATACCATCCTATGTCTGAGGTCTGAGATTGCATCAAGAGGAAATCAAGAGAAATCAAGCTAGACACCAGGATTCATTGCTCTTTGCTTTGTGATTACTTCTACTCCTTCACACTCCTGCTCTGACAGCTTCAGCCATTTTTGCTGTTAAGCCTTCTCGACCACAATGGACCCTCAGACCATGAGCCAAAACAAACTTCTTTCCTTGAGTGACTGTCCTTAAATATTTTATCACAGCAGTGGGACAAGTAACCAATGAAAACTTCTTGTAGAGTCCACATCCCAAGATTCTCCCCCAGGCCTCCTAATAGAAGGGATTTATGTCCAAAGCATGAGACTGCAGTGTTCTAGACAGTTAAACATTGGCGACTGAACTGACTGTGTACTTTCTTATTGCTGTTGAGGTTAGTTACTTTCAATTTAGTGAGCTAAAGGAACACAAAGTTATTATATCATTATCCTGTAGACCAGAAGTCTGACACAGTTCTCTCTGGTCTAACCTGGGTTAAAAATGAAGATTTGGGATGGTTGTATTACTTCTGGAGGCTTTAGGGGAGAATCAGTGGTTTTAGCTATTCCAGCTTCTAGAGGCTGCTCGCATTCCTTGGCTGGTGTTCCTTGTCCAATTTCACAGCCAGCAGTGGCTAGTCAAGTCTGCCTCATATTTCACAACCCTGACAGTGACTTCACTTCTGCCTCCCATTTCCACTTTAGAGAACACTTTGATGACATTGGGCTGACTTGGCTATTTCAGGGGGAATCTCTCCTTTTTGAGGTCAACTAATCATCCATGCTAATTCCATTTGTAACTCTAATTCCCACACACCCTAATTTGCTTTTGTAATTTGTCCTATAAAACAACACATTGGCAGATTTCAGGGGAAGGATGTGGGTATGTTTGGGTAGCCAATCTTGTCTTCCTTGTTGCTAGGAGTCTTAAGAGATGCTCAGTATCAAAGATTTTAAACACACATAGGCATAACTGAAACTTTCTGACCCTCAGAACTCAAGAACTCTTAGACAGCATGTTCAGCATTACAGGGTGTGATTCAACTTACTCTCTAGTAATGAGGTTGCGACTTCAGCAGCATGACCGAGAAGTTTGGAGAAAGTAGATTCCGTTTCATTGTCAAGTTTGAACAAGAAATTGGCTTTTGGCATTTCAGAATGTTCTCTATGTTTTCATGCACAGAGAAGAGATGTGTTATGGGATGTCTTTCTGTATGCTATGAATATGTGTTGCTCTGGTTGGTTGATAAATAAAGCTGCCTTGGCCTATGGCAAGAAAGCTTATAGTCAGTTGGGAAATCCAAGCAGAGATACAGGGAGAAGAAGGGCAGAGTCACAGAGACACCAGTATGCCACTGGAGGAGCAACAAGATGCCAGCAGACCAGTAACACCACATGGCAACACATAAATTAATAGAAATAGGTTGAGTCAAGTTATAAGAGCTAGCTAGCAAGAAGCCTGACCTATAGGCCATCTAGTTTATAATTAATATAAGCCTCTGAATGATTATTTATAAGCAGCTGTGGACCTCAGGGCCAGGGGGCCATAGGGCTGGGTAGGACTGAAAAACTTCTGCCTACATTTGGTGCTCAACATGGTAGCAAGAATTTCCACCCAAAAACTGAGAAAACTTTAAAAAAGGGTTCTAAAATGGAGCCAAGAACAGCTTGCTCATGGCGGGCTGCAGTACAGAGATGCATCTTTAGATTATAAAATGCCTCTTTAGATTAGGAGAGGGAATAGTTCCTTTGAAGCAGTTTTGTTTTGTTTATTGAGGAGGAGTAGAGGTAGGGAATTGACACACAGCAGAGGAGGAATAGCACATATAAATACAACGCTTAAGAGCTAAGCTTCTTTATGCAAGATGAAAACAAGTAAATTTTAAGTTTCATTTTGTACATTGCTTTGTTATTAGGGTGCTTTCTGGAAACTTTGAAGACTTATTGATATGGCTGTGAAGTGTTCACTATTGGTTAAATCTTTAGATCTCTGATAGATGGTGATATTTTATTTGTGCCAAAATGTGATTTTATTTGTATGTTAATAAATAAAGTTGCCTGGGGTCAGAGCTAATAGCAAGCCATAGCAGAAGCCAGCAGTGGTGGTACATGCCTTTAATCCAATCACATGGCAGGCAGAGTCTGTGTGTTCAAGGACACAGCCAGCATGGAGACACACGCCTTTAATCTCAAGACCAACCATAGAAGACCTGGAGGTCTGTATAGACAGGCAGTGACGAGGAGGCCATGTGGTTGGGTTTACAACCAATGAGAAGGCAGAACAGAAAGTCAATAAAAAGATAGACACACAGGAAGTAGCTCTCTTTCTCAGGGGAAGGAAGGATGGCAGTGGCAGCGGGTGGTAAGAAGGTGGTTTTAGTCTCAGCTCTTAGCTACTGCTCTCACCTCTTGGGCTTTTAACTCCGCGTTTGGCTCTGTGTTTCTTATTTAATAAGACTGCTACATCTATACTGGTATGCAGAGAAGCCCTATGTTTATTCTTTATGACACACTGGCACATTGTTGGTAAAATGGTTGACAGATAATCACATTCTTCAGGGAAGCAACCTAAAGAATAGCCAGAATGTAAATATATTTAACAAAACAGCTCTTTTCCTTGTGAACTGTGTTTCTAGTCACCTTACTCCTTCTTCCTCAACCCATTAAATCAAGCCTATGGTGCATTTACTTTACTGATGATGGATATGGGAGAGCCAGTTCACTGTGGGCAGTGCCACTCTTGGGCTGCTGGTCTTGGGTGCTGTAAACAAGCAGACTGGCTAAGCCACCTGGAGCAAATCAGTTAGCAGCTCTCCTTCATGGCTTCTGCTTCAGTTTCTAGCTCCAGGTTCATGTCCATACTTCCCTCCATGGTAGACTGTAAGTTTCCTCCCCAAGGTTCTTTGGGTCATGGTGTTTTGTTGTAGCAATAGAAACCCTAACTTAAACAAACCTAAAGGCATTGAAGTGGAAGGAACCAGGCATAAAGGAATCCACATATTGCTATTTCATTTATAAGAACTTTAAGACCAGATAAAACACATCAATAACAGAAAATATAGGTCATTGACCATCTGGAAGAAGAGGTAGAGCAATTGCCTAAAATGAGCAGGAATAATTTTCAGGGAGAGAGAAATTGTGTTAGAGTGTTGACTACACTAGTATCTATGTAGATGTATAGACTTAAGGATCCTTTAACTTAAAATGCTTGGGCCCACAGGTATTTCAGAATTTTTTTAAATTGAGATTTTGGTATGTTTGTATGTGCTGAGACATCTTGAGGTTGCAACCCAAGTGTAATCATGTAATTCATGGTTGTTTTATGTGTATCATATGCACTTAGCCAGAAGGAAATTTTATGGAATATGTTTAGTGATCTGCATTCTAACTGTGATTGTCCTGTGAGGTCAGGCATAGGGATTTTTGTTGTTTGTTTTTCTGTTTCTGCAAAGTTTCATTGAAACCAGGGTCAAAATTAGAGCTAAATGGATCATGAAAACTCAGGGTGAGATATCTTTGTTTAAATTGTTGACATTCGCTCATCATACATTACTTGTTGAATTAAATTTGTTTCCCTTTGAGATAGGTTTCTCTGTGTAGCTTTGAAGCCTGTCCTGGAACTATCTCTGTCAACCAGACTGGCCTTGAACTCACAGAGATCCACCTGCCTCTGCCTTCCGATTGCTGAGATTAAAGGCATGCGCTACCACTGCCTGGCTGAATTAAATATTTTAACATGTTAAAATATTGCTTATCTTGATGGATGTTTTTGAGGTTCCCCATAGACTTTGTGCACAAAGAGACTGCCTCACTCATACTAGCCCCAGCCCTACATAAAACCATTCACTCTAGACTTTGCAGGAAGCATGCCAAGCTCTACTCTTCTCTATCACACAGGGCCCATTTTTCTTGATGATGTTCTTCTAAGGCTCACTAAATGTGGTTCTACTTTGACCTCCTTAATTCTAAAACTTCTGTCTGGTCACACTGAGAATCTTACACTGGACTCTGAAGTAAGACAGTGCTTTCTTTCTGAATTCCATATTGTCTTCTGAGCAGACGCTCAAGTGTTAAGAAAAGACCTCCAAGTTTAGGTAGGTCAGCCCAGTGCTTTCCAGCAATTGTTAATGCTACCAGGAAGCTGCAGAGAAGAAACATAAGCCTGATTTTCATGCTTTTCTTATAAAATCATTTTCCCTTTCATACCACCTGTACCAGACTAGTCTTCTCTCTTACACTCTTTCCACCCATGGTGTCTTTTTTACTTTTCTGATTTCTATGGTTACTCCAAGTTATATACTCAAATATGAACATTTAAAACTATGAATCACAGATGTGAGAGAACATCTGGGTCTAGGTTAATCACTCCTCCCCCTCACACAATAATTCCACTCATTTAACTATAATTTTTACAATTTCATTTTTCCTTACAGATGAATAGTATTCCAATGTATATATGTGGCACATTTTCATTGTCCATTCATCATTTGAAGGCCATTTATGTTGTTTTCATTTCCTAGCTTTTGTGAATAGAGCAAATACCTGTTGGAGAATGTTTAATACTTTGGGCAAGGCTAAGGAGTAGTATAGTTGGGTCGTATTGTAGATTTATTTTTTCCCTTTTGAAATTCTCCACGTTGCTTTCTGGAGTGGTTGAAGTTGTTTGATTTCTCATGGAAGTGAATGAGGGCCCAGCTTTCCCCATATCTTGGCTAGCCTTTGTTGTTGGTTATTTTGTTGATCTTAGTCATTCTGACTAGGGTAAGATGAAATCTCAAAATTGTTTTATTTTGGATTTCTGTAATTGTTAAGGATTATTTTTTTGAGATATTTCTTAGCCATTTTATTTCTTCATTTGAAAACTCTCTTTTTATATTCATAGCCCACTTAAAAAAACAGCAGATCATTTGTTTCTTGAGCTCTTTGTATATTCTAGCTATTAATCCTCCACCAGAAGTATAACTGGCAAAGAATCTCTCCCACCCTATGGGTTGTTCTTCATTTGACTGATCATTTTCTTAGTTGTGAAGAAACTTTTCAGTTTTATGAGGTCCTGTTTGTCAATAGTTGGCCTTATTCCTGAGCAAATGGAATCCTATTCAAAATGTCCTTTCCTAGGTTTTCCTTTTTTTTTTTTTTTTAGCTTATAGCATGTGACTATTGGAAAAGTTTCAAATTTTGAAGAAATTCAGATTTGAAACTTTGAGATTAGTGATATTCAACCTGCATATAGTCTTTTTGTAAAAAATGTTAAATTATAAACTTAAAATGAGCATTTTAGTGTGTGGAAATTATTGTTCAATAAAATTAATTCAAATAATACCTCCATTGTGTGTGTGTGTGTGTGTGTGTGTGTGTGTGTGCTGGGAATCCAAACTAAGGCATTGTACATGTTAATATGTAACTTAGCACTGAGATATACTGCAGTCAATTAAAGTGACTGAAAATGTTTTAAAACATCTTTAGTTATTCATATTCCAACCTCCAGGTAACTTAAAAAAAGAGATACATAGGTACAATACCAGTTCATAAAACAATGTTTTAAATTATAGATCAAGTTTCAGTCTTGCTGTGGATATTGATCGCTCTGTATACTGTGAATATGTTGCTCTGATTTGGTTGCTAAATAAAGTGCTGATTGGCCACAAGCCAGGCAGGAAGTATAGTATAGGTGGGACAAGCAGAGAGGAGAATTCTGAGAATGGGAAGGCTGAGTCAGGAGATGCTGCCAGCCACTGCCACGATAAGAAGCAAGATATAAAGTACCAGTAAGTCACAAGCCATGTGGCAACTTATAGATTAATAGAAATATTTTAATTCAAGATATAAGAACTAGATAGCAAGAAGCCTGCCATGTCCATCCAATTTATAAGTAATGTAAGTCTCTGTGTGTTTACTTGGGTCTGAGTGTCTGTGGGCCCAAGTGGGACTGGCAAAAACTCCAGCTATTCAATCTCACTAGGTATTTTGCAAGAGACCAGTGAATTTTGACAAGAAGGACAAATCCTTTTTCTATATTTACACATTATGTGAAGGACAGAATCTTATACCATTGTCTCTTTTGCTTTTCAGGATTTCAAATGCAGACTAGATTTATGTGATTGGGTCTTGGGTGTAGTTTGCCTATGCAATTGTACGAGCTGATTCTGTCTGCCCCCTCTGGTAGAGAACTCTTACCCAAACAGACTTCTGCTTCACTTGTTTTTCTCACTTATTTTCTATAGCCAGTTGAATAAACTTATTGGCTACATTTTCCTAAATTTTTGAATAATGTCATCTTCTTTTATTATTTAATTTTAAAGCTCTTATCTAGTTCTTCCTTTTCTCTTACTCACCTCTTCTCTACCTCCCTCCTTCTCACTTAATGAGATATGTATCAAAATATAAAGTACAGTTTTCAGTGTTGAGACAGGAAATCACAATCTAATGGAAGTTGAGAGATCTGAGCTTCTTCTATTACCTGATCAACAACTCTACAAACTTTTCCATAATCTTAGCCCAGTTTGCTCATTTAAATGAGAAGGTTCATTTATATGCCTGTGTGAAAATGATCTTGTATAACCCACTATCATGTATTTAAAAAATAAATAAAATGAAAGGGCTAAAATTTTCTGACTAGTTCCTTTTATTCAGTAGCAGCCAGCAAATATCATCATCATTATCACTGGGAGAGAAGGATTTGGGAATAGTAATAACATAGGATCTAAGTACAGAGTCGTAATTTCTGACTGGCATGATAGGGATGAGTTCCCAGAAGGAAGGACACTTGAACTGTCCTCAAAGATGAGTGAGAATTTGTTAATTGGAAAATTAAGAGAGCTTCTGTTTGGATGGGTCATCAATGCAGTCCCTACGTGATCTCATCCAGGAAGACTAATGAGTCAGACTTCAAAAATGAAGAGCCTGAAGCTCCCAATGGAGCAGCAGCAGCAGAGATAAGGGGGGAACCATTAAGATGAGGCTGGTCCATTCACTTCCTGCTGAACCTGAGCGGATCCTAAGCCAGTGACTCATCGCTAGGACAAAGTACGCACCTGTCGCCTAAATCCGGTGATAGCTGGTTTATTTTTATCTGGCTTCTGTAAACTCTTTTTTGTTCCATTATTAATACTCAGTGTGCTAGGTGAGACAGGATTAGAGATGGAATAAAATCTATTTAAGCTTTTTTTTTCTGACTTGTTACTGATTTCTGTGGCAAAGGAAGTGAATTCTACGTCACCCTGTCTTCCTTTCTTTCTGAAAAAAATATTCTCTACTGAGCCACAGACAAGCAGTGGCTTCTGCATTTTGTTCCACAGTGAATGGACTTAGTGTTTATTGAGCCTTGGACTTCAGGGATTTGATTTAGTCCTTACAAGAGTCTGTGAAAGGAGGTCTACTGATTCTATTCTATGGATGATACCCAAAGTTGCAGTACAAGCTGACCAAAGTGAACTGGCCTAGATGAGAGAGATGCTTTTGATGACTTTCTCTAATGATTCTAGTTCCCATGACAATGTGCTCTTAAGATATACTTGAGCCTAGAAAGAACACTTCAGGCAGAAGGCAGAGCCCTAAAGGCTTTTCCTCTTTTTCTCCATTTAGAACCACACCCCTCAATAAGCTATTGAGTGTCAAGTGTCTTTATAAAAATGATACCCAGATTCCCATTTTGTCCCTGGAACTCCAAGAGAGCTCAGCTCTCCCCTTTGTAGCAGACTGTCACATACATAAAGGCAGTTTAATTGAAGATGCCCTCATCATCCCACCCCCTCTCTCCTTAGCATTTTCTTTTTAAGGGGAAACGTTTTCCATTTGGAGGCAGAGAATCAATGATTGATATGGTTTCAATGTTTGCATCTCTCCAAAATTCGTATTGAAATCCAATCTTCGAACATTAGTAGTAGGTGTGAGCCCTTAGGTGGGTGGCGGCCCATGTCTGTAATCCCAACATTAGGGAAGCTGAAACTGAAGGATTGCTATGAGTTCTAAGCCAGCCTGGGGCACACAGTGAGTTCCAGGTTAGCCTGGGCTACAGATTGAGTTCTGGAAACAACAAACAAAACAGTGGGATCTTTCCAGATGATGAGAGCCTGAGATCCTGATCTCATGAATGGAATCAGAAAGGGCTTGAGGTAGCCTGTTGAGCTCTATTGTCTTTTCAGCTATGTGAGGACATTTTGCTACTCTAGGGGATATAGCAGCAAGGCATCATCATGGAAGCAGAGAGTACAACCTCACCAGGCACCAAGTTTAGTACTATCCTGATCTTGGATTTCCTAGCCTGAAGAACTAGGTGGGCTAAGTGTATTTTTGTTCTTTCTCAATTGTTCAGTCTTTGGTATTTTGGTAGAATAGTAAGAATGAGTAACAATGGCCATGTGACCTAGTTCTAGAAATCTGATTGGTTTTCAAAGGCTCTGTAGGTGGACAACATTCAATTGTGTCAATGATTTTTCTTAACTTCTGAATAGTGACTGCTACTTTCAGCTTTATTTCTTTAAAACGTATCCATTCCCTGACATTTCAAGTTTGTGTTCTGTTTCCTGCACAAGTACAACTTGAGAACTTCTTTAAGATTAGTACAGTTTCAAAATGTGACTGATTTAAGGTATATTCTTTGTTCAATTTTTCTAATCTTATCAAATTCCCATATGCCTAGAGCCTCTTCCTCAACTGTTCTTGAAAACTAGAGAAAGACTTCCATTAGTTAAAATGTTCTTCTTTCATTAAAAAGACAGTGCTATGGTGGCATTTCTACTTTCTTCCCCCTTCCTGCCTTGCTTTGACTTGTGGTGGCATTAATTGGGCCATGATCAATCTGCTAAAAGACAGCAAATAGGGAGAGGCAGGTGGAAGGAGCAAAGCATGAATATTAATTAGTTAAGATTCCAAACAGAAGCCTTTTAATTATATTAAAATGCACAAGCCTGCGGGCAATGAGAGAGCTCCTACTATAAACCTGTTGACAGGCCGTTACCTCAGCAACGTCAATGCCTTTTAATGAGTGAATATATACATTTCAAGTGGAGGAGAGAAAAATACTTTTGTGTTTATAAATATTAAAAGAAAACTATCAAAGGATGAGATATCCATGACAGCTCTTCTTAGGTCAGAGGTGTTCGGGAATGGCTGGCACAATTCATCTCAGGCTGTGAAACCGCAGCTTGTGGCTAAGGTGAGGACCGATTCAATTACAAACAGAAGGCTGAGCCAGGGGGAGCCAGGGGCTCCCCTTCTCCAGGTTGGTGAGTGAAGAAGCAACATTGACTTTTCAGGTCACTTCCGAATCACTCACCACAGGAAATGAGGAAGTCAGGTGCCTTTCTTTGGTACTTGTTAACACAAAGAAAACATTTAAAAGTTGAAGGGTGACTGGTCACCAGGGTGGAAGGAGCTATAAATTGAGAAGAGCTGAAAAATCCAGGGTAACCAAGAAATAAAATTGAATAGAACAGACCTCAGTAGGGCTAGAGTCACCTTGGAATGACCTTGTGGTGATATTTTATTTGTGCTGTGATAAATAAAGCTTGCCTGGAGATCAGGGGGGAAAGGCCAGCCATTTTAAGTGAACAAAAAGTCAGGCAGCACATGCCTTTAATCCAATCACTTAGCAGGCAGGTTCTCTGTGTGTTCAAGGCTATACTAGGGGACACAGCCAAGCATGGTGTCACATGCCTTTAATCCCAGTACCAACCATAGAGACCTGGAGGCCCATACAGATAGACAGTGACAAGGAAGTGAGGTAGCTGGGCTAAGAACCAATGAGAGGGCAGAACAGCAAGGTATATAAAGGCGTGGATAGACAGGAAGTAGCTCGCATTTGGAAACTGCAGAGTTGGTGAGGTAAGGTTGTCTGGCGGCTCTCCCTATTTCCCTGACTTCTCAAAGCTTTCACCCTTATATTTGGCTTCGTGGTTTTTTTTATTTAATAAGATCATTTAGAAATTCATCTACATGACCTCTCAAGAGGATGCCAGGGAGTGTGTGCAAGGTTGATAGCTGGTTGTGGATTGCCAGACTCAAAGGACAAAACAGAACTTAGTAACTAGCTCAATTCTTCTACTAGAGAACTAGAGGTAGGGAAGTACTGTTCTATTTAGCTTTCTGACTACTCACCTGTTCAAGTACCACATTTTTTTTTTTATCAAGTATTTTAGGGTATTTTAATAACCTCATGATTCTCAATCTGAGGACTTCCCTAAGGTGTCTGGCTACATTTCTAAGTTTATATATTCACTTGAGGAAATTAGGAGCACCACATAGCATTCATTCCTTATAGAATCATGGGAGCATCTATGAGCTGGGTCAAAATGTTCAGCTCAAATGTGAAGAAATGATAGTGTCCATTGGATCAAAGTCAACCAGACTTCAATATCTTGTATGATCATCTTCAATTTTCGGAAAAGTTGTAAGATGGAAAAAGGAGACTCACTTGAAGACTCCAGAGCATACCCTGCCCTTGAAGTTTGACACTGGCAACTATGGAAATATTATAAGCAGGAAACCATCTTTTTAAGTGCACTTAAAGTTAATACTAAGCCTTTGATATCCATCCAGTGTATTTATGGTTTAGCAAAGTTCTATGGTGGAGGTTTTCAAGACTAATAAGCTCAGAATTTATCTGTAATCTGGCACACTGCTTGCATTGTGCAGAAGTATGTATGTAAAGAATTAGTAAGGGAAAAGCATAAGTTGATCCCACCCAGCAGTGAGACTGTGTCCCAGAATAAATACTCAGTTCACAGAAATCTGCCTCAGTAGATAATGTGGATGACTTAGTTTTGCTAAAATTCCTTCCCAGAGGGAGATGTAAGCAAAGACTATACCTCCTTATAAGGTTTCAATGGCAAACTGAACTACAGTTCAACCACTCTGGGGAACCTGGAGAAGAATAAAGAAGATGCTAAAGTTCAGTTTAATGTAGACTCAGTGCCTTCTATGTGCCAGATATGACATAAAGCCGCATAAGACACAAGTCTGCCCATTCAGTCTTCTCATCCTGAGAAACACATACACAAGTAACTTCAACATCATTGGGGGAGGTGCCATCCTCCAAGTACACAGGGAAAAAATGGCCATCAATGAGCTATGGTGTCAGTGCAGACTTCTGGAAAAGAAGGGACCTGTACATAAATTGAACAAAAAGCTTGGGACAGGAAGACAGGTGGAAGAAAGAGGGTTGGAGGACATGGATTTTGCTTTTGGATCTTCCAGAGTAAAGTACAGGGTAGTTTGAGCTAGCAATTTGCTTCTTCATGAAATGATAGGAAACCCCAATTAAAAAAACAAAACAGAACATTTAACAGCATACCATTCAGTGTCTTGAGTTTCTCTTGTTTACTTGCTGAGGCGTTTGTAAGATTTCCCTGCTGATAATCTCCCAAGAACGGGGGCAACATGAATGCCTGTCACGTCTGGATAATGAATTGCAATTAATCGATACAAGCCAAGATGGTGATTTATGATGATCCACTCTCACTTGCTGACTGTATCTTTTGCTTTGTAATATCCATGACCAGATAGCCAAGCTGATGGCTAGTAGTTGGCTGGGAGCTGCACCAGGGAGAGATTCTTTCCTTATCCCTTTGGCTCTTCAATAAAGAATGGAAATGAAGCTTGGCACCAGACAACTGTATCTTATCTCTCATTCAACTTGCTCAATCAAGGACTCTCCCCTTAGACAAAGTCTCAGCAGCTAGCGAGGTTAGAATGTGGTCACTGGGAGAGGGGTCAGGAAAAAATTCCTGCATTTGCTGCCTAAATGCTGTCTGTCTTACTCTAGATTAGGGCAAGGTGGAATTTGGAAATGTTTCATTCTTCTTCATCTAATTCTGTCTCCTAATTGCCACATCTCTAGACCACTTACTAGTCTTAGATGCATTTAAGGCTTTCTGAGTATGAAATCACATCTGGAGAAAGGGTTTTACTCTCATATCTCAAAATTACCAGAAAATTCTACAGTTGCTTCAATTAAGTTCAATTGGAAAACTTGACTCTCTGAGATGTATCTAGTTCATTTAGTTAAGCTGCACATCCCCACAGCAGGACTGCTGGTCTAGGGTTAGAACTGGACAGCTTTGAAGAATGTATGGCTATTTCAGATACTGAAGACCTTGTCACATAGGGCTCACTGTTGGATATATAACAGAGATGAGTCAGAGCCTTTTGTCAAAGAGGGCACATGCTTACTTTTCTGCTTATGGTGAACTCATGCTTTTCAATGTCAGCCAATGAAGTCAGAGTTTCAAAGAGACACATGAGTGATAAATGTGGTAGTCACAGGAAATGTGGGGAACTGAAAAGCAAGAGAGTTTGGGAAGGAGACTGCTTGGCAGGGAAGGTTGATTTGGCGGGCTGGTCCTGTAACCAGACACTCCTGGACTTGTTTTGAAGGTTTAGAGAGTTGCCAATGGAAACACACCAAGTGGTTCTCATAAGACCTTCTCTTTGCAAGGGACTGGCAGTAGAGATATTCCCTGCCATTCAGTGTAAGAAAGCCTTCATGCATACATATGTTCTCTTTCATCAATAGTCTGCTGCAAGTAGTATAATGTATTATGCTTTTTGTATCTTTTAAGCCAGGTCCCTGGCTTAAAAGATCTTCACCTTTTGATTTTGCCTTTCTTGAAATGTTCCATCTTGGTTACCATACTGTGAGGAAGCCCAAGAAACCACATAGTAAAAACCAAGCCAACAACCCTAATTGAGCTCACAGCTAGCTAGTCAGTACTATCACCCACTGTGACCAAGGACATACTGATTTTTCTACTGCCATATTTGATACCTGTATAAACTGACAAAATGACCACTCCATAGTATGGTTAAGGGGAAGGTTTTTACTCATAGATATGAGAGACATAGCAGCCAGAGGCATCTGAAAGAGTCCAGAGCAGACAAAGAAAGAAGTAGACTGAACATAGTCAGTAGATTGGACATGACCAGGATTATTGTGTGAGACAGGAGAATAGCAGGGGATAGATAATAAAGAAAACATGGTGAGAGAAGCAGGAGAGAGAGAGAAAAAAAACATAGCAGGAACAGCAAGGTTAGAAGGAGAAAGAGTAGTTGAGGGGAGGGAATCCCACGAGCTGGAGAAAGTTTGGAGTTGAGAAAGAGGTGAGAAGGGCTGGGATGCTAGTATAACTTTGACATGTGTAACAGGTGTTTGTGGTACCCCGTGAGCTTTGATATGCCGATAGGTGACACAGACAGCCATATATCCCTTCTGCCAGAGGTAAGGGAAAGGATTACTTTTGGTAGAGGGCAACAGGCTTTACAAGTTCCTTAGGAATACTAGCTTTTATCTAACCACTAGAATCCTCTTAGAGGCCAGGTTGAGCTCCTTTCTGGATATTTGGACCGCTGTTTGTAGTGGGAGCATTGGAGTTTCTTTTGGACCTGACAAATAAAGAAAAGAAACAGTCAACACAAAAGATCATGAGAAGTAACTGTCACTTGAAAATCATTACCTTTTGAGAAATTTTGTTATACAGTGATAGATAATCAAAATGTCCAGAATCTTCACATTTTGGAATGCACAATTTAGCTGGCTTGACACTTTGGACAGGAAGGGGAGGCATCTTTTGAAAACTACACTGGAAGTAAGAGTCAGTGCAGGGGGCAATAGCAAGGTCACTTTCACAGAACAAGTATGGAAGGAAGAAGAGGTTGTTAATTTATATTCTGGAATATGAGAAGGATCCCAGGAAACATCAGAAGAGACTTTCAGACACCGATAGGGGTGAAAAATGAGACCCCGAGATGTGCTACTACTGAGCAGGCGTGAGCTACAGAAGCCTGAGCCATGCAAGTGGATGCTGCAGGATTGTACTGCCATTACTTGAGATGTCCTCTCTTCCTCTTGCGACTCAGATGGAATTTATTTGAGCCTCCAGTTTATATCCTGTGAAAGACCCCCCCCCCCAAGATTTCCAGGTCTAGAGTATTTATTTTCTCCTTATTTGCCCGAGATCCAAATTCTTGCCTTCTGCTTTTACAGATAGTCTCATTGTTTCAAATAACAACTTAAACATAAAACTGAAACCTTTCTTTAGTTCCCATAAGTTCTGGATGTAAAAGTAGTGATCTGTGCGGTGAGGGGATTCAGGGAAGAAGTTTGACCAAGATTTAAAATTATAGCAAAAATGAACTTCCAGTTGAACCTAAAACTATCCTCATTTTCAAAATGTTTTTAATTGCCTTAGTGCTGAGGCATTTTCATAAACAAAAGCTCAGCAGCTCTCAGCTGAGCCTCATCCTGGGTCACGGCTCTTCTCTTTCAGTATTACATAAAGAAATAAATGCATTTCTCTCATTTTCTCCAAAGAACAATGGTATATTTATTATGTTTAGTGTCTTTTATTCCATCTTAAGCAGTGTATGAGGCAGGTTACTCAGGACAGTTCCTGTCCAAGAACAATTAAACTGCTGGCTGATACAGCAATAACATTGTAGTGTCTTAATGTTTTAACTTCTTTCTTTCTTTCTTTTCTTTTTTTTTCTTTTTTTTTTTTGGTTTTTTTGAGACAGGTTTTCTCTGTGTAACAGCTCTGGTTGTCCTGGATCTTGATTTGTGGACTAGGCTGGCCTCGAACTCACAGAGATCCACATGCCTGTGCCTCTGCCTCCCAAGTGCTGGTCACTACCCTGTAGTGTGTCTTAATTCTACCCAACTCAAATCATTATAGCTTCTTATAGAGATGACTAGTATGTCTCTGTCCCCCCATCTCTCTCTCTCATGTGTGTATGTGTATATGTGTGTGTGTGTGTGTGTGTGTGTGTGTGTGTGTGTGTGTGTGCTGAGTGAATGAAGAGGAAAATCAAAATCACACACAACAAAGCTGGGCCTGACATGACTCAGTAGCAGACCTGTCCTCTCTTCCATGTGGAGAATGTAAACACCCCTGCTGGATGTCCTTGTGTGTGTAATTTCACACTATTTCTTTTACCCTGTCCCCAGGAGGAGGAGAGAGTATTTGATTTTTCCAGCACAGGCCGCTATCCCACATCAGTCACTTTTGCTAGATGTGGAGATAGAGATTCCTTGAAGGCTCTGGTAAACCAACGGCATAGGTGGGCACCTAATAGGCTCAAATGCAACAATATCATGCCTTGACACAAAGTGTCTATCTCTTCCACTGTGACCAGCCCACAAGGCAAAGCTTCTCCCATATGTGAAATTCCTGTTCCTATGGCTGTCCAGTTGTGTAGCTGCCTCTCCATGGGTAGCTCTTAGTGAACCACCGCTTCCAGATATCTTATTCAAGGCATAAGAGAATGAAACTGTTCCGGGGAGATACTGAGTTGGCTGACAGTTCTTGGCATTGTTTTGTAAAATCTCAGCATAGCAGAGTCTAACTGCTGCTGTTATCTTTACTAACAGCAGCCTCCTTCCACTTCCCCATCTCTATTTCCTCATCTGTCAGTAGATGTCTACTCTCTAGTCCAGCCAGAACCACTCTCTTTGGTTGTTGCTACATTACTCTTAATTATTCATCACACTGAAAGTTGAACCCATCTGGGAGTCTAGAGACAATTAGATTATCTCTGCTCCTAATAAAATATTACAAACTTAAGACTGACAGGCTTGAGCCTCTTTCTACTTCCCCATCCCTATTTCCATCTTAAGCTGGATTCAACACCAGTTGAATGTTATTTATCTTCTTTGGCAAGACCTGACACTTAGGAAATTTCTTTTTTTTTTTAATAAATAATTATTTCTTTATTATTATGTGTTTTAAATTCCGTACATCAGCCATGGGTTCCCCCATCCTCTCCCCTCCCGCACCCACCCTCACCTTCCCCCCAGCCCCTCCCCTTCATTCCCATGTCCTCCAGGATCAAGGCACCCCTGGGGATTCATTTAAACCTGGTAGATTCAGTACAGGAAGGTCCTGTCACCTCCTTCCGGACTGAGCAAAGTGTCCCTGTGTAAGTCCAAGGTTTCAAACAGCCAGCTCATGCACTAAGGACAGATCCTGGTCCCACAGACTGGGTGCCTCCCAAACAGATCAAGCTATTCAATTGTCTCACTTATCCATAAGGCCTGATCCAGCTGGGGGCTCCACAGCCTTTGGTTCATAATTCATGTGCTTCCATTCATTTGGCTATTTGTCCCTGTGCTTTTTGCAGTCTTGGATTCAACAATTCATGCTTTTGCAGACCCTCCTCTTTCTCGACAGTTGGACACCTGGAGCTCCACCTGGGGCCTGGATGAGGATCTCTGCATCCACTTCCATCAGTTATTGGATGAGAGTTTCATGACGACTGTTAGGGTGTTTGGCCATCTGATCACCAGACTAGGTCAGATCAGGCTTTCTCTCGACCATTGCCAGCAGACAACAGAGGATATATCATTGTGGATTTCTGGGGACCTCTGGAGCACTCTGCCTATTCCTGGTCTCATGTGGTCTTCATTTATCATGGTCTGTTATTCCTCATTCTCCCTTTCTGTTCTTGATTCAGCTGGGATCTCCTGATCCCCTAAGCTTTCTTTCCCTCAAATCTTGCCCTTCATTAATTCCACTGTCATCCAGGTTGTTAATGTAGATCTCATCCATTTCTCTGTCATTGGGTGATCCTTGAGTCTTTTCTAGGGTCCTGTTTTTTACGTAGCCTCCCTGGAGTTGTGTAGCAGTCTAGTCATCTTTGTTTTACATCTAGTATCCTCCTATGAGTGAGTACATACTATTTTTGTCTTTTTGAGTCTGGGTTACCTCACTCAGGATGATTTTTTCTAGATCCATCCATTTGCCTGCAAACCTCATGATGTCATTGTTTTTCTCTGCTGAGTAGTACTCCATTGTGTATATGTACCATATTTTCTTTATCCGTTATTCAGTTGAAGGGCATCTAGGTTGTTTCCAGGTTCTGGCTATTACAAACAAAGCTGATACAAACATAGCTGAGCAAATGCCCTTGTGGTATGATTGAGCATACCTTGGGTATATGCCCAAGAGTGCTATAGCTGGGTCTTGGGGGAGATGGATTCCCAATTTTCTAAGGAAGCTCCATATTGATTTCCAAAGTGGCTGTACAAGCTTGCATTCCCACCAGCAGTGGAGGAGATTTCCCCTCGCTCCACATCCTCTCCAGCATAAGCTGTCTTCTGTGCTTTTGATCTTAGCCATTCTGACAGGTGTAAGGTGGTATCTCAGAGTCGTTTTGATTCGCATTTCCCAGATAATTAGGGATGTTGAGCAATTCCTTAAATGTCTTTCAGCCATTTGAACTTCCTCTGTGGAGAATTCTCTGTTTAGTTCTATAGCCCATTTCTTAATTGGACTGTTGGGCATTTTGATGTCTAATTTCTTGAGTTCTTTATATATTCTGGATATCAGCCCTCTGTCAGATGTGGGGTTGGTGAAGACCTTTTCCCATTCTGTAGGCTGTCGCTTTGTCTTGTTGACTGTGTCCTTTGCTCTACAAAAGCTTCTCAGTTTCAACAAGTCCCATTGAATGATTGTTTCTCTCAGTGTCTGTGCTACTGGTGTTATATTTAGGAAGTGATCTCCAGTGCCAATGCGTTCAAGAGTACTTCCTACTTTCTCTACTATCAGGTTCAGAGTAACTGGATTTATGTTGAGGTCTTTGATCCACTTAGATTTAAATTTTGTGCACAGTGACAGATATGGATTTATTTGCAGCCTTCTACACATTGACATCCAGTTATGCCAGCACCATTTGTTGAAGATGCTTTCTTTTTTCCATTGTACAGTTTTGGCTTCTTTGTCAAAAATTATATGTTCATAGGTATGCGGGTTAATGTCAGAGTGTTCAATTCGATTCCATTGGTCCACATGTTGGTTTTTATGCCAGTATCAAGCTGTTTTTATTACGGTAGCTCTATAGTAGAGCTTGAGGTTGGGGATTGTGATGCCTCCAGAGGTTGTTTTATTGTACAGGATTCTTTTGGCTATACTGGGTTTTTGGTTTTTCCATGTGAAGTTGAGTATTATTCTTTCTAGATCTGTGAAGAATTGTGTTGGTAATTTGATGGGAATTGTGGTGAATCTGTAGATTGCTTTTGGTAAGATCGCCATTTTTACTATGTTAATCCTGCCTATCCATGAGCATGGGACATCTTTCCATTTTCTGACATCTTCTTCAATTTCTTTTTTCAGGGACTTAAAGTTCTTGTCATATAGGTCCTTCACATGCTTAGTTAGAGTAACCCCAAGGTATTTTATAACATTTGTGGCTATTGTAAAGAGTGATGTATCTCTGATTTCCTTCTCAGCCTGCTTGTCTACTGTATACAGAAGGGCTACTGATTTTTTGAGTTGATCTTGTATCCTGCAATGTTACTGAAGGTTTTTTTTAGCTGTATCAGTTCCTTGGTTGAATTTTTGGGGTCACTCATGTATACTAACATGTCATCTGCAAATAAGGAGAGCTTGACTTCTTCCTTTCCAATTTGTATCCCCTTAATCTCTTTATGTTGTCTTATAGCTCTGGCTAGAACTTCGAGTACTATATTGAATAAGTATGGGGAGAGTGGACAACCTTGTCTTGTTCCTGATTTTAGTGGTATTGCTTTGAGTTTCTCTCCATTTAATTTGATGTTGGCTGTTGGCTTGCTGTAGATTGCCTTTATTATGTTTAGGTATGTTCCCTATATTCCTGATCGCTCCAAGATCTTTATCATGAAGGGGTGTTGGATTTTGTCAAATGCCTTTTCTGCGTCTAGTGGATGATCATGTGTTTTTTTTTCCTTGAGTTTGTTTATATGGTGTATTACATTGACGGACTTTCATATGTTGAACCACCCTTGCATCCCTGGGATGAAGCCTACTTGATCATGGTGGATAATTGTTTTGATGTGTTCTTGGAGTCTGTTTACCAGAATTTTATTGAGTATTTTTGCATCAATGTTCATGAGGGAGATCAGTCTGTAGTTCTCTTTCTTTGTTGCATCTTTCTTTGGTTTGGGAATCAGAGTAATTGTAGCCTCATAGAAGGAATTTGGTAATATGCCTTCTTCTTCTATTTTGTGAAACAATTTAAAGAGTATTGGTATTAAGTCTTCTTTGAAGATATGGTAGAATTCTGCAGTGAAACCATCTGGTCCAGGGCTTTTTTTGGTTGGGAGACTTTTAATGACTGATTCTATTTCCTTAGGGGTTATTGGACTATTTAAATGGCTTATCTGGTCTTGATTTAACTTAGAAATCCAGAAAATTATCCATTTCTTTTAGATTTTTCCAGTTTTGTGGAGTAGAGGTTTTTGAAGTATGACCTGATGATTCTCTGGATTTCCTCATTGTCTGTTGTTATGTCTCCCTTTTCATTTCTGATTTTGTTAATTTGGATGCTCTCTCTCTATCTTTTGGTTAGTTTGGATAAGGGCTTATCTATCTTGTTGATCTTCTCAAAGAACCAACTCTTTGTTTCATTAATCCTTTATATTGTTCTCTTTATTTCTATTTTATTGATTTCAGCTCTCAATTTGATAATTTCCTGGCATCTGTTCCTCCTGGGAGACTTTGCTTCTTCCTGTTCAAGGGCTTTCAGGTGTGCTGTCAAGTCACTAGCATGAGATTTCTCCAGCTTCTTTATGTGTGCATTCAGTGCTATGAATTTCCCTCTTAGCACTGCTTTCATAGTATCCCATAAGTTTGGGTATGTGGTGTATTCATTTTCATTGATCTCTGGAAAGTCTTTAATTTCTTTATTTCTTCCTTAACCCATTGGTGATTCAGTTGAGCATTGTTCAGTTTCCATGAGATTGTAGGATTTCTGTAGTTTTTTTTTTGTTGTTGTTGTTGAAATCTAAGTTTAAACCATGGTGGTCTGATAGAACACAGTGGGTTATTCCAATTGTTTCGTATCTGTTGAGATTTGCTTTGTGACCAAGTATGTGGTTGATTTTAGAGAAGGTTCCATGGGGTGCTGAGAAGAAGCTATATTCTTTTTTGTTTGGGTGGAATGTTCTGTAGATATCGATTAAGTCCATTTGTGCCATAACAACAGTTAAGTCCATTATGTCTCTGTTAAGTTTCAATTTGGCCGATCTGTCCAGAGGTGAAAGTGGGGTTTTGAAGTCTCCCACTATTAATGTGTGGGGTTTTATATGTGATTTAAGCTTTAGTAATGTTTCTTTTACATATGTGGGTGCCCTTGTGTTTGGGGCATAAATGTTCAGAATTGAAATTTCATCTTGGTGGATCTTTCCTGTGATGAGTGTGTAATGTCCTTCACCATCTCTTTTGATTGATTTTAGTTTGAAGTCTCTTTTGCTGGATATTAGGATGGCTATACCAGCTTTCTTCTTAAGACCATTTGATTGGAAAGTCTTTTCCCAGCCTTTTATTCTTAGGAGGTGTCTGTCTTTGAATTTGATGTGTGTTTCTTGTAAGCAGCAGAAAAATGGGTCCTGTTTTCGTATCCATTCTGTTAGTCTGTGTCTTTTTATAGGTGAATTAAGTCCATTGGTATTAAGGGATATTAATGACCAGTGATTGTTCGTTCCTGTTGTTATTTTTATTTTTTGGTGGTAGTGTGTGTGTACTTCTCTTCTTTGGGGTTTACTGCTGTGGTGTTATGTATTGCCTGTGTTTTCATGGGTGTATCTGCCTTCCTTAGGTTGGAATTTTCGTTCTAGTCCTTTCTGTAGGACTGGGTTTGTGCATAAGTATTGTTTAAATCTGGTTTTGTCTTGGAAGGTCTTATTCACTCCATCTATGATGATTGAAAGTTTTGTTGGGTATATTAGTCTAGGCTGGCATCCATGGTCTCTTAGTGTCTGCATTATATCTGTCCAGGTCCTTCTGCCTTTCAAAGTGTCCATTGAGAAATCAGGTGTTATTCTGATGGGTTTGCCTTTATAAGTCACTTGGCCTTTTTCCTTTGCTGCTCTTAATATTCTTTCTTTATTCTGCACATTTAGTTGTTTAATTATTATGTGGCGAGGGGACTTTTTTGGGGCATCTAGTCTGTTTGGTGTTCTATAAGCTTCTTGTATCTTCATAGGCATTTCCTTCTTTAAGTTGGGAAAGTTTTCTTCTATGATCTTGTTAAATATATTTTCTGTGCCTTTGAGTTGGTATTCTTCTCCTTCCTCTATCCCTATTATTTGTAGGTTTGGTCTTTTCATGGTGTCCTAAATTTCTTGGACATTTTGGGTCATGACTTTGTTGGTTTTAGTGTTTTCTTTGACTGATGAATCTATTTCTTCTACCGTATCTTCAACACCAGAGATCCTCTCTTCCATCTCTTGCATTCTGTTGGTTATACTTGCATCTGAAGTTCCTGTTTGTTTACTCAGATTTTCTATTTCCAGCATTCCTTCTGCTAGTGTCTTCTTCATTTTTCTATTTCCCTCTCCAGGTCTTGGACTGTCTCCCTTGCTTTTTCATGATTTTCATTCAAGATTTATTGTTTTCTTCTGCTTTAATTGTCTTTTCCTCTAGTTTTTTATATCGTTCTTCCCATTTTTTGTGTGTCTGTTCCTCTACTTTATTTTTGATTTCTTCTATATAAGGCTCTAGCCTCTTCATGATGTTACTTATAAGGTTGTTTTCTTCTTCTTCTTCCATTCCATGATGTTCAGGTCTAGCTGTTGGAGAAGGGCTAGGTTCTGGTGATGCTATATTGCTCTTTATTTTGTTGTATGTACTTCTGCCTTGACGTCTGCCCATCTCCTCTTGTGTTCATTCTTGGTCTTAGCAGTGTACTTGGTCCAAAAAGAGTTAACAGATTTAGTGAGCCTCTCTCTGGTCCAGATGGAAGCTCTGGGCCAGATGGGAGCGCTGGTCCAGATGAGAGTGCTGGCCGGATAGGAGCTGGGGGGCTGGACTCTGAGTCTTGGGAAGTCCCTGATGTCTCCTTATTTTGTCCAGATGGGAGCTCCTCTTGTCCAGATGGGAGTTCCTCCGGTCTCTGGTCCAGATGGGAGTTCCAGGGCAGGATGGAAGCTGGGGGCTGGTCTCTGAGTCTCAGGAAGTGGCTGGGGTCTCCAGCAGATGGGTGTGGGGGCAAGGTGTGGAGACTGCAGTGTCTGCCTGCAGTCTTAGAAAAGGGGAGACTTCCTGCAGGGCCTGCCTTTGGCAGGCAACTGGGGCCAAGTTGGTCAGGCCCTCCCGGGGTGGCCTGTGTCCAGTGGTGGGACCCAAGCACAATTGCCTCTCTGACTATAACCCAGGCACTCACCTCTAGTCCTGATGGGAATTCCTGCCAATATATATTTTAAAACATTCTACTGCTGCTGTCATCCTTGAATGTCATTGTTGCTGGTCAGTGGACAGTGTTCATCTTCCAGCTCCTTGGTCCTCCAGTCCCGGCTGGGGCGTCCTCGTCACCTCCCTTGACCTGTTGAGATGCAGGGGCGCAAGTTTGGCTCTAGAGCCATGGGGACCCAAGGGTGAAGCCCGCATGGTGGTGTGTGCAGGCTGCGGGCTGAGTGGGAAATTTCTAACAACAACAACAACAATAACAACAACAATAACAAAATGATCTGGGCTCAAAATGGCTGTTTTTTTTTTCATTTCTAAGTGACAGGCAAGAGGTGGTGAGTTGTCTGTTTTATTTATAAATACATCTATCTCTTTTTAATTTGGAGAGGGATGACTTTAATATGAACCCAAGACAGTAAAATACAAATGAGACATGGACTCTCTTGTTAAAGGGGTTCCAGTTCAGCAGGGTCAATAAAATAATCCTATCATCCTGGCAGCAATGCTCTTTTGTCTGATGTCTTCTCAACCCCTTCGTGTCTGAAAAGAATCCCACTAGTCTGCCAATTTTACCTCTATTCTTTCACTTATGACTATTTCTACATGAAATTCTCATTCAACAGGAGTCAAATGTGCTGTCTATATAGTCTCAAATACCATTACCATGTCTCCATGGGCACAATTGCATTACATTTACCAGCATTTTGTAGCTAGGCATGGACACATGACTGGAATAGATCATGGAAAAAGTGATCCCACAATGTCCTTCCAAGCTTAGTTCTTTAAGAAGTTCCCGTGTAATGTTTTATATTGTTTTTTTTCTCATCTTCAGACTAAATACAGTAGATGAAAGAGACTCACAAGATGGAAGAGAAAAATGGAATGGGAATTCATATGGAGTGAGAAGGTTCCCAAAGATCTTATGGATCCTTTTGAGAGAGTCTTCTACTGAGAACTTTTACTGATTAATAAAGAAGCTGAAATTTCTAGGTGATTTTCTGTAACAGGGAGCATCTTCTGACAAATGAAATTGCCCTGTCTTTCTTCCACAGCTTCAGTATCTGTAATGCTTGCTTTTGATTTGAGAGCCACAGAATCTGGACAATGGGAAGAAGTCTTTCACAGTAACTGGCAGGAGGGAAGATGCAGGATACTCAATACCAGCGTGTTTAGAGTTGAAAGCAATGAACTCATCTCTCTTTACCTAACTGTGTGACCTAAATTAATCACTTATCTTGCTAGAAATTCTTCCATTGTGAGATGGGAAAACATGAGATGGCATGTATAAAAGAATCTGGCAGTAGAACTCCATAGAGCATTTTCAATATAAATGCTTTTCAGAAACATAGTTAGAATTTAGCAGAAGTTGAAGTATCAAAGAGGAATGGTTTGTACCTTCAAGTAGCAAGTCCAAAAAGCTGGAAGATGCCACTCTGGCTACACTGAGTCAAGAACTCTGTTGTGGGTTGTACGTGAGATCACTGATGCACTCATTTGAGACTGTGATTCTGTGAGGTTTGTACCATTACCCTCACATTGGGCATGAAGAAATTGAGTTTTATCAAGATTGTTTTCAGCGGGGTAATTTTTAAGTCATTTAGTTCTTGTTGCTTCTTTTGGTGTAGGTAGCCAACTAATTCAGTTAATTCCTGGGCCTTCCTGCTTTTACATGCATAGTTTCATTTCATCTCAGAAACATGAGCCCTGAATGAACTCAGACAGTTGGCTACTCTCCTGCCATATCTGAAGATCCACTGTGAAAAAAATCACAGTTCTGTGCCTGGCCTGGGGTATTTATATTTGAATAGCTTATGAAGACTAAAATGTTAAAGAACTAGGTTACCTGAAGCAACCTAGGGGTCAGAGCCTGTGCCTGTCAGCTTTTGTCAATGAGACACAAACTAAAGAGGGGAGCTTAGTTGAAAAATTGCTTCAGTCAGATTGGCCTGTGCCCATATCTGTGGGGCACTCTCTTAATTAATGATTGACATGGAAGAGCTCAGTCCATCATGGGAGGTACCACCCCTGGGAAGGTGGTCCCGAGTTGTATAAGAAAGCTGGGTCTGAGGGCTGGAGAAATGGTTCACGGTTAAGAGCATTGGCTTCTTTTCCAGAGGACCCGGGTTCAATACCTAACACCCAGATGGTGGCTCACTGGGTGTAACTACAGTTTCAGGGGATCAGACACACTCTTCTTGCCGCTATGGGTACCAGGCATGCTTGCACAGACATATATTTTTGCAGGCAAAAATACCCATACACATAAAAGAGAAAAATAATCAAAAAAGGGAAAGAAAGCTGGCTGAGTGTGAGCAGGAAAGCAAGGTAGTGTTCCTACATGGTCTCTGCTTATGATCACCAGCCCAGGGATGACACCACCCACCATGGGTTGGACCCACAGAAAGATCGACTTTGGACTACAAACTGCTCAGGACAATTTTAAGATGACTAGCTGAGATGATCCAGCCTGACAGACTACTTGAACAAGGACTTGAAACAAGCCCTACATTTTCTCATTATGCAGTGACTGGACAAATGATACAGGACTTGACAGTTAACCCCAAAATTTTCTTTTCAGGATCCCCTAAAGATGTCTTCACCCCCAGAAACAGGAAGTAATTTTAAAGAAAAAGGCACCCACATTCCCAAGAAGTGGGGTGGGTAGCTTTTGGTTGTTTAATGAGTTATGGATATTGTCATTGTTTATGATGGTTGGTTACAAGTTGTTAATTGTTAATGGTCAGAAAAAATGCTGAACAAGGAGATTAGCTTCAGAGTTTTTGTTTGAAAAAAAGAGAATATAGATGAGGTAGATCAATGAATCTACTCTGAGAAAAAAAGATGAACAAATAATAGGATAAATGGGTAGATGATTGACTCTACTCTAAAAAGAAAAGGGAAAAGATATAAAAATGACAAAAGGTAGATTATTGAATCTATTATGAAAAGAAAAGAGAGAATATTAATATGATAAGATAAAAAGGTCAATTTTTGAATCTACTTTTAAAAAAGGAACTACTTGTTTTAAATAGGATAAGTAATGAAATTTTTTTGTCTGAGTTTATCAAATGTTGCTGGACTGGACAGTATTAATATATATAAAATGGAGTTTTTTGTCTGAATCTGTCAAATGTTAATAGACTAGACATTGTTAATGTAATTCTTGACTGTATATATTGTATATACTTATTGGATAGTTTTTCTTGTATTAGTTATAAGCTTTTTAAAATTTTAGACAAAAAAGGGGAAATGTGGTGGTATTGTGTTCCCCAAAATATTGTGCACCCTAATAAACTTATCTAGGGTCAGAACAGAACAGCCACTAGATACAGAGGCTAGAAAATGGTGGCACTCACACCTTTAATCCTAGCATTCCAGAGGCAGAAATCTGTCTGGATCTCTGTGAGTTCAAGGCCACACTGGAAACAGCCAGGAATGGAGACTCTTGCCTTTAATCCCAAGAAGTAAGCCTTTAATCCCCAGAATTGAGGGCAGAAAGCAGAAAGGTATATAAGGCATGAAGACCAGAAACTAGAAGCTTTTGGCTGGTTCAGCTTTAGGCTTCTAACAGCACAGTTCAGCTGAGAGGCATCCAGTCTGAGGAACTGTCGAGGTGAGGAAGCTGTGGCTTGTTCTGCTTCTCTGATCTTCCAGAATTCATCCCAATACCTGGCTCCAGGTTTGTTTCATTAATAAGACCATTTAAAATTCATGCTACAGAGAACCTTCATGATCTAAGCTTCTTGGGAAAGGTCATCATGGATACACCAAGAGGTATGCTGTACTAGCTGAGTCTTGATCCAGTCAAATTGATAATTAAATTAACCATCAATCACACTTGTCTTCCTAAAGTCTTCACAATGTCTTTCTTGATCTTGACTGATTGTAAATAAATATATTCCATTTTCAGTTACTGCCCCAATAACTCGATTCTGTTTACTGGGTTTCCAGGTTCCTCATGGGAGAAAACAGATCATACACTTTATTTTATAGCTTCCGAGTTAATCTAGCACAGGAAAATGCATAGTAGGTGCTCCATAAATACTTGTTGACTTGCAGTGGAGAGGATTTAGGGGTGAAAGAAGAATTTTAGCTTCTCTTTAGGCTGTGATTTGGAGATGGGACAAAAGCTAATTTGTTGGCATACATTTGAGGAAAATCATGGGAACCAGCAGTAAAAGGGTCCAGCAAGCAGCCTGAGTGTGCCTGAAAACCTTAGGAGTCAAAGCCCAATCTCTTTTACTTTCAGCCAGGTACACAGATTGCTGTAACTTAATGGCTCTCTCATGGCTCTCCTTCCAGCCTCCGGGTAATGGACAAAGGCAACCAGGGACCATGTTGTGGATCTGATTTCTTAGCTGCTTGGGATGGCAGTTACATAAGGTTGCAGGACACCTTCTGTCTTGAGCTGGAGGGGAGATGGCAGTGGGAGAATTGGTCTGGAGAGTGGTTGTGGGGCAAGTACTCAGAGAGAGGCCTGGTCTGCCTCTCTACCATGCATGCCCCTACAAATGTGCCTGGCATGGCATTCTCTGCCTAATAAAATACCTGGAGAAAAAGTGGTTTTGTGGTTAGTTCTGTTTTCAGACTATGGATCATTTCTTGGCATGGTGATCCACTACTAGCCTTTTGGGTTTTTTTTCCTCCTAAATCCTTCAAGATGATTGCTTAACCTTTTTTAGTCTGCATCTTCATCCACATTGATTCTCCCTGACCCCTATCCCATCCCAAAGTATTATGCCAGATTTCTGCCATCTGTGCCATGTTCATTCAGTTTCATCTCAATACTTCCTTTGATGCCAGGAAAAGTAATATTAATGGCATGGAGCAATTTCAAAGCTAGATGCACTGGGACTGGCTAATTAACCTCAGCCATATTACTTCACACATATTCTAGAAACTTCTTTTTCTTATTCTGCAAGAGGACATGTGATAAATCCATAAATAATGATAACACAGTTGAGTCCTACTCAGAGACTGCCCATTTCTTTTTCTTTTTCTTTCTTTCTTTCTTTTTTTTTTTTGCCAGAGCTGAGGACCGAACCCAGAGTAGGCAAGCACTCTACCACTGAGCTAAATCCCCAACTCTGAGACTGCCCATTTCTAAGTCATGAATCAGGTGCCATAGGGCCCCTGCTTCTGTGCCCTTGTCTTAGGAGTCACAACCTTTTGCTCCCCCCTTCAGTGACTTGGAATGGCTAGGACTACCAATCATAATCTCAAGTAAAAGAATTAAAATTTTACTTTTTCTTTGAACCTCAGATTTTGTCTGAATTTAGAAGATAGGGGATCTGTGAAGCTTCAGACATGTCTGAATCTTAGGAAAGACATAGTAAACTATGGTAACCCACATAACATAACAGGGCAAGGCCCATAAGAAATACAGTAAGAGCCACAAAAAAAAAAAAAAAGAAAAGAAAATATTAAGCTCACCATCATATCATCTACAGATCCTGGTTTACTGATCTGGATCAAGAAACTGGCATCAGTATTTTGAAATCTAATGGGGGCTTGGGGTGTAGCTCAGTGGTAGAACACATGGATTTGATCCCCATCACCAAAAGAAAAAAAAAAACAAGTCTAGGTGTAGAATACCTAGAGAACCCTTGAGTATACAAGAATTATACAATAGAATTCTTGGTAAGTTGACAATCAAACAAGGCCTCTCCTCTAAATTAGTGAATGCATATTCATGTCTTGGAAAATATGTTGAAGATGCCCATTTACCCTTAGATTGTGTGGTAAAACGAGGCTGAGACTGAGAAATAGAGCGTTCCAGGAAATGACTTTGTGGTCTTGAAAAAGCCATTTAGAGTTTCTGGATCTTCATTTCTTTGTAAACTGAAGGAGCTGAAAAATTACACTATTCTATATTAGAGACGTGTGTTTCACAGAATTCTCATAGATTGGCATTGCATTGATCTGGAAAAAGGATCAAGAACAAGGACTCAGAATTATAATGGGCTAAGGAAGTGTGTGCATTCCCCTCTCCCATTTCTTTTTCTTGCCACTTTCCTACATTTATACTGGCTTCCAACTAGGAGACTCAGTTCTCTGACCACATGCAAATCCCATTAGGCCTAATATCTCAGACTACTTTGGTGGTTCGTACAGAACAACCAAAGTTTTAGCTCTGTCTGCATGAGGCTCCAGACCAAACTGGAACTAAGTGTTCTAATTTGTATTGACATGTTTGCCAAGCAAATATGGAGTTCTTTTAATATAAGCAAGAGTATTGACACCAACACAGTTCTTAGCAGCAGGCAGGGAAGCAGGTCCAACTTGGATTCCACCTACTTCCAGTAGCTATCCATTAATCTTGATGTAAGGGTGTCCAGCTGTCTCCTGTGGGATCCTCAGTGGTTTTTCAGCAAATTGTATCAAAGGCTAAAGCTGACAGACACATGATGCTGTCCAAAAGGTGAGATCTGAGAAAAGGTTGTCTGGGCACTAGATGTTTAAAAGATTTACCTGTTATAAAGAAGGCTATAGTCCTGGAATTATTATCACAGAGTTAATCAATATTTATTGAAAATCTATCTGGGGTACAGTGCCAACATTCCCTGAGAGTGGTATTTACCCATTTCAAGTTTTACCACAATGCCAAAATTTTCAATTACATTTCTCAAGGAAACTGGCCATTGCATAATCTTTGTAAGAGAGAGTAACTTAGCTGTCCCTAGCCTTTGTGGGTCCCCTTACAATGATGTGCTGAGGTCTCTGATGCATAGTCATCACTATCTGACTTGATGAGAGAATATAGCTGTTAGTGTTCCTTCTTAATCTTCAGATCTTCTTTCCCCAGTGAAATATGACTAGTACAGAGATCAGTTAATACGAATGACTATAAAGTCAAACTGAACAGTTCTTACCACCTTGTGATGGAACCCACATTGGGCCTGTGTTGGCCCCTGGTACATTTGGGCCCTGGCTGATGGCTTCTCTTGCCAGTAGCAAATCTATCTATATCTTAGGAACTGAGCTCCTTAGAGAATTCCTGTTGTAAAAGCTGCCTTGAGCTCCAGGTCTGGCCTGACATTTTGGCAGCAAAGCTGAAGAAAAGCTGTCTCTCACTCTGAGGTTTTTCAGCCCATAAAGCAGCAGCAATTTGATTGTGGAAGACCCCGGCAGAAACAACAAGAGAAAATTGAAAACACATAAGCACATTTGCTGGGTTTAATAGCCCTGCTCCTTCTCTCTACCTCCGGTACCTTAGGCATAAATTGCTGACCTCTATTTAATTTTCTGAACTGCAAGAATTATGGCCCCAAAGTTCAGTGAGTTGGAAGAGGTAAGCTTTTATGCCTCTGAGCCAGCTTCCCCATAAGCATTAAGTCTACAAATAAAAGCAACATTTCTATTTATACTTCCTGGGGTTTGTGTATTAGGGAAGCCAAGCACGTCCCTGCATCTCTGCGAAGGTGACTGCATGGTCAAATCTGTGCCCAGGTAATGTGACAGAGCCTTGCAATCTGGGCCAGAGGAAACAACCAAAGCAGATGGACAAGAGATATTAAAAACAACACACGCAATTTCATTCGGGAAAGGGCACCTGCTCAAACAGTGTTTGTTTGATTCTCCTTCTGTTCATGGGTGACAAAATGTACTAGAGGAAGTCCTATGTGCATAACCTGGCTACTCATCGCTAATCAGGGCAGGATCCCGAAAGGCCATCCAGCTTCCTCCACCCACATGGCAGTGGATCTACGCAGTATTACCCACCTCATTCAAGACACAGAATATACCAATGTAATCTTTCCATTCCACACACATCAGCATCCCCTCTCCAGATACAACTGGATTAGAAGCACCTCTGTTGTGCTAGCATCCCCCAAGAAAAGAACGCATCCATGTAGACGTCTTGACAATCCTGTAGATGGTTCAGGATGATGAGAAGTTCATGGTTACGCCTTCCGGTTATCCCCTTTCTTATCCCTCCCCCTTGTTTACCCTTAGGCCTATTTTTACTTACTTCAAACATCCAACCTTTTGCTATTTCTGTCAAAACTCTTGTTCTCCATCCCATTCTTTGTGCATGTAGCCTACAAATAACAATTTCAATATGGCGCTGGTAAGCCTACATTAATCACCCTCTCCAAGGATCAGTCTTGAATGTTTTCAGGGAAATATTTTCAGGAAATATTGCTTAGGTCCAAAGATATGAGTCAGATGGTGAGGACTTTATGTCCCTTGGCAGACTACAAAGATGGGCAGTGGTTCTTTTTGAAACCTTCCCTGTGGCTCTGTCCAGAGCCTCTGCTTGGCAAAGGGCTAGGTCCTAGCAATGAGCATCTCAACACATTTTGTCAAGCTGAGCCCAAGGCGTTGGACTCCTTAGTCTGCTACTGATGTGGTGCTGAGAATATTCCACTTAGAGCAACTTCACATTCAACTTTGATGCTGTTGCCTTTTGTCTTTTTTTTTTTTTTTTTTTTAACCATTTTTGAACCAACAGCCAGAGGAAAGGCCATTTTGCATCCTCCGGTACTACTTGTGAGGCCAAGTTTATACTTCCGTCAACATTTGTCATTTAAACTTTTCTCCCATGGGTCTTCTGCCTTTACCTACCAGAGCTTGCCTCAAACTTGAATGTGCCCATTGTTTAAACATCTTTTTAAAAAATGAAGAGTATGATTCGAAGGAACTCCTGGAGATTTGACAAGTCCAACAAGATGCCAAGTGTGACTGATGGTGCTGCTCTGTGGTCTGTACCTGGTACAGGAAGCATCCTATTTTGTGCTACCTAACACACCATTTGCATGTGGCTACTGAACTTGGAAACACAGCTAGTGCCAGTACTGGCTTCCTAAAAGTATAAAACACACACCAGATTTCACAGAACCAGTAGATAAAAATGAATATACAAAATATCTCATGAATAATTAAAAATGCTAACTTACATTTTGAAATGATGAAATATTAAGATTAGTTTATATAAAAATTCCAATTACATGTTTTAGCACCTTAAATCTAGTATTAAGATTTATTTGATCAGTTTCTTTAAGTTACACACAGGGCTTAGATTACATTTGTGTTGGGTAACTTTGACCCAGAAGGTACCATTTACAGAAGCAACAGAGAATAGTATTTGCCAAGATTATCCTGAGCTGTGGGACCACCTTGCCATCCTGCCCGACAGCCCCAGGCTTTGATGCTCATGGGCTCTCGGACTATTTCCTTGGACCCTGATGTTAGAATCTAGACTGACTGCTGAGTTCTGCATCTTCTCTGGGGCCAGTAATACTCACTGACTTCTGCTGCTGATTACTCCCACAAGCTCCAAGATCCACAGCCTCTCATAGTCTCATCTAGATAGCATCTCAGAGCTGCCAAGGTTGGAATAAACACTGAGGTGTTGCTTAAAACTGGGAAGGAACACAATGTGATTATAGCGTTGCCTATAGATAAGAGAAAAGGGTTAGAAGCAAAACCTCACACACATGAGACGGTTGATGATTTAAACAGAGTAAGTTTATTTTGAGAAGGGCATCATTTTACTGGAGAATACTAATTGTGGGCTAGCCCATTCTAACATCAACCCTGAGTTTTCTGAATTTGAGTATGTAAGAGGTCTGTTCTTGGGCAAATCAGAGCTCTCCCCTTTCATGGGTAGTCATGCTGACCTGGTAAACTGAGACTTGTGAAAATGTGTTATAGGCAAGTGGTTGAACTGCAAACACATCAACATGTGGTTTGGGGAGGATTTGGAAAAAAAGCGCAGAGATGCTTAGCAAATAATTTGGATGGGAATCATGTGCTCTGAGACTCTCGATTAAATAAAGATTGTTCTTTGATAATTATTGAATATCCTGCTACATTGGGTGCAAGAAGATGCCAATGGGTCTTTATCCTGTCTCTCGTGCTCCAGTCTCTATCAAGAATCAGAGGGAGCTTTAACATGAGACTAGAGTATGGAGAGGAATTAATCAGCTAGCCACCATGTAGAGAACCATGTGAAGGAAATAAAGAAAAAGAACAATACATGACAGAAGTGTTCACAAGTGAAAGAAGCCTGGATCCTTCCCTTTCTCTCCACACTAGTGGCTAAAACGACCATGACAGTTGTGTCTCAAGCAGCCAACACCAACCATGAGGCAGAAGGATGATGTGAGGGAGAAGAGCAATGAGGGAAAGAACAAGGTCCCAAAGGCTGGGGAGAGAGTTTCCTCAGCGAAGTGTTAGCTTTGCAAACACGAAGATATGCAATCCATCCCCAGAACCCATGTAGAAATCCTGGGTGTGCAGCCATGCTGCTAATCCCAGTACTTATGTGGTATAGACAGGTGGCTCACTGGGGTTTTCTGGCCATCCAGTTTAACCTACTTGATCAGCTCCAGGCCAATAAGAGACTCTGTCTCAGAGGATGTTAATGGTTTCTAAAGATGACAGCTTAGATTGTTTTCTGGCCATACACACACACACACACACACACACACACACACACACACACACACACACACACTACCCAGGAAACTCATTTTTCTGCCCAATTTTTCTGAATTCTTGTTTCAATTCTCACAAAGGCTAAACTAGAAAACTTCAACCTGGCTTCATTTACTCTTCTTGAAACTATTTCTAGGATGTAGACACAGCAAGCAAGCAACCCGAGGAAAGAAACACAGTGATCTTAAGAGGTGCATGAGCTAGTAAGTATTGGGTTTCTTTTAAGAGCAAGCGTCTACAGGAAGTCGGGTGTGGGGGGGAGCATACCAGTTATGAGGGATGGCTACAGCATCTGTAGCAGTTATGAGAATGTACCACAGTGGCTTGGGTTTTATTCCCAGCCATCATGGTACTAAGCCACGGCTTGGGCAGAGTTTATGTTATTTCTCTGGGTTCTCTCATACGTTGTTGAAAGCTAGTTTACACCTTTTGGACTTCTTTTTTTTTTTTTCAATGCCAACAAGCAATGCAATTCTGCTGCAATATAGAACTTGCCACAGTACCTGGCAAGGAATGAACAGATCCTGTTAATGTTTGAAAGTAAAGGCAGGAAGCCCTGGGGACACATTCCTTCTCACATCTTTGATTTTTGACAGGGTCTCCCATAAATGCTTTGTTACGGGCTCATACCTAAAATCTCTGTGAGAACATAGAAGGCTAGATTCAAAGGTGATGGGAGGATTCTTCACTAATTAAACTAATTAACAATTCATTGTGACTGCCTGTGAGGTTACACTGTCACCGGTGTCACTACCCACAAGGAAAATAAAAACATCATTAACAACAATCTGTCAGAAAAACAAAGCAAAACTTTCTGAAGGGTCGCTCATTTTGTCTCTTTCCTTCTTTCCTTTCTCTGGGAAAAAAATAGGTGGAAAAGATGCTTCAGTATGGATGGCTAGGTAAGGCCTGAGTACGCTTTTTTGTGTTCTTTAAAATAATGATGATTATAATGGTAATAATGATAATGATGACATCCATAAGAGCATTCTCCACTATCAACTGATACAATAATGCTACTAAGGCTATACAAGGATTTTACAATGAACAAATCCGTAGTAGTGAGACACTGGAACACCGGACTTTGCTGATCTTGGCTGGACCAGTTCAAGATGCTGAGGTCAGCTACAAGTTGGCCTGGCAACCCTGATGATCTGGGTGAGGTTTACTAACTTGTCAGTGATTTGGTTAACATTGGCTGATCCAGAAAGCCCTCAGTCATGGTGACTGGTATCACTCATCTGTTCCTAGTCCCTTTTCCTACAGCAGACTAACCTGGGCACAGGACCAAGAGAAAGAATGCATAAGCCTATAAATGCTTTTGTCAACAGACAGCAAGCAAGCAAACAAGACATCATGTGTAGAGGCATATTATGGTGCCCAATGTTATAAATTATTATATATTACATAGCCTCCCTACCCCCCTATTCCTCTCAGGCAAAGAACCATGCTGGGCAGAAGCACACCATGCATGGCATGGCAGTGGCGGCCAGTAATTCACAATCCAGACGCTGCATCCACATGGAGAGTTTATTATAATAGAGAGATGAAGAGAAAGATAGGAGGGGGAGGGAGGCCAAGGGTTTGCACCCCATGAGAGGAAATGCAGAAGAGAGAAGGAAGAGGTGGAGTTTTCCCCTAAGAATAGGCTTCTATGTCAGGACACAGGGTGGCCCCAAGGGGCGGGTCAGAATATTAACAATAGTGACCACCCTGATATCATAGATAGTGACAGGCTTAGTGGAAGCATATATTTAAGAAAAGTGTGTGTGTGTGTGTGTGTGTGTGTGTGTGTGTGTGTGTGTGTGTGCTAGAAACCAGCTTCGGGGGGGTGTCCAGGTCCCAAAGAGGATATTTGGAGTGTTGTGTATCTGAGGGGGAATCGGATGGCTGCTGTTAATCCTGACTACAAGAATAAGACCACTACCAGAGTTTGAGCCAATGTGAAGCAAACTTGATTTTTTAAAATTAGGGTGCAATCAAGAGTTGGCCAGCAACTGCCTCCTAAGTAGGGTTAAAGAGAGCAACCCAGAATCCATCTCTTGCCCCCCCTTTTTTTCTAGTTTCATTAATTCAGAAGTTTATCGGGCAACTTCAATACAACTGTCTTCTTTGCTGAACAACCTTTTTCTCAACCCTTATTTCCCAGTGTTAGGCCAGTTTGTCCTCAAGTTAAGCAAAATTTCAACATCTTGCTGAGCTAGTTTGTAAATTCCAACTTCATTTAAGGCTGCTGTGGCAGGAAGGTGCCCAGAAGCTGACTGCAGGACATCTTTCAGGAGTAATGCAGAACCAGTGTTCAAATTCAGAATGATGCAGGCTTCTTTTACATGTTTAAAATAGTTTTCCGGTCTCTTGCAATAGTGAGAAAACAAAGGGAAAAGATTCCGTGTCATATCAAACTGCAACTGGGCTGCTCCTCCTTCGTTGAAATGATTAGCAAAGATTGTCTCCTGATAGATGTACACATCCAGCTTCTCTACCAGCATTTGCCAGAAGATTCTGAATAAGGAGAAACAAAGCTGCTGCTCCAGCTGAAGCAGACGGTCCCGTAAGGTCAGCAGGAGTGGGCAGGCTGAGCTGGACAGGGACATCACTGCCTGTTCAGACTGAGACGGCAGGGACAGCCATCTTTCTTTCTTATATAATTTTGCAGCATCTTTCACTTCTCTAAAAACATGATCTACTTGGCGAGTCACCATATCAAGCTTTAAACACCCTAAGAGATTAATCATGTCATCGAAGACCGAGCTTTCCATGAAGGCTAGTTGTCCCAGCTGCAGCTTACTGAGGACATTATTTTCTGCAAAGATCTTGGGCCCCCTTTAAGGAGTAAAATCATGAGTAGTTTCACAGAAGGAACAATTCGACAATAAAGAAATACAAAAAAAAAAACTTAAAAAAAATCATGTGGTCACCATGTGATTAGGGAGGGGCTAGAGAGTGTCAGGGAGGGCCAGGAAGGGTAAAGGTATTCTCGAAAACAAATCAAAATCATGGGTTGGGGAAGGTCAAGTTTCAGGAAACAGAGAGCAACTCAACACTCATAGTAAATAGAAACTTATTTTTGAAAATACAGCATAATGGCTCCGGCCTTCAAAATGGAGTCAGGCAAGTTCCTCACTGTCCATGCATTTACTGAAAAAAGAACATGCCTTTAAAACTCTGTAGTTGCACATAAGATTAAATGGGAGAAAGGAGGCACGTGAGCTGGGGTGGCTTGACGTCAGGGGTTGAGGGGTTGACCTTGACCAGTCAGTCATATGTTAATGAAGGGCCACAAATTCCTATTGCCAGAGTTAAGAATTTGTCTCCCTTTTTAGCAAGGAGGAACTTTCTTCAATCCCCTAAGGAAGTGGAGACTTGTCTAAATGCCTGACCTTAGGAAAAGGACTTTATTGGGGGATCAGACACTCCATTATAGAATATTGCAGATTTTGTATGCCTTGGTTTATCCAGATAGCTAAAGCTTAAAGTGAGCAAGGATGAAGCTAGACAAATGATACTGTGACCTTAATAGCCCTTAGGAATTTATAAATCTTGATTATCATATACCTGATTTATCAAGCATATGTTACTTATCTAAATTTTCTAGCAACTTGGTGTTAACTTGTATGGAAGTATGCAGTTATCATGCTATATGATTCTACAGGGGTGGGAAAATTATTTTGTTTAAACAGGCTACCACTGTACACATTTTTATCCTTCACCAAAGCCCACACAAAATTTCCCAAAGGGAAAGGCATAACGGCGAGAGTCATTAAAAATGAAAGTAAAAGGATGCTGGAGAATTGTGATCTGCAAAGTCGAAATGCTGGAACTTTGTCAATCAACAATGCTCTCCACGTGGCTCATGCCATGTGTGTGTGTTGCAACCTAAGTTCCTTCTTTTCTTTGAAATATAACTGTTATGATATTGTATACGAGAGGTCCTGGCAAGTAGAGCTAAGGTGCCCCATGGTGGGTGAGAGACAGAGAGATGCCATGCAGACAGTGCTCAGTGAAGTGTTTTATTTGGTGGGGGATTAGAGAGAGGGGAAAGAGAGAAAGAGGGAAAGAGAGAGAGAGAGAGAGAGAGAGAGAGAGAGAGAGAGAGAGAGAGAGAAGGGCAAGGGGTTTGAGAGGTACACATCTCATGGGAGGAAGTTGGGAGAGAAGGGAAGGGCAGATTTTTCCCTTAAGAATAGACTTCTACGTCAGGACACAGGGTGGCCCCAAGGGGTGGGTCAGAATATTAACAAGGGTATTTTGTTTTAATTTTCCATTAGTGTGTGTTCATTGTACAAAGTGATGGGTGTATAATGACATTTCATTCATGTGTCTCATGTACTTTGACCACATTTACCTATTATGTTTCTGCTTCCTAGTCTCCTTCCTCTTTGTTCTTTTCCTCTTCATACATATTTCTCCATTCTACTTTCATATTGTTGGGTCCTGGTGATGTGTAAATAATGGGGAACAGGCCACCAAAGTCCATAAACCAGAAGCAAACTTTATTCCAGACACCACAGGGCAAAAAGAAACTTCCAGCTCACTGGGGCCACAGTCAGAGTTCAGGCTTCTGACACTGTGACAATGGGGGTCAGGTTTTGAGCCTCTTTTTAGAGTGAAAATTAAGCATCAGATATGGATCAAAGAGAGTTTTACAATCTTGAGGTTAGGCTTAGAGTCACATTACATTTTAAGATTTACAATTTTTGCTTACAAGGTGTTAGTTTAAGGTATTTGCAAAAGCCTGAAGCTATCTTGACACAGCTGCTTTCCCCTTAGCTGGAAAGAATGCAAGACAATGCAAGGCAGAAGATCACATAGAAGCAACAGTTAAAGATTAAAGGAATATAAGGCAGGAAGTCACATAGAAGCAGCTGTTAAAGGTTAACCTTGGTCCATGGTAATTGTCAGCTGTAAGGCAGGGACCTATTGTTAAAAGTTAACAATTTGGCCATAGTGGCTGCTGGCTGTCAGCTCCCATCTCCCTAGAATATTCAGGCTTACAATTTTTTATTCCCGGGCTCTTCAATATCATATATTTGTGTATATTTATGTTACAGTAGCAATAAAGATTCATTTAGAAAAACTCATTCTTGTCAAGAGAATAGAATCTCTGGCCTGAATGGAGATCTATCTAACATTCTAAATGGGCAGGAACAAGCACTTGGCCAAGGAAAGAAAATAGACTCATCTTAAGCCATACTAAAGAGATAGGTAGAACAATTGGTCCTCTAATGAGACACTGTATTTCTCCTTCCCAGAATCTTGCCCTTATGCAGTAGCTTACTGGGCCACAGACATGCAGCTTGGCAAGTCTGACTGCTTTTCTGAATTATTTAGAATAACTTCTCCTTTTTTTCTTTCTATCTTTTTTCCCTAAGCATGCATTCCTCAATTCTCTGTGTTTCACCAACATTTTGGGTTTTCTTAGTCTTTGTCTAAAGGTCCTCTACCTGCATGTGTCTGCTAGTCTGCTTGAGTCTGACATCCATGCCGTCTTAAATGGTATAGCCTTTTCCCTTCTCCATCCTCCTTCTCCTCTTTTCCCATCCCATTCTCCTCCTTCAGGCAGCTTTGAGCTTCTATACAGCACTCCTGATATGGGATGTTTTCTTTTTTAAAAAATTGTCCTTAAACTTCCCTTTGAGCGAATTATTAAATTATTTTGTTAATGAGACTAAGAAGCCCCAAGAAGGGACACTGATTTCCTCTGTATCACCTAATAACCACAAAGGGACTTTCCTTCTCCCCAGCAAATTACCACAACATGTACAAATCTAGGTCCTTCATATTGAGGGGTGCCCAAAACAGCTTGACCACACAGCTTCCATGACTGGCTTAGAGGACCAGACACAGCTGTATGACAGGCTTACTGGCAGGCAACACCCAGACCCAGGAAAAGTCATAAGCTGACATCACCCAGGGATCCACCAAGGGGTGGGCCAGCATCTAAAGGAAAGAAACTGACCCCCCAAACATTCCAATTGTTAGGTAAGATTAGGTAAGATTGACATGGCCTACCTGAGCCTAGCATACACCTATTTCCCTTTTACAGATATCCCTAGACAAATGTCAGCCCATCATGATCCTGAACTCAGGAATCTCCTCATCCCATCCTCTGCTATGATAAAAACCCTACTCTACCTGGGCTCAGGGCTCTTTGCTCTCACTGGTATATCAGACAGACAGAGAGACCAAGCTCAAGCTTGAAATAAAAGCTCTTTGCTTTTACATACTGGATTTGATCTCTGTGATGGTCTTTTGGGGGTCTCCATGATCTGGGCATAACAATATGGGAAAAACCATGCAATATTTGTTTTTGAGAGTTTGGCTTATATTGTTAGTATGATGATTACCAATTGCATTCATTTTCCTGAAAATGAGATAATTTCATGCTCTTAAGAAAAGGAACACTACTAAATGCATTCTGTAAATACAGTATGATGTTGATATAAAAACAGAATAAAGACACAACAAGAAAGAAAACTATAGACCTATTTCCTTGATAAACATAGATGCAAAACTCCAAATAAGTAAACCAAATCTTGCAAACTGAGTTCTAGATCACATTAGAAAAAATCATACATTATGCCTCACAGAACCAGGAAAAAAAATCCAAAAATTTTATTTACATACAAAATCCATGGATAGACAAAGCAAGTCTAAGCAAAAACACAGCCAGAGAATTACATTGCCTGGCCCCATACTACACCAAGTAATATAGTGACCAAGCATAGTACTGGCACCAAAAGAGATGTGTGGAATGCAATAGAGAAGTGTATATATAAATGCCCTCTAGAAGAATGGAATTAGATATGTATTTCTTTATCTTGTACAAAAGTCAATTTAAACTGGGTTAAAAACACTAACTTAAAATTGGAAGCATTGAAACTACTAAAGGAAAATATGGGGAAATACTTCTGGATATATGCATAGACAAGAAATTTATAGGTAGAACGCTAGTAGTTTGGTGAATTGTCTCAGAAGTTGACAAAAAGAATTATGTGAAATTAAAAGGCTCACAGCAAAAGAAACTATTGTCAGAATAAATTCAAAGCCTACAGAATGGGAGAAAATTTTACTATACTTCAGACTAAGGGGTAATATCTAGAATATATAAAAAAAAAACTGTAAAATTTACATACCTCTAATCCCCTAAACTCTCAATTAATAATCAAATGGACCAATGAACTGAACAGTTATCAATGGAATAAAATAAATCACCAATAAATAGTTTAAAAAGTGTTCTATATATCTAGCCATCATTGATGGCTACCTAAAGAAAAGAAGTGACAAGTGCCGGTGAGAATGTGGGGAAGGGAACATTTACCCACTCTTGGTAGGAGTTAAGGCAGCAACGATGGAAGTCAGTGTGGAGGCATCTCAATATGATGTAGCTATATCACTTCTGGGCATATGCCCAAGGGACTCTAAATACTAAAGAGATATTTGCACATCCATGTTGATGGCTGCTCTATTCACAAGAGCAAAGAAATGAAACAGCCTAGATATTCATCAGTAGATGAGGGAATGATGAAAATTCAGTATATAACAATGGAATTTATTCATCTATAAAGAAAAATTAAATTAGAAAATTTTCAGGGAAATGTACAGAATTGGAAAACTTGTTAAGCAAGGCATCCTAGGTTCAAAAAGACAAATATCATGTTCTCTTTGACAAGCAGGTTCTAGCCTCTAGTTACTCAATACATGTCTCTAGGTAGGTGTAATTTGTAGATAAAGTCCAGAAAACTAGAAAGAGGACCCTGAGATGGGGGAAAACAAACAAACAAACAAAAATAACCAACCAACCAAAGAAAGTCAAACAATCCTTTAAAGGACATGCATAGGGAGACAACAGAATCATGAAAGAGAAATGAGAAGAGGGATATTGGGTTTCAAAGGGTACTGCTGGCAAAGGGGTTAGGTAAACGGGACAGAGTGAGGAAGAGCAGGAGAAGAGACCGAAATGATGCATAGGTAAAAATGCCACAAGGAAACCTATTACTTTAAAATCCAACTAAAAAATAATTGAAAAAAATAATTTTGTTCTTTTTTATGACAGAATAAAACTCCATTGTGCATACATGGCACATTTTCTTTATCCATTTATGCTCTGATGGACACAGACCTTACCCATAACTTGGTTATTCTGAGTGCTCTAACAAACATGAATGCCCAAATGGCTGTGTGGTTGGCTGACTTAGATGCATTTGGACATATTCCTAGGAGTGATTATCTAGATCATACAACAGTTCCATTTTTATTTTTTACTGATTTCTATAGTTGCTGTACTTGTATACATTTCTAACAACAGTATAGTGATTCCTCATCCATCTACCCACCTGCAAAGGTTTTATCTTATTGTAGCATTTTTAAAATGATACCCATTCTGATTAGGGTGAGTTGAAGCCTCTGGGTCCTTGATTGCTAAGGACGTTGAATATTTTTTCCATATATTTATTGGCCATTTCTGCTTTATATTTGAGAAATGTCTGATCATTTAATCTATTTGTTCATTGGGTTATTTAGGGTTTGGGTGTTTAGTTTGTTGAGTTAAAAGCCAATACATTGTAGATACTGATCCCCTGAAGATGCATAGTTGGCAAAGGTTTTGTCCTATTGTAGAATGATAATTTCCTTTGCAGCACAGAAGTTTTAAAATTTCACTAATCCTATTTTTTTTAGTTCTTCCTGTGATTTCCTGAGCCTTGGAGTGCTTTTCAGAAGGAAAAGGCCTATGGTTATACCTTAGCTTATTTTCCCTTGACCATTTCACACTATTGAGTTTTACATTAAGGGCTTTGATCCACCTTGAATTGAATTTTTGTCAGGGCACTAGGCATCTACTTTCATTTTTACACACATATTTATCAAGCTTTCCTAGCATCTTATGTTGAAGAGTGTCTCTTTTACAAAATTGCCCCCCCCCTTTTTCCTACCTTTATCACAAATCAGTGGGAAAGCTATAGAGTTGTGGACTTATTTCTGTATTTTTTATCCTATTTCCTTGATCTACCTGAACGTTGTTTTTTTTTATGCAAATACAATACTGTCTTATCTGACAATTGGAATGTTTAAGATGTCAGATTCTTCCCCTTAGATACTGGCCCATCCCTGGGTGGATCCCTGGGTGGTGTCAGCCTATGGCTTTTCCTGGATCAGGATATTGCCTGCCAGTAAGCCTGTCATGCAGCTGTATCTGGGCCTCTAAGCCTGTCATGGCAGCTGTGTGGTCAAGCTGTTTTTGGCGCCCCACAATATGAGGGACCTAGATTTGTACATGTTGCTGTAATTTAAGGGGGGAGGGTCCCTTAGTGATCATTGGGTAACAGAAGAAATCAATCAGTGTCCCTTCTTGGGGGTTCTTAGTCTCATTAACAAAATAATTTAAGAATTTGCTCAAATGGAAGTTTAAGGACAATTTTTTTTTTTTTAAAGAAAACATCAGATATATTGTTGTTGTTTTCAAATTAAGACAAGCCAGGGACATCTGGGAAGAGGGAACTTCAATTGAGGAAATGACTACATTAGATTGGCCAATAGACAAACCTGTGGGTACATTTACTTGATTAATGATTTATGTTGGAAGGCCCATCTCACTGTGGTCTGACTTCTGGGCATGTAGTTCTGGGTGATGTATGAAAGCAAGCTAAGCAAGCTGTGGAGGATAAATCAGTAAATTGTGTTCCGCCATGGACTATGTTTCAGTTCTTGCCTTGGCTTCCCTCAGATAAGCTGTAGGATAATATAAAGCATTTCCTCCCAAGGTTTTTGTTGTTGTTGTTATTGTGTTTGTTACAGCAATAGAAAGAAAATAAGACAATAAGTTTATTTTATTGTTGTATTCTTATCCAGTTTTGATCTCAGGAGAATACTGACTTCATAAATTGAATTTACTAGTTTTCCTTTTCTTTATATTTTATGGAATAATTTAAGGAGTATTTATATTAAGTATCTAGTAGTATTGATCAGTGAGTTCATTTGGCCCTAGGCTTATTTGAGTTGGCAGACTTTTCATTATTGGTTCAATTTCATTGCTGTTTAGCATATTTAAACTGACTACATACTCCTGTTTTGATATGAGTAAGTGTTAGTATTTATGCGGCGCTAGGAACATGTCCCGAACACGACAGAACCACGGGAGAGTTTTATTAAAGAGGATAGAGGTGACAGGCCTGGGTGAAACACATGTGGGGAGAGAGAGACAGAGAGACTGAGAGCCTCGCGCAAGATGGCGCCGGCTTTTTAAAGGTTGGGCCGCGCATGCGTACAGGGACTCCTGTGGGTACTCCACGCATGCGTGTAGATTACATGGCTGCGCGCGCGCTTTACGCAACCACGTAAGGCCACAGAGTCCCGGTCCCGCGAGATGTCTGACCCGGAGATGGCTATTCTACACCGGAAATAGTTAGGCAGTCCGCCGGGCAAGCCCAACCGTGTAATTGTCTATCAGTAAGTCTTATGTTTTGAAAATTTTTTCCCATTTCTTCTAGATTTCCAAGTTTACTGGAATATGGGTCTTTAAATTATTCCCAAATGATCACCTGACTTTCATTAGCATCAATGATGATGTACTTTTCATCTTTAATTTTTTTAATTTCTATCTTTCTACTTTGGTTCCTTACCTTTTCAAAGAACCAACTTTCGTTTCTTGATTATTTTGTATTATTAATGTGATATCCATTTTCTTAATTTCTATTTTGATATCCTTTACTTATTTATGACTGCTAATTACAAGCTTTCTCTTATTTCTAAGATCTTGAGGTGCACCATGAGGTCATTTATATGCGCTTTCCCCGATTTTTAGATTCAGGCCTCCCAAGCTCTGATGTCTCCTCTTAGACTTGCTTTGGCTCCCAAAGGTCATCATAAGCTGTGTTGTTGTTCTCATGTAATTCTAGAAACCATTTTATTTTTTCCATAGTTCCCCCAGTGAACCCCTAATTACTCAAGAGTGTATTACTTACTCCTCTGTGTTTGTATAGTTTATACAGCTTCTCTTGTCATTGACTTCTAGTTTTATTCCATTATGATAGCATAATATATAAGATGTTATTTATAGTCTTTTCTATTTCTTTAGATATGACTTATGAACCAGACTGTAGCATATTTTGAAGATTTTCATGGGCTGAGAATAATATGTAGTATTCTGTAGCCATTCAGTAGAATTTTTTGTTAGTATTTGTTAAATACATTTTATTGATAAGCTACTTTAAACCTGAAATTTCTTTGTTAATTTTTTTGACTGGATAATCTGTCAATTGATAGGAGTGGAATATTGAATTGTACCACTGTTATTGTATCTGAACCTATATGACCATTTATCTCCAGTAGTATTAAGTTTATGAAACTAGATGTATAAACATTTGGTGAAATATATTCATAAATATTATATTTTCTTGATGAACTGTTTTCTTTATTATTGTTAAGTAACACTCCTTTCCCTTGGACTAATTTTGGCTTGATCTTTGGTTTGTCAGATACAAAAATGGCTATTGCTTCTTTTTTCCTGCTTCATATTTTTTGGTATATAGTATTCTATTCTTTGACTTTTAATCTGTTTCTTTTTCAGTAAGATATATATTTCTCTTGCAAGCAACAAACACCGGGATCTTGTGTTTTAATCCAATCAGCTAGTCCACCTGTTAAAAATATTTTTTTTTTGAAATTAAAATGTAATTATATAACTCCCTTCCCCCTTTCCTCCCTTCCTCCCTCCCTCCCTCCCTCCCTCCCTACCTTCCTTCCTTCCTTCCGTCCTTCCATCTGCTTCTGTACTGGCTGGTTTTGTGTGTCAACTTGACACAAGCTAGAGTCATCAGAGGAGGGAGCCTTAGATAAGGAAATGCCTCCTTGAGATTCAGCTGTAAGGCATTTTCCCATTTAGTGATCAATGGGGGAAGGCTCAGCCAATGCTGATCCTGGGTTCTATAAGAAGGCAGACTGAGCAAGCCATGGGAAGCAAGCCAGTAAGCAGCTCTCCTCCATGGCCTCTGCATCAACTCCTGTCTTCAGGTTCCTGCCCTGTTTGAATTCCTGTCCTGACTTCCTTTAGTGATGAAAGCAATGCTGAAGTGTAAGCCAAATAAACCTTTTCCTTCCCAACTTGCTGTTGGGTCATGATGTTTTGTCACAGCAATAGAAACCTTAACTAAGACACCTTCCTTCAATCCCTCCCATGTACATTCCTTGTTCTCTCTCAGATTTATGAATTATTTTTCTTAAATTATTGTTACACACACACACACACACACACACACACACACACACACACATGCACATTGTATAATGTTACATACATAGTGAGATATATAAATACAGCCTGCTCAGTCTTAATGTTACTTGTATGTACATGATTTCAAGGCTGACCCTTTGGTGTTGGATAATTAGTTGATGTGCTCTTTCTTGGGGAAGACTATTCTACCTGCTCTCAGCATTCCTTAGTTGTCTGTATTTCTTTGTCTAGGGTTGGGCCCCTTTTAATTGGGGGAATTTAGATCATTAACATTTAAGGCTGTATTTTAGTGATATTTTCTGGTTCTTAAAATTTTATTGATTGTTTCCCTTGTTTGTTCTCAGACTGTTTTTTCTTTACCCCCTATTTATCTTATGAGATACCTGATTTACTGGGTCATACATACTTGATTCTTTCTTAGTTTTTATTTATTGATCCATTCAGTTCTGAGACTTATTTTTTCTTTTGCTCTTATGTTCTGTTTATCTTTCCTTTCTGTGAGTAGAGTTCCTTAAGGTATATTTTGTAATACTGGGCTAGTGGTCATGAATTAGTTTAGTTTGTGCTCATCCTAGGAGGTCTTTAATTATCCATAAATCAAAAAATACATATTTCTTAGACGTAATGATCCTGTCTGGTAGTAATTTATATTTAGGGTTGAAATATATAATTCCATTCTTTCCCAACATTTATGGTATCAACTGAGAGATCTGCTGTCATTTTGATATATATATATATATATATTATCATTTAACAATGGTATGTGTTGGAGAGGTTCTCTTTCTGGTATATCTTTTTGATGTTCTAAATGACTCATATTTGTATGTTCTTATTTTTTTAATAGATTTACAAGATTTTTCTTCTGTAACCTAGCATAAGAACTAAAAAATAATGAAAAGTAGTAACACCAAACAGAATAAAAATTAAAAACACTACAACTTCTGCCAGTATTTCTTGCTTTTCTGAAATAAAGTAAGTACTCCCATCAGAGTTGGTTTTTGCAGCTAACTTGGCAGATAGACAAGCTTCTTATCTTTCTAGAGTTTGATCCATTCAGTTCCGAATAAGTTGTGTCTAATCCATCTTCCCTCTGTAATTGAATTCCTCAGCAGCTTTCTCTCTGCCCAGAACAGTGATGCTCTCACATAGCTCATCCTTCCAGTGCCTGTGTTCTGTGAGTGCCAGGTGGTCAAGCCTTACATCCAGGAATTTCAATGCCCGAGGGTTGAAAGGTACCACATCCTGGCTTGCATTTAATTTTGAAGTTGGATATTAACACCTTACCAGGGCTCAGGCTGCTTCTCAGCCAGCACTTCACTGTCTGTGCTGAGTGTACTCATGATCTTCCTAGTCAACCCCTCTGGGGTTTGGTAGTTCTCAGGGCTGGTGCCTGTTTAGTCAAAGTAGGAGTCTTCGGTGTTTGTAGATACACTACTTCCCATAGTTTCTGCTCTTCTCAGAAATGCTGTTTGATTGAAGTGTTTCCCCCTCTATTGATTCCCTGCTTTGTCCCAGCCTAACAGGTGATGTGGGACAACCCAAACTGGGTCCTCTTCTCCAGAATCTGCTTCGCATAACATTTTGGTATTTCAGTGTTTGCTTCTGCATCTTTTCTTTGGTTTGCAGCCCTAGTCAGGTGACAGTGATTTTCCTCTTCTTACTGCTTTGTTTGGTGCACTAACTGGGGTCTGTTATTCCCTTTGTATATGCAATGTCCAATATTTTTGAACTTGATGCCATTTATCCCCATTGTCTGGTATGCCCTCCCTTGCTTTTTCATGCTTTGTTCCTCTTTTGGCAGTTACAGGTCATTTCTTTTCCTCTGGTTCATGGAGACACAGGAGAGTGCCTCTTGGTGCTTCTCTACCAGCTTGAGAATCAATACTGTACACGTGGTCTTGCTCATGTCCATGCCTCTAGCCTCCATGAAACACTGTTTGCCTGCACAGTTCCACTGAAGTGGAGCAGAAATTTTCACGGAGGGTTTTGTCCTAAAAAGATACTTCTTTACAGGTTTCTTAGTGTTGGCAATAATGGTGGTAAGCATACTGTAGAAACAATTTTGTGATTGAATTGTTTCAATTACAATGAAAACAATTGTATTTGAAATTGAATTCTTCCTTTACTCTGAGTATTTGGTATAGATTTATTTCTGCTCCCTGGTATTGACTCACTGGGTTCCCACTGGCTAATTCTTCCATTCATTTCCTCTATAACGTGATGGACAAGTGAATGTACTTGTGTGTTGTAATCAGTACAGTATCTCTTCATCTTCTGTTAGTGGTTCCCTTGGGACTTGAGTGACTCCAGCCGCTTCATCTGGCATATATTTTATGTGAGTTACTTGAATATGGGAGGAGCTAAATAAATTCCATATTCTGCTTTATTTCACAACTACTACATGTCTATTAGACACAGCAGATACTGGTATATTGACTGGATAATGCCTTTCACCTTAACCATGTATCAAGTTCTTTGTTTAGTGCTTAAAAGATCATCTGTTGGCATTTTGCTAACAAGACAAAGAATATGTGTGTGTGTGCGCGCACGCACACATAAATGCAATTTCTTTCCCTGACACCAATAAATCAATAAGCAAAATTAATCTGTGCAAGTTGTAAGTACTTCATTTACTTTTAAGTGTAGAACAAACTACTCTCCAACTTCCCAGTGAAAGCAGGTCCTGAGATATCTTAATCAAGAGTTCTCTCAGCTACTTTCTGCACTGTATGTCTGAGAACCCGGCCTCTCTGCATAGTAAGAAGCCTTATCTTAGAGGAGATGTCTTTGGTTGTTAATGCTGTGACAGCTGAGACTTTAATCTTGTTGTAAACTCATAATTTGACCTGGCTCTTCCTGCCTTTTAACCACTGGGTGGACCTCTCCTTCTCTTCTTCCCAAGCCTGTATAATCTAACCCCAAGTTCTATGAATTCTTCTGCCTGTCTGAGTTCCATGTTGTGAGTCTAAAAGTTCTGCTGAGCAGGCATTTCAGACCACCAGCCTCTAAATCATGATATGGAGACTTATTATTAGTTATGAAGGCATGACCTTAGTTTAGGCTTGTCCCACTAGCTTTTTTTTTTTTTTTTTGGTTTTTCAAGACAGGGTTTCTCCATGTAGTTTTGGTGCCTGTCCTGGATCTCGCTCTGTAGACCAGGCTGGCCTCCAACTCAGAGAGATATACCTGGCTCTGCCTCCCAAGTGCTGAGATTAAAGGCATGCACCACTGTCTGGCCCCACTAGCTCTTATAACTTACTTTAACCTGTTTCTCTTCACCACAGAACTTTTTACCTTTCCTTTAATCTGTATGTCCTATTTGCCTGCTTCCTCTTTGTCTGACTAGCTGGTGGCTGCTTGGCTAGCTAGCCAGTGGCATCTCCATCTTTCTCCCTTGTTCTGTCTCAAGCCTACTCATTCTCTCTGCCTGCCATCCAGGCCTATCCCTCTACTGCCTAGCTATTGACCATTCAGCTTTTTATTAGACCAATCAGGTACCTTAGGCAGGCAGGTGGAACACATCTTTACATAGTTAAACATATGCAGTGTAAACAAAAGCAACACATCTTTGCATAGTTAAAGTAATATTTTGCAACATAAATAAATGTAACATATCTTTATGTAACAAAAGTAATATTCTATAACATTTCTCCCTTTTTGTCTAAATAAAAAGGAAAGGTTCTTCCTTTACCATAGAAAAACTATATGTAATAAGAATAATTATTAAGAAAGAATTACATTTACAATATCTAGCATTTGGCAAATTCAGGGAAAATACTGCATTAGCTATCCTGTCTTGGTAAGTTCAAAGTTTTGTACCTAATTTACCTTCTAACCTAACTCAAGAAAACTATAAATATAATTACCTAGTCTTCAACTCCATCAAAGACCCCAGAAGGATATAATACTACCTAAATAATCAGGAAATGCAGGGTAAGCCACTTCCAAAACTATAGAAATGACAGAGCTATTTGGTGCCTAGACAGTCACCCAAGGTGACTCTGCAACATTGGGGCATCCATCTTCAGCCTACAGGCCTAGAATATCTGGCAGACTCTTCTATGAAGCAGGAATTTTGAAGGACTGACCTACCTTGTTTTGGCAAAGTTCAGCAATCTTTTTCCTTTGTGTCCTGCATGTCCAGTTTATATGGCATACTGTCAGCAGTTGAGGCAAGGACAGTTTCTTACTCAAATGGCTAGCTTTGCCACAATGGAAGCAGACTTCATATGGAGGTTCTTTGATGCCCATCATCTTTTTATGAAGTAAATTGGTGCTGCCAGGAGCAGACATGTCTCACTGTCATGAAAAGCTCTAGATTATTGAACACCTTAAATGCCCTATTCTGTTTCCTGAAGCATTTGAAGATCACCTATCTAAAATGTATCTGTTTAACACTGAAGACATAGTCAACATAACTAAAATTTGATTATTTTAGATGATAACTACTAACCTATATTTTAAATTCTACATTACATATTTAAATGAGCTATATAATCACAATACCTCAAATAAGAGTAGAAACATATATATATATATATATATATATATATATATATATATATATATATAAACAAAAATAACTTTAAATTTGTATCAATATACCAAAATTAATACTAATATAAAATATTTGAGGTTAAAAGTTGTCTTTTTATCCTATATTTCTATATCCTCTAAACAATGACTAACATTCATAACCCATTGAATGACCAAAAACCACCTATCCCAACCTCTTGGGAATGTGGGTGATTGTTATGTTCTCTAGACTGCTTCCTGTTGTCTGAGGGTGACAGTATCTTTAGGAGACCCGAACAAAAATGAGATAATCGTCAAATCCTGGTAAAACTAGTTCTAACATTTGTTGTCCAACCTCAGAATTGTTCCCATATAGAGGGATCAGTATATGCATCATCTGTCTTGTAGTTTTGCTTGGTTTATTTCCTTATGTCTGTAGCCCAGGTTTTCAGGAGATCTCCCTCTATCAAACCTGATCTTTATTAACCTTGAAGGAATCTACAGCCTTTCATTTCCTGTGGAAACAAAGCATAATCTCTCCCCCAACACAATACATTTTCTGACTTCCATTTTAAAGTTAAGACATCCCTAAAGTATCTAAGATGGTTTAATTCAGCAGTCCCTTTTACAATCCAAAGTCTCTCAGCAGCTGTCATTCACTCATCAGCATTCAAAAAATTCAGCACAGCATCATACAGGATCCAGACTCCTTGTATATTTCCCATCTTTATGTGGCTTTTTTCTTTTATGTTACTTTACTCTCTTTAAAGACTGTACTTTATGATTTATAAAATATTTTTTCTATGACTGTCTATACCCATTTTCTTTTCTTTCTTAAGCCTACACATCTTTAAATACATTGTAACATGTTTAGAGGTTTTTTTCCCCTCTGAACCTGTCTTTGCTGCATGTCTTTAGCCTTTTCTGAAGCATGAGCCAAACCTTAACTTGCTAAGTAGTAGCTTGGACCTTTGCTGTAGTTCTGGTGGATGATTCCATCCCTTCCTCTGTCCATGAGAGCCAAGCCTTAAACCTTCAGGCCTGGTCAAGATCTGTGTTTAACTAGGAGCTGCATTCAACTACCCTAGCTCTAGAAAGTCGGTGCTCACATTGTGACATGTGTTTTTACTTCATGTGCTATTTCTACTTAGTGTGTTGGCTGCTCAAGTGCTCCCTATACAGCAGAGCCTCTTAAAGGTACCATAGCTGTTTTTTTTTTTCCTTTCTTTTTTCAGTTTTATCAGGCCCTATGTGGAAATTCAGGCCCAATGTTGAAACACCAAATGTAGCAGGCTTTCTTGAATCCCCAGCCCCCAAACCATGACATGGAGGTTTATTAGTTATGAATGCTTGGTCTTAGTTTAGGCTTGTCTCTAGCTCTCTCTCTCTCTCTCTCTCTCTCTCTCTCTCTCTCACTTAAATTAACCCATTTCTATTAATCTATGTGCTGGCCCACTGTTTATCTCATCTATGTGCTCTCCATTCTGCTTTCCTGCTTCCTCTGAGTATGGCTGGCTGGCTCCTAGCTGGCTGGCTTGCTCCCTTTTTCTCTCTGCCAACCAGCCCTACTTGTCCCTCCTCTGCCTAGCTATTGGACATTTAAGTTTTTATTAGACCAGTCAGGAAAGATGAAACAGCAATACTTCTTTGCATAATTAAACAAATGCAGCATAAATAAAAGCAATACATCTTTACATAGTTAAAGCAATATTCTGAAATATGCCCGTTTTCTCTCTTCCTCATTTTCCTTTATTTCTAGCACCCTCTTTCTTTCCTTTCCTCCTAAAGCTTTGAGAGAGACTTGCCTCAGTTCTTCATATTTATCATTTCACCTTAGTGACTTAGTGTCCCAGATCTTGGTTTGGTCTCGGCATTTCTCACCTTCCCTTCCTTTTATTCACACACATCGGACAGAGTAGCAGGACTGCTTCTCTCTCCTTCCTTGATCCACATATCCTTTAAAGTGGGAAGAACCCTAGAACCCACTATTCACATGGCACCAGCCTGTGCTAAGAGTGAATACTAGGGTTTTCACTCATCATCTTATTTAATCCTTTCTGAAGCATGTGAGGCCAAGTAAAATCATATCTTAGGAAGGTAGAGACATTTGTCTAAAGTCACAATGATAGTAAGTGACAATGCCAGGCTCTAGATGTCTCTCCCACACCTAGGCCTGTGTTTGAACATACATTTCTTTCTGAAACCAACGCCAGTTATGTTTCTTTCTGAACAAACCCTAGTTATTTCTCTTAGAGATGAGAGGTGAAAGGAAACTTACAGCCTCTCCCCATTCCTTTTGTGAATCACTTTGCTTTTCTCAGTATCACCCCTTGTGCTTTGCCACACATGGTGGCCCAAATTCCCTCTGCAGATTCCACACTCAGGGAATCTCTTTCCAAAGTCCCTTAACCACATCATCGGACAACTTTTCACTAATGCCAGCCACCTATAAACCTTGCTGCCAGCTCTTCATTCACAGATCTTTGAAAGGCAGACTCATAAGAGAGTCCAGCTGAGATTCTGGTTCTAAAAGTCTCACAGTCTGTTTTTGCTTGGCGTCACAGATTTCAAAACTTTGCTAAAATTACGACTGTGGACATAACCTTTACGGCTTATCCCTCAGATTCTTGAGGCCACTTCAGTCATCTCTGAGTCCTTTTCCTTTCACCTCCATGTTAATGCTTTGGCTGGGCCCCAGGCTCATGCACTGATGAATGCAACTGGGATTCAAGTTTACCAGGTATCCAGAAAAGGTGTCTTCTTGCCCTTCTGGAAAAGCTTGTCACCAAATCCTTTCAGTTCTAATGCTGGGATACTCTTTCTACTAGGCAGGTGGAGACCATCCCAACCTTGGAATTGACATGGCTCATGCCTATGTTACTTTAGTTGTCTTATGAGTCTGCTATGGTTTATATAGAGTGTAGGGCATGAGTGGGGCTCAGGGCACTGTGGAACAACCAAGTGGTAATTAGGCTGCTGAGAGTGAGCTTAAGACAAATAAAATGAAGCACAGTAAAGCTCAGATCATGGTGGCCTGTTCTGTGTCACAGCGGATCTCTTACACGTGGATTCTAGGTCTCTTCAGTTCCATAAATGTTTATGTATCTTGTTGCTCGAGCTCTGTACTAGGCTTTAGGGACATGAAGATGAATGAGTAAGTTCCATGCACTCAAACAGCCCATATTCATACACAAGGAAGATATCTGGGAAGAAATGATTCCATACTACAAGTTACAGCTTTAGTTGAATGTCTAGTGGGTTTTTCTTCATTCTTATGGATGGCACACTTTGGGCTTATGGATAGGTTTGTGCCCTGGGTAGTGCATGTTGCTGTCTCCCACAGTAACAATGAGAGGTTTTGAATATCAGATCTCCTGCCTGACAATCTATTGGGTTTCTGTCTAGAGCCTGCTCCATTGTCAGGAGTTAGTTCCATGCTGAGCAGGAAGTTATAGAACACTTTGGATGGGACTATGTTTTCTTTCAAGCGAGGTCTTGGTTGAACCTGATGTTAGAAGGGGAAATAAAGAACAGATCGCCATTTAGTGTTTGAATAGTTGCCTTTTTCTCTCTTATAAGTCTACTGGAAAGCTATGGGGAGTAGTCTGCCCTCAGATCCAGACTGCAGTCTTCTGGGAAAGGTTCCAGGCTCTTCAACAGGAGAATGAGCAAAGGAAAAGTGATTTGCTTCTTTTTAAAACTGTTTTCTCCTTATAAGAATGCTTTCTCTGGTTCTATAACTTATAGCTGGAAAGTTTGTCTCTGGGACCACCAAGCCCCCACAATTACACAGCCCACTTATAAAATAATCATAGCCGGGCGGTGGTGGCACACACCTTTAATCCCAGTACTCAGGAGGCAGAGGCAGGCTGATTTCTGTAAGTTCGAGGCCAGCCTCATTTCCAAAGTGAGTTCCAGGAAAGGCACAAAGCTACACAGAGAAACCCTGTCTCAAAAAAAAAAAAAAAATAAAATAAAATAAAATAATCACTCAGAAGCTTATATTAATTAAAATTGCTTGGCCATTAGCTCAAGCTAACTATTGACTAGCTCTTACATTTTAAATTAACCATTTTCTATAGATCTATACCTTGTCACACGGCTTGTGGCTTACCGGTATCTTTACACCTTGCTTCTCATGGCAACAGCGACTGGAAGTGTCTCCTGACTTAGCCTACATCCCCAACAATAACTGAACTTTCTGGTAATTTTACATAGATACTACCAGTCTCTACCCTCAGCTGGCTTGCAGGGTCACTGGGAAGACATTGTAATATATGTCATACTAAAACATGAGTAAAGTGCCATTCATTCTTTACACATGCCTTTCTCTTGAAATCTCATAGATTTCCTTAAAACCTTATTCTCAGGGGATTTCAAGAGAACCCCAAACCAATATAGATTATTTCCCTTACACTGGTTGCCCCCCAGAAGTTGAATCTAAGTCCATTTTGCTGAAGACACCACATACTTTGAACACAGGATTCAAGCTCAATCTAACCTGAAAGCCTCCACCCTGAAGACCATCTCACAGTATTGGAAGGTGTTACACAAGCTGCCAAGGAAGGAGAGCAGTCAATAGTCCTAGTCAGCAGTGATTTCTATGAACCATAGTAATGACCAGCATGACAAGATATCCTTAAAGTTTCAACATTGGCATTTCTATCTTGGTAACCAACAGCTGTCTAGCTGGATTTAAACTTGTCCAACAGGAGGGAAAGCATGCCTGATACTAGCACATTAAATTACCGGTTTCTAGTGAGGTCATGGATCTTAGAAGACAAGCTATTACTGACACTGTCCAGTATAATTTTATTTATTTATTTATTTATTTATTTATTTATTTATTTATTTATTTTGGAGCTGAGGACCAAACCCAGGGCCTTGTGCTTGCTAGGCAAGTGCTCTACCACTGAGCTAAATCCCCAACCCCACCAGTATAGTTCTTCGTTGCATTCTAAATACTTATTCTTACACCAACAGATTAAGTGTAGCTCTTACCTCTCATCAAAGAACCTTCTCTTGGCAGCAGATGGAGATCATTACAGAAAGCCACAACTGGCCAAAATGTAGAGAATAGCTGATTGTGGGGTATCCCGCTCCATGGATACGGATACAACTACAATACCCAAGGCTCATGGGACATCCCGAAAAAGGAGGCAGAAAAACTGTAAGAGTCAGAGGATGAGGAAATCTGCTGCCATTATTGTGTGTCCTAGAAACAGCAGGGAAGCTACAGCTGTGGAACTTCAACAGAACCACACCAGAAGGGGAAAAATCTCACAAGGCCTCATGTGGTGATATTTTATCTGTGTACCCCAATAATGCTTATCTGAGGATCAGAGGAAAAAGCCAGCCAAAATATTAAATGTAGAAGTCAGGCAATGGTAGCACACATCTTTAATCCTAGCATTTGGGAGTCAGAGATCCATCTGGATCTCTGTGAGTTCAAGGTCACACTCTGAACAGAGCCAGGCATTGTGGCACATGCCTTTAATTCCAGCAATAACCATGGAGGTCTGTAAAGACAGACAGGAAGTGACAGAGCTGGGCAGAAAGAGGAAGTGGGATGTCAGAGACAGAAAGGCATAAGAGTGTGGGTATACAGGAAGCAGGTCTCTCTGGAGGCTGAGGAGTTGGTGAGGTGAGGTTGGCTGTGGCTTGTCCTATTCCTCTGGTCTCTTGGCTTTCACTCTAATATCTGGCTTTGGGTTTTTAATTAATTAGATGGTTTAGCAATTTTTTTACAACCTCATCCCTAGACAAAAAGCTATAGGAAATCAACAACTGCTGAGAAAGGGGGAATTATTCTTTTTCCCAATTAGAGATGAATCCCTAATTGGTTGTCTAATACTGGGTGGTTAGCCCTATACTATATATACATACATATATACATACATACAAATATATACATATCTGTATGTATATATAAGCTACACTAAATAGATTCAGCAGGTATATATTTGTGTTTTTATATGTATATGTCACAATAGCATTGAAACAAAAGAAGACCATGGGTGTGTGAGGGAGGTGGGGGCATGAAAGGGGTTGGAACTACAAAGGGAGCAAGAAAATTATGTAATTATATTTTAATTTAAAAAATTTTCAAAAGAGAAACATTGAACAACAGCCTGTTCAAAAGCAGTTGGTCTGTCTGGGAAAACCTAATCATTGTGTGGAGTGTTTGATGCTTTGTTCATGGCATCTGGTGGTATTTCATTCAGATTTTTGACAAGGCAATAACTACATTTTATAGTTCATTCATGTTCATGCTTTTCTCCCAAACAAGTACATGAATCAGTCTGGGGGAGATTTTGTATGTCACTGTTCCTACTCTACTGTGATGAGAGTACCAAGATTATCTTAGATTGTCTTGTGCTTTATTTCCTGGAGGAGAAGAAAGGTCATCGTAAGACCCAACTCTTCACTGAAGACCTAGTTGAGACTTCAAGTTGTTGCTGAAATAGTGATTAAGAAAGGCTCAGCATGTACTCTGAAATCTGAGCCACATGGCCAGGGCAGAGAACTCATTCAGTTCAGGCCAAGGGAAGTGAAAACCCAAACACCAGCAAAGTAAATCTGGGGTTATGTGGAAAATATCTGTATCCAGCAGCAACCACCACCATCATGGCTTCTGAGGTCTTTTTGCTTAGCTTAGGAACTGCTTGGAACCTGTGTTAGCCACGGCTCTTTTAATTGACATCTACCTATTTGGCATGAGGGCTAACATGATTTGAGTTTTGATAGCTATAATTTATTTCTGTTCTAGTTAGGGTTACTATTGCTGTGATGAAACACTATGACCAAAAGCAAGTTGAGGATAAAAGAGTTTATTTTGCTTACACTGACACATCACTATTCATCATCAAAGGAAGTCAGGACAGGAACTCAAAAAGGACAGGAGCCTAAAGGCAGGTAGTGATGCACAGGTTCTGGAGGAATGTGGCTTACTGGCTTATTCTTTGTGGCTTGCTCAGCTTGCCTTCTTATAGAACCTAGGACCACCAGCCCAGGAAGGGTACAGCGCACAATGGACTGGGCCTCCCCATCAATCACTAATTAAGAAAATGTTCTACAAGCTTGCCTACAGCCTATCTTAGGGAGACACCTTCTCAGTTGAGGTTCCCTCCTATCAGATGACTGTAGCTTGTGTCAAGTTGACATAAAACTAGCCAGAACAGTATCTGTCCAGAGGAAATTCAGAAGAATGGAGTGAAATGCCACTTAATAAGAATGAGCTTTCTAGATGACACTAGAAAGATGACCGCTTGGTAGAAAGATGTCCTGTACATTCTTGTGGGCACATCAGACACACACATTCCAAACATTGTTGGGCCTTATGTAGCTCAGCCCTATGGCCATGAACCATTAAAAGCTGGCTAGGATCCTCATTATTTTCTGAGTGGATTTGGGCAGTACTTCAAGAACAGATATAGATATTTCTTTACTTACAACAAGATAACAAGTAAGGGTGCATTAAATATATTTGATCTAAGCCCACATGGTGGCACATGCCTATCATCCAAGCTTTTGGGAGACTGAGGGAGCAGGACTGTAAGTTTAAAGTCCTTTGGGCTCCATAGTGATGCCTGTCTGCGAACAAATAACACATCTTTTTAAAACTCAACTAAAAATCTTTTACTTATCAATTTAAAAACTTTCCCACTGTTGAAGATCTGATTTAGGATAAACTCAGTGGCAACATACTGGGAGAAAGTGTACATAAAGTACAAATACAACAAAGGCCCAGTAACTAATACATGTAACAATTATCCAAAACCAACAAAAAGTATAGTCAAATTATAACCCTATACCATCTTTTTCAGCTACTTAATCTTCCATAGAATGTTTGCTGTTTATCTTGGTGTTCATGTTCTCAACGGCACAGGCCAACATCAAGAGCAAGTTGTATGTATCATTAATACTATGTATCACTAGTCTACAAGTTGTATCTATAACTAATACTATGTATCACTAGTCTACAAGTTGTATCTATAACTAATACTATGCATCATTAGTCTACAAAAAGAGTAAACTTCACAATTTCAGGTAAAATTGCCACTGAAACAACTACCAGTAGCTTTTACACCTAAGTCTTAAAGAGTTGTAACTCAGACTGGTCTAAGGACTGTCTTACAAGGATGGAGGTCCAACCAAAAAAAAACACGCTTGACATTTTTGCCTTAGTGTAGATAAGTGGTTCTCCAAGAAAGAAGGACTGTCCCTGAGGATTTTTTGAGAAGCAGTAAGGAATGTTTTGGTGTTATGGTCATTGGTAGTCTCTGAGGATGTTATATATCCCTGTAGTACATGGGTCATTTCAACAAATGAGTTTTCCTGCACTCTGACTAATACTCATGCATCATGAGTATCCTCTCAGATATAAGTGCAGGTGTAAAACTCTTTTCAATGACTATGCCTAGGTGCCAATTCTATTTCAAATAGAAATGTCAAGCAAAGTATGTTTTGTATTTTTCACATTTCTGAAATATTCAGTTAGTACGTTATTAAAACAAAACTCTCTTCTGATTTGATCATGGATTTTACCAAGAGTTGTTTTCCATTTTGTAAAGTCAGGCCATTGATGAAAATGTGCCTGGTATTTTAGTCATCCACACCACACACTTCCATCAGCTTACATTTGGAGAGCTTCTGGCTATGATCTAAATAATATATGCTCATATACTTTATTAGTCCTTAAATGAGAGGCCAATATTGTGCATAGAAAAATGCCTGTTCTACTTTTTGAATATTTCCCACCTGTCTCTCTTTTCTTTCTTCTTTTCGTCATGACACATTCATACATGTATATAACGTGTTTTGATCATGTTCACCTTGTTAACTCCTCTTGCCTGCTCCCACTCCCACTGATCCCTCCCCTCTTCCCATCGCTTCCTACTTACATGTCTTTTAGATATTTTTTTGAATAACCCAGTGAGTTTCACTAGAGTTGCTTACAGGAACATTGGTGAAGGATTATTTACAGTTGGATACGTCACCTGTGACCACACCACTAAAGAAAACGCCTCTCCTTCTCTAGCAGCCATATACTGTGTGTAAATCCTCAAAGAGAGGTGGAGTCTTGTGAACTCCTTCCTTCGTCATGACAGTATGCTTGTGGGCCCAGTCTTGTGCCAGGAATCACACTTTGTGAGTTTGAGAGTGCAAAGAGCATGTCCTGCCCAGAAGTCAGTGTTGTACATCATTCCCCTCTGGCTCCTAATACTTTCTATATCCTTTCTTCTGTGAAATCCCACGAGCTTTGGAAAGGGTGATACAGGTGTCACACTAATGACTGAGCATTCAACTATCATCACTTTGAGCAGTTTTGAGCCTCTGCTGTTACCATTACCACTGCAAAAATCAACTTTCTCACCAAAGTTGACAACAGCACTGATTTGCAGGCATAAACATAGTTATCCAGTGGGCAATTTGATGGGCATATCATGCTCATTTAGCAAAGCAACACTGATACCTTCCCTAATAAGGCCTATGACCTCTTAGCCATTGACTTCCAACCAGATTAACAGTATCATACCTGGATTACGTCCTCCTGTGGATTCCTGCGATGAATCCAATCAGAAAGGGATTGGTTACATTTATACCAGTTATGTCACTTTTGCACCTATGGACACTTCTTGATTGGCCAGTCAGTAATGTTGCATCGGAGTCCATGGCTGAGTGAGGCTGCTCTTGATAGTTTTCTCCCAGCAGCCTACATTGCACTTTCCAGAACTATGAGGGCTAGCCAACAGGAAAGATGTTTCCACCCCAGGTTCACTTGATGCTCTGTGTCCAGAACCTATAATATGTTCTACAATAGGTTCTCACCATCTAATTCTTGTGAACCAAAAGCAATGCCAGTTGCCTATATTTTTTTGGGATCCTCAGAGAGCCCCCTAAATATCCAATCATAGGAAAATAGCCTACCTCTGATGCTGGCATTTTTTATTTAATATCAAATCCTATGGCTTCTGAGAACAGCTTATTCATGAGTACAGTGTATCTGTGTTCATTTTATGTATTTTAAAATGTTTGTATTTTAAAGTAGTTTACCAAGTATCAGATTTCCATATGGCTTTTTAATGTTGTTAATTTTTATTGGGCTCCACTTTCCACCATCATCTGTGTTTCTTGTGTTTGGAAACTTTCTGTGGACCCAGAATCCTAACATTTTGGTGGTTCTAAATTTTGACTCACTTGCGAAACTGTCTAAAGTCAATTGGACCCTGTGTCAAGTCAGGTCTTCCTCTCTGTTATCTTTCCATCCCCGGAGTCACATCCTGACAGAACAGCAACAGCGAGCATGTCTCCCGTGGTAGACATTGATCGTCACAGAGTTTTACTACTTTTCCATAGATAGAATTGTAACTAAGCTGTGGCCAACCAGGAATTTCATTTCCAGCTCTTTGATTTCCAGGCAATGTTGTTATTTGTTGCGAAAGAAGTGTGATCTATATCACTTCCAAGATGAAGTGGTTAAGAATCGGGCCACTTCTTTCCTTCCACACCATAGCTAAAGGCTAAGGATTCCAAGGATATAAAAGGAAGTGGAGGCCAGAAGGTGAAGACCTAGGGCTTTGAGTCACCACCCACCATCTGGAGCTACTGTGTCATAGGTACTGAGCTCAATCTGGTTCTGCTGTCCCCATGGAGCTTTAATTTCTTTGCATTCTCTTAACCATACTTCTCAAAGTAGCAAAAGTAGCAGTGTGAAGGAGCAAGACCAATATAGGAGATTGATATGATATTTGCTTAAGAGTCATTTCACTCAATATGGTTTATTAAAGTAGGAATGGTTATGGGTAGATTTGGCAGTTGAATTAAAATTATCTATTTATTCATTTTAATGACAAAACAGGAGATTTACTTTTCTTCATCCAGTGATGTTTCATGGACATTAAAAGAACACTGGCTTGAAGATCAGAGAGACAAAATTCACCCAACTTGTAGCAAATACCACCTATAAAATAAACGTATGTAAATCTCATAAGAAGTAAAGTTAGATGGTCAAATTTACATTTGTTAATTTTTTTCTAGGAAAATTGACAATAACAATAACTACCACAAAGTAAAACTCACAGTAATGGAAGCTAGAATTTGTAAGTCTCACATGGACCAAAGCTGATCTGTAGATTAACCTTTTCTTTTAGCCAAAAGAATGCTAAGAACTAATCTGGGTGAGAATTGACTTCAGTAAAATGAACATGAAAACATAAAATAATGAAAGCGTTTTAACAACATTGATAGAACCTGATCCAAGAAAGTGGCTTGGTAAATTTGGTTCTTGAAATCTAGTAAGGGGATAGTGCTTGCTTTATATATGCTAATTAACTAATCAATAAACTTTAATATCTAATGCTTTTTTCAAAAAGCTAATGTGGGGCCAGTTTGTAACAGAGGACCAAAAGTATGGAATTTGAAAGAAATCACTGGGTCAAAATTTATCAAAATAGTGAGCCAAAATATCCTATCTATCTATCTATCTATCTATCTATCTATCTATCTATCTATTCATTTTACATCCTGACTGCAGTTTCCACTCCCTCCTCTCCTCCCAGCTCCCTCACCCCGAACACCAAAATATTCTGAACCTTTAGATGACATGTGGCAGTGAGCCACAAAGTTAGGCCACCACCACTTATTCTTCCTGCACTTCTCAATGGCCAGCCTAGTGTAATGCAGTTTATATATAATATTTCATCACTTTTTGAACTATCTGTATGATAGATGTTAGCACTCAATTTTGATGAGGTGGAAGCTTTATGTCAGCTAGGTCATGCAAGTCACTTGCAAAGACCCTGCTCTGTTTGGGCTTGTCTTCCCAAATGCCTGTACACTATACCTATTGTCATTCACACAGGAACCATTTGGGGACTGCATAAAACCTTTGCAGGTTATTTGTGCTCTTGGCTTCATGTCAATCAATAAACTGCTAGAGTGTATTGTTGTCCTCATGAATTTGTTTCCACTCTCGTAGGAAGATTCCATACCCATGCTGTGATGTTTTATCTTGGTTGTCAACTCAAACACATCTAGAATCAACTAAAATCCAAGCTGCTGGACGTTCCTGTGAGGGACTTTCCTGACCAGATGATTTAAAGCAGGAAGACCCACCCTAAATGTGGACCACACTTTCTGGGGGCCACCCAAAGAAAAGAACATGGAAGAAAGAAACTTTGCTTTGGCCTGCTAGCCTTCACCCTCTCTGGGAAGCTCATCTATCTTGTTGCTGCAGCTCGTGTTAAATCTAACTTTTAGGATCCCAACATAGACTGAAAATCAGCAGCTCTCCAGAAATCCCCCAGGACTCTGGGCCTAGATTAAGACTGTATTGACATCCAGCCTCATGGACTGAACAACGACCACATTCTAGGCCTTTCTGTTGGGAGACAGTGAGATAGCCATTGTTAGACTACTGAACCACATTCTGTAAACAGGGCTAATAAATTCCCTTTTAATCTGTATATTCATTCTATCATCTCTGGTCCTTTAGAGAACCCTGCAAAACACATGCCTATCACTATGCAACTTCCTGTTGCATCTCCTTGTATGAGGAATCGACTTCTCGTCAAGATCCCTATATATGTAGCTGACCTATAACTACATGTAACATGTGTGAGAAATAAATGTCTTCTTATATACATCCTTGCAATTTGCACGTGGCTTACTAGCACAATATAACCCAATGAAAATAGACTAATAAATAAATGTAAAAGAAAGCATAAGGCAGATTAGAGATGGTTATATCTTATTTTTCAATAACTTAGAAATAAAGTATAGATTGTATGGTGTTCAGTCAACTATCAACTAGTAGCTGTTAACTAGTATTAAAGGTCAGCTCTTCATTGTAAATGGGGACATGATAGAGCTGAGAAGCAAAGGTAGTGAAAGCAAGAGCTCTTGGAGGATCTCTGGAGGTATCTTGTGATTGGCAGATGTAGATCTTGCATGTGGCTATTGATATGGGCTGGGACTGCATTTCTCCAAGGTATCAGAAGCTCATTCAGGGAAGGCACTAGAAAAGGGCCTAAGAATGATCTTTTCATTACTCTAAAGAAATTACTGGGAGGTTCTTATAAAGAATAGCCTGGTTTTGTCATATTAGGAGTGAAGTGGCAATTTATGTGCACTAATGCCCTTTGTGAAAGATGATGCAAAATGGTGATTAAGAGTGAAGTCTCTCAGATGGGGAATTCTCTTCAAGTAGATAGCTCTGTTGCTTTAATTCATAGGCCTGGGATTTCCCATCCAGAAGCAGGGGTCATAGTGGAACTATTGTAAAGCTATTTCCTCCAGGCACAACGTGACAATTGCTATCATGGGACAGAGATTTCTGTGGTATCCCTGATGTCATGACAATAAAATATATGAAACAACACAGTGACAGTTGGGTTTATTGCTGTGGAATATCCTCTTGTGCATTGTAAAGATTTGTCACTTGATTTGGCTTAAAAAAATGCTGATTGGCCAGTAGCCAGGAAGGAACTATAGGCAGGGCAACCAAACTAAAGATGATGAGAAGGATGGAGTGAGGGTCATCAGCCAGTTGCAGAGGGAGCAGGAGATGAACATGCCATGCTGATAAAGGTACCTTCATTTTTGGCAAAGCATAAATAGAAATATGGGTTAATGCAAGTGAAAGAGCTAGCTAGTAGCAAGCCTGAGCTATTGGTCATTCATTTATAATTCATATTCAGCCTCTGAGTCAGTTACTTGGGAACTGGTGGGTGGAAGAGAAGCGTCCCACTACATATGGTGTTCCAATGTGTGGCTGAAATTTCTACGTAAGACTCAACAAAACTTAAAAAAGGATTCTAAACACACAAAAATGGAGTCCAACTCAGTTTCTTATTACCTGCTTTTCTCCAGTGAGCTCTGTTTGCTGGCAGCTAGCAGAGTGGGCAGCTCCTTTAAGAGATGGCTTTCTGATTCATCTTTAGTGACAGCTCGCAAAGCATAAATAGAGTTATGGGTTAATGTAAGTGTAAGAGCTAACTAGAAACAAGCCTGAGCTATTGGTTGAGTACATAAAATTCATATTTAGTCTCTGAGTCAGTTATTTAGGACCTGGTGGGTGGGAGAGAAACATCTGACTGCAGTCTATGGTAACAGCAAGGGAATTTTTATCTTGATGAAAGTACCAACATTTAGAATTTAGGTATAGTACCAAATTAAACATTCCTTAGAAGTGTGTGTGAGGATCACCAAAGCTTCTCACCTGAGATACTAACCTGTATTCTTTCCAGCTCCTAGCTGCTGAAATCTTTATGGATGCTAGAATTTATGGCAGGAAGAAGGTTGGCTGGGATGGAATGATATAGCTTCTTTCCAGTCACCCATGCTACTGTAACTACACCCAATAAACTCATTGGGTTAGCATGGTAGACCTGAATGGAACTGGTACTTTATTCTATTGATGATATGGAGTGAGTAGATTTTTGTTTACATCTCTCCAGGAAAAGTTACCAAACAAGTACCTCAGCAGTTAGTTAATCAATTAAATGAGATAATTTATGCATGCTGCAAAATATATCTATAATAATGTTACATTGAACAAGTAGTATATGCTCAGTAAATGAAAATGGAGATAGCAGCACTTACCTTGAAAAGTGTTATGAAGATTAAATTAATTGACATATGTAAATCCAAACAGTGCCTGATACATTTTAATAATAAATATTAGCTTTTATTATTGTTAATACTATTGCCATATTTGTGAATTTATCAACATTTTAAATTGGGGCACAGTACCAAATTAAAAAACCTTTCCTATTTAAATATTTTAATAACAAATGCTCTCATTTTAATGTTTGATTTGGTAAATGTGGGACAATGACCCATATGCCCAGAATGTCTTAAGTAGCTAATCACTGAAACCCTCTACATGCTATCTCCATTTATGCATACTATTCTTTTAATGTCATTCTATTTGAACATACTTTCTTTAAGGACCAAAATAAATGCTGTAGATGTCCACTGCTGATGTACCCTTAGGTGGTACTATAATAATTTTTAGGAACTGAGCACTGACTCACGCGCGCGCGCGCGCGCGCGCACACACACACACACACACACACACACACACACACATACATATATAACAGACACACACATAACTGGGGAGACAGGAACTTAGAAAAATATTTGGGTTGAAAAACTTTAGGATCTTAGGTGTGAGCTAGTAGGGACTTACAGGTCTTTTCCCTCAGTCTCTTAATACAGATAGTTCCTAGCTCAATAATGTGTCCAAAGCTAGTTAGCTATTATATGGCAGATCAGGGCCACAGTCATTGGATGGTGCTCATTTGGAATTTGGTTATTTCACTTATTGAATCTCTGGGTTGATGAAGCTGTCAGATAAGTCAGATATCTGTTCTAAGCAGTCTGCTTTTATAGGGTCCCTGCAGAGTCTGTGTCAGAATGCCAGAAGGAGTTCAGGCAAAGTAGGGCCCCTGAGTGTGACTAAAGCATGTCACCCTCTCTTTTGGTCTTTGACACATGTAGGATATCTAGAAAACACAGATTCTACCACCTGCTCCATTTTCCTTCCCATTATTGAGGTGTAACTTAGATACATTAGCCTTTTTAGTGCATGTGCTTTGAGTGTTAATTAATGGATACACTCATGCTTCATCACTACATTCAAGACAGAGAACAGCCCCTTGACCCACAACTGATTTGTGGCCTCTGTATTCCTCTCTCCGTATCCCTCAGCCCAGCAAACACTTCCCTGTACTCTGTTTCCTGAGTCTTGCCTTCCAGAATCATACAGTGTCCATAGCCCATTGAGCCTGGCTTCTTTCACTTGGCATAATATAATTGTGATTTGTCCTGGATGTGTTCTTACAGTCTGCACATTTGTGGCTTAGCCTCTTTCATTCTCGGGGTCCTAATATGTAAAATGGGCATAAGTGAGTAGGAAGAAAGAATGCACACATATGTTAGGTGTTAGGTCGAAAGAAAAGCCAGTTTTCAAGTATCATCATTTTTGTTAGGCCATCACATGTTTGAGGATGAAAAGGCAGGTCTATTGGCAGCAAAAAACCATGTAAAGCCTTTGTCTTGTGAGTTGAGAAGAACCCGGCATTACTTTTGGAGTCTCTATCACCTAACAGGCCCTAGAAACTGGTTCCACGGCTCCAATCCTACCAAGAACACTTGCCCAATAGGAACTGTCACTGGAGGATCTAGACTTCTGGCATGTCATACTACTTCCTGGGGATACTAGGAAAGATAACCTATGTGTGAAGTTCCTTGATGTATTTGCATGAAGGCAGTTTTCAAAACCAGATCATGGACATCATTGATACTTTGTAAGTCATTGTATGGGGTGGTGGTGTGTGTGGGGGAATAGGATTATTAAGCATACAGGGCACCACACAGTTTTATGATAAGATGGGGCTTCTTTTGGCTCAGAAGGTACAGGGAGGGGAGTGAGAACCAGCTTTGTACTTTCTAAGTGTTGTGTGACTCTGAACTATAGAACATGTATGACCAATAGGCATTGTCTAGGTGCATTTACCTAAATGAGAAGCATGGCAGGGAGAAGCCAGTCTTTGATTCTCCCTTGTGCTCTTATTGTATTTGCCTGGTAGATCAGTAAGTCAGGTGTAGACAGGGGCACAGATGGAAGAACAACAGTAACAGAGGTGGGTAGGGGTGCTAGGTGCTACACATGACCCTGCTACTAAGTGTATGCCTTTGCTTCATCTGTGAGGAAGAGAGCCTCCTAGTAAGTCACCCTGCCAGAAGCTCATGCTGCCCTGTGAAGGGGAGTGCCACTGACTCCCAGCTCTGAGCATCGAAGCCAGAGGAACAGAAAGCAACAATTTTGAACCTTCTAGTGAAGTCTTTCAGAGACGCTCACTCTTTCCAGGACCAGCTGAATAGGATTCCAATAAACATATTGCTGAAATGTTTGTTTCCGGGTGTCATTTTAGACTGCAAGTAGCTAAAACAGACCCAGTTCCTATATATAGACGCTGCATTTGGTTGTGCTCTAGGAGGCTTTTATTACTACGTTCCTTGGCTGGCTCCCAGATGAGCCTTTCCCTCAGATTTTGGAATTAGGAAGTCAAAGAGGGTCATTGACCATATTAAGGGTCTCTCTCTCTCTCTCTCTCTCTCTCTCTCTCTCTCTCTCTCTCTCTCTCTTTATCTCTCTCTCTTAATAGTCTGAATGCCAGCATAGACCAGCTCTGCTCTCTGCTCAGAACCTCCTAATATTAATAATGACACTACTGATGGGAACAGACCAGCTCCACTGTGGCAGTGAATACAGGCAAGGCTCCCTTGCCATCTGAAGGAAACAATTCATGTCAAAATGAAGTATAGATGTCCACACACAGCCCAATCTAGATAAGGCGATCCAGAACCTTTAGTGGATAAAACAAAGAGAGGGATTTCTAAAGGTGTTTAGTTAGTTAGTTTGTTTGTTTTTTTGAGGGTGGGTGTTAGGATTTTACTCATGAATTTTCCAGGGGGATGGTATGCTAGGACCACAAAGGTGAAGGAAGAGAAGGTGAGGTGGGTGGCAAACAAGGAGGAGAAATTGTCAGCAGGAATGGAGAAGAAGGGCTTCTTTAAGGAGACAATGTTGGACTCTGATTTTTAAAAATGTGCCCTGTCCCTGAGACTGTCTCTCCAGTCTTTGTTTTCCTCGGCCCCATTTTCCGGTAGCTTTCTTCACCTGCCCCTGTGATCTTGCTGTGTTTATGCAGCATGGATCTAACTGCCTTTCTGGTCTCCATATTTCATGTCCTCACCCCCTCCTTTCCTCCTGCCCTGTCCCATCCTCCCCTCCTGTGTCCTCCACTTCTCTCTCAGTCCTTCCTTCTCCCAGATTCCTCCTCTCCTGCCTTCCCTCTTCCAGTTCCTTCCTTGCCCCTTCTGCCTCCCCCTCCTCCTTATCTTCCTCCCTTGCCTTCCTCCTTTCTGTCCTCCCTTCCTCCTTTTTCTCTTTGCTCGGGCCCCCTCACTGCCTTTCACCCTGACTCCCCTCTCTCCTTCCCCATCTCTCCATCCCTTCTCCTTGCTCCCCTCCCTTTCCTTTCTTCCTCTTTCCCTGCTCGCTCTCTCTGCCCTACTCCTCCTTTATACAGCTCCAATTCCCCGCCTTCTAGATTTACCTGCAGACCAAGACACCGCTCCTCTTGCAAGAACTGTTTAAGAAATCCATATCCTCTCCCTTCATTTCTTGGGCATTTCAGAAATGATATTCCTCCCCCAACTACCCCGTCAAAATAAAATGAATTCAGCCAGCTCCTGCTGTGTGTCCTTAAATTCATTCCCTCTAGCTTCGCTGGTTTGAAAGCCTGTACCCTAGAAGGGGCCTCCTGCATTTGCTGGCAACCCTGCCTGAGTCTGATCGCCACAGATAGTGCTTTGGAGTAAAAAAAAGGGGGGAAAAACCCTCTCGTTGGAGATTTCAAAACAGATTCTACCAGCTTTCAAATCTGTGCACTTTGCGGAGTGGCAGGGTTTGAGGCAGAGGGGTTGAAGACTTGGGGTGTGGGTGTCTCTCATAAACAAATAAGCAACAGAATTTATATATGTATAAATCTGGGCTTTCCCCTGGCATGCTTGGTGCCTGTCTCCCTGGCATCAAGGGTGGGTGCTGTGTAAGTCTGACCTCTCTCACACTTTTGCTCCGGCTTGGGGTCTGAGTGTCGGTGTGAGTGTGTGTGTGATGGAATTGAGGAGGGGGTTGCTGTGTTTTTGATCCGATTCACTTGACAGATTATTTGAATCCAGCCCACCTTTCCGCACATGTCAAACAGATGGGATCATTGTTAAAAGCCTGGAGAGCCGGGCTGAGCGGTGGGTAAGGCAGGGAGGGGGAGGCAGGAGGGGCACCGAGGGAAAGAAGGGGGCACCTTCCAGGAGCTTTGTGTTTTCACACATTGGAACTGACAGGAGACCTTCTTCTTTGTGGGTGGGGGGAAGTGTTTGGGGGCATGGGGCTGATGGGGGGGTGGAAAGGGAGAGAGGTGGGGTGTTGGTGGGCAGGGTTATGATGTCACAGCCAAAGTTACAACAGGAGGAAAACACAGAAATGGTTCAACATTTTTTTTTAAACTTTGGACTGCCAAGAGCTGAAGGAGAGTGGTGAGCAAAGGAATGAAGGGAAGAGAAGCTAAACGGGAAGCTTGAGTTTTGTGTTGCCTCTTGAAACCTTATGAATGGATTACCAGCAGCTGAGAGCCAGGAGAGTCCTATAGGGGATGCAAGATCACCCACACACTCAAAGGGGGAGAAAAGCAGGCGGGACCCTCCCCTGGTGTGCTATCCCTCCTTCCTGAAATGAATGGTAGGAGATGTTTTTCTGAGGGTCCTTGGGGTGGCAAGGGGGTAAGGGGGGGTGACTTCTTTTCTTCCCTGCTTATCTTCTTTTTCTCTTAAGCTAAGCTACCTCTTCCTGATATTCTCTCTCTCTCTCCCTCCCTCCCTCTCTCCCTCCCTCTTTCTCTGTCTCTGTCTCTTTTTCCTCCCTGGCTCCCTCTCTCCCCCCCTCCTCCTCTCCTCTGCTTTTCTGGCTTTCTCTATCCCCGTCCCCAGTCTCAATTTCTATTCTTGATCTGCTTCAAGGGGGGAAAACTGAGTCAGCAAAGTGAAGGGAGCTAGAGAAGGGACAGTCGAGGACCGAGGGGTATCAGCTCAGCAACATCCACGTGCCTGCATTGAGAGCTTCCTTAGGGACTTGCTTTGAGGCTCTAGTCCATGCTACATGGGGAAGCAGGGTGCACGTGGGATGGGGTGCACAGGATACAGCATTTTTAAAGCAGCTAGGTCAGCGCTCAGCTGGAGTAAAGGAAAAAAAGATAAGGAAACCCAGGGTGAAGGAAGCACCATGGTCTTACTCCAGAGCATGTGGGCTGTGTGATTTAGATATGAGCAACAGAAGCAGTGATTTTAAAAGTGTAAGTGATTTTTCTTATTGCTTGAAAGAAGGATTCAATGCATATTTGTACCTATTTTATACTACCTGTGGGCCAGCATGCCTCTGTTTGGATTTCAGAACTGTTCTCTGCATGTGTCCATGTGTCTGTCCCTGTGTTCTATGTACATGCATGTTCCTGTAAGGGAAGGAAACCCCATGAGAAAGCTGGCATCTAACACCTAGACAAACAGCACAGAGGTTAAAATTCACAGTACTCACTTCCCTCATCTTGCCCATTCATTTCAAATCAATTAAAAATTAGCTGCCTCAGTTTAGCTGTTCATTTGTGTAAATTACTCATTTTGAGCACCTCATTTGTTTATTTGTTCACTCAACATATGGTGACTTTTACTAACTTTAGGCTGAGAAACTTCTGAGAGAAAAAAAAGGCTGTCTCTATGCTAGGGGTACATGGTGTTTCCGTTTAATGTTTCTCAAGGTAGGGTAGGTGATTCCTCCTTCCCTCCAGTGTCCAACAGGAAGTCAATTGGATATTGTCCTTTTAAATCTGAAATGATAGAGTAAAATAAGAAAAACATATAGGAGGCTTGTGATAAATCAAAAGAAAGGAATGTGAATGGTCCCCAAAAGACTAGTGTGTGTTTATTGACCAGGTCCATTCAAAGTGTGTGTGTGTGTGTGTGTGTGTGTGTGTGTGTGTGTGTGAGAGAGAGAGAGAGAGAGAGCGAGAGAGAAAGAAAGAGAGAGAGGTTACACATAGAAAGGCATGCTCCAAAACAGTATTGATTGTTTTCTATTGATTGTGTAGGCTGCAGCTGGTGAGAGAGAAAGCCTGAGATGTTTACTAGGGAAACCAAGAGGAGCATCTGTCCCCTGTGCCTCTGAGAGGTGGGGGTGGGGAAGGCTCAGGAGGAAGGAGGGGACAGGGAGTAGGTGGAGTGATGCACCAAACTTATTAGCTTTGACATCATCATTGTCTTTAAATTCAAACACACACACACACACACACACACACACACACACACACACACACACAAAACCCAGGGAGATAATTACAGGCAGAGAGAGGGAGAGAGGGAGAGAAGGGGAGCTGGAGAGACCGACCGGAGGGAACGGGCCCCTTGACGTATATGTGGTTTATGCTGCTCTTTTTATCCATCTTTCCAGGGACCCATCAGGCTTCCAGAAGGTGAAATCAAGGGCTCCCAGTCTCATTTGGTCAAGAGAGCAGCAGACTGGCAGCCAGAGAACTTTACAGAGACTTGTAGCATACCAACAAGTTGGACAGGGATTAAAAACTCTCTTCAATAGTCAACAACCCTGAGTGCCACGCTGAGGGAGTGCTCACCTACTCAGGCAGACTGGAAGCTGTATGGACACCTGGCTGAGGACCTCTGAAGAGTGCAAGTTAAGTACCAGCATAGATTTTTATGCCCCCAGACTTTTTTGCATTTTCAGATAACAAAAATCAAATTGTGTCTCAGTCTAAGTTTTTTTTTTTTTTCCCTAGCAATTTGCTTTAAGTTGAACATATTTTGGGCAATGGGCTCTAAAAGGAGACTCTAAGTCCTAGGGAAGAAAAAAGAGGCAGAAGAGAACATTAGAGAATACGATTATTTTGAATGACCAGCTAGGGTGCTGTGTTTTGGAGAGAATTTGGCTTACGTCATACCTACTCTTCTAGTATCAGTGAGGAGAGGAGTTCCTGAAGGAAGAAAAGGAAACCTGAGGTCTCTGGGAGGAAATTCAAAGTAAGAACAGTTAACTTCATTCTGAAGGACTGAAATCAACAAGAAGAGAGGTCAGTGGAAGCCCTGTGGCACAGGGAGCTGGCTGAATTTCCAGGACAGGTAGTCAGGTGGGCCACATTCTTGGGGCTACTTGAAAAAGCTTTGTTTGCGAATCAGTTTCCCTGGTGACTTCAAATCCACTGCTGGTTGTTTTGGTTTTTGTTTGTTTGTTTTTGTTTTTGTTTTTGTTTTTTTCCCTCTTCTCCCCATCATTCTTGTGTGGTACCCAGAAGCTGCCCTCTGGTTCTGAGGAGCAAGCTGAGGGAGGAATGATGTGTTGGAAGGTCCTGAGAGTCAGCCTGGTGGTCCTGGCTGGGTGGGCATTCAGTACCACTAACTCGGAGCTGGGCTGGACACGCAAGAAATTCCTGGCCCAGACGGGACAACTGAACCAGGTGCTGTTGGAAGGGGACCGCTGTTGGCTGGGGACCAAGATTCAAAGACCCAGAACTGCTCCTCAGCATCATCTCTTTGGGGTCTACCCAAGCCGACCTGAAAGCTACCTGAGGCCCTATGCTGTAGCGAGGAAACGAACCCAGAATGCAGGATGGAGTCCACCAGGCATGGAGGAGAGACAGGCTCCCAGTATGGTTCTGCGAGACCTGCCGGAGAACCCAGCAGGAGTGAGGAGGGAGCTTGAACAGCCAGCTGCCCTGTGGGTAGGGGATGGTCCTATTGGGCAATCGGAGCTGCTGAGAGATGATGACACTTATGTTGGCAACGGAGGATCCAAGGAGGCACTAGGTGAGTCTGTGACTCGGGAAAGCTCAGATACTGCTGCCTCCACTGTCACCACCTTTGCATACCAGAAAAGACCCACAGCAGAGACCCTGAGGAAGGGCCAGGCCAGGCCTAGGCTTCCTCGACAAGTGCTGAAGAGGCAGGCAGAAGATGTGACCAGAGACTCCCAGAATGCCCCTCTAGATTTCCAGCTCTGGCCTAAGAACTTCCTTAAGCACAGAGATAGTGACAGTCCATTGGAGGGCACCATCCAAAATGGTGGAGGGGGCTCTGCCTGGGGAGCAGAGGCCTTTAACCCCCAAGGAGGATTGCCTGTACTGTACTTCTCTGGGAAGAGGGAGCGGCTGCTGCTGCGTCCAGACGTGCTGGCTGAGATTCCCCGGGAGGCGTTCACTGTGGAAGCCTGGGTGAGACCAGAGGGAGGACAGAGCAACCCAGCCATCATCGCAGGTAATGTCCCACTCTACTCCTGGGCTTTCTCAGGCCCCCGGGGGTGTGTGGCCAGCTCCATTTCAGTTGTGGGTAGACACAGAGGGCAAAAAGGGGGTACAAGATAAAGCAGAAAAGCTAGGAAGGCTTGGCCAGAGGGGATGTGTGGGTGTGGGGCTTATTTCTCAGAGCAGAAGTACCGCAGCAGGCATCATCAAAGGAAAGATGACTCCTACCCACAACATCATTACTGCTATCGATCTCCTGGAGTTCTATACATTGTGCTTGCACTTAGGAGACCTCAGCTGAGCTCTTTCCCCTTTTTAAAGGGAACGGACTTGGATTCTTTGCCAAGGAGGAAGGGGAGTCACAGCCTGCTTCTCACAGTCTAGCCTGGGATACCCAGGCACCTCTGGAAGCAGACGACAGTACAAGGGTGGTAGCAGTGAGTAATGCCCACTTGGGTCCAAACAGCAAGGGAACAAGGCTGCTGCTCTGGAACTAGGATGCAAGGTAGCACCTGTTCCCACGTCCTGGGGTCCCCTTTGCTCCACCCCAACAGATCTACTGGAAAAGATGGGCACTTACAGGTCAGGGTTCTCACTTCTAGCCCTGGCTGTTGTTGTGAAGACCTAACTATAAAAGCTTATTTACCATGTCCAACTCTATAATATTAACTAGAGGCATTGGGCTTATTACCTGTGTTTATTTTGACTGCTAGAGAAACAAAGAAAAGAGATGCGTTCGGAGTAGTGTTCCTCTCCCATTTCCTATCTGCAGAGGTTGATTTCTGGCCAGGGGTGAGGGAGGGATTGGACTGTATCTTTTATCCTTTGCTATCTTGTTGTTCTTTTAGACACTTCACCAAGGGATAGTGGGAAAAATAAGCATAAAATATAATGATTCGTATGCATGAGAGTGTCACAGTAAGATCAGTTAGTTCCTACTCTAGCTAAAAAAAATAATTAAATGCTTATCAGAAAAAAAAAAAAAAAAAAGAACGGCACCAGTTTGGATTAGTCAATCCCCCTTTCATGTCTGTTGGGCCCATTCCATTGATGCAGATACTGAGGCATGGAAAGTCACGTCAGGGATCGGCTAGGGGGAACAATGCCAGAATTCCTGAATCACTTGATAATGCCTCAAACAAGACAAAACAAAACAAACAAACAAACAACAACCAAAACCCACTCAGGTTGCCGAATGCCTCCAAATGAGTTGCAGACTAGGAAAAAAAAAAATCTGGAGGGAAGGAGCCTCCTCCAGTGGGGTGTCGTGGAACATCTTTGTGGACACTCTGTCTCCCCCTCTTTGGCTGCGATTTCTTATTTGGAATCTGGGATTCCCAGACACTGAGCACTCTCCAGTCATGTGGCTTTGCTTTATTTTAGTTTTGGGTGGGAGAGGGGGTAAGAGAAGGGGCCAGGCTGTAAGCTAGGTGGGGGCAGAGCGAGACTAGAAGGAAATCCTTATTCTGGGGCCAAAATGGAAGAAATAATGAGATGATTATCTGATCGGAGCTGGCAGCTTCACACTTTCCCCCAGATGACATCTTCTTGCTGCCTAGTCTGGCTTCCTAGTGCCCATCTGCCAGGGAGACTGTGTGCTTGCAGTCTAGATTGAGGCCCACGGCTCTGACTAGGCTTCCTTCTGCAGTAGAAACATAGAGACCTGGGATCAGTTTCCTGGCTGTGAAGAGTGAGAGAATCCAAAAGGAATATATGTGGGAGGCTCGGAGGGACTATTGCTCGGGGTTATTGAAGTCCAATCCTGGAAGACAGGAACATGGCACCTGACCTCCACAGTTTCCTCTCCAGTCCTTCTGTCTCACACTCTTCAAGGAGAGTGATGTCATGATTGGACTACAGTTCCAGCATCCTTTGCTCACCTCTGGCATGCTTACCCTCATCCCCATTTGCCTCCCTGCCTTGCCTGTCTATCACCTGTAACTGTCTCCATACTGCCACAGTACACATTCAGATTCTTCCAGAGTCCATTGGAACCCTCTTTAGCCTCTCAAAGCATGAAGAATTGGGCAGGAAATCTTCTTCCGCAATTTAACTTCTAAGATTTCTTTTTCCTCAAATCTAAGTGGCTCCTGTGGTGTTCTGGGACTTCCCTTTTTAGGTCTGCTTCTAAAAGGTGGAGGGTAGAGGACAACCAGGACTGTCTTTTCTGTGTTCCATCCTCTATCTTTCTTCAGACTTGTGCATGGTCCAAATTATCAAGGGACGATTTAGGGTAAAAGCCCGTGGGAGGCAGGGGTTGATAACAAGGGCTCTATTCTCTGATCTTAGCAAACGGACTGCTGAGAAACTTAGCATCTATACCTGTCTATTGTCTTAGCTGCTGTTATTTCATCTGTGAATAGCACGGCTAAGGACCATGGGGTTACCAAGTCAAATTCTCAGTAATAAGAGCCTCTGCTTTTCAACGGGCTCACTCACATCCCTCAACAACCCATCTTCCTTTCTCCCACTGGCATGAGCCCTCAAGCTGGTCACTGTTTGGTCCTGGTATGGTGGAACTTGAGTTACACAGAGTGACAATGTAGAATCGAGTTGCTGGGAGATGCACACAAGCCTGTAGCTTCTTTTCTGCTGCTCCTCTGAGGGTGGGCCAACATGCTACAAGACTTGGCTCTCACTCTGCCAACAGCTTTCAGACCTCAGGTTCTGCCTGTTTAATTCAAACCAGCTTCTACCTACCATGCTTCGGGTAGTTTCTCCTCAGCAGAGACCTCACATAATTAATTACTCAACACCAGTCACTGCATAAGAAGCCCCTACCCACAGCTGTGGAACCTTGGGGAATAGTTCCATCATAGGGCACTAGGTGGCAGTGTTGTCTCATGCACCGGAGTCTCCGAAGCCACAAAGTGGGGAATGTCTCTCATTTCCTTGAGGGCTGTTCTGTCCCAGCCTCTGGGCTGTAATTTAATCACCTTCTCCCAAAATGTTGTTGGTAGGCATCCCTCGGGGTCTACTTCATATAAGTCTTTTTTTTTCTTTTGGAAAGGCCTGTCTGGAATAGCTTAAGCAGCTTTTTGAGAGTTATGACTAACTTGTAGTACTAGCAAGAAGTGAAGAAAACAAAATCAGCTAGAATTACCTTCTCCCTGCCCTCTAAGTTCCTGCATTCTTCTGAAACAAGTCAGACTCCAGAATAAGCTGCAAGAATGCTTTTCTTGAGGATTGAGGGCAATGCAGAGCATGCAAATGTCACGTGTTGAGGACCCTCCTGGCTTTCTGAAAGGTAGACCTTCTGAAGTTGCCTATTTCCCACAGCTGGAACTGACCAGGGGGCGTCAGAGATCAGACTGCTCCGTGGTGGGGTTCTTCACAAAGGTAGCCAGTTAAAGGTCTGGCATATGGAGGCTATGGGCAAGCTAGGAGTAGCCTGAGGTTAGGAGCCCATTAAGCTGGGCCATTAAAATTTAGTGGTTGAATAAGCCATCTTATGTCCTTTTCTAGTGTGGATTCCTTAAGGTCCACTGCCTAACTCTGAAACCATCTGAGCCTTTCCTACCCTTTCAACTTCCTTTCCTCTCCTTCAACCCTAACATACACAAAAGAGAACATTTTAATAGGTTCCTGTGCACCCATAATTAATTTCAAATGTTCCCTGAAGTCGCCCAGCTGAGTAACCACCTGCAGCTCTGAGCTACAGGACACTGAGTCATTGAGTCCATGGTAGGTTGGAGCCCAAGCCCAGAATTCTTAATCCAACAAATATTTATTGAGTGCCTTGCCATGCAAAGTGTGGCAAGTCACTGAGGGGAATACAAAGATGTCTGAAAAACTGTCCTTGACATGAAGGTAAATTTTGGTCTTCTGAGTGTTCAAGATTTGCAACATGTCCCAGTGTAGAGCTTGGGGACAGACAGACTTGGAATCGAATCTTTCTTTGACATGTAATGGGACAATTGTCTCTGGCAATCCATCCAGCTTTTTTTTTTTTCCCCTCTCTGAGCTATGCTTTTCTCAAATTGAAAATCAAAGGAAAAATATGATTACATGTATATGATTCCATTTCAAATAAAGTTGGAAAAAATCCCGAACAAAAGACAAATAAGGAGACATCCTAAAGAGTTAAGCGTTTTAAATAAGTCACGTAGATAAACTGCTCAATACAAAACTTGCCTGTGGGACTTGTATACTCACCAGTGACATGAAAGGTATTTAGCAGGAGACATCCAAATTAAATTAATTTCTAATTTAATTCTAATTTTTCCTTAGCAGAGATACTAACATGAATTCCTCATGAATTTAATTTGATAATCTATAAAACAGGAATGGCTGTAGTTTTTTTTCTTCAAAATGTGATCTCAAGATAAAAATAGCCTAAAAAGCCCAAATGGATCCATTTATTTCATTAAAAAGTTTCATTTGATCTTTCAATTTGAGCAACACTATTTCTGATCAATTGGGCAATGGTGCTAGAAACATTTATTTTATTTTTCTGAGCCATAAACCTTATTGAATATCTCACGAGATCTGTGCTTACTTCATAGAAAAATGTGCATACTTATTTGGGTTTCCTGATAGCCAGACACTGCTGACATTGGGCCACTGTTCAGAACCTATTGTTAGCTTTTCTGTGTGAGTGACATGTATGGAATGAGGTTTTAGGGTAAAGAGTTCTTGATCATAGGGAACACAAAGCTTTATAGAAGGCACGGGGGGGGGGGGAGACATAGATGGGAAGAGTACAAGGAGGCCACCTTGATTCTGCAGCCTCACACAGGGAAGGAGCAACATCTGTACCTTTCCCAGAGCTCCCCTGCAGACAGAGGTCTCTGTTCTGCCCTTTGATTGCATCCCTACAGGCAGTAATGCTCACATTAGGTGTTTGTCCTCATTGGACCCTGGGGAGTCACCTTGTTCCTCTCACATCCCACTTCTGGATGAGAACTCAAATTTCTAGTGAAGTTGTCATGACCCTGTTTCTGGCACAGAGCCGTTCATGAAAGGGCCCACACTGTCTCCTGGGGTACCCTGCCCTCTCTAGTGACAAGAAGATGCATGAATTGTTTGTAGGAAGGAAACTTATGCCCTGATGGTTGTGACTCAACATCTTTGCATTGAGGTTTTCATTGTGAAACTTGATGGCTCTCCTGGGGAGAAGCATGTGAATGTTGTCTGGTTTGAGAGGTGAATCTGACCTGTCGGGATCACCTTTTGACAGCCCACCCTGGTACCCTTGCCCCTAGAGCCTGGTGATCTGTGTGGAGTGGTCCTCCCCTTTTCTCCCCCCTCTCCCCCTCTTTCTCTCTCATCTCCTTCTATAGACCTTCCTGCATGATTTCCTGGACTGTACATTGCTTCTTGCCTTATTGGTTAGGCATGGCTGTAGGCAGAAGTTTCTCTCTTGCCTACCTGTTCCCAAATACCCATCATCTGCTTCCCAAATAATTGACTCAGAGGCTTAGTATTATTTATAAATGCTCGACTGGGTAGCTTAGGTTTCTTACTAATTAGGTCTTACACTGAAATTCATCCATGACTCTTACCTATGTTTAGCCATGTGACTTGGTACTTTCTTTCATTTTGGCATTCTCCTCTTGCTTCCTCTGCAACTGGCTGGTGACTCTTGACTCCGCCCTTCCTCTTCCCAGACCTCGTCTGGTCGCCCTGTCTATACTTCCTGCCTGACTACTGGCCAATCAGCGTTTTATTAAACCAATTCAAGTGACAAATTGTTATAGTGTATAAGAGCATTATCCCAAATCACATGGCTCTTATTTCTATCAACTGAACATCTCCTAGAAGCAATATGCATATCCAACTCATATTTGTCATTCCAAAATACCTACTGTAATGTAGAATCACATAATTCTACAAATTATGTTTGTAGAACAAACTGGAAGTTTAGACAATTGGATTCCCATTGGGCTGAGAAGAACTTTCTGGAACTGGAGGCTTTCTGTGGGGATCCAGGGCACTAGCTTTAAAGTTCTGCTATTGCTGCCTACAGAGTGTCTGAAGAGCATCTGAAGGAAATGGCTGAGCACAAGGTAGCCCACTTGCCTTCAATAGGAGCAACACGCCCCTCTTATCTGTCTCTTCCCATATGAGTTTGAATTACTTTAAGGGAGTTTAATCTACAACCCTAAAGCAAGGACTGGCATCTTATGGCCTATGAACCACATCATTTCCAACACTGGAGCTGTTTTCATAAAGAAGTTTGATCAGGCACACCACACTCATTTGATTATGTGTTCTCTGTGGTTGCTTCCATGGTGAATGGCAGGGGTTAGTGGTTGTGACAGAGACTGTGCAGCCCCCAAAACCTAAAATATGTATGTTCAGGCCCTTCATCACCCAAGTGGGAAGTGTGCCAATAGCTGCTCTAGAGCATTGCTTCTTGGACTTCAGTGTGCACAGAGGTCAGCTGGGATGCACTTAGAAGCAGATTCAAAGGGAGTATATTTTGCAGAGATCCAGCATGGGGAGTTCTTTGACCCAGGACTATGTTTGTAAGGAGACCACCCCTCCTCACTGAAGCGGCAAGGATAAGGGAAGACTAGATTCTCACACCGTTGGTTCTGGCCCAGGTATCATCAAAGCCATTCCAGAACACTCTTAGATGACTTCTTTCTCCTCTCCTTCCTCCAGGGTCAGGCTAACACCATAAGTTGGTGGCTCTCCCAGCCTTTTCTAGCTCCTTCTATATTTTCTCTCAAAGTTGTTTTCGTCTAACAAAATCTTTGCACATTTAACCCCGTTTTGGCATCTACTCTTATACTCTGCTACACAAATGCAGAGTTGGATTCTGTTTATCTGGGGAAGCCTGGGACTATGCATGTCCAACAAGTTCCTTTAGTGTTGCTGCCGCTGCCGCCGCCGCTGCTGCTGTGGACTGTTAAAGGAAACTCACATTTGTGAGGGTAGTGCATAGCAGACCTTTTCTGAAAAAGACCAGATGTTAAATAGTTCAGGCTTTGTAGGCCACACAGCTCATGATGCAACTCCTAAACTCTGTTGCTAGTAAGTGCACATCGCCATAGTTGATGCACAAACACATTGGTAGGCAATGTTCCAATAAAACTTTATCAAAGCAAGTGTCATGCTGGGCTTTGCTCCTCAGTAATTGTTTGAAGTGCTTTGGTGTAGAGGATTCTTCTGGAAGGCCATGCTTCATCTGTACTTCTTCTGGCCTTGTTTCCTTATTCCACATGATCTGTGATAATTCATCACTTCTATTGTGTTCTACCTGGTAAACTCTGATTAACAGGCTTATAGGGGAACACTAAGCCACCCAGGAATCACAGGGTGTTTGATTCTGAAGTGTCACAAAGGAGAGAAAGCAGGAAGATACAGTTCACAGGGCTCCCTTACAACACCACAACATTCTCCTGGTTTTGTGCTAGCTGGGTGCTTGAACTCAGTTTGGTCAGGGCTTGGCATCTGACTTGCAACTAGACTTTGGAGTTGTCTCCTCGTCGTCTAGTGTAGTGTGGGAGGCAGCTGGAGTCCCTTTGAACATGACAGAGTGACCATCCCATCACCTCACTCCTCCTGCTTTAATACCTGACAATTGCTATTGACTTTCCTCTCTTCATTCCCCCAACCAGGGAAAAGGCTCCTGTAGGACCTTTTGATTTCAGCCTCACAACGCAGTGAGCGAGGCTTCTGTATTCAGGTGACATGGTGGGCTCTCGGTACTCCGTGAGGTATGATCTCTCCCAGTCCTCAAGGACAAGATGAAAACCCCAGAGGCCTTTGGGTGTCCTTTCTAGCACGGAGCACAGGTTGCTAAGAGGGACAGGGACAGAGCTGTAAAGTAGGAATTACCTTTGGCAGAGCAAGCACACTCAACTGTTGGCCTGTAGGCAGCCACCTTACGGTCCTTCCTCACCTCCTGCCTTCGTCCTTATTCACTTTTTCTTGTTGCTCTGAGGCTGGCCATCTGATTCATTCAGAATGTGTATGCCAGGAAGTCTGGCTCCCTCTCTTTCCTGTTTTAGTTCAGGCCTTGCAGAGGCCAAATAAACACCTTATTTGGCATTTATTGAGAAGAAGGCAACACCTTCATTTGGGTCCTGAGCCCATACACCCCACCTGTTCAGGAGCTTGAGTTCTTGATGTCACAAATAAGTACATAAATCTCAAGATTCTGCCCTTGAGGACATGGAGTCAGGTTACTCTAGGGCTCCATCAGATTCGTTCCTGTTCACATCACATACACCCTCACTCTTGTATGTTCCAGAGAGCATATTTCCTTGCCAAGTATGTGTCCCCCAAATAACAGTGTTCTTCCCTTCCTGTGTTTACTACCTGCTTTAAAATAATCTTACTCAAAAAGAAAGAAAACAGCCAGAAAATAAAACTCAGGGCAAACAAAAACAGTTTTCTCTATGACTCAGAAGTCACTGGCAGAGAAAAGTGGTTCTTCTCAAATATACAATATAGCAACTGGTAGGCAAAGCTTCCGAGCATTTTGAAGTTGAAGCATTGCCATGACAACCAGTTGGGACAGCAAGGACAGTAGTTGTGGCTCATTGCTAGTTTGGAAGGTCCAGCTACCTGACCAGAGGTGGAGTCACAGAGCTTAAGCATTGGTCAGGCATTCCTTTAGACACTAACTTAACATTTTCCCTCTTTCATTCAAGTGCTTGTTGTACGCAGGCTATGAAAGTAGTTTAGTATTATATATTTTCATTCTTTCATCTGTCCAAAGTTCATTGAACTTCTATTAGGTGAAACCTCAGACATTATGCCCTCTGTTAGAGAATTAAGACTAAGGGCTGTGCCTACAAGATGCTCACAGTCTGGTGGGAGGCTTCTTATAAATGATTATAACCTTTCATGGGCATGACTAGCTTGATATGGATGATCGAGAAGCAGAGTCAGGACTGGCAGGTGGCAGAAGTAAGGGAGAAGAGGAGAATAATGTCAAATGGCACAGGGTGCCAAGAAAGCCACCAGGTCTGAGGTGGGGACGTTGGACTTGGCAGGTGGGAGTCATAGACTGGTTTAGGGAAATCTGTTTCACTCCAGTTGGATCGGAGAGACATCCTGGTTAGCGGAGTCCTTGATGAGGAAAGGAAGAATGAAGACATACAGTAGGATGTCAAGGAAGGACGCTGTTGTGGAGATACAAATGAAGGGAGATCCAATACTCAGAGAAAGATGTTACAGAAGTAGTAATCTAAAGTGAGAGACAGCTCAGATGCAGGGAAATCATGGATGATAAATAAACAGAAATGTAAAGTGTGCAAATGTGGGCTCAATTATTGCGAGGGATTTTCACAGTGATGTTTCCTTGGCAACTTCCGTAATGCTGACTTTGTGCCATGCACTGCAGCAGTCAGTTTAGACATTTCAACTCAAGTGTTCCCCAGGAAAACTTGAAGAGGGAAACAACAACTGGAGAACTCAGAAAGAAATAGGACCCTGCCTGGGGGCATGTGGCTAGAGCACACAGAGCTGAAGACCTGCACTCAGCCTTCACAGAACCAAGGTCACCCACCTGCTGCAGACAGTGCTGAAGTCTGAGCCTGAGATCTCCTGCCTCAAAGGCACCCCTTCTCTCTCAAATGACTCTTTTGTTCTCTGTGTCCATGAAGGTCCCATCCACACAGGCTGAGCTCCTTCTCTGTCTGACTTTGAAATCATTTCAATTTAATGTAATATAGACTTACAGGTAGTTCCTAGCTCAGTTTATTTTCCTTCATTTGCTCACTTACTAGTTCATTTATTTAACAGATATTTAACACAAAATAGGCATTCATAACTGTTTTTTTTTCTTAAACCTCCCACTTCACACAGAATAATTATAAACAAGAACCATAGCAACAGGTCTGTCATAGACATTGTTTAAAGGCCCATTAATAATTTGAAATAATTGTATAAGAGAATTTCCCTATAATCCTTATAACCCAGCCCATGGCATAGATCCTGAGGACAGAGGTAATTTGGGGCAGGATTTCCTCCATGGGTGTGGTGGTCTTAATGGGCTCTTGGACAGAGCATAGGATATGATTGGCCTGAACTCAACCAGGGCTAGGCCATGACAAGGAGAGGCCTGAAATGGTAGCCTCACCCTCTTTGCCTCTCTGCCTCTGTGCTTTCAGCATTTCTAGGAAATGAGCAGAGTTAGATGGCAGCGTGTGGCTGAAACACAGGCCTTGAAAAGGGAGGCAGCTGTTCTCTTCTGTTCCTGGCACTTCTTCCAACATGCTCCTTCCTGACCCTGCCTTCTATTAGCCTTCAGCATTCCTCAGAGTTCCAAGTCATAGTCCCAGCAGGTCTGCTCAACAGATGAGTCTCCTGGTCTCTCATTAGCATCTCCAGACATTTCTGGATCTCAGTCCTTCCTGTGTCACCCAACCCCATGGCAGATCCTGGACAGAGTGGGTACCTTGTTGGAATGAGTAGATAGAGTATATTCTGGACCTTGTACACATAGAGCTTGGCCTCTTCTGACTACTCAACAGGGACCATATCTCAGAATTCTAGGCTATCAGGGAGTTTGTCTTTCCTCTTCATGTGGTCTACCTGTTCTTTGCCTCTGTGTAGACTATTCCTCTCACTAAGTGTCCTGCCTATGACTCCTCCTCCAGTGAAGTTTATTACCTCTAATTGGTGGGAACCAGGGGCAGCTGTAGGGCCTGGACTTCTTAGAGTCCAGCCATTACCAGCAATGTGAAATCCCTCATCTGTAAAATTGGAACTACAGTAATTTTGCTCTAATAATAGTGAATACACTAAACAAATCACGAACCTGGAGTTATACCCACTAGTAAGTCATTGACCAGTGCCAGTGGTTATTTTACCTTCGGTGGTACACAGAACTCTGCTAGCTAGGTTCTCTGGCTCTCCCTGACTTGTGCTTCTCTTCCTCCTGGCCTTCCTTACCCATGATAGTGCCGAAAAACTCCTCAGGCTTGAACACTTGTTGCTTGCACATCCATGTAGTACCATTCACCGAGTTATTTGCATTGAAACCTCAATTACCTGAATTCTAGGTAACTAGTATCCTTAGCAAACTAATGATTTGGTTACTCTGCCTTTTAGGCAAATAGAAGGACACAATGACAAGATGAGACTGCAAAAGGAATCTAGTCACTAAGCCCATCACACATGGAACAATAGTTCTTTCCTCTTTCCATAGCCACACTCTCAGGTGTGGATAGTGAGAGCCAGCCAGCTGGGAGAATGCTCGAGATGAAGATTCCAGACATTTGTCTGCGCATACAGCAGCCTAGTGAGGCACACACCGGGAAAGACATTCCTAGAGTCAAAAGGAGACAGCCTGGGGATACACTCCCAAGTTTCTTAGCTTCTAATTTGGTCTTATTTCAGCTCTTTCTGGATGCTCCTGTTTAATTTAAATTTCTCGTTGGAAAGTAGAAGAAAAGATTTTAGGAAGATATGGTGTCTTTTTTCAGTAAGGTAGGATCATTTTTTAATGATTCTAGTCCTTATTTAACCCTAACTATCAACGCACCAGATCACTTACTTTCCTTTGTCCTTTCTCCTTCTCCTGCAGTCAACACAGTTTCCGGCAGGGGTTTCCCCTGAGGTCTGAACTAAGAGAATGCTCTTGGAACACAGGCCTCTGCAGACTACCTGGGTTCAATGTGAGAACAAAAGCTCTGGCTCTCTGACACTGTCATACAGCTGCACAAAGCCTCTATGACCATTTAGTTTTGACAGGCACAGCCTTCGGGTGTGTGGCCCCTGAGGGGGCTGTCTCCCTGCGCTTTGTTCCTTGAAAACTGGGGCCTCTTAGGTGACTTGTGCCTATGCAGCAGAGGCATGAACATTTAGGTGTTACTACATGAGCCCAGGTAGTGTGCATAACTGAATGACTATGGTAGCCACTGGGCAAAGGATTTACCTTGCAAGAGCAGTGTAGTGTACCAATTTAAGAAAACTTGCTGTGTGAAGTCTGTTGTCATCTGACCAAGAAGTAGTAGGTTATTTTCAAGGCAAAAGTCTCTCTTCCAAGCTTCTGAGCACTGCAGGACTACTGAGGATGTATACACTACTATTTAAACACTTCCTAGGGTGGTATTGATTCTGGAAACTGACCCTACTAAAAGGAAATGCTAAACCAATGTCTGAGAGGCTTCTGAAGTCATTTATTCAACGGAGGAATGAAACAATAGGAAATTGGAACTGGAGCTGCTTCTCGGGCATTAGAAATGAGTTCGTGGGGAGGAGGAAGGTGGAAGAAGGTGGAGAAGGGGGAATACTTGGTGCGCAGGGAGCCACTGTGGGTCTGGGTCTCTCTGAGGACTAAGGGGCTCCAGAGCCCATGGTATCATGTGAAGATGACTATTTGCCCTATTCCAGTATACAACTTTGCCTCCCTCAGAATTCTTGTCTCTTGCCTTCTGCATTTCTGTTCTCCCACTGTACTGCTGGCCTTCCCATGTTTGTTAAGGTGAGAGATCAGCTTGATGGGAAGGCAAGCTGTAGACAGCTTTCTGCTTCTGATGAGAAACAGCAGGCCTTTCCATCCCTCCTCCTATAGATGCTCACTGTGTTAACTCTTTGCAGTCATCCTTGGGCCACTGGCTAGCCCTTAAGAGAATGCCTTAGCTCCAGGATCAGCATAGCTCACCAAGGTTCAGGAACTTTCATCATTTGTTCTGAAAGGCAAACTATAAGTGATTCAAATGACATGCCGATAAATAAATAAATAAGTAAACAGAATTCCCCAGGTTTTAAATTACTCAGGAGACTTCCTTTTCCTCCTCCCCCAAACCTTCCTTGGTAGCAAGGACTACGCAGAAGGAACATTGCAATACTTATTAAACTTCCATTATTTCCCCCTGTGAGGAAAAATAATGTAGTATTGCTCAAATATACTGAGATGATTGATGACATCTGGCAAAGTACTGAGTCTGGAGGAAGTTGCCCAGATGAGTTAGAGGCAACAGGGTGAGGAGGGCTTTTGACTCTTTGTTGTCTCCAGTAGCTAATGTGAGAGGAGGTGAGAGTCGATTTGCTGCAGAGGCATAGCCTTTGGGGACAGAGCCCTGCTCGGTCAGATTAGTAACTACTCCCTCTGTGGGAGTGAGTTGTAGAGGGGCAAAGATTAAATACTTTTTTTTTTAAATTAGGGAAAACAGAGTTGTTGTGTGACATGTTTTCACTTGGGAGGATGCCCTTGACAACTCTGCTAAAAACCTCCTGTGGATCCAAGCCAGTAATGACTTACTTATTCCTACCATGGGCAAGATGCTGGCCTTGATACAATGGGAATCAGAGGAATGATTGGGTAGGATTGTCAGCTCTCAGGGATCTGGTAAGATTGTTGAAGAGATGGACCTCCATGTGCTAAAATAATGACCTTAGCCACGGATACAGCCCTGACTGCCGATCGTTCTTGATTGTTAGTGTGCTTCATCTTTCTCCTGCTTCTGCAAGTCTGTTGGACAGCATAGTTTCAGGTATTGCTTGAGTTCCACTGAGTCAAAATCTCCATTTGTCTAGATCTAGTTTCAGCCTGTAGGTACTAGGCAGTATGCAGAGCCTGTGATTTTGATTCAGCTCTACGAGTTGCCCTATCTCCATCCCATCACAAGATTAACCCCAAGAGTAGCTAACCTGTATGGACACAGTACCAGAACCCACGCTTACTACGTTCCCTAGGATTCCATTTAAGCCTCCTTTTCTGAGACTGTGCCCTTCTTTAGGTTCTAGTATTCCATGCCACCACTGTTCGCTTTCCTGCTCTCTTAGGCAATTCCAAAGCAATCTTCTCCTGGCTGTGCAAACCTGCCTGGGTGGACTCCCACTGTATGCCTGGGTGGCCTGTGGAGGGTCAGCAAAATCACCCTTCCTGGCGTCTCTCATCCATGCCTGTGATGAGAGTGTGACTAAAGTTAAAAGTGCTCTGAAAGAGAGGCTGAAATGTTTGCTGGAAAGATGCTAGTGAGATGGTCCCCAGGGGACGTTCCCCAACTCTGTGCTGTAATTTGTAAACCATCAGACTCAGAGATGAAAAGCTGTGCCTAATCCTCTCTTGAAAGACAGTTATCCAGAGCAGCTGGAAAACACCTCCTTGGGCTCCCTCTGTTTTACTTTCTACCTACCCATCTTCCTGCTCACATAGTCCTGTATCTGCCAGCTGACTGTTCTTTGATGGATGGCCTTCTTCCATGTCCTCCTTGTCTTTTTTACCCTTCCACACTCTCTCTGCTGTGTGTGTGTGTATGTGTGTGTGTGTGTGTGTGTGTGTGTGTGTGTGTGTGTGTGTGTGTGTGTGGTGAGGGGAAGAGTGATGGGTGTTGAGTAAGTAGTTCTGCAGAAGGCATCATCTACATGTGTGGGGTAGACCCAGGCATAATACCCCAAGAAACGACCTTGCCTTCTATCAGACTGATTTATGATCATGACCTAACCTGGTCCCCCATGCATCCCCCGTGCTTTTTTTCCATTTTCCTCCTAAAAACAAACTTGCGCCACATGGCATGTTTTTGTAGTTACCAGAGTTGATGACGCTCTGTATGACTCGTCTGTTTTGTTGATAGAAGCCTTACCTTCCTGGAAGCTGATGAAGCTTCTCTGAGAAGTAGGACTGTCCATCCTGATTTTAATCCCCCAGAGGTGCAGGGCAAAACTCTGCCGTGGAGATTTCTTGGAAGTTAGGTTCTTAAGCTCTGTCTTTGCCAAAAGCATCATTTCTGCCCAGACCTTAACCTCCCCCACTGCCACTCTAGCTTGTTGTTAAGTGAACTCCTCTAGGAGAATCTGCCATGGATGAAGCCTCCAGGGGAGGAGGGCTTTGCCTAAGAAAAGCTCTCAACCAGATTCATCATGCATGCTGTCATCCAGTTGTGGACTCTCTAGAAGAAAGTAGCTCATTATAAAATGGCTTGGGAAGAGCACATCTAACATACTGGGGAAAGCCAACAACTAGTTTCACAGCAAGGGGCGTGCCTGAGCTCTTTCTTTTGGTTCCCTGTTCATTCTTATGTAACTTTAGGGCTATTAGGGTTCCCAAGGTATGATGGGAAAGTTGTATTTGCCAGTCAGGGCTCTCAGGACTCAGATTTCAGTAGATATGGCTAAGGAACAAAAAAAAAAACCCATCATTTCTTGATCCTGTGGTGAAATTTGGATATCTAAGGTAAACCCCTTTTTATCAGTGAAGTCTCAAGTGGCCTAGATGATTAGGCTAAAGACGGTAGCAGCACACCACTTAGCAGGTTGTCCACTTCAATGAGGATAGTCAAGATCAAGGACTTCCCAGACTAGATGAAACTTAAGGTAATTTTTGAAGGGCATCCCAACAGATGAGAGATATTTCAGATAATGTGACAGATACAACTCCATTTGTGGTTCTGGGACTATATTGTTAGGAAAACAGCATGTCTATGGGATATGCTTAGCTGGGGAGATCCACGAGGATGGAGCAGAGCTTCTTCCTCAGCATTGGACCTATGTAGCCTCATAAAAAGGGACACAGCTTGTTCATTTGTTTCAACACTGAAAAAGTTGACTTAATGTTCCTGAAATACAGATAGTCTTTCTGTTGTATGGAAGAAAAGGGCACAGGATGCTATTACCTTTATTATTGTTGTAAAGTAAGAATTCAAAAGACAATGGCTTCCTGAAAGTTAGCAGGTTAGTTTTCTCTTTCTTTCTTTCTTTCTTTCTTTCTTTCTTTCTTTCTTTCTTTCTTTCTTTCTTTCTTTCTTTCTTTCTATCTTTCTTGACTTTTATAATTCCTAGATGACAGTTTTCTTCCTCATTGTGATATGAGGGCCAATGTGGAATTCTCACTTTATTATTTGGTCTCATGGTCAGAAGACTCCTTCCAGCCAAAGCCAACTGACAAAAGATTCCAAGAGAGAGAAGGCAGACTGGTGGAGAAGGGAGTGAGCCACCAGCAGTAGAGAGGTGGAGACAGTTCCCAGAGGGAGGGTCCCCTGTTCATTGTTCTTTTCAAGTCTGGGCTCCTCTTTCACCTATTACACACTTAACTGTGAAGTAATGGAAGCCACTGTCCTGAAGTCACTTTCCTGCTCTTAGCAATGCCTTTCTTCAACCCTCTTCTCTGTGGTCATGTTTCTGGATTCAGCAGAACAAGCCTCCTTGGCCTTGGATGTTTAAGACTTGCTTAGTAACTGTTATATATCACAAGCCTGCCTGTGGGCCACCTAGAAATGTGATCAAATATTCAGCAAGGCTACCTGTCAACACAAGCTCTAGCCAACAACCTAATAGTCACTGGCTTTCTCTTCCAAACTATTTCTAGATGTGTCTTTGGGCCTATGCATTTTCCCAGGTGGCACAGAAAAAAAGGTAGTCTGTGAGTCTATTAATGCCACATTCACTAGCCCATGTCATTCTTTTTGCTCCTGAGCAATAACACTTTTTGAAAAAAAATGATTTTAAGTATTTTACTGTAGTAGAAGGACTACAGGCTTTTTGGTTGAATAGACTTGGTTTTGATCTCTGCTTTTGGCACTTGTTAGATGTAAGACTGAATCATTTTCCCCATCTTTCAATGCTCAGATTTTGGTCTTCAGGGAAGAATATTTCAATTCAGCCCATACATTTGTGGTACATTAAGAGGGGTGGTATATTAGCCATGGTTAGAACACAGCAAAGCCTCAGTAAAAGATAGCTCAAGTTCCCTTTTTTTCATCTTGGCATAAGGAGCAGATCTTCTGAGCATAAAGAAGAACTCACAAGATTGAAAGAATCATGGTGATGTCTACATAGGGACTGCACTTCAAATTTCCCCCTCTAACCAGTTATTCACAACACTTTAGCTTTGAGGCTCACATTTTATTAGAATTGTTAATATTGCCCTGGGGATATTTTTGTTTGAGAAAAGGACCTTTTCCCTGAGGGTAACTGACTCTATTAATTCCAAATGCTAGTAATTAATAACAGTAGAGAAGTGGATACAAATTTTTTTTTTTTGAAGACACACTTGAGTATATGATCTGTTAAGATCACCATGGCTTCTAAATATGGCTTTGGGAGCTGAGAACACAAATACAATGAACAAGATATAGATATACTCCCTGAATTTACTTTTACCCCCTTGAACACTAAGTTTTAATACAACACAAGGTATTTAACCAAGTGTAAATTTAGTAAACATCAATATATAACAGAGAGCAATTGGAAGGAAGTGCTGGAAAGTTATTATCTAAGTTTTCAGAGGATGTGATTCAAGTGTTTGGCTTCAATCCGACCGCCATCCTTTGAGTTACATCACTCCATCTGATTTTTCTAACCATGGGCTATCAGAGTTCATTTTGTTGCTGAGTGATTTAATAAATCATATTCATGATGTGGTCCCTCTGTTCTTCCCAAGAATGTGGCTTTGATGAATAAACACCAGTTATAATGTGTTTGTTTCTATCACATGTACATCCAAAGTTATAAAATCCCACTCTTGCACAAGCTCTGAGTTTTACCACGTATACTGTGTTGGCTTAGAACATGGTGCCTCTTTCAGCCTCTGTGCTAGACAGAGAAGAAAGAGATGTGTCCTCAACATGGTGATTCTGTCATTTCTTCCCCTGTGAAACAAAATTTATCTTGTTTCTGCTTGGTGGGGTCAAGTGAGTCTTTCCTAAGGGCACATGGGGAGCTGTGCCAGGCTGCCCTGTAGTTTCAGCTTATAATTAACAGGTGATAAAGAGCAGACTTGGAATGGACAGGTTTTATTCACAGGTACAACTGGTGCAGAGGTAGACATCTAAATGCTCAAGACCTGGATGGTGAGCAATATTTACCCCTTTCAAACTACAGAAAGTCATCTACATCATCTGTAACACAGCTGAGTCTACTTTAGTTGGAGAGAAAGAGAGGGAGACATTTGGCTGCTTAGATCGGTGTTCCTTTTTAGTTTGGAGCTCTTGGAACTGGCTCCTACCAGTTTAGCAGAGCCAAATGCGCACCTCTCTTCCCAATACCATATGCAGTGACATCATATTAGCAGCCTAAAATTAGCACCATGGGTGTAATTTATACTACAGAAATTAGCAAACACTGAAAATTAGTAACTTGAAAACTTTATAGCTTCCTGTGAGACAACTAAGTAGAAATAATTACTGTACTGTTGATCAAATAAAGTTCTAAGGGCAGTAAATTAAAGTTTTCAAGAACCATAACTGGATTAAGTTAATAATTTATTAAAAACCATTTAAAGTATCTATGCTCTAATTCTATACACATACTTGTGTATGCAGCCATTTATAATAGAATTTGAAATTCTTTTTTTTTTAAATCAGCATATAGCTGAGCTATCAGTGACTCTATGGTACTCACATTAAATATTGTGGCACTTCTGTTCATAGGTCAGAGGTTTTACATAATGAAGATAATACTGTACTTTTTAAAACATGAAGCTAGGAGAAAATATAAAGCAGGGAACTTAGTACTGATCATAGTAGGTTTGTCTTCTTTATGAAAATCCACCTGACACAAGGATTTTTAAAGAAGTAGTTCTTAAACTCTCTTAATAGAAATACAACAGTTTAACAAAAACAGAAAAAAAGCAAAAAAAATTAAAAATCCCCCAAACAGTACTGCCAAATTGGAATTGCATTGTAGGTAATCATTACCCATTCAAAGTTGAATTATTTAGTTGACAAGGCATTTTATTGTTTAAAATAAATTTGCCCCTTAAATTTCAAGTTATTTTATGTCAGGGACAAGAGAAGATATTCTGCCATTTATGAGAATATAACTATTTGCTTGCCACAAGAAGGAAGTCTTAAAGAAAGCATGCTCTCCCAAATTGGACTCGATGGTTTTTAGCTTTGTGTCTTTTTTAAATGAGGATACAATGGGTAGATGGAGAAGAGGTGTTCTGAGAGGAGCTGGAGGAAGGGATAAATAAGACAAAAAGATATTGTATAAAATCCTCAAGGAATTAATAAAAGAGAAAAAGAATGAGAAGCCTTTTGCTAATAAATCTATACTATTCATAAATAAATATTGTTGGCTTAGATTATAGAAGAATTCAGGGAATAGGTAAAATAATTGTCTAACAATCCAGAGGAGAACAACTCTTATTTTTTCCTCAGGAAGCAGATCCTAAGACTCTATATTAATCATTCATCAGTACAGAACATATTTATCATACTGAGAGTTTCCATGTAAGTGTAATGCTTTCCTGTAGTTTACTAATAAAGATGTTCCTTAGGGCAGTGGTTCTCAGACTTCCTAATGCTGCGACCCTTTAATACAGTTCCTCATGGTGTGCTGACCCCAACCATAAAACTATTTTTCGTGCTCTTCATAACTGTAATTTTGCAACTATTATGAATCATCATATAAATATTTTTGGAGGTAGAGGTTTGCCAAAGAGGTCCTGACCCACAGGTTGAGAACCACTGCCTTAGAGTATATGTGAGAAGAAGCTACGGAGCAAGAGATGGTGAATTAACCAAAGTGCAGTGCTGGGACTTTCAAGTCCTCCTCCTCTCTGCCTGAAGGTTCCTTTCCATCTCTGGTTCTACAGACACTATGTCCCCAACATGCTTCTTGCTGCCCCATTTTCAGAGTTAGTATCCACAGGTGTCCCTGCTGTTATTCAAATGGATTTATTGATCCAGTGCTTGCTCTGAGCCAGGCAGCAGGGCAATGCATGCAGGGATCTCATTTATTTGGGAGGTCCCGTTTGTGTTCTGTGACAGGAATCATGGGATAGAAAACGGTCATTCTCCTAACTGACTTTCTCAGTTTTGAGGATGGGCCCATGGGACCAGTGTTATTTTGTATTATCTGGGGAACAGCTGTTCTCTGTTGCTGACAGTTATACTAGAAAGGCAGTGGGCTAGGAGTGATATGTGAGTGTTACAAGCTCCTTACTTTTCTCATGAGAAACATCATTTCAATGTTCAAAAGAGAAAATGAATGATGGCCACTTGGTCTCAGAAACTATGGCTGCCCTCAGGACTTTTGAGGAAATGAAAGCCTCTCGTGATAGTGTAAGGAAGAAGGTCCTCTGAGCTTACAGCATGAAGAATATTTAAAGCAAAGTGTAATCATCATTTGTGTTGTATATCTACTAGCTGGATTCTATGTTGGTTATTTTAAAATACCAGAATGAGCTAAATTGAGTGGAATCTTCTCCTTTATTTATTTATTTATTTATTTATTTATTTATTTATTTATTTATTTATTGGTGGATAGACACTGTCAGAATATCTAATACAGGAGTGTGGACAGGTAGCCAATGTGGGGAACTGGAACCTACATTCTTGCTATTGACACGGCCTTTCCTTTCCCTTTCTCCACCCCTTTGTATCTGGTCTTTCTCCCTTCAACTCTCCCTTCTTTCCCAGGTGTGTTTGATAACTGCTCCCACACAGCCAATGACAAGGGCTGGGCCCTGGGGATCCGCTCAGGGAAGGACAAGGGCAGGAGAGATGCTCGCTTCTTCTTTTCTCTCCGCACTGACCGGGTGAAGAAAGCTACTATTGTGACTGGCCACAGCCGATACCAGCCAGGCACATGGACTCATGTAGCAGCCACTTATGATGGACAGCATATAGCTCTGTATGTGGATGGCACTCGAGTGGCTAGTAGTCCTGACCAGTCTGGTCCACTGAATAGCCCTTTCATGGCATCCTGCCGCTCCCTACTCCTGGGAGGGGACAGCTCCGAGGATGGGCATTATTTCCGTGGCTATCTGGGCACGCTGGTCATCTGGTCGACTGCCCTCTCACAAACCCACCTCCAGCACAGTCCCCAGCATCCAAGTGGAGCAAATGAGTTGACCACCCTGATCCTGACAGCCACTTTTAACCCTCTAAAGGAACAGTGGGCCCCCTTTAGAGATGAGACATATCCCCGGCTGGAGGTCCTCCAGGACTCTGAGTCACAGCCTGAGATTCTGTCACCTTTGCAGCCCCCACCTTGTGGGCAAACAGCTTGTGACAATGTGGAACTGATCTCTCAGTACAATGAGCATGGACCTCTTCGGGGAGAGAAAGTGGTCCGCTACCAGGTGGTCAACATCTGTGATGATGAGGGTCTGCATCCCATTGTGAGTGATGATCAGATCCGCCGGCAACACAAGGCACTGAATGAGGCCTTCAGCCGCTACAATATCAGTTGGCAGCTGAGTGTCCACCAGGTCCACAACTCCACCCTGCGCCACCGGGTTGTGCTCGTTAATTGTGAGCCCAGCAAGATTGGCAATGACCACTGTGACCCTGAGTGTGAGCATCCACTCACTGGCTACGATGGGGGTGACTGCCGCCTGCAGGGTCGCTGCTACTCCTGGAATCGCAGGGATGGACTCTGTCATGCGGCGTGCAACAACATGCTGAATGATTTTGATGATGGGGACTGCTGCGATCCTGAAGTGACTGATGTCCGCAAGACTTGCTTTGACCCCGACTCACCCAAGAGGTAAGGAACTGGGGTCTGGGCTCTCTTCTTACACCATACATTTCTACCACTGCATTACTTTTGATTCCAGGAGACAAAAGAGGGTTCCCACAGTCCCCATATAAAACGTTCTTCCCTCCTAGGCTTTACTGGGTTTTTAGGAAGTACTAGGTGTGTGAGGCAATTAAGGGCCTGGAAATGCCTAATAAGGTACAGCTCTCACAGAGCTAAAGGACTATGGAGCAGAGTTTCTACAAACTACTCAAGGACGTGGGCAGGGCAGAGAAGACATAGACCAGCTCAAGGACTTAGACTAGAGGAGTCTAAGGAATCCCCAAGAAGAAACACAGGGTTCTTTGGAGAGCTCTTTGACAAAGTCACTGTCTTGATTGAGGGAGTTGGTGAGTTAGTCAAATTCTTGTCAATCAAATGACATACTTGAAGTGAGCTGATTCGGGTCCATTTTCTGGATGTACTAGTCCCAGTCCAGGAAGGCCTGGTGGGTAAAGCAGCCCATTGTGGCAGGAGCAAAGTGTTCAATTCATGCTTTAGGAAGCAAGAGTAGAGGAGGAAGAGGCCAGGGTCCTGCAGTTCCCACTGAGAGTACGTTTCTGGTGATTCAAGAACATGCCACTAGACTTGAACTCCTCAGTGTTCTATCACTTCCCGTAACACTGCCCTGGCCTTTGAAGCACTTGTTGGTCAGACTTTTGGTTGCTGTGACAGATACCTGAGGGGAGTGACTTAAAAGGAGGAAAGATAAATATTTTCTGGGCTGATCATCTCAGACGTTTCAGGTTATGTATCGGGATCTATGGTGAGACTCTACACACAGTGGAGGAAGGAGAGACGCTACTTCACAATAGCTAGGAAGCGGAGGAAGGCTGGGAGGTGGTAGGAGACAAGACTAGCTCTTTAACAACATGTGCTGGTGACTCACCACCTTCAGTAAACCTCACCCCTTAAGTCTCTACTACATCCCAATGATGACATTAAATCAGGATTCTATCGGCAGGTTAATCCAGTGATGAACTCAGGGCTCTCCTCTCATGATCCATCACTTCCAAAAGTTCTCTCAGTTAGTAACTAGTGCTTTAACATGTGAGACGACACGTCAGATGCAAACCATACCAGGGACCCTCATCTAAGTCACAGTAACAGTCTGTCAAGGTGCCTGGGCAACATTATCTTCAGAATGTTCCTTTAGCTTTTTGAATTTTGGCTGCATTACCCATATCTGAGTCTTTATAACTTATTCCTCTCTCTGTCTCAGAGTTGCTATGGAAACATTCCATTTATTATCCAGACCTATGATGCCAACATACAATATTTGCATTGTATAACTAAAGGAGATATTTATGCTCTTCGAGTACTAGCACTAAATCCAGTGCCTTGATCATGCTAGGCACAAGCCCTACCACTAAGCAAAACTTCCAGTCTCAAATATTTGAACATTTTTGATTGTTAAGAATATTTAAATCACAGTGTGTGTGCACATGTGCATACATGTGTTTGTGTGAATGCACATATGTTCAGGTGCATGCATGCATGCATGCATGCATTCATGCATGTGGAGGCCACAGGACTTTAGATTATTCTCAGGTACTCCTGAGACATAGACTCTGATTGGCCTGGAGTATGCTGGATATTTGGGTGTGGGTCCAGTGAGCCCTGGATCCATCTATTTCCACACCCCCCAGCTCTCAGATTACAAGCATGCACCACTAGGTGCGGTGGTTGTTTTTTAAACATGGGCTCTGGAGACTGAACTACAATCCTTGTGCTTGCAATAAAAGCACTCCATGGACTGAGCTGTCTCCCTAGCTCAAAATCTTTACATTCAAAATATCAAATTGTATTAAATGAGGAACAGTAATCCCCTAATACTTCTCCATGTTCCAGTGTTAAACAGAACAGGCAGCCTTATTTAGTTAGCCTAGTCTAGATGGTTCTTTAAATTAGAATATTTATTCTCCTTATATATGAAATTTTTCTTAAAATGAGTACTTTGATACTTCTCTGTTCTATTTTTCCCCCCAGACACCTTGCTATGTATCTTCTGATCTATTCTTTGACTTTTTTTCTTATGTTTTTTTAATGTTTATCATTTATGTTGGTTTTTTTTTTGTCAGCTATATTTCCTTAATTTTGTCTTCTTCAGTGCAACCCAGCAGGGTGCACTATTCTAGAGGTATTGCAATACCAGATAGATGAGTGAATTGGATGCAGCAAGCTCCTACTCCACCTCCTTGCTCTCTATATTTACTATATTGTCCTACACTAGAGGACTCATCAGATACTACCATATTAAGAATATATATTTGTAGTTTTTTTTCACTCTTCTTTACTCTTTGGGGGCCCACCACCCAGATCCCAAATTAATACACAGAAACTTATATTTTCTTATAAATGCCCGGCCTTAGCTTGGCTTGTTTCTAGCCAGCTTTTGTTAACTTATATTATCCTGTCTACCTTTTGCCTCTGGGTTTTTAACTTTCTTTACTTCTTACTCTGTGGCTTGCTGTGTAGCTGGGTGGTTAGCCCCCGATTTCCTTCTTTCCTTTCTTCTCACTCCTCAGTCTTCTCTTTCGGAGTTCTCCTTCTTTTTATTCTTTCTGCCTGCCGGTCTTGCTTATTCTTTCTCCTGCCTTGCTATCAGCTGTTCAGCTTTATTAGATCAATCAGGTGTTTTAGACAGCTTCACAGAGTTAAACAAATGCAACACAAAAGAATGCAACACATCTGTGCATCATTAAACAAATGTTCCACAGCATAAAAAAGTTACATATCTTAAACAATATTATACAACATATATTACACTTGATCTTAGCTCAGAGACTAAGAAGCAATTATCTTCTATATTTTGACAACTTGAAAGTTTTAAGATAATTTTTAAAAAAATCTTCTAATTTTAATATCAGTTTATTTTATTTAAGATTTTAGTTGTTTAAATATCTGGTTTTATTATTTTAAATTTTGTGTCTATTGTGTGTGCGTATCTGTGTATGAGTATGTGCATATATGTGCAGGTATCCATGGGGGCTAGAGGCATTGGATCTCCTGGAGTTAGAGTTAGAAGCAATTGTGAACTGAGGGGTCTGGGAACCAAGCTTGGGTTCAGTGGAAAAGAAGTGTATGCTGTTGTTAACCATTGCACTATCATTTTTAGCCAACCATTTTTATTTAAAGTTGTAAGGTTCATTTTTGTTTTATGAAAATAAGACTAAAATATTTCTTGTCTCTTTTCTTCATGTTGGTGATTTATTTAAAATATCTAGTGCTTGTTCACACAGGAGGGAACACACCTTAAAATCTCTATGTTTAATTGTTCCCAAACTTCCCTTTTCTCTCTTTCAATCCCTTCATGTGTGTATTCTATGTGTGAAGTTTTTGTTTATTTTCTATCTTATATTCTTTGTGCTAAATTTTTGTTAATAAAACACTGAATTATTTTTACTATTCAGGAAAGAACTGAGACACAATCCTTTGTCAGGTTCTTATGGTATGTCAGAAACATTAAACTAAGTAGAGGGAAAACCAAAGGAATGCATAAAGGACAGTGCCAGCAACTTACTGGAGGGCTTAAATTTTTTATCTAAATTCTCTAAATTTAAATACAGGCTGAAGCATGAAAAACAGAACATGGCCTGCAAAGTGCCTTTCTGTGCCATGGCTTGGATTACTTGAAAGACTTTGGATTGATAAGAAACCCTGATCTCTGCTAGGTTTCTATGAGGTTCTTGGAGTTGGTAAAGCGAGTGGCCACTTCTGAACTAAATTAGCCATGTATAACACTCTTATTATCACAATTAAATCACAGAACTCAATCTCACAGTTCCATTATTTTGTGACTCTTAAAGGGTCCAACTTCAACAAATGCTTTGCCAGGCACTTATTGAGCAAGTGAGGATGCCAGGCACAGAGTCCATCTACTCAAGAACTTACAGTTTAGGGGGAGGTAGTGGGAGAATGGGCTCTGACCTATAGATCGATTACAGAGCAACATTCATTAGTAACTGATGATAGATGTGTGATGATTGTTCTTGCTTTCCAAATCCTATTCAACTTTCCCACCACTCCCATTAAGAAATCAGAAATGTAGGCCAAAGCAGTTCCTTTCTCAAAGACTCTGGGAGGAGGAGAGAGCCCATGGAATCCAGCGTTGAACATCTGTAGCCCAGATGGGACTATCAAAGGAAATAATTTATAAGGCTTGGGACTGGTCAGAGGAGATATGAGTTATAGATACATTACCCAGCCAGTGGATGAAAATTACTGAGACAGAGGAACGTGGCTTGTAGCTCAGGCAAGCTGCATAAGCCAGATATCTACTTCTGCTTACTAGTTGTCTTTAGAGAGTCCTCAAGAGGTGTAGGAGAGAAGGGGGTTGAATGTACACATCTGTACAATCACAAACATCACTGACCATTTACTTAGGGAGCTGAGCCAAGGACATCCCTGTGCCCAAAGGTAAAAACTTGGCTTCCCTAGCCTTATTAGTTCCCTTTGAATCTCACAGTTCCTTTTGGCCATTGTTCTTATTATTTTCCTTCCTAACATTTCTATGCTTCTGCACCTGCTTTCTATCTGATTTGCTCTTTTTCAGAAGAGTTGGATTAAGTATCCAGCCCAATGTGGAACTGTGTGCTTGTTCCCTTTTTTGATTCTGTGTCTCAGATTCTTACTATGGTTGGCAAAGTGGATAATCATTGAATAAAAGCAAATGGCTGAGCCCTGTTGAAGCAAGCATTTGATCACTCAGTGTTAGACCTTGCTAGGAAGCAGGTAGTGGGAAACTGCCATTTGTGTTCTGAAGCGTGTGGCAGGCAAACATAGCTAATGCTCACAACCCTGTTCCCTGCTCCATTCCTTGAGTTTTGTTCCAGGGTAAAGGACTGTACATGGAATGGTAGTATGTGGGCTGAGAGGTGCCAGCAGGGTCATGGCAAAGTGCATGGGGTTTGTGCATTGTACCATGGGAATGGTGCATCTTGGGTCAGGAGGGCTGATGTATATGGTATCAAAGGGAATGGGTGGAGAAGCTGGTGTTGCACTAGCTTGAATGCTGGGACTCCACTAGGATTTGCTCACCCACACACTGTGGCTTCGGAGCCAAAGGAATGGTGGAGCTGGGCTCCTGCAGTGATGGGTCTGTTAAACATCAGCCAGGCTTCATTATAGGTTTCTTTTGAAGTCAAGATTCAAAGTTCCCTGAAGCCAAAAAAAAAAAAAACACAGGGGAAAATAAGTGTAAGGGGGTAGAAGAGGGCAGGGAGAGAAGAAATGGAGGGAAGGCTTTAAAACTGAACAGAAGAGTCCCTCAGTCTTCTCACTTCACCGCGTTTGAATTGCACAAACTAAAGGGATGGTCCACTTTGTTCTACTCATGTCACCTGATGAGGAGAATTAGAGAACGCAAAGATAAGCTCGGGGCAACTTACCTAGAAACAGAAACCACTCCTGTTCACTCTCCAGCAGGCAAATTTTCCACAGTTGCAATAAATATCGTCCTAGAGTAAATAAAACCCAGCTTTTCTGTTCACCTGGCTAAGTGCATTTTTCTCTCCAGGTGTGCGAAGAGAGACTGTTTTTCTCCCTTTGTGGTTATTTCTTGGCTCAATAGACAGACTTGTGAATGAGCCATGTGGTCTGTCTGGGCTACAAATATTTCCTCTTAGGAAAAACGCTGAGAGACCCCAAGTCTCCAACCGCATCCAGTCGTTCAAAGTAGTTGGGTGTTTTCCTAGGAGTTGGGGTGTAGCTCTGGTCCCTTGGCCAGATGCCTCTCAGCTGATCTGATGTCATTTCAAGATTTCTTCCTTGAATTTAAGCATAAAGAACCTGAAAGACAGCTGCTTACTTATATTTTCCTTCTTTCTCTAGAAACCTTGTCTGTACCTTTCTTTTAGATTAATTTCTTACTACTAATATATATAAAAGCTTGTTTTCTCCTAATCCAGACCCTTGATCTCATGATGTCAGAGATATAGATTGGGGATGGGTGGAGTACAGAGTTGTTTTTGCTCCAGGGCTCTGTCTAAGGCTGTTTAATCTCTGGACCTCTCCCTAAAGGAAGCTGTTAACCAACTGGTTTTCTGAGCTGCATACTTTCTTTTCCTTCTCTTTTAGGGCTTTTGTCTAATGGTTGTGGAGCTGATGTCTCAAGCTCCACACTTGGATAACTAATTCTCACCTAGGTTTGACTTCTTAAGGGTACCACTTCCTCATTCCTGGGACATTTCCTTGTCCTGGAATATGACCTTTTTAATTGCACTTTCATTATTTCTCATCTACTTAGTGCTGACTCTCAGTTCCCGGCCATTTCATATTTCCCTTCAGTTGTGGCAAAGGCTTCCAAACTGGTCTCATGGCTTTTTGTTTTTGCTCTTTATTCTACCCGAGGTCTATTTTTAACACAGCAGAGTAATCCTGAGGTCATAATTCAGATCATGTGATCTTTCTACAGTAGCCCCTCAGCTCACAGGGAGTCAAGGTTAAGGAATAATGTCACTGTGTTCTGTGGGACCTTCCTGACCTCACAGTGTCACATTAGTGGCTTCACTTTTTTCTGTACCTACCACAAAATTGAATCCCAGCCACACTGCCTGTCTCCCTGTCCTTGGACCTGCTGGTTACACTCCTTCTGCAGGGTCTTTCTGGTGGCTTTCATTCCTCTGGGATACTCTTCTCCATGTTTATTCATGGTTACCTTTTTTTTTTTCTGGTAATTTTTCAAAGTCACCTTCAGGTGAGGTCTTCTTTGGTGGCCCCATATAAATCTTCACACACTCCCTTCAGTTTTCCTGGTTTTGTTCCTGTTTCCTGTTTGAGTTTCCTTTTTAGAATCTATCACTAGCCTGTTATTTGGTTCATTTTTCTTAATGTTGATCTTCTCCAGTGGAAGGTGAATTCCATGAATGAAGGGATTTTTACGTGGTTGGGTTGCTGTTGTGCCCTAGAACCTAGAACAGAAAAGAACAAACTAAATAGTCAATAAATAATTGTTGAAAAGTCATGTTCTTACTCTAGTACAGTGGTTGGCAAACTATGATCACTGAACTAAATTTGGCCAACTATGATTACATAAATAAAGCTCTATTGGAACACAGCCATACCCACTTGTTTGTATATTGTCGATGGGCTGCTTTCATGTGGCAGAGTTGTATAGTTACAACAGAGACCAGATGGCCCACAATGTCTAAAATATTTACTATAAACGTTTGTCCTACTATATATTCATCATAGTATATTATAATTATCCCTTGTTGCCTGTCTCTTACACAAGACTTTTGATTCTTTGTTCATAGTTCTTGCAACGAAAGAGGTACTTGGTTAGAATAGCAAAAATGAAGTCATTCTATCTATGTATATGATATATATGTCATGTGTGTGTATGTATAATATATAAAACCAGCACACACACACACACACACACACACACACACACACACACACACAAAATAGATGAAAAGCTGATGTAGGGTAAATGACAATGGAGTAGAGATTCAAAGGCAAAGAATATTACTCTGTGTTGATAATAATTTTATTAATTTCATTAATCTTTTCTATTTATCTCATCACTGATAGAATTGCCACATTCAGAGGCAAACAAAATAACTTAAAAGATACCTGTGAAGAGAATGACTTTAAAGCATTTTGTTCACCAACTCATTATTTGGTTAACTGGAACCCTAGTATGCTCTGAAAGCATGAGGCATACATTTTAATGAACAGAAGAAAAAATAGTCCACTACAGCATCAGGAAGTGCGATGGATTCTCCTTGAAGGGGAAGGTGAGTGAGAGTAGATTCTATAGCAGATACAAGGCATTCAGCATACATAGAACTGTTCTAATTAGAACCTCTTTGAAATGACCTCACAGATTAGCCAAGATTCTTTTTAAAAGTCTTAGGCTTTTGTGATAAAGAATCAGTGATATACCGAACCAAAGACACTGGATTGATTGTGCAGTTGTATAGGGTCAGTGAAGATTTTGGTGACTAATACAGGTTCTGAGATGTCATGATTTGCACCAGCAGCATTTGCACAGACACCTCACCACCGAGCATGTTTATGTCTCAGTAGCAATCTACTAGATTACCATAGTTTCCACCTCATTACAACTTTATATTCCTCAGTTTGCTGTGGCTCCTACTTTCCCTAATTGGACCTTTTCCTTTAGATTAATTTCTTACTACTAATTGCTTTAATTTTTTGAAATTATTTTAGTTCAAATTCTTCAGAGAGTCAATGAGAATTGACCCAACTCACTTTGATGTGTGAGGCAGAAGTCATAGATCCCTGTCAGCCTTGGTTTCTATAGACTATGACCAAAAGTCAAAATAACTGGGAAGGCTGCTGAGGGCTCCAGGACATTCTAGCTAGGGTCAGTGGTTTCACTATCTTTTGTTTTGGATAAGCATAGACATTTCTATTGGCTTTGCTTAGGTTTTCCGGTTGTCTGTGGTACCCATAGAACATTCACACCAGTTGTGTTCTCAGGACCCCGTGATTAGAATGTAAAATCATTAATTTTATTGTAGGAACAGAACTAAATTTTATATTGACTATTGTATTTAATGATGGTGGCAGCATTTAAGAATTAAATATTTAATTTTCCCATATTTTCTATGTAAGAAAGAGCTTTATACAGTGGAGTAACTGTCACCATGGAATGACAGAACAGGAACCCAGCTGACTTCACAGACAATGCTATAATGGTGGGTCATGTCCCTAACAGCAGGAAATAATGAGCATGCATTAATTTAATTATATAATTCTTACAGAGAATGTATATGAGGAAATGAAGGAAAGGGAATGGAAATCACAAAAGAAGGACTTTATGAAAAAAGTGAGTTCTTTAAGATATGAAGAGTAGAATGTAGGAGATATTATGGAAGGGCCAAGATGTAAATCAAGAAGCGTATTGTCTTGTATAAACATAATAAGGTCACTGTGAAAAGAGATGTTAGGAAGGGCAGTTTCACAGATAAGAGAGAGAAAAGCAGACATTGAAAAAGTTATAGTCCTAGCAATTATTAGAAGTTTGGCTTGGGTACGTTGCACAAGAAACAATTTGGAGCCATAGAAAATGTAGAGACAGAACCTCTGGTTTATTATGTATCTGTTTGAGCAGTCACCATCCATCTTGAATTCATATTTTCCTTTAGAGAAAACATTTTCAAACATTATTAATTTTTATTTTGTGTGTGTTATGTAGGTACACATGCTACAGCACATGCACATGTGGAGGTCAGAGGACAACTTTGTAGAGCTGATTCTCAGGTCATCAGGCTTATGCCATAAGCATCTCTATCCTTTGAGCCATCTTGATGCCATGAGATCAATTTTCTTATATCTGGAAAACATCATTAGGAATTTCCTTTATTAATGTTTTCTAGCTTTAATATTATTGTTTCCACAAAGCATCTTTATCAAACCTTTTCAAAGATACCTTTGTTAGGTACATACCCTCAGATTGACTGTTTACTCTTATTAAGGTATCACTTTCCAGCTCCTATTAATCTTACAAAATCAACTAATTGTTATTGATTTGTGTTTATTCTGCTTTTTCATTCTAGCTGTTTTTTGAGAAAGTTTGTCTCTTTGATACTCTATAATTTTACTATGATATGTTTGATGTGATTTTCATTTATTTTAATTGTACTTGAGGTTTACTATCATTGAATCTGAGCATGCATGCCATCACCAACTCAGGGACATTATAAGCTACAGCTATTCAAATACATCCTTACAATTCTCCTGGATCTACATCTCAGTTACTTACCCTCCCCTCCTATAGCTCTTATGCACAGTTTCTATTTTTGTCTCTCTCTAGGTCTTCCCTTTGTTTTGGAGACAAAGTCTCCAAATGTGGCACAGGCTAACCTCAAGTTAATAATCCTCTTGTCTCTGCCTGGATTATAGGTGTGTATCCTGATATCCAGCCTCTCTGTCTGGTTACTCCAAAAGTTTCAGTGTCTTCACTGGATTTGAGTAAATGTTGTTGGGTGTATAGTCTGTTTCTTCCTTCAGGTCTGGCTAGTGTGCTCTCCTAAAAATACTATTTGTTTATTCATGTATTTATATGTGTGTGTGTGTGTGTGTGTGTGTGTGTGTGTGTGTGTGTGTGTATGTCAAAGCATCCAAAAGGAAGTCAGAGGATAACTTTGTGGAGGACTTTCTCTCCTTTTACCCTTACATGGGTGGGTTCTAGCGATGGAACTCAGATCCTGTGGTTGAGATTTTGCATTATGGTTTTTCAAGATGCTATAATCAATAGAAAGTAGGTAAAGCACATGCAGGATTGCTTGGTAATATAGCTTATATATGAATCTATATCTTATCTCAAAAGGGCCAATTAATTAAAATGTTACACCTATTTCTCATTTTTTTCACAATCTGCTCGGGTTTTGTTGTTTTTGCTTACTCTTCTTCATGGGTTTTGTTTCTTCATACTGCTCTGTGATTATTTTTATTGTAAACCCATTTTCTTACATTGGAAATATACCCATTTACTTTTGGCAGCTCTATTATGGACCTGGCAATATAAAACCATTTAAAAATCTATCAACACAGACCATTCTTTTGGAAGACTACAGAGTATTAGAATAGAGATGAAAATCTCAGTAAATTAGTCTGTAGATACAAATTTTCAGGGGGTATTTTATCCTTGTTTATTGGCTCACAACCAAGGAATACAAAATTTGTTTTGAACCTCTTAATAAAGTGGGACTTTTTCATTCTTAGGGACTCTATTGAAAATGTAGTCTTTGGGAGTTCTCAACTTTATGTGAGTCTTCCTTATCAAATATCTTGCTTTGATAAACCCTACATTTTATTTTGTGTTGTATCCAAGAGTCTACAATGCTATCAAATTGAACTTTGTGGGTACCTGGAATTCCAGATTCCTCCAGGAAGCCAAAAATGTTATCTTTTCTTTCTTTCTTTCTTTCTTTCTTTCTTTCTTTCTTTCTTTCTTTCTTTCTTTCTTTCTTTCTTTCTTAACTTTTTACATAGCTCAGCACCCTCCTTCCCTTTTGTATTTCACTGTTACTTTTTGTAGTCTTGGACATCCCTTTAATTTCCTTCCATCTTGACAGTACATTGAAAATTTGTTTTTTATACTATTGATTAGTTGTGGCTTCTTTCAAAGGAGATAGTACTAAAGCTTTGGGTTTTCAAATAAACTCCACCCTCTTTTTTAAACCACAAAGGAATGACTTAAGCCACTGGTTATTTGAATAATTCTTCAGGAAATATACCCAGGGGTAGCATGCAGGCCGAATGTGGTAGACCAATGGGGCTGAAGACATTAAGGTGCATTAGTCAGCTTTAGAGTAGGAAGTGTGACAGGTTGAAAATGTCTAGAAAAAGTATTGTGTCACAATAGAAAGAACTGGAACATCAGACACAAAAAGATTTGGCTCCCAGTCCTCACTCTTATCTGGACATACAATTTAATTGTCTGCTAATCTGCATTCCCATTAATTTATGTCCAACAAATGTTTGATGAGTACATCTTCCTAGTCAGGAATTGTTGTAGGCTTTCTAAACATTGTGGATAATGAGTCCTCTTCCTTCTTGAAGCCTCTAGTCTAGTGTGAGGGGAGACAGTGCGCAAATAAACAATTGTGTACATGCTATGTGTATATGTTAAGATCTGGGGCAAGACATTCAGGAGAATAAGGGAGACAGAGAATGCTTGCTATGGAAGCAGCATGGAGGCAGTCTGTTGGGTACCTTACTTAAAGGACAGTGTTTTAGCAAATATCTGAAACAAGTCAGGCTGTGAACCCCCTGGAGTCTCTGAGATTATTCCAGGCAAAGGGAGTAGGAAGGAGCTGGTAGGACTGGAATAGAATGGGCTAAGCAGAAATTGGTTGGTAAAGAGCGGCCATGTTATGCTGATGGGAACACAGGGTAGGTTGTAGCTGTCTTCTCCAGTAGCTGGGCGATCATTGATAGAGTTTGAGTGGTAGTCCCACAAAGCAGCAGCATATTAGTGGAGGGTGTGCAAAGAACTGTCCTTAGTTGTTCTGTCTAGTGCAAAGTAATATTGTGAAATTGAAGTAAGAAAAATGTTTGTTAAGGATGTCCTGTAAATTGTGATTATTTCACATATGAAAAATGTTTGATGAAATATTGCATGGTGAGGTTAGAGAGAGGTAGATATCCTTTAAAGAGACATCAACTGGGTAACTGAAAAATAAATATGAAGAAGCTACTCATCACAGTGTGGAATTTACCAGGGATCATGTCATATGAAGTATTAGACATTCATTACAAACCAGAAGTCAGGATACCTTACTTACGCCAAGTCATGGAGTATTCATGCCCTATCTGTGTTCTCAAAGACTGAATGTAAAAGTGAAAAGCCAAACACAATGAGTATCTCCTTTTTATTATGGTTGTAAAAAATGTTGTTACTGTTTAGGAAAGCCTGTGTGTGTGTGCTATACTTGGTACAAGTAAGAATTTCCTCATGAATATTGCCAAGTGTGGTAAGGGATGGAGGTCAGAGCAATGAGACTAAAGATAGAGAGAGGGATTCAGAATTATTCTAAACCAATCAAATAGGTTTTTATGCCAGTACCAAGCTGTTTTTATTACGGTAGCTCTATAGTAGAGCTTGAGGTCGGGGATCGTGATGCCTCCAAAAGTTGTTTTATTGTACAGAATTTATGGAAAATAGAAAGCATCTTCAACAAATGGTGCTGGCATAACTGGATGTCGTCATGTAGAAGCCTGCAAATAGATCAACTATGGATCTTAATGTCCTTCTTTCTTGGTTTGGGAAGCCAGTATAAAAGGACTTTTAAAGAGACTCACAATGACCTCCTTTTCATTTCTTTAATTCCATCTATTCATTCCATCCCATTAATTCACACAGTTTATGATGACTAACATTACTGAATTCCCATTATGATTTAGACATTAGAGAAGACACTACAGATATGACCCTTTCCTGTTCATATGGGGCAGACATAAATGCATACAACTATAGATCTGAGTAAGGTCAAGAGCTCCCTCTGTTCACCAGTAGGTTCCTAGGTCTGAATTTCTATGGTAATTAATTATGTATTTTTGCCTCCCATCTCTCTTCAATTCCAATTTAACTCTACACACAGTTATCACAATGTTCATTCCAAGAATCATTTAATGTTCAGTGCTTCCCGGCTGGAAAGACTTACCTTGAAATGAGATGACATTTGTGTCATTCTTGAACAATGAATAGAGATCAGAAAGGAGAGCTTAATAAAGAGTATAGGGAAGAGCAAAAGTTTAAAAAGGCATTCAGTGTAACCAAAATATATACTCATAATAACTGCTGCCTATCCAGTGACCTAACCATCAACTATAAAATTATGGCAACATTATGTGACATTCAGAGAGTAATACTAGGGCAACTGCTCAAACTGACTGTGTGCAATATAGGACATTTAGTTAAATGTGTTTTGTAATTATATCTAATTATTCTGTTCAATGAAAAGGCATCGTCATCCCTAATTCTATTATTCTGCTATTTTCTAGATGATCATAGATCATTAGTCAGAAAATAGATGCCACTTACTCTTCTTTTGGGTACCCTAAGTCATCACAGGTAGTTAGGATAGGCATGAAGACTAAAGATACTATGTGCACTAGTGATCTTCCTGGGAAGCTATCACATTGTCTCAATGTAATTAGAGTGAATGATAGTGTTTCAGTGGACAGTAGTGAAATTTAAACTAATATAGAATGACCCCTCTAAGACACATGCTAGTGCTCATCTTAGTTTTACCTTTTATATTTAGGTTTCATTCCTATGGTTTTAACCTTAAGTATTTTGCATGCTTATTTCTCAATAAGGGGGGCATCCCTGGAAGGCATTTTTACTCATTAGGTATTAATTACATCACACCTTATTGCAGGTTGAACTTAAAGCAGCTTCTTAATATTTTTATATGATGCTACATTTTAAAATAAGAATCATAAGGGCTGGGGATGCACTTCAGTGATAGAGTGCTTGCCTGGCATGTATGAGGCTCTGGATTTATGTTCTAGTACCACAAAGAAATAAACCAAGAAGCATGGGCAGAAAGAAGGGGACTGGGAGAAGACAAAGACAGATTAAAAAGGACTGACTCAGTGGTGAATACAGGATGCTAAATGATTCACACACATTAGGATGCTAGAGGTGGCTCTGACTTTCTCAAAGCTCACACAGAGTGGAAGGTAGGATAAATTCATTGTTTTTCCTGTCTTAAGAGATGGAAACACAGAACTGCTGAAGGGAACAGCTGGCACAAAGACCCACCTTGGGCAGAAATTTACCCTGGGGCTACACAGAGAAAGCAGCCTAGTGTATTGGAAAGCATTTTCAGCAAAACCTTTGTTCCAAAATCAATTTTAAAAAACCAGTTTGTAGTTAGAGACCTTCTCTCCAGCTCCTGCCCAAGCCCTGTTAGTCTGACAACCCACTTATAAAATAAACACACAGATGTTTATATTATTTAAACTGCTTGGCCATTAGCTCAGGCCTATCATTGTCTAGCTCTTACTCTTATATTTATCCCATTTCTATTAATCTATACTTTGCCACATGGCTCATGGCTTACCATCACCTTACATCTTCCTTGTCATGGCGGTGGCTGGCAACATCTCTCTGCCTTCACCTTCCACTTCCCAGAATTCTCCTCTCTCCTTGTCCCGCCTATACTTCCTGCCTAGCTACTGGCCAATCAGCATTTCATTTATACAGATTAATATCCATAGCACCAGTTTGTAGTCTGCATGTAAACACAGCAAAATGATACTGTATGTCCATAACCTCTCAGACAACAGTTGGTATATTTTTATACTGGGACAGTTTTCAAGAACAATTGATAAACAGGAGACTAGCCCTTCTGTGGAAAGAAGTGCGAGGGGTTTCAGTTTCAGGCAGGGATGGCAGACATGAGCTGAAGGATGTGCACATCATTCTGTGAGACTGAAGGATTAGGGTTGGATGCAGAGCTATGAAATGCTGGCAGGAACTTCACCTGGATAATACTGATAAAACAAGCAATTGCTTTGAACATGTGCTGCTAGGCATGGAGTTGCTGACAAGCTAGGAACCTGAGAATGGTAGATGTTATGCACACTACCCTGTTGTTGGAGTTTTCCTACCTGGCCCAGAGTCAGGACAAATCTCTCTCACCTGCCAGGCCTATAGATGCTCAGACCCAACCAAGTAAACACACAGAAACTTACATTGTTTACAAACTGTATGGCCATGGCAGGCTTCTTGTTAACTACTTCTTCTATCTTAAATTAGCCCATTTCTATTAATCTATACTTTGCCACATGGCTCGTGGCTTACCATTACCTTACATCTTCCTTGTCATGGCGGTGGCTGGCAGCTTCTCTCTGCCTTCACCTTCTACTTCCCAGAATTCTCCTCTCTCCTTGTCCCACCTATACTTCCTGCCTGGCTACTGGCAAGTCAGCATTTTATTTATACCGATCAATATCCATAGCACTACCCACTTTCTAATTAGTCTTCCTGTGTATAAATGAATATTGTACAAGACAGTGATTCTGAAAATAGCTGCTAGAAACCTCTGAGGGCTAAGTTCTAGACACTGTAGGTGAATACTAGAAGGTACAAGAGCCTACTTGGATGGAGATGGCAAATGTGGACCCCAGAGCACATCTGTATTGCCCGTTTCATTTTCTTTTATCAAGCATGAAGCTATCTCAAGACCCAGAGCTAGGTCATCTCATTTTTGTTAATTTCCTACAGTACCTAACCACCCAAGCTGTTAGACCTGAGGCCAAATCTCTAAATGTAACTCTCTATTTCAGTGGCTTAATTGCATATGTGCCTCTGCATAGCTCTACCACCTCAAAGCCATTAGTGAGACTCAGAAAAGTCGTGAACTACTACTTTCTTAGCATCCACCTTGCCCCTTGTGCCCTCCTGCTTCTCTAGTGTACCAATTTTTCACACTATAATTTTTTATTGGAGTAGATGATCCTGGAGAAGGAGGAAAATAAGCAGGAATATTAGAAGAACATATGAAGACTGATTCAGGATGACAGTTAAGCCCAAAACTGCTTGTCAACATGGGTAATGAGAGTCCTGGGGAAAGCACAGTGGGTGATTCTGGTGGCCATTAGATGTGGTCCATGAAGGGATAGCTGGCTTGGGGACCAAACAGCATTTCTTTTCAGTGGGTAGGGAAAGCACAAACCACTTCCTGATCCAGTCAATTATAGCTACTCTGATAGGTTAACTCAGCATAAGAAATGGCTTGGCAATTTTTAAAAATAATGGAATCTGTTGTTTCCCAACAGAGAGACACAGCCAGTGGGTACTAATACTTTATGATCATTCCCAAAGAGGAGTCATATTATCTTACATGTATCAGGTTATACAGAGAACCAGTTTACTCAAAAGAATGATTCCTGCTAATCCTCACAATGGGGTGGGCTTAGCATACACTCCTAGAAGATTTTTATTGCCATATTTATGTTAATGCTACTTTTGGTAGGAAGTTGCTCTTAGAAATGGATTTATCCAACTCATTTTTGAGATTTCAAGGTAGTGTCAGCCTTGTCAGTTTTCTCTAGGCAACAGAAGTCAGTGTGGAGACACTGAAAGGGAGACTCAAATTACAGAAGTTTACCCTGTAAGCAAACATTCTTAGAAAAGACTAACTACAAATAGGATTCTCTTATATTATCTTACAATAATTGTTATCTAATTTATCCTCTGTATTTCTCTACTAAACTCAAAATAACATTGTCATGTACTCTATGGGCAAAGGCACAATGTGCCTCTGGAATCAGAAACACCAAAGATGACAAGGTAGAGAGAGTCCACAGAAGAGCTGTAGCTGGAAGGAGACAGGTAGGTGACAGTAGTTCTTAAGTGTATGCAAGAGGAGCTGCTAAAGGATGAATGCATTAAGAGTTTCTTTGCAACAGGGAGAAATGTTGCTTCATGAAAATGTTAGCAACCCAATCTATTCTCTGATGTTAAGTACATCTGGTAATTTTTGATTGAAAGCTTTTTTGAGGTCTTGCAAAATATCCTGAGTGAGTAGTTGTTTTATTAGTTTAAAAAAAGGCCTAACAAGCTGTGTCACAATTGATGGAAGCAAGCCAAACATCAAGAAAGACGGTAGATTCATTAAGAATCCAAGATGAAGCCTTGGGCACATTAATGAACACAGAGACATTCTGCCTAATGGCTAGGGCTGATATTATAAGGCATTCCCATTCCTACCCTGGCTCCCTAACCTCGTGTCTAGAATGACTGACACTTTTCTTTGCTGTAACACATATCCACAGTTGCCAGTAATCTAGCTTGTAAGTAATTTACCACTGAGTCTTGTATTAAAAACAACCTGGGAAAAAATGAGACAAAATCCAGTATTCCTTGTTATTCATGAGTGAATTTATTGAGTAAAGATTAAAATACTATTCAAAGGGCTACAAAGGAAGAGTTGATGGCAATGATTCCCCCCACCACACACACACACACACACACACACACACACACACACACACACACACACACACACTTTGGCTCAGGCAATTCCCATGAGGTACCTGCTCTATTACCAAGGAGTTGAGCTGAGTCAATGGGCTGTCTGTTGTAGTAACTGCCTCTAGTAAACACACTACCTCATCATGCCAGGAAACTATTCTCTTTTTGTTCTCTTAAAAGATAATAATTAAAAGCCCCCTTTTAAAGTTAAGTTTACACTTAACTTTACAAATTGTTAAGTGTGTTCAGCTAGAGCTTTTATTCATGTTTATCATCACTTGACAACACTTCCATAGTGTTCTTGTTAGTCAGTTACACACACAGTTAAAACACTCCACGGTTATCTTTTCTTTCATGAGTGAAGGGGTTGATAGAGTCAGGATGGAGCAAGCAAACAGGAGAAAGCCCTTGTAGTGTGAGCTGGAGAGCTTTTCTCCAGGTCCCACTAAGCCCCAGCAGTCCAGTAGCCCACTTATAAAATGAACACACAGACGCTTTTATTATTTAAACTGCTTGGCCATTAGCTCAGACCTGCCATTGTCTAGCTCTTACTCTCATATTTAGCCCATTTCTGTTAATGTATACTTTGCCACGTGGCTCGTGGCTTACCTGTACCTTACATTTCTCTTGTCATGGCACCAGCTGGCAGCTGGCAGCTCTCTCCACCACGTGGCAAAGTATAGATTAATAGAAATGGGCTAAATATAAGAGTAAGAGCTAGACAATGGTAGTCCTGAGCTAATGGCCAAACAGTTTAAATAATATAAATGTCTGTGTGATTATTTTATACATGGGTTGAGGGACTGCAGGGGCTTGGTGGCACCTGGAGAGAAGCTCTCCAACTACAGTAGTGTTCTCACTGATAGCCCAGGGAATTAGGTTTACACTATTGAAGAAGAACTGCTTACAAAGCTCATAAGGGTGGAGTAGCTGCATTTATCTCCAACTTGTACTACTTTTTGGGACACAAGGTGATTTTAGACAGAGTTTACCCTGGTTCTCTGGAGGTAAGTTTACTGAATAAAATATTCTAAAGAACGTATGTAAATAATGTCATCTAAGGAGACCAAAAGTGATTTCTAATGTATCTATGGACCTGAGTATGATTGGTTTAGGCTAGTAATTACTTCTAGAGCTCACCTACCAGCTACCTTCCTTTAGGTTTTTGAAGCAATTCTCATTATAGTCATTATTATGATGTTAAGTTATAGGTAGACAAGGTTTCATTAGTTGTTGGGATGGTGACTTGAACACAGCTGAAGTATGAAGAGTTGGTCAAGCTTGTTGGTATAACTGGTATAATTCAGAGAATCCTGCTATTGTCATAAACTCCAGATATGCCAATTTAAGATTAAGAGAAATAAAATGAGGAAAAGTGGTATCTTAGTTCATTTGGGATATTAAAAAAAATATAATAGATTTGAAAAATTAGTAATTACAAGATATTTATTCCTCACAATTCTAGAGATCAGAGTAAGTAAGATCAAGATGCTGGCACATTCAATGTCTGGTCATGGTTCTCATTTATGGTATCTTCTTTACCCTTGGGTAGTAGGAACAAACAGATTATGAGCATCCTATTTAGAAGGGTATCTAATGCATTCATGGTGGAGTACAGAGGAAGACAGAACCCCTGTGGCTTGATTTCCAAGTACCCCCATGTCTTCTTCTTGCTACGATGCTGGGATGACATTTCAACACAGGGGTTTTGGAGGAACACAAACATTGAGATCAGAGTTAATGGTTAGGGAAGTCACTGACTAAATTAATAGCTCTAAATATTTTCATCCTGAAAGTAAAATTATACCAATTCTACTTTCATCCCAAGGGTTACCAGATTTATTCCTACTTTCTGCCTCAATATGCTTCCCCCTTTCATTCTATTCTGAACAGTTATTTCAGCTGTTTGAGTCAGTGTGCCTCTAATTCAGAGAGGTGAACAGGTCTCTGCGTGTCTCTGATGATTCACTCTTGGCCACAGGGATTGCTGGGCAATGAAGAGGTTTGGCAGTCAAGAGGCCATTGAAGCGAACATTGTAAACTCTAGCAGTGCCAGGAAGGGTTCCAGCCAAATTTCATAATGGTTGGGCCAAAAAATCAGCTAGTCCTTATTTCACCTGGGACTGCCTGTGTTGAGGACCTCCCTCACTGACCAGCTGCCTTTTCTACAGAGGACAGGAGAGACATCTGTCCTGAACTCAGAGAAATAGAAATGAGCCTAAATAAGTCTAGGGAGTTTTCCCAAGGGATCTGTTTGTTTTTAATGCAAATTAAATAATTTGCTCATAGCTGCTGAATATCTCCCATAGTCCTCCCTTTTCTTTGTGACCTTAGCCTACCTAATCACTGTGCATTTGGGCGAGTGTGTCACCTGTTCTGGCTCCCAACCAAGGCCATGGTGTGGCTGATCATGGTCATGCTAAAGAACCTCAGAATTCCTTGGAAACCAAGCATTATAAATTGTGGGGGTGAATGAACCCACACTAATTCCCAAATGACAGAACGTGTTGCTTTGTTTCTGGCTGGTTACTTCATCATTTTTATATCCAGAATACTTTAAAAGCATGCCAACTTTCACACATTTTTATTAGCAAAGGACTTAGTCTCTATTTTCCTCTTATCTACCACTCCACTCTCATCTTTCATCATCCACTGAATACACAAAACTCATTGTTTCCTGAATGTCTTGGGCTTCTTTTCATATTTATGCTTTCGAAGAAGTTGTTTCTTCTTGCTGAACACTCTTTCTTTCTTGGTAAATTAAAAAACTGGTTGTAATGATTCCTTCAACTCCCTTCTCAAAACTTTCTTTGCTGTTTTATCTTTCTCCATATTGGGGATTGAACCCAGGGCCCCACACATGCTAGGTAGGCACTCTACCACTGATTTACAAACTTTTTCTTTTTCTTTTATAAGAGTTTGAAACAGAGTCTCATTTTGCATGCCAGCCTGGAAATATCCTCCTGTTTTAGCCTACCAAGTAGCCAAGATTGCACCATCATGCCTAGGTGCGTGTTTACATCATTTTGTAGATATCCCTATTGTTTATATTTATTATAATGCCATGATTTGGGGAGATTATACATAGAAGCCTATGGGCACTGTTCAGGAGAAAAGTGAAAAAGATGAGAATTCTTCAGAACAGAAGCTGAGCCACTTACCAAACTTCAGGATGAGCTTCTATGAAGACAGACAGAAGGATCCTCAGGAGGTGAAGTGGGTCAGTAGAGGAGCTGCAGGCAGAACTCAAAGCTAGCACAAGCACCAGGCAGTGTTGAATAGATTCAGTCAGTATCACATGGGGTATACTGCCAGGGCTCACCATGACCTGCTGCACACAGAATCTGAAGCATTGTTCATTCCACACTCTCCTAAGTGAAAGGTCTGAAGTCTACCAAGTTAACTCCTATCTAGGTAGTTGGCTTGAAATCTAGAGATGAGAGACAACAGGAGAAGAACCCAGAATCTACTCCTAGGAGGAGCAGAAAAGTCTCATCACTTTGTCAAATTGGAGAGACATTCATTTTCTACTGTGAGACTGTACACTTACTCTAGACTTATGCCAACTATTTTGTCTTTGATGTAGTAAATGTTCAATAAATGTAGACAGTAACAAAAGCCAGTTAAATACTCAAAACAAAAACAAAAACAAAAACAAAACCATACCCTTTTCTCTCTCACATATTCTCCTATCACTATGAGAACACAGTACACTACTTGGTAGAAATGCAGTTTGTAATTGCTATAATTCTCCATTCCATTTTAAAAAATCTCACTGTTCTTCCAAATTGAAAAGTACACTACATTGTGTTTATTTCAAACCAGAGCTGGTATTGATTTACCTTTTATCTCATTAAAAATGTCATACATAGAGAAGAGTACTTAAAATACTTCTGCTTACTTAAAGAAAAACACAACGATGACATTAATTTCTCACACAACAGTTGTTCGAATCTTAAATGGTCTTTTAATTAAAAAACCCAGAGCCAGATATCAGGGTGAAAGCTGAAAGACCAGAGAAGCAGAATAGCCAGCTACTAGTTCTTATCTCTATGAAATCCTCAGCTTAAAGAGAGTGAGTTCCTGTTTCCTCACACCTTATATACCTTTCTCTGCCCAGACATTACTTCCTGGGATTAAAGGCTTGTGTGCTTCCCAGTACTGGGATTAAAGGTGTGTGCCACCACTGCCTGGCTTCCAGTGTGGCCTTGAACTCACAGAAATCCATATGAAGCTCTGCCTCCCAAGTGATAGGATTAAAGGTGTGTGTCACCACTGCTTGGCCTCTATGTCTAATCTAGTGGCTGGCTCAGTCCTCTGATCCTCAGGCAAGTTTTAGGTATACAATATATTACCACATACTACAATCTAGAACATTATCTGAGCCCCAGGAAAGCCAAATGGGTTCCTTTCTCTGAGTTTTGCTTCCTTTCCTAGTGAGTCTAATTTTCCACTCACCATATCTTCATATTCTTTTACATTTTATCCCCTTTGCAATTATTCCTGACATCTTTATATTTGTCTGACTTTGTACCTTATTTAAATAAAACATCTCTGTATGCCTTTGTCATTATCTTCTTCTGTTAAATTGTGCCAATTTACTTTGAGATTTTTCTACATTTCTGCCACTTAGATGACTGGAGAGTGTGCTTGTCTTCTACTGGTGGGGTGAGAATTTCTAATGAGCCTTGTATTCCTCTTTTGGAAGAGTCAAACTAATAAAGCAAGAGTTCAGTATGGTTATTTATTTTTTGCTACAATTTATCATAGCAATTATGTAGTATGTGGCTAGTTTAAAATTTATTCAACACTTTAGAAATTTCTATCAGTGGAATTATGCCTGAACTGACTTTGCAATAAAGGAATGGAGATAAGAGACTGTGTCACCAGAATGAGAATAAGGAACTTCATGTCCATATAGTTCAGGCTGAGGAGAATGAGGAGAGACTTTGCTTTCTGGGTCAGGTTCCCAGAGAAAAGAACTCCTTCCCCCTTCCCTCTCTCCTTTCCCTTCCTTTCTTTCTCTCCTCCGCCTCCTCCTAATATTTTTTTCTTATTTTTTGACAGTAAGATAGGTGTAAGCCTAGTTGGCAGATCATACCTGCTTCTTCTCCTGTGACCTTCCACTGTTCCCAGCCCTTTAGGGACCAGTTGTGCATATTCAGATTTAGGACACTCGCAGCAAAACAAATATTGTCAGTACTCTTTAGGTGCTTTGCTTTCAAAGTGGTACAGCTTCTTGTTAATTACTCAACAAACTTCAGCTATAGATTTGATCTCTGACCATGTTCAAATGTGAGCTCTAATTTGGAATCAAATAGAAAATGCTACCAGTGAACCAGTTATGAAAATAGTTTAATTCACTTATCAACTTATCATACCTTAGAATGTGGACTAAGAGAACAGTCTTTTAGATAAGCGTCTGAGAACTAGATGGGAGAGACAAGATTTTGTGTTTCCTGTTCAAGACAGAAGAACTCAGTGAATTGCCTAAGAAAACATGACTAGACCTAGGTCTCTGCTCCCAAACTAAAGATATTAGCACTAAATCTAGGTTCTGATTTAATGTGGTTGGTGTCTATACACAAAATTATGTTTAGATGTAATTCTAAAAAAACAATCAAGATGTAGGTGTTATTTCCATTATTTTAAAATAAATTATTTTTATTTTTTACTTTCCTATTTTTATTTTAAAGTGGGATTGTGTATGCATGTGTTTGTTTGTGTGTGTGTGTGTGTGTGTGTGTGTGTGTGTGTGTGTGTGTGGTGTTGTGAGTGAATGTGCTTGTTACAACGAGTCTGTGGATGTGTGCATTCAGGTGCACATGCATATATGTGGGCTTGCATGTGGAGGCCAAAGGCCAGCATGTATGTCTTTCCTTGATTTATTTCTACCTACTTTTTTTATTTATAGTTTTAATATTTTTGGAAAATTTCATATATGATTACTGTTATATCATTTCCACCCATCCTTCTGCTCCCAGCTCTTTATGTGTTTCCCTAACTCCAGCTCAAATCCATGAACTCTCCTTTGAAAGTTATTATTGTTACATATATGTATGCATGCAATCTACTGAGTCCCTTTATCCCTTTACTGTTGCTTGCATGTATATGTGTTTAGGATTGATCACTTGATATTGAATAACTTAATAGAAGGTCATTCTGGAGAAAGGTGGATTTGCCTTCCCTCACAGCCATTGATGACTTGGAGCTCTTTGCCTAGGAGTAGGCCTTGTGAAGTTGCTCACACCCATATTGGCATGTCGCCTGGTCCTGTGATTATGTAAGTGCTGTTTAGATGACCATATTTTTGAGATTACATGGGTCCAGCTTCAGGTCATATGTGAAGGACACTGTCTCACAGTATATGTCCTATTTTTCTGGCTCTCATAGTCTTTTAGCCTTGCTTTTCCATGACTTTTCCTGATCCTTAGGTATAAGGGTTGTGTTGCCTATGTAACAGTTGGGGCTGGGAAACCAATGGCTAGGTTTTGTTTTGTGTATTTTACCTAGTTGTGAATATCTGTAATTGTATCCATCTACTGCAAAAAGAAGTTGAGAGCTACACATTTTAGTGGATTTGAGGATAATTATTTAGAATGTTCTTAGAAATTATATTGGTTTAGAAAAATGGCAGTATTAAGTTCTTTTCTAGAACCTATGTCCAATCCAGCCATGGATAGTCTGTGAGGCATAACTGTATACTACAGAGATACTTGTTCAACCATTTTCATTGCTGTTGTATTCATAATAGTCAGGAAATGTAAACAACCTATATGTCCTTCAACAGATAAATGGATAATGAAATGTGATATATATATATATATATATATATATATATATATATATATATATGTGTGTGTGTGTGTGTGTGTGTGTGTGTCTATGTGTGTGTGTGTGGTTTTTTCTTTTACTCTTTGCTCTTTGTTCTTTTGGCTCTTTGCAGGGCCCGCCACCCAGCTCCCAGATAAATTGCATGGAGGCTTATGCCTGGCCTTAGCTTGGCTTGTTTCTAGCCAGCTTTTCTCAGCTTAAATTATCCTGTCTATCTTTTGCCTCTGGGTTTTTACATTTCTCTGTTTCTGTATATATTTTCTTTCCTTCTTATTCCATGTCTGGCTGTGTAGCTGGGTGACTGGGTCCTGTTGTCCTCCTCTTCTTCTCTTTTTCTTGCTCCTTGATCTCTCCCCAGATTTCTCCTCCTATTTATTCTTTCTACCTGCCAGTCCCAAATATCCTTTCTTCTGCCTTCCTATTGGCCATTCAGCTCTTTATTAGACCAATCAGGTATTTTAGACAGGCAAAGTAACACAGCTTCACGGAGTTAAACAAATGCAACATAAAAGAACGCAATACATCTTTGCATCATTAAACAAATGTTCCACAGCATAAATAAATGTAACACATCTTTTTTTTTTTTTTTTTTTTGAGCTGAGGATCGAACCCAGGGCCTTGTGCTTGCTAGGCAAGTGCTCAACCACTGAGCTAAATCCCCAACCTAACACATCTTAACATAATATTCTACAACACACATGCATAATGGAGTTCTATTTAGCTGTAAAGAAAATTAAAATTATAATGAAATCATAAAATTTGCAGGTAATTGGAAATTATTATACTGAATGAGGTAACATAGATCCAGAAAGATAAGAACTCTGTGATCCAGAATGATAAGAACTCTGTGTTGTCTCTTATTTGGGGATTGTAGCTCCATTTTTTTTTTTTTTTGAGGCAGGGTTTCTCTATATAACAGCCCTATTTGTGCTGGACCTTGCTTTGTAGACCAGGCTGGCCTTGAACTCACAGAGCTCTGCCTGCCTTTGCTTCCCAAGTGCTGGATTAAAGGCATGTGCTACCATTCCTGGCACTGAATGTAGGTATATAGTGTGTAATAATTGCAGAAGCCAGGAAAGTAGAAAGGGGCCATGGGAAGAGGGGTAAAGAAAGAGCTCCAGGGAGATCAATGATAGGACACAGATGCTCTAAAGGGGGCAAATAGAAAAAAGATGAGGTGATTCTAACTGGAGGGGAGAGAGAGCAACAAAGAGAAATTGAACAAGGAGAGATAAATAATGGTAAGGATTATTGAAAAAGCTATAGTGAAACAATTTTCTATAACCTTATTAAATATATATATATATAATTGTGTGATACATACGTATCTTCCTCTATTTCTTGAGACAAGATCACTCTGAAACCTATCCATTTAGCAAGGCTGGCTGGCCCATGAACTTCAAGCATCTGTCTATCTCTGCCCCTACTCCCAATGCTTTCTTTCACAGGTATGCATCATGTTGGCCACTTGGCTTTTTTATGTGATTTTAAGAGGGATCTGAACCATGTCTTCATTATTGTGCAGTAAGCAGTTTACTGCCTGAACCATCTTCCCAGCCTATTAAAAGTCAGTTGTTTGGTATATACTAGATCTTTTCTTATAAAGAAATACTCAAGATTTCTTTTGAAGTCATAACCTGTCATTTTACAATTTAATCAGGCTTGGGAGGAACTGCTGAGAGCTATCCTAAGGTAGGTGATAGAGTAGAGGTTGAGGCTACCACATAGGCTGGTTTTGGAGGCTATCCAGTTCATTCACATAGCAGGAGAAATAGAACAGAGCCTCATGTGTCTAGTGGGACAGGAAGGTTACATCTAGCTGTGAGGGCTTGTCTGAATATTCCTCTTGATTTCATTTCTGAGAGCAAGGCTGTGAGGGAGATTGGAGAACAAAATGGAAATGTGAAATGGTCACAAAGGCAGATGAGAAATGAACTGACCTGGGGGAAGGAAGAAGATCTGGATAGCCAAGGGAGCTACTTAAGACTAAGCACGGTTGTGTTAATTTGAGACTAGACAGAATATTTATGTTTTTCTCTGGTCACCATAAGCTACATGAGTGTGTACAGTCTTCAAACAAACTAAGTGAGTGTGGATAGTCTCCAGACAAACTTGATTTAACTGGATTTGGGATTTTGACAAGGGAGTAGAAGAAAGAAGAACAGAAAAAGACTGTGAGTATATACAAAGGGAGTAATCTAATAATGAAAAATTCAATGATTCAGAAATCTTCATGTCTTAGAGATTTCCCAGTTCAGAACTCTCCTTGGGTGGACTCATGGCAGACTGACTATAGAAACTTTTGAATGGATGACATTTAATTGGTAAGGCATTATTGTCATTATGTTTGCCCTTTTATTCCAGGATCAAGGAAGGCACTGGGAGTGATGCTAAAGGTATATGATATGAATTCTACTCTAATTGAGGCAACTGACTAATTGAATGTAATGGAGAAATATGATGAAATAGGAAACTAAATCCTGATGTATGTAGATATTTTATTATGTAATATTTATGACTATAGAATTTTGCTATCTCTTAACCATAAGCAAGGACAGATTTATCCCTGGCTGATAAACCCAAGCAAAATAGAAATAGATATGAGGGCTTATGTAGGCTGGGCCTTAAATTTTCTCTTAAAAATATATTTCTACATTTGCCTTTTTATTTGGTTTATTATCCTGAATTGAAACTATCTCCTAGTGTTGAATAAAGATTCACAATCTTCTATTTTTAAAGGGCTTTGCTTACAGATAAAATTCAATCTTCCTTTCTGTATCAAGATGTATTACATCTGACAGGCCTTTTACGTTAAGAGCTGAATATGAAATCCCAGGCCGAAGCTGTGATTTATGCTGCCCATAAAACTTAAGGCCTTCACCCGCAAAGGGAAAAAAAAATCAATCAAGAATTGGTGTAAACAGACTAACCCAACCCCCATCTGTTGTGGTTTAGGGCTTTTCCCAGAGAGAAGCATGTTCTTCAAAAATTCCCTCTGATGTTAACAGGAGGCTAGACACAGGATCACAGCCAGCTTCCTTTGGAGTAGGTGGCTATAAGCATTCACACAGGTGGGATGATTTCAGAGTTGTCAAGAAAAACTTAGTAAGTCAAAAGGTAGCTCCCATCAGATGGATAATGTCTGAAATTCCATAGTTAGAACATTCTTTTTCTAATTTCAGCAAGTCATAATTTTGCCCTACTAAAAGAAAAAATAATAATATAACCTTTATCATTTAGTGACAGATTGAGATATTAAATAATGGAGTATCCAGTGTGGGTGACCACAGTGATGATGGAAAATTTTGGTGTATAGAGATACCAAATATACAGGTTGGTGGGTGGTGAAGGCAACAGATGGGTCTGTCAGAGCCTCAGACATCAAGATGGGTTTAGAATTTCAGAGCCTGAAGGAGTCTGTATGTGAATTAGGCTGGGCTAGAATTCTGCGTAGGCTCAGGGTATTCACTAGTGACTAAGAGAAGGAGCATATGGGTAATGATGCAGGTACAAGGCCAGTGATCAAGTCTGTGACATATGGTAGTCTTATAACATGGGCTTTCATCAATTTATTCTCTAATCAAGCAAGTGTGTACTGGACATCTATCATTCTCAGGCATCAAATAGAAAGAAAGAAAGAAAGAAAGAAAGAAAGAAAGAAAGAAAGGAAGGAAGGAAGGAAGAGGGGGGAGGGAGAGAGAGAGAGAGAAAAACAAAAAACGCACTGGGACTAGCAGTAATTATTTTTTTAGTGTGCCTGGCATCACAACATAATACTTAGATTATATTGAGAAAGTGCCTGGATAGGTAGCAAGAGTACAATAGGAAGAAGAGGAAAGAAGGCTTTGTGGATAATGAAAGATATAGGATTATCAAAACATCTTCAAAGATAAAAAGTATGCTAACTAATTGCTAGGCATTCAGGGACACAAGGTTAACTGGGAGGTGGGTTCTCCCAGTGTCACTGATCTGTAGCTAGATTTTGCAAATGACAGTTATGTATGTTAGACAGCAAAGTGAGGAAAATCTTCAGTAGCTAGTAAATGTCAAGCAATGAGGAGTTGTTTAGCAATATTTTATATATATACATTAGGCAGACTGGCAGGCTCACAGGTGCTAAGTGTCAGTCAAAATGTGAAGCTGGAGCACAGCAGGGTGTATTTGGGGGAAAGTTACTGGCAATTCTAGAAACTTAAACAAAGATAATTAAGAATGTTATGAGTTAAGTAGGTAAGGGGGACACCGAGATTATTTAAATAGATGGTATGATAAGATTAGCATTCTATAGAAATGTGGAGACTAGGTTACAGGAGTTTTGTAGAGATAATTTTGGTAATTAATAGAAGAAAAGATAAGTGTTTAAACTATCAAAAAGCAGTAGCAACATAAGGGGTGACAGGGAGTCTTGTATTTGAAGAGCCTTGAGAACTGTACAGGACTTAGGGGCTGATAGAAAATGGGTAGGAAGTAAAGGAGGAGATTCCTAGTGTGTACACTCTACATCATGACGTTAAATACAATTTCCCATAATTGGTAGAAGTATGGAAGTGGCCAATGAAAGAAATAAATTTCAAACTACCTGAATTTAAATGCTCAGAAATATAACCGGTTTCAAAGGTCCAGAATAAAGTTGAATATGTGGTTTCAAACCTGAAGAATCCAAGTGTGTATTTGGAGTCATCAAGAAATTTGTAAGAGTTGATATTGTAGATCTGGATGTGTTCTTCAGGGAAAACCTGTAGAACATTAACATCTGACAGTTAAATGATGAGTTGGAAGAGAGATGGTTTGAAAAAAAAAAAACCTGGAAAATAGCAGAGATGGAAGAAAATCCATAGCATCCATTGTCTCCGAAGTTTAGAAGTAAAGAATCTCTCAGGTACGGGGGTGGGGGGTGGGGGGTGTCTTCCTTAATCAATCCATATTAGTCTGGAAGGAATCCATAGCTTCTCATCTTTTGTGGAAACAAAAGCAGAACCTCCCCCCCCCTTTTTTTTTCCTGGAGCTGAGGACTGAATCCAGGGCCTTGTGATTGCTAGGCAAGCGTTCTACCACTGAGCTAAACCCCTAACCCATAGACCCTCTTTTCCAAAGCAACATATCTTTACACTCAAAACTTGAAGTTAAGGTGTTTTTAAAATATATATGTTGGTTTAACTTAGCAACTCCCACAATCAAATGTCTCTCAGCAGTTAGCATTCAAAAAATTCAAAGAAAATGCAATAATATACATAATACAGACTGTATAGTTTCCATCTTTATGTGGATTATTATAATTTTTATTACTCTATTTTTTAAGGACCCCACTTTATTATCTTTAAATTACTGTTAATCTGACTGTGTCTATCCTTTATCCTCTCTCTCCCAAACCTACACACATTTATCAAATACACTGTGACCCATTTAGAGGCCTTTTTGTCTGAAAGTGTCCTACTGGGTATCTGTATTGTTTTTTGATCATCTGAGATGGATCTAAAATTGCTATGCTAGCTGTCTGTACTGTTTAGCTTAGTGAATGGTGTTGGTGCATGGCAGTTGGCTCCAACCCCTCGTTTCTCTGAGCATCTAGTCTTGTGGCAGAGGAACCAGCGAAAATGGCACTCACTGTCCCAGCTCTGGGAAGCAGTAGCATGCATCTGCGTTCTTAAGCCCTTGGCTGTGCTCTCAAGTCCACTGACAGTGGCTGAGAGAAGCCTCTTTGTACCATGATCCGTGAGAGACCTTAGGAGTCTGCCATGCTGCAGCTGAAGCCTGCCGTGGCCAGGGGACATGGTTCTGTACCACAGCCCACAATGAGAGACATGAGCTATGAAGCTGCTCTTGGCTCCATTTTTGTGTGTCTTAGATTCCCTTTTGAAGCTTTGTTAGGTCTTATGTGGAAACTCCAGCCCCACAATTGAAGCACCATAAGTAAACAGAGGTTTTTTTTGTCCCACCTGGTCCCACAGCCACTTTTAAAATGGTTACTCAGAGGCTTAATATTAATCACAAACTGTTTGGCCAGGCTTATTACTAACTCGTTCTTACAACTTAAATTAACCCATTTCTATTAATCTATGTTTTGCCACATGTTTTGTGGCTGTACTTGTACTTTGATATATCTTGCTCCTTGGCATCTGGCTGGCATCTGCCTCTCAACTCCACCCTCCTTCTCCTCACATCTCTGCTTGGATTTCCCACGGGGCCCTATTCTGGCATGCTATAGGCCAAAACAGCTTCTTTAGTAGCCAATGGTAATAAAAGATATTCACAGAATACAGAAGGGTTATCTCATAACAGGGCTTTTTACCCTTTTTTTTCTGTATGTCCTACTTTTTCTACTTCTTCTGTGTCTGCTGGCTGCTGGCTGCCTGGCTGCCTGGCCCTAGGCATGTCCCTCTCTTTTTCCCTCATTTTCTTCTCCTTTTTTCTCTTTCTCTTCAAGCCTAGGTTTCTCCTTCTATTTATTCTCTCTGCCTGCCAGCCTCACCCATTCCTCTCCTGCCTAGCTCTTAGCTGTTCAGCTCTTTATTAGACCAATCAGGTGCCTTAGGCAGGCAAGGTGAAACAAATGCAACACATCTTTACATCATTAAACACACATCCTTAAATCATTAAACAAATGGAGCACAAACACATGTACCACATCTTTATACAGTCAGTCATATTCCACAGCATAAACAAGTGTGACACATCTTTACATATTCCACAACAAACATATCAAATCCATATTGAATGATTCTGTTTATATTAATGCCCAGAATGGGCAGATGGAAGTGGAAAGTGGATTATTAATTTCTTAAAGCTGTAGAGTATGAGGGGGGACAGGATAATAGCTGAAAGCAAAATGTTCCCTGTTGTCTATGGGGATAACTGAATGTTGGTCATGAATACATTAAAAATATTGACTTGTACCTTGAAATGAGGGACTTTTTCATCATATGCCATATATCTCAGAAAACTGAAGGAAAAGAGGATATGGGGCAAAGTCACTTAGTGCAGTAGAGAGATCTTCTAGAACAAGGGCAGGACCATGTTTGTCAGCATTTGAGAACATGGAGTAATCATTTAAAATACAGTAGAAATTTTTATGGAAGTAGGAGGGTGAAATATAGACAACAGTTGTTTGAGGAGAGAAAATGTGATAAAATCTTTCAAGACTCTTGTCTGAAAAGTGGCTGAGAGAGGGGGGGAGTTAAGGCCTAAGGCAGTGTTTCTTTACAACAAAGAAAGTCTCACCATATTTATACAGGAAGGGAAACGAGAGAATATGAGTGTTGAAATGTAAGAATGAACGTGAGTGAGACTACAGGGGCAACTGTGATGAATGGCAAGTGAAGGGACTCACGGCCTAGGGAAGAGAAGGAGGGAAGCACAGACAAAGGCAGACAGGACACAGCTGGAGAGTCTGTACCCAGAAAAGAGCATGCTTCAGGAAGTGTCATGTCACTGGAGTGCCTGTACCCGGAAAGGAGCATGCTTCAGAAAGTGTCCTGTCACTCCGATTTTCTCACTGAGTTAGGAAGCAAGTCAGTTAGGGTTGAGTGGGATTTGCCTTGGTCGACAGTTGAAGGAGGAAGGGAGAATGTTTAATAGTGAATTAAGTCAAGGAGAGAGATTATTTGGTGGATTGCTGGACAACTGGGAATCAAGGAGCTTTCAATTGACGTTGAAGATTGAAACTTAATAGTGATACTCTCTGCCTCTCTGTGGGAGTGTGAGTTCTTGAAATCTCTCTCTGTGTGTTTGTGTCTCTCTCTGTCTCTCTCTGTCTGTCTCTGTCTCTGTCTGTCTCTGTCTCTGTCTCTGTCTTGCTCTGTCTCTCTCTCTCTGTGTGTGTGTGTGTGTGTGTGTGTGTGTGTGTTGGAACAATTCAATTGTTGGGATTGATTCACCTTTAAAGTTTTGTAGGACACAACATGCAATGAGAACTGGTGAACCAAATAAAAAGCGGTACAACTGACCAGCATGACATATGATGTCAAAAGGGATAAAAGAGGGAAAGCTGACAGCATTGTCATAGTCCACAGGTAGGGGAAATGGTTGTTTAAACATCATCATGGCAATGGAGCTATTTTGCTTAATAAATCAATTTAATACATGACCCCCAAAGGGAGCAAACAAAGCTTCCTTGGTGGAGACAAAACAAGTGATCTGAAGACACACCTCCCAGCCCCCTTTTCCTTCCTGCAAAGTCCTATGTGGCTTCACAGAGTCTGAGTGATGTTAGCATAAAATTTAAAAGTAACTGGTCTATAGGAGATATTATAAAAGCAATTGATGGAGGAAGGGATGCTGCAGAGATGGCTCAGTGATTAAGTGCGCAGGTTGCTCTCCCAGAGAACTCAGTACATTCCCAGTACAGACATGGTGACTCACAAAGTCTGTAACCCCAGTTCTGGTGTTTTAATGCTCTGTTCTGTTTTAATGTCTTCCTTGGGCACTGTGCACACATAGTCCACACACATACTTACAAAACATCCATACACATAAAAATAAAATAATCAATACATGAGACAGCACTGCTGATGTGAACTGATGAGACCAAGATAGGGAATAAGAAGATGAGGATGAGAAGAAGACCAGCTAAGAGATGGAAGAAGATGAGAAGGAAGAAGACAGAGAAAGGAAACAAGGAGAGACAGGGCTGAGCACTCAGTTTGTGCTAGGCCTTGGCCTAAGTGCTTTACATTAATCTTCACAGTACATTAAGAACATGCACGATTTCTATTTTTACACACAAAGGCACTGATGCATAGAGAGGTGAGTCACTTGCCCCAGGTGCCTGGCTAGCTACCAGAGGACTCTTGGAGAACAGCAGTGACATTTGGGGTGAATGAGCTACTGGCAGTCTCCTAGCTTTGGTCCATAAATGGAAGCTGCAGCGGTGGCTGGGTCTCAGAATGAAAATGATGCCTGCTTTGGAGAGGATGAAGGGCAAAGCTGGATCTGATAAGATTAAAAGGGCGAAGTGAGTTACAGGGGCTCAAGAAGGATCAAGGTTTACAGAATTATTTCAAGTATTTGGGTCCTAGAGAACTATCACATCTATTAAAATTTTGGGACCATGGTGAAGAATTTGGCTTCAGAGGGTAGGGCACTATTAATTGTCCTTAAATAACTTACAAGTACCAAGAGCTGTTATAGTGAACATGCATTACTGTATTTATTGTAAGATGACACTGCTATTCACATTTGAAATTTGAAGAAACTGTAGATTTTGGAGATTAATTTACCAAAAGCATTGCATAGGAATCAGGCCATGGTGGTTTTTGCTCTAGATATGTTGATTTTAGAAATGACAATGAGCCATTCTCCTGCATATAGATGGCAACAGGTATTTAAGGCAGAAAAAGATGCAGTTCAGAGATAGAAGGTTTCTATTTCTACTCAAGAACCAAACTTTGGGACAATGTCATGTGTTTGAAGCCAGTCAGAAAACAAGGAGTAATCTAAGACGATAGAATTTAAGAAGAAAACTTGTTCTTAGACGCAAAAGCTTCCAATCTTAAAAAACAAACAAACAAACAAACAAAAAACCCAAAAACCAACTCTCAGTTATAAAACATTTTTCATGTAAACACAGTATGTATATGTATGTACTTAAGGATACAAGTGACCTAGATGTCTCTGCAGACAATACATAACAGCTCATGACATACTCTTGTACTTTGTGTTCTTTTTAAAAACACATGTTGCTTAGCAACCCACTAAATTTATTTCATAACTTAATTCTGAGTCAGATGCAGTGTTTGAAAACATTTCCCTATAGTTACCCTCAAAAATCCAGGGTGTCCAAGTGATGCTGTGTGTTCTCAGGTCTGACTAGTCAGCTTAGAATAGTAGCAGATGTTAATGATTCGCAACTGACAACTTTGTGCGAGTCACAGGGAGAAATTGTATCAACAGCCCCATCTTTAAGATTCTCTCTCTCTCTGTTTCCCTGACTCAGTATTTGTTTTCTTCTCCCTTAATTTCCTGTTTTTCACTCAACTTTCCTTAGTCCCTTTGGTTTGGAAATTAATTCTTCCTGGGTTTGTTCTTCTTTTTATTGTTTTTTTTTTCTAAATGAATTAAAATAATTTTAAGACTGACCTTTTCATGTCATTTCCAATCTTCCCTTGTGGTTGTTTTATGCCTAAGTATACTGTACCGCAGTATGAGAATGAACATTTTATTGTGTGGTACATAGTTTTCATTATATAATAATCTAATTATATGACAAATGAAGTTGCAAAACTGATGTTACTCACAGCACCTCTCATGGTACTGCCAAATGCCCTGAGTTAACCTAACACTACCAGGAATGAATCCTGGAGACCCAGAATCTGTGGATCCTGGAATGCCAGATGAAGTTTGTCATCAATTCTGAAACCAAAGAATCATATTAAATAGTATGAGGCATCTGTGTCTTAATTCTCTCTCACCCCTCCCTCTGTGACATCTACAGCCAATGGCTTTCTGTGAACACACCGTATTATTAAAGTTTTGAAATGAACTCTATCAACAAGCACAACAATGAAATGACTTTCGTAAATTAACAGAGACTGTCTTGGACCTTTTTTCTTTTATAGTGATTATTTGAGGACTCTAAGAAGTATTGACTTTGGGTTTGGGTTTGCTTCCAAAGTAGAGAAACTGAGGTTTGTGAGCGAAAGTCACTTAGATTAAGGTTGCCCAGCTACCAGTGCAGGAAGCCAGGGCTCGATTTCAGCGTTGGACTTGGATAACCTCTAAATTGAAACATCTGTCAAATCTCTCTGAGCTAATGTTTTCTCAAAGAGGTTGGCTAAAATCTGTCAGTCACTGCAGAGTAACCAATTGGATAGAAAGTCTGGGGTGGGAGTACTTTGGGAAAACAATTTTGATTTTTGTTAACATGGTTAGCTGATGGGAAATTCTGTTGAATTATTGGACTGATTTTTTACTTAGGGCTTGAGCCAGTTTGGGATCATTTAAGATCACCAAGTCAGGTTGTTTCCATCATAGTTTTGTGGATTGTTGCCTTGCAGGTTTCATTGTCTATCAAAACAGTTAGCAACCACATCAGCTTTAAAAATTCTTGTGTCTGAACTCTACTCAATTTATTTTTAACCATCTTAGAGATGCTTGTGATGGAAATGCTAGAAATATCTGGTTTAATAAGTGACACATTTCTGGCACATAGAGACCTTGGTTCATTCATTTATGAAACAATAACATTTTGAACTCTAGCCTTTCAGAACTTAGATTCTTTGTGGGAGCCAAAGTGCTTTAAGACATGTATGTAATGAACTCACAGTGTAGTTGGGAAGCTTGTCACAAGCGCCAGCACTGAATAAGGTAATATAGTTATGTGTTTAGAATGAGGGAAGTGACTTCATTGTAGGAGAGTGGAACTGGAATGAGGAAGTAGGAATTAAGTTTTATTTCTGAAGGAGGTGAAAAGCCATTAGTCAATAGGTAAAGCTGGAGGTGCTCTGGGGAGACAGGGGGTAAGAACTGCATGGATGGACCTTGGGGAAAATTTCCATAGGAAGTTATGCCCATTAGGTCAGAGCATTTGCTAAAGGTAGAAGAAAAGATCATTCATAGTCCTTGACATCAAGCTGAAGATTTTATGCCTAGTTACTAGGCAATGAAAGAGACATGTTTGAATTTTAAGAGGAGATTAACAAGACTAGCAATTAATTCTTTAAAAAAAATATCTATAATAACTGCATGATGGATTAAAGGGTCAAGCTAGATTTGAGCTGGTAATTCAGGCCTAAGCTTCTGACATGCTTGAGACATCTCATTTTCAACAGTATAGAAACCAACATAGAACAAAGAAAAGCAAATACCTGTTCTTTCCCTACCTTGACAGTCATTGAATCAGTGAGATAGGTTCCATGAGGCCATAGTGCTTGCCATGAAGATGGTCCTGAGCTGGGTTGTGCTAACCCAGTTGCTTTGTATGGCATGTACATTGTAGTAGAATCAGGAGACTCTTATATTCTTAAGATTCATACAGAACTCAGTATGGGCCACACAACTGCAACCTCAGCACTCAGGAGGCAGAGGCAGAAGGATCTCTGAGTCTGAGGCAAGTTTGGTCAACAGAGAGAAATGTAGGTTATCTAGGTTTACATAATGAGATTCTGTCTCAAAAAAATATCAGAAGAAAACAACCCATAGTGACAGCATTTATATTTTTTGAAGGAATTTGAGGAGAAATGGGCTCTGATTCTGGTTTTAGCTGTTTCTTAGACAAAGGTTAATAAGAGTGGTCTTGGGAGAAAACATTGTCTCTTAAGTCAGTAATTGATGGCTTTGTCTTACTGGGTATATTTTAATTTCTGTTCTTTTAGTATACTTTATTTTCTCAATGTATCTTCTGGTCCCCCCTTTTTTCCTTTCCAATTTTCTCTTTTTTCCTTCTGAATCTTTAACCTTTGCTTTAGGTCTGCTCACAAAGGTCACCATGACCCTTTTCTTCCTGGGAAAAGAGAGGGTGTGGTAACTTGTTAATTATTTTTGGAGTGAATAACTTTTCTTTTTAGTATCTCAGAAATTTCGTTGTCTCCCCAAGTGCCCTGCCCAATGCTAGAAAATAGTAAATTTGCCCTATTATTATTTTGAGAGAAATTGAAATGCAAATTCAAGCATGCCTTTATCTTTAGTGATAGAGATTAACTTTTCAGAACATGCATGTTTTCAAATAAGTGACCCTACTTTTTATGAAGTACCATAATACAGTAAATGTATGTCCTGACTTTTGGTTTAAAAATATGTTCACCATATTCATGAAAGCTACATACATATCTATACCCCATAGGTAATACATATTGGAGAGATAATATTGTTTGGATATTTACATATTCCTCTTGGAAAAAGCCAAAATGTGGGGAGAGGGAGGGAGGGAGAGAAGGAGGGAGAGAGAGAGAGAGAGAGAGAGAGAGAGAGAGAGAGAGAGAGAGAGAGAAGAGCTTTGAGCGGCAGGGAACAGGAGGTAATGGGTAGAAATTTGGTGATTTTTTTTTAAGGCTTTCTGGAACAATTTTCATTGGCAGGCCCCAGTAGAACCATTAGAGACATTAAATGAATGTATTGTTTTGAGTTTTGGTTTTTTTTTTTGGCTCAGTCTTTCCAATTATTTAAGGGAAAGGAATTGTACTTTCGTAGGGAAGAGAGATTTCATGCCAGTGAACTTGAATCCTCCAACATGGCACACTGCAGGCAAACAGGTTGGGGAGCTAAGAAACTGTAGACTCTACGAGTTCCCAGGTACCCAGTGCAGTGTTGGATCTGAACAAGATTCTTTTCTTTCTTTTTTTCTCTTTCTGGTTAAAAAGCAATAAGAGCTTTCTGAAAATTCCTCTAATAAATAATACAACCACCTTTTTATATCTGGCAAGGAAGCTGTTTTAGAATGACTTCTCAGAAGTAAGGAGCATTGATCTGGAGCATCCAATCTCTTTAGCCTAAAAATAAACCTGGGTTCTAAGAAAGTGTGTGTGTGTGTGTGTGTGTGTGTGTGTGTGTGTGTGTGTGTACGCACACACACAGGATAGACAAATAGAAAAGGCAAATGTCAAACAAATACATAGTTAATAGATCCTGGAGTTGGAAATGCTATGTATTTATTTATTTTTTTAAATAAAGAGGCTAAACAGAGGACTCATCCACCCTCTGTTTACCTTGTCAAGAGTGTCTTTGGGAGAAGAGCCAGGTTAAAGAGCTAAGATGAACTCACTCATCCTTTTTTCTGAATGTTTCTATTTTCTGTTAGTTATTACTGCTTGACCCCACATTTCATTTCAAATGCAGACAGGTTATAACTGTAGAAGACAACAAAGCCTAACTTCAGCCCCAGGACACTCCTACAGAAAAACCTGGCCAGGGGACTTCACTGCAGGCCCATTGCCTCAGTCTGCACATCCTAGCCCTTCAACTGTGAAGCTATACAGTAAAGACTAGATAAGACAACCCAAATCCAATTTTCTCACTTTGTGCTATAAAAAGAGCTTTTCTTCTAAAATAATGCATTTTCTTTGGGCTTTTGAAAACAATAAAGAAATACTAATATGTTCTATCTTTTGTCCATTTTTCTTTTCCTGTTTTTTCCCATCTTCCCACAGCATTTGAAAAGAAGGCTGATCATTAGATCAGATTGTGAAAATACCACTTCACTGGATTTTAAATCAATTTAAATTGACTTACAATTTATAATTGGCATTGTTTGGTGTATTTGATAAGACTAGGTTAAGCAGTTATTTTCTATGTATTTGGTGTTTTGTCATGTGCTTAGCGTACATGATCTCATCTCATATGTCAGTTTTAGAAAGTTGGCACTAGGATTATGTTTCCTTTATAGGCTTTTATTGCATTTTATTTATTGTGTGGAGGTGTGGAGGGGGTCTGTGGGGGTAGGGTGGGGACATGTGTCAAGGCAGGCATGTGGAAGTTATAGGACAACTTGTAGGAATTGGTTCTCTCCTTCCACTGTGTCAACCCCAGGGATCAAACTCAGGTCAACAGGCTTTGCAGCAGGTTCCTTTACCATCTCACTGGCCCCTTGATCATGCACATTATTTAAGATTATCTCATATTAACTTTTAAAAAAAGAATCATCATCATTTAACTAATCATGAAACTGATTATTAGATATTATATAATGCTCCCAAGTCATTAAAGGAGAAAAAGGCAAAGCCCAGATAGACTCAGGTCATTTAAATTCTGAGCTAAACTATTTATCACCACTCATGCCGTCCTTAAAAATTTAAAGGTATTTTCAGATTTTTTTTTTTTTTTAGCCCAGAGGTCTTAGAATTTGCAATAATCTACATTTGTAATAAGGCAGGGAATGTATCCTCTTCATTTGTTTCAGGAGATGAGTCTTAAGAAACTTATTTTTCATAAAACTGAATAATCTCATTGCTGTGCTGGTATTTGGGCCTCTCAATGATGGGAATAAGGCTCACCTGAGCATATGTAGGAGACCCTGGAAGCTAAAGGAGGGCTGGATGGAGGAACAGCTTTACATCAAAGCCAGCTCAAGTGCTCCTATGACTACCAGAATGGCCTCTTGAATCTGTAATCAAATCAATACTTTCTTTTAATCCACAGGCAAATGCAGACAAAGTTGTGAAGCAGAAAGATTTCCTAACCTCAGAATTTCCTTTTCATCCACAAATGCTCCATTTTTCTGAGAAGAACCTAAGTCATCCTTTCTTCTACAAGAATGGCTCTGAATGATTCTAGAAGATAAAATCATGCCTTAAAAAATATATATTGCTGGTGATGATGATGCCCACTTTTAATCCAAGAATTTAGGAGCAGAGGCTGAGGCAGTCAGATCTCTGAATTTGAGTTCAATTTAGTCTACATAGTGAGTTGCAGACCAACTGGGACAACATAATGAGGGCCTGTATCAGAAAAAAACAAGTCCAAAGTAGGTATGATTGTTATGATTCTATGCCGTTTGGCTTGTTAAATGATAATGATAATGATTGCCATGGATAATTGATTACATATCTGGCTGAGTTAAAACAACTCATGTGAATAAGAAAATGGTAAAATATCAGCAAATCTAGATTCAAAGAAATAACATGTCTAATCACAAATTATTCTGTGCAGTATAGAGAGTAAACAGTAGAAATAATTTATCAAATGTCAGAAATAATAATTTCTAAGGGTTTGGAATGTGGGAACAAACCTTTAAAAATACTCTTGTATATTCTGAATTGTTGATGATAGGCATATAGAACTTTCAGAATGAAAAGAGAAAGATCTGGAGGAAGGACAAAAGAAGTCCAGAGATAACTTTACTCACCAGCATAGTTGCGTTTGGGAGGATGACTATAAACCGCTCGATGGCTCGATGTTTCTGGAAGCAGAAGCCTGAGAGAGAGAGGGACAAGTGATATGGTTGTAAACAAGATCCTACTTGGTCAGATTCAAGGCTTGGCTGGATCATTTCTGCAGGTAGATTTAAGAGCTTGAGGAAGATTAAGTTGTGGGCAAGAAGGCAGGAGATCATTGCTATAGACTGGTGAGGGATAAACAAGTCAGTGGCACTAGAGTGACAGGGATGGAGATGACATCAGCGAGTAGGTAATATAGGTGAGCTTCCATCATGGAGTCTGGATTAGTGGTGACCATGAATATAGAAGGGAAAAGATGGCTCCGATGTTGGAATGAAAATTGTGGCAGACACGGTGGCTCATGCCTCTAATCCCAGCTGAGACAGAAGGAATGCTGTTACGTTTAGACCAGTCAGGGTTAGAGAGTGAGACCCTGTGTCAAATACCAAAACAAAAGGAAAAAAGAAAAAGAAAACTGCTTTTGCCTACTCCTCTCACCATGATGTTCTGGAACCATATACAAGACCATTTTCTTACCTCTAACATAGAAAGAACCACCGCTATGGCACTGCCATTGCTTCTTTTTCCTTGCAAGAAATACAATCACAGGGTGGTTGAGAGACTTGGCTCACCTATTGGTCTGCAAATGCCTTGACTTTATGGAGTATTGTGTTTTTTCACATACACATAAAAATGTATTAGGCCTCACTCAATTAAAAACTAACAAAGAGAACTACCATTTACTCTAGCTTTCTTAGGTGTCATCAAATGCTTTATGTAACATGCCATTTTGCTCACATCATTCAGGACTTCATTATATTTTGTGGGACAGATGTATCTAGGTCACAGAGCTCAAAGTAGCAGAGCTGGATTGTGAATCTTATCTGACTAAATCTAGATCCATGCTCAAAGACTTATACCTCAGTGTAGAGCCCAATTCTGTAATTTTTTTTACACGTGGCTAGATAATAAATATTTATGATTTATGGATTTGTGGGTCACATAAAACATTTTCTTTCTTCGCTTCTTTATTTTTTACAACTCTATAGAATATAAAAAAAACCACTTTTATTACAGGCTGTACAAAAGGTAGCCACAGGCTGCCTTTGGACCATAGTTTTCACTCCCCTTGTCAAGACAAACACACACACACACACACACACACACACACACACACACACACACACACCTCTTTCACCTCTTTTAGAGTACACTGGTGGTGAAAGGGTATGTGGCATGAAAGGAGAAAAATGGAGAAATAGCTTAGCCATGGGTTTCCAGGGGAAAGGGAACTCCAGCTGGAATCGAATACCCATGGTAAACACAGGGAGACCGCAAGAGCCTGAGTCATCACAAGGCCATAGTCTGTGTATGATCGCTCAGCCAGCAAATGATCCTCAGATGGCTTCACAACACTAGAGTCAGGGCAGTAGAGAGTAAAGGGTTGAAGAGAGGAAACACACATTTTAGTAGAGTGTGGACCCTGTCCTTCTGGGAAAGGAAATAGAAAAGAATGGCTGAAAGGTGTGCTTTCTGGACCTCAACTCTCAGAGGCGAGACAAGCCAGGGAGACAGGACTGAGTGAGCAGGCTGTGGTGGGCGCCTCAGTATGTGACTGCAGACTCCTCTTTCCCTGGTCACCACAGCACTTATAATTTTCAGGTGGATAGGGTTGTTCTGGTGGCTCCCAGGCTGTAGACAGGCCCTGCAAGAGTTGGAGTTTACAAAAGACAGTGCAAAAGGCCAATAAAAATGTTGGCAGCCACCAGGTAACACGGGTCCTAAATGTCTCCACAGACTCCCATGGACCTAGAAGAACTTAGTAGGGAAGAAAGTGAAGTGGAGGGTCCTCTGTCCCTTAATGACAGTGATAAATGAATGTCTGTTGTTGGTTCAAGAAACTTCTGGGGGAAGTTGTAAGATCCATCAGAAAGCCCCAACAAGCTTTGAGTACATATCTCTGTGTTTTTCATCTTACAGCCAAAAGGACTTGTGCCTGTGTATCTGAGTGATGAGTATCTTCGTAAATAGACATTTTCTCATCTCTGCTCTAATTGTTCTGGCAAAGGCGGTCAAATATAGATGTAAAACAACTACTTTCTGAGTTATAGTCCATACATATTGCAGTGGGACTATTATAATCCCTTTTAAGGACTCAATATTGAGAAACACATAGTATATAATTAGGCAAGGTGTGCTGTGTTTAGAGAAAGGTGTCTTGAGTCACCCATTCAGTGTGATAAGTACTGTTCTGGAGGGGCATAGCATGCTAAGTGGTGACCAGAGACTGTGACCAAATGTAGATGTAGAGTTTGGAGCTGATGTTAAAGAGACTTTCCTGGAAAGAGATGACATTTGTACTAACTCTAAAATCAAAACAAACAAAAAACCCTGTATTTATTTATCTATTATTTAATTGTGTGTGTGTGTGTGTGTGTGTGTGTGTGTGTATGGCATATGCATGGACACCAAAGGACAACTTGTATGAACTGGTTCTCTCTTTCTGTCTGTAGGTCCTGGGGATTGAACTCAGCTCATTAGGATTGGTAGCAAGAACTTTTACCTGATGATCCATCCTTCCAGTCTTACACTAACTTTTGACAAACAAATAGAAGAAAAACCTCATCAAACCCCCAGCAACCTAGGAATAAGAAATATATGTTCAATTGTACTGAATTGGGAGTGACTGTAATATAAAAATGGAGGTAGCTGGGCGGTGGTGGTGCACACCTTTAATCCCAGCACTCAGGAGGCAGAGGCAGGCAGATCTTTGTGAGTTCAAGGCCAGCTTGGTCTACAGGGTGAGATCCAGGACAGGTGCTAAGCTACACAGAGAAACTCTGTCTCAAAAAACAAACAAACAAAAAAAGAATTGAGGTATAGTATGAGGCATAGAAGGAATAATGACCAGGGATGAATTTAAACATTAGCATGGGCTCAGAAATTGCAAGGCTCTGACATTTTAAGTCATTTGATTTTGTCCCAAATACTATTGAACATATATTGAATAAAAATGAGTTGATTATATTTCCATGAGGGAAATAGAAGAGAATCGGCAAAGGCTAGAAATGGGCCAACAACAAAGTTGTGGAAGTAGGTGTGATAGTTTGAAACAATAGAGCATATGGCTGGGAGTAGAAATTCTAGATTTGTTCAGAGTATAGAACTTAATGGATTTGGTGATTTAACTGTAGAACAGGAAGGAAGAAATGAGTTTAGGACCATTCTCTTCAAGGGCTTGGAATTAGATATACAGTAAAGGTGGACTGTCTTCATGAGCGTAATGGTGGGGTGAGTCTTAGTGGGAGTATTAGTGGGGTGGGTCTTCATGAAGAGTAATGGGGTGAGTCCTCATGGGAGTAATGGTGGGGCGGGACTTCATGAGAATAATGGTGGGGTGAGTCATTGTGGGGGTAATGGTGGGGTGGGTCTTCATGGGAGTAATTTTGCTCACAGTCTCAGTGAGATTTCAGACCACTGTGGTGGGGAGGGTGTGAGTGAATAGCTCTCTCCATGGCAGCAGGGACACAAGGCAGTGGCTATTCATATGATTTGGACAAGGAGAGCAGACAAAGACTGGCATATCCTTTAAAGGCCTTCCCTTAGCGACCTATTTTTGCCAGTCAGACCCCATCTCCTAAAGATTCCAAAGAGTTCTACAAGCTGGGGGCTGAGTGTTCAACCCATGAGCCCACTGAGGATATTTTAAATTTGAATCATAACAGGGCTCAGTGGCAATGAGTGTCTCAGAGTGGTATAGCCATTAATGATCTGAGTTCTCAGCTGCTTTCAAGCAGAAGTTATAAACGACTATGTGAGCATGGAGCTATTAATTCACGAATCCCCTTTGCTCTTAGCCAGTTAATCCTCTTGTATCCTCTGTAAGCTATTTCCTCTGCCTTATTCTCCTGTAACAGTGTTTCACACCTTTTAAAACTGAGATCTCTATGCCTCTCACCTTACTCCTCACCCATAGGAGATTGCTCACCTTCTACTCCATTAAGGATGCAGCCTAAACCAGAGGAGGGGGCATTTGTTCTATAATACCATAGGCTCTCAAAACCATCTCCATCCATCCTCCCTTCTCCCCTTCCTCTAGCGCATGGGCATGACACGTGTTCTTCTGTGTCCAACGTGTGGAGCCTGAGTCAGGGCTTTCGACTCATATGATTTACTGAGGGGTTCTTTTTACCACATAGTGAAGGCAATGGGATAAGTCATGGCAAGAGCTCAAGCAAGGATGCAATTTCACTTGGGATCTAACCTTGCCAGTCTCTGGGAGTTCGGAAGCATGAATTGCACCATGGATTGAGCCTAAGTCTAGGGCAAAGAGATTGGCTTTTTGTACCCTTCTGTTAGTGACTCATTGGCTATAAGCTGCTTCTGGGAGGAGGCAAACATCTCCTGTGATCCAGTTGCAGCTCAGGGAATTCTCCAAACACAGTTCAACTGTTAGCCATTGGCACTCAGAGGAACTGGGGATGGGGGCCTCTGGGTGGGTCTCACTTCCTGGCTTCTGTGTCACATCTCAATTATCTCTGTTCTTTGGGTGTTCCTCATCTTCAGGCTTTCTGGCTTCTTTCTCTCCAAGCAATGTCGTCATGCCTAAGTCTGTGATAGTAACTTTCCATCCTCCCCTCTTTCCTGGTTTAGCTCTCCCTTCCCTCCTCAGCATCTTCCTTCATGGTCCAGATTCTCATCTGTGCCAGCCACTTCCTTCAGCATGTCCCCTCCCCCACCACTCTCTAACCAACCACACTCTGGGTTTTGTCTCAATTGTTCTGAAATTACTTTTGTCAACATTACCAATCTTCTCCTTATTTCTCCTCCTGATAGACACTTTTCTGTTCTTCTTTTATGGCAACTGCCAAGAACATTTGGAATGATCTTCTCCCTCCACACTGAAGAAGCCAGCACTGCTGGATGCCTTCCTGCCTCCTCTTTGCTCAGCCTCAGGCCTCTCTGCCAACTTCTCCCTAGTCTCAAAAATTCACTAGTCTACAGCAATCATCCTATGCCTTCTTTGCTCATCCTGTGTACCTTTCTTTCAGCCAGACTAAGGTCTTTTAAATTTTTTAAAAGATTTCCCTTCTGTGTTCCATCATGTTGTAATTCAAAGGTTAACATGACATTTTAAACACAGAAAAATTAACATTGCTTCTGCTTTTTTATTGATTTTCAGATTTCATGATTCAGAGAATTTTTTTAAAATTGATCTCTCTCCTTTTTGTCTCTCTCTGTCTCAGTCTCTGCCTCTCCCAATTTCCTAAACATGTATTGTACTGAGTATCTAGCCATTAGGAAGGCAATGATGACTACTTCATTCATTTCATACCTTTCATTATGATTTAATTTTTAATGTTCTCTAAATTTATGAATAATTTAGACATTCAGAGCCATATTCTATATCTATATCTATCTTTCTATCTATCTATCTATCTATCTATCTATCTATATATATATTACAGATTTCTAATTTGATCATCTCAGGGTCCTCAAACTGTCTCTAAATTTGAAGCTTCTGTATGACAGAGCTATTCACATATAAACTTGGGGAGAAATTTTTTTTAACTAAGTCTCACTGTGTAGTTGGGACTAGCCAAGAACTTGGATGTTCTTGACTTAGATTCCTGAGCACTGGCATGTAGTGCCACCACAACCACCTTAGGGAATCATTATGAATCTCACTTTCTCACTTTGCCTCACCTAATCAATTACCAATTTCTATCGGTTCTGTTTTGTTAATACACTTCAAAAACAACCACAACTTTTTCATCATCTACATTGCTTCATGTTTTGTATCTTTGAACTCATCCTCTATATTTTTCTCAATGGTGGTCTTTCTAAAAGGCAATCTCAATCCTATTTTGTGTTCACTGGTGTTTTCCCTGCATGTATGTCTGTGTGAGGGTGTTAGAAGCCCTGGAACTGGAGTTATAGAGAGGTGTGAGCTGCCATGTGGGTGCTGGGAATTGAACCCAGGTCCTCTGGAAGAGCAGACGGTACTCTTAACCATTAAGTCAGCTCTCCAGACACCCAAAGTAATAAACGCTGTAACATGATGTGCAAGACCTCCATGATGTGAGTGCTGTCAGTCATTTTAGCACCAGTCTTTCCAGTTCCTCACAACTCTTACCAGCTAATTCCTCTCCATTCCCCAGGTCTTCATACATTGGCCACCACTTCTTCCCTTGGCATGCCCTACTCTAAGACACTCTTTTTCATCTGCCAGGTCTTCATGTAGATGTTAATTCTGGGAAGGCCTTGCTAACTCCCCAAACCTTGTTTAGATGATCCTGCTCTTGGCATCCTACAAGTATTGGTTACTTTTCCTACCATAGCACCTGCTAAACCCCTTTCCTTGGAGGCTTTGCTATCAGGACCCAATCTATGAAGGTAGATATGCTGACTTGTTCAGTGAGCATAACACCTCATATTTAGTAGTTCAATAAATTCCTTCTGAATTAATGAGCATGTTGCCTGATATATCAAGTTAATGTGTAAATTAATTTTGGTCATTGGTTTTCTCATGGAGCCCATTTGTTTCTGCAACTTGAGAGTTTAATTTGACATGTATATTCTAAAAAAGATTTGACTCCCAGGAAGCATATATGTGTCTGTATGTAAGGGTGTGTGTGGCGTACTTATAGAATAATGATTTGCTAGGAAATAGAATTTGAAAAACACATTTCAGATGTGCTACACAGGAAAGAACTTTAGGAGGAGGAAAAAAATGACACAGAAAATGACTAAAATACCAAATGACTGCATGGGTTTTCATCATTATCTGGAATGCATTGTGCCCGATCCAGTTACCCACAAGGACTGTTTCTCCTGGGGAAAGCTTCATATTTTTAAATCCAGCATAAGGTCTGTGGAATTACACTGCCCATTCCTGTCCAGACCCAAAAGTTTATCAGTGTAGAGTGTTTCTGCCTTTAGTCACCACAGAAACAGTTGTCAAAGACAGAATGGGAAGTATCTTTGCATTTACTTATCCCTTGCTTCCTACCAGATTACTCTGAAAGTTCAAACTTTCTGAAATTTAACTGAACCCTGTGATTTTGAGGCTATTTTACAGCTGGATAATAGCTGTGAACTTGGGAGTGGGAGAAGGGATAGAACTTTCTCTACTTTCCATTTTGAGGAAAATACCATTAATGCTATCAACTAGTATTTACATACCATTGCCTACTATTGAAAATAATTTTCTCAATTGTTTCATTGAGAAAAGCTTGATGCTTGCTTTCTGAGAGCTCTAACAAGGTAATAAAAGAATGTACACATATCCAACACATAAATGCACCAGCATATGTGCACATACACAGACATAACCAGCGTATACACACACACACACACACACACACACACACACACACACACACACCACATACATACAATATTGTATTTATTTTTATTACCTCATGTTATTGGTATTAGACATGCATTTAGACAACTGCTTAACATTAAAAAAATAAAATACACAAATGTGCAAAGAATATTACTTCAAATCCTACCATGTATTTTATTTTCTTCTAGAAATGCATTATCTATATTAGCATGTATGTGCACTTTTATTTAAATGCAATTACATTGTACAAATAATTCATTTGTGCTGCTAAAGGAAATGCCAGGGCTGAGTAATTTTTAAAAAGACTATAGAGAAAATTATTTTTCACAGTTCTGGTATCTAGGAAGTCCACTTCCAAATAATGACATCATATTTATTGTTCAGTGAGGGCTATTTTAAGCTTCTTAGATGATATGTAGCTGCTGTATTCTTTGGGGAAAAGGAAACTGTCTCCTCATAGGGTTGTCCGAATATTTGGTACAAGTGGTTATAAATCTATAATTATCCACAGTTTCCTTTAATTTTATGTAGGTATCATGAGACATTTATTAAATCCTGTCTTAGTTAGGGTTTCTATAGCTGTGATAAACATGGTGATAAGAGCCACGCAGTGGTGGAACATACCTTTAATCCCAGCACTCTGGAGGCAGAGGTGGGTGTGTCTCTGTGAGTTTGAGGCCAGCCTGGGCTACAGAGTGATTTTTAGGATAGCCAGAGCTCTTCCACAGAGAAACCCTGAACTCTGTTTCTAAAAACCAACCAACCAACCAACCAACCAACCAACCAACCAACCAAAACCAAAGCCAAACCAAACCAAAACAAAAAACAACAACAAAAGATCCATGGTGACAAAAAGCAACTTGGGACAGAAAATACTTATTTCCTTACACTTCCACATCATAGTCTTGGAAGTCAGAGAGGAACCTGGAGGCAGGAACTGAAGCAGAAGCCAAGATGGAGTGCTGCTTAATGGCTTGCACTCCATGGTTGCTCAGCCTGCTTCTTACTAGCACCCAAGACCATCAGTCCAGTGATGGTACTGCTCACTGTGCTGGGCCCTCACATATCAGTAATGAATTGAGAAAATGTAACACAGGCTTTTGTAGCACGAATCTTAAAAGGGCTTATTAAAACAAATCTGGAGCCAGGTATTGGGGTGAATGCTCAAAGATCAGAGAGACAGTACACAAACCACAGCTGACATCACCTCGCCAACTTCTCAGCTGATCCTATATCCTTAAACTGGAAGCCTCTGTGTCCTCATCCAAATGGATCTCAGCTGAAATGCTGCTAAAAGCCTAAAAGCTTAACCAGCTCTAGTTTCTGGTCCTCACACCTTATATACTTTTCTGCTTCCTGTCATTACTTCCTGGGATTAAAGGCATGTGTCACCATGCCTGGCTATTGCCAATGTGGCTTTGAACTCACAGAGATCCGGATGGATCTCTGCCTCCAGAATGCTAGGATTAAAGGCATGTGTACCACCATTTTCTGACCTCTATATCTAGTGGCTGTTCTGTTCTTTGACCCCAGATAAGTTTATTGGAGTACACAATATATTGGGGAACACAATATCACCATAGGCTTTCCCATAGGCCAATGTGGTAGGAGTATTTTCTCAGTTGAGATTCCCTCTTCTAATTTGTATCAAATTGTTATTAAATTAGCCATCACAATGCCCTCTTGACCTAAGATCTAAAATCCCCTGAAGAATTTGCTTGCTTCAGAAATCCAACAAAAACCAAAACAACCAAGGAATGAAAGAAACGTGAAGTATTGTTGTCCTGTCCAGTGTAGGTATGTTGATCCCAGGAATCACTTTTCTCTTGTGTAAGGAAACACATATATTTAACAATATTATGAAAACATTTCTCAAAACTGACATTTTCTTCTCCTATTAGTAATATCTAAGTCTTTCCTTTTCTGGCAACTGGAAGCTGAAATATTTTGCAATCTTCTACTCCATCAGCATCAAAGGGTAATGTTGATTACATAGGCAATATAGCTGGTCCTTTTGGATGTTAGGGAACAATTTTTCATGATTCTGTAAACTAACTCATCAAAATTTAGGGCTTGTACTATTTCTTGAACTAACTAGAACTTCTAATTTCCTTTTGTCATGTGACCATGGGACCTGAATATGTCTCCTCTGACTTTTCTACCTTGAGAGCAAATTAGCTGGAATATCATCTCTGAGTTAGTGAAGATTACAGAAAAGAGAAAACATTGAAACTATTTCAGCAGCAGCAGCAGCAGCAGCAACATCAACAAGGACTTAAACAGAAAAATGGAGTCACTTAAGATATTTTTGAAAAGCATGGGGTGTTGGACTTAAGGCTTGGCATCAGGCATATCAATGCTTTGGGATCTGTGGGAACTGGTCTGTGCACAGAGCTGCTGCTCCTGACACAGAGAGGGAGGAGGGGCATCCTGGATATCTGCTTCAGTACTTGTTCCAAGGACACACTCTCCAGCGACTGTAAAAAAAAAAAACTTAGGAAGTCACTCCTGACATCAGCAAGTCATGCTATGTCTGCTAGATCTATGCAGTAAAGAGTATTTGTCTTACAACTTGCATCTCAGGTACCATGCTATTAGTAGAAGATGCCAGAACATGGTTGTTTTGAATATTTGCAGGCAGAGAGAGTCAAAATAAGGTCTTCATCTTTTGCTTTCTTTCCAGCTCTAACAACCAACATGCTGATTGGTGGAATCTGTACCACACTGACATCCCTTCATAAGAGCAAAACAGACAAGTACAAAATGTATTGTTTATGTTCTACAGAACAGTAGGACACACTAGGAGTAGATTGACAGAGACAAGCACAAACTGATTTGTAACATGGAACACCTTCTATGATTCTACTGATGTCCCACTCTCCAAGCAAAGTTTGCTTTATCTTCCATTCCTGCATGGAATTGTGTGTGCATACTGAGTATGGTTCAATTCCTGTGCATTTTGCTGATTTGTTTACATGCTTGTCTTAGTATAATAAGCTTCTTGAAAGTATAATATACACTTTACAAATTATATTATAATGTATTATAGATTTCATCATCAGGACCTAGCAGAGCAAGTGACTCATAGATAATAATAAAAGCAATTTAAAGAACAGAAGAAAGCATGTTTTATAGTAAGACACATTCTCATTTAAAATTTTCTTTCAAATGTGTAGTTTTGGGTAACATTAACTTAATATATTTCTTATCTGTTAAGTGAAATGATTTTGCTGACCTCATAAAGTAATTGTGAGCTTTACATGAGAAATTATGTAGGAGTATGTTGCATATACTTGGGACCAAATTAATTGATATTATTGTTATTGTTAGAAGAAAATACATGGATGTCAGATTAATGGATTTTTAATATACTTCAATAACTGTTCATGTTGGTAACAAAGCATACTTCCAAGAGTTCAGGGTTTTCTTCCATGTTTTAGCCTTCTCGTTGTAATTTTTGCATTTTTAATTAATAGTCTGAGAAATGAAAAATTTAAAATTTAAAATTTATTACTCTGCATATTTTTCATGTTTATACTAGTTCTTGGCTTTATTTTTTACCTTATTTTCTTTTATAGTTTTATGAGCTCTTCCTTTCCAAAGTCTATATGTAGTTCTCATTAAATTTAGTCTAAGAGTTCCCTCCTAACACTTGACTCTTTATTTTTCTTTTGGTATTTTAATGTCCTTTCTAGCTTTGTGAGGATGATCTAGGAATAAATTGATTTCTAAGATTTGCCCTTCCACTCTCTTTTTTTTTGACTTTTTAAAATTAATTTTTCTATTATCAGCTTGATACAGTATAAATTCTTATCCTAATTGTGAAATGTTTCATTGAGGCTTGCCTGGTAATTGAGTAAAACCAAAACTTATTATAAGCCACAGTCACCCTAGGGTGCCCCCTGCTATATAGCCACCCTGGTTCTGTGGGTTGCAGTCTGATTGTTCTTTGCTTTATATCTAGAATCCACTTAGAGTGAGTACATACCATGTTTGTCCTTCTGGGTTTGGGTTACCTCACTCAGGATGATCTTTTCTAGTTCCATCCATTTGCCTCCAAATTTTATGCTGTCATTGTTTTTCTCTGCTGAGTAGTACTCCAATGTGTATATGAACCACATTTTCTTAATCCATTCTTCACTTGATGGGCATCTACGTTGTTTCCAGGTTCTGCCTATTACAAATAGTGCTGCTATGAACTTAGCTGAGCATGTATGTATCTTTGTGGTATGATTGAGCATTCCTTGGGTACATGCCACTCTCATGGAACTACTTTATCTTGTAGCATTCTAGGCACTGGAATCATACCTCCTTGTTGGAAATGTATTGTACTAGAAATCGAGTTTAGTTTTATAAGCTTTGGCTATTGTAAATATTGTCAGTTTCTTCCATAAGAGAAATGAAATCATCCCATGTTACCAGATCTTTCTATTTAGGGAGGTAAACAGGAATCAAGTTATTATACCACTTTATTATTTCTTATATTTTAATTATTTTTACTACTCTTTTGAGAATTTTATGCATGCACACAATTTATTTATTTATGTGTTTATGTATGTATGTATGTATTTATTTGTTTGTTTATTTATTTTTCATGTTATACCCCAACCACAGTTTCCTCTCTCTCCTTTCCTCTCAGTGCACCCTCCACCCCGCCTTTCCCTCAGATCCACTCCTGTTCCATTTTCCTTCAGAAAAAGGTAGGCTTCCCAGGAATATCAACCAAAATATGGCATTACCAAGTTGCAAATGCATTTTGTCCTGTTCCTTCCTGACCTCTAAATTTACGGTATTTCTGCCTACTACTATTTAATATTCTCTGGGCCTTTGGGGATGGGGAAGGAGTATGACATATTATGTGGTATCTTATCAACAAGTTATAGCAGCAACCAAGAGCAGTGGTAATAACTGGTATTGCTTTGAGGGTCTCTGGGAGACCCTTACCGAGAACTGGAGGTGGGATATGTCACACTTGGTACTGGGCTTTTTATTGGGCACCCATGGCTTCTAGGAGGAGTTTATTTATCTCCTGTAGGCATGGCTGACTGGCCAAGAAACCCCTGTTTCTGCCTATCGAGTGCTAGGATTTCAAAAATATACTACTATACCAGCTTCATTCCATCTGAGTTCTGGAAATTGAACTCAGGTCCCTATGATTTGAGGCAAGCACTTTACTGACTGAGCAACTTCCCAGCCTTCAATGTTTTAATTTTTATTTCACTTCTCATTAAATACATTGAGTATTTTTATGTTTACTGGCTATTTTTATTTTATCCTTTGACAGCTACCTGTTGAGTTTGCTAGTGCAGACTACATCTATGAGCTCACTAGCAAATGTGAAAATGCAGATTGTCTGGATGTCACTTACCTGTGCATATGTATAGACTGTCTCTATGAGGTCATTAGCGTATTCACAGGGACAGACTGTCTCTAAATGGTTGCTGGTGTGTACCCAGACATCAGTGAGGTCATTTACATGCACACAGGGACAGATGGCCTCTATGAGGTCACTCCAGTGTTAATAGGTATAGGCTGTCTTTATGCAGCCACTTACATGTATATAAATACAGACTGTCTCTGTGGCAGTGTCTCATTTGTGTGTAGGTACAGACTGCTGTTTCTATGCAGGTCCTTGAGTGTATAAAGCTGAAGACTTTCCTGTGTGCATTGGCACAGACTGTCTCTAGTACTCACTCATGCATACACAAGTTCGAATGGTCTCTAATGTCATTTCAATGTGCGCAGAAAAAAATAGCCTGCCTCTGTGTGGTCACTTGCACAGTTACAAGTGCAGAGTGTCTCTGTGATGTCACTCACGTGTGCACAAGTGTAGATATCTGCATGCGATTATTTGTATATGAGTGGGTAAAAGTTGGATGGCCATCTCTCACACGTGCACAGTACCGGAATGTCTCCATGATGTTTCTCGTGTGTTATATTAGTTACTTCTCTCATTGCTGTGATCAGGCCTGCAACAAGAAGCGATTTAAGAGAGAGCTTGCTCTTATTTACAGTTTCAGCAGGAAAGCGTGGTGGAGGGAGCAGGGGCTTGAGAGTCATAGTGCATCAGAAATCTGCAAGCAGAGAGCAAAAAAGAAGTGGGGCTGAGCTAAAAAAACTTGAATTCCCATCCCCAGTGATCTAATTCTTTCAAGACTCCACCTACTAAAGGTTCTACAACTTTCCAAAACAGTGCCACCAGCTGGGTCCCAAGTCCCCAAACACACGTCCCAGTGGAGGCATTTCATACCCACACCACCTCATTTGTGCAATAGGTGTAGAGATGTCTCTAGTTGGTCACTGTGTGTGTGAAAATCCAGACTGTCTCTACATGACAATCTTGCTAGCATGAGCAGACACAGACTATCTATATAGATATATGTGTAGATTCACATATGCACAGGTGCACACTACCTGTGTGGTCAATTGTGTGTGTTTGAGTTCAGATTGTCTTCCAAGGAGAGTGGATATTTTGTGTTGATCTTTGGTGCTTTGTCCTACAACCACAGGGTGTAGTTCATGGGCTGGGCTGTGACTTTTGCCTCTAGGTACTGGAAAAGGAGGTCAGTAACTGCACTGGTGTGTTTAAGCACTTGTCACTGCTTATCCCTCCCTCTTCGAGTAAATGGGACTCCTTGGGTCTATGGGTCAAAGCTTTCCGCTGTGTGGAATGTGTTGTTCTGACTCAGGGTTTTGCACTTTTTGTTAGAAGTGCTCTTTATGAATTCAGAGGTCAGTTCCCTAACTTGCAATGGCTTCTCAGAATGGGACCTGCAGGCAAGAATCTTTGCCTCTAGAGCTGTCTCGAAGGTGGCTAGGCAGCAGTCTTTTAAAAAATGGCTTGCTATGCCTACTGATGTTGGATGCTGAGGAAACACAAGCCTTTCCCAGTATCTATATGGCAAGTGACCCAAGATTCTTTTGTCTTGTGGAATGGCAAATCCTACCAGTGACCTTCCCAGTGCTCTCTGTTTTTTGTTTTTTTGGTGTGTGTGTGTGTGTGTGTGTGTGTGTGTGTGTGTGTGTGTGTGTGTGTGTGTTAGTATGTTTTCATTTTTTGCTTTTCCTTTGGCCTCTGCCTGTCTCTGTATCAGCATATGGCACAGTGCTCTCGCTCATACTCATATAAATTGTAAATTTTATAATATATATATATAAATTATCTGACACTGAGAGTATGGCAAGAATTTTGAGGTTCTCTTAAACCAGATTACCCGTGTCTTTTGTATATAACCAAAAATGTAACCTTCTGGCAGGCAATCTACACACAGAGAAAAACCATCCTTAGATTTGCTAGATGCTCCACTATTTCAGATACATTTGTTTCTTTTTCACTCTCAAAGGGCTACTTTCCACATTGACATGTTGCTTCCAAGATGTCTGTGGGTAAACTAAGTCTAGATACCTGCTTGCTAGAGGGATACCTTGCTATAACCTTGGAGGAAAATGCATGAGTGGCTAAACAGAGAATGTGAGAATCATTCTGACACTATTTGAAAGCTTAAGAGAAAAGAGTTCCTAGGGATAACATGGGGAGTGAGTAAATTATGGGCAGAATAATTGGGAAGGATTCGAAGCAGGAAGAGGAACCCACCATGGAGACAGGGAGGGGATTGATCAGAGGAGGATGTTGAGGAAAATGCGTTGCTATCTAGTGAAGTAAGCAGAGATTAAAGCAGAAGTAGCTGATAATATAAAATGATACAGGGGTTCCAAGACCACAGTGGCTAGATTTGTTTTCAGTGCTGTGGGGAAGAAATGAAGATGTCATTTACAACTTTAAAAAAAGCAGTTCTGATAATGTGATATAGATGAGAGCCAGGTTATAATTGGATTAGGGGGTGCATGGGTGAATGGAAGATGAATAAATAATTTTCTTAGGAAATGTGAATTGGAAAGGAAGAAGGGAAAAAGGGGTTTTAGTTATAGTTTACTCAGAAAACCACATCCTGTGGGACCAAAGGGAAGAATAAACATAAGTGATGAAGGAAATAAGTTTAAGTGTGGGTGTGGGTGCATATGATGGATTTCATGATGAGTAGCCTCCATTCTACTATCAAAAAAGAGGTATGGTCAACTACTAAGTCTAAAGAATAAAAGGTTGGATATATTAGGACAAGGTGGAGTATTAAAGATTATAAATAATCTTAGAGAGGGGATATTTATAAACAAATGAAAGTATAGAGAAGTGAATGATCTACTTGAGACTAACAGTTTTTTTTTTTTTTAAAGTTAATCTAAGAAAAGGAGGTAATGAGAAAGTATGGCCAAAGGAGAATGGAGTGTATGCCATGAGGGGTGAGGAAGTCAAGAATTATACCTTATTTTCTGTGGATGTTTCACATAAATGTTGATGTTTCCTAACATGAAGAGGAGCTGAGATAAAGGGAAGATTGAGCCAGATGCTGTCATCCTATTTGATTGTGGAGTAGCAGGAGATGGGGTCATGAACAAAAGAGAAAAGGGTGATGGGTACCTAAGAACAGGAGAAACTTCACAAGAGAAAAAACTCACTGGAATTGTTCTGGTTTGCTGGTAAAATACTAATTGATACTTTGAGGGCCTGTTATGTCCCAGGAGAAAGCTGGATGGCAGGAAGGTTTAGACTTATCTACATCCCTAAATCTCAGATTTGTACAAGTTCTCTCTCAAAGAGAATTAGCTGAGAGTCCTTGGGGACATTTATGTTTCATTCTGGGATGGAGACTTCCTGTGTCCAGTACTCCTCCTCCAGAGATATTCACATTGACTGTGGGAAGAGTGACTGTGGGTTCCACAGTGAGCAGTTGTCTGTCATATCTTCATATCGTGCTTCTCAGCATTCCAGGCAGGCCTCAAACTTGAGATTCTCCTGCTTCTGCTTCTCAAGAGCCAGGATTGCCAGTATGTTCTACCTCACCTGTGGGATATCTTTATCTAGAGCATGGAGAATGCAAGTAAAGGTAGATGCTGGCAGAAACTGAGCAAACAAATGTAGTTCATCCTTTTTAATGCACAGTTCAGACTGGTTTAATGAATCTTCTGTATTTTCTTACAATCATGTGCACTATTTTACCTTCTCTCAAGAATTAAATTCATTTATGTCTTTTAAAATGTTTTAAATTAAAATGTAGTTATATAACGGTTTCATTTTCCCACTTCCCTTCCCTCCTTCCTAACCCTCAATTTCTCTGCCTCCCTCTTAAATTCATGGCCACTTTTTCTTTAATTGTTGATATATAAGTAAAAAAATATATATGTACATGTATGTATTCCTAATATATATACTCCTAAGTATATAAATAAAATTTTCTCAGTCTATGTAAAATTTCTTGTAGGTATATGACTTCAGGGTTGAACATTTGGTATTAGATAACCAGTGTTTGTGTGTGTGTGTGTGTGTGTGTGTGTGTGTGTGTGTGTGTGTGTCGGGGCATCATCCCTGGGAAAGACTATTTCTTCTGCTTTCAGCTTTTCTTGTTGCCTCTAGTTCTTTGTCTAGGCTTGGGACCCCATGAAGTTTTCTCCTTCCATGTTAGCGTGTCTAATGGTATCATCCATATTTTGGTTTTGCTGAGGCAGCCATATTGATGTCACTTCATGGATGCTGATTCTCTGACACTTCTTGATACAATCTCAAAACAAACTCCCTGTTCCCCTGACTCTTACAATTTTCTAGCCCCTTCTTCCGCTATGATCCTCAGGACTTAAATGAAGGAGTTGTAGGCTGGGTACCACAAGATCACATTTTCTCTGCATTTTGGTTGTTTGTGGTTCTCTGTAATGGACTCCATCTGTTACAAAAAGAAGATCCTTTGATGAGGGGAGAGACCCGTATTTATCTGTGGGTACAAGGATAAATATTTAAAATGTAGTTAGGAATTATGCTGGTAAAGTGGTTATTTATAGGTTTTACTCCAAGAACCCTAACCACTAGCCCCAGGGAGTTGGCTAGGTATCTAATACCAGATTTGCCTGTTGTTCAGTGAGCCTTAAGTCCACCTGGAGAGCTGTTGGTTACTACCAAGGTATTCATGCCACTAATGTACCCGTAGGGATACTGTGACATGCTAGTTATTATTGTACTTCATAATTCTTCTCTTTCTTTGACATTTGCATGGCACCTTCTAGTACTGTGGAAGTTAGTCCTTAGGGAGCAGGCTTTTAGGTCAGATCCAGCATGGAGCCTCTGGGTCCAGTGTTTGAAGTACATGGTATTTTACCTTCAATCTCTGGGGGTAACCAAAGATAACAGCAATAGTCTATAATGTTGTGGGAGTCTCTTGTACAACCCTGACCACCAATATCATTTATCTCTTAGCAAGTCATTTCTGTAGTAAGAAGTTCAGCTTTGAATTTATGAACTACATCCAGTGATACATCTTTAAATCTGAGCCAAGTCATGGACACTTTAGTTAGTCTAGAAGCTAAGACATTTGTCTTCATTAGCTCTGAGTAACTTTTAAAATGCTGTACATGTTACAGAAGACAAGCCTTCATACACAGGAAGCAGGCACACTGACTTCCACACTTTCACCATCTTTGGTTTAGACATAGATCAGGACAATAGTCTTTTCCAACAAAATAAGTGTTTCTCTTATCAACTCAATTAGGGACTGTTTCCAACTGTCTCTAGATTTTTAAAATTTATTCTTCCTTAGACTTACTGACCTCTATCTATATTTCTGTGGAGTGCAGAAATCTGAGCAACCACACCTCATTTGCCACTAGCATGACATCCACATTCTCATCTGGCAGAGTAATTTGTGATGGGGGAAAGAACTGTACAAGAAAGAAAGCGAAATGAGTACAACTAGGTCCTGATGCTGCTGTTGGAGGGGGAGGAGGCCTTTTGGAGGATGCTCAGGAGAAATGAACAGAACTGCTGGGTTGAGAGAGGACAGATGGGTGGTGGCCAAGACTGGCAAATGGAAGACAAAGAAGCCAGCAACACACAGATAGCCCAAGGAAGTCATGTCAGGAACAGGGGAATTTAGGCAAAGTGAATAAGTAAAAAAGAGAGCAAATTATTAAAGTACCATGTCCCAGTTTTAATTGGAATCCCCCCTCTCCAAAGATGAACATAGCTAGAGCTTCATCCTGGATACCCCGTTCTTCTTGTAGGCTGTCTTTAATCCCACCCATTCCACTCCTTCTCTAGTTTCTTCTCTTCTTCACACCCCCAGCTATTGAAACATTTCCACATGAAAGATCTACATGATGTCATCATCACCCTAACCCTCAGGAAAAACATAATGCAATTATTTTAATAAACAAGAAAAACAAAAGGAATATGACTAAGTCCAGGGAAAACCAGGCAAGAGCCCAAATCATTGCGTCTCCAGGAAAGCAGCTAAAGGAATATCCCTCTTTTCACATCCAACAGCACCTCATGGAGCTTGGATGATTTCTTGTGGCCGAAAATTATTTTTCCCAGATATTACAAGGGAGTAAAAGTACTATTTAAAACCCCCTTTCTCCCAAGCATCTTAAGGTCTACAGCAGGGCCTTTTTCTTTGCTTTCATTTCTTGTTTTAGTTCTATTCCAAGAAACACAATTATCTCTTTTGGGATTTCCATTTCCTGGGTGTCCCTTGCCAGCACATTCTACATGTGGGTTAAATAAATGGAGTGAGCAGCATGGCTGGGGAGCAGTGCAAGCAAAAGAAGAAGGGGCATGCTGTCCTCATGTGAGTTGTCTAGTAGGATAGCAGCCATGAAACACAATCCTAAAGGAAATTCAAAACCTATGTGTGTCTGGATTTAGCTGTGAAGAGCTGGCTTTAGCTTCTCCTCTTTTGGGGATGGCACAACATGACCACTGTAGGAAGTACTTATTAAGTTTAAGGACTACTGAGTTCTGACTTAGTTGCTCCTACTTAAATTATGTAATTACAGCATGCTCACTCTGTATAATGTTACTTGTATGTATGTTTTCAGCTCTGACCATTTGGTATTGGATTGGTATGCTCTTCCTTGAGGAAGGCTATTTCTCTTGCTCTCAGCCATCCTAAGTTTCTTGTAGTTCCTTACGTATGGTTGAGGCCAAGTGAGCTTCTGTCCACCACTGTCCCTCACCCCTGAATCCTGTCCATGTTGACATTTGGTATCATCCTTGTTCAGGTCATGTTTAATCAGCCATATTGGTAAGACTTCATGTTTGTAGCTTCTCTGACATTTCTAGGGGACACACTATCACAATAAACTCCCTTTTCCTCTGGCTCTTAAAGTCTCTCCACTCCTCTCTTCTGTAATGTCTCCTGAGCCATAGATGCAGGAGTCGTGATGTACATGTACACCTTGGAGCTGTCTCACCCCATCCATTAATCTCTGTATTGTGATCACTTGTGGATTTTTTTTTTTTTGTGATGGTCTCCATTTGCTATAAAGAGGAGTTTCTTTGACAGAGATGATACCTACACTTATCTATGGGTATAAGGACAAGATTTAGAATGCTCTTAGGTATTTGGATGGTCTAGAAATTGGCAGTAGTAGATTCTTTTCTAAGATCTATTAACTTACTAGCCCTGGGAAGCTAACTAAATTTCTAGCACCAGGGATAATTTTCCCACTTAAATTCAATTAGACAGCTATTGGTTGCCACTTATATATAAGTGGCACTTCTTATACCTTTATGCATATCTTGTCATGTTAGTAATTGCTGCAGTGTTGCAGTTTGGTAGGGATATTCCATTCAATGGTTCTCAACCTGTGGGTCATGGCCCCATTGTGGGTTGGATGACCCTTTCATAGGGATCAACTAAGACCATCAGAAAACATAAATATTTATATTACAATTCATAAAAGTAATAAAATTACAGTTATGAAGTAGCAACAAAAAATTTTATGGTTGGGGTCACTACAACATGAAGATCTGCATTAAAGGGTCACACCATTAGGAAGGTTGAGAATCATTGGTTTAATTGCTTCTCTCCCTTGGCAGTTTGCATAGTATTTTCTGGAACCACGGAAGCTAGATCAGAGGAAAGAGGCTTTCAGGACAGATTCAGCTTTAGTCTTCTGAGTTGTGTGTCCTAAGTGTATGGTGCCTTCAGCAATAGGGGGTCACATTCAACCCCTGAGAGGCAACTAAGGGCTACGTCAATAATTTATGATGTTTTGGGAGTCATGTTTTAACAGACCTTCAATTCTTCGTGTAAGTTCATATATAATATTGGCTCGTGATTTGAAGGCAGTGTCTTAGTTAGGTTTTTTATTGCTGTGATGAAACACCATAACCAAAAGCAACTTGGGGAGGAAAGGATTTAGTTTGCTTATACTTCCATATCACAGCTCATTGTCACATGCAGTCAGGACAGGAACTCAAGGCAGGAACCTGGATGCAGGAGCTGATGCAGAAGCCATGGAGGAGTGCTGCATATTGGTTTGGTCCTCATGGCTCACTCAGTCCACTTTCTTATAGAACCAAGAACCATGGACCCAGAGATTGCACCACCCACAGGAGGCTGGACCCTCCCCCATCAATCACTAATTAAGAAAATGCTATACAATATTACCTACAGCTGGATCGTTTTTTGTTGTGTTGTGTTTTGTTTTTGTTTTTCAAGACATGATTTCTCCGTGTAGTTTTGGTGCCTGTCCTAGATCTTGCTCTGTAGACCAGGCTGGCCTCAAACTCACAGAGATCTGCCTGGCTCTGCCTCCTGAGTGCTGGGATAAAAGCCACCACAGCCAGGCTACAGCTGGATCTTATGGAGGCATTTTCTCAATTGAGGTTCCTTCCTCTTGCTTTTGTCAGACTGACATAAAACTATCCAGTGTGGGTATCAGTCAGACAACCAATTATTATTATAAAGAAATAGGAGTAGAGAGGGGGATTTTCTATGGATTAAGTGACACAAAAAGGAAATTAATGCTCACTATCATTTACAGGAACTTTATGATGTCTTCTACTCTCAAAACTCTTTTAAATTTTGCTTCTTACAACTTGTTTCCTAGTCACTTTTTCCTTTAAAAAATAATGGTTGCTATAGACATATGATGAAACATGTATGACTGAACTTTCTGCCATCATAAGGACAAGGGAGTATGAAGACACCTATGAAAAGCTGATAGTTTGAAGGCTTTCTTCACCATCCAGGGCATAATTCTCCAAGGCAAAGAATTATTAACATCAATGGGTTGATCTTGAAGAAATAATTCCAGGAAAAAAATGAAGAAATGAGAGTAACATCAACATACAGACTTCCTGCCAATATTGTGGTTTTTCAAAGCAGTAGGATTTTTACTTAATGGGAAAAATATCTCAGATGTATACTGGAGTCTTCTCCTAGACTCCCTGATAGGCATGTCTCTTGCCTCTCTACCTTTCCAAAAGTCTTTAGCAACTGGAAATACCATGATGATGATCAGCTCTGGCCCTGCTGTTATCTGCCCTTTGGCGTGATGGTCTCTCTTTATTCTTGCTCCCCAGGGCATACATGAGTGTGAAGGAGCTAAAGGAGGCCTTGCAGCTCAATGGCACTCATTTCCTCAATGTCTACTTCGCCAGCTCAGTCCGGGAGGACCTCGTGGGTGCTGCCACGTGGCCTTGGGACAAAGAAGCTGTCAGTCACTTGGGTAAGTGAAACGAACTTTGATGGATAAAAGTAAGGGTATTTGAGGAGAGTTTGTGAAAGTGAGTTTGGAGTGGGGAGGCAAGAAATATGTAGTCAACAAATTAACTGATTTAGGTTGAGAATGGCTCTTGGGAGAGTCTAGAAAAATGTTTCCAAGTAAAAACTAAGAGGTGGTAGATCAAACACCCAGAATGCTCTAAACTGACCTGTAATCAATCTAGAGACAGGCCAGTCCTGGTGGCATAGGCCTTTAATCTTAGGTAGTAGGGATGCTGGTTCTAAATGATCACATTTCAAGGGCAAGCCTGGGATATTTGCTGAGATTATATCACAAAATAAACAGTAAAAGAAAGATCATATTGCATTCATGAACTTTCAACAGTTACTGATGGCTGCATTGGGTCTGAATAAGAATGGGCTCATCAATAGCCAGACAGGTCTAGAAGAAAGACATGGGGGACTCTATTTCTCACTGTTAGACAGATTCAGGGAAAGGGGAGTCATTGCCCTCAGTTGTATATTCACTAGTGATACAACCAGGCTCCAATGGGTAGTCACAATCCAGTGGTCACATAGGTAACCATGATTAAGATAAATGGATCACAATACAGTCATGAATCTGGGAAGGAACAGGTGGTTGGTGGGACCAATAGGTATCTGAGAGATTTTAAAGAGAGTATGGGGGAGAAAGTAGCTGGAATGCAGCATACACATGTATAGAATTGCCAAAGAGCTAACTATGAAAAAAAAGATGGTTCATTGTCATGGTTCATATGTATAATGCCAGGCATGGATGGTTGAGACAAGAAATATGAAATATTACTTCTTCAAGATTACCTTGAGCTACAGAGTGAGATTCCTATTCAAAAAAATAAAGAAAACAACAACAAAAACTCTAAACAATAGCCATATGACCCTGCATGGAAATAAATTGCCCAGGTGAGGTCCAATTTGCTGGATTCATTTTAAGTCTTAGAGGGGCCTAAAGGGGAAAATATCACTAAGGTAGCCAAAGTGGACAATCTGTTTGGTAGTACTGTACTAGGAAGCAGGTGGGTCTCTTGCTTCGCTTGGACTCTCAGGGAGACCCTAGGAAATTCAGACAGCTTTCAGTCACACATTTCCAGGGTGACTAAGTAAACTGTGTTCATGGTATTGTGTTCTCCATGAAAGCCACTTTAATCATTGTAACCTTCCTAGTGACAATGGATAGACTAGAGAGTCTTCATCAAATAATCCAATCATTAGTGAGTTTGGATGATTTGAATTGCTTCATCAAAACAACAGTAGCAGAGAGGATGCAAAGCACTGTGGGGCAGCACCTTTCTAATCACCAAGGGTCACCTTTCTGATGGATGCGTGAAGGGCTCTGGCAGCAAGGTACAGTCAGCAGCTGCTGGGTCTCAATCTCAAATCTTAAAAAGTCATTCTTCTGGTCTTTATGGGAATAAATTTGGCCATTTGACAAGAGTTGTTGAGATGGAGTAGATTATTGAATATCTTCCAATTTTATTAGATATGAAAACAGAGTCAATATTCATTCAGTAATACAAAAGTAGATAAACTGCTCATATATTAGTTGCTTGATGACATCAGATCTAGTTTCCTTCAGACTCACCAGCAAGACAGAGTTCATGCCCAAGTCCGAGGGACATGGAAAGCACAGAAGTGAACCTGATGTCCTGTTCATGATTTTCCTCTCAGAATATTTGCTAATTATTTACGTATTCATTCCCAGAGCCAAAGCCTAGAAAGCAAGTCCAAAATGACTTCTAAGAGATTAAAAAGTGGAACAGGGATTTTGAAAGTCACATAAGAGAAGAAAAGAAAGAAAATGAAATTGCTATTCTATCAAGGAGAGGAGCATTGAAGACACTATCCACCAGGGCAGAGCAGGCTGCTTTACACTGGGCTTAAAATCCAACCAGAAACACTCTCAACTGGTGTTGACAGAAAATCCTCCTGCCTATGTACTAAGTGGAAAACAAAGGAAAATGCCTTCTAGATATTACTATCAAAACCGTCAGGAGCACCCTACACAATTTTATGTATAGTATCCAGCAGTCAATCTAAAATCACTTGATATTTTCAGGAAATACAGTCAAATGATATAAAATAGAACCAATTCAACAATAAAAACAAGACAATATGACACATAGATTATTTAGATATTAGAGTTTTTAGACACTATGCTCCTATGCATAATTGACTAATGTGTAAAAATGCATAAAAGCTTGGCAACTGTTTAGGAGAACTGGGATCTATGGGAAATCGTCAAGTGAAAATTTTGGAGCTAAAAAGTAGTACTAGTAATTCAAATTTAAAAGTTAGTAGAAAACCAATGATAAAGAATTAAAGCCCTAAAAGAAATTCTATAAATTGAAACTCAGAGAGGAAAATGGTGAAAAGATAAGAAAACATCTTGAAAAATATTTAATTGGTTAGATTATTTAATTAGAATTGCTAATGAAATTGGAATACTAGAAGAACAGAAAGAAATTGGAATGGAAATAGTAGTCAAAGAGATAATATCTGACCACCTTTCAAACTGACAAAATGTACCAGTTCACAGATCAAATACGTTTTATAAACTCTAAGCAAAATAGGTTCAAAGAAGATTATGTATGGACCATGGCAAAGTGATACAAACCAAAGACAAAGTGAAAAATCTCTAATCCGACAGTGGAAAAAAGATTTGTTATCTGAAAAGTATGATAATAAGACCATATGGTATCTCATCAATATAAAATCATGCAGCATGAAATATTGGCATCATGATATCTTTTAAATGTTAAAGAAAATAGCTGTTAACTTAAAGTTCTAAATTTGAAAAGGAAAAATATAAAATATTCTCAGACAAATAAAATCAGAGATAATGTATATGTATACAAGTGCTGAAAGACCTCCTAGAAGAGGTTAGGAAGCAAGAAGAGAACACTCTTGGTTAGGGACAGAGAAAGTAACTGATGATGCCAGAGAGAGTAAAAATATCAAAAGCATACAGCAATATAGAATGAAAATGTAACAAAAATATTACAAAAGACAAAAAAAGGGACAAGAAATTCAAGCATTTAAAGATCTCCCTTTCCCTCTGTTGAGAAAAAAACTCTCTGATTTCACATCATGCTAGGCACAACATTAAAAGTCATGTTATAATCTTTAGATTCTTTTGTGTCTAAAGATTGATTAGTAAGATAGTAACAAAGTGAGGCTGGAGCATTGGCTCAGTGGTTAAGAGTGCATACTGCTCCATTGCAGAGGACCCAGGTTCAGTTCCCAGCACCCACCTCATGTTCTCTCAACAGCCTGTAACTCCAGGTCCTGGGATTCTGACACCCTCTTCTAGACTCTGTGGGTACCCACACTCATGTGCAAATATCTACACACACACACACACACACACACACACACACACACAATTAAAAAAATCAAAACTAAAAAAACTCTGAAGAAGAAAACCTAATAGAGTGATTACATTAACATTAAATGGACTTTTGGCCCCAGGTCAGACTAAAAGGTTGTCAAACTCACAATAAACCCTGTTACCTGATGTTCACAAGAGACCAATGCTAAATCTAAGAACAAAAATGGTTAAAGTGAAAGTATAGGGAAGTAAAACAAATACCATGCAAATACTAATCCAAAGGAAAACAGCTTTCTAACATCATATGAAGTACACTGTTAGGCAGTAGTATCAGAAATAAATAAAGCTAGTTTCATAAAAATGTAAATTCAATTAGAAGATGTAATGGTGATGCATTTAGACGTGACCATTCACATGCCCTGGAAAAAATACTCATATATATACATATATATATGTATATGTATATATATATATACACACACACACACAGAGTCATAGCTGGTGGTTTTAAATAATTTTATCAGAAAAGATATGACAAGTAAACATTCAGTAGACATATAGAGATTTGAGAGATATGATTAAAATTTTGACTCAATTAGCAGAATCAATCTGTGTCTTTACACAGAGCAGAACACACGTTCTTTTCATATGCCATGGAAACTTATCAAAGGAGTTGATGACCACAGAGTAATTTCAGAGGATGGAAGTCATAAAACGTTTCTCTCTCATCTCATTGTAAATAAGCTAGAAATCAAATAATAAAACAATAAAAATGAGGAACCCCCTGAGTATTTAGAAATTAAGCAATATACTTCTAATTAACCATAGGCCAAATTATAGTGGAAACAGGAAGCTATTTTAAATGATTATAACAACATGTTATACAAAAATTGTCGTGCATATGGAGACACCAGCAAGGGAAACTTACAGCTTTACTAGAAAAGGAGGAAGTCTGCATATCATTTCAGCAACAAATAGCATATTAAACTCAAAGAAGGGCATAAGTGTTAAAATCAAGACAAGAAATAAATTTGTTGAAAATAAACTTCCATTAGAAAAAAATTAACAGAGTAAAAGGCTTGGAAGAGAGAAATCAAGTCATGGGGGGGAAGTGGATTGATAAATTCCTAAAAAGACAAACTCATCAATAAAAAGCAATGACAGAAAAGGAATCTATTCTATCATAAAAAATAAAAGAGGTGGGCTGGGCATGGTGGTGCATGCCTCCAATCCTAGCATTCAATAAGCAAAGCAAGGCAGATATATCTCTGTGAGTTTGAGGCCAGCATGGCCTACACAGTGAGTTCCGCACCAACCAGAACTGCAGATAGCTTCCATATAGCTTTAATAGGCAATGATTATTTTCAGCCAATGGTTTTGGAGCAGTTGCATATCCACAGGGAACAGATAATGAACCTCAGTCTGAACTTTGTGACGGATAGAGAAATTAAGTCAAAATAAAGCATAGACTTAAGTGTAGAAAATGAAAGTATAAAACACCTCATAGAAAATACAGGAAAAAATTTTGGGACAGGGCTAAGCAAAAAGTGCATATATAAGATAGCAAAAGCATGGTTTAGGAAAATAAAATTTCACCAGCAATATAAAAACCATTTGCTGACAAAGAGTCTGCTGGAGATGCACAAAGAAACCACAGGCTTTTATAAAATAATAAAAAGCACACATCTGGAAAGTGGCTTCTATTTAGAACACACAAATTCTCCAACCTCAATAGCAAGAGAAAAGTTAGACATTTCAGTTAGATAGGAGCAAAGGTAAAAACAGACATTGTGTAAGAAGAATGCAGAGATAAAGAATAACCACAAGAAACAAAATTTCACCTCATTAACTACTAGAGAAATGCAAGTTAAGACAGTGAGCTATAACTCTACTCCTATCTGAAAGACCTACCATAGCAATCCTGCATGCCAGTGAGCTATAACTCCACTCCTATCTGAAAGACCTACCATAGCAATCCTGCATGCCAGTGAGCTATAACTCCACTCCTATCTGAAAGACCTACCATAGCAATCCTGCATGCCAGTGAGCTATAACTCCACTCCTATCTGAAAGACCTACCATAGCAATCCTGCATGCCAGTGAGAGTCTAGAATGCTGCTGAGTCTGTCATACTTGCTGGTGGAAAACTGAGAATGACATAGCTACCCTGAATAATTTGCAAATTCCTTATGAATATAAGAATGTCCTGCTAGGTGGTGGCGCACGCCTTTAATCCCAGCACTTGGGAGGCAGAAGCAGGTGGATCTCTGAGTTCAGAGAGAGTTCCTGATACTGGGATTAAAGGCATGTGCTACTATGCCCAGCAAGGAGGAAGGTTTTAATAATGGTCTGGGTCTATATTTTGAGAGTGGTAGTAGTTATATAATTATACACATATATTATACTTACAGAGAACTGCACATGCACATGCATACACACAGGTGTAGGAATTGGTCTGTAATGTCTACACATAAGAGGAAAACTGTGCATATAGTAGGTGTGCTGTGGATGCTCCCAGACAGAGGTGGTGTTTTACTTTAAAGACAGTGACTGCTCCTTAAGCAACTTCTGTCTGAATTCCAACTTCCGCAGCTACCAGCAGCGGTTAGGCCGCATCACATGGGCCACAGCCAGGCCTGAATTCTGTTCCCTCAGGCACAGGTTCTATCACAAACTATCTAAATCTCTATCATTCTCTAGAACTCAGGATTCAAAGGTTGAGGTGAAATTCTGCTGGTTTAGAGAGACTGAATAGCAAGTAGCTAACCTTCTCTCCTAGCTCAGGTCTCCTGGGGAAAAAAGGGGGGGGCGTTCTTCTGATCAGCCCCCCACTTAAGAGCTCTAGCTACACATGGTTCCTCCCTACCACTTCTTACTTCCTGTCAGCTAATTGCTGACTCAGCCTCCTGACCCCAGGTTAATTTTATTTAATCAAACAAATGTAACACATCTTTGCATTGTTAACAAAAGCAGCATAAAAAAAAATGTACCTTTACACTGTTAAAATAATATTCCACAACACAGAGGGACAGGTAATAAGTTAGTGAAGGAATTACATTTCCATGTAATGATACAAGAAATGTTTATAATTTATCTTCTGAAATTTCGGCTCGCCATGTGTTGTGGAAGCAGCTGTGGATATTTATGTTTTATTCTTAAAATTTTTAAGGAATGAGAGTGCTCTCCTGCACTGTGGTTTTTAATGTGCTTTTCAGGAGATGGGATGACCAGCTCACAGCTCTGAAATAAGGATGAAATTGCTTGTGTATATATTTATTGTTTCTTATTCAATCATAATTGTGATTTAAAAAGAAAATACCAGCACAGACAGCTGGCATGTCATGATAGAGAGGAAGACGTTCCGGACTTTCTAAATAGCCTTACTGGGAGTCTAGGTAGGATTATGTTTGGATCAGTGTGCAACAGCTCATCATGTTTAAGGTGATCTCAGTGGCCCACACCTAAGCACACCAGCCCTAACACTGGAAAACCAAATGCAGTCTCGATGACCAATGACTTTCACTCTGTGGAAACCCCAAGCTTCATCCTGCTTTGCCATCAACATTATTTCTCCCATCCAGTATGATTTTGTCTTTCTAAGTCTATGCTAATGGAGGTAAGGAACTTTTATAAATAACATATGCATTAAAATCATGGATTCAAAGACAGAATACTTGACTAAATGGTAATCCAGCACATCTATAAGTCACTAATATCATAATTACAACCCTTTATTCATTCATGTGTGCATGCATACATTCATTCAAAGACCAATTGGTAAATATGTTCTCTGGCAATACAGACCTAGAAGAATACAAGGACAGAACAAAGCACAACAGCAGTGGGAGACAGACATGTCACACATGCTTTTGTCATTGTGTTATAGAGCAACACAGAGGGCTAGTCCTCATGACAGGCCCATTGAGAGAAAGTGCCAAACGCTTCCAAAGCATCATGGGTGGTGTTTCTAGACAGCTGACACCTGAAGTTAGCATCGAAGGATAGATAAGGCTGGGGTTTGCGTGGCAGACCTTGGCAGAATACCCCACAGTAAAAAAAACTGAGAGATGCCTTGATGGACAGCTGGTAAAGCCTGGCCATTCTTGGAAGTAGGATGAACTCTGCATGGCTCCAGCCAGTACTCCCCAGACATACCTTTTCCTTTTGTGTCCCCACAAAGATTTACAAAAACATCTGTGCTTCTTCACATGCTCTTAGAGTAACACAAAAAAAATCTATAAATCCAACTAGTAGCAAACAATACAGCACTAACTCACTTAAATTATGAAGTGCTAGGCATTTCTTTCCAGTTATTGTCATTTCAAATGATTACTTTCTACAGTTGGATAAAAGATTTACATTGCTTAATCATTAATGAACAAAATACACAGAAAATTATATCTCAATGAGATAAATGTGGTTCTACACACCAAGATCAGTTCTTATGCATGTGGATGGGTAGTAAATATTGCTATAATTTAGCGTGTTTAATTATCAGTTGTATTGCTTGTTTTACAAATTTCTTTCATTGTTGTGGAGAATATGTTTTGGGGAAGTGTATGGTAGCCAGTAACTGGAAATAATTATATAGACACCTACAGACCAGGCCTGATTTCCCTGATTTATAAGGGAGATCATATAACATTCAGCCCTAAAAGTTTTAAAGAAACATTTAAAAGTCATTTCAACCAGTGCCCTTTACACCAATTGCTAAGTTCCTTTTTAAATAAAGGGGCTTTGGGAATCATTCATTTTGCCATGAGCTATTTTGGCGGTCTAGTGTTGGGTCTGGGGAAAAACCAGTGAGAACTTGGTAACACAACATCACTCTGGAAGCTTAACTTTCCACAGCTGAGATCTGTCTTTTCATCAGCAATTTCTCTCTCTCTTTTCTTCCTCTGAAGCATCCCCAAGACCACACAACAGCTCTGCCTTACTGTTTTAGCTTGTTCCTCATAATCAAAGCTGAAAGGCCTTCTAAGTAGGCACATCTGTATTCCCCCTGCAAGTCCATGAAGGAACAGCTGTGCCACACATGGTCACCAGTTGCTAAATGCAGAGAGTTCCATTCATTGTGCACCACATTTGAAGTTTGATTGTACCAGCCCTGTATTGAGTTCAGTTCTCAATGTACACATGCAAATACGCAACAAATATAAATGTATTCCACATTTACACATGCAATGTACACATGTATGTGTAAACAATGTATACATATAAACATGCAGCAAATATAAGTGTATTTCATGATTAGCCTTAACTTCTGTTTTGAATGCCCACGTTAGTGCACAGTAGAGATTTACTCAAGTGAGTCTCATTTTACTGGGGCTTAGTCTAGCCAGAGTGATGGTTCATAAATCCTGACTACAGAGGGACCACAATCTATTTTGTTCTTAGTCACCAGGTGAGGCTGACCGCCCCAAATAACCATCATTCTCATCACACTCATGGGGTCACTTGAGTGACTTAGGTATCTATCACTTTGTCTCTTTGTGTTACTCCTGCTCCCATTTAGCCTCATTTTCTTTCAATCCAGCCACTCTTGTCTAGAACTGGGACACTTCCTCAGAAATTCACCTCTAGAAGAGGCAAATAGTGTGAAGATAAAGATGATGGTCTTCAATTTGTCATACTGGCAAAACCACAGTTCCTTCAAGACTCAGTTGGCACAGACCCAGGAAAGAACCTCCTACTTCCTTGCTTTCAAAGTTCTGTTGTTTACCTCCTAGTGAGGTAAGATATGTAGGAGATGACAGCAACTGAAAGAAAGATAATGAAGTTTAGGAAAAACGTTAGTATTTTTAAAACTGTCTTCATCCCTTCATACTTTTGTTTTCGTTTCTCCCAAATCTGTCATTTATTGGCCCCACTGCCATCTACATAGTTCAATACTTACCCTTTGCCAAATATGGCAAAAGAGAGGTGGGCTGCATTTCTAGAACACTGGCCATCACTAGGAGACCACCAGGATAGAGAGAACTTGGTTGTTGGGGACAAAGCAAGTCTTGAAATTACACTGACATGATACCAGAGCTGGTCTGAGACTAGCAAAGGGTGACTCTCAACCTTGGAAGGCTGATCTCAGACACTGGAAATTATACCTAGTCTTGTCTGACAACTTTGAGGCCTAAAGAATGAAGCCCAGTCAAGTGTTTCAGTGATGGGAAAAGGAAGGAAGCAGGCAGTGAGCTTGAATAAGGAGGGCAGGCAAAAGTTAGGCCACTTAGCAATCTTCTCATCTAAACCCAATGCAGTGTGATTTCCTGTTTTCTGAAACATCTGCCTTAGTGTCCTGTAGAAATGGGGTGGGGTGAGTGTGATGTATTACTAGCTTCTTGAGAGTAGGAGAGGTAAACTTACATTCAACATTCTTCAAAAAATGTAATATTTTAATAATTCTTTGAGAATCTCAGATAATGATATTTTTATCATATTTATTCCCAACCACACTCTGCCTCTTCCAAGATCCACCCTTTAGCTCTCACCCCTATTTTTGTCTTTATTATTTTTGTATGTATACATATATACATGTAAAAATAGAAATACAACCATCTGACTTCATTTATTGTTGTTCCTATGTGTATATTACCAGGCCTGAGTAGTTAGTATTGAATAACCAAGTAGACTACTCATCCCTGGGGAAGATGGCCATTCTCTGAGAAGTTATTGCTTGCCTATACCTTTCTGTCTGGGGTGATGCTCCATGAAATTTTCCTTGCCTGTTTTGGCATGTCAACTGGAGTTATCATTTTACGGGTCCTGTTTAGGCAACCACAATGTTGAGATTTCATGGTGCAACTTCCCTGGCCTATATAAAAGACACAATATTGCAGTCGCTGTTCAGGTCCTCTGGCCCATACAGTTTTCCTGATCTTTCTTCCAAGATGTTCCCCGAGCCTTAGGTATTATTATAGATGTATCACATGGGGCTGAGCCTTTTGTGGTAGGTTGTTCTACATTTGTGGACAGTTGTGGAAAAAGCAACTCTCTTAACTCATTTATTAAACAGCTAAAGTGTGTCAAATACTTTTAATTTATTTTATCTAAAGTACACCGATGTTAGTGTTATCACCCCTGCTTTGCAGGGACTAAAGCTGAGTTGTAGGAGACCATATAGCTAATGACAGCTAGAATGTGGAAGAGCTAGGTACCTCTCTGGCTGCTTTTCCCTGGATCCCAACTTCATGTGCTTCTGCCCAGAGTAATGGTTCTCTACCCCAGCTTTCAAAATCTGATGTGTGAACTCTACTTGGAAATATTTATATTTATTTGTTGAGGTTAGCATTTATAACTTCATTTTTCACTCCTCTGGGTGATTTGATGTACATCTAGGGCTGAGGATCTTGTCCCTCTCGTACAGATGTGTCTGGTCACTAGGTCTATAATGACTCATGACAGATGTTAAAGGAATGTTAACTGATTAGTTCTGTGACTGTCTGTAGAAGGAGGGAAGAACATTACTAGATACCACCAAGTTAGTTATAGACTATATTTGTAGAGGCTGAGATGGACTATTGGGGTTTTTGTCAAAGAATGACTAAGGTAGACTGATGTTCATCTCTTTCTCAAAGAGGTTTTCCAAACCTTCCATTACAGGTGGTGTCGTCCTCAACCCAGCCTATTACGGCATGCCTGGCCACACCAACATCATGATCCATGAGGTGGGACATGTCTTGGGACTCTACCATGTATTCAAAGGAGTCAGTGAAAGAGAATCCTGTGATGATCCATGTAGAGAGACAGTGCCATCCATGGAGACAGGAGACCTGTGTGCTGACACCGCTCCCACACCCAAGAGTAAGCTGTGTCGGGACCCAGAGCCAGCTAATGACACCTGTGGCCTCACCCACTTCCCAGGGGCTCCTTTCAGAAACTACATGAGCTACACAGGTATCACCAAAGACTCAATGCTTTTGTTTTCTCTTAAGGTCACTTAAGCGCCTTTAGGAATTGGTAGGGAGTATGTAGTTAAAGGGAGCCAGGGAGGTTCATGTCACAGAAGTATATTTTATGTTGGATAGTCCTTTATTTTCCATGTGTTTCAAGTATTTAATGAAATGCTGAGGTATTACAGGGTCTTGTTGACTGGATTCTCTTCCATTTAGAGCTCGAAAGTGATTCTTATCATGAATAGTTAAAATGGGATAAATTAAAAAATCCTCTTGCGATCTCTTAGGTTTTATAACATAATGATTCTCATTGAGGCATTTCCTCTGAAGATGGTCTAGTCTGATAGTGATAAATTACAAGTCTCTGGGTGAAGATGTCTCTTCAGTACTTTTACAGATAGTTAACAAACTGACTGTGATTCATTGAGGTACTAGAAACCTTTTATCTTATACTATGTAAGAAATCAGATTCTCTTCTTCCAGCACAACATTGATTCCTAGCTTACTGTTCATGTACTGTGCCCAAAATGATACTTTTTAATTTTTTAAAAAATCGTGCTTTGTTGGCCCTGAAGAACACTGTATTGTGTGGCCTTATCCTTTTTTAGGACATCTCCTGGATCATTCATCTCACCAGTGTATCAGACCTTCCTTATTTCTGGCAAAGAATAATACTAAGTATTCTTCTAATGATGGGCATAATTATAATTAAAACTGACAACTAACTTGATTTGATCACCTACTCCAATGGTGAATGAAGGTTAATTCTTAGTTCCATGTTTTAATAAAGACAAACTACCAGGTCCCTGCTCATGGCTTTGATGGTACAAGAAAAAAATGAGCTAACTGGTTCTGCTTGTGGCCTCTTAAGATGTTTCCCTCCAAATTTCATTGTTGTGAATGAAATGAAGATCACTCCTTTTCAACCTCATGAAATGTGTAATGAACATAGTGATTTTTGCTGTCTCTGAAAGAAAGATTGGGGCCATCATTCCTATCCCTTAAGTTTCCTTGAAATTTCAGCTTCCTCTCCACTGAGCATCACAAATGAATACTCATTTTCCTTGGGCATGGACACAGAGTATATAGCAGATGTAGGTAATTCTGAACACAGGCAAGGAGACCCTCTGCTGAAACACTGCCATCTTGTGGTGTGCTTAGTATGCAACCATCAGTTTGGGACAGTAGTTCTCAGCCTGTGGGTTGGTAGCATACAGATATCCTGCTTATCAGATATTTACATTATGATTCATAACAGTAGTAATATTACAGTTATAGAGTAGCAATGAAAAAATTTTATGGTTGAGGATCACCACAACATGAGGAACTGTATTAAAGGGTTACAGCATTAGGAAAGTTGAGAACCATTGTCTTAGGACAATCCTGTGACTTCATGACTAGAGTCTCACCCTAGGACAATCCAAGAATATAATAATGAGACAGCTATGGTGAGAAGCAAGTTCTATGTCTCTGCTTTTCCTCTCCCATCTATGGCTTTCTTTCTAGAGAAGAATGAATTCCTTTACTGAGTCTAATGTTTTCTGAGTCTAGTAAATGTGAGATGTGGGGTGCTAGTCATAGTGAGAATGGAATGAGCTCTTTGCCCTGCCTTTATGCAATGGTGCAGGTTCAACCTTCATATCCCCCCATTTTTTCTTCACAGATGATGAGTGCACAGACAGTTTCACCCCGAATCAAGTGGCCCGGATGCATTGCTATTTGGACCTCGTATACCAGCAATGGAGTGAAAGCAGAAAGCCCACCCCCATTCCCATCCCTCCCATGGTTACTGGGCAAACCAACAAGTCCCTCACTATCCACTGGCTGCCTCCGATTAGTGGAGTTGTGTATGACAGGTAAGAGAGGTGCTCTATTGTCTTGGAATCATTTCAAAAGAGGGGAAGAAAATACATGGAGGAGAACCCTGATTGTGATGTAAATGTGTACATAGCTGTCCAGGGACACCTTGTGAGTCTGTTCTGGGCTCAGCTCCTTAGCAATGCTAAGGGTATCTCATGAGAGTCAGAGGTTCATTGTGTGTGCTTATTCCACACAAGGATGGCCTGGCAGAACTGGCAAAGCATGGCCCATCTGTCTTAGTCAGCTGTTCCTCTGCAGGGTAAGGGTTGCTCCTTGGACAGCGGTGACTGGGGAAAGGGAAGCAGACCATGTTCCTTTAGTCAGTTCCAGGGTGAAAAGAGAAAGTGTGGGAGTCTACAAACTCAACTCAGTATTTCTAATACTGTTTCTGTCTCCTGTTGAACGTTGTGTTCTGCTTCATGGCCACTATCTGGAACTGTTACTGTCTGTTCTTACTTGCCCCCTCTACTGGCAACTAGTGTTTTGTATTTTTATTTTTATTTTTTTGTTTCTGAGACTGCCATAGTAGACAATTACTTAATCCATACTCATTGAAGAAAATCACAGTACCTAAAGCCAACTGTCATTTTCCTTACAGAACTGAGTCTCAACGAATTCTTTGTAAAAAGCTGAGAGAGAGAGAGAGAGAGAGAGAGAGAGAGAGAGAGAGAGAGAGAGAGAGGAGATGTAGCAATGGGGCATATATAGTTTAACTGAAAAGGCTCCTTGGACCCATGCAGACTTGGCTCTCTGGAAGCCTATGAAACACACAGGGCTGGCTCAAGACCCCACAACAGGTGATTCAGGGGTGGGGGTGGGATTCAGAAACAAGGAGCACAGAATAGATGAATGCTTTGGATTTTGAGCTTTCTTTTCCATTTAGCAGGTAGACATCTACTCTTATTTTTCTTAATATACTATTTGACTAATTCTTTAAGAACTTCATATAATGAAATTTGACCATATTCACCCCAACTCCTCCCCCTGACTCCTCCTAGACCCACCCTCTCCTTTCCATATCCCCAAATTTGTGGCCTTTACTATTTTTTAAAGTAACCAATTGGGTCCACTTTGTACTGTCCACACACTCAGGTGTAGGGAAATAGGACAGTGACTCCTTTTTGTACAACACTTCACTGTGGCTCTCTGGGTCCAGCTAGGGGACCAATGGCCCTGGAGCATGTCCTCATACTCTTTGGATTTAATGAAAGCCTGGTGTTGGGGACAGCTAAGGGGAGATGAGGATACAAGCAAGCCAGTGGATTATTTTTCAAAGCGATATTCAGTTGCTTGAAATCTTCATTCTTTGACTCACACTTAGTCATGACATCATTTAGCACTCACAGCCCTAGTTTGCATTGTTATCAGCACCCAGGTTCCCATGGCTCCTTTGGTGACTCAGCACACATCTATGCAATGTGTACAAGAAACATCTTCCTGCAAGTGTGACCTTGTGTAGCTCTGGCAGGACTGTCCCATGTGGGTACATGCAAACCCAAGTTTTACATCAGTTTATGTAACACGTGTAAACAATTTAATCTTTCAATTCTCTCTCTGGTACAAATGTTGCGATAAAGCAGACATCAGAACTGGCTTGCTGAGAGTCTGTTGGCAGAAAAGATTGCAATTTGCTTCCTTTTCCCGGCTAGGTATGCTAGTCTTGAGGCCTCCCAGCACGTGTGTTGAAGAGACTCACGTCACATGCCCAGCAATTTGTGTCATGCCTAGAGTTATGTTTACTCCGCCCTTGTAGGTATTTGGACTCCTTATGTCAGAGAGAAGCCCCAGCTACGCACTCTGCAGCAGCCCCGGAAGGGCAAGTACATCAGGGAAATGTGGTTTGGAATTGTGTCCACATTAGGAAGAGTACCGACTGATGGAGTCAAAGGGAGGCTCGGAACTACACCCTTTAGTTGCCAAAATACTGAACACGAGGTGGTATTTGGGAACTCGCTCAAAGGAATTAAGAAACTTGTGATGTTGAGCAACTGACCTAAAGCTTTCTGAGCCCCAATTTTCTCATTTGTAAGCACAGTGTCATCACAAGGGTTAGAAGGAAGTTGTGTAAAACACAAGGCCAGGTTATGTAAGGTGCTTAATGTCATTATTATTGCTGTTGTATAATAATATGATTTTACTAGTGTATTATAAGGTACTAAACTGCTATTCATATATTCTGTTGGTATGCTGCCTTGATTTCTAGGCTAACATTTCAAATATGTTATTCACAACCGGGCTTCTGAAAACATTCCAAGTATGAGAGAGAGACAACTCTCAGAAAGCAGTTGGCCTTGTTACTCAGTATAGTTATCTTTGCATGTTCCAGTTACTCCAAACGTGATGCTTGTAAAAACCCCTTCATAGACTGAATTATCTCACAGACATCTACAGGACAGACATTTACAGAGGCACTGCTGAAGCCAGTCATGTGCTAATTCTTATGAACGCAATGAGAGCTAAGCAGACCCAGTTACACTCACAGGCCTAGGAGTCAAAAAAGGATGGCTGTAAATTTGCATTGCACACACAGCAGTATCCTGAGTAAAGGGGCCAACTATAGGGTGTGTACAGAGAAGCAGGGGCTGGACTCTCAGAGGAGGAAGGCTAAGCACCTCCTGCAAAGACCACATCTGAGTAAGTGAAGTAAGAGTGCTAAGCGAGGATTCTTGAACAGCCTATAAGATCATTGTAAGGACATGTGCTTTGTGCAGTGATGTGAAGAGCATGGAGAATTTGGACCATAGCATGGTGGAACTTGTGCTAGAAATATAAAGTTTATGAAGGAACTGCAGGAGGTAAGGCTGGAGCTAGTGCTTATCACCCAGTGTTAATAAGAAAGTATGATCCATTGCTATGGGCCATGGTGAATCAAGGGGTGTTACCCTCCACACTCTAGTTTATGCATGTAAGTAAAAGTAGGGATTGAAAGAATCAGAACACATAGATAGTGACTTCACTCTCAAAATCATTGTTTTAGTGGCCAGGTATGTATATCTTGTGCCTTTCTGACACTTAATTACTATAGAAAGGGGTTTTATGTTGGTTTGGGAAAATATGCTTGTTTCTTGTCTAATGATTCTAGGAATTCCCTTGCATCTCACAGACTTCTTCAGGACTTAGTTAAACTTTTCTCTTTCCTGACCTTGAGGTTTCTCATGTCTTGTGCATTTGGCAAAGATGAGGACTTCAGAAGAAGGACATAAGTTGCCATGATAAATGTGCCCTCTTGTCCCCCAGACACCTTCCCAGAGTCTTCCTGGCTTCTCTTCCCTATTCAACACAAGGACACTTCCTTCTTATGCTTCCCCTTCTCAGGGCCCCTGGCAGTATGTGTGGTGCCTGTACTGAAGATGGGACATTCCGTCAGTATGTATACAAGGCTTCCTCTGGGCGGGTGTGTGACTCTTCAGGTTACTGGACTCCAGAGGAGGCTGTGGGTAAAGTACCATGGATTTTTGACTAATATTTTGGTGGCCACTGAGCATGAGTAATGGATGAAACAGTGGTGTATGTTTGTGGTTTCTTTGCACGTGGGTGAGGGAGGGTTTGCTGAATATTTCCAGGGTCTTGGAAACACTGCTGGTGCTTCTGCATGTTGAGTGTCTTGTGTTGGTATAATGTGAAAGTTCCATGGCTGTGAGGTTGTAAAGATTTAACACAGAGGAATCAAGAAGTCAGCCCTTCTCAAGGGTTACCTCAGTGTCAACTAGGGCCAGAAATGTTGCATATGTCTACTTGTCTCTGAGGCAGCTTTGGTGCATGATGGTGTAAGCTAAGTGTTTACTCCTCTATATCAGGAGAGTAATAGAGAACACATTGCAAAGAACACTCATATGCTGGCTGAGCAAGTTTGGGTGGGGGCAGGGTGGACTAGGTGTTCCACACGGATCGTTCTCATCTACACTATTTTATGAGTCTATTAATCACTGGTACTGGTTGTGCTTTGAATGTGATCTAAGCTAGGCTCTAGCAGGGAGAAGATGTTTTTTGTTATTTCATTTCCTGTCCTTCTCCTAAGTCCTCTAACAGTCACATCCTCACTCACATATGTATATCAGGATCTAGAAGACAAATTTCAACATGAGCCTTTTCAGTGCCAGTGCAGAAAATGCTGTGGACATGGCTTCTAGCCCTTTTCCATGAAGAGCTTGACTTCTGCCTTCCCCAGTTTTTGTTTGTGTGGCTGATTGATTGGAGCTTGTTGTTGTTGTTTGTTGTTATTGTTACTTTTGTCAAGACAGGGTTTCTTTGTGCAGCCCTAGCTGTACTGGAAATAGTTCTGTAGACCAGGATGGCCTTGAATTCAGAGATCCACATGCCTCTCCCTCCCAAGTTCTGGGATTAAAGGAGAATGCCATTATGCCTGGCTCTTCACCATCATTTTTGATACCTTTCTAATCATCATCTTCTGAATACCCCCTCTGCCTTGCTTTGCAGGTATTAAGATCCACAAAACTACCAATAAAGGTATATTAGAAATAGTCTATTTGAATTAGTTTTCAGTCCTGATTGTGACAAGAAAACACAACAATAGTGATGTATGAGTCTTCTACAATGACTACCTGATGTCACCTTTGGCTCCTAGTTAGTTATTCAAATGATAGATCCTCAAGGAGAAAGCTGGATGGAGATGATTGACAGGACTGGTCATATATGAATCTTTTTAAAAGAGAACACTTAAGAGATAATCCACAAATTGATGGGCTTTCTATAAGAACTCTGAAGTCTTATTCATCCTCTGTCTGCTGATATGGGCTAATGCTCTTTCTCATTCATTTAATGGTGGTTCCTGATGCATCTTTTCTCTCATTTCCCCAGGGCCTCCTGATGTGGACCAGCCCTGTGAGCCTAGCTTGCAGGCTTGGAGTCCTGAGCTCCACCTGTACCACATGAATATGACTGTGCCCTGCCCAGCAGAAGGCTGTAGCTTGGAGCTGCTTTTCCAACACCCAGTCCAAGCTGATACCCTCACACTCTGGGTCACTTACCTCTCCATGAATTCCTCCCGGGCACTCTTTGACATAGAGATCTTGTTAGAACTCAAGGAATCTGTACACCTTGGTCCCTTAAACACTTTTTGTGACACACCACTTACCATCAAACTCCACGTGGATGGGAAAGTCTTGGGAGTCAAAGTCTACACCTTGGATGAACGAATGGAAATTGATGCTGCTCTCCTGACTTCTCAGCCCCATAGTCCCTTGTGTTCTGGATGCAGGCCTGTGAGTTATCAAATACTCCGGGAGCCTCCTTTTTCCAGTGGCTTGCCCATGGTGGTGACACACCCACACAGGAAGTTCACAGACATGTAAGTTGGTCAACAGAATCTTCCAAACCATGGGACTTCCAGGACTTTTTTTCAATTTGGTTGTCTTTGCTTCTACTTTTTAATATTCTGCTATGCTTTTGAAGAAAATTATTTCCCAGAAAAAAGAAAGAATATGCTTTGACTGCTAACATCATCATTATGATGATGGAGAAGTTTGTGGATGAGGTCTTTTAGTTGAGTGAGTGGAATTGATACTAAAGTTGAACAGAATAAGATTTTTCTGTCTTGAAGCAATGTTGTTTTGGATTCCTTCTTGTAGCTTTACAATAATCTAGCATAACTTCCATAATTTTCAAGTTATAGCCAATTATTCTATAGCTACACTAAAAGATCCCAAGTCTCTCAGATGTTAAACATGGCTTCATGATTCATCCATATGTATGTTCACTTTTCCTGCCTTTTCTTATTCCCCCTCTTCATTTCTTCTTTCTTTTGTTTCTAATTTTCACTTATTTTATTTAAAGTCTTTCCTTTGACATTTAGTGAGTTCTGTGCTCCTGACACAGTATGCTCAGTGTTGGAGACAAGGTTAGAGGTCAGAATTTAATGTCTGTGTTTGATGCTGCTCTAGTCAAAGGCAAATCCCCCCACTTCAGCATCTTCTTAGAGACTGACTGGAGGGCACAACAATAAAGTTTTATCAGAGTGGGTCCTATTAGGTGATTTTTGCCATATTAGAAATGATCAAATTACAGTAGAAAACTTTATTTAATTATTCTATGCATGGGCTGGGTGATTTCCTCTGGCTTGCTTGCTTGATCCCAGGATGACATCACACACATATTGGGGCCCTAGCTGAGACAGCTGATGTGGCTGGGGATGTGAGGATGCTTTTCCTCATGAACACTCAAGCCCTGTTGTGGGCTACTTCTCATGGATGAATGGCTGTTTCTAGGAGAGTTCCTTGAAACAGGATGGGCAAATTCCCCACTTGTAATTTTCAAGTCTCTGATGGAAATTACTCTTGATACTGTTCCATGAAGTTACATAAAAAGTTTCAGATTCAAATAATGAACTGCCTTTCTTCAAAAGGAGAGACAACTGTCACACAAACCTTACAGGTGTACATCCTGGCTGAGGTAGGCATTTGGCCACCCACCACAGCTATAAAACCTAGCTATAAAACTTCAAAATGTCCAGTTTGAGCTCCAATACATTCTTCTTTCCATGGTTGTTCTCATCTTTGCCATCAGAAGATTGAAAAGTGGCAAAAATATAAATATATGTAGAATGCAGATAATGAGGTGGATTAGAAAGAAAAATTAACATGATTTAGCAGCTGTAGCCAAGCAGTTGATACAGTGTTTGTTATATAATGATATTCACATATAAATGTTTAAGGTCAGTAATATCCTTTTTTATAAATAGAAAACTAAGCTTGCCCTACACTCATTTGCTGAACTAGTAGATGGCAGTCCTGGGATTCAAACCCCATTTCCAACTGACTCCATCTTTTTCCCTCAGTAGAATACTGCCTTTCACAGACTCACTCAGCTCATGAGAGGCCTGAGGTACCTGCTGCTATGTTTTCTCCATAAGAAGAGTAAATGCACAATAATATTTCCATCCAATCCTTTTCCTAGCCAAAGAGCCATGTAAGACTTTAAAGTATGGCTAGACAAGAAGAAACCACCCCAAAGAGAAACCAACTGCTGGCATTGATAGGGATAAAATTGAATTTGCTTTAGAAATAGCATCTGGCACTCCAAGGAGAGGGTTCCTTTCTCAAAAGGGAAAACTAATTTGGAAATTTAAGAGTCCTTAATATTTAGGTGTCTTTCCTATTAAAATACCTAAAAGCCAATTCAGATGATTTTTAAAGGTATTTTGGAAACCCCAAATTTCCTGTTTGCTGGTTGCTACATCAGCTTGTGGGGTGGTGGCTCTGTGGTTGCTTTAAATATTCCATTAAAGAAAAGATAATTTTGGCAGGAGATTCACACTGGCCACTCATGGCAGTCCCAATAATTCTTTGAGATCATGTTCTCCTAAATACTTGCATCCTATCTTGACTTGTTTGGTACTTTTCCAATAAGGACAAGCACTGGACAAAATTAAAATGAAGCAGAATTTATCTTTGAAACCAGCAGCCCCATTCATGAGCCCTTTTCCGACTCAATAAATGTCTTGTCTCAATGCTTCCTACTTAATCAATATACCAGGGACCAGAGAGTCTGATAAAATTCCTTCTATCTTTCAGGTCAACTTACCAACTCTGTTCTCGGTATTTGGAGATAAAGACCAGTTTAATGTGTCTCTAACTGGGAATTTTTACCTTTTTTATGTAGTTGTGAACTATATTCTTGTGTTCTTACTTCTATGAAATACTTGTTCCAGTCTTTTCAATGCAAGCATTCTCTTTTAAGGAAGCTGATCCACAAATCCAAGAAGGGGCTTGACTGAACCCACAAACTGAAATTCTAAACCTCACTTAGTTGAATTACTTTAAAAATATAGATTACGGGTTTTTCAAAAGTTGCTCTATATTATCTTGGTTAAAAACACTACATGCCATCCTCCTAAATTCTCAAGGACTGTTACCTTAAGTGTTAACTCACCAAACACTTACTAATATAATACATTTACGAGTGTAGAACATATGGGTCCAATAGAGATGAATGTGAGGATGCTCATAGAATTTAGCCCTCATCTTTGTTTCAGTCAGTTGGCATGTTTCACATTTTGTTTCACATAATTGTTTCCTTAAACTCATGTGAACTAACTGCAAATGACCCAGGGCACTCCACTTTGCAGATGTGATCATCACAAACTCATTGGTTTCCACAGGGAGGTCACACCAGGGCAGATGTATCAGTACCAAGTTCAAGCTGAAGCTGGAGGGGAACTTGGAGAGGCTTCACCTCCTCTGAGCCACATTCATGGAGGCCATTACTGTGGAGATGGGAAAGTGGCAAGGTAAGTCATGTGTGTGCAAGACAGTGTGAGCTCGGTTGTGCTCAACTGCTCAAAGAGGCGTAGCCCTCTATTTGAGCTTGACTTAGCTTAAAAATGTGTAGAAGCAAGGGACTGCATAAGTCTCATGTAGAAATTCCAAAATCTGGGGTCTTGAGAGGTCGCTGACACCTCTGCATAGTTTGAAGGAGACCCACTTTTATTCAATATGGTCCCTGGGTTATTGAGATATTTGGGCTGGTTCTCTGGGGCCCCCTTGAGGTGCCAGTGAGGAACTGCAGGGCAGTTGAGGTAGGGAAGGAATTAATGGAGACAACAGTTAAATAATGATGGAGGATAACATTTAGACCAGTGTCTGCTTGTTCAGTTTAGAAGGTGGATACGATTGGTGGGAAGGGAGTTACTCCACTTACTATATATATATTTTTTTAAGCATCACCAAGGCAGAGTTATAATGATTCCTTTGGTTCTTTAACATCCTGTGATCCTCTTCCTATTAGCCTGTGTTATCAGATTGGGGAGCAAATTCATCTGGTTTGCCTGGAAGTTGTCCAAGTTAAGTACTGACATATATCCAGTCCTAGGAAACCCAGGCCAGTTGGTCAATACTTATCTAACTTATCCTTCATACTCATCTAAGCTACACTTACATAAAGCTGCTGGGAGTGGGGATCTGGGAGGCAAAGTATGATACATTGCCACATTCTGCATATTATTAAGATGGCCTTTTTTTTTTTTTTTTAAAGTTTCTCAGACCAGGAAAATATATACTGAACCCTATATCCTTTTGTAGGATTCTATCTGACTAGTGATCACTGAACATTGTTTATCTTGGTCTGCTGAGATCCTCAAGCTATGGTATAATCCTATTCCATTGTACTAAAGTACAAACACTACATATTATTTCCCATATGAATACAACATAAATCACTTAAATATCACTTAAAAATCACTTGTTCGTCCTTGCTCCTTCCTAGCTCATCCTCAGTATGCTTCTTATGCCATTCTCCAATTATGGCTACCATGAGGCCTTAGCCTTATTTGCCTGGGCTACTGGGTCTCACAAAGTCCCATGTCAAAATGTACTTCGTAAGCTCCTGTTTGCATTCTTTGGCTGCCCAATCAGTACTGTTGTCCAGGGGAAGGTATTTCAGAATCCCAGCTATGCTTCAGCTTGGGGAACCCCAATACACAAGGCAAAGGGAGTCACATAAGTGGTTTAACCCATTTGGTTACAGATAAAAGACTGTTAAGCTAAGCACTAGGGAGGGCCCTGAAATTTGGAGCAGGGCTCATTTAGAAGTTGATTTTCTCAATATGTGCTGTCCACCTACCATTTGAACCATGTGGCACTTGGGACTTCAAAATGTGGTGAATGCAACTAAGATGTGCAATATTTATTTTAATTTAACTTAAGGCAATTTAGTTCTAAAACTGAAACTCAATTTAGTTGTTGGAAAACCTTTAAGAATAGCTTGAAAGTTTGAGATAACTTGAATAGATGAATTGACTTTTTCAACTACAAATATAAAATTGAAATAAAGGTGAAGTATTTGAAGTGAGATGTAAGTGAAAATGAATTTTAAATGCAGTAGACTTCAAGTGTTTGGGATACAAAAGGAATGTTACATGTCTCATCAATTATTTTATATTGATTAAAATTCAAATGGTAATGTCTTAAGTACCCACAGATCGATGAAATACAGTTATTATAGCTAACTTTATCTATTATTTTTACTTTCTAAGTGACTACTAGACATTTCAAAATTGTATGGATGACTCTCAATAGATTTCTACTGGGCAGCACTGCACAAAATGATATGCAAAATGCTTATGCTAATTGTTTAAATTGTCTTCAAAATAAAATTGTGAAGTTGCCTCTTTCCAAGGTTATGACCTAGAACTCAGACAGGGAAACATTGGTGTAGACCAGTGGTTCTCAACTTTCCTGATGTTGTGACAATTTAATATCATTCTTCAGGTTGTGGTGACCACCCCAATCATAAAATTGTTTTTGTTGCTACTTCATAAGGGTAATTTTGCTACTGTAGTAAAAAATAATGTCAATATCTGTGTTTTCCAATGGTCTTAGGTGACCCCTGTAAAAAGATCGTTAGACCCCCACCCCCAAAGAGGTCGTGGCCCACAGGTTGAGAACTGCTCATGTAGACCAGTCCTTTCTCCATACATGAGTAAACTAGGAATGAGCCTTTGAAATATTTCCTGAATATCACACAGTAGATTAGGTGCCTGGGACAGTCTCTGATGAACCATATTGTCTTAGTATGGAAAGAATGTGAAGGGGCTAGAGAGATGGCTCAATGGTTAAGAGAACTAGGTCCTCTTCCAGACGACCTGAGTTCAAGTCCCAGAACCTGTAAGCGGGCTCACATTTGTCCAAAACTTCACTTCAAGGGGATCTGACACTCTCTTCAGGCCTCCATGTGTATACAGTGCACTGATATACAACCTGGCAAAAACATACATTTAAGTTATAAATAAATAAGTCTTAAAAAGATCATTCAAAAATCTATGACATAGGTGTATATATGAGGTAGTTTGGGGAGAGAAAGAATGTGAAGTTTTTAAAATATTTTTTCCAGTTCTGGGGATTAAAACCAGGCTTTCCATAAACTGGGCTAGTGTTCCATTACTCAGCCACATTACCATCCCCTCATAATTTCTTTTTTTAAAAAATATATTTATTTATTTATTATGTATATAGAAGAGGGCGCCAGATCTCATTACAGATGGTTGTGAGCCACCAGGTGGATGCTGGGAATTGAACTCAGGACCTCTGGAAGGGCCGTCGGTGCTCTTAAGCTCTAAGCCATCTCTCCAGTGCCCCCTCATAATTTCTTCAACTATACTTTTCCTTTGTTTTCATTCCTGTCTTCAGTTCCATCTTACAACTTAAAATATGATTACTGTGTTCTTGTGTCTGTACCTTGGTTTTAATTTATTTATAAGCATTCTCATTTTAATTCAACTTTAATCCATCCCCATAGTGACCTTTGAATAATGGTTGGAGTTATTTGTGATAATCTTGGTCTGACAACCTTTTAGAATTCCAGATTTCTTTATATATGGAGCTATTGGACATATTGAAAAGTAAAGGAGGAAAAACTGTAAGCCAAAACCATTTTATAATCGCCAAATCTTATTTTTTCCACAGAAGTTTTGATTTAATTTTGTTCTATTTTGTTCTCATAACATGCTTTATGAAAGAAATCTCACTGTAGACTAACTTACCTACCTTGACCTACAATTTAGTCATCAACTAAGGTTCAAAGATGACATTTTCTTTTTTCCCTGTAATATATGGTATATGCCACTAGGTGGTAGTAGGAAGTAAGAACAGCGACTTGAATCCTGGCTATGCCATTGATTAAGACAGCCACAAGGGCGCTTCTTAAATCTTCTATTTATATATAAACAGGAAATTGAACTCTGCAAAATATGACTTTTATAACTTCACCTGCATAAAGGAAAACGATTAAATGTAAAATTATTTTTTAAAAAAGCATCAGATAAAATGAATAGAAAATAAAATGACACACATGGGCAGACCTTCTCACCAATTAGCTATTCCTGTTTTGATAGCTTTGTTTGTGAGAGAGGATCTTTCTTTCTACCCAAGGCTGACTTGGAATATTCTATGTGTTTCCAGAGTATGGGTGCCTTTGTTCAGGAAAATCAGCTACTGTTTAAAATTGTCAAAGGTTTTTAATTAAATTTATTAAATGCTTTTAAGTAAAAATATTAAAAATGCACACAATACCATGTGATGGTTTTGATATAATGTTTAAACAGGTAAAACATATCCATCTCTTCACATATCACTTTCTTCCAGTAAAAATATTTCAAATTCTCTTTTCCAGTTTCATGAATACACTATACATATTTGTTTTAGTCAGTCCATTGAGCAAAAGCACACCAGGACTTGCTCTGTGTAATTGTAACTCAGAACATCTCAATGAACCTTGCCCCATCACTTCCTTTTCTCTGCCCTCCTCCATCTCTGTTAATCACCATTCCATTTTCAAGGTGTATGAGGTCAGCTTCATGCATCCCCCATATGAGCAAGGTCACGGGATACTTCCTTTATGTGCCTACTTAATTTTTACTCAACACAATGATTTCCAACCCCATCTATGCTTTCCCAAATGACTGAATTCTATTTTCCTTTGAGGCCAGATAGTATTCTACAGGAGATGTGTCACATTATTTTTCTCCATCCATCAGCTGATTGACACTTAGGTGGTCTCATTCATCTCTTGGTTACTTTGAATAATGCTGCAATGGACATGGTAGTACATATATCTCTTTGACATACTAATTCCATTTCTTTTAGATATACCCAGGAATGGGTTTTCGAGATTACTTATTAACCCTTTGTATGTGTGTGTATGTGAACGTTGGTGTGTGTTTGCTTGTATGTGTGTTGTCCTAGTCAATTTCTTTCATCCATGTTTTATAATTTGCATTGTAAATTGGGTCACCTTCTTGATTTCTATTTCCTGTAATTAATTATTAGCATATTACAATGCTACAGAAGTTTTTGTAAATTACTATAGCTAATAAATAAATTAAGCAAAGCTGAAAGTTACAAATCAGCTACTTCTAAGACCCCATTTATCACAGGGCCAGTGAAGATCTCGCCAGGCACACTTCTGAGCCTCCCACAGGGCTTGCCCAGATGTTTCTGTGCCATAATAGACTTGGTTTCTAGAAATTCCTACAACCTACTGACCATGTTAATCTACCATTTTGCTAAGCTCACATCTACTTTAAATATTTATTTTTGAATATTTCCTGTAAATTATTATTTTTTTGTACAGCCTTTAATTTTTAAAGCATAAGGAGGAATTTAAATGAACGAACGGTAGCTGAATGAGAAAGGTCGTTTTATGGGTGTTTAAATGTGTATTTCTAGGAATAAGGGAGAAATGTGCGATGATGGAGACCTGTTGGATGGAGATGGGTGCTCAAGAGCATGCAAACTAGAGGAAGGCTTCAATTGTGTGGGTGAGTCTAGGGGATTATGTCTTACTTTTAGAGATATAACTGTATTGTTTTGTGAAGTCTTAAGGGTCCCGCAGCTTATTGATAATTAAAGCAGTAACACCAAAAACTACATATATAGTAATTAAATTTTCACTTAAACCTTTAAGAAACTAAATGGAGGCACAAAAGGCTTAAAAGATTTCTTTTTGCTTATTTACCTGAAAGTTCTAGTTAGAAATTGAGCCAAAGGATTGCAGATCTACAATGCTAGACAGATTGTACTGGTCCCCACCTTGACGGTACCAGGACATTGTCTTGAGTCCTCACACATATGCCAAAATGCCAGATAAGCAGAACAATAATGTAGATTCTGCATAAAAATTAAGGTCAGGGAGTGTTCTAAGCCAGAGGAGAAGCAAGCCTCTTGATGTCTATGTTTAATAGATGAGATCATAGAGGCCAGCAGAGGGTCCTGGTGTTTCCTGTCCTGGGGAATGAGTGGTGATCATTTATAAATAGATGACGTCATATCTAAACCCTTAGTATTAGAGGTAGCACACAATGTTCCCCCTAGTTATAATGAACATATTGTGAACAGGTTCCTCAGAGGCAAACTACTTCCCTTCCCATACATTGTGATGATTGTCTAGAGTAGAACCCCATATCAAAGTCGTTTTAAGTATCAGTGCATGTCCTTGGCTCTTAAGACAATATAGCATATTACAATGTATAAAACTCATTATGGATTCAATATGACACAACACATACAGATGCTTTGGCTCTCCAGAGCCAAAGCTGAGCCAGAGAAAATTAGTATCACCTATTGGTCTGTCTCGCTACCCGCGCATCCAAACAACAGTCCATGGTGTACCATGTACTAAGTAGTATAATATTTTGTATTTAGTGCTTGTGGGGTACATTTCCCTTCTAGGAGTACATACTAGGAGTGGCTGGAGTCCAGCTTTGCTTTCAGAGAGGTCACTTCTACAAAATCCTGACATATGGGCATGCAGCTTTTGCTTACATAATTCTGGCAATGAAAAATGTACACGAAACAGACAAGTCTATTTAACAATGGCCTTACTTGTTAAAATTTTCTTCCCTCCTACTTTTCAGTTTGTAAACTGAGTCTCAGACCATCTTACCAACTCATCTAGAGGCATCCAAGGCCCCTGCCAAGCCTGCCCTGAAACTTAACTTTCCTTATATTCAATCAAGTGAGTTTTCTTACTCCGAAGCTCCAGAGGATACATTTTTTTCCTGTTTTATTTGACTACCATTCAGATATTTGAAATGCCTCTTCACTATTCTCCTTTCCAATCCAAACATCCCCTCATGTGATTAGGTTTCCAGACCTTTCCTATTTACCTCAACCTGGCACGCTTTGTCTGGTCAATGCCCAGAAAGGAATCCAATAGCCCAGATGTGGTCTGGCTGTGTGGAGTGCACAGAACCAATAACCCCCCTCTTTTGTGCACAAGTATTTGTTAATGTCACCTCTGTTTGTATCATTTCTTCTTGGTAGCCACATAGTGGTCACATACTGAAAATAAACACACATTCTCTGGACACTGTGCCATCTCCAATGCAGCTCAAGTCTCATTTAACTCAAGAACAGCACTTGAGTTGTTTCTATCACATTTGATCCTTTGACTCATATTTTCTCCGCCTTTAACTCCAGTAAGACTATATCTCAATTACTTTAACTATACTTAAATGATATATTTAAGCTTATGTTTAAGTTATTGACTGGGTTAAATTGATGTGGTATATTCCACTATTAGACATCTTTTTTGATGAATACATTTATCATATGCTAAGCGTATGATTTTACTCCATTGCTTTTCAAAAAATTAGATTGGAAAGAACCATTGGAAATGTGATTTTAAAGTGGTCTATTATTTTCTTATGGAGTTGCAAAAGACATAATGTTTTTTATTTTGTGGTTAAAAGAAAAAAACCAAGAAATAAGAAGGAGCAGCCCCTGAGTTATAGATAGAAAATATACTATCTATGTATATAATTGTTATAAATAATATCAAAGACAGAGAGAGACAGACAGCTTGCTCTTCTGGGACTCTTGCTTCAAGTGTACATGTGCTGGAAGAGAGGGTAAGGGTGCCATACATTTGATAGAGTACAGATGAAAGCCTTAAATGGGCTTAGAAGCATGTCCTGTAGAGGGTGGCTTACACTGGCATGCAGAAGTAGATTTTACCACAGAAGGGTCTTACATAGGAGGCAATTACTAAGGAACATAATAGCGGTATGTTGGTGAGCATCTGACAAACTACCAGAATATCTCTGTGGAATTTCTGTGAAGAAGAAAAAAATGAAAAAGCATGCTATAACAATGATAAATCTTAGCAATGGTTTTACTGAGTCAGTGCTGAATAGTGTGGATTTGTTTTGAATCTTAGTTCTATTTCAGTGTCCTGCTACTTTAAGTAGAAATAGGAAATTGGGTTGGGCTTTGACATTAATTGTCCTACATTTTGGTAGAACTTCATAGATGGTTTTATAAGTATATCTCAGCTTCCCACATTGAAGGAAGCCAGTTTACAAAGGAGCAGTCCTGTCCACCTTGTAGGAACTGCCCTGTGTGGAGGCCTGGAACTTCCCCCATACATTTAAATTCATCTTCTGCCATCAACCGTTTCCCCCAAATATTCCTATCTTGTTTGTCTGCTCTGCTTCAGGATGAGGTGGTACAAGGTACAAGGCTGAGGTGGGAATGGGCCCATACTGTGTAGGTCTCACTCAAACAAAGCGCCATAGATTGTGAGGGTCACTTTTCAAGCCACATGCACTTATTTAGACTTACATTTCTCATGTAGAAAACAAGCAATCATAGTAACAAGAAAACTAAAAACTTCATGGTTGTCCTAAGCTGAGAGAACTGATGCCTGTAAGGCCTGGAGTCTTCCCAACACATTTTCTCACAGTTTGAGTAGTTATGTGCTCAGACAAAAAAATCTCAGTTGCAAGAAAGACTGTAAAAAAGAATATGCTTTGATGAAGAATCCCCTTAAATAATTGAACATTTAAAAAACTATGAAGGAAATCCAAATGCATCTATATTATACTATCTATTTAAGTTTGATTTCTGCTTTTTTCTATGTCCTTTGTATTTCTAATGTACTCCCATGTTTCATTCAGCTTTACCTAAAATATCTTCCCTGGGCATGGTAGCACATGCCTGTAATTTTAATACTCAAGAGGCAAGAGGAGGAGTTCAATGCCAGCCTGGGCTACCTAGGACTCTGTCTTATTAGAAAAAAACAATACCAACAAGATAGAATCAGCTTTCTTCCTACCACCAGTTTATAGTGCATTTCCCTCTTTATCCTTCTCTCCGAAGCCCGATCTTTCCTATAACTTTATTATATTTTGCTTCTTCCCTCATATAGAGTGATCACTCTTCTCCAAGGGTGTTATGGTTAGTACTTTTGGTGGGTACTGTGCTCCCTGGTCATCACAAGATTATCTTCAGTAGGCTGGAGAAGAATTGCTTGGAACATAAGATACATAAAAAAATTCCTTAAATGTTATACATGTTTCTTGGCAGGGGAGCCAAGCCTTTGCTACAGGTATGAGGGAGATGGGATTTGTGAACCTTTTGAGAAGGAAACCAGCATCATAGACTGTGGCCTCCATACTCCTGAAGGACACTTGGACCAATGGGCTACTCAGGCTTATTCCTACCATGAAGACAAGAAGAAGTGTCCTGTTTCCCTGGTAACAGGAGAACTTCATTCAATGGCAAGTTATGTCAGATGATTGGAGTCATGACTGGTCCTAGATGCTTAGGGGGCTTGAACTTTATTAAAGATGTTAACATCCATTTTTGCCCTCACTGGGATTAGAACAAGATAACAGTAGCTGAAAAAATTCGAGATTAATCATAAAATCCTGTAACGCACATGAATACTACTTGACTTCAACAACTTTTATCCAATAACTCACGGCATATTCAAGCACCTCAAAGTTTAATACAGTTCTTTTAAACTACATTGAGGCTCTATGTGTTGGAGGATTTAGTGTAAAAGGACAAAAAGCAGCAATAAGAAAACAGAAAGTGGGGGTTGGGGATTTAGCTCAGTGGTAGAGCGCTTGCTTAGTAAGTGCAAGGCCCTGGGTTTGGTCCTCAGCTCCAGAAAAAAACAAAAAGGAAAACAGAAACAGAAAGTCTGAATTAGACAGATGGATCCATTAGTATTCCTATTATTACATGACAATAAATAAGTCACTTACCCATTTTGGGCCTTTATTTGCTACTATCTTTTGCATCTACATCTAACAGGCCAGTGTAGAGTTAACTGATATGTGTATATCAGTATATATATATATATATATATATATATATATATATATATATATAGAGAGAGAGAGAGAGAGAGAGAGAGAGAGAGTAAAAGTATGATTTGATTTAAATTAGTATTGAGGAAATGCTAGAGTTAGTTCTTAAATCAAGTGAATCCTTTCCACTGACTATCTGCCTACATAGTGGGAGATCTTGGGAAGACTTTAAGAGGCTATGTTAATGACACTGTCAAATTGAGGTTGAATATTAAAGACAAGATAAAGGGCAGTTGGCTCTTTGGGTGCCATTCCAGATGCTTTCATTGCCAAATAGACTCTTCCATCCATTGTAACAATGGGCCAAATGTCTACAGAAGCAAAAGGAAGCCCTCTGGGTATTTTAGGCCAGGATGAAATACTGTATTTTAAACTCCCACTTTGAGAAGGCATTTCTAAGTGGAGAGAGGAAGCTACTCAAGCTGCCTGTCTCAGGTGTCTCATCAAGGATGCAGGTGTCTGGATTCCAGCACCTCCATTCTTAGTTTGTAGTTTTCTTGTTGTTGCTACTAATATGGCTGTTGCTCCTGTAAGCATGAAGTCAGCGGGTGTGTGTGTGTGTGTGTGTGTGTGTTACTGGGGATTGAACTCAGGGTCTTGCACAGTCAGTAAATGCTCCCAGAACCTTGCTATCAGCTGTTAAGAGAGGAAGAAGAAAGCAGGTCAAAGGGAAGTTTGTGCATGCCAGCTGAGTGTTTGGTCATGTTTATTGGGAAAATGGCAAATTTTCTGGAAGCTCTATACTGTAGATTATCACCCATATCTCATGGTCTATTTAATTATCCCTATTTGTGGGAAACATTGAGGAAATGAACATTTACATAACTGGATAACTTGGAACAAAATTGATGTTCGTTAATGAAAAGGTGATGGGCAAGAAGATACAATGAGGCAACTAGCCTCTTCTGCCACACTCTCTTTGCCAAGTCTTGGCATCCTTCTCCTTCTAGTTCTGGTGCCCAGTGGCAAAAAGCCAGGAAAGTTGGCAATTCTGAGTTCATGACAGTTCTCTGAAGTGGCTTTTAGTCTAGCCTGAATGTCTTCTCTAAGTGAAGTAGGAGACATTTCCTGAAGTTCTGCTTCTTGGAATTTCTACCCAGCCAAACACTCCCTGCCTGCCTGATTCAGTAAGCCTCCCTCTTGGGCCAGTTGCTGATTGATAAGATCTGACCATCACTCTGGAAAGACTTGCAAAGTGAATCCTTAGATCAGTCATCTAAAGTGTACCAGAATGATTCTTTGGGCAAAACCCCATGCTGACAGTGGAGAGAAAGTTGTCCTTTGTGTTTTCTACCCTAGGAAGATACATCTTGAGGGTTATATGAATTGTTTTTGTTTGTTTGTTTGTTTTTTGCATTCTAACTTCTGCATCTAACAGTGTGATCATTAGGAATAAGAGAGAAAAGTAGGCTTTGTGTTAAAGAGCTCCTGACTTTATTTACCTCCTGCACTCCACACTTAATTTAGGATTGAAATTGCTTTTCAGATTTGTACTTCACATTATCCAGACTTACCCCCGAGTCATCTTTCTCTTGGATGGTTTCCTTGTGCCTTCAGTTTGAAGAAAGCCCAGGATGAAGGCAGTGAGCAGTCTGAAGATAACCTGCAGAAGGACAATGAAATTTGGCTCGAAGTAAGTGAGCCGAATGTCTGTTTATAAAGCCTGCAAATAGGGATGCACATATGTACATGTGTATGGGTAAAATTGGACATTTGACTGATTTATTAGAATTATTATTTCTGTTATCGCAAAGTATGTATAGCTTGAAATTATTTTCATCTTTCTTTGAAGTTTGGACTTCCATATAAATAATCACTCTAGAAAATTAACATGCAAAATTAGAAATGGATAACTCACATACATTTTAGTTATGCATATATGGGAAAGTAAAAATAACAGAGCTTCCTTTTGACTCTTTAGTTCACTATTACTTAAAACATTGGCAATATAGAGGATCAACGTGTTACATTTCTTTGCAAAAGTCTCAGAGATACCAAGGCAATTTTACCTTTGCTTGCCTTTTTCTTATGTGACTTATATGACAGAACTAGCATTTTTTTATGACTTAGTGAATTTTTTATGCCTTGCTTATATTGATATTCATAGACCAGCTCCTGACAATTCTTCTTCACTCTTTTGGTGTACACTAAACACCCCTGACAGTTCCTTTAGCATGAACTTGTTCCTTTATATTGATTCTTCTAGGAAGTCTTGTTCTTTTTGTCAAAACTACATTCCCTACTTCCGGTGACAACTTCCCCTTCACTGAGGTCCTCTACCTGCATGACTGGACTTTTGAATCGCACAATTCTTAGAGCTGGTTACTTCTTCCACCACACCATTGGCCATTGACTGGATTTCTGCTCTCTGCACTATCATTTTTCTTTGATGCATTTTCATCTTGTTAATTTTCTTCTTTTGAATATCCATTTGGTCAGATTTTCATATTTATCACTGGTGAACAATTTGAAATCACAACATGTGTATTGTTGTCTGTGTAACCCAAATAAAAGGTTCATTCGGGCAGTGAGTGAAAAGAGAAAGGACCATCAATATAAAACAGTTCTGGTCACTAAGAGATTCACATTATTAAGCCACATTAAAGTCATGACTAGCAGTGATGGGATTAGTTTACAGGTCAGAATTCAAACCCATTACTTGTGTGGAGATTTGTTGTTGTTGCAAGACTGGCAGTGAAATGTTTACTCAGTTGCTATTAATATATTATATCAACTTGATTTGAGTCATATTGGTGAGTCAGTAGTTTTAGTTAAACTAATTTTATGGCCATGATTCGTAGATATGTCGACTATGCATGTTGGAAATTGCCATGATGTATCTTCAAATTCCTACATCTTTTTTATAAATTACCTTCTTAACTAAAAAGTGTGTCTTTTTATCTCTACTAATCCCTGTATATTCCTATTTTAATATAATATTTTAAAACACACTTATCAGAATCACTTTAATGTGCTTTTGATCCCATCATTCTCTTAGTGACCCGAACTGTTTTATGTTGTCTGTCTTTTCTCTTTTCACTCACTGTCTTCTCTCTTCTATCATAATGAATGAAGCATTAACTGAACATCAGACACTGAACACCTTGCAGAGATATTGGCTGACACTATCTATATTTCAAGATAGCTTTATTGGGACATGTATAAAGGTTTAGGAAATATTTTCTCAATTAAGTAAGCAATTTTAAAGACGATTACCTCTGTTCTTATTTCTGTGAGCCCCAGTCCATTTTTTCAGTTCTTTTCATTGTTCTAAGAAATTCCCCGTGCAAAGTTTGAACTGGGTCCTCTAACTTGAAAGCCTCCAACATCCATTCCATGTCTTCAGAAGTGTGTGCCTGCCAAGGACCCCTTCAGAGTGAGCCTGTTTCTGGCCAGTCTTTGCTCCACTTACGCTCTTACTCCACACTGCTTTGCCTATTAAGAACATTTTGGAGACACAGAATGTCCAGTCCCTTTTAATGGAATTGCATTCCTTTTGAAATATTGAGCTATTGAGTCCTGACAGATTTGCTTGTTCTCAAACATTGTCATCAATCATCATAATCAATCATCATCATCATCTTCTCTATCTTATTAATTTGTACTTTTAAAATCTTCCTGCTAGAGCAAACTTTTTGTTTGGCTGTAAGCTACTCAATTATATTAATAAACAGAAATCTCAACCTGAAACTCTCTTAATACCCATCAGTTAACCACTTCTTGTAGTTTAGGTTTGTATACTAATCCTGCTCAACAAGAAATTTAAAAGAAGAGCCTTCATATTAGAGCAATCTAATCAAAGGTTACATTAGTGTGTAAAGTGTGCTATAAAACTCGATTTCATGAACCCATATGGTACCAAATAAATTATATTTGAAAATAAGATATATTAAACAAAATATTTAATAGACACAGCAGAATTTCTGGCCCTTTACTCTTTATTTTAGTATAATTTAATCTTGATTTGATACACAGATATGATTTGTATGCAGTGAATCAGAGACAAATTTATTGCATGAGTGAAAAACAACGGTACTGAAAAACATTAGTTTTGAAAACATATTTCCAAAATGTTTTATTTGCTCACATGCTACTTGCCAAAATAAAAGTTCTGTCATTTCAGCCAATTTTACTGAGGTAACAATCTCTTGCTCTTCCTTATTCTAATCTTCAACCAACAGAGCAGGAACAGAAGAATTTTCTTAGAGAGCATATAGTATAAGTCTTTTATTATTTACAACATAAAGCATATTTTAAAGTCATCTATGGTTTGCAAAATGCATATTCTTAGGTTTTTTACTGGTATCCTTACAAATCTCTGTGAGCAACAGGAGAGATGTTCCTCTGTTTCACAAATGAAGGAAGCATCCAGGCTTTGAAGTACTCACCACTAAGGAATAAAATGGTAATCAGGAAGCTCATATTCTCATGTCTTGACAATAATCTCATGAGCTCTCCCAACGCCCCACAACTCTGTTGCTCATTATTATGAAGCACCTTTAGTATGCCAAACCCAGAGCTGACCACTGGAAATTTGTAGAGCAGAGCAACAGTAGGAAGAAAGCAAAACCACAGGTGGAGATGGAAGGAAAGGTGCCCTCCCTTGTTTTATCGCATTTCTTCTACGGTTTTTGAAAGACTGTGGATCAGTGAATCTGGGTGAGAGGATTCATTCAGTGCTTTTTGTAAACTTACATACATTAGCAGGTGAGTCCCAGAAGGCATGGTTTCCTCAAGAAAATACTTTGAATGTAAGTAATGTAGGAAACAAATGAGACCATTTGAGATGCAGACACACAATAACCACTTGCTTGGTTCCCAGGGGGCGAGTCACCATGTGCAAAATCATGTATTCTTGTTGGTGTCTATGGTTCTAAATGGTCTCCAGTTTGAAATGGTTAGCAGTCCTAACAGAAACTAGCACATGTTCACAGTATTTTAAATATCAGGGTCTCCTACATCAGTTGTAAATTATGGACCACTGCCTGGAAATTCTTTCTGCACAAGCCTAAAGGCCATTAACCACAATTTCTTTCTTTTCTTTGTTTGGTATCAACTAGCTAAACACTGAACATGAGTCCCTAAGAACATGAAATATGTATTTAATTGATTAGATTTCAAATGAGTATCCCTAATACCATAGAAACAGGGAAAAACACGCTTGTTGCAATGTATTCTGTTCCACATAGTATTCAGTTTACACACTTTAAAATGATTATTTGAAAATTCAGAAATGTTAAACGTTTCAATGATATAACTAGTAAAGGCATAGATAAGATTAAAATTCAAATCCAGCACATCCCAAAGTCTGTGGTCCTTCCTACACGTTTTCTATGAAGAACCAGTTATAAAATATTTTAGGTTTATTGGCCACACGACCCATATCGTAACTGCCTAACATGGCTATTAGTATGAAGGTAGAAAGTATGTAAATGTATGTATATAAATTGTATTTTTGAAAACAGAACTTCAAATTTTATATACTTTTCATATTTTATTTGTTTTTATTTTCAGCTATTTGAAAAAAAAATATGTGTCTTAGATCACAGTCATATGCAAATAGGAATTGGGTCAGGATTGGCCCATGAACTGTAATGTGCTAACCCCTTCTCTACACCATGTTTCTAAGTTACTACTAAAGATATCCATGACTGTTTATCTTATTTCAGCACTGTGTTAGTTAGGCTTTTGTTACTGTGACAAAATGCCTGATGTAAACAGTTTAATGTAAGAAGGGTTAATTTTGTTTCTAGATTGAGAGCTTTTGGTTCATTTTGGAGCTGAGGGAAGGTGTGGTAGAACAGTTCACACAGAGACAGAAAGCAGAGGGATAATGTCTATGATACCAGCTTCCTCCTGTTCTGTCTTTTATATCCTCAGTGACCTAGCACATGGGTTGTTGATGGCATCCAAATTCAGGGCAATTCTATTTTTTTCCAGTCAGTCGTTGGTGGAAAGATCCTCACAGCTATATGCAGTGGTATGCTTTAATCTAAATTTCTCAACCCAAGCAAATTGACAATCAAAGTTAAGTCTTACACATCATGACAAAATGCATGAACAAAAGTGTATGATTGTGTGTGTCTACATGTTTATATGTATGCTCATATATGTAAGTGCACATGCACACATGTGCTTATTTATGTGGAGACCATATGTTGGTGTCAGCATGTCCTCCTCAGTCACTCTTCACATTATTATTATTTTTTTTATAGAGTGTCACTAACTAAACCTGACCTCACCAGTTCTGCAAGGCTTCTTGCTGTCCAATGAGCTCCAGGGATTCTCCTGTCTCTATTTCCCCAGTTTTTGAATTACAGATGTGCACTGCCACACCCAGATTTTCAAATAGGTCCTGGGGATCTGAACTCAAGGCTTCATGCTTGTACAGCAAACGCTTTCATGACTGAGCCACATCTCCCATCCTAGCATCTGCTTTTAAGTCTCCTTAATAAACACTGCTCCATATGAGCAATGCATTTGTATTTTGAAAGAACCCAAAGATGAAGAAATTACCATTTTCAGCCTGTAGTTACATATATGGCAGTGGTAATGTTTACACTGATGTTGTGGAAACAGAGTATCATAAAACATGTGCTACAAATTCAATAAAATACAGCATGGATTTGAAATGTCTTGATTCAACACAGGACATTTAGCTTAGTTTTTTTAATTATTATTATCATAAACATTAGTTTGTGAGATAAAGCTGAATTTTCCTATTTTTCTCACCTTCCATATCTCTCCACACACATGCACACACAGCTTTACTCTTTTTAGTTGTCACAGAATGCTTTCTGTGTAGGAACATGCCAGGATTTTCATGTATCTATAATTTCCAGGAAGAAGGTTATACTTTTCCTCCTCTGTCTCCCTGGTAAATACATAATTCCCTCCGAAGATTTAACTCAAGGATTGTTTTGGTTACAAACCTGAAGCTTTCATGACTTTTTCTCCCAAGCCCTAGATGCCACAATCACACTTGCTCCTCAGTACATCTGTCTTCCATAGTGTCTGCACACTTCACTGTTCTATTTCTATTTCATTATTTATCCTACAAACTGTATAGAGCTTGTGGGCAGAGGCGATGGGTACTCCTGGACATATGTCACAGACTGAGACCAAAGCCTCCTGTGCTATTCAAAAATGTTTGGTGATTGCCAAGTAATGATGGGGTGTTAGAGCTTGCCACATGGGAGCATTTGATAGACTGAGGACACAGGACAAAAGTGCACAAGGAGGATTGTGACTTGTGACAAAGAAGAGGTGGCAGAGTCTGGAGATGGAGGCAAGCATTTTATCTTGCAAAGACTGCAAAGACTGCCTGGCTGTAGTCTAAGTGAAAATCACAGCAAAGGAGATTTCCAATGGTGGAAAAAAAAATCCATAGCTGTTCTTTGATGTGGCATATAGATTCTCTAGAAAGCAAATTCCAAGATGTAATTCAGTATTCAGGAGATTTATTAAAGAGTGGCTTAGCAATCAGCTTCTGTGGGACAGCAGGGGAGGGAGTATGAGTGGGTAAAAAGAGAAGCTGGACGATATCAGTGATAGCTTCACAGGAAGCCTCCTGTGTTTTCACAAAAGACAAAGCAACGGGGAGTGGAAGACGCTGCTAAAAATCCTTACACTATCCTTGGGATAGTGAGGTTATTTGAATGAAGATTGGAGCAAGTTAGAGATACACATGATAAGCTGGAGATCAATCATGAAAGTACACATGTATACAAGTAGCTGAAGGTAAAATGTCAAGAGAACAAATGAAATAAAAATTACTTAATTCTCCAACAAAAAGACAGTGGAAGAGACACCAGGATCCACAAGATTTATCCAAAACAAAAGCCAAGATGATGGGCTTAAATCCAGCTAAATCATTTGTTTTATTAAGTAGAAATTGTTTCAGAGAGCCACAGAAATACAGATCATAATTTTTAGATCGTATACTGTTGACAAAGCATACACGTTAAATGTAGAAAAACAAGGAGATTGAAAATAAAAGGGTGAAAAATTATATACTATGGAAATTATGAGCACAAAATAATTATGTATTGTGGTAATATCTGGTAGAATAGACTTCAGTAACCAGAAAAATAATAAATGGTCAATTTATGAGAACAACTGGCAACCTTGTGAGAAAATTAAGTACTTAAAATTTTATCCTCAAAAACAAATGAATTGAGAATTTGACAGATCTAATGGAGAAACTGCAAAATTCTAATTCAAAACTACAGATGAAGTTTTCATCACTCACCTCCTTAATAATTTATACAATAAGTAGATTAAAACAAATCAGGACAAAAATGTAAGATTTCAAAAGGATTATTAAATATCTTAATCTAATTGATATTTGTAGACACATTACTTTCAATAACTGAAAACAGTATATTGTGTTCACCAAACTAGAGCACCATAAAACAAGTCTCAAGGCATTTATGATTAAAATCATATGGAGAACATTTTTTCACCTCAATAATAAATACTAAGCTGAAAGGGAATAACAAATTACCTTTAAATCTATAGTTGTTTTTTTGCAATGAAATAGTATTACTAAATAATCTGTAGTCAGCCCGACATGTCTCTAACACCCGTAACCCCAGCAGTCAGGAGACAGACACAGGAGGGTTGCTATAAATTGCTGATCAGTTTGGGCAACTTGGTGTCAGGTCAGCTTAAGTTAAAGGAGATTCTGTGTCAACAAACAAAACCAAAACCAAAACCAAAACCATAAAAAAAACCCCTCAAAATCTAATCTGTGGGTCAAAGAATGCTTTATGATGGAGATGAATAAACATTTGACTGAAAGGGTACTGAGAGCTATGTGGGGGTTCGTGTTTGAAGCTTAGGCATGCTTTCAGGGGAATTTACATCTTGAAAAATCTATATGCTATTACCAAAAGATATAAAGTCAGTAACCAGAGTTTTTCCCTTTTGTCATTAGAGAAATGACAAGTTAAACCAAAATAAATATAAAGAGTAAAAATAAGTGGACTAGAAAATGACCCAGTATTTCTACTACATCATTATTAGTTGTTCTTCTCTAGACATGAATTCAGCGAAGTTAGAATTTTCCTTTATACTTCATGAGATACGAAAGAAGCTAAATGGAAAACATGGAAGAAGTAAGTTCTATTTTCTCACAAATTGAATCAACACCTGAGAATAACCTAAACATCATTTCCTGTGGTATCAGTTCATACGGGATTAATAAAAAATGAGTGTTTTCCTCAATTTAAACAGCTACCAATTAAAGGTCTGATTGAAGAAAATATCTAATTCTGTTATCAAGTGGCAGTGACAGAATAATTAGTATAAATATGAAAAGAGACAGGACAAGACCATGTGAGGAAGTGCCACCAAATGATCCAGTGAGGGCTTGACCAAACGAGTGTGGACTTGGCCTGCAGGGAGGGAGACTCTCAGGTGAATCTTAGTCTATATCTTGAAAGTTCATGTAATCCCCATTTAAAAACAAAACAAAACAAACAAACAAAAAACCAAGATCTTCAGTAAAGAATTACAATGCTGAATTTCATGATTTTTTTTTTCCCAAATAGCAAAGCATGTCAGTTGTAGTGATTTTAAAAATGAAGAGAGCAGATAGGTGAATGGACCAGGAGGTTCAGAAATATGCCAAAGGATGTTAGCAAACATGTAAACACATGCTTTCCAGTGGGTGCTGAGCAGATGGTGTGAATGAGACCTGTTGTCACATACCCTTGCTGGGGCCTGGACTTATCAGTCACCCAACATCAGTCAGCGGAAAAAATGATTTCCTATTTTTGTCATGTTTTTCATTTTTTTCTTACCATCCCTTTATGCAATAATGGCCGATCATTTAGTACTCCTTTTCTCTTTAATTCACAGAATAGGGGCATTCATTCATTTTTCTCCCTGTGTTTAGAATGATGTTTTTCATTTTCTTATGTTAGAGTTTTAGTTTTGCCTTTCACACTTTTGCCTTTTATCATACTTGTTTTTTTTTGCATGTAGTATATTATTCATATTACTTTTATAGAAATGTGACAAGTTAATTAATTTCTCTAATAGTATCCATTGAAGCATTTATTCTTGTCTTGTTTTATAACATGACACCAATTGTATACCAACTCCTAGGTAATGCATGCATGAGTCAGTGAAGTGATCTTAGATGTTGGTTTTACATGACATTTTTAGTGTACTATTGCCTTTTATTGGCAGATTTTACTTTTGACTTTTGTATTTAGATTTGTATATGGAATTCATTTATATATTTCCTTTTGGATATATACATCCCCACATCTGACAGAGGGCTGATATCCAGAATATATAAAGAACTCAAGAAATTAGACATCAAAATGCCCAACAGTCCAATTAAGAAATAGGATATAGAACTGAATAGAGAATTCTCCACAGAGGAAGTTCAAATGGATGAAAGACATTTAAGGAATTGCTCAACATCCCTAATTATCCGGGAAATGCAAATCAAAATGACTCTGAGATACCACCTTACACCTGAGTGGCTAAGATCAAAAACACAGAAGACAGCTTATGCTGGAGAGGATGTGGAGCAAGGGGAACTCTCCTCCACTGCTTGTAGGAATGCAAGCTTATACAGACACTTTGGAAATCAATAGGACGCTTCCTTAGAAAATTGGGAATCCATCTCCCCCAAGACCCAGCTGTAGCACTCTTGGGTATATACCCAAGGAATGCTCAATCATACCACAAGGGCATTTGCTCAGCTATGTTCATATCAGCATTGTTTGGATATACAGTTTTTTTTAACTCCTCATGAAAGTGGTAATATGATTTTACTCATTTTTTTTGTGTTTGGAAACCTCTCATGTAAAACTAGGATTATCTCTTCCCTCAAAATTCAACAGAGCACACCTAAAAACAAAAACAAAAACAAAGAAAAACCTCAATTCAGGGCTTATTTGAGGGAAGACTTTTAATTGCGATTTGAATTTTTTTTTTAGTTTTAAAAATACATCCATGTCTCTATTTCTTTTCTAGCTTTGGACTATTGGGTGTTTGTGTGAAATTATCAATTTATTCTACATATTTAAATGTAGTGCTGATTCCTGTTTGCAATGTGCTCTCATTGCTTTTCCATTTCTAGCCATACTTACTGTATCTTTAGCGATACATGTTTTTGAATGTTGCCTTCATTACCTGTGAGATTTGTCCACCCTCCTGGTGTCTTCAGAAGCAGTTCTTGGTTTCCTTCAACTCTCTCTTTATGCTTCTTTCTTCCACTTCATTGGCTTCTTCCTTTCTTGCTATCACATTTTATTTATATTTATTTATTTATTTTTTTGCCTTGGTTCTCTGGATTTACACCGACATTCTTTCTTTTGCCTCCCAGTGCCTAGCTTGGTTAATTTATTTTTGGCAGTGGGTAACTTTTCTTTCTATTTATAATTACTACTTTAATTGTGTCTCATAAATCTTGATGTATAGACCTCTTGTTACCATTTGATTCTGAGGATTTTGTAATCCTTTATGATTTGTTTTTATAACTTTAGATTTTTTTTATATAATTGTGTTTGTTTACACCATTGATTTTTCAGAACATAACAACTTTTTATTGTGCCAGCTGGGATATTAATAGAGGGTGTTTTTTTCTCCTCCCTTTGGCCCTATATTTTATTAGTAAATGGCAAGTTTTTATTCATTTAAGAATTAAGTGCCAGTCCATAATAAGCATTTGTCAAAAGATGTCAATTATTCTTAGTTTTCTCTCTTAGGTTCACAAATATCTACAAAATTCTTTCATCCTTTTTACTTTGGTTTTGTGTTCCTGATTACTTGTTCTTTTTCTCTTGATTTTTTTGCTCTGCTTATAGTACATTCTTTAATTTCAAATTGATAAATTCTTTTTTTTTTTGAGCTGAGGATCGAACCCAGGGCCTTGTGCTTGCTAGGCAAGCGCTCTACTACTGAGCTAAATCCCCAACTCATCAAATGATAAATTCTTATTTTTAAGTTACTAACAAATACAATATGCCTATATTTGCAGAGTACACTGAAATCTTTTGATGTATTGTGAAACAGTCACCACAGACAAGCCTGGTCAAGGGCATCTATGTTTCTAATACGTGGCTGCAGGGGGGAAAATGAAGTCTCTAGTTGAATTTAGGTTTTAGATACACAGCAACCAATACTTAAAATCAATATTTTCACATATTGTTTGGGTACACTAAAACAAAAAGTTATTATGCGTCAGATATTTCAAGTTAAGCAGACATCCTATATCTGTGTTGAGTTCACTAAGCCTGACAGCTCTTCAACATTTTTTAAAGCCAGTCAGATGTTAATCAGGTATTTGGAAATTATTTCAACTATCCTAGAAGCTGTCCACATCTCATTGCTTGACCAAAAGTAAAAAGTACATGTATGTAAGGTACTGGGACTGATCACTACTTTGAGTATTTGGTCAGAGTAAAGCTCACGAGATCCTATGTGAGATGGTGAGACTATTTACTAGTGATCTGACTTTTTAGTCTAAACTAGAAATAGAACAATAAATTGGTAGGTGCTTTAGAAATTGGAAGAAGACACGTACTACAAAGAATGATATTGTAACTTCTGTTATTACTTAATCTAGCAAGTAACTTTTGTAAACATGTCATTTCTCTGGGCATCAGGTTTCTTTTGAAATTTCTTTCAAATGAGGTGTTTACATGATTGCTTCCAACTTTGCATTTATATGTAAACTTGACAATGAATTGTTTTTTAAATGAAATAAGAAAATAGGATGAATGATAGTACAATCATGGACTACTAATGGCCAAAGTGAGGACAGAGCCATTAGTGGGTATCTCCAAAACCTCAACCTAAGAAGTATGTCTGCTCCAAGAAGCCTTGTAGGAAATGTGGAACCTCAGTTCTACTAAGAATTTGCATTTTAGCAAGGTCCTTGACAGTTTGCATGCACATTGAAAATCACTGCTACAGAGGATTGTTATCTCACCATTGAGTGAAATAGTAGATGTTAAAAATGATTCAAATCTACCTCCAATTTATCAAGTGGAAACTCGCTAACAACATTTTATGCTTAACAGAACAGACAATTTTCTGAAGTGCATTGGGATTATTTCTCTATGCATAATGGAGACTTATAAAAAGTAATTATCTTCAGAAGAAAATTTTCAGTTGCTAGGAACGTTACCATGTGGATTCTTGCATGCCTTAGGAATCCTGAAGGAGCAAAGATGTGCAAAGTGTGTATATGATTTTCATTTCCTTCAAAAGCTAACATAGGGCACTAAACGGGAACTTCCCATTCCAGTTTATTCCTTGAGGGCAAACCTTTTTTTCCCCTTTCCTATTTGATTGTTACTAATCTAGAATGCAACTGATTTTATATGGAAACATTTGCTTGTTCCAAGCAGAGTAACTTCACACACTCTAAGCTCCATAAACATCTGGGGCATCCATTATTTCTAATGAAGAGTGGACACTTGCCACCTGGGCCATGTTCCTATTCCCTCTCTTATTTTGGTTTCTAAGAGGACATCTCTATCTGGATTCAATAAGGACTGTTTCTATCTGTATTCCATAACATCTTTCCTTGTTTTCAGGCTTTATCTTTGGAATGTTCCCTGGGATTCAGGATCTGAACTGAAAATCTATATGCAGAAAGTTTACTGAGAGCTATTGTTGGTGTCAATGAGTAGGGGAGTAAAAGAACTAAGATTAGTGAATGGGAGTGGTGGGAAAATTGTGTCAGAATCATGGGAAAGCTTGTAAAGGCTCTTAAGAGTAATCTCACTGTATTACTCAGTATTACCAAATGTTACTTGACATGAACTTCCTGCCCCCCGCCCCATACACATACACTCTAAGATCGTGGCATGGCCCTGTATGAGGAGGTCCCCAAAAGGGCAATTTCTAGAGAGACATTACTTTGTACTGAGTGCCACAGTCATAGAAGGGGTGACGTGGGAGACACACCACAGCAGCAATGACTACAGATGTGGTTCTGTACCTTCCTGTTCCTCTTTTGAAGTCTCATAAACTCATCTAGCAGAGCCTTTGCAGACTCAGCCTTGTCTAGAATGAATTTGAGAAAATGATCTAGATGGCATTGCTCTGGTCATCTGAGTAGATCCTCACTTCTTCCACTGACTTGCCAAAGCTTACATTTTTGAAAGTTTAACCATGAGTTGTGGGAGCCATGAGAGTACACATAATGATAAGTTGCTCTGACTCTTATATAAATGGCATTGTATAAATTCTCAGTGGTTATAGTCTGCATGGTACCATAGAGGAATAAATAAGCAGGACATCATCTAGATTCTGATTAATACCAAGAGGAACGGGAGCCTAGACATGAGAAGGGAGTCTAACAGGCTCAAAGGTCCTATCATTTTGTGTCAAATTCTAAATCTGGATTCAATCTGGAAAACTCACTGTCTAGAGTTTAGTCGCCAAATAAGCCCCATTTTTCTATTAGATATAAACTTCAGGGAAGATCCTTTGCAACTTGGAGTTAATTTTTGCCTCATCAAAGCTTCTGGTTAAAAAATTATTGATTTTTCACCTACCAAAGCATACATGGTTCAGCCAATAGTAAAAGTAATTGTATTCTAAGTTTGGGTGGGCCTTGTTAATCTACAAGTGGTTTTTAAAGATGCCTAAAACTGTATGAAGCTTTTTATGTTCACTTGACTTCACAGATGGAGAGGGAATCCCAAAGATCAATACATTTGGGGGAGAATCTATAATTTCCCACTTATCTAAAATTAGAAACATGTGAGCCTCTAAAGTAATATTGAATGGAAAACTTGGAAAGCCACCATCTTACTGTGTACTGTTTACCTGGGGCAAAGCCTTGTTTCCAGTTCCACAAGCAAACCTTTATGTGCTGAGGATGCCATGTTAAAAATCTCCGGTAGTAATAAAAGCCTACTGAGTTTGGTGAGGACTCTAGGAAAACATGTCCTCATGCTCTACAAACAGCAGACAGTGCCTGCCTGCTTTCTTCTCACCCAAGGCATCTATTTTCCCTCTGGAGAAGTGCCTTAGATGAGTGAGGATGAAATGGTGTGGGGAAAAGTCAGGAATTACCCAGAAGCATTTTAAATGTGATTCTTTTTAAGTCTGTAGTATAGTGTCAGGGTCTGTTGTCCAGTCACCACAACACAGGGTGACCTGTATGTTGAAACGTTTGACTCGAGTATATATTGCATCCATGTTAGGCAGGCAGTCTAGAGATGGGTTCTACAATTCTCATTAGAGATGGTATCTCTCAATCTTAACTCTTCTTCAATGGACAGCAATTGGGGTTAAATTTGGGAGTTCATATATAGTCATTGAATAAAAAGCAGCTATGTTGTCTCTCTATCTCCCTCTGTTTCTGTCTGTCTCTCCCTCTCATGAGCATCTACCTATCTCTATCTGTTATAACCCTGTCTCAGTATTTTCTCTGTCTTGCTCTACCATCTCCCTCTTCACTATTCATCATCCATCTATTGAATTCATGTATCATCTATCTTCTATCTTATCCATCATTGTCATTTCTGTCTATGTATCTGCTTTGTTTTCTCTTTGTTTCAAAGTTCTTTCTGAAAAATTCTTTTGATATTCCTCTACCTTGAAAGTGTTCTTTAGACTTCAAAATTGTTCACATTTCTGAAAGATGCCATCTTCTTTCTGGGATTTAGCTGTAGCTCTTCATACTTACAAGAGCCAAGTTCAACTAGTTTTATGGTGTTTGTGCATGACTTGGGATCTATACAGAATCTATCAGGAACTCAAATATTGACAGTGTCTATGGAACCTAAAAATAGAGAATCAATTCACATTTCCAAGAGTCAATTTATAAAAGCACATGGAATATTTTTGGACTGTACATTTTAGAAGAGGATAATTTTCTGTATATACTAAAATATAATATATATTTAACTTTAAATTTTTTATTCTTTCTGTTTTTGTCCTGTTTTGTTTTGTCTGTTTTGTTCTGTTGTACAAAACTGGATAAGGTGTATTTCTTTGGGGGAAATAAGAATGGTTGAACATGGAGTCCTTAATGTTCATAGGTATTATCTTGTCTGCTTCTGTTTGATTTCACTTAATCTACCTAATATCCATGTGATATAAGTAATATCTCTATTACTAGCTATGGGAATGAGGAACCCCAGCTTCAGACCGAAGTAGATTGCTTATGTTTGTATAGCTAGCAAAGACATGTCCAAGAGGCAAATGCAGGGCATCTGCCAGGTTCTCTGTCTCTCTGTCTTTCTCTCTCTGTCTCTGTCTCTCTGTCTCTCTTTCTCCAAACAGTGAATCTTGATTTCTCCTTATGTGAACTCGGGTTGATAATGCACATATGTGGAGATTCAGGCTGATCTCTGCTACTGAGATGCAAATAGTTGTGAGATAAAACATATACTTTTTATGCTTCTAGTTGCTGCTGTGAGATATACTCAAGATTGAGAATTAAACTCACCATTCTTCCCTGCATCTCTGTGAAGGAAAATGCCTCAAACACAGCCACCCATAAACTGATCAAATCTCGTCTTTCTGCCTCTGTAACCCAACAGTTCTCTACCTTGTATGCCCCTTATAAGTCTCACCTGTGGTTTTCCTGCTTCCGCTGTGGCCTGGAAGTCCTGCTATAACCTCTCCCTACAGAGCATGACACAGAGGTAGTGCCATTAGAACAGGCTTGAAGCTTCCTGGTGATTTGGTATTCCAACTGCCACAGAACAGAAGTCTATGTTGTTAAGAGACACAAACTACATAAGAAGGTTTGGGTATAGACCCTCAGGACAGAAAAGCCCACGCCCACCATAAATCCTACCTCTGCTCCCTAGTTTGGGATGGCTGGAAGACTGAGGTGCCCTGTGTTTTGCAGAAGCCACCTCACTCCTCAGTTCTGAGGGCTTCTTGTTTCTGGCTCAGGAAATGAGCTGTCTTCCAGTCTCAGGTCTCTGTTGTGGCACATGGAAAGGAAGAGGCTATGGGGAGGTCCCAGGAGGCTTTGATGTCATTTCGCTACTGGGGTCAAGTGCTTTGAGCTAGACTCTTGTTTTCCTTCAGATGGTTTTATGTCTAGCCCTTGGCCATCCAGGGATAGAAGACTTCATTTTCATTTTAGAAGCTGTAACCTATGCGACTGGGTGTTTTTGAAGTTATAAAGGAATATTTATTACTTCAAAGAAGGGAAATGAAAAGAGAGTAGGGGAGACACTGTGGAAAGAGAGTGAACCTGGAATTTCCCACAAAGGTGGAAAGGACGAAGGGAAATCTGTGCTGCCTTGACCACTGAGAATCGTAAACTCGCTCTAATTAAGGCAGCAGTGCTAGTGAACACTATAAGCAAGCTGCCAGGAACTGGGAAACCCGAGTCTGTCCACAAAAAAGAATTCTTGTTAAAATGGAAAACATGTTTTTAGTCTTCTCACTACAGAGGAGGGCCCTGGAATTAGATGTTCTATGTTCTTTGCTGGAACTACATCGTGTTTAGAACCCAAGAAAAAGCCACAATGGTCATCCCTGAAGACATACATACAAGTAACATTACAAAGACTGAGTAGGTGGTACACACACACACCCACACACCCACACCCACACCCACACCCACACCCACACACACACACACCACACACACAGAGAGAGAGAGAGAGAGAGAGAGAGAGAGAGAGAGAGAGAGAGAGAGACAAAACAATGACTAGGATGCTATTATAGAATCTGACATATATACATATGTATATATGAAAAAAGAGGTCATGAATTAATAGCTAGCAGGAGTATATGAGAGTATTTGGAGGGAGAAAAGAAAAGGGAGAATTCATGTATAGTATTGATAGTATAATCTCAAAAATTGAAATTAATATTTTTTTAAATGCGCAGCAAACTCTGTTAGGTCTAGATACTAAGAATGTAACATCCATGTCACAGCAGAGAAATTTAAGGGTCATTTTCAGTGGAAATTAGAAGTGATGTTCAGGTATATGAAATAAAACAATAGTACAATTACTATATTCAATAAGTCCAGTGTGGAAAGCAAGCATACAATCTGAATTTTTAGCAGTAGCTAGTGGATGGCGATAGTCCATCCCTGACCCTTCAATATGCTTTATTTCCTCTTAAAAGATTCCAAGGGACAAAGTTTTCATAGTTTACTCTGAAAGGCTATTGTAGAGTCTGCCTGCCTGTCACCTCAGAATATGACATATATACTACTGAATTTTTCTTGCTTCAGAGTTGGCTTGTTTCAAGCAAGGGGCAGATACCTAAGCCTGAGACACAAAGGAAGCTGCACAAGAAGCTTGTCATATTTTAACCTCAAAGACAACAGATTGTGTGATAGTGGCTGTCTTAGTCCACTGTCCTAGTTGTCCTTTGCTGTGAAGAGACACCATGACCAAGGCAACTCTTACCAAAGAAAGCCTGTGCCTGGCTTGAGCTTTTTAAAATCTCAAAGCCCACCCCTAGTGTCACATTTCCTCTAACAGTACCATACCTCCTAATCTTTCTAATCTTTACAAGAAGTTCTACTCTCTGGTCAATAATAATTCAAATATGTGAGCCAATGGCGCCATTATCGTTCAAACCACCGCAGGCTCTCTCGTAATATCACAGGTGACCTGGTGATGAGGAGTTCTGAGGAAGGAGGTGGGAGGCAGGGAGCCTGGAGAATAACTACAGATACCTAGTTTTATCCTGGGGCACATCAGAAGAAATTAGCTTGTTTATTGATGCCTACTTCTTTCACGTTAGCGTAGAAGGGGTATTGACTAGTATATAGAGGATTATTATCTCTACCAATGCTTTCTTGAGAAATTTAAAAAGAGAGCTCCAAGCAGGACATGGTGTTTTATGTTTATAACTCTAGTATTTGAAGCGTGGAAGCAGGACAATTAGGAGTTCATTATCATCCTTGGGTAAATAGTGAATTTCAGTGTGGCCTGATCTACATGAGAACCTTTCTCAAAGTTTGTGGGTCTCCTGGCAATGCAACCAGGACTTACCCCGGGTACACAAACTGGCTTTTTAGACCTCATTCCCTATGGTGCAATGCCTTACTCAACTTTGATGCAGGAGGGAGGGTCTAGGTCTAGCCCCAACATGGTATGACTACCCAATGAAGGCCTTACTCTCTATGAGGAGGGGATGAGGGTAGGTGGGGGAAGTGGGAGAAAAGGAGGGAGGGGTAATGGGTTGGTATGTAAAAGGAAAGAAAAAAAATATTTAAAAAAAGAACTGAAAAAAAGCATTAAGTTGTTTAAAAAATGATCATATTTTGAATTTTTACTGAAAGGAGCACATTCAGCATGTTACAGAAAGCATCATAATATAAAATAAAAACTGTTTCAGGCACACACAAGATGAATAGAAATATTTTTACATGTTAAATGTTAGAAACAAGGAATAAAAACACTCCTCAAAAACAAACAAGCAAAAACAAGTTGTAGTGAATAAAACAGTGGTACTACACAGTTTGGAGAAAGGATGCTCAGCAGCTGCCCATGGTCTTCCGTGTCCACCACCTCATCATGCTGTCACCTTGGATGCTGCTGTGCTTACTGCATGTTTTCCACTGCAGAGGAGAACAAAGTTCTTACTTTGAAAGAAGAACAGCTGGGGAATGATAGAAGACGGACACATGCCTCAATTGCCTGTGAAAATAATTGCTCCTACTGTGTGTGCTTGTACCCAGGTGTGTTTTGATAGACCAGGAGTGGCAGTGGCGCTTTTTCTTTTCTTGGCATCTGATGGCATGGTCCCTGGGGAGCATCAGCAGCCAACAGTGACCCTCTACCTGGTGGATACCAGTGGAAACAACCACTCTCTTGGTGAGTTGAGAATCACTTCTTCAGAGCCACTAGGAGTTATCTCAACAGACTGAGGAGTAAGTTGGATGTTGACCTCTGAAAATGTTTGTGGTCTTGCATGTTACGTTGCTATAGAGAAGATAAACAGGTGCTACGTGGTTCTAACTTAATGGCTCAGAATAGTGTTCATGACCATATTTCTCCTCAGGAACCTATGAATTGTCATGTCATCATAATCCACTGGTTATCAATGTGAGCCATCATGCAAATGTCTACCCCCACCACACTTCTTCCATGCTGCTGAATTTTTCATCCCCATTGGTGGGCATCTCAGCGGTGGCTCTAAGGACATCATCCCACACCAGTTCTTCAGCCCCCGGGAACTGCATTTCGGAGAAAAATCACCAGGGACACAGGTACAGAGCTAATTTCCCCCTTTCTCCCACCTCCACTGTGACTATAACGTACTGCTACTATTTAGGCTCATAATGCTATACAGTGGTTGCTTAATCATTAACTGAAAAGACATATTTAAGAACTTCCCTAAAGTCTGTTGCACGAATCCTAAATGGTCTTATAATAAAAACCTGGAGCCAGATATTGTGGTAAATGCTGAAAGATCAGTGGAAACAAGCCACAGCCACTTCTCACATCTACTGAATCCTCAGGCTGAAAGGAAGGCGAGATCCTGTCTCTAAGAATCCTCAGACTGAATGCTCCTGAGTCCTCACTGAAAGGGCTTCTAGTTCCTATCTCCTCACACCTTATATGTCTTTCTCTGCCCAGCCATTTCACTTCCTATCTCAACCTTCCTAGTGCTGGGATTGATGGTGTGTGTTCTTCCCAAATACTGGAGTTAAACGTGTGTGCCACCACTGCCTAGATCTGTTTCTCTCCAAGACTGGACCAATCTCATGTAGCCCAATGTAGTCTTGAACTCAGATGGATCTCCGTCTCCTGAGTGCTATGATTAAAAGTGTGTGCCACCACTACCTGACCTCTATGTTTAACTCTGTGACTTGCTCTGTTCTCTGATCTTCAGGCAAATTTTATTAAAGTATAACACCATATCACCACATAAGTCCTAAGAATCAAGCAAAGACTAACATATAGAAGTCAAATTTGGGATTTTCAGATATTTGTTTCTTTCCTTAGTTGAGTATAATTTTTGGGGGGTAAATATTTAACATCTTTACAAAGTCTTAACATCTTTTTTACATATAAAGTCACTGACTTCAAATCAACATTGTGCCTTTCTATGGACATTTGTAATTTTCATCATCTAGAAAGATGAGGTTCTCTGGAATCCTCACAGAAGCTAGAAGAAGGATTATACTTCAAAGTATTCCTATTCCTACTTTTGGAGGTAGGGAACACTGAATTAAACAATCTGTGCTGCAGTTGGGATAGAATGGTTCTATCAATGGTCTAATAGATTAGTGGAACCAAAGGGTAACAGATTCATTTCCTCAGAGAGAGAAGTGGGACCACCTGATAGGTGACCAGAACCTAATCACAAAACTGGGGTTCCAAGCAATGTCCAATCATCTTATATAGAACCTGTAATGGAGGTTAGCCCCTGGGTCAGGGCACACCCAGACATCAAGTTCTTAGCACAAAGGAGATTTACTACCCACTCCTCCCCAGGATGGTGTGGGGGGTGGGGGGCGTGCAAACAGGGTAAGGAAGATGCAAAAGCCAACAGTAAGCAACAGCAGTGGGATCAAGCTGCAAGTGTTTGTTTATTTTTCCAGGAGTGGGTTTTTAAGCAGAAAATGGAGAAGTATGTGCTAAAATGAGTTGGTAAACCCTTATTGGACATGCTAGCCAAATAATGAAATTTGACTGTTGGACCTCAGTGTTTTGTCTCAGGAATGAGTCAGTGGCCAAATAAAGGAATGGACCTTGGGAGCTAGCTTTAGGAATATAATCTAAAGGCTTTTAACAAGGGAAAGAAGGGTAAAGGGCAAAAGCTGTTGGTGCCACATTTGCCATGCTTGGGCCTGTGTTTTATTATCTACTAATAGATAATACTATATGTAGTTGGACATTTCTCTCCCACCTGCCAGTTCCCAGATCAACACACTGAAGCTAATAGTAATTCCAAATGCTCAGCCAATAGCTCAGGCTTATTACTAACTATCTTTTACAACTTAAACTAACCCATTTCTATTAATCTATGTATTACCACATGGCTCATGGCTTTACCTGTCCTCCAGCATGTCTTATTCCTTCTGAGTCTCCTGGCAACTCCTCTGACTCCACCCTTCCTCTACTCAGCATTCTGCTAGTCTGGCTCATGCTCAATCCTTTCCGGCCCAGCTATTGACAAATCCACTTCTTATTAGCCAATGAAAGTAATACATATTCATAGTGTACAAAAAGATTGTTCTACAACAAATATACTGTTTTTCTACTGCTGTGTAGCAAGCCATACCAAAATGTAGTGATTCAAAATTTTGATGTGAAATGGTTTCTGTGGATGATAAGTCTAGATGTACTTCAGAGAGGTGCTTTAAGCTTAGGCTCTTTTATGAGAGTGTGATTGAGCTGTTGGTCAAGACTGCAGATACCCAAAGGTTCAAATGAAGTTGGGGAATTCACTTCAAAGTCCATTACTATGGTGACTGGTAGCCTTAGAAGATATGCCCACAGTGGATATGGACAGTGGGCAGTCTTTTGTGTTACTCAGTTTGCTGCATGTAAGACTCTTCATAAACTGTTTGAGTGTCTTAGACATGGTAGCTAATGATCCAAGAGAAAAAGAGGCCCAGAGATGATGAATACTTCAGAAATTTCCCAATAGAAAGCCACAATTTTTATAACCTAATGTTGGAGTGACAGCTCACTACTTCTAACATACCTTATTCAGTAAAAATTAGTCAAATAGTCTAGCTGGTAATCAAGGAGAGGGTTTGTATAATGACACAGATCCATGGGGACATCTAAGAGGTTATGTATTACTTACAGTGTTTGTGGCTTGTGTTAATTGAGCATTAACAAGACTCCAGGTATTGTGTAAAGTGTCAGGAAGCAGAACACAGTGAGAGACAGTCTGGATATTGGAAATTGTATCATTAGCTAGCTCATTCATGATTTCTATGTATTCTTAATGAGAAGATGCCTTCGAACCTTAACACAAAATGCATACTCTTAAAATATCATAGTCTTTCATAACCATCACATCTTTCTCATACATTTTCAAATTATTTTCTGTCTTGGCTCTTTGTCTGGCCTTATGCCAGACAGCATTTTTCTCAGGTCCTTGAATCATGTGTTCTCAAGAGTCTGTGCACATACTGTTCCTACTCTTTTGAATGCTGTCCAGTACTTGTCATCTCAAACCTCGTCATCAGGACGTTCATCCTGTGAAGCTCTGTCAAATTTCTTCATTGTTTCCATAGGTCATAATATATAACACAAGCTGGACCAAAGTGACTACCTCATTGTGTGATAATAATTTGTTTACTGGATGTTCTTTCACATTGAACTCTGGCCTCCCTGCAGTGGAAGTTCTGATGAGTATTTGTTAGCCCCTAGCAGAGGACCTGATACATAGTAGGTCTGAGAAACTTACATTACACAGCGGTTTGTTTTTAATGCTCTGCGGAACAGAATTGAACAAGAAAAGCAAGAAAGCAGAAGTTACAGCCTCTGTAAACATGAAGGACCAGACTTGCCCTCAGCATCATAGCTGTGAAAGTTCAAGAAGGAAGTTAATTAATTGTGATCACTGAGGCTAGTTCTTCATGTATTTTCATGTGGCACTGTGAGAAAAACAAGTTTTATATGCGTGCATGCAAGCCAGTGGAAATAGGATATGATTCTCCAGTTTACACTGAGTACATCTGGAATGCATAAACATTTCCAAACCACATGTGACTGACAGGAGCCATGAAAATTGGCTTTTCCTTCACAGTCAGTACAATATAGTCAATTTTTATACACAGGAAACCTAAAGAGTCTCATGTATTTTTATCATGAATATATTTTAAATGTGAATTATTATGCACTTATAAAATTGAAGGCTTTGGTGGCATTATTACATCAATCATTGTTGTGTTTGTAGATAGCCAATAACATAAAAACTTCAAATTCTAAGTATCATGTAAGGAATTTCGGGATACCTTCTTCTTACTCCTTATGATCTAAATTCTTGCATGCATAAGAGAGAGCTGAGAGATGCCTAGTAATATAAGATATGTCATCCATTTTGTATTTAACTATTAATGACCCATAACCTGTCTCTCCTATAACATATAACTTTATTGATGCATAGAATCTCAGCTGAAAGCCAAACAAAGTGTGGCTTAATGGTGACCTTTAGCATTTTTTTCTTTGTACAAAGTAATTTTTTCTGTGCATCCCACTGAAATACCAACAGTTCAGAAAAACAAGAGCAAAAACAAAATCATAAAAGCTCTTATCAAAATGAAAACTCATGTTTAGCACTGAGATTCTAATTGCAAAAAGTGCAGTGGAGTTAAATTAAGAAACATCATTGAAAAGCAAAGCATATTCTTTTTATGTTCTTAAAGAATCAAAAAGAGGGTGGATGTGGAATAGTCTACCCAGAATAGTGATGGTCTAGCATCAATGAGTCCAAGTTTTATCCCTAGCACTGTATATGCAAGGCACGGTAGCACAGGCCTGTAATCCCAGCAGTGGAAAAGTGGAGGCAGAAGAATGAATATTTGAAATGAAGACATACAGACCACTTGGTTGTTTTTTTTTTTCTAGGTGAACAGTAGTACTGTTTATTTAGAGTAGAGGTCAAGGTCATAGACAAAGCTGGAAAAAGACCCCAAAGTTTTAGGGTCAGATCATGTTAAGTCTGTCACTTCTACGAGGCACCCAAGTTAAAAAAAATCCACTATAAAGCTGTCTACATGAGTCTTGATTGAGGTAAAATCGAGTATAAATACCATGAAGAATTAAACCATCAGGAATGCTTTAGATAATGCAAAGGTTTAGAAGGCAAGGAAGGAAGGAAGGAAAGTGCAAGGGTCGGGGAGGGAGTACCAGTTGACTTGATGTCTCTTAGTCTCATTTCACCTTGTGATGCCTGTCCAGATTCTGACTCTTCCATCCTACTCTACAGATCAGGAGCCCATAAGTCTTGAAGCTTAGCTACAGCCCTCTTTGTTTGGACCATGAACTGTCAGTAAGCACTCAGACTGTTCTTGTTCTCACACTCTTCCCAGATCTCTTTACTTTAGAGAAAAGTCTCAGGTAGCCTGTCACAGGCATGGGAATCATATGGACCCAAACAGTCTTTGGACTGTGTCAATAACTGTGGGAAACAAAACCATCTTTTTGTTCATATAAAGGGATTTGGCATTGATATGCTGTCTATGTGAGTGGATTAAAATGTCGAAGATCAGGATTTTGGAGATTCAAAGGTGAGCACTAGGAGAATTTATCAATAGGCAGGAATTGCTGTTGAACATGACACTTCTACAGTGGGTCATCTGTTCTTCTAGTAACCTGGATATAGTAGAAAAATTGATTGCAACTCCTTTGATTCTGCATGACAGCATATCCACAGACTCCCCAGTGCTGAACTTCTAGAGATAAACATACCTTCCCATTTTGCAAGACATGGATTGATATGGATGATAGCATTAAAAGTCCTGACTGTTTATCTCTCTGCAGCCTTTGTACTCTCCATTCAGCTTGCCTGGGTTCTCTCTCTTTGCTTGTCCTACATGAGGTGAGAAGTTAGTACAAATCTTCCAAACAACTGCCCTTCTCTCTGTTTTCCTTGACTTTCCAGCAGTGTTTGCACTCTCTAATTGGATGTTTCATAATTAGGTGTGTGGCTTCTTAGGACCGTTTGGTCTTTGTTAAGCCCCTACCTCCTGCCAAACCTTTTGCTTCTTCTGCTTTTGGCTTTGAAATCTACTTTGTCTGGAATTAAAATTTCCGTTCCTGTTTTCATTTTGTTTGCATTTGTTTGATAAATATTTGTCTCTCTTTCATTTTCAACCTTTCTTTATCTTCACTGCCAATAAGCCCAGGGCTCATTGCTTCATTGTACTGTTTACAAAGACAGTAGTGCCATGTCAAGCATGCCAAGATTTTATTCTGAAAAATCATCTGCTGAACTGAAGTCTCTAGTCACTTAGGATGCTATAGAATTTTGCCTTCAGACCATTTATCCCCAGCATTCAAAGGCTTTGGCCAGTGGGTTAGTGCATCCATTTACTCTGATGTGTTTAAACTTCCCTACCTGGAGTTTTGACCTGAGTAAGCAGAGGGCAGTGTTGATGTGGATGATGGGCAAAGAACAGATCTCTGATGAAGAGAAAGCAGCACTCAGTTATCTAGTCTTTAGGGAAGGGCAGGTAAGAAAGAAAAGATGACTTGTTTAACTCTTTTACCTTTTCTGCTTTGTTTTATATGTTTTTGTGGCACTTGGCATTGAACCGGAGCCTAGCTCATGCTAAGCAAGTGCCCTGCCACTGAGCTATATCCTTAGCTCTCTTCACCTCTTTCAGTAGGGAGGAAAATGCAAAAGAATGAAGACATGCCTGTTTCTTTCCTTTAGTCTAGTTCTTCTTCACCTCTACCCTATAAAACAAAACAACAAAAACAAGAAGTGTATGCTTTGACTGACAATGATGTTTCTGAATTGAATTCCAGTTCATTCTTAACCAAGAAGAAATGCCCAATGATTCTAGTTTTCTTTGGTGTCATCAACCTGACTTTCATATTTTCCTGTATTGTTGATATTTCAGCAGGAAGCTGGGACAAATGCTTTATAGTATCTTGTTGCATAACTGAAAGCAATGTTGATAGAGTTGGTAGGACATGGTGACACCAATTGGGAGCAGCACAGATGGAGTCTGTCTCAGCATTCCCCACCTTTATTGTAATTTTTGTCATTATCATCCTTGAAGGTATGGTGGTTACCAAATCTGTTGATTCTCCTCTCTATATCTACTCTCATTGCTTGAACTATAAAAACCACATCTGGATTTTATTAGTATTTATCTTTTGCCAGTTAGCACCATGTTTTCAGGAAGGGGTTTCTCCTGAGTTCACTGTGCCTCTTTTCTTTTGCTGTTGTGACATGCCTTGTCACAGTTGCCTAGGATTCCTACATACAGCATCCACTTAGGTCCTTATAACACTGGTTTGGGTTGATGTTTTATCACAGTGAAGGCTTGGTATACTGTGATCCATTTCATGCTGTGAAGTATATATTAGTTACTTACCAGTAGTTGTAGAAAAACACCATGAACAAGGAAAAAAGAAATGAGGGTTTTTTGTTGGCTTATGGTTCCAGAGGGATAAAAGTCTATGATGATGAGCTGTGTGCGGTGGTGGCACACACCTTTAATCCCAGCACTCGGGAGGCAGAGGCAAGAGGATCTCTGTGAGTTTGAGAGCAGCCTGGGCTACAGAGTGAGTTCCAGAATAGGCACCAGTGCTACACAGAGAAACTCTGCCTCAAAAAACCAAAAAAAAGTCTATGATGATGGACTGGAAGCATAGCAACAAGTGACAGTCATGGCAACAAGACCAGGATGCTGGGAGCTCACATCTTGAACCATAAGCATGAAATAAAAGAATGAACTACCAGTGGTATGAGTCTTTAAACTCTCAATGCCCATTCCCAATGGCATATTTCCTTCAACAAGGCCATACCTCCTTAACCTCCCCAAGCACTGTCACCAATAGGGGACCAAGTGTTCAAATGCAGGAACCTATGTGAGACATCAGCATTCAAACCATCACACTGCATTCCTATTAACAAAGTGCTCAGCATGGCCCTGGAGCCCAGGGGGACAATGAAACCAATCCCTAAGTTGCATCTTTGTGATTCTGTCTTCTAGTGTCATGACTGGTATCATTCTGTGTCAGTTAGGGTCCATCCAGGATGTAATAATTAAAACAGGGACAGTTTAACATACTTACTAATCCCTGAGGGATAAGGAGAACTCTGGGTAAATGGAGGAATTTTATGACTGGGGGCAGGGTATCCAAGGAAGTAACAGGTTCGTGAAAGGGTCCCCATTCAAAGTTGAGATTTGCTTCTCATGGCAGAAGATAGAGCTGGAGTACAAAGGATTCAGAGAAGCTGGCTAAAATTCTGTAGGACAGATCTGGCAGACAGGAACTTCCCTAAACTACACACTAGTGTTGGGGAAGGCAGGTTTTTATTTATTTCTTTTTTTCTTTTCTTTCTTACCAAACTGTAACCTGAGGACTTACTAAGACATGTTGGAAAGATAACACCAAGATTCTTTTGAAATTCTGGAAGGCCACCCCAGGGAAATGACAGCTCTTGGTGAGAAACATCCCCTGGGATTCATGAAATGTTGTAGGAAGCTAGCTTAGGTATGCAGAGTATTACTGCAACTTGCTGTGTGGTGAGCACTCTGGGCTGTCCCACACATTGCTACCCATGGTGCACAGTGGGATTAGAGAGAGGATATCATACAGTAGGGAAGAGGTAAGTTCCTTCATCCTGCACTATGTTTTAGTGTTCTCTGCTGAAGAAAACATCACGTCATGCTTGCTAGGTAAAGAGAATATTCACAGTCCAAGCCTGGTATCACAAAGAGTGCAATGAAGCATGGGTTTGTAATTCAGTAGTGATACAATAACAACTGGCAGAAAAGGGTGCATCAAAAAACCACAAAAACAACAAACAAAAAGCAAAACAAACAACAAATGGAAAAAATGACTCTCTACTTTTTGTTCAAGAAAAAATTCTTTTTAGGTTCCTGACTTTAATATGATGACCATTTTCAAATGTAACTTCTAAGTAGAGTGAGCTAACTAGAAACATATATTTTAATCTTTTGATGTTTCAATGCAAATCCAAGGCAAGTATAAAGAATTAAAACCTCATTAGCTTATTTAGTATTAAGAGTACACATTCTGAGCCTGGAGATGGTGGTGCACACCTTTAATCCCAGGACTTGTGAGGCAGAGGCAGATGGATCTCTGAGTCTGAGACCAACCTGGTCATCTACAGAGCAAGTTCCCTAATAGTCGTGGCTACCCAGAGCAACACTGTCTTAAAAAAAAAAAAAAAAAGTACACATTCTGAGTGATACAGAAAACAGGTAATAGATACTGACAAAATCATAGTGAGCACTGAGATTTCCCTTAAACTATCACTTGTCAGGAGCAAGTATTCTAATGTAAAATTAGAATCAGGTCTTTAGTTTTTTTCAAATAAATATGCATGTGGGAACCTGAGTTATTTCTTCTACTTCTTGTCTATCCAGCGTATGAATGAGAGGTAGATAAGTAATAGATAAACAGATATTATGTTGTAATCCTTTTTATTTTAGAAACTGGAATATTGTTTTGTGTAATAGTTTAGGACTGATCTGATGAATGCATGTATATATGTATATGCATATCTATTGCCGTACTCCAATTAAAAGAATAACTGTTGCTTCAAGCAACTTTCTGAAAAACTTAATATGAATCAATCTGTAAATTGAATTTCTTTCTATGGTGAGCTTTGGTGTCTGAGTGTTCATTCTGGGAGATACGCATGTGTACACATGTATGAACTTACAACGAGATAGAATAGTTGTCTTCCAAAATATTTTAGTGGTCAAAATGTGCCAGAAATCGTTTTTCTATTGAAAATTTAAGTATATGTCATATAAAGACCTTATTTTAGATCAGCAAAGCTAAGACTAAGATCTATGTAATTCATTTCTAATAAGGAAAGATTTACTGAGAAGAATGACCAATTATTTCTACTAATTTTCAAGAAACCTGCTGCCCTCCTTCAAAGTGTATTTGAATTAGTGTGACTAGAATTCCATGGGCCTCAGAATAATCAATGAGGACCTGTACTTTGGATGAACTGACATAATGGTGTTACATTGAGGAAGTGGTGTAATGTCAATGATGGCATCACGCAAAGAAGGCCGCTAAAGAGGAGGTCTAGAGATATAAAGGTCCTTTGTGGGGAGTTAAGTGACTGTGTAATCCAGATCAGGGACATTTTGCAGGTAACATCCAGGGAATTGAGGTTCCTGGGAAAAGAGAAGTTTTGACCCAAGCCCTATAGCATTCTAGCCCAAGCAAAAAACCAAACAAACAAAAAAACAAAACAAAACAAAACAAAAACAAAAACAAAAACCTACCTTCTTAAGAGAAAATCTGAAAAAGAACACCTCATTCTCTGCTATAAAATGTGCAGAAAATCCAGGAAGAGAAAGTCTAGCTTCAGAAGCCCAGTTTATGCATCAGTTTCCCGTTGCTGTTTATGGTATTATGACCACAGTTTATGCTGGTGCATTGGTAGCCTCACAGTTTCTGTAAGTTAGATGTCGAGAGAGAGATCCCAACCATACTGACGTCATGCTGATGTAATAACAGAAGTGTCATCTTGTTAGGTGGTTAGAAGACAGCCACTAGTCCCAACAACAACATGCCTGCTGAGAGGCCTCCTCAAGAGCACGGATCTAGAAGGCAGGAACAACACCCGTAAGAGGGTTAACCTGGGCTAGGCAAATATGCTTCTAGGTCCTAGAATTGTAAGTATAGAAGTGTTGAGCACCCTGACAGAGCCATGTGTGACAGCCATGCAATTTCTGTCTGTTGGACTGTTTAGGTCAAAGGGCTGTGTGTGGTATTAGCATGCAGAAAGAAATAGAGTAAGCCTGTCAGAAGAGCTGTGCCTTGAAAAGAGAGTTCTTGCCATACAAATTCCCTAGTTGCTGGAGGGGAGGTGGATTGTCTGAGCTGCCTACTCATTGGTACGTTTCTATCAGCTCTGCTGGCTGATAATAACAGATGTATTTTATAAATGGCCTCTGTCCAGAAACTTATTTACAAGCTCATTTCTCTCTGTCTTTCAACCTGCTCCAGAACCACTTTCTCTGTGGCATGAAGGAGAGTGTTAACATATTCATCAAAGTGAAATTGAATCAGCTATATAGGCATTTCCCCACCTCCCTGGGAAACAATGAAGTTATATAAAAATTCAAACATAGAAAAGTTTTTGGTTATTTTTTAAATCATATCTTTGTTTTTATTCTTTTCATAATGATGTATGAGAGTGTTTCACATTTATGCAAAGAAATCTTTCAGAAAAGGTTAATGCAATGTGCATTGAACTATAAAACTAATTTAAAAATGATTTAAGTGTTTAAATAATTGTGCCTTTCAGAAGAGCATTGACAATATTAAAGGATATTATTTTAGATTAGTTTTAGGTTCACAACAAAGTTGAAAGGCATGTACAAATAGTTTCAGTATGTCCCTAGCCCCCACATAGGCATAATATTCCTCATTGGCCCAGCTATCATCAGAATAGTCCATTTGTCACAACTGATGAACCCATATTGCCCAGATGCTGTAGATTATATTAGAGTTTATTCTCTTCAAAAATGTAATTAATTGACTCTCTCTCTCTCTCTCTCTCTCTCTCTCTCTCTCTTTGTGTGTCCCCCCTCTCTCTGTGTGTGTGTGTGTGTGTGTGTGTGTGTGTGTGTGTGTGTGTGTGTGTGTGGGTGGGTGTGTGTGTACTATGTGATTGTATGCAGGCAGGTGCATATGTCTGTGTGAGTGCTTGGAGGCCAGAGAAGGCCCCCCCTTCTTATTCCTGTGTGTCAGTTAAAGGACATCTTATTTGCTTCGAAGTATTGACATTTATGAAGGAAGCTGCTATAAATATCTACTACATGCTTTTGTGTGGATGTAAGTCTTTAATGCTTTTGTGTATTTACCAAGGCAGGCAATTTCTGGATCATATGTCAAACACATGTTTAATTTTGTAAACATACACATTAGTTTTTAATCAACCATAAATATTGTTGGAAAGACCAGTATCACCCCTAGATTGTCTCCTTTTCCATTTTCTTTTTACTGTGAATCAGTATTTTTTTATTAATGCAAATTAGGATTGAACATAGAATATTTAAGTCAAGGAAATAATGTAGACACTATACAGGTATGTGATTCTGCTTCAAGGTTACAGTTCTTATATTGTGAGTTTATCTTCCATGTTAGAACATTTTTATTATGTTCATATGTACATATCAATTAGAGTCAAGTATCTAAATAGTGTACATTTATTGTGAAAATGCTCACATACATTTACATAATTCATAACTTTGCCATTATATCCTAAGCATACTCATGAAACAAAGAGAATCAGATTTTTCAAAAAATATTTTATTGGGCTTGGTTTTTGGAATTTCATATGTGTTTTGACCATATTCATTTCCCACCCCTAACCCTTTTCAGATCCATTGCCTCTTCCCTGTCCACCCAAATTTGTGTCCTTTTGTTTTAAACCCTATTCAAGACCAGCTGTGCTCCCTAAATATTCTTGGATATGTGGCCTTCTACTGGAGTATGGATAACTTACTGGAGATAAGAAGCTAACAATTGACAACAGTTCCTTAACTAGTGAGACTTCATGCCTTAACTTCCATCTCTGGGCAAAGATTTGCTCTGTATTGGGCATGCGTATGTATGTCTTACACATGCTGTCACAATTGCTGTGTGTTCGTGTGTGCAGCTGCCCTGTTGTATCCAGAAGATACTGTTTGCTTGTAGTTCCCCACCACCTCTGGCTCTTTTGTTCATTCCACACCCTTTTCTCCAATGATCTCTGAGCCTTGAGAGGAGGAGGTGTGGTATGTAAACCCTATTTAGGGTTGAGCATTCTACAGTCTCTTGTGAATCAGATAACTTTAAAGAAAGACAAAGGAGGGAATAATACATATCTGATTGGTTTGATTGCCTCAGGTGCCAACTAGAGACCTCCTAGTTTATGTACATATACACCATGTGAGGCCCTTTCACTACCTTTGTGTAGTCTTGTACCTTTTGGTTATTGTCTCTTGAGGTAGGGTCTGTAAAATAAAGAATCAAGGAGATAAACAAACACCTACTACCAAATAGTAAGGCTTCCTATTTGTATTCATGAATTCTGGAAACATGGAGAATTAGCACCATTGCCAACCCATTCACCAATTCTCCAGCCTCTTCAGATCCCCTTTCAGGAGCATCTCTGTGATAATGACACAAGAGATGCCTTTATTCTAAAAAGCTAGTCTCAAAAAGATAGACCTACTGATTGCAGTGATATAAGTCACGGAAGGATTATCTACATGTCATTGTCCCTTTCTCATGGAGAATGTACCACAGACATGGGATCTGGGATGGGAGGGAAAAGACCAGAAGAAAGGAAAGCAGTTTTTCTGTAGATCCTGTTTCTATGAGTTCAATGATGCATGGAGAATTTTCAGAGGAAGTGGCTGTGTTTTCTCTTTAGGGGGTACAGGGGCTCAGGTGTAGAAATATTTCTTCTTGGCTATGTAGAAGGTTACTGGTAGAACACAGGCTGATTCATAGGGCCTTGGCGTCCTGATCCAAGGCCCAGCAGCCAAAGCTGAACACAGAACCCTCACATTTTTCATCCCTGCAGTAAGCGGGTTTTAGTCTTAGGAGGATCCCTCTAGCTCTATCATTTGTCATGCTGCTTTGTCCTTCCTTGTCCCCTGAAACACTCACAGCAGCTCTCTATCAGTCTCTAGTGTCTTTCAATTACTGGGAGCTGAGATTTGAAACACCAGCCTCTGCCCTTCCTCCTTAGGCTGAATCAGATCCCAATACCTCACTGGGCCTGACCTTTCTCTGCTCATCTCTGAAGAAACTACATATTCTCTCCCTCTTGATAGCTGCATGGAACAGAGGGCTCCTCTTTCCCCCTTTGCTTGGGGGCTGAAGCTAAATTGTTTGCTTATTCCTTGGCTCCTCATCTTTTAGTTTTAGCAGAGGCTTCTTTTTTAGTGCTCTAGAGTGATGGGAAATGATCTCCTGTACTGCTGGGAAAGGCACTATAGAAATGAAATATGTATTACATTTCTACTCATTTGATTATCTTTTTCCCCAAAGCAGTTTAGCAAATTAACGTTGAATTTGTTTTTGTTTCTGCCCAGTTTCTTTTGAGCAAGGAAAGAATTATATCCGCTCAATTGTTCCCTAGATTTCTTGCCTAACTTTCTTTTCCCAGAATGATTTGTCCATAAAATAAGAGGGAAGGATGGGGACCCACTAGAGAAGATTCTGGGTCCCCTGGATAATAAGAAATGGCTGGGTGGACAGCAGTCTGTACTGGGAGCCACAGCCAGCCATTTGAGTCCCTTTGACTGTCTTTCCTAATGGAACTATAGAGAGAAAATTAAAAGGTCATGTACATGGTTCTCATTTGGGAGCTTCTTCACATATAGATAAGACTATTTTTGAATAACTTTTATTAAATTAAAACACAACTATATAGAGATTATTGTTAGTGGGGTATATTCTAAGGATCATTTAGATGACAGCTTTCATTGGAAAGCTAGTGTCTGATCTGCATGTGTCTTGTAGGAAAGGGATACCAAGGCTAGAACTGAACACCAGGAATCGCCTGATTTCAAAGCAGTGCCTTTGAAACAAAGTTTGTAGTGCCTCATCATGGTGTCTTAGATTCTGCCTTTAGGGGATTATTTTCATGAAGTCCTGACAATCCCCAAAGGTCTCTTTAAAATAGAAAATGACCCTATGCTAGAAGTGAGCACATACATTCTCCTATGGACCTTGCTAATGCAAAATATTGAGCAGAGCCCTGCTGCTGAAGGATCATTTAGTGTAGGCATTTGTAAGTTTTGCTGAAAGATGAAAAACAATTAAAAGAGACCTTGCCTTGGAGGAGGTGGGAATGGGGGTGGATTGAGAGGGAAGGTTGGGGAATGGGAAGAGAGAGGACAGGGGAATCCATGGCTGATATGTAAAAATAAATTAATTATAAAATAAAATATTTATGAAAAAAGTAAAAAAAAAAAAAGAGTGTGGCAAAAAGAGAATGAAGTGAAAATTTCACCAGTGCCTCAGCACTTTCCTCAGCACTCATCTTGTTAGTATGGTTTCTTTTCATGGCAGCTGTGGAGAAGTTCAGAGAGGAAAAGCAAGTGGACATTTCTAGAGTCCTGTAGACTTTGCAGCCTGCCAAATAGGCAGACACTGTTGACACATTTGTGCATAAGCTCTGGTTGGAATGATCCTCTGGCCCTGTGTGGATTTTTGCTCAGCTGTAGTCACAGAGTTCTAGAAGGTCTGACTGTGGAAGTGGCAGCAAATCCAATGTGTAGACCAAGGCCTTTTATGTTAGGCAGCAGCAGCATCTAGCTTTACTACATGATGTCAGGACCAACCCATCCTTTTTTCCCTCCACAAGCAAGTGAGTTATTAATACTGCAAAGCTCAACAGTTCTAAAGAGAAAAGGCCAGAAAGGACTAATCCAAATGTGATGTCAATAAATGGCTAGCAGTTCTGAGATGACCAGGAAGCTTCTGTTGTAGACTGTAGGAAGTGTGGAAGTGGACGAGCAGGAGGCCTGAAGTGCTCAGCATGTGGTTTGTGTTCTGCTTCTTGTGAGGACCCATGTGAGACATTAGGTTTCCATTTGCCCATAGCTTATACCCAGATGACAGCCAAGCTAAGCTGCTCGTGTCTCCTTATCTTGTACCTTCATAGTGACATGGTCAATAGTCATTTCTCACTTAGTTTCGTGTGTGTCACAATTCCCAAGCTCAACCTGTGAATATGGTTGGATGGCTGTCACTCCTGGGTTAATAATAGTTTAGTTGCTATCCAAGGGTAGATTGTGGGCAGGACAGGCATCAACAAAGCAATCACTTGCAGAACTCCAGTAAATCATTACTCATTAGGAGAGCTGCATACAGCCTTTGGAGATTGTCAGGAGATGTAGTTAGAAATCCTGTGGCTATTTCAGATGGACAGGTGCTAGCATGAGGTCTGCATGTTAGTCAGTAATTAGATTAGTTTGACTCTTTCTTTGGTATTCTTCATATTTTATAATCCACATGAAAATCGTGAATTTTCAAACTTGGTGAGACAGGGCTTTTGAAAGGGAACACTTTTGGCTGTTTGATGCAAATCTGTTTCTTTTTAGAAGGACAGGGGCATTTGGATGGGGCTTCTGGTGTTACAGCAAGACATGGTCAAATCTGTGCCCAGAATTAGAAATGAATAAAATGAATTACCAAGTGCTGGGGCCACCGGAGTCTACTTCTAATCTTACAAATAGGTCACATTCTAGGAAGCAATGACTCGGCCTGGCGGGACTAGTGGACTAAAATGGAGAGCCAAAATTAGTGTTGAGACCTAAAGGGTCACAGACAAACTTCTCTTTCTCAGAATGCAGGAATGGGGGAAGTCTGCTGGGTGAAGTAACTAGTCATTTTTCTGTCATGTGATGAAATAAGTAGAACTTCTACCAAGACTGCTATTTTGTCCAAATGAGAATGTACAGGGAGCAGGAACTTGAATCGATTTCCCCTTTCCAGTTGGTATGATCCTGCCATAAAACACTTCCAAGCAGTAGAGATAGTTTTCCTGAGAAGGCTATTAGAAATCTATTCTGCATTTAACCTGGTTCCGATCCCCGAAAACAAATGAAGCCAGAGGTGAGAAGGACATAGGTTGGGAACCCGCATCCTCTCTAAGAATGACTGCTATTGTTATTTTCATTTTTGCAGATGGTAGTGGGAAGATGAACGGAGCCCCTGTCTCTACCAATCCTTTCCATACATTCTACTCATGTTTGCTGCCAGATCCCAGACCCACATTCCTTCTTAGCCTCCACCCTCTTATTTCAGTAATAATCAGTAAAGCAGAGTGGAGGGGCATCTGATCCTCTTTCCCTAGTTAACCTTAAGTGAGCTCCTCTAGGGAGTGCTCTGGAATTGTTGTTTAGTCAATGGCACTCTTGAATAAAGACACTGTAATAGGTTGTTTAACTAAACAACGTTAAAAGTGGGACTTAAGCACAAGATTTCTTCTGGGAAAGAAAGATGATGACAAGCTCTTTCTTGCATCCCCCACTACATCCTGTCTATTTCTGAGTTTTCTGGACTCCCACCCCAATACCACCATCACCTCATCTGTGAAATTAAATACCATGCTAAAGCTGGCAGGGCCTTTGGTAGAACCTATTTCAACCCTGTTATTTTACAAATTTGCCAACAGAAAGCCAGAATTATCCAAGCTTAAGAGACTTATCCAAGGTCACAGATGTCAGCAAGACAAACCAAGCCCAGAACCTGGATGACAGGACCTACTGCTTTCTCTACCATTCAAGGCTCTTTCTTGAAGAGTGTGGTATGGATATGTGACAGTTTCTTCCAATTTTGATTCTAGGAAAAGAAAAAATATTGTGGTCTAACTCTTCTGGATGCCTCAGGGAGGGCAGGATATTGACTTTAGGAAAAATTAATGAGCTTAGGTCACCCTGATTTTAAGTTTGGACAAATATTAATTAACTGCTTCTTTTGTCTTCTATTATAATACTAGGGATGCAGGAAGTCCTGGAATATCACACACACCATTCCTTTTGTGTTCAGTTTCCCCATCTCTACAATGAGAGATTTGGGTTGATTTATCTTTCAGATCCATTTCAGTTTTAGCAACACCTAGTTCTTCTACAGTAGTTGGTATACATCATCCCACAGTTATCATACAAACTTTCCTCAACTCAATATGAGGGAACCAGGGGTTTGGTGCACACTCTGATTGACTCTTCCAAGGTGAGCCAGAACCTCAGTAGGATACTAGACCAATGCTATATGGCCTCTGTAGATAGAATAGCCATGACTTCTTCATTTATCAGGAACTACCTGGCTTTCACAGTGTAGGCCTGGCTTTGGAATCAAGGACAACATTCCTCCAGTATCCTCAAGAACTGAAAAACTAACAAGTGGTATCTGCTTTGGCATCCTATGGGATACATATAGCTCATGGTAAGCTTGTCCAGGGGTCTGGCTACTCTACCTGCAGAGAATGATGTCTGTCCTCTGGTCTCAACCTCAACCTGTTTATCACTCACCAATAAAAAAACTTTCTTCTAAAGCTGTCTTTGGGGACAGATGTTGATTCTTTGTAACACAGATTTCTCTAAATCTGCTGGTCAGAGTGGGAGAGATCCAGACATACCAAATGCTATTCACAATTCACAGTGATGGGAGAAATCATGATTTCCCCCATGCTTTATCCACATTGCTCCATTTCCCTGTGTTCTATCTACAAAGCCTCAGAAATAACTTCCCAGGACATTTATTTAACCCTTCCACATCTTAGTCATTCCTTAAGGTCAAATCAATATAATCATAAAATTATCTTTGAAGGAGCCATGAATTCATAATGAGTAGCACATGATTTATTTTCCTTCTTCAAATGTATTCAAATTTTTGTCACAGCTGGAGAATACTTTATGCTTTTGGCCTACTCTGAGGCTTCTATGTGATAATTTGGGTTTAATATATTAAAACAATGATTTAGAAGTGAAATCTATTTCTCCTTTTGGAGTTAGTTTTGCTTTCACATAGTCTAGGCCTCTATTATCAATTTATTGATATTTCTGTCAGACTATATATCCAGACATTTACAGGGATAGGATTCACTCCTGGGGATAGTAAAGACTTTGAACCACTGCCCACTTGTAATCCCAGCATAGAGATGAAGAGGCAGGAGGCTCATAAAGATTTTAAGTCAAATCCTTCTTGGGCTACAGAATGAGACCCTGCCTCAGAAATCAAACCAAACCAAATAACCATTTGAAACTTGAAACTATCACACATTCTTATATCATGCCACTGGAAAAATAAAATCCCTCAGGTGATAAGGGGTAGAAATATACATGTTTTAAAAGCTATTTAAGTGAGCCTGTGACACAGCTATGGTTGAGAGCCTACATCATAGAGCAGAGGACCAATCTTTAGTGGAATCATAGTAGCAGGGGTTTCTCACCTGTGGGCATCATTGGCATGTCCAGTCACCTGAAGAGAAACCATGTAGTGGGAGATGGTTAGGACTGAGTGTGGAGGGCTTTGGAGTTATTTCCTACAACAGAAGATAGCCTGGGGTTAAAATGGTTTTTAACAGGGATTCCTGAGTTCCATGCCTTAGCTTCAGTCCCTGCAGCGTAGTAGTTTTTGGAATGAGAACCAAAAGAAAGATGTAGCGGCCTCTCAGAAAATGGAGAGAAAAAGAAAAAACAATTAAATAAAGCTAGAATAATGTTTCAGAGGTCATGTCCATGGTGTGATTTCTAAGGACCCACTGGCTTGAAATTCAATCGTGAAAAATTCAGTCCTTTGACTTAGAACTCTGTGAGTTACATTTGGCTGATCTCATCATATCCCTGCCTGAGAAGACACTGTGATGAGGTATAGAGAGATCTGATAAAGTAGTTGGAAGAGAAAGGAGATGTTGCCAAAGGAGAAACCCACTTGGTGGATTTTGCAGACAACACCTGAACAAACATTGCTGCCTTGATTTACCACCTTTTGAAAACTACTATTCAAAACTCAAAAAAGCTAATAAATATTCTATGTGGATGCATATTACCCTGGTAAGGAACTCTTCAGTTCATGTAGCTAATGCTGCTCTTTCCTAATTGGACAGACAACAGCAGAAAAGCATCCTCATACCTAGGCCTCATGGTCGAAGTTGGCCTAGGAGATGAGGATTTTCCTCTGACTCCATGTGTGGCCTCTAGCCAGTCTCCAAACAGCTTTAGTTTCCTTGTATGTTAAACCAAGATAAATATGTCCTCTTGCCTTCCCACCCTCACTATGCTGCAAAGCATCACTTTTGCCACCTTCATTAACTTTTTCCAGAGATCAACAGGAGAAAGTATTTGAGAAGTTTTGAGATCAACTATTTGAGCTATTAGCACTGTCTTCATGCTATGAGAACTGAGGTCACATTAGGAGAAAGAGGAGTGTAACAAGGTGTGATAATAGCGAACACAACAAACTCACTCAGGAGGCAATGTTTGTAGTGGAAGAGAAACACCAAAGAGGGTTTGGGATTGGGGTACAAGGGAGTCAAGTCCACAATTGCTACCAGATGCCATCAGAAATAATGACCTGACAAACACCGTCCTCATAAACCAAATTCTTTTAAGAGGAAGTAAATGGAAATATAAGCTAGTGAAAGAATTTGCAGCAGTTGCCATGAAACCATTTCTCACTTCATAAACAGGTTGGGTTTGCTCCCCACCACCTCTCGAGTTGTGGTCTTACTTCATGGTACCTTTCCCTTTTGTGTGCTCCTTGTCTTTTGTTCTGCTCTGCTGTCAATGCTGGATATACTACTGGTGTTAGATAGGGATGCTCATAACACCATCAATAGATGTGGTCCTGGCCATATTGATGGAAAGAATCCTGTCTCGGCATGTACTTGTCTTTCATGGTGACATGGGCTCATCAGATAAAGTTACCATAAATAACATGTGCTCTTTTGTACAAGTACCTTGGCAATCAGCTGACATGAACCAGAGTTAAAGACCCTTTTCTACTTCTTCCTGCTGAACATGCTGAAGAAGATACAGTGGTTTGAAGATGAATGACATGTAGCATTTATGGATTTGAAGTTCTTTGGTATTCTAAAGGAAGTATTCTTATCTCACTCCAAGGAGAGTCAAGTTTTGACTACCTTATCCAGATGTTGAGTAAAGACTCAGAAATAGCCTCATTCCTTACATTGTATACTCTGGTCAGCATTGGATATGGGGAATTCACACTGACTCATTAACAATCCTGCTTTCTTCCCTTTATATTTCTCCTTTCTTTCATTGAGCCATATGGATGTTATATCATCATAGAGGACAACTATGGGATAAGACAGCCAAAACACCCCTTCATATCACGCATCTCTACTTCTTCCACACTCTACCTCTCAGGCATGGACAAAAGAAATGAGAGTGTTACTGGAACAGTGTTTAAACCCCATCCATCAGGGATGTCCATTTATCACAGTTAGATCAAATCTACCTTTTGAGGGGCTATTGCTTTTTAAACCAAGTCTCAATTACAGTAGGACCTATATACCTATTGACAGCACTTCATTGTCTACATTCTTATACTGTTGTCCAATTTTTTTGATAAAGTCATTAACCCCTCATGCAAACTAAGGGCAAGTAGAGCACATCATGGGTGATGAGTGATAGCTACTTTCTCTAATAATGATCACCACTGGCAAGAGTATCAAGAGTAAGAAAATATGTTGTTAGTCTCTCTCACTAGATTGGGTTGTTTAAAGGCACCATCTTTGTTATACCAGCAGTGCTTAGTTCAATGTCTTGAAGAGAATATGTCCTTTTGTTGTAAGAAAATTCCACTGGATCACAGACGCACATACACTCTTGTCGAATAGAAAGTTTGTTTTACCAGCTGGTGGCCACATGGGGAACTTGCTCAAATCATGCAGCCCAAGCCTTTGTCTTTAATGTACAAAAAAACAAAACAAAACAAAACAAAAACCCAGACAAACAAACAAACCAAAACAACAACAACAAAAACAAAAAAAAACCCACATCCTAGTTGACAAACTTTTGTTAGCAAGGAAAGTTAGTGAGAAGCAAAACTACAGAAGCCAAAAAGTAAAGTTAGTACATTTAGGAATTTTTCACGATACTGGTACTATGGACCAGGTCTCTGATAAATAGGTCTTTGTCCCTGTTTTAGCAGGTGTTAGGAGTCTACATGCTGGTCACAATGGTTTCTCTGTCGTGACATAAGTTATGCTAAGGTCTTGGGGCCTTTTATGATTTGTGTTTATTGATGAATGAATGATCGAGGCAGGATAATTTGTTGAATCATTGTAGGATAATTTTCTTTCATGTGATTTAACACCTTTTTTCATTTTAGTAACATTGACTAGTTTTGCTATCTGAAATAGGAACAAATTTAATTAAGCAAGCTTGTATTGTGTCTACTATAGCCAAGAATATGGTGATTTAAAATTGAACAGAAAAAGTATTTCTCTTCAAGAAGTTCATACTGCAGTTGTGAGATTAAGGACATAATCAGATAATAATTGTCTTGTGGGTAATTGAATGAGTAATGATTTAAGAATAAGAAAACACATATATAACAAGACTTAATTATTAAGAGGGAATTATTTTTATACTTTCACTAAGATTTCTGAGGGAAGAAAGTAAAATGAGGGAAGGTTGCTTCTTAGAGAAGGAAGGCCTTTTAGAAATTTCATTAAACTGAAAAAAAAATGTGGAAGTGAAAGAAACAAAAAAGAATGGAGCCTGGTAGGAAACAGACACTGAGATAGGGTTGGCTCTTTAGCAGTTGGACAGCAAAGGGGCTAGCCTGGGAACAGTATCAACCTTGTAATGTGTGTACCCTATAAATCTCCTATGAAGGAAGAAACTGAAACGTCAGGGTGTGGATTACTCACTCTGTATTGTAAGTACTAAATGAAGCCAGGACTGAAGTCTGGTGCTAATGCTTTAGTTAAATGCTATGCTTCTTCTGTGTCTGGAGGCTATACGCTTCTTGCCCCACTGCCTATTGTTCCATTGCTGCTATTAGAGTCAGGCTCTATAATGTCCTTGAACGTTGGGGAGTTTCTGTATCTCTCTAGCTACTGGTCCAAGAAGCAATTCTATGCTAAGGAGATATCTCACAAAGTCCCTGGCCTAATGTCTGGTGTGTGATGGAGATTCAATTCATACTGTTAGGTTTCCTTTGCCTGTGCCACTCTTCAGTAATATGTACCCATAGCCAAAATGTTTACATATCAACCAGTCTGTGATCTCAGATACTCAACCTCTTCACACAGGCACTCTGGGACTTCCTTGTGATTGGTTACCTAAAGGGCCAATGCCTGATGAAACCAGGGGTCTCCAGGAACTATTTTTGAGATTTGTCTTGAGTCTATTTTGATTGCTTGGGACCTAGGAATATTGTTGTTTAATGTTTCAAGCATCATTCCTTGATCTATTGGTTTCTGAGATTATCTACAACATTGGGAATCCATTTTCTACTTCATCCTATCACTACTGGTTCTTCTAGAAGGGCCACAGAAAGTTAACTGTCTTGATTTAAGTTTATCATGCCTCATAGTTCTCAGGAAGGTGGGAGAAAGTGATGAGTTACACTTAGAATATAAAGGAAATCTTTCTGTGGTTTAGGAATATTGTTCAGAGATGTATATTGCTGCCATTTAGGCTCGCCCTAAGATCTTCCATTTTTGTCATCCCCAGCTGTGCCCAACGACCATGTAGAGAACAGGAAAGATGTACACCACTGATACTTGATCATGCAGACATGGTGAACTGTACCTCCAGTGGCCCAGGTTACATGAAGTGTTCTATCACTTGTCAAAAGGGGTATGTCCTTCAGACCAGCAATGGGCAGTACCTCAGGACCATGCAGGTGAGTTGGAGGCTGAGGACCAGAAGGAATGAGTTTCTGGGGCAAGAGGTTATCTATCCTCTTCTCTTTCACTAGACTAGGAAGGGCAAGAATTTTTACATTTTCAAGAGCAAAACTGTAGTCTCCATGAAAGCAAAGGGAAACATGGTGGAACTGAAATTCAAGGTGTTCAAACATATGAAACTCTTGTTCTCTAAGGTGTTAATGTATTCACTGTGTGGGCAGTAGACAGGAGCGCTTATTTAGTGTTCCTTCAATTTGTCTTCTTCATGGACAAGGATGTCTCAAAGGACACTTGCTCATAACTTGTAGAAAAACAGGTTGCTGTTATCTTGTCTGAGGTTCACTGTCAGCCTCCTGCTTCTCTGATTCCCTTTCAAGACGGTTGGAAGACTATAACCAAATTGCACCCCAAAACATTCAATCTGAAACCAAGGCAGGGGTTGTATCATGGTACTGAATTTTCCCATTTTTAATACCCACCCCAAATTTCAACTGCACCATTCCCAGGATTTGGGTTAGCCTGGGGTAGTAAAATGTATTAGTGAAGAACATGGCTCAAGAGACAGACCTAGGTAAAAATTTTGCCTCCATTATCTTTTAGGTGTTCCACAGTAAGGACAACCAAGTTAAAAATAATCCCTTTAAATTTGTTCCTTCATTTGTAGATATTCCATACAGAAGTATTTAACTTGTTGAGTTATTACAATGGTTGATGAGCATTATTTATAAGCTTCTAGTGGAATGATAGGCATTGGGTTCTCTCATTACTAAGCTCCTGTATTAAGAACAAGATAATCTCTCTCTAACTAAGGTCTTGGTTTCCCATCTCCTCTTGAGAAAGCTTACGGAGCTGGACAGGGGAATTTCTAGCACAAATGAACCCTTGGAAAACAAAATAGCATTATGAGATAAGGTGGAATTGTATAAGGGACAAGGTAAACTACAGTTATGCTCAAAGAGAGAGCCAGAAAGATGCATGATCATGGAAAAAGAATAGGCATTGCTGGTTAGGCATTAATTGTTTGAGAAATGGAAATGTTTCAGTTTTGTGCCAATTGATTTCTTAACAGTTTGTGATCCCATGGAAGAATTTCAATTGCTTAGACATAATCAGAATTTAAAGATACAATTATGAATTTGAGAAAGTTTCATGAAATCACCTAGACAGAAACAGCTTTAATGAATCTGGAAGCATCAAATTCCTGATCTAGAAAGATCCTCTATCACCTGTTCTTCACTCAGGCAAAGATATTTCATGCTGAAAACACAGTAGAAATAACAAGTTATTTCTATACATGTGTGTGGTAGGTTAAGATGAGCAGGTTAAATACTTCTGTATGGAATATCTACAAATGAAGAAACAAATTTAAAGGGATTATTTTTAACTTGTTTGTCATGCAAATTTAAAACAAAATAGTCAATAACCCAAAAAGTCAAGAGAAAAACCAGGCATTACACATGGAGTTTAAAGACAGTCTTTAAATGATTAGTGGTTTGCTGCAGTTTGAACCAGACCTCCCAACTGTGCTAAGTGTGAGAAGAACCTGGTTAGAAGGAGGATGGGGGAATCACATTTGCCAAACACATGGTGGAGTAAGCAATGGTGCCCTGCAGCTGACCAGCCACTGTCACCCGACTCTGGCCCCATGCAGGAAATTGTACAATCCCAGCTCATGATCACAAGACAGTGGGGATATTTGCTTTCTGTTGACATGAGAACTGAAGCTAAATAGAAAAATGTGTCTGGCTTTGACTTGGATCCTTCTGGCTGGCAACAGGGACACACTGGAAAGCAGAGAAAAGCACTATGCTAAGATGTAGTGTCAGGGGTGATAGGTGCCTTCAGTGGTTATTGGACCTTTGGCTTGTGTGCCAGTGTGGTCACCTGATGTGATGTCTGCAGTTTCATCATAGACTCTTCTGTCTGTCTTTGATCTTTATCCCCATGGCCAGATGCTTGTTTTCCTCAAATAAGCCAGGAGTTTCACAGTCAGTAAGTGCAGCTCATCTCATACCTGGCTGGATGCCTCCTTCTCCCATCTCCCCTGAGCTGCTCAAAAGTCCTGATGACCTTTCAGGTCCTGTAGCCATGTCAAGCTCTTTCTGCATGAAGATGGCAGTCCCTCTTCCTGGCTCCTTGGGTGTTAACCTCGCCACTCATGCCTGATGATAGGCTTTCGTTCCTCAGAGTTATTGCTTTCTTCTGGAATGTTTTTTGATTTCTCTTATTTCTAATTTATATTCTTTATGTTGTATTCTCTCTAACCATTAGAGAAGGCTGTTGGACTATATTAGACCAAATTAAAATAAATTGCTGGCACCTTCCAACTTGATTTTTTTCCCTTTTGTTTTCTTAGCCACTGATTTGGTGATTTGCTCCACTCATAAACTTTTAGCCCCTGGAAATCATCTAGGTTAGTGCAGGACCAGGCCCTTCTGGGTACTCCATGCATTTTTTTCTCATTTATTTAATGGCAATATACTCTAGACCTGCCGACTGAAGTGGCAAGTTTAGGGACATGGCTAGACTCACTCCCATTTACCACAGGTTGGCTAGAAGCTCCTGTTTTTATTCATCATTCTTGACACGGGTAGTTATTTTTAGTAGCATTATCAATATGTTTATTAATAAGGGTGCCAGTAGGAAGTAGATACCATGTAACTTATTTGCATGGTAATGAGAAATCTAGTCAACATCCATGTGTCTTAGTGTTTGTATCCAAAATGGAAAGGATTGTTTTGAGTATGAAAGCTAAACAGTATACAGAAAGTATTTTAGCAGTTACAAAATTCAATACGAATACTATGCTAGGTGTTACCTCTTATTTCTTATTTATTTTACTTTGAGTTTTTTGAGAGAGGACCTCACTCTCTAGCCTAATCTAGTATTGAATTCATAGCACCTTGCTCCAAAGTAGGTAATTTGAGAAGTTTATAAGCAGACTTCTTAAAAAGATGTAGGCAGCATCTAAAGAATTGCTGCTCGATGTACAATAGCCCAGAGTGATGAGAATCTGTTCTCCCCTTTAAGCCTGAAAGGTTGGCTCTGTGGAACAGCAGATCCTATGGGATCTAAGATCAGAACAAGGTAGATGTCACTGGATGAGTCAGTCTGCAGTCATCCCTTCAGGAGGGAACAGAGAGAATACGCACCCAGGACTTCCTTTTCTCTGGTCCTCTCCAGTCTGTCCCCAGGTCCTAAAGTAGACATTCAAGCACCAGTAGGAGGCTTGAGATCCTGGGCCCAGAGCAGGTTAGAGAGAGACTGAAAATAGACGGGTCAGAGCAAGAAAAGAGCAGCCTGAAGGCATGGCTTGGAAGAGCAGTGTCCTAGTGCCTCCCTGGTACACACAGCCTCCCTCTATCAGCATCCTTCCCAAGCAGTGCATCATAGGATAGGACAAAGGCAGAATGGTTGCACAAAAGACCACTGAGATGCTACCAAAGTCAGGAAGCAAATATGATAGATATTATAGATGGCTTTGACAGAAGTACATTCTCTGTTTCTAGAAAGGGTTTCTCCTCACTTGCTCCTCTGGCCACTGGGACAAGGATGTGAGCTGCACCCGCCTTGACTGTAGTGTTCCTGACTCGTCCTTGGTGAATTATGCAAACTTCTCCTGCTTGGAGGGTACTGACTTTCTGAAACGCTGCTCCATCTCATGTGTCCCGCCAGCCAAGCTCCAAGGTATTGTATGGCCAATGGGGGAACTGAATGTGAGCTCCCTTCATCCCTTCACTCTTAGAGGTACTTTTGTGTTATTTTTCACCCATATATGCTTCAAAATTGCTGTTTTCTGATACCCTCTTCTAACAACACAAAATCCCCTCACATATCACTATTTTTTTGTTCCTGAAACATGCGTAGAGATGTCTTGGATTAAGGTGTCATTAATAATGAATGAAACTTAGTCTTTGTTTCTTGTTTTTATATGCATTCTCAGAATAAAGCCAATTAACACAATTGTCCTGATAATATTAACAACTGAGGTGCATGTTATTAAGTTTTAATATGCATAGACATTCTGCATTAGATATGTTTTGTTTTATTTTGTAAATTAGGAGAGTACAGTTACGTAATGTGTCCCTGGCTGTGTGGGCTATTTGAGATGAAGAGGTGCTGGACCTGGCTCTAACTGACTACCACACCTTGCTCTTTATCTATACTTCTCAGCCTTCAGTATGTCACACAATGACTCATTGCCTATGCAGATCCCTCAGTCTTACTCTGTGATATGGTTTAGTAGGTTGGCAGGCTAGTGATATTAATGCTGGCAGTCCTAGTTTACATTGGGAGAAACCAGATTACAGAGAGTCATGTGGTATGGTATTAAAGCTCAGAACTCTATATCCAAACCACCTATCTCAAATACAGACTCTGCTTTTGGACAGACTCCATTTTCTTATCTGCCTGATAGAGGCTAGCCGGAATCTGTTTGATCAGTTGTTTGCTGCTTGGAATTTACATGTGTTTGCACAAGCAGAAACTTAGAATAAATAGTACCTGGTATATAATCACCATTAAAGTGTCAACTGTCATTATTTTAATACAACCCATATTACTATTATTGTTGTATATTTGCTACTTGTAGATAGAAAGAGAGGCAATGATTTGATTGGTAGCTCTTCTTTCATTAAGACTAGGGAATCTTTATGTGATGTTATGGTAGGTGAGACCTCACCAAGATCTGTAGAGTAAGAACATACAGGATCAGTATTTGATGGGAGATTTTAGAGACACTGCTCAACAAAGAATAATGGGACTTGAAGAGAGCCAATATATTTATTTGTTGCCTAGGTTTTTATTCTTTGTGTGCTCTCTTTTCTGAGCATCATGTGATTCTCTTTCCTGGAGTCAGGACTGAGCCCATGGCTGACTTGTCTTGAAGATGGACTTTGGTCTCTCCCTGAAGTCTACTGCAAGTTGGAATGTGATGCTCCTCCAGTTATTCCAAATGCAAATTTGCTCCTGCCACATTGCCTAGAAGGCAGCCATGACGTGGGCACCATCTGCAAGTATGAATGCAAACCAGGCTACTATGTGATGGAGAGCACAGGGAGTCAAGGCAGGAAGTAAGTGTTCATGTATTTGGTCTCATGGTTTCCTTACCTTGCACCATGCTCCTATTCCCTAATGGCAAATTTCAGATCATTTCTTCCTAGGATGCCCGCTGTTCATTGTGTTTGCTTTTCTGTATAACTTCTCTTTACCTGCACAGACACACTCCTCAGTAATGATAGACAGGAGTCCAGGTGCTTCCTATAAAGGCATTGTTTTCCATGAGAGACTCTATAGTCTCATGCAGGTGCATTTGGGGGGAAACTGGTATAATTGTCATTTTCCTTAGAATTAAAATGATGAACCTCCTAAATATTATTTAGGTTGTCTGAGTCTGGCTCAATGCTAGCACAATTTTTTTAGTATAACTCAAACTGAAGCTCATGGAGATGTGCCTGAGCCCTGGGGTGTTTATTACATGTGTAGTATGTGGAAGAGTTCTTTCCCTGCCTCAGTTTTCTTTACTGGAAAATGGGATAATAATAAACAGCCACCTGATAGAACTGATGAAGGGGCTTATTGAATGAGTATGCATTAAACAAGACTTAACAAGCTATTTTTTTTAAAACAGAATGCAGCACCTTTAGCTCTCTCCATTGTCATTTTCATCATTCTGCACTTTCTTCCATGAACTTACTGGAGGGTGGCAGGAGAGAGGTGGGGCAAAGTGCTCAAGGATGAGTGACAGGTGGAGAGATGACAGACATGAAGGGTGGAGAAGGAAGAACAGAGCATTTAGGATGGGAGAGCTAAGGGTAGAGGGGCAACAGTCATCTCTCTGAGCTTGTAGCTAAAGCTTTATGTTGGGAAAATGAGGTTTCCACTGGGGATTCTGGGTTTGGGCCCCCCTCTCACATTCCTGTCCCTGAGCAGGGGCACTGAGAGCCATTTGTGGGAGCAGTTTTTTTCTGGCTAAGAAACTGGACACTTGTATAAGACTGTCACCATCAGTTTGGTCTTGAACATTTAGGTTTGCAAGCACTGTGCTCAGGAGAGATTAAATTATTTACCATGCTGTGTAAACTGATTAAATCTTCGTTTACACCTGTTTATAGAGCAGGTGACGAATTGGTAATCAGAAGTTTGCAAGCTGAGCATAAATCTCTGTCGCTTGCCTCTTGTGTTTACCCAGTGAACTTTGTCTGCCCTGTTTTCACTTGTGTGGAAGAAGCCCAAAGCTGGACAGATGGGGCCCTAAAATTCTTCTTAGGACATACTCTTCAGAAGGGAAGGAACTGAGAAAAGCAGGCAGGGGAGGCAGTTCCAGGCAAACAAGCACAGATTGATTTTACCGAGTTGTATGCGTGTGTATGTGTGTGGGGGGGGGGTGGGGTGAGGGCGGGGGCATAGCTACTTGAGGGCTGAGATTTGCAAACTGTTGGCATGGTGATGAGCAATCTAGTCCATATATCCACATGTCTTCAGTTTTGTATTCACAGTGGGAAGGGGAGTTATCATTTCTCTGATTGTTTGAGTTATAAAAGTTGGACAGTATATTGAAAGTGTTCTATAACTCATGAAGTTCAATGCATGTGCTATGCAAGGTGTTGCTTCATATTTCTTCTTATTTATTTATTTTACTTGGGGTTTTTGAGACAGGGTCTCACTCTGTAGCCAAGGCTTGCTTTGAACTCAGAGCAATCCTCTTGCCTCAAATCAATCTCCCAAGTGCTAGGCTGTTTTTTTTATTTATTTTTTTAAGAAGGAAAACAGCTATAAAAATTTCAGCTGAATGTATTCCCTTCTGGATTTTCTGAGATTTGTTGTTGCAAGAGAAATGAAGCGTAAGTGCTGACTTTGCCTTCTGAACTCACTGCTGTAGGTTTATCCCACTCTGCTTGCTCTGTGCCTCTTTATTTAATAATAAAGACCCAGGCACTATACCCAGGGAGTGACACCTTAAAGACAGAATCAAAAGCCATGGATAATAACATACTCTTGAAATCTCCAGTACTTGGCAGGTGAAGACCAGATGATCAGGAGTTCAAAGCCATCCTTAGCTACATAGCAAGTTCAAGGGCAGCCTGAGCTATGTTACATTAGTTCTATGAAAAGCAAAGAAAAATAAGACAAGAAGCTAAAATTTAAAAAAATAACAATAAAAGCAACAAAGAAAACATATTAAACATTTCTAAGGATCCAACAGACTTCATGGTAAGACACTGTAGACACACTGCTCCCTGAAACCCCTTCTCGTCAGCTCTTTGACCTCCTGCCCCACTTTTTCTTTTTCTTTCTGCCTCTTCTCAATTTCCTTCCCCACTTTCTTCCCTCTGCATGATTCTCCAATGGCCATTTTTCGCTGAGTTCTCTTTTTTTCTTTCAAAGGAAGAGTTGTTTATTTATTTTTATTTATGTGTATGTGTGAGAGGCTGCATGAGTTTATGTGTACCACTTGCATGCAGTCACTACTGGGACAGAAGTCAGAACGGACTCAGATTCCCTAGATTTGGAGTTACAGTAGAATGTGAATCACCCAGTGTGGGTGCAGGGAACCAAATCAGTGTCCTCTGCAAGAACAATAAGTGTTCTTAACCACCTAGCCATCTCTCCAGTGCCCTATTTTCTTTCTTGGTCTGCATACTTGTCAGGGTTGAAGTTTTTCAGTCCATAGCCTTGATTGAGGTCACATGTTGATGATTCCCAGACCCATACCTGCTACTACAAACTCTTCCCTTAATGCCTATAAATTTGCCACAAGCCAAATATCCGGGGATGCAGCCACTGGAGTATCCCATCTACATCCCTGATTCCAAACTACACAAAGGAGAGCCTATAATAAATCATTTAAAAATCTGCACATCTCTCTGCCCTGTGATGCTGGTGGACCCTGAAGCCTGCACAGTACTTAGGACTCTGCAGTGTTTTGTGCTAGCTAGTCAATCAACCAACAGCATATTATTAACAATGGTATGTTATATGACTTTTGACCTACAGTATGTACAATGAGTTTATTAAGATTTGCCCCCACTTAAGTCAAGGCACATCTATGTACCAGAATTTCTGGGGGTGTGATCCAGGCACTAGTGTCTTGAAAATTTCCTTGAGTTCCTTTGCTGTTCATCATGCACTGATCTAGGAGAAACTTTGCCCTTGTTAGGACAATATGCACACTGGAATTTTGGCAACAAATAAGTAGATAAACAACCTGTATTTAAAAGTAATAGTGTATTGTTTATTTACATGGCATATTTTTGCATATAGTTTTGTATATTATTTATTTTTAAAGATAATAGAGAAAATACAAACAGAATTGGAACCCCATAAACCAGTGATGATTACAAAGTTTTAGGACTTATCGCCCGTTTGAATAATCCACACAACTTGAATCTCTTTTCATCTGTGTCTAAGCATTTCTTCCACCTACATAACACCATTAATCAATACTCTGCTATTTCGTTAACTTGACTTCCAAGAAAGCTAAAATAAATGTGTTGAGTTATATTTTACCCAAAGACCATATTATATTCACCATTCTCTTTTACTCCCATGGGTGCTTTTTTCTCATTACATGTTGTCTTTATGTGTGAAGGTTAACCTCATTAGGGGCCCTAATTAATTTAAATCTAAATTATTCTTGCCTTATGACTTTGCTTTATAGTCTCTCTTATAAGTCATTCATCAATATACCATCCATAAAGTAGTACAGAAGTCAAGTGTTTTCAAAGAAATTGTAAATAGCCATCCTATGCGAGTACTTCTCATGACATCAACTTTTCCAAAGTACACACACACAAAATCTTCTATAAACTGACGATCAAGACTGCAGGCTTCACATTGTGATTGCTTTCATTGGGTGATAGTGAACACCTTCAATTGTGCTTTGTCTAATTTGACTTGTGGGAAGAGCCTGGGGTGGGGGTGGAGGCGTGGACATTAAGTACATATTTGACACTTCTCTTTATAAAAAAAAAATGGTTTGTATAGCAGAAAATGAAACAGCTGAAGTCCAGAGTATTCTTCTGTTGTTTGGATGAGAACCATGGAGGTGATAATGATTCCTTGATATATGCTATGAGCACTAAGAATTTTGGCTACTTCACTCCATGTATTTCTCATGACAATAATATATTTTACTATTAATGAAATTCTAGAACAAATGTCTTGTGTTAAAGTAGTATATAAATTGATACATATATATACATTATATATATAATATTATATATTATTATCTATTATATGTGCATGTTGTATATTACTACCTCCCATTACAAAAGGAAACATACTAGAAGTTAGGTGTTACCTTTGATCATCTGGCCAATAAATGGCCATATTGTGGTTAAAGTCATCTTAACACCAAAGGTTATACTCTGGACTAATAATATTTTTGATCATGAATAAAGAATTTCATTTTTCTGGTCTCTTTTTCCACATTTGTAAAATAAACTTTTAAATGATTTCTAGTGCTAAAAGTTTGCATACTATTTCCTGTTATCAATGGAACAGATATAAAGGGCTAAGACTTTGGTATACTACCATTGAAAAGTGATGTATAATTTGTTAACACCAAAATGTCAAGGTTTATTAAAAACACAAGTACTGTGCTGCATGGATTTAGTAGAAAATATTTTGGGGAATCTTACAGTAATTCCCAACAAACTTAGTCTGAATGAACAACCAATGTTTCTAGTCATTGTTAACTGGGTTTGGTTAATCATTCTTCATTTACAATTCACAGGACTGGATGTAGATATCATTTGAATACAGAATACTGGAATTTTTCTCTCTTTAGATTTATAGACTTGTGAGAACCCTAAAAGTGTTACAGAAGATAATTGAGTCGAAAAGACTAAAAGATATTTGTGTAGTCAAGTTTTATCTTGTGGTTTAGGGTGTGGGCATAGTGAAACTTGATCTTGAATGGCAACTCTGTTTGCTTATTGGTTTTTTAACTTGGACACATTACCACTCTACTATTGTTCGAATGAACTATCCCCATTCTAATTCACAAGATAACATTGAATAGGAGCGCTGGAAAGTCTTGTAAAGATTAAATGATTAAACATAAAAAACTGAACACAATTTCTGGTTATATTTTCTTGGCTCAGCCATGCCTTTTGCTATTTGTACTCATCATCACTACTACCACCAGCTTCACTATCAGCCCTGTCTCCACTGAATCAACCATTGCCACCATTATAACCACTACCACCACCAGTACCACTACCACCATTGTCACTGCTGTGACCCCCATCATGGCCATCATCTTCACTGCCGCCATTATTTCTACCTCCTATCATCATCATCATCATCACTGCTACCACCAACATCCTGGTTTCCCCTAACACAGTAACTCTTGCTGAGTAAGATACCCTGCTGTTGTGTAAAATGGGAATGCTATTTTTAACAATGAATATTCTCAGATATAGTTTTTTTAAATCAATGACCATTCTCTTCCTTATGTAGTTTCTATATCCCTGAAAAACAACCTAGAGATGATAAAAATTGGAAATGGCATTCAAGGGACAGTTCTTCAGTAGCCAGATGAAGGAAAGCTACATTTCCTATCTATAAAAGAAATGCACACCAAAACAAAGTTTGTTGAACTAAAAACATACACTCTCCCCACTCTCATGGAGGTCTTACCTTGATTTTCATTTGACTCTCTACATCTTTTTGAACAATAGCTTGAGTTTCAACTGATTTTATTCTACCATGGGATGTGGTAGGAAGACTTGACTAATGAACTGCCAATGTGAAGTGAAACAATATTAAAATTCCTGAAATATACTGAATTTATAACTTTTCAAAACAGTAATCTATCTGACATATAAACACTATGTCATAATATTGCATATACAAGTGACTAGGTTATAACTATGTGTATTATACTATCTGTAACCCAAGTAAGAACAGCACTGTAATCTCTCTGTATACTCATGCATCTGTAAGACATAGATATTTGTTTTCCTTCCATTAAGACTCTGTCTGGCTTTATAATTAGTGTTTATAGTAAATACATTCAAAGTTTATCCTTGGAGTCCTCAATTCTCTTGCCATTGTTGTATCATGAGAGCCTTAAACTAATTTATTACAGCTTCTTTTGGCTTCAAAATGACTGAGTCTCTGCAAGCTTTGGCCACTCAAATACTCACCTGGGCACAGGCCAACACCTACTTCAGGCTTTACAGGGCTGGCAGTGGGTTCTTGAGCCTTTACTTAGAACACCACTTGCTGGACTCATAAATGTCCCTGTGACCTTCAGTCCCAAAGAGTGGAGCATCTTACTGTAAAATTTGCTACTCTATGTCAACTGCCAATTTCTGTATTAATTGGAAAAAAAATTAAGTGTAAACAATGCTTGCTTTTAATGGATAAAGCAGAAGGACTTTGAGCAACATGCGACTTCATACCACAGTGTTGTTTCTCATCTGCCTTTGGCTCATCCTGACTGCATTGCTGGCTCCAGTAACTTTTGGGTGGGTGAGCATTTTGGTAGTGACCTTGCCTTGTTCTTTAACAATGGGGTCAGGGCAGGCCAGACTGATTCATGAATACTCCCCTGGGGGATTCTGGGTGGGTCAGTAATATGAAGAATTAAGTCGAGTTAGAGTACTGACTTAGTGGAATGTTAACATCTCACACATATACACACACTTAGGTCATCAGTACTTACTAGCCATTTCGGCCTCTTAGTGAGCAGATACTATTCATTGTGTTACATGGTTTCTTATAATAATGGGAGAAATGTGTGATCTTCTCCATTTTTTTTTCAAATATGAAAACTGAGAACAAGAGAGGCAAAGTGATTTATTTCAAGTCAGAGGCTTATTAAGAGCCAACGCCTCAGTTTTAATGCTAGTCATCTGCTTCTACAGGCTGCTTTGAGCTGTTCTGTCACACTTAATGGTAATGATCATCCAGTGCAGTCACTACACATATGTCTTGGAGGTCACTGTGTCTGAATTGTCCCACTCTTGCTCTTTTTTTTAAAAAAATTCTTCTCTCATATATTACATCGCCACCATTTTCACCTCCCTCTACTCCTCCCAGTACCTTCCCCCATCTCTCCTCTCCCTCAGGTCCACTTCCCCTCTGTTTCCCTTCAGAATAGAGCAGGCCTCCCAGGGATATTAATTGAATATGGCATATCAAGTTACAATAAGACTAAGCACATACCCTCATATCACGGCTGGATGAGGCAACCCAGTAGGAGGAAAGGGTTCCCAAGAGCAATCAAAAGAGTCAGAGACAACCCCATTCACACTCTTAGGAGTCCCACAAGAAAATCCATCTACATAACCATAATGTATAAACAGAGGAGCTAGCCCAGCCCCACTGATCTCTGATTGTCTCTTTAGGCTTTGTGAGCCCCTAGGACTCCTGCTTAGTTGATTCTGTGAGCCATGTTTTTAGGGTGTTTTTGACCCTTCTGGTTTCTCTAATCATTCCTCCCCTTTTCCTTGGTTATGCCTAATGTTTCGTTGTCGGTCTCTGCATCTGTTCCCATCAGTTTCTGGATAAAGCCTCTCTGATGATGATTGGGCTAGGCTCTAGTCTATGAGAATAGTAAAATATCATTAATAATCATTTCATTGCCTTTTTTTTGCCAGTCATGTTTGGTTCTATCCTAGGTCTCTGGGCTATCCAGCCTTTGGTTCCTGGCCATCCATGTAATGGTCAGTCATGGGCTCCCTCTCATAGCATGGGCCTCAAGTTGAATCAGTCATTGGTTGGCCACTCCTACAAATTCTGTGCCACTATTAACCCAGCACATCTCACAGACAGGACAAATTGTAGGTTTTGTGGCTGGGTTGATGTCCTAATCCCTAAACTGGAAGCTGCCTGGTTACAGAAGATGTCAGGTTCAGTCTCCGTATCCTCCATTACTAGGAGTCTTCGCTAGGGTCACCCTCATAGTTCTAGGGAGTTTCCATTGCACTAGGTTTCCACATTGTCCCCCAAAGATTCCCCATTATAGTTATCTCTCCCAGTGTTCTCTCCCTCTACCCCCATCCCTCCTGTTTCCATCCCCACATGCCCCAGTCCACGTGCAAATAAATTCTATTTCCCCTTCCCAGGGAGATCCATGAGTCCCCCCTTGGGCTGTCCTTGTTATTTAGCCTCTCTGGATCTGTGGATTGCAGCATGACTATCCTTTACTTAACTGCTAATATCTACTTACAAGTGAGTACATACCATGTTTGTCTTTCTGAGACTGGGTTACCTCACTTGGGATGCTTTTTTTCTAGTTCCATCCATTTGCCTTCAAATTTCATGATGTCTCTTTTTTTTAAACATCTGAGTAATTATCTAAATATATCACATTTTATTTATCCATTCTTTGGTTGAGGGACATCTAGGTTGATTCCAGTTTCTGGCTATTACAAATAAAGCTGCTATGAACATAGTTGAGCAAGTGTCCTTTGGTAGAATTTAGCATCCTTTGGGTATATGCCCATGAGTGGTATAGCTGGGTCTTGAGGTAGATTGAGTCCTAGTTTTCTGAGAAAACTCTACACTGATTTTCAAAGTGGCTGTACAAGTTTACACTTCCACCAGCAAAGGAGGAGTGTTCCCTTTGCTCCACATCCTCACCAGTATAAGCTGTCACTTGAGTTTTTGATATTAGCCATTCTGACAGGTGTCAGGTGGAATCTCAAAGTCATTTTGATTTACATTTCCCTAATGGCTAAGGATATTGAACATTTCTTTAGTGTTTCTCAGCCATTTGAAATTCCTCTGTTGAGAATTCTCTGTTTAAATCTATACCCCATTTTAAGAATTGGATTATTTGGTTTGTTGATGTCTAGAGTTTTTTTTATTTCTTTGTTATATATTTTTGATATTAGCCCTGTGTTGGATGTGGAGTTGGTGTAAATCTTTTCCCATTCTATAGGCTGCATCTAACATCGATGTCCTTTGCCCTACAGAAGCTTTTGAGTTTCATGAGGTCCCATTTATTAATTGGTGGTCCTCGTGCCTGTGCTTTTGCTGTTCTATTCAGAAAGTCTCCTGTCTCAATGCATTCCAACTCTTGCTTTTCACGTGGAAAAATCGACACAGAAAGTGTTAACTAGCTCACTCCTCTCATCCATATCAAGGTACAATACTCCAGGAGAATGGCATGCATAGGCTTTTCTGTACACTTTCCAATCCACAGGTACCTATGGCTTCCCAGATGCTCTAGTTACACATTAGTAACTCAGATCTTATTGTTGCCCTGGCTTCTAGACAAGGGACTGTAGAAAGCCCTTTGCTTTCTGAAACAGCAACAGTGACAGAAAGTGGTTCATTAGGGGAAGCCCCAGACAAAAGTGTGGGCATGTATTGAAAGACTGAAAGTCCTTACTTACTGTGAGTACTTGCTGTCACTCCTGTCTGCAGTTGGACAGACAGACTAACAAAAGCAGGGCTATGAAGATACTGGGAAAAGTCTAAAGAATAGTTTATGCTGAAACTTTTAAAGATGGGAACATAATTTGTAACAAAGGAGATAAACTGTGTTCTAAAATGAGTATATGCAGTTTCTTTATCTTTTCTGAAAAAGAAATGTCTTCTTGGATTCACACCAGGCTTTCCCCATTATCAGACTCCTCACTAGAACAGGAGGGAAAGAGAAAGATACGTACTTATCTATATCTATGTGTATTTATGTGTGTATATATGGATGGATGGAGAGAGAGACGGGGGATACTTCATACTTCTCTTATGACTAGCCCAAATCACTGGCTATTCATTTTTTATACCTCGGAATTTTTACTTTGAGATAATTTAATTACATTTCTTCCTTCCCTTTCTTTCCTCCAAATACTCCTATATACTCCTCACTAATCTTTTTCAAATGGATGGCTTCTTTTTTCACTAATTGTTATTGCACATATGCACACACGCGCACACACACACACACACACACACACACACACACACACACTCCTGAATAGAACTGGATCAGTCCCTATAGGACTACCTGTAGATGTATTCAGGGCTGACTGGCACTGGGCAACTAATTGATGTGCTCTTTGCTCTTCCCTGGGGAAGGCCACCTTTCCCATTCCCAGCATTCCTCCATTGCTTAGAGTTCTTTTTGTAGAGTCGATGCCTCATGAGCCTCTTTCTGTCCCATTTGGCATGTTCTTATTGTTCAGCTCACATTTGAGCAGTCATGCTGGTGAGACTTCATGAGTGTAGCTTCTGGTATTAGCAGAGGTGGAATAGTGGGCATACAACTCTGTATTTCTGTTGGTTGTGGTTTTCTGTAGTAGTCTCTATTTGTTGCAAAGGAAGTTTCCTTGATGATGGGTGAAGACTGCACTTACCTGTTTATATATTGTTGTTAGGGATTATGCTGGTTTTGTAAATTAATGATGGTAGATTCTCTCCTTCAACACTTCTTAGGTCTTACATGCATGTTTCTTTAGTCTACCTATCCTTCTCTTTCTTGACCAAACAAATCTACATCAAAGCATTCCTTTCCTTATGTACTTCTCCTGGTATATATCTCCTGGTAGCTCCCTCTTAGGACTGATAGTTTGAATAAATTTGAGTAAGAATGGCATCCATAGGCCCATATATTTGAATGCTTATATACTAGAGAGTGGAACTCTTTTATAGGAGTTGAAGGATTTGGAGGTGTGGCCTTGTTGGAGGAAGTGTGTCACTAGGGGTAGGCTTTGAGGTTACAAAAGCCCATACAAGGTCTAGTTTGTCTGTCTGTCTGTTGCTGTCTCTGTCTCTGTCTGTCTCTCTCTGTCTCTGTCTCTCTCTGCCTGTGGACCAGAATGTGAAGGTCTCAGATACTGCTCCAATGCCTCTCTGTATGCTACCATGCTCCCTACCATGATGATAATGGACTCAGCCTCTGAAACTGTAAGCCAGTCCCCAACTAAATGATTCTTTTTGTAAGAGTTGCCTTGGTCATGGTCTCTTCACAGCAATAGAACAGTGAGCAAGACAGAGCTTCTATAAATTAGTATTCTGGCATTAATATCATACTTATATTTGTCTTCCAAGCTGTGAGACCCGATGTTGTAACATATATATATATATATATATATATATATATATATATATATCTTTATATTAAAATATTATATATATATTTGATGCTTAATAAATAATTGTTCAATGAATGTGGAAATGAACATACAGGTAGATGATGCAAAAATGGTAAAGACCAGAGTTCCTACTAGATGTTTCCATGTTTTAGGTTCCAATAATCCTTGCTCTCAGTGTGATTTCTAGTTCTTTAAACATACACCAATGGAAGAGATATTAGGAATATGAATAACTGTAATACTTGTGTGCACTTAGATTTAAATTGCATGAGACATCTCAGGCTTTGGGAAGTGACCCAAGCATGTTCTATATGAAAAATTCCATCAAATGTAACAAAGTGGGCCAGAAACATAACAAGAGAGATTAAGTACCATTGAACTCAAAAATTAGAAATGTTGTGGGTGAGCTAGTGAGAAAGGATGGAGAAGTAACTATGAGTCTGAAGAGCTCAGGCCCGGGGAGAGGGTGTTCCTGTACCTACCAGCTGGGAACCTAAGCTATTAACAGCAGAGTATCCAAAGACAGAAGCACAGAGTCAGGACTGACACTGGATAAACAGTTCATACACATCCGGACAGAGGCTCCACTTTACCTGGGAGTATTTTATAAGTGACACTTTTGTTTGTTTCTTACTCAGAGAAGAAACACTTGCCAAAGCCAACACATCTAAGTGGATGATACTGCTGATTCTATTTTTTGTCTGGGACAGGACATCTGGAGGTCTGATATTACACAGTGCAGAGTAACTATGATCAGCTGTGGACTGGTCACAGCTGAAGTCTGCCCTCTCCCCTTTTAGGGTATTGGCTTGAGAAGCTAGGTCTGCAGTTTGTTAAAATCAAAACTAGTGTGGAGTTTGAAACTGCTGATATTCTTTGGAGTGGGGTGAGATGGAAGATTGTGTCTCTTAAAGTGGCCTAGATCTTCCCTTCTCCATCTTTAAAATGCGTGGGGGATAGCTTAGAGAACTTTAGGTTCTTATTGAGTCAATCTGGGATATATCTTTGGCTTTATTACTAACAAGCTCCCAGACTGTAATTGTAATACTGCTGTTCTAGGTACCATGACATGGGCAGCCCAGAGTATTCTGAAGAGATTGTCTGTTTATGTAATTCAGTTTGGAAACTGAGCATGTATCATGCAAAAAACTTAACCATTTAATACTCTGGGATACTTATCTGTAATAGAAACAAGGTGTTTTCCTTCCTCGCTGGCATTTCCTAGGTCAACGGCAAATACACAAGTGAGGAATTAGTTCCTTTCTCTGCTTCTTTGCAGGACTACAGACACCTCTGTACTGCAATATGGGCATTAGTGTCAGGTCATCTCAATACACTGGTCAGTGTGATGACACCAAGTAAATCAGTAGAATTTCTAATGGCAGCTCAGCTATAAAGTAACTATTCATACGTCCACTTAAAAAAACTATTGACACCTACTATGAACCAGACATAATGCTGGGTACTGAAGATATCAAGGTAAATAAGCCCCAGGTAGGAGTAAACAGACATAACAGAAGCAAGTATAATAATAAACAAATAGAAAAAAAAGCAAGATAGTTACAGAGCATGTGCTCTGTGAAGGCATCAAGGACACTCACTGGCTCTTAGGGTGACAGAGAGCTCTCTTGGTGATAAAAATTCTTCCTAGATAGGAAGGAAGAGATGGATCCAGGTAGATGAAGAGCACTGCAAGCAGGAAGAATGGCTTCCAAGTCCCCACAGCAGGGATGATCTTGTGTTGTACTTGTAATTCTCATTCTAGAGAAGAGGGGGTGCATTTAAAAACATGACTGGGGTGGTGAATGGTATCCAAGAAAATGGAGTCATGTAATACAGGACCTTGCAGGCTAACATGAAGCATTTGGACTTTAATGAATTTAAATATTTTTGTTTTGTAGCCAAAAACAAATGAAATGCTCTACACAGGGAATGATACAATGTGATTTATTCATTTTTATGGAAATTTCCTCTAGTTAGTACTTGCTGACCGGGTATGAAAGAGTACAGAAAAGTGGAACGTCATCTAGCTGGAAAGTAAGAGCTTGGCATTGTGCAAGAACAGCTTTGGGGTTACAGAGATGCTGAGGTACTGGGACAAGCTCCAGGAATACCTGTAAGGAGGAACTCACAGGGCTTGCTGATGAATTGTGTGAGACCAGATGGGGTTGGGGAAAGTATAAGATTGAGAGAGTGTAACCAATCATGTCTCCTGTGTTTCAAGTTGGAGCACCAAAATAGATGGTGATGTCATTCATTGTGCTGAGGATGTCTGAGGGGGAGTACGTGCAGAAACGCGGAAACCAAGAACTAAGGATTAAGAGTCTACAGCATGTACAAAGACCACATGTCTAGTTTTTTACCCCTCAATACCTTTTAATGTTAACGTTATTATTCCTGAGGGGCTTCCCTCTGTAGACACCAGATGCCCTCAATTGGCAAAGACATGACAGTTCTCTTGGACCCAGAAACCATACTCTTATTTTTTCTCTAAGGGAACATAAATATGACTTTTGAAAAGCCTTCAGTGGTGATAGAAAAATAGGGTAGACTCGTGTGTGCCTCGAGCAACATCAATCAAATGTGCAGCCAAGTTTTGATTACAAGCTCTTTATTTCTGGCAGGGATGTAAGGCGGAGAAAAGGCACAGCTGGGTTTTCAACAGTAGGTGGGTACCACAAGCTCTGGAATTGGGAAGAGGCACCTTTCAACTTGGAAATTGTGGCAATTTGTCTGGAGAAGTTAGAAAGAAAATAAATACAAACCTTAGCCTAACCCCAGCTCTTCTTGATGTCATTTACAAAGTAAGGGATAGAGAACAAGATCCAGCTAGCAACTCTTGCCAGAAAGCTGGATTCTTAGCTGAGACCAGATGGGAGTGCTGCAGGCTTCTTAGGTGGATGATCTTACTCTCTTTTTCCTGAATCTATGGCTTACTTTTACTAGCATGGGAAGGAGAAGAAATTGTAGGCATTTGCCAACCTCCTTGAATATAAAAAAAAGGGCAGATTTTTAAAATATAGATAGAGTTCAGGATCAGAGATCTAGTTCAATGATAGAGTAATTGCTTAACATACAGAAGGCTCCAAGTTTGATCCAAAGCACTGTAGGAACAAAGGAACAGAAGCGAAGAGGAAAGGCAGAGAGAGAAGGAAGATGCTGTCTTAGGCCAGGAGATTTGGTTCAGTAGGCTGGATAATCTAGGTTTTCAAAAGAACTCTTACTTGATTGTGATAAGTTGCTCTACAAATTTCATCTGAAACCCATTTGTCTAATGGTCAGAGTCTTATATTCTATCTTGAAAACTTCAGTATCTACTCTGGCTTTAGTGGGTAACTTTCTTGCTATATGATATTGTGAAAGTCATCTACTTGGTCACTAGTATGAGTTTCCTATAAAAGGCAACACCTTTACCATTTTTAACCCACTGGGATGAGAAAAATACAGAGTAGATAGATTTGAGAATGTGTTATTCAAAGGTAAATGGAATAAGCTTTCAAAGAAGCCTTGTAGTCTGTCTTGGGAAGCATCTGTCTGTATGGTTTAGTTCAATGTCTATTGCCATCATTCCTTGAAATGCAAATTCATTCATACCATGACTTAAAAGAGTTTCTTGGTTCCTGGTTTTCATGTATTGTCTGAAGGAAGTGAGCCATTAAGAATAAAGCTATTTTTTTTTTTCAGGAATAATCCTATAAGACTGAGAGGTCAGTCTGAGACATCCCCAAGTCAGGAGATACTCAGTGGCAGCTATGACAAGTGGGAGATCCAGATCATGCCACAAATGTGCCTCAGTCTTGGGAATTTCAGAAACAGTACTGTAGACTGAGTGGCTCAAATAACCAGCATATTTATGCCTCCCAGTTCTTGATGACAGCATTGGTATATATCTTCTCTGAAAACATGTTTCCCAGTGTGCAAATGCTCTCCTTTCTGCTGTGTCCTCATAGAAAAGAATGTAGACAAGGCAGGCAAGCTTTTGTGCCGCTTTGTCTAAAGGTACTAGTCCCATCATGAGGGTGACATCTTATGACTTAATTACCCCTCTAATGTCCTCCCTCCTAACATAATCACACTGAGGATTAAAGTTTTACCTCAAACTGGGAGTTGGAGAAGTAACAATCATTTTTGTCCACGATAGTAACTGAATCAAGTAGAGTAGGTGGAATGTTTTAAGATTCAGCCTCCCTAGACAGGCCTTAGAAAGAAGCCAAGTTTCACGGAACTAGAACTAATCCAAGGTATTCTTATTTTCTGATATAATCATGGTATCTTTGGAATGTAACAAATGGCCAGAAGAGTCCCGTGGCACACAAGCTCCTTACCATGACTCTGAAGACTCAGGCCATTAACTGTGAGTCCACACATAAGCATGGTCAGCAGATCGAAGCACCCCCACACTACTGGGCCATAGAGAACCTGTTCAATGCTCTGAAAGCAGTCTGAAGGTGGGGTCTAAACAGTGTCACCCAATACAGAGGTACAGGACCTGAAAAACAAACAAACAAAAACCCAAGAGATGGTTGTTGTAATGGTTCACTTCTGCGGTCTACTAGGTTGGATTAAGAAACACATAGGGCATTCATGAGGCACAGCTTTGCATATATGTGTGCATATTTTCAGAGAAATTTAACTGAGTTAAGGACTGAGGGAAAGACACTCTTTGAATGTGAATGACACCATCCCATAGGATGGAGGCTGGGACTGAAGAGAAAGAGGAAAAGAAAAAGGCAGCAGCATCCCATTCCTCTGGTTACTGATCTTTGGCAATGTATGTGCCATGGACAGTGTTGGCCCCATGTCCACACCTTCCCTGCCATGTCAGACTACATTGCTCTGAACTGAGAGTCAGACTCTTTCTCTTTCAGGTTTTTCTTTGTCAGGTGCTTGGTCACAGCAATGAGAAAAGGAACAGATACAGCCACGTAAAATCATCTGCTTTCCAAAGCAAAAGAAACACATGGAAGGAGAATTCACAAGACCAGGAGAAGTGTAGGAAAGAACTGTTAGGAAGGGACCACAGTTGCCTAGGAAACGAGGATGCTCCCAGCCTCCCCTCATGCATGCCCAGTCCAAGGACCTCGCTCTCAACTGTGCTTCTTCTCTTGCCCCCACATGTCAGCCCCCATCTCTTATTGAAGCTGATTTGCAGTACAGGTTCTGTCAGAGTGTTTGGGTACAACCCCAAACACCCAAACTCACTCTTCCCAATCCAAGTTGAATCTGTCTGCTCTCACCTCTGAGGTTATTAAACTGGCAAGGAAACACATGAACTCTACATTCTTGAATGATTCCTCACTCTGGGCAAGGGAAGGGGAGACTGTTTCCATGGCTGAAGTATTTCAACCAATTCAGAGAAAAATACCACATGAAGTAAAAATATTATCATCCTGGCCAAGAAAGGGTTTTCCTTTGCAACCATGCTGACAGGCAAGGATTGTACAGCTTTACTCCCTCCTAGTGTCAGTAATGTTGCTGGCTCGCTCCATTTGGAAATGTCAGTTCACCAGAGCTATGGGAAGGGTCTCACCTGTGGAATGGGAGGAGGAGACAGGGAATCCACTGGAGGTTTAAAATTTACAGAGCAAAGGAAGAGTAAAATACTGAACTTAAGGCAGATTTCAAAGGAGCCTTGTTACAGTAAAATGAAAAGCAAACCCTTTGCTAGAAAACAATTTTGGAAGCCATCTTTAAGTAGCATCTTTGTGAGAAAGAATCCGTGGACTAAATAATACATAGCATGCTCTTTCATTTACATAGAGTTCTACAAGGAACGCAGCTAGCCTGTGCTAGTGAGATCCTTGTGCAGCATTCAGCCTTCTAAGGAGATAGCATTAAAATATGTTATTAAAATTGTTTGAAAGCAAATGCATCCTTCAATGTAAGATCCTGGGACAGGAACTTGACATCACAGTGTGTTTCTTTATCTATAGAGTGGGGATAAAAGCAGAATTTTATTTTGAGAGTTAAGATGAATCAGTTGATTTGTTTGTTATATGTCCCTGATGTTGTTCATTGCAATCTGGTGATTTAAAAATCAAGTATTTATTTAGTTTCAAATATAGGCTAAATACTGCTTCCTAAAAACCGAAAACAAGAAAACAATGTAGCTGCTGCCTTCTGTACGTTCCCAACCCAGTGGGGAAACCTGATTTTTTTCATATACCAGGGTGATCTGTTTCTCTGATAGAAAATAGAAGAACATTGCAAGCACACAGAAGGCACTTTGTGATTGTTGGTTAAAAGCATACATGGAATGGTGCACATATCTTAATGTTAAAGTGGCATTATGCCACTAGAAAATGGTGGGTTATAAAATAAAGCAGAGGATATGAAGTTGGAAGGAGGCAGCGGAGCCAAATAGAGATCTGAGAGGAGTTGAGAAAGGAATATTATCAAAATACATTGAATTTATTTATAAAACCCCCAAGGAATAAAATTATTATATTTAAAAATAAATATCTACACAATACAAAAAAATAAAGAAAGGTGTCTTAATGTGTGTGAATTCTGATGAGACAATTAAAGCTCTGAAATACTGTCAAAAAATAAAAAAGAAAGAAAAATGTCATTTTAATGTTCTGGGCCTATAGTGCAAGCCTGTAACCCCAGGCAGTTGGGAAGTGTTGGTAAGAGGATCCAGGAGTTCAGGGTCACCCTCAGGTGCTCAGAGGCCAGCTTGGATTACATGACCCTGTCTCAAAACATACTCATCACACACACACACACACACACACACACACACACACACACACACACACACACTCATAAAAGAAAGAAAGCTAGTGGTAATTTAAAGCCACCATCTACATGGTGGAGAGAGCCAGGGGCCAAAGGATTGTTTCTATTTTGAATTACAAGCTTATCTGTAACCACGAGTTTTGTGAATCAGAAGTGGGTATGCTGAACCAGCCAAACTGGAAAGCACCTTCTGATTGCAGTGAGTCAGAGGGGAGTGGAATGGAATCTGCAGTAACAAGAACCCTGGTGCTTTGATTCCTGTCCATCTCAAGCACAGGCTCTGGTCAGGGGCCATGTCTGGGCATGACATGGAGGGGCAGTTCTTCCAGGACAGTATTGAGTCATATCTGCTCATGGATTTGATGAAAGGTATGAACCCATTCCAAGGAAAAATGAACTTGTAAACAAACAAAGCAGCTGTAGTGATCTCAGGGAAGAGACTGTCCTCTGAAGGTCAGGTGAATCTCTGTTTTAGAACAGTGCATTGCTGAACTCTGTTTCCTCAGGGAAGCAATGAGCACCAACAGATTCAGCAAACATATCACTACAGAACAGGTGATCTTCAAGTTATAGGTGATTCATCCCTGAGTGTATGACAATTCTGCTGTACTCAGACATAGACAGCATCTCTCACGGTGCTTAGACATGAGACTTTGCCCATAAATAGTCTAGTTGCTATGCTATTTATCAACTCTCTTGGGAGTAGTAAGTCAAACATACAAGACCTCCTACCACTGTTAATCTATAAACACCACTACTTTTAACTTAATAACCCACAATGGGACATTTGGCTAAATAGAACCAGTTGTCATGCCCTTTTTATTTCATGTATGTGTCTGTGTGTATTGTCCCATACATATGACATGGCATGTGTGGGGGTCAGTTCTCTCCTTCCAGCATGTAGATCCCAGGCATTCAAGTCAGGCTTGGCACTTTTACCCACTGAGCTATGTTGTCACTGGCCTCCTTTGCTAATTTTGATCATATGTTTCTTCTCTTATGGCCTGTTTGGTTTCATGTCTCATTAGTAAGTTCCTGAAGATACAATGCCTGGATGATGGAACCTGGGAACAAAGGAGCTGCATCCCAGTGGTGTGTGAGCCTCCTTCTCCTGTTTTTGAAGGCATGTATGAATGTACCGATGGCTTCAAGCTGGACAGCCAATGTGTGCTCAACTGTAACCAGGAAACGGAAAGGGTAAGGAAGACTTTGTGAACTTCATTTGGAGGAGACTGTGTGCTCTCAGCTGCATGGTCATGGCCGTGACATGAATACTGGGAAGAAGTAAATAGAAAGAAATCTAGCAGGCAGGTCCTTATGCAGCTGACTTCTAATGAGAGGCACTGAGATTATTCCATAGAGAGTTAATGTTTTAGAGCATTCCCTTCCAAATTCAATTTTCTTTGAGATGAGGAGAAGAAGCTAGTGAGTAGGGTACTGGCTACCAGGGTCCATTTCAAGCTAGTCTCAGATCCTGATTTGGCAATGCAGTCGGCTCTCATGAGTGTGTTGACCTAATGAGTAAGAATGCAGGAGTTGTGATTTCTTTTATAGCAGGACGAAGTCCCAAATGAAAACTCGAGTTGTTCAGCAAAGCTAATTAAAGTGTTGTTGGACTATTACCATCCCCAGGATTCTGGCACAAGTCTGAACTGAAAACCACTGTCTTATCATGGTTGTGTGACTAAACGCAGTTTTGTTATAGACACTTGTCAAGCATCACAGGCACATACATGAGACAGGAAGTCAAGGAGACTTTGGAGGCAAAGACCAGTGGCCTTCACTGCTCCCTTGCCATGACTCTAACGTAGTATCCAGTACTTCAAGGTAACAGTACAGAACAGATGTGAGAAGAATAGGTCACAAAATGAGATCTGAATCTACCGGATATGCCTGTGTGAGCTGGCTAGTTAAGAAAGCATGGAGTTTGCCTAACAAAGGCAGAGTGATTGATAGATCTGCATTTCTTCCCTTGGGCTTTCTTTATAGGTATTAATTTTGTCTGTGTTCCATCCAGGTAGAGTATACATTAATTAATGGTAGTGGGAGCCATGGTGAACTAAGAGTTATACCAGGCAGCAGACACATGGAGAAAGGGAATAGATGTCAAATAGGATTAAAACAGTGATGTGTGCATTTCAGTAGAAAGGCAAAAACATAACTTTAGGAAAATTATTACTTTCACTATATAAAACCCAACTTGAAAAAAAATCAGTATTTGCCACAAGCAATACTGGTGTGATAACGTGCACGGATCAGGATAAAACAATACTATCTGTGGAAATTTTTTCAAAACAGCACAGAGTATACGGCTCTGGTCAGTACTTTATTATATTCTCATTGCTATAGGAGAATACAATGATGATAAATTTCATGAATGAGAAATTGTTCATGATTCCTTCACATGGAAATAGCGAGAAATTGTATTGGGTTGTCCCTGGGTTTTTTGCTCATCCTTCCTTTATTCCTTCCTCCATTCTTTCCTCCTTTTCCTTCTCTTCTTCCTTCTCCTCCTTCTTTTGCCATTTTAACTCTGCATATTGTTTTAATCATTGGCTAGCCCACGTTCCAGCCGTTAAAAGGTATTGTCACTAATCAAACCACTTCCCCCCTTCTTACAATGAAACTACCAAAATAACAATAGCGGTGTTCTTTATCTTTGAAATTCTAGACTCCCATCGTCTGCACCAAAGAGGGTCTGTGGACCCAGGAATTCAAGTTGTGTGAAAACCTGCAAGGGGAGTGCCCGCCACCCCCTTCAGAGCTGAATTCTGTGGAGTACAAGTGTGAACAGGGACATGGGATTGGTAAGCATGGGGCACCTTCTCATGGTACCTCCTTGGCTTTGAGACCCAAAGTGCCTGTGTCTGTGCTGGATTTATACCTCTAAAAGGAATGAACAGCTGCATCCCACCCCCACGGTACTGGGCTCCTATACTACCTCTATTGTTGTGGGAAGGGTTATTTGAGATGGTATTTGCTCCTGTTGTTCTTCAGTCTTTCTCTACAGAGGACTGGGTTCCAGCGCCTGTGGGCAAGAGCTGACTTAGAGTAAGGTTGACTCAACCTTGCCCTAACTTTCCCTATGCATCATAGGAAAGATTTAGAACATGAAACTTATGAGATTGCATCTAAGTTTTGAATTATACAGGCTTGAACATTTTTTAGAAGAGTCTAACCTATCTAATATAAATGTGCATAATGTGAATTAATTGGAAACCTCAGGCACTTCTGAATTGATTTTTACTGTGTTCCAAGTATTATTGTACTATGATGTCTTGTGTTGATCATAGTACAAATAGACATAGATTATCAGTGATCTCAGATGTCTCTTTAATAGTGTTTCATGAACAGATTCTCACCCTCAAAACTTCTGATTTCTACGTAGAATATTATACATATATAGGCTCCTAAAAATGACATAACTTAAGATATTATTTGCCTAAAGACACAGACATATAGACAATGAGAAATGAAAAGAAAGCTAGAGACTACATAATTTGTAGGAAAGAGAACCCCAAGAATGAATTTTATTTGAGTAGGCTTTGAGGAGGCACTTGGGTCTCCCATGTAAACAAACAGAGCAAGATTTTCCTTTGAGAGACCAAAATCTCTGCTTCTAATTTTGGCCATTTCCTCCTTCACTAAAGTAAGTTTCTTGGTTGTGCATGTAATTACTTTTAGCATACCAGCTGACAGGATAGGTTATGCCCTGAGGTAATAAAATAACCTCTGCATTTCCTCAACCCCAGCTATTAAGGCTACAAGGTAACAGGTGCTATCAGTATGTTATTGGGACATCAAAATGATACTAAATATACTTAAAAGATATCTATCAATCAATATAGAGTTTGACTAGCTGGATCCCTGATTTGGGCATGTGGCAGTCTGCTAAACCAGAATCGGTCTTTTAATTGTTGAATGACTCAGTGATATATCAGTTCCTGAGGAGAGGATGTAATAGACCAGGCAGCACAAGTGGCACATGGAGGGAACAAGGGAGAGGGAGAGAGTTAATTTCCCACAGTGGTTCTATGTAAGGTGAGCACCTTACGTAGCAGTGTCCCTACAGGTACACAAGGGGTGGAAGTCAGCCCTGCCAATAACTACCACGGTGTTAAAGTCTCTAGTGCAGACTACTTAGTGTAAACTAAGCAAGCATTGAATAAGAGTGTGGTCTGGGAAGTCCATGTCTCTGCTATAAATTTCCATTCCTTCAGGTGCAGTGTGTGCTCCATCATGTGTCGTGCCCCCTAGTGATCCCGTGACACTGCCGGAGAATGTGACTGCTGACACTTTGGAGCACTGGATGGAACCTGTCAAAATCCAGGTGAGGAAAGGGTCAGCTTTGTGTGTTGTAGATGCAAGGCTGCCACCTGGGACTCAACTGGCAGGACATCCCCTGGAGGAATTTTAGAGGCTGTCCAAATCCTGCTGCCAAACATCCCTGTGAATGATTCCCATGATCAAGGACAAACTATCAAATAAGAAAAGGAGAAAAGTGGCTGGAAAAGAAACATTTAAAAGGGAAGATAAAAAGAAGGCTCAGAGACATAAGCGACAAGGAAGAAAATGAATAATGAGAACAAAACAGGAAATGTTAGGATAAACCGAGGAAGCATGATGATAAAAGAAGGAAGGAGGAAGGCTACCTAGCAAAGGTCCAAGTGAACTGCACACAGGGAGAAGGTGGATAGCTGACAGGATGCGAACAGGTTTCATGTTCCCATACCCCTGTCTTTCTCAACCCAGAAAATTCTTCCCCTGGGTCCTCTGCTCTTTGAACTCATCAGCAACATTTGTTATACCTCTGGCCTCTTCTCTGGGGACTCCATTTACTTTCTCTCCCACCTGAAGCTGGTCCTCCCTTGACATCACTGCCTTCCAGAAGGCTCAATGGTCTCTGTTTCTCTCACCGCTCATATCCTAGTGTCTGTGTGAGGGAAGGCTGTCCTCTTCTCTCCTCAGCCTCTTTCAAAGCCTCTTTCCTCCCTAGACTCTACCACACTGGAGGCTAATACCAATAGAATTAAAATATTCGCCATCTTCATGGCCACTATCCTCTGAGCCTTAGGTTGCATTTTCCTCCTAGTTCTCAAGTACTCCAGCTCCCAGGGCATAGGTGCTCCAGATAACATCCCCATTAGAATGCTCATCCATTTCTACAACTCTCATTCGATCCTTCTAAAACGTGTACACTCAGATCTATTTCCTCTTTTCTCCAAGGACCATGTTCACCCTCCTGGCTCTGTCTCTCATATACTTTTCTTAGATCACTGCCTTTTCAACTGTGGCCTCCTCTTGACTATGTTCTGAGGCCATAATGATCTGCATCTCAGGACCTATGCCCAAGTGGTTCCTTCTGCCCACGATGTTTACCCTGACATCTGCATTGTTTCTACCTCTACTTCTTTCCCAGTTAGACTCAAATGTTATGAAGGCCCTCTTTGGCTATTATGTCTGAAATTTTAGCTCACTTTTCTGGTACATTCCTTTTTAATTTTTTTTCTCCTTGGAAATTACTAGCAGGCAGTATATATTTTACATATATATTTCTATAATTGGAATAAACTGAGAGATAATATCTTTATTGTCTATTGTTATACTTACGTTCTCAAAGGTGACTTTATAGACTTAGGTGTCTAGGAAGTACTAAGTGTTCAATTGCTACTTGTAAAATGAATAAAAGAAACCAAAAGAAAGAGTTGAGTGGAGAATGTTTTGTTGTGTGTTGTAGTTTCTGAGAATGAGAGTGGAATGGGATACAGCTGCTTTTTAGATTGTTCAATCAAATCCTTGCAAGCTACTTTCTAGAAATTCACTAAGACATGGATTCTGGATCTATACATTTTGTTCATAAATCATTCTTAACTTTCTTCTTTACCTCACTGGCTTGGGCCATGATGTGGTATTTACTGTTAATTTTAATAGATTGTTTGATGTGGTATTTACTGTTAGGTTTGCTAGTGGATTGCTATTTGCTTTTGGCTTTATTTTGATGTGAAGGATGCTGGTTTGCAGTTCAGAAACATTGTATAATGCAGTGTGAGGAATAGTTTGGCTAGTGGCAGATGTTCTTTGGGAATGCCTGAGAGGTAGCAACTAACCTGTCTTCCCAGAGATCTGGTGTCACTGTCCTCCAGAAGAATCCAGGACACTATTACAGAGACAGACTCTTTCCAGAGTAGGGGACCATTTGCTCTGTCTTGTTGAAGCCTTCCTTTCTTCATCTGTGCTTTAGGTGGATCGTTGTTGACTTACAGTGGTCCAATCATTTCGTTTATATTTGTGTGCCTAATGCCCTGTTTAGTGCTGGTGCTCTTAAGCATCTTATCAGTATTGGTTGAATGAGTAAAAAATTGTTAGAATACTACTTTCTTCTTTGTAACAGGAGCAATAGCTTATATTTGAATAATACTTTGTCTCCAAACTCCTATGTATGCCCACTGCTACACACACACACACACACACACACACACACACACACACACACACACATTCAGATTATATATATATATATATATATATATATATAAATAATATATGTAACTACACGTATGTAGTTATATATGTAAATATGTTTCTACATATAATTTGAATCTCATCACAAATGAATAAGCTTAGAAAGACTTTATTATCTCTACTTTATATATACATAGGCATTGGTAGATAATCTGTCCAAAATTTCACAGTTGTCAAGAAGTGAAGTGAAGAAAATATTTAAGCAACGATCTTTTTTATTTTATTTTATTTTTTTCAAGATAAGGTTTCTCTATGTAACAGTCCTGGCTGTCCTGGAACTCACTCTGTAGACCAGGCTTAAGCACTGCCTTTGACTCCAAACTGTGTGACAGTATCTGTATTTCCATACCCGCAACAGTCTTTTCTCCCTCCAGCTCTCTGCTTGGGACAGTCTTCCTGTCCAACAGAAAACAGGCCATTCTTTTCAACCATGAAAAACACCAATCTCCACATTTCCTTCCCTTTTCATGAAATCTGAGGGAAAATCATTTGAAGAGAGATATTTCCCTTATAAACATTACTTTTCTTTTTGTGTGACAGAATTTCGTGTTTTGTTTTGCTTTTAAAGAACAGTGAAATGTGCTTTCAGATGCCTAGAGCTCATTTAACCTTCTCTAGAGGGCCAATTGGTTTTTATTCTTGCAACTGATGGCTGAGATTTAGAATATTGTGCATTCTATTAAAGAAACAATTTCCTAAAATCTAGATTGCCTGGAGGTTTTGATGAAAATACCTCTAAGAAACAACTGACAGAAAGAGAGAGGAAAGTGGTTTGCTCTCAGAGCCTCTGGGCATTCTCCTTCCAGGGGAAGGAAATACTACTTATCTTGCAGTGTTCATATAAAGATAAAAATAATAAAACATATGAAACACTCAGCACAGTTTCCATCACATAAATCTTAAGTTTAAGTGCTATTTTTATGTATTTAGTGTAAATTTTACCCTTTTAAAATCTCCTCTGGCTCTGTAAAAATTGTACCACTTCATTCCATGGAATAAAAAAAACACTGTTTCATGGTATGCTTGTGTGTGTGTGTGTGTGTGTGTGTGTGTGTGTGTGTGTGTAGATAAATGTCTGGATCATTTGTTCTTTTTTTTTGTCCTTTATAAACTGCACTGAGAGAACTAGAGAATTAAGGTCTCTTGCATATTTCCTATTGTGCCACCTTTGACTAAGGAAGCAATTTCTTAAAAGCTCTTGTGGTACGGAGAAGGACAGAGTGATAAAACACACACACACACACACACACACACACACACACACACACACACACACGTGCACACATGCTATACTGTTTCAGTTTTACAAGAATATTTTTCCTGTAGGAGACAGCAGGCCAGAGTATAAAATTCCCTGGTGCACATTCCGGGTCTTTGACACAGTGACCAGGTGCACATTCCGGGTCTTTGACACAGTGACCAGGTGCACATTCCGGGTCTTTGACACAGTGACCAGGTGCACATTCTGGGTCTTTGACACAGTGACCAAGTGCACATTCTGGGTCTTTGATGTGGTGACCAGGCAGTGGGATGTGACAATAATGAAAGACAGGGTGCTGTGTGCTTAGGCAGGGTTGATACCATATTTCATGCCCTGACGCCCAGAAATGGCTCTGTCTGCTGTCTGCTGACATCTTGCCTTCACTTCCTAAGAGTCCAGCATCTCTAGGCTGCCAAGGCAAGGAGAATGTTGCCATTTTCAAGTCTCCATGTTTTCTTCTCTTGATTTCTCTCCCTTTCTTTCATTTGTCACACTAATCTCAACATCGCACTGAGCACAAGGGGCTGACTCCTCACCCTTCACCCAAGTTTTCATATCCTCTATGACCACAGGATGAACACAGTGGTTACAGGAAAGCAAAGACCTTGTGAAATAGAGGGTTCCACCAAGACCCTTCTCCAAGTTTTGTTTATTCTGAAACCCTGTTTAAGGGTGAGGTGAAGAGTTTATTGCTATCTTCGTCTGCTCTTTCATGAGACTAGTTTGTGATAGCTTGACTTTAAAATGAGGAAATCCTATTCTAACTTGGAAAGATGTGGCCTTTGAGAAACTCATCATACAAGGAGATTTGTTTTTGACACAAAGCAGCAGTTGTTTGCCTGGAACTGAGTTTCCCTAAACTATATTAGAAAGTGATTTCTTTCAAAGCACAAGGCATCTACCATCACCTCTCATCCCCCCCACCGCCTGCCATTATTTTACCTCATGAATTCCTGCTTCACAAAGTGATTGATGCTTTCCCCTCTATCTTTAAAGTATGATCATAATTATGAACCAGTCAGGTGCAAGTTCATGAGACTTCCCCAAGGGATCCATTTGGAAGAACCTGAAAACTATATGTAATTCCTGTCAGCTCCCCAGCTCAGTGAGGTCAAAGCCTTTCATTTTTATTTTGATACGCTTTCCCAAATTAATCCTGAAAGGACTAGTGGTTCTTTTAGGAAACAGAATAGTTTAAAGCAAACGAGAAAGAGGGGGAAATGAAGAGATGTGAGAGCTCTGACCGCTCAGTACATTGTTACACCCTCCCTTCTTGATATCATTTGTCCCTTGCTGTTTAACCTAACCCATATGGAGAGTCAATTCTGTTATTTTCATTCCTTTTGCTATAACTAACTATATGTAAAATCCTTTCATATGTGCAAATGTAAGAAAAATTCATCACAGTGACATTGACAATACTCACTGATCTTTAAATACTAATTCAGTTTTCAGAGTAGCTCAGACTGCCACACCTCCCTATCTGTGTCAGTTGCTAAAAGTGGGTGGTATTTCTGTTGTATCCATCCTAGATGCCAAATCCTTGAGAAAAGGGGCTGGTCTCCCTGTTCTATTCTTTATGTTACTTTCAGGCAGGTGACACTTTATAAGCGCTGGCCAACTGCTAAATGAAATGCTGGGCCCGCAGGCTTCTCCTGAATCTTCTGGCCTATGAAAATCATCCATCCCACAAACACAGCTCTTACCTGTAAGGACATGCCTATCTCATAGGATGAGTAAAACCACTGGTCATTGATAAAAAGAGAATTACAATTGTTTTTCAAAGCTATGCATACTTGGGATACAAGATGGAAGTGAATCAAGAGGGAAACAGTGAGTTGGACAGGTAAATGAGAGCTCCTGGCAAGAAGCAGATTTAATTTTCTTACTTTCTGGAATATTTTTGGCAAATTACAAATGTGCATGTTACATCCTTGGATAATCTACACAGAATAATAATAGAGAAGTTTTATTTCTTCTGCCCAGCTTTGTTAAATTTTTTCCTCTTTTTTTAAAATTATATTTGTGTTTTAATTTTACATATCAGCCATGGGTTCCCCTGTCCTCCCCCCTCCCGCCCCCACCCTCACCTTCCCCCCATCCCCTCCCCTCCATTCCCATCTCCTCCAGGGCCAAGACTCCCCTGGGGATTCATTTAAACTTGGTGGATTCAGTACAGGCAGGTCCAGTCCCCTCCTTCCAGGCTGAGCATGTGTCCCTGTGTAAGCCCAAGGTTCCAAACAGCCAGCACATGCACTAAGGACAGGTCCAGGTCCCACAGCCTGGATGCCTCCCAAACAGTCCAAGCCACTCAACTGTCTCACTTATCCAGAGGGCCTGATCCAGCTGGGGGCTCCATAGCCTTTGGTTCACAATTCATGTACTTCCATTCATCTGGCCTTTCGTTGCTGTGCTTTTTCCACTCCTGGGCTCAACAATTCACACTCCCACAGTCCCTCCTCCTTCTCGACAACTGGACACACGGAGCTCCACCTGGGGCCTGGCTGAGAATCTCTGCATCCACTTCCATCAGTCACTGGATGAGAGTTCCAGCCTGACCGTCAGGGTGTTTGGCCATCTGATCACCAGACTAGGTCAGATCAGGCTTTCTCTCGACCACTGCCAGCAATCTACAGAGGATGCATCACTGTGGACCTCAGGGGACCTCTCCAGCACTCTGCCCACTCCTGTTCTCATGTGGTCCTCATCCATCATGGTCTACCATGCCTTGTTCTCCCTTTCTGTTCCTGATCCAGCTGGGATCTCCTGCTCCCCCAAGCCTCCCTTCCCTCAAACCTTGCCCTTCATTTCTCCCACTCTTGTCCAGGTTGTTCATGTAGATCTCATCCATTTCTCTGTCATTGGGTGATCCCTGTGTCTTTCCTAGGATCCTGTTTTCTAGATAGCCTCCCTGGAGTTGTGTAGCAATCTAGTCATCTTTGTTGTTGCTTTCAGAGTACAAATCAATACAGACTCTTCATGTGTTCAGGCCCCTCCAATATAATTACCCTTTCTTCTTTCTATTGGCAATACCTATTCTGATTTTACTACTTTTTATGTATTAACATGCATCACAACTCTTAACTCTGATGCTGCTCACAGCCAACTTTTCAGATGAACTGGTAAACAATAGTAAATGATGGTGAGCATGAATTGCTAAGGATTTGTTTTGAGCTTTCCAAAAGGAAAAAGCTCCTAATTTTAATCAATAATAATAAAAAAGTTGACAATTTTTTTCTAGGAACATTTTAAAACTAAGGAAATAAACGAAGACAAAAAAGAGAAAAAGAACATGAGAAAAGAAAAGAAGGAAGAGAGGAGGGAAGGAGAACAGGAGAAAGGGAAGGAGATGTGAGTGGAGCCTTTAAGGCATATTACAATGTTCATAAAGCTGTATGGATGCTATTGCCTGGTGACTTTTTGTTAAGAGTCACAAGACTTTGGTCCTGGAGAGATAGCTCAGCAGTTAAGAGCACTGGCTACTCTTCCAGAGGTTCCAAGTTCAATTCTCAGCACCCAAATGGTAGCTCACAATCATCTACAATGGGATATGGCATGCAGGCATACATGCAGATAGAATAATCATACACATTAAATAAATAGATAAATAAATAATACTCACAAGACTTAATTGGCCAACCTTAGGCTATAACAGAAAATTGCCCAAGTTTTTTGTTTTTGTTTTTAATCAGGAATAGTTAATTGACAAAATGGACTGCTAATCACATCATATTATTATATCTATAAATTCTGCCACCATCCAAGTTTGTAACAACTTTCTCAATGCTACATATGTACATGACCCCAAATAAAGTATAGCATTGTTCTGTACATTGCCTCTGTGACACATCATTGTACCATCAAAGGGCAATCCAAGGGAGTGATTCACTTCCTTTTTGTTTCTCAAGTATGCATAGCTTTGAAAAACAATTGCAATTGTCTTTTATCAATAACCAGTAGTTTTACTCATCCTATGAGACAGGCATGTCCTTACAGGTAAGAGCTGTGTTTGTGGGATGGATGATTTTCATAGGCCAGAAGATTCAGGAGAAGCCTGCGGGCCCAGCATTTCATTTAGCAGTTGGCCAGCGCTTATAAAGTGTCACCTGCCTGAAAGTAACATAAAGAATAGAACAGGGAGACCAGCCCCTTTTCTCAAGGATTTGGCATCTAGGATGGATACAACAGAAATACCACCCACTTTTAGCAACTGACACAGATAGGGAGGTGTGGCAGTCTGAGCTACTCTGAAAACTGAATTAGTATTTAAAGATCAGTGAGTATTGTCAATGTCACTGTGATGAATTTTTCTTACATTTGCACATATGAAAGGATTTTACATATAGTTAGTTATAGCAAAAGGAATGAAAATAACAGAATTGACTCTCCATCTGGGTTAGGTTAAATAAGTTAAAAGTGCACTCCAGCAGTGGAGTACTTGTTAATCCTGAGATTTATGAGAGAAAGACCAGTTCCACAACTTTGAGCTACATGTGAAGTAAGCTTTAATTAAATACCGACCAGGATGAACTCTGGTCAGGTCCATTCTAGGATTTCCAGGAAATGGCCATGAATCACATTTTGTGGGGCTTTAAAAAAGACATAATTCTCTGCATTTTCCAACAGGTCCAATCAGGGGCAAAAATACATGCTGAAGTATTTCCTGCCTATGTACCTCCCACCTACATATGACCAAACACATCTGGTAGTTAGTTCAAACAAACTTGTTTAGAGGAGTGAATATGTGGCTGGTTATTCCCCCCAGCTCCCAGCATTCTGGAAAACTGCCTTGTCCTTGACAGATAGGGCTTAAAGAGATAACTTTGTCTGTTACAGTACTATGCATTCAAGAAAATGCAACATCCCAAAAACTAGAAAATAAACAGAGTGCAGTTAAAACCATTCATAAAACAGCACTAACAACAAGTATAGTATGAGGTAAAGATTATAGAATTCTACAAACACTGTGAGGAAATAACACACACACACACATGCATGCATGTATGTGTGCCTAATATATGTGTTGAAAAATTAGGTAGAAATTGGAAGGAAGAATGGGGAAAACTGGAGGAACAGAAGGAGGGGGGTCTGCATCCTTTATGTTTTCTATATGTGCCAACTTGAAATCACTTTCTAGTAAAATTACATGAAAATACAAAACTATCAAAATATATTGGGAATAATAGGTGAAATGGGCTTAGGAAGAACAGACTTGAAAATAAAGACAAATTCTATTCCTTGATATTTTGTTTCTTTTATAATATATTGTAGAAATTTAGGAATGTGGGAATACCAAAATCCCCGCATTTATAAAATCTAGGGAAGGGTATCCAGTCTGTTCAGAATATTCTGGCAAGTTCAGGTTGCTAGGGATACAAGAGCTTGCCAAGGCTGAGCATCCCTTAGATGGGGAAACTGACATTCTGTCAAAGGGGTTGACCGTTTTGAGGGCAGCACTGGGTCAGCATAGAAGCAGATGCTCTTGCTTGCTGGGGCATACAGTTTGTAATAAGCGAGGTTTTCATACATTTGGTCTGAACTGAGTGGATGAGCAGAGGAGATACTGTGAGAAGGAATGAAGGAAGTGTCATCTGCTTTACAAGAGAACACCTTAGTATTTTTGCACTACTGCTAACTGGAGGCGATCAGCAAATACGATGCTTTAAATAGCAAATCTCATAACTTCCACTAAGAAAACTTAAATGTAGTCTTGTAGCAGGAACCTTAGAGGTCTTATTAATAAATCATATCTGGTGTCAGTTATTGGGGTGAATGCTAGAAGATCAGAGAAGCAGAACAAGCCACAGCTTCCTCACCTCGCCAGTTCTTCAGCTGATCCTGTTTCCTAAGACTGGAAGCCTCTGAGTCCTTATCCAAATGAATCTCAGCTGAACTGTGCTGCTCAAAAGGCTGAATGCTTAACCAGCCAAAAGCTTAACCACCAAATGCTTCTAGTTTCTGATCTCCACTCCTTATATATCTTTCTCTTTCTGCCGTCACTCCCTGGGATTAAAGGCATGTGTCACCATGCCTGGCTGTTTCTAATGTGGCCTTGAACTCAGAGATCCAGAGGAATTTCTGCCTCTGGAATGCAAGGATTAAGGGTGTGAGTGCCACCATTTTTTGGCCTCTTTGTCTGTCTAGTGGCTGTTCTGTCTCTGACCCCAGATAAATTTATTAGGGTGCACAATATTTTTGGGAACACAATATTACCACAGAGTCTGCTTATTTTTCATACGTCAATGGATCAGCTTATGCTGCCTGCAGGTAGGAAAGTTAACTCAGACTTTTCAGTGGTCAAACACTCCCGTCCACTTTTTATATTGGTTTTATAATTCCATATTATTATAATGATAACTGAAGCCAGGTCACCATCTTATAGTACATATTGCAATACTGAGTTGTAAATACCTAACATATGTGAAGATTTGTTCTGTTATTTCTCTTCTAGGAAAGTTGGGAAAGAAAGGTATATGTGAGGAGCTCAGTAAAGAAAGCTCTACTCCATGGTTAAGTGGGAGGATTTTATTATGGATAAGAGAAAGATAATATCCAGAGTAAGAAGCAAACTGGGCTGGCCAGGGCTATCTGGCAGGGAAGGGAGAATAGAGGGACTCAATAGTGGGGACCGGAGTGACAAAACTTTGCCACTATAATAAAACTAGCAGAGTTCCTTGGGGTTAGGATAGTGAAGGTGAGAAGGGCCAGGAGGCTAGTGTAGAGACTTTGAAATGTATAATAGGTATTTGTGACTAGGGACTGGAGGCACCTGGAGGCTAGCACAGACCTTGATATTCTGATAGCTGCCAAAGGTATATGTACATGGAGCACCATATGTCCCCTTTTGCCAGAGGCAGAGAGATGACTTCTTTTGATAGATGGGAATACATTTCAAGTTCCTGAGGAAACCTGGCTCTATCTAAGCCCCAGAAATCCTATAGTCCAGCTTGAGCTATTTCTGGGCATATGTACTGCCTGAGACCAAACATGCCAGCCTTTTGTTGACGATAAACTGCCAATGGTCTCTTCTGTAGCTGCTTCACAGATGGGGTGTGTGAAGAGGGACACCTTGGTGGCCCAGGAACCTAAAGAGACAGGGATCAACCACATTGGCTGAACTGGTTTACAACAGTGATTGGATTACATCAGCTTTCAACAAGTCCAGGGCTTGCTGGTTTTGCAAGACCACCCGAAGCTAGTGAAGTGAGCTCATTTTGGAGCAGTTTGCAGGGCCACAGTTGATTCCTGGATGGTATCTGTCAGATGAGTGAATCTGCTGGGACAGGTATTGACTAGGAACAGAAGGCATCAGCATCAGTGTAACCTCTACTGAAATACACATTGTAGAACAGTGGTTATCAAGTGTCTGCAAACAGCTGGGGTAGACTCAGGCCTTTGAGCCACAACAAAACAAAGCCTGAGAAGTTATCAACATGATAAAAGTATAGACACTCATTTGTCACAGGGCAGATGTTCCCTGGCAGCAAAGAGAACAAGGAGAACATGAGGATTCAGAAGATGGTTCTGGGGTAAAGGCAGCTAACCTCTTTCCTCTTACCAGAGGATTGGACAGATACACATTGGACAGAGCTATTTCTAACACCGTGAGAAGCACTTTTAAGCCTGTATTTAGAAAACTACCAAAGGAAATTTACAACCTCGAGCCTGTGACAATCATAGTAGTCATTGCTTTACCAAGGCTAGATTAATAGCTTACCAGACCTCCATTTATTAGTGTTCGACCCTGAATTTTTGAAGTCTTAACATCATATGTGTCATCTTTAAGTCTCATTTTCACATTCCTTACATCACTCCCTCAGACCTTCACAACTGGCATTTACACACCTTAAATCACTCCCTTAGACCTCTGCAATGGACATAAACCTTAAAGTTTTAGTTTTCCTTTCATCTGGAAGCATCCAATCATTTACCATGAGACATAGGTGGTTGATTATTGAGAGCAGTCATTGAAAAGCATGTTCTTTTAAATAAAGGAAGAGTAAAAAGCAATTTTTCAGTCACTATCAGCAGCATGATAGCTGGAGTTCGCTGTCATTGACAGTTGTCTGTGAGTTTGTCTTTTGGGGCAGGAGGCCTACCAACTTTAGGAAAAAGGGGAAACCTGTGTGTGAGTCTACCTGTCTCAGTAGGAGGCCTGCCAGCAAGGTGAACCTGTCTATGAGTTTACCATCTCAGTAGGAGACCCAGTAGCTCTATGGAAAGCAAGGCCTGGTTTTTGCAATGACATCAGTTCAGGCTGGCAAGTAATTTTGTTTTAGCCTTAAAGCTTTTTCATTTAAGAGACTCGGGTAATTTAAGCTTTTAAAAAGTTTTAAAATTTGTCTAAACAGCAAGCAACATGTTTATCCTTTGCACTCAAGGTTACTATAAAGCCGTACTGTTCTGAAGGTGAAAGCAAACTTTCTGGCTATGAAGGGACTGACTGGGCAGGGTAGCCTTGGGTGTAGGGGTGGGCAAGACTGCTAGACTGTTAATCTAGGGTCTCCAAGGTGAGGCTCCCCATCAATGGCATCACAGACCTTGAAAAGAATACATTTTAGTAGGAATTATAGACCAAGTGGCTTCTGTGTCTATTAAAACGACAGAGACTCACTTGCTACCTGGACAGCCAGCCTGGGATCTTCCATGGTGATCTCAATGGGTTTGTTGGGGACAGAGATAGTTTGCCCTCAGCTGCCGCAGAGCTTAGCATCAGCTTTCAGCTGCCAGACCCATAAGATCTGAGAGACTTTTCTGTGGCAGAGAAACTTGGGGTAGAGTAGGGCAGTAAACCCAACAGTGTCCAGTTTGTGCAGGGTCCTTGGTGGCAGTGGTCAGTGTTATGACACTCAAAGCAAGTCCAGGTGGAATACCTGATTAAAAAACAAAACAAAACAAAAAAACTTTGTGTTTTTAATTACTTGCTTCAAGCTTAACCTTGACAACATACACAGAAGGCTAAAGCTTGTTCTTATAAATGAATTACATTTGTACTTAGCACAAATATAAGCACAGTTCTGAGCACATTAACGAATTTGATCATTTATAATTTGATCATTAACTGGCATGTCATAAGTGTCTTTAATAGTTTAAAAGTTAGTAGCTTTTATGAGATTAGTTATTTTACGGGTTTATCCCTTTTAAATTTGAGCCTTAAGAGTTTGAACTGAAGATTCAATCGAAGGTCCTTTAACATCAATACAACTTTAATTCATTAATACAGTCCACAGAGAGACCAGGAACCTTATTTTCCTGGCCTTTTCATAGTGTTCAGTTACATTTAAAGACTTCTACAGCCATATGTGTTAGCCTGAAAAACCCATGGTACAAGTGGAATATGGTAGTTCATATAATCGGAGACATTTGGAGGCCAAGGCCAGGTTACTGTGGTGATTTTAAAGTCAATCTGTGCTGCATAGTGTGTTCCAGATTAGCCTTGGCTGTGGTATAAGACTCTCTGTCAAAAACATTTTTTTTTTAAGTTATGGCTCTTCTGACACAGCCATGTAATAATTTCTTAGAAGTTACTTAAAATTTAGGTATTCTGCTTAAGAACAGATCATACTCATTGTGTTGTGATTGCCTTTTCACCTCTGAAAAGTGTGATCCCCTAGGGAAAGAGGAAGGTAGCACAAAATTCCCACTTGGAGAGTGTCTGTCTTCACACTACCCAGCAGGGTCCATGGCTTCCATAAGACAGACTAGATGCTGGCCAGGCACACAGAGAGACTCTTGCCTTCAGAGCACTGGAGTTGACTGCTGGGGCAAACATGGAACTGGCCGTTTCTCCCATAGACCTAATGTCTCTGTTTCCTGTATTTCTGCTTTAGAGGATTGTGTGTACCGGCCGACGTCAGTGGCACCCAGATCCTTCCCTGGTCTACTGTATCCAGTCATGTGAGGTATGTGAGCTTGATATGTGGAGAGCTTCAAGTAATGTGAGTTGCTCCAATGCAAGGCCCTGTTCCTCCCGATCGATCCCTCTTTTCCTCATTTAGTTTCTTCAATGTAGCTGCCTCCCAATCCCAAACTTATAGAAGTTAGGATTTCTGAACTCAGTTTTATTTTAGTAAAATCTTCAGTCACTGAAAAGGCAAGCCAGAATTATTTATGGCTTTGGGATTCTGTAACTAGGCCTTGGTTGGAATTAGTTAAAAAAGGATTTTAACTATAGACAATTTTATCCAGCCAGCACAGTGCTTAAAACAATTTTGGTGTGTGTGTATGTGTATGTGTGTGTGTGTGTGTGTGTGTGTGTGTGTGTGTGTCAATATTTAAAATTGAGATTGTGTGTGCATTTATGCAGACAGAGTATTATACTCCAGCCACAATAGGCCAGACTAGACCTTATGGTAACCCTTCTGCCTCAGCCTCCTGAATGCCAGGGTTATTCGTCGGCAGGAATCACCAGGCTTGGATGAAAATTGAGATTCATATGTACTTATATAATATCATACATATACATATTACAAATTAAAATAAATATAAAAATCTTTGTGTAAAGCTTCTTTTCCCTCATAAAACAAGAATATCTAGAGGGTTCAGCCACAATTGAATTCAGCTGGACTTGAATAACAGAGAAGTTATTACTCCAGTCAGCATGTGGTTTACTTCTTCCTCGGGTCCCTTTTCTGAGGCTTCCCTCCTTTGCATCACCTTCAAGGCGATTCAGGTGTCTAAGCAGCCTTCTAGGTACACTGATATTCTACCACTGAGTGGTCTGACCTAGATCTTTAATATATCAAGACATCCCATCTTCTTCTTCCCACAATGGATCCCCTGTCAGTGGTCACTTCTGGTACAGTGGCTTTTTAACCTAACAACGAAGAGTCTAGAATGAATCAGAGCATTGCCTAGAGAGTGACCTAAGAACCCTCTGACACTGAGAAGGAGAATACATACATACATAGCTCATTTAGGTAAAACCTCCAATCCCAGGAACAGCCAGTGACAAAAACAAATAGTCCAGGCACTGCCCTGTCCAGCATGACTGGCTCCAGGGAAGGTCCTGACTGAGGTGAACAAAGGGTGAAGAAAAGACAGATAGACAACAAACAGACAGACAGGCAGGATACATGGATGCACAAAAAAATTGGCATCAGATATGTGAGGATCTCTGATGGAAAAGCTGCAGTACACCAAGAAACTCAGCATGTTTACTATATAGAGTTCAATAAAGAGATGGGGTTATTGCAACTGAACAAGGAGGCAGAGTTTATGATACACAGCTGGACCAAGGGGACAGGTTTAGCTAATCTCAGCAGCCTCTGTAGGGGAGCAGCCTGCAGGCCCTAGATATCAGGGGAGAGAAAGCTAGGATGGACATTTTCTAGACAGGGTCAACACTTACACTTTGTTCTCCCTGAAAGGCTTTGCTACCCCATCCTAGTGGCCATGGCCTTGTCAGCAGCACACATTCACTCTGGAGTTCACTCACTCAGGGCTTTCTCCACTCCCCACAGTCACTGCAGATTTATTCACCCAAATCTCTCTTTGGAAGTTAATAAGCCACTTTGCAGCACTGCCCAGATATTTTTGGCTCCTTGTTGTGTACTAAAGAGAGTGCCTTTAACTGCTATTGATTTCCAGCAATCCCTTCAAGCATACCCAACCTGCATGCAGGCAAGTATGTTAATCTTCTATTCTGTATCTCAGAGTCTCTTGATCTAATTCTGGGAAACTGGGATCCACATGAGACCAGGGAAAGGGAAAGGGTGCGGTTTAAGAGAAAAGAGAAAACTTGGTGGAGAAAAGATACCCATAAAACAGCATTCTGAGGATGCATGAGAGCTAATGCTAGCGTGGAGTGTGCTGTATTATGTATGGTGCGGGGCCAATAGAACAGCTCATCTTCTGCCATCATTAGAAAAACAGATGGTGGTGGGGTGGGGTGGGGAAGCAAGGGGAGGCAGTGAATCATCCACTGGGCAGGGGGTGATGGGGAGAGAGGAGGCCAGGGAAAGAGGGAGATAAACAGACAGAGGGCTTAGGGAGCTGGACAGAGATCAAACAGATTCTGAGAGTTCCCTTCTGCTGTTTCTATGCATCATCACAAGTACAAGGGTGGATGTCAGGGCTTGGGGCTGGGCTGGCTTCAGTGCTTTCCAGAAGGTTACAATACAGAGCTTTCCATGCTTGTCCTTTACCCTGGCCTATACCCCAGCATACCCTCTAGATTGACTTATTAGCCAGAGCTTCTGAGGTAGTTACATTCTCTTTGAGGATGCCACAAGAAGTAAAGTTCTTTTCTCCCCACTTGCTTCCCCTCACCCACTGCCATCATGCAATGGGAAACCCAGACCCTCTGATTGACAGTTCAATGGTTCTTTTTTTTTTTTTTTTTAAATCACCTGGGACTCAGTAGACTGCATCTTCTTAGGTCCACTCTACACCTACTGCATTGCAAAGTGCACAGGGGGCCAGCAATCTGTATCATAACCAGCATGGGATTCTGAAGGCCACTGTGGAAACCTAACACCCACTATCTCAACCCCTTGGAGGAGGCTAGAAAATTACTTGTCTGGGCATCCCCATGTTGACGCTTTCTTTAGCCAAAATAATTACATTCTCTTCCCCACCCCCATATATGTGTGTGTGTGTGTGTGTGTGTGTGTGTGTGTGTGTGTGTGTGTGTATGTGTGTGTGTGTGCTGGGAGTTGTATATGTGTATACTCACATGCATCTGGCTACACATGTGGATGCAGGACAGAGAGTAATATTGGATGTCTTCCTCAATAACTTTTCACCTTACTTTTGGAGACAGGGTCTCTTACTGAACCTTAAGTTAGTTTATTATGCTGTCTGGCTAATCAGCTTCAGGGATCCACTTCTCTCTGCCTCCTAGGTGCCTGGATTACAGGTACATGTTGCCACACATGGCTTTTTAATGGGTTCTAAGGGTCTGTACTCAAGTGCTTATGCTTATACAGCAAGCTCTTTACTTAGACATCTCAGCCTCAAATGTAATTCTATACATCATTATTTACATTCTGATTGCCCTACACGACTCTGAATAGTCTATACTCTTATTTCCAGGTTCTCTGGGTTAGGATAGGCTTAGAAAACTGGCCATTGGTTTCTGTTCTTTCAACCAAGACAAGAGAGAAGAAGGTCCACGTAAAGAGAGGAGGGAAAAGCAGAGTCAGCAGGACCCATAGGAAGGAAGAGAGACAACAGAGGAGAGGAAGAAGAATGTCCCTGGAGACAAGCAGTGAGAGATGCAGAGAGGGGAGGTGGGGACCAGGAAGAAAGAAGAGATGGTGCAACTGGCCAATTCCTGATGCAACTTGGCCAGTTCATAACACTTTACTGGGAAAAAATTAAACACGTTAGCATTAGAGGCAAATAGAGGGAAAAACAGACCCAGAGTCAAGAAACAGAGGGCCAGCTAGGTGAGAAATTTTGCAAAGCACAGTGTATAATCTGTACTGAAATTAAATACATTTGTGACCCGTAATCTAGATGGGATTCCATTTTGCAATCCAGTACTAAATATTAGTCTGAACTGTCCCCCTGGAGTCACTCAGCCTTGCACAAGTGTGCCTCATGCATTATTTCTCCTAGTGGCTCAAAGCAGCAGCCTCATCCCACTTGCCTCATTGTCTCCAGCCTGCAGCGCATCAGTGCCAACAAAGTAACTTACTTGCGTCACTTCTCTTCCCTCTCCCATAGCACTCTTGCCATCCATTCTCCACCATTCTGTGCTTCTCCATGTTCTCAAGAGGCACCTTCAAGAATTCCTCCAAAACAACCACCCACCCACCCTCCCAACCAACCAACCAACCAACCACCCAACCACCCACCCACCCACCCAACCACCCAACCAACCACCCAATCAACCAACCACCCAACCAACCACCAACCACCCAACCACCCACCCAACCAGCCACCCAACCACCCACCCACCCACCCAACCAACCAACCAACCACCCACCCAACCAACTACCCACCCACCCACCCACCCACCCACCCACCCAACCAACCAACCAAAACTATCAAAGCAGCTCCATCTCCCTATGACTTGTATTCACGTTATCTCCAATAGAAGGCAGATGCATTGCAAATCTGTAGCCCAAGTTGGTTCATCTTCAAACTCTATTTCTCTAGTTGCTTCATGAACTTGGCCTTCTTGACCTAAAAATTGTTTCTTGTTTTTACATTTCATTTCATGAGTTATAAATGAACAAGCAATGGCAAGTTGGCTAGAGGAAACGTTTAGAGATCAGGCAACTCTAGATTTAATTTCTTGGTCAGCTAGTGGTTTGAACTTTAGAGTCTTGATCTGAAGTAGCAAGTGCACACCAAAGCAATTTCTAGGTGTTGTTGACTGTTCATAGTCCTGTGTGCTGTGCCTGACACATAATATGTTCTTATGGTGCTGTTATTGTTTGCAATGTGTTAGCTAACTCATTGATGTTTGCTCAACAAGCAAATCTTAAATTAGAGACAATGCTGTTCATATGATTGTAACACAAGTAGATATGAACCCTGAAGCTGAGAAAAAGGTAAGCAAAGGAAAATAGGACATTCCCATGGAGATCCATGAAGATGTATAAATCACAAATCACTTAGGGACAGTGGCTATTGTATCCAATCAGTCATTAGATCTTGTCCTCTTTGCTGGAATCTAATCAGTTTTCTCAAATGAGCTAATATAGTAGACTCCTAATTATTCTCCTGCTTCCCAGACTTGTGCTCAACAACCACCTTCACACTCTACACTGCTACTACAGTATTCTTCTATTGTCCACGTTTTCCTAAACCATCCTAGGAAGTCCCTATCATCTTCATACTTCTGTCTGTAATGAGCAGGTATCTAGTCAACAGGCCTTTCTCTTATAGATGCACGTCTGTTCTAGTCCCTGTGTGAATTCTGTGCCTCAGACATGAAAAGCTTTATGTCATATGGTATTCTAAAATGTGCATGGGCTTTGCACTCTGCGTTCACTTTGGGGATTAGATATTTGTTTCACTTGCTGAGTGACTCTGGGCAAACACTGCTTTTGTACCTCACTACCCTCAACTGAGGCCTAATAGGATTTTTCAAAATAGTTTTCATGTAACATCTATCATAAACTTGTGAAGATAAATGAGAAGCCATGGGTGGTGAAATACACATAATAAACTCTACCCATACCCACTGTGGTGGCACATGCCTTGTGCCTTTAATCCCGGTACTTGGAAGGCAAAAGCAGGAGGGTCTCTGTGAGTTCAAGCACAGCCTGATCTACATAGGGAGCTCTAGGACAGCCAGGACTACATAGAGAGACCCTGTCACAAACAAAACAAAACAAAAAACCAACCAAACAAACAAACAAAAATCTCCACTTTTCATCTTCAGATGCAAAAGTGTTGTCCCTATATTATTTCATACCTGGTACTTTCCTATATATTTAACTACATTCCTGACTCAGCTTATGTTTCCCTAAACCAGTGATTTTAAGCTGAGATCAGTTTTATACCCCACACCTCAACATTTGGCAATGTCCAAAGACAGTTTAGGTTGTTGGAGGGAGCTACTGGTATCTAATGGGTAGAAGCCTAGGATACTGTTAACCTTCCTATTGTGCATAGGACAGGCCATGGTGGAATACAGCAGGGCCCTACATGTGAACAATACCAATGTGATAAGTCTGTACATCATGCTAACTAATGCAGATCCTTCAGTGTATTTCCCAGGAACTTCTTTTACTTGGGTTATTTAATACCCAGCACCTACTTATCATCTCCACCTCCAATCCCAGATAATGTATGTAGCTGCTCTGATACCTCTTTCTACCACTTATCACCTTAGGAGAAATGTTAGTTTCCTGGAGGTCTTGCACATTGTGGCTACCTGAAAGTTGAAAACACTGGTTTTTGCATTATTGTGAATTAGCTACTCAGCACAATGTCTGGAGTAGCTGGAACTCAGTTTATTGGTTTAAAATATGAATCGATTTATTTACTGCTTGCAAGGTCATTCCATACAAATATTCTATGATAACATGTAGGAAAATAATGTTTATGCTGTCAAATCCTTGTTCAATAAAGTTCTGTGTAGTATAAAGAGAGAATGGAGAGGGAAACAGGTGGTCTGGAGTGAGAAAGAGAGAAACAGAATGACAAAAAATGGTTTTTCCTCACACTGTAAAGTAATACATTGAAGTGAGTCTTCATTCCACCCTTGAACTTTGGGATATCGGGTAATAAAGATATGTTTTAAACAAATCCCATCCCTCTTTCCTTCATCCCTCCCTCCCTCCATCTCCCCTTTACTTCCATCCCTCTCCCTCCACATCTCTTCTCCTCATTATTCTTTGACCGATTTCTTTCTTTTTCTTTCATCAAGGGCTATTTTTTCAGTTCTACCTGAGTTTACAATCTTAGGTCCACTTAAACCAGTGAGTCACAACCTCTTTAATGGAATGACCCTTTAATAGAGTTCCTTACCTTATTGTGACCCAACCATAAAATTATTTAATTGCTACTTCATAGCTGTGATTTTGCTACTGTTATGATTTGTCATGTTAATGTCTGATATGCAGCTCCTGTGAAAGGGTCATTCATATCTCCAAAGGAGTAGTGACCCACAGGTTGAGAACTTGTGACTTAAATGAACACCTCTCTAGGAATGTGTGTGGGGATAAGGACCCATACTTACATATTACTTTCCCACAGAATTTATTCATGTCCTTCATTAAACTTGACTTAATGAATTTAACTTGATTTCACCTGATGAAACTTGACCTGCCCTTGGCTTTGCATTGGCTGTGACTGTGTATCTATGTAAGGTCATCTTGTTCTTCAGTCTCCAGACTAGAATAATGTCTGATATTGAAGTCTTTGCTGCTTCTGTAGAGTTATACTTTTTTCATTTTGTTTTTATTTTCAATAATTACATGTGGGGCTGAGAAGATGGTTCATTGGGTAAGCATTTGTCATGTAAATGTGAGGATCCCGTTCCAATCCCCAGAACCCATATAAAGCTGGGCATGAAAGCACATGTAAGGAATTCCAGTGCCCCTGTGGTGATGAGAGGCAGAGGAGTAAGACTCTCTGGAGGCTCATGGGTCTTCTCTCCTAATGTGTATAATTGTGAACATCAAAGATACCCTGCCTCAAGCCAGGGGAAGGCAAGAACCTACACTATAGGTTATAGCGCGCACGCGTGCGCGTGCGCGCGCGCACACACACACACACACACACACACACACACACATGAAAATTAAGTGTAAATTCTGATCACACCTGTTAGGTATGCACTGCACCTGTCCAACTCTCTTTTGGGTGAAATGAACAATGGTAAGGAATTGTGTAAGCTGCCAAATGATGTTAGTCATGAAACTCCCTAAGCAATGATACTACAGGTAGCTATGGGTAACTGTGCTCAATTAATGTTCTTGAGGGTATTCTAAAGCCTTTGAAAGTTGTTTGGTGTCTCAAAACATCTCTCTGAACCTTAACTGGACTTTCTTCTATAAATTCTTATTCTCGCCCTTGTAAATGCTCACTATGCCACTTAGGTAGTTATTTCATGTGTTGCCAGTAGGTCTAAGATTCAAGCCATTTCCAAGTCCCCAAGTCCAGAGGAGTGTGCTCTGCTCACTTTCACGTTGTCTTTTCTCTCTTTATTCTTTTTTCTTTTTCTTTTTTTTTTCTTTTTTGGTTTTTTGAGACAGGGTTTCTCTGTGTAGCTTTGTGCCATTTTCCAGGAACTCACTTGGTAGCCCAGGCAGGCCTCAAATTCACAGAGATCCACCTGGCTCTGCCTCCTGAGTGCTGGGATTAAAGGCGTGCACCACCACTGCCCAGCTCAACCGTTTCTTTAAATTAGCAGATATGTTGTTTCAGTCTAAGAAGTGTGCTGTAGCATCACCATTGGAAATTGTGCTGAAGGTGGTGGTTGGGGGGGAGAGGCATGCAGTGCAGCAGGCAGGATGTGTAGCCATGTCTCCTCTCCAGATACTTCATAGGCAATGGATTCATTTGAGAGCTCCTTTAAAAGCATACTTAGGATTACATGGGAATAATTGTTTTAAACGGAGACTCTGGGGTTCTGCTTCTTTTTGTTAATTTTGTTTTGGCATGCTATCCAAGAATTTGTTTTTGACACCCCAGGTACTTCTACCAACTATATTCAGGAAGCACATGGTCAGACTAGTTCATTCATGAGCATATGATGGTAGATGTATTTAGCTCACATCTTGGAATAAAAGGATGTATCTTCTGGGAGTTTTTAAACAAATTAAGGAATCACTCGAAATACAGTAGAAAAATGTCAGGATTAGAACTCAAAGACATTGGCAGAAAGTGTCGAGACTACAATACTTAAAAGCCAGAAAGGGCTGGATTGCTTGAAAATAATAGTTGTCTTAAAACAACAACAAAAAATCCTCCTCCCAAAATACTATGGTTGATGGGGTAGAGAGCAGGATACCTCTATTCTTAAAGAAACCACTCAAGTGTGAGTAGAAGCAGAGAACTGAGAACCTTATTTTATCATTTTCTTACCACTGCTCTGCGTTCCTCTTTAGGTATGGCCACCAGAACTATCAGAAAATAGAGATCATATCAAGGGTAACAAGAATGGCTTTTAAAAAAATCTAGCTATCAATACTTTTGAGGAAAATCCAAATGAGTGGGTTATCTTTAAGCTTAGACTGAGGGGAAAAATGACTACTGCAATAAATACTTTCATTCATTAAATATTCCACGTAGAGAAAAATTAATAGTCATCCCCCATGAGAGCCTAAGAGAACAGAAATAATGGACATAAATACTGAGTGAACTTTTTAAAGCACATCTGTCCAGGAACAAGCTGGAAGTGTTAACCTTTATACAAGGTTATAAAGAGAAGTGTTTAAAAGGCATGCTAGTCTTTCCAGAGTTTTAAAGGCCTATATTTCTCCTCTTTTTGACAGGATGAATTATTTTCTCCTGTCTCAAACACCAACGATGGCTTGGTGTTCCATTCCTCTGTAAATCTAGTGTTCCGTGGCTTAAATGTAACTATATCTGTGTGTGTGTGTGTGTGTGTGTGTGTGTGTGTGTGTGTGTGTGTGTGTGTTTAAAGTAGCCGGTGAGATATTTTTACCTGTCACGACCCTCAATGTATTCTCTGTAGGAATTTATGTAAGAGAGAACTGGAGTGGAAAAACAAGACCCTGGGGACAAAGCCGGCTTCCTCAGAGTGGCTGCATTACTGCGATGTAGGTGGAAAGTGGTGTTGCTTTCACACCTCTAGAAGTGAATACCAACAATGCTTCCATCACTAATTCATCCCATCTGCCATCCCGTTCCTCAGATTCTTTCTCCCCGCTTGTCTTGGACTTTGCTCTTCTTCTCTTTTATTATTTATATTCCAGATGGTGCTCCTGTTAGCTGTGCCTGGTATTTGGGCTTCTTGATCACTCCCAGGGACTGTGCAGTGCTTTAACTCCATGGGACACAAGGGCCAATGTGCAGGTCACAAGGAAGAAAAGAGTGGCATGAAAACTGAATTTTCATTGCACTATTTTTTTCCTTGCTTAGGAAGGAAGCATAAGAAGATATGCTACCATGATAGGTAGAAAGTAGCTAAAATCTGACTAACGAGCGCAAGTTTGGGGGGCTGTGTTTTATTTGGGAGAACACAAAACCTTTATACAGACACAGAAAAGAGACACTCGGAGGAGGGAGAAGGAGAAAAACAGGTTAGCCTGTCTGAGATGAATCATGGGCTTTCTATCCTGTGGGCTCTTTTGCTAGAAGGTTATGTGCCTTGTTAGACTGCTGTCTTCCTGTTTTCTAGGATCAGATGAAGCATGTGTGTGTGTGTGTGTGTGTGTGTGTGTGTGTGTATGTGTGTGTGTGTGTGTGTATGCGCGCGCGCGCGTGCGTGTGCCAGTTCTCCCTGTTTGAGCATGTGAGGCTCCACTGTGGGTAGCTAAACCCTCCTTGTCAGTGCAATTGTAAATATAAAGACTCTGTTCTAAAAGGGTAAGTGCCAGGGCTGCAGTGGGGGCCTGCACTCCTTAAGGCAGAAGTGGGAGCAGGCTTAGACATCAAGAAGAGATCAAGAAGAGAGTTTTCTCTCTAGATTAGCAGTTCTCAACCTGTGGGTCAAGGCCCCTTCGGGAGTCAAATATCAGATATTCTGCATATCAGATACTTACATTAAGATTCAAACAGTAGCAAAATTACAGTTATGAAGTAGCAACAAAAATAATGTTATGATTGGGGGGTCACCACAACATGAAGAACTGTGCTAATGGGTTGCAGCATTAGGAAGGTTGAAAACCTCTTATCTAGATGAAGGACTCCAAAATGCACAGGCAATGTGTTAGCAGCAGCCTTAGCTGGGAGCTTGTTAGTGTCTCAGGAAGCCTTGTTTAGAAAGACTGGGGCCAACGTCTAGAAGTCACTCCTACCAAAAGCCCCAGGGAACTTGTACACTCGGATCTAAGGTCCTCTGTTACAGCGTGGAAAAATAAAAGTTGAGCTGTGGTAGCTTGGAAGATATATCAACGCTAAATATACTTCTATAGTCCAAAATCTCTCATTTCTATTTCCCTGGGCTTTGTAGAGAAACCTGTTCAACTGTTTCCCCTATCTCAAGCATTCCTATTTCTAAGATTTATTCCTATTACTGTTCTTTAGTAATGTGCTTTTCATCACCAGTAGCACAAATTACTCTTAACAAATGCCAAAGGCTTGTTAGTATTAAAACAGCCCATTAGGGACTTAGCAAAGGACACATGGAATTGTTCCTGATCTTTCATAGAGCGATCTCACTGGAGTCTGTCTTGATGAATTCCTCATTAAAAAGAGAAAAATAAATTTATTTATGATACAAGATCAGTTGCTTTACTCCAATTTTAGGACAGCCACACTGCATGATGATAAAGTTAACATCTCATATTTCCCTTTTATTTCTATGTTGTTATTTAAGTAATAACCAGCAATTAAAATGTCTCTTTGCCATTTTTTGGGCTGTTCAAAACCAGACACACTAATCATTCCCCTTTCTCTGAAGACACATCCTCTAGGCTTCAATTGAATTGTTGCTAAGTCTGTTAGACTCTACAGGAGGAAGGGGATTATAAGACGATCGTCTGGATTGGGAAGGCAGTGTCCTAGAAGCTGGCGACAGACACTACTTTCTGGTTGGAATACTGTAGGTCCTCGCAGCTCTAAATCTAAAGATGTGTTAGACGTGTTAAAATCCAGAGAGGAATTGGAAATTAGCTTAAGCTGGAGCTGTCTTCCAGGCTTACTAGCTGCCAAATTCCAATCCCCTCAAGAGATTTGTTTGTGAGTTTCTATGCCAGTTTTGTGCAATATCTGCACCAGCCTGAAAATCCAGGCATGTCTTTGGGCTTGTCCCGAGTCCCATTCGGTTCAGGGCTCAACTTCAGAGTCCCCAGCTGGAATCTCCGAAAATCAGACTCCAAATGTTAATTAGGACTAGGTTTTCACTTTGAAAGCTAAAACCATTGTTGTTGTTGTTTTCTCTCTGCCTTTTAAACAGTAAAACATTAAAAGCACAACCTTGCAAATTGTAAAACCTCATTTAGATTAACAACACGCATGAGAGTTTACGCTTGTCTAAGACTCTCCCAGAGCCATTCTCTGCCAGCCTGGTGGGCTTCCTATTGGGCTGTGTTTGGCTTCTTTTGTCCCTGGGCCTCTTGGGTGGGCCACTTTCTCACTCAGCTCATTCTCTTTGCAGCATGGATTTCCCTGCTTTTTGTTTCTCATTCTACCCTTTGTCTAATGTACTCTATACTTTTCCTCCAGTGCCCTTCAACTTCTAAACCAGGGTTACAGATTAACACACTGGTTCTCAACCTATGAGTCATGCATGACCTTTAGGGGTGGCATATCATCCTGCAATGCAGTCCTGCACATTGGATACTTACATTATCATTCACAATAGCAGCAATGGAAATCATGTTATGGTGTATGTGTGTGTGTGGGGGGGGTGTCACCATAACACAAGGATCTATGTTAAAGGGTCACAGCATTAGGAAGGGTCAGAACCACTAGATTAGCAGATGATTGACAGTCCTCATCTATCAAATGGTGATTATAAGAAATGCTGTCTTCTTTTCTTTGACCTGCCATAGTGTTCTGCTGCTTCTGAAAGATTATTCTGACGTTTGAAGAATTAACAGTAAGGATCATTTGCCTACAAACAGCTCTATCTTCTCTTGTCTTCACTGGGATTTTTGCTATGTGAAGAGCTGTGCCTTAAAACATCCGGTAAATGAATTCTAACCAGCACACAAGCACAGTCATTGAAATTATCCTATCGATCATTTCAAAGTTTACTATCGCTGTAATCGGCACAAGCCTTTAATTTAATGAGCATATTATGTTTTTCCAGAAAATTCATGTACCCGAATTTCTAGCTCACCCTAATAGAATAGACATCTTTATGTTGGACATTTTATTAAATATTTATTATAATAAGTAATTCCTACTGTGAAGCCTATTAAGTTTCTCATACTTTATTTTTAATATATAAATTATTTGAAGTATATCAATTGCATATAGTTATGTGTTTATGTAGCTTCTCTTTTGACTAACCCAGCAGTGAAGACAAAATACAGAAAAAAAAGTTGGCACTCCTAAGCTGTTAATGTATGTTTACAAGTTGCAATAAATAGTACTTGTAGTACAAAGAATACATATTTCAAATCCTTACTAATATATTTCTATCTCAGCCTCAACCATATTAGCTATGCTTATTTCTCACATTTTGACTCATTTTAATTTTATAGAAGAAATATATGGACTAAGTTTGAAAAGCCGCTAGTATTCCCAGGCTGTTTTGGAAGACTACTGATGCCTGGTCCCTTGATACCTGACCTCTACCTCTCTCCCTGAGGCTCCCCTATCAGGTTTTTTTTTTTTCTTCCTGTTTCTCATTAATGTCTTCTGCTGCACCACCCACAAAGTTTACTTCTTCTTTTACTAAGTTTGCTTACTTGACTTAGCCCAGTGCAGAGTTCCTATTAAAAGGAGGGCAGTTAGCTCAAACACCATCATGTATACACGTGACCACGCACATGAATGCCCCTGCTTCAACAGGCCATGAGCATGTACATGCATTTTCTTCCTTTTGCAGGCACCTGAACTTTCTGGGGCTCATGGAATTCTGAACTTTTATCTTTCTGCTTTTTTAAACCTATTATTAACTATCCATTTCTTTTCCAGTTTCCTAAATGTTAAGTTCACTATCATCTTCCAATGCCTTTCTAATTCTCTTTTTCCTTGAGAGTTTGTACTTTGTTATTCCTTTACTATCATTTCAGTGAGGCTTCTGAAAGGAACAGATTTTAAAACGATTTAATTATTCTCATATTTTCAGTTATAAGCCTTGATATAGCAGATGCTTAGTGACCTTCCCTTCAGAAGAGCTGATGCCTGTAGGATTGAAGAAGAGGCTACTAGCAGAGAGAGTGCCCAGCGTTTGTTATTTCTCTTCTCTTTCACTTCTAAATTCTTATTTCTGCCTAGAACCAAGCAGAAATCTGTTCAAGTTGAGTAACTCCAGAATAAACTTTAAATAAGGAGCACTAACTACCCAAGGGAAATGTATTGTCTGTGTAGGGTATTAGACCCTAAGGACATAAGGATAAACAAGTTATGACCCTACCTACTCAGAATCACTGCCCATCCTCATGCAGCAGTATGTCCAAAGTTCCCCAGAGCAGGGGGCAATGTTGTTGTAGTTGTAGATCAAGTCACAAGCAGGTTCTTGGGGAAGGGAGTCTTAGCAATTGCCACTTGCAAGGAGCTTGGAAGGATATGACATTTTCTCCAGTAGTAGACAAAGCACAAAGCCCATAGGCAGCAAAAGAGTATGAGTGGGAAGCATGAAGGTCTGAAAATGCACGAGATATTCATAGATTTACTAGACTCTGTACATATGGAGGCCCAGGCACAACCAAAGAGACGGAGCCATGCTAGGAAGGTTTTTTGTTTGTTTGTTTGTTTTGTTTTGCTTTTTAACATTTATTTATTATGGATACAGTGTTCTGCCTGTATGTGTGCCTGCAGGCCAGAAGAAGGCACCAGATTTCATTAGGGATGGCTGTGAGCCACCTTGCTGGGAACTGAACTCAGGACCTCTGGAAGAGTAGCCAGTGCTCCTAACTGCTGAGCCATCTCTCCAGCTCTAGGAAGGGTCTTGAGATACAGATTTTAGTCTAAAAATGTAGTAGAATCTCACACACTTTCCCACCAAGAAATGACATGATCAGATGTGACACATTATTAGATATAAAGCTCATGGGGGAAAAAAAAACAAAGGTAACACATGAAAGGGTTAGAAGACTATTTCAAGAGATAGATGATGAGGGTCAAGACTGGACATCAGAAATACAGACACAAAGAAGCAATACAACTCCCAGGTGCATAGGGAGCTAATGTTATTAATCTCTCTGTAAAGAAAAGGAAGCAGACTTATAGAAGAGAATGACTTGAGCTCAGAATGAGCTCAGGAAAATTTGAAATACAAATCTGAAGTTCTGAACACAGTGACTTATGCTGAGAGAAACAGAAAGTCAGGATGAAAATTGACAGCAGATAGAAGATGAGCTCATACAAGGAATGTGAGTGAGAAGAGAGGGAACAAGGCCAAGGAGGCAAAAAGCAATATAAAGGAAGAATGTGGAAAGTAAAACAGATCAAAGATATAGTGTTTTTAGAGAGATAGTCTTCATAAGAAAAAATATGCAGGGAAGTTTGGGGGATCATACATGGGGTTAATGTTAAATGCAGTAGAATGGACAAATAAGTTGAATTATTAACAAGAGAACCTTAAGTTTTTGCATTGCCTGAAATCTCAAAAAGTCTGGTAACAATAGAGTTCAGGGGACGGAATAAATTGAAACATAACAAACAGAATGAAGCAAATAAAAAAAATCACTTCCCAAAGTACAAATGGTGGTGATCTGAGTGAAAAAAAAAAATGGTGTCTGTGGGAAGATTTTTGACAAGAGGAACTGGGAATATTATTGGTTTTGATGATGGTATGGTTGAGAACCTAAGGACCCACAGTAAAGAGGGGGGAGGTAGAAGGAGTTTAATACCATTACCTCTGAGTTAAGTGGGAAGAAATTTAAAATAACTACAAATAAGTTGTGTAGGGTTTTAGACAATATCCATGAATTCATGGTATTTCTCTGTAGAATTTCCTATTTCTGTTCATGGAAGTTTCTTTTATCTAGTTGCTCAGGACAAAATTCTTAATATTACTTTAAGTCTTTGCTTTCTGTTACCAGTCACTTCCAATTCATTCAGTCATCTATTAATATATTAATTATCATATTAATATATCTACAAAATAATCCTCTTATTCTTACCACCTCTGCCACCCTGCTACAAACCATCATTATGATTTCCTTTAGTGCAACACTTCCTGGCAGGTCTCACTCCTACATCTGCCACCCAACAATGTGTTTTAAGCAGTCTCCAGAATATATTATTAAAATACGAACAGATTAACAGATAATCCTCCCCACCCCTATTTAAGTTTGCTTTCTATTGCTGTGATAACACCGTAATTGGAAGCAGCTTAGAAGGGAAAGGGCTTATTTTGCTCACACTTCCAGGTCACAGTTCATCATTGAGAGATATCAAAGAAGGAACTCAAACAGCAACTAAAGCAGAAGTCATAGAGAAACGCTGCTTACTGGCTTAATCTCTGGCTCATGTTCAGCAGTGTTTGTTATATAGCCCAAGCCCACCTGTCTAAGGATGATGCTACCCACAGTGGGCTGGGCCCTCCCACATCAATTTTTGATCAAGACAGTCTTACAGACATGGCCCATAGACTGATATGATGGAAGCAGTTCTTCAATTGAGGGTTTCTTCCCAAGGTGCATCTGGGTTGTGTCAAGTTGACAATAAAAAGTAAGCTCCGAGATCTTCATATCTCCAGAGGAAAACTGGGTGTTTTTGGAGTGGCTTGCATTTCCCTCCAAGTATTGTCTTTCTGATCATTTGACTAAAAGTCACAATTGTTCTCCTTCTGTCTTTAACTATCCATTCCCTACCATGTAGCACTCTTGATTCCTTTACATGGCCACTATTTCTTAGTAGAACTATTGCTTCCTCATTTAGTATGTATTTATATTTTTCTCTCTTCCTTTCTTCTTTCTCCAGTAGAAACTCTTGGGAATAAATGTTTATTGTAGTCACTGTCAAACGTTGAGTTCTTATGACAGTGATATAGAGAATGGCATACAGTACATACTCATTATTTTTCAGTGAATGAGTTAAGAGAGAAGTTAAGAGCATCATGGATTGAAGATGGAAACAGCAGTTATATGTAGATTAAATTGTAGTTTGACAATTTTAGTAAAAGGAACATATTACTCACACATAAATGAGAAAATTACCAAGAATCTCTCAACTTTGTGATTCATTTAAGAGAATCTTCTACACAATTATTTTTGTTAAGCCTATGGTCAGCATCTTCCTGAACTGTGACTTTGGGGTTAGATGAAATTGGGACTCCCAGTGTCCTTTCATCTCTTGGAAGGCTATTTGTGCACTAGAGAAAGAAGACTGAGGCCCACATAATGCCTTTCTTTTCCTGGCCCCATAAAGTTATTTAGAAAGAAGACAAAAATCTCCCTTGCTTGACGTATAAAATTCTTTTGACTCTTAAATGAAATACACATTTGTGAAAGTGTTTGTAGATATTTATGAAAACACTGCACATATGTAGAAGATTGTCACAGTAGTCACCATCCATGAATGAAAAGCCTTGTGAAGCAAGCTCAAGTGGAGAGACATAGCAACCCTGCAGGTGATATATCCTATGTGCTACCCAGTGGTGAGTACCACCAAGAAAGCAAGGTGCATGTTAGAAGACATACACAGACAGAATAGAGAAACATGCCCCAAGGGGGATCTTCTAATTCAGTTTCTAACTGGTTTCTTTCAGGTCAGCAGCTTTGAACCACTCACGTATCTCTTTGGCTCTACCTTTCCATGTGCAGGCACACATTTCAGTATTAGGTCTTTGATTAAGGGGGATAACAACTCAAATCTGAAGCTTCTCACCAGGCCCTCAGCCCCAGCCCAGCAGCTAGAGGTTACCTTCCTTTAGCAGCTGCCTTGAAGAGTACCCCAGTCTGTAGAGGATACCTGTTCTTTGCTTTGCTTGCATTTCCCTAAACAGAGTAACCAGAAGAGGAACACGAGGCTCTGAAAGCTCATCCAAACCCAGTAAAAAATTATGCATCAATTTGGCAAACATAGACTTGTTGCCTGGCATATTGCAAAACCTCTAGTCTAGTGACCCTGAGTCATTATTTTTCCAGTCTTCCTCTATCATCTCTTCAACCTTATACATCCTTTTTACTCCTATTTACGATCAGCCCATGCAAACTTAGCAGGGGAAAGATTTTAATATGTCAGAAGTCCCCATGGCTTCTGTCAGGTGTGTTTTCCACAGCCCATCTTAGCCTCCAATATACTTTACAAGACTAAGTCTCCTGGAGATCTAACCCATGGTGAGAGGCTGCCATTGAGGCAGCATTTCAAACTAGTGAGGCCAGAGTCAGCAGCAGGTTTCCTCCAGCACAGGGCTTAGTGTGTTTCCTCACATGCGCACATGTACACACAGCTGCACAGCCTGGGGATCCTCATGGAGAACAGATGTCGCTACCCACAGTGCCAGCCACGTGGCACACATGGCATTTTCTCCACTTCAACTCCTGGCAACTATGGTTTTTCTTTCTTCCCCCTCCCTCTTCCCCCACCCTCTTTCTCCACTCCCTACCTCCTATTACATTTATAAAATCTCCCCTGATTCATACTGGGCCAAACTTGTGCTTTTATTGTTGTTATTGTAAACATCCAATGCTTCCAATGCTGGGGAAAAAAAGAAAAGAAAAGAAAGAAAGGAAGGAAGGAACCACAACAACTCCCAAAGAAAACATGTTCTAACCCAGGAATGTACAAGGCTTCATGCATGGGAATGATCTTCCCACCTCTCTAAGTTTAGCTACAGAAAGCAGGGCTCCAAATTCCAACACACATACCAAAGATTTTTTTCTGCTTTTTTTTCTGTATGAATCTCATGCCATTTTACAATGTCCAAGTTTTTTGTCCCCCTTCTCAATGACTAAGATTTGCGGTATAACATAGCCTTCTTTCTGTGGTAACAAAACTATGGTCACCCCCCTTCAAAAGCATTCATTAATTTTGTCCCTCTGCTATTTTATGAGTGCACACTATGTGCTGAGATTACCAAAGAGACTTACCATTCTCAGCACAATGTATCCAATAGAGATTTTTGAAAATCAGATTGCTAGCCAAGGGGTAATACAAAAAGATGAGACAAGTTGTCTAGGAGCACAGAGAATAAAGCAAAGAACTCACTCAGTCATTTGATGAAGGTCTAGCAGACAGAAACCATTTGAAATGGATCTGAAGGGTACATTGGAGCATATGGGAATTCAAAGAGCTGACAGGAAATGACACAGAGTCATTTTCTGTTAAGAAGTTGCACAGCAAGTAATCCGCTAATATCCGTGTCTTAGTAACAAAATGCCATTCTTGCTTATGCTCCTGAAGGTTGAATAATGTGGCTTTGCCTTAGGTCTCTTCCTCAGGGACCCAGATGTTAGGGCTTCAGGCTCAACAGCTACCTTCATAATATGAATCCTAATATCTTGGGAAGGAAAGGGAGTGCTGCTAACCCAGTTAAAATGTTTTGTTGAGGACCTTGTGTCACATACATTCATCTTCCATCCGTTTAAATAAATCACATGCTTAGGCCGAAAGATAAGAGGAGGAACTAGACTCTGCTAACCGTGGAGTCATGACAAAGATGGAAAATGAAAAGAACTGCAGTCAGTTTTTCTTGTCAAAGTCATTGATTATCATTTTCTACACACTACACTCCATCCCAAGACATAGTAGAAGCTGACCATCAGGTTTGAATTCTGAACCTGAAATTTATAGCAGGTTGTGATGTAACTTTTCTTAATCTGGAGTGCCACATAGTAAAATCACTCTCTCCACATCTCACTCACCCTAGGCACAAAGTGGAGCAGAAAGGAGACAAATGCAATAAACATTCCCATTCAAGGGGAGTAATGAGACTCATATAAAAGTCACTGATCCATAGCAATTCTGAAATCTGCCGAGCAGAAGTTACAAAAGGCCTGTGCTGTGAGAGCAGAGATGGGTCCTTTGGTAGTAACTTGTGATGGTTCCCTGGTGTAGCATCCAGTGGATGTGGATTATTCTTCATGGCTCTTGGCTCCAGTCTCTGCTGTCTTGGAAGCCCCTCCCTTCCCTTTATCCCCTCTGGTCACATAAAGGGAACATTGAAGAACATTTCTTTTGGGAAATCAGAGCCATTTTTTTTCAATCTGCTTTCTCTTGGTAGAACTCAACCAGACCAAAGTTCTTTTCTAAGTTCTCCATATGTATGGTTCCTTCTTTGTCCACACTGATAGGGGTGTTTGACACCATGCTTCTCACAAGCTTTATGGTTTTGTATATATTTAATTCTGGTCCACTTTGTGTGTGAAGAGCAGAACTCTCAAGTTGTTCAAACACTTAAACATCTCTCTAGGAGCATTCTGAGCTAATGTAGCTTCTTTTACATGAAGGATTTAGTGTCATTTCTAAGAGTCATTTTGTTAGTTGCAAAATGATCTCCTACATGCCACTTTTACCTGGTTAAAGGTTGTAATAATTGGTGTAAAGGTCCACCATTGACTTGCACCCCCTCTGCCCCCACTCCCCTACCCCACACCCTCTGCCTTCCCATCCCCCACCCCCGTTGTCCAATGTTGCCTTATTTTCAGGGTTAGATGGCCTTTCTAATAAATCATTGCCATTGATCATCCATACCTATGAGCTTCACAACTTGCATTCAACTAACTGTTGAAGCATAGAAAATACTCCACAAAATCCTTCATCTGTAATTAGCATGTACTGGCTCTTTTCTTGTCCCAAGTCATTAAACAATACAGCATAACAACTACTTATAGATCATTTGTAATTTATTAGGAATTATAAATAAAATAGTGATGATTTAAATTATGCAAGAAAATATGTGCAGATGTGAAAATACTACACCATTTTACCAAAGAAAACTGAGTGTCTGCAACACTAGTTATCAATAGGCATCCTAGCATCGCATAATACTGTAATACAGGTACTACTGTAATTGGTTTTAGTTTTAACTGGCTGAAGGAGAACAGAAAGTCCTGGGTCCTACCTATTCAGTTGGAGATATGTGATTTTTATTGCTGTACCTATTTTGAACATTTAGTTAAGTCAGCTTTTAGAGGGTAAGATGCATGGATAATCTTCTATAGTTACAACTAAACTTAATATCAATTTTGATAAATGTTAATATTCACTTTTGACTACATAATACTCATTTTAGCTAGCTGTTCTTGTCAGTTTTGGGTAAATTTCCCTATTTACTAAATATGGGATATTGGGGTTCTGAACTAGAATTAGTATTTTATTTTTAAATTACAGAAACCTGATAGTAAATGGAGTCGGCATTATGCAGACATGAAGAACCTTGAACCAACATAGATGAAGCCTACTCTCTAATGTCCTCTCTCTTGCTGTTGAAATGTTTAATTTTTACCTCTATTGCTCATTCCCCAAGTGACCTTGGGGCATGGCCTTTTGTTTCATTTTCCCCATCAGTGGAATATGGATGATCATATTAATCTGCCTCACCAGGTAATATGAGGACTAATTAAAAATGAGATTCGATTCAACCAAAGTCTTCTAATGTGGGGAATATTAAACTTGGTGATGCATGTCTGAATTGCTATTTGATTTTCAAGAATGATCTCTTATCTTTGGAGCCTCCTGTGACCTTGAGGACACTATAGCTAAAATGTGAGTTCCTACAGCCTTCCTGTGTTGTTCATCTCTTATCTGCTCTTATATCATATACTCTGTGCCCATCCTGATGGCCTGACATGTCCAGACAAACTTTGAACTCTTTTACCTTTGAGAGTTACTTCCTGTATGTGCTCTTCTTCCTCTCTCTCTCTCTCTCTCTCTCTCTCTCTCTCTCTCTCTCTCTCCCTCTCCTTCCCTCCTTTACTCTCTCTGTGATATGTATATGGTATATGTTTAGCTGTATGTGCATATACATGGAGGTCAGTATCTTACTCTATCATTCTCTACCTCATTTCTTTAAAACAGTGTTTCTTGCTGAACATGAAGCTGCCTGTCTTAAAGCTACTATAGGCAGGGAACCATTAGGAACCCCACCAAACCCCACCATCCTCCTGCCTCTGCACCTCATAGCACTGGGGTTACAGGCTCTTATGACCACATCTAGATTTCTACGTGAATGCTAAGGATTCCAACTCAGGTCCTTGTGCTCATGCAGCAAGCATTCTTACCCACTGAACCGTCTTCCCTGTCCCTTCCTTTATAACCTCTTCATGCATCCTCTTTTTAGAGAGAAATGCTAGAAATATGGAAGGGCTGATGAATCAGTAAATATTTTAATAAATTGACTAAATAATTCACGTTTTAGTTCATGGTTTCTCTCTGTCTCTCTCTCTCTCTCTCTGTTTCTCTCTCCTCTCTCTCTCTCTCTCTCTCTCTCTCTCTCTCTCTCTCTCTCTCCACACACACACACACACACACACACACACACACACACACACACACAGAGGAGCAAGTTAACATTGGGTTTCCAATTTTTAAGTAGATCTTTAGCTCCACTTGGCTATTCTGAGAAGGTTATGCTTGTTCTCATTTCTTTTGTAAATATTCACTTCTCGATATGGATCATCTTATATTTTATTTAGTTGCAGATACCTTGTAGTCTTTGGTTCCCAGGGCATCAGCTGCTTTCTAGAAGTGGAGCATATACAGATACCATGGTAGGAAGATGAGGGTCTTCAGAGGGGTCAGTGCAGTGGAGGTAGGGATGGGGGAGGAAATAGTAAGTGACTGGATAAACTGGATGAACGTTGCCAAACTGCAGCTGAACCTCCACACTTCAACAGTAGAGTGAGCAGGCTATGTAACTGGGTATTTTAGATTTTTCAGGTATCTTGCTAGTACTGAGGCCATATTCTATATTGTTTTTCTACTGCACTGTTGCCAAGGTAAGTGGTAATACCCTCGGATTATAGAATGTAAAGAGACAGGAAGAGTGATAAGTTGCCTAGAAGCCACCCCAGGATGTGTATGACTGCTCTCTATGCCAGGATTCAGTTTCCAGAATCATTGTGTGCTCAGGGAATAACAACAAAGAAAGAGCTACTTGTCCCAGATATACACTAATAACATTATTGATTGTATTGAATGTCAGGTGCACATGATAAAAAATTATTCCTCTTTTAAGACATTACTATTTTATGCATGAGGAAATGGGTGGCTGACCATGCAGTTAGCTTCCCAATGCTCCAGAGCTAGCCAATGTAGAACTAGTAAGTGAACTCATTCTTATTCTAATGTAAACTGGTTAAAAAGATTAAAACCACAGAAACAACTACGCAACATAAAGTAGGAAGGAGAAGGGAACTAAGAGGTGAGTGTGGGGTACTGACCACCACCTGTGAGGCCAGGTCCCTGGGTTTTGCAAGCTCTAAGGCCAAGGAAGACTAGACAGAGGAGGTAGGTCAAGGAACTCTGTCTAGCAGTGCTCAGAGACTAAAAACCATGGAGTGAAACAGATGCGATTGATCAGTGTATGAGTGGATAAGATACACAGACAAGCATCCCGTAGATAAAGAGAATGTAAACAAGATACTTTCACAGAGAATAGGTTCCATATGGGTGAAAGTGAAATGGCATAAACTGACCAATTAACAGAGAACAGAACAGCCGGCTGACAACCCAGGATGGCGTGACAGGTTGAAGATGAGAACCACAATAATCAGCCACACAAATTGAATTGTTCAGAGACACAAGAACTTAAAAACTAGATTGAGCTAAAAAGAAACAAGAGCGTTGGCAAGAAAATACTCTAGAATAAACATGACCCATCCCTCTTGCCATTCCTCAACTCAACTGGATCTGGATATTCCCAGGGGGTCATAAAGTAGTTGTGTTTAAGTTATGGAGAAAGCCTGGCAGAGAAGGGGCTGAACAGAAAGTGTTCTGGGCCCCTCTAGACCTGTGTTTACATGAGAAAGTAATATGTATACAGCTTCTCATTGTCAGTGAGGACAGGCTTGGCTGCCTGATTGTTCTGTGAGTCCCATGACTCAGTCCCTGGAGGATGGCAAGGAGGATTCTCTCTAGCTGGGCTTTCAGTGAGCAAATTGTTTAAGAAAAACATATCGTGATTCAAATAGTCAGAACATTATAAACCTTTATCTCCACCAATCTTCTCCTCAAATCTAAGCACTCCGCTATTGCTGGCAATCTCCCCTCATCCCACTACTTCTGCTGGCTTTCATCTCTTCCACGTTACAAGCAGTTGGTTCTGTTCTGTCCTTCTCAGCTCTGGCTGTTTGGGCTGAACTTCTCCCAGCTCATTGTGGCCCAAGCTCTCTCCCAAACACTCTCGTATTGTCCTCAGATCCACCCTATAAAGTATAGCTTTTGTCATGTTCTTCTGCTCAGAAAGCCCTTCAATTGTTCCCTATTGTCTTCAGGATATGGACCAAATTCCTCTGGATAGAGATTTGGACCTAGTTCCAAAGTTGGATCATTAATTCTTGAAGCAGAAAACCACAGATACATCTTTTCTTTTCTTTTTTTTAATTTTTTTTCCATTTCAAATCTTGGCTGATCTTTAGTTTTCCTACTGGGATTATTCTCTTTAATTCTCTGCTCAAATCTTATTCATTCTGTGAAGATTAAGTCTAAACCCATATACTCCATAAAAACCCTTCTAAATATACCATCTCCCACCTTTTTGTATCATTGAAGCTCTTATTTGTGGTGCTATTAATTACTTAGGGAATTCCCTTATTTGCTTCTAATTTCTTTTCTCTTGCCTTGGATGATTCTTGTATTCTGCCTTATTATTTCCTCCAGCAACAAGAGCCTCCTTAAGACAATAACTTGGTTATGTGTAAAACATGCTATGATACCCTGCATATTGGAGACACACCAAATATATATAAATCAGATGTGTCAGGATTCTAGCTCACTCATAATAAATGTTTTGGCATTCAGTATCTTTTTAGATTTTAAAATTTGTATTTATGTGTATGTATGTATACCTACCTGTCTGTACATGCACCCTGTGTGTGTCATGCCCAAAGAAGATAGAACAAGGCAGCTGATTATCAAGAATTGGAGTTACAAGTTGTTGTGAGAATCCTGATGTAGGTGTTGGGAACTGAATCCAGGGCCTTTACAAGAGGAGGAAGCACTAGTAACTGCTGAACCATCTCTCCAGGAGACATTAAGTATCTTCTAAGATATATTTCTTTGTATTTCTGTGGCATTGGTCTTTCCTAAAACAGAAGGTAGCTACCATTATTGTTGGCTTTGCTGAGGGACTGGACTAGCTATGAGATAGTGAGGAATGGAGTGATGAGCGTTTGGACAAGATGATCATAGGGCTGGAGGTACTGTGAGCCTGACAGGCCTGGAGACCTTAGACAGTGGCTCTGTGTGCTGTTTTCAATCACATTCTCTGACAATTCTAGTCCTTAAAACCTTTTGACTTTAAAATATGTATAATAGTGCCATCAGTCATATTTGGTTACTGTAAGGATTCATGTGCATACAGCTTAGAGTACACAGTGTGCAACATATAAAATTTAAAAATAGCCTTTGGCTTGTAGAAAAGAACTTTGTGTTTTATAAGGATAGTTTGATCTTTAGGTTTGTTAATTTGTGCCTGAGGCTTCTAGAGGAATTATATGTGTGGGTGCATATGTTACATATCTGTATCATAATAATGCTAACTGTATAGTATGTGTCTCACAGATGTGAGAGGGAATAGCTGTGCTGTATCATATATGTGTCCCATAGATGTGTTTGTGTATATGAGTACATGCACTTACATATACACGTTCATTTACTCGTGTGTATACAGCATATATACAAAAGAGAGAAAATAAGTTCTGTGAATTCTGGCTCGCACCTAGAAAAACTCAGAGAAAACTAAGTGGAGTCCACTCAGAGTGAACTACTGCCTTGGTAAGTTTTTCTCACCTACTGCGATTTCGCGCAATAGCTTTCATCTTAGGAGCCTCCACTTTTCCCTCAAAACTTTTCTTCATGGGCTTAACTGCCTAGGGAGAGAGGGAGAGAAAGGGGGCACGGACAGAGGAGAAGAACAGAAAGAGAGAGAGAGTGGGGATTAAACACATAAGACACTCAGCAAACAGCAGGACGGCCAAGAATAATATTTAATCCAAACAATGAATATTGTCATTTCCTCCCACAGCCTGCATTCCCAGTCATCTTCCACGGGCTGACTTGGGGGAACCAAGAAATGCCGAGCTGCTTGGCATGTGTGTGTGTATGGCAGGGGGCAGGGATGGGTACCCATTTTGGAGCTGCGGTGGAACATTCTGGCAGTCAGTTCAGCCTTACTCTACCTCCCACGAGCTGAAGTCCATCCAACAAGCTGGAAGCCAGAGGCACAAGGGAGAATAAGCTCCCGAGCTACACTGAACCCCAACAGCCTGCCCAGACCCTCTCAGCCCTAGAGTCTAGAGACCCATGCTGTGCCTTCCTTTCTCATCTCTGAAGGATTTTAACCTCTACCCCTGAGGTTGATCTGCTTCTTTTTCTTTCCTGTCCTCACTTTCCACCAGAATGAAAGCCCCTAAAGCTTGTAAACTGAGCATGGAATGTTCCATTCATAGAGAGAATGGCCTGTCAGGGCTGCTGATGAAGACAGAGAGGAGGAAGTGAGAGAGTAACCACCTATTGAGGTGACCAAGGGAAGGCACCTGAAGGTCCCATCCCACTTAGCATGATGCTCAGAGTGGCCTAAAATTATGCTATTTCTTCTGAGTCATTTAGTCTATTATCTTAAAGAGTCTATTGTGAGAAAGCCTACGCCTGGAAGATTACATTTAGCCACTGTGGTAGTCAAGTCCTTTCCAGTTCATGGCCCCTTCCAGTTCACTGTAAGAAAAGCCTCAAGGCATATGAAGTATCCATATCCAGACACACCAATCATCTCTCCACCCAGTTTCCCCTCTCCATGGAAGGTGATACAGCTTTGGTGGCTTTTGCTTACCCCAAGGCAGGAATAGATGGGGTGGGCAGAGTTAGAGTTGAGGGTGGGGAAGACAGGAAAGTCATGGAGGGTTCAGTCAGAGTACACATATATCTATGCCAGAAGATCATTTATTGAGCTCCAACTGCTCCAAGGTTCAGACAGAGCTGCACATCCCTCCCTAAAGTCTTGTCCAAACCACAGCACTCCTGCAAACTTTTTATCCACCTTCTTTTTGAGAGCCATGGTAGTGGCTACTATTAGTTGGGTGTGGGCATGAAGGTGACCCTCTTCCCACCTAGAGGCATCACCTGAGGACAAAATATTCTCTGACATCTATCTATTACCAAACCATGTAACATATACTCGCAGAGTCTGGGAGTCCCAAGTTCTCAATTTCCAGCTAACTCTATGCCACCTGCACACGCCACCATCACTCAGAACTACTCCTTGGCTAATCTAGGCATCTGAACCCAATTCCATGTCCCAAAGCTATATAAAAAAAAGTACCAACGAAGTTTTTCTCCATCAGACCTTGTCTTTGCTGTGACTCCCTTTCTCTGGTGCAGCTGATATGACATAAACCAGTACTTGAGATTTCTATCAGTTATGCCCTGAAATCTGGTTGCACACCAACTGTGTCCTTCCTTCTTGATGATATAACATCTCATGTGTTGTTTAGTAAAGGTTGGTGCCAAGCAGTTGACCTTGCTTGGGTCAAGAGTACTTATGTTAGTGATACAACCCAAGTCTAAGTTCAAAATTCTACAAAAATGAATACTGAACTGGCCTGGAAGGGCAATTCCTGTTCATGGTTTTCTTTTTTTCACAACTGAAGTGAGACAAGTGGCCTGCAAGGTCTTCTGACATTTATTGCTGCATGGAATTTGGCTTCCCTCTTGAAAAGAGCAATGATTTGTTTAGGGACTTCCCAGTCCCCACCTCAGCTCATCCAAGGTCAGAAGTACAGACCTGGAACACAGAAGAATCCAGTTCTATGGGCATCACACAAGCAGGGGTACTTCCATGTTACTCTCTTCTCCATTTATTTATCTTCCTCCTCCTGGGTTTTTTGAGGATCAAACCAAAGCCTCCATCATGCCAAATGATTGCTCCACTAGTGTGCTCCACCTGAGCCCTCTATTCTCTTACATCAACTGTGGGGGGAACCACACTCACTTTTTTCCCCAGGGTACTCTTGAGTAGGGAGAAGTGAGAAGTATTTATATAGAAATATAGAGGGGCAGAGAGAGAGAGGTAGAAACACAGGATAGCCTCTGGAGGGCCTGGATCAAAACCTACCAGCCCCTTGAGTCTTTTCTAAAGGGCTATTTATAGCCAAGGGGTAGAGCAAAAGACTTCCTCCTAGCACAGTCAAGTGCAGACCCTTCCAAACACCTGGTAACCACACAAGTGGTTAATCCATCCCCTTATGCATCCCTGCTGTGTAAAGTAAACTCACATCTCACTAGGAAACCTTTGTGGGCTCCTACAATCAACCCAGAGTCTAGCGGGTCAGCACCCATCCATCAGATGAAGTCAATGTTTAATGAATGTTGACTCGAATGGGTCTTCTTCAGGATTGCCTTTATGAACTAATGAGTTGGGCAGTTTTGTTTTCTGCTCTTCTTGCCTTCCCTCCCAGTTAAGGTTGTCTTTCCCCCATTTTGTTCCTGGTGTCTCAAGGCATCATCCTTACTGCTAGAGAAGAGGAGCCTGTGGTGACTGAGATACCCAGGTTATCATTACGTTTTGAGGATTTATAGCCCAGACAAGCTTTCCTCTTTGGGTTTTACATGTTCTGTCCTTGTTTCCTATATACTTGACCCTCGCTCCCTCACAACTCAGATCCTTCTGTATGTAATGAAGGTGAGTGGGCAGGAGACCATCAAAGACAGGAACCACTGGCGTTTGTCCTAAAGGTGTTGGTAGCAGAATCTTGAGGTTTTGTTTACCAGGACATTGATGCAGAAAACTCATTCACCAGCCTCTGAGGCCTACTATAGGGGTTGCCTCTCTTGCATTCATGAAACTGAGCTACTGAGTATTTGCTTTGGGTCAAACACTATCTTAATCATTCTGTCTCCATTTGTTCATCTACTCCATAGAGTACTGTATGAGGTGGGCACTGGCATTCTGTGTACAAGTAAGGGTGATAACGCTTATAGTAATGTAGCAAGGTGGGGGGCATGGGTGTGAGCAAGGCAGGACTCTGAACAAGCATTTATGTAATATAGTATCTGTGCTCTTAATCTTCTTGCAGGCTCCATAGTCTTTATGTTTTCTGAGACAAGAGTGCTAGAGTTCTGGATCCTTTGAAGGAGATGAAACATTATACAAAAGGAAGTCATGTCACCTAATTTTGCTTGCTTTTCTTCTTTATTTCAATTTATTTCAACTACTTTTTTTTCCAATGGATATTGCTTTCTTAGGCACTTATCAGAAGTCGTCTTGTTCCTGATGTTAGGTATAAGTAAACAGATTATATCAAAGTTTTCTTTCAGTCCTTGTAAAAGGGCATATTTGCCTTCTCTGGAGATCTGGTATATTTCACAAGGAGAAGTCTGAGGTCCTACACAGAGTCCATAAAACTACACAGCAACCATTGATACATTGTAATCTATAAGACTAGACCCCAACCCAGGCCTATGATCCCAGTCATTGGAGTGGCTGAATAGGGCTGCTGAGTGAGTTCAAGCACGCTATTGAACACTTAGCAAGACCATCAGAAAAAAAGGGTATCAGATATAGCAGTTTCCTAACCCTAGATCCACTCCCTATCCCTGCAAAGACTACAGACTAAATGACTAGAGTCCATGTCAGTGTCCCTCTGATAGCCAACAGAATGTATACATGTGTTCAGACTTCTTTACAACTGCTTCTTACTTACTGACTATAGAATTGAGCCCTGGTCTTCAAGGTGATGCTCCTTTAAGCTGAAAACCCAGCAGGTTCTTGGCATCTTAGTTCTTCATGAACTTAGCAGAAGTTGGTTTGAGTTATGAAGTCTTCAGAACTAATAAGCAGGACCAGACTCTTCCTAGTAAGCCACATTACCTGTACAATGTTAGCTTATGTCTGTGCCATTCTTTCCAGTCCTCATGAGCATTCTTATCAAAGTACCCACAGTGTCAATGATTCTTCCACACTTTGCAAAGACCTGTGATCTAGTCCCCTATTCCTACCCCATTGATTACTGATTTGTATTCACCCCTAAGATGTTCATGATTTACTGTCTTTCTGTTCTAGTATTTTCTTTCTCTTTTGTTCCCTGGAGAATTTTTCTTTCTTCCTTAAAAATCTTAGCTGTGAAAATAGGACAATGCTTTGATTATTTTCTTTAAAGTTTTGATTGTTACATTTTCTTACACACTTATGTTTGGCTGTTCCACCACATTTCTTTTCCCTCATTCTCCTGCCTCACTTACACCTCCTACCCCTTCTAATTGCCCCTCCATAGCTGGAGATTTCTCCAGTCCCACCAGGGCCTTCAGCCACTCAGACCCAAGTAAACACACAGAGACTTATATTACTTATAAACTGTATGGTCATGGTAGGCTTCTTGCTATCTAGTTCTTATATCTTAAATTAACCCATTTCTATTCATCTATAAGTTGCCACATGGCTTGTGGCTTACCAGTACTTTACATCTTACTTCTCAAGGTGGCAGCAGCTGGCAGCATCTCCTGACTCAGACTTCCACTTCCCAGAATTCTCCTCTCTCCTTAGCCTGCCTACACTATACTTCCTGCCTGGCTACTAGCCAACCAGCATTTTATTTATCAATCAGTCAGAGCAACACCTTCACAGCATACAGAGTGATATCCACAGCACCCCTCCATTTTAATTTTATACAGAGAGAATTTCCGTATTCTGTTTTTGACTTCTTACCTGCAGAAATCGATACATATCAATACTCTAATATGTAATAGGAATATATAAATATATACTAGAAATATACAAATATATACTAGAAATATATAAATATACACATGTAAGTGATGTGATTCTCATAAATCAACATATCTACCCAATGTCCTATCAGTAGAGGAATAGTGAAGAGGAGCGATCCTGTCATAAAGTATGCAAATGGAGTTAGCCTTTTCATTTTTAAACAGAGCAATCATCATACTAATTTATTTGTTGAGAAAATATTGTATCTAAACTGAATTAGTCTGGGGACTAAAAAGGTTATAAGATCCTGAGCCATTGCCCGAACATTCAGTGTTTGAAGTTTTATGATGTACATGTCATAGTAACTCTAAGGCAGAAGGAACTGTGAATTCAGAAAGTCAGATTAGATATTCCAGAGGAAGATATATCTAGAAATATCTAAGATATTCATTTTAATATCACATTTCCAAGAGTATTATAAACCCACAGCTGTGACATACTCATAATCTTTTCTCACACTGTGGGGTGAGATCTGGAAGAAAAGAATACCTTCCTTTCCTTGTTACCTCCAACAACTACAGTGTACATCAAAGTGCCTAGATTTAGCACTATAAAGCCCAAAATGCACTGCTTCTGTTGATATGATTGGAACATGTGGGTGCTTCCTCCTTGGGACAGCCATCTTCAGGAAAAATAAATCCAGCAAGTGTCAAGTCTCAGGGGAACTAAAGTGCTAGGATACTTATTTGGGATAAACCTTAGTCTATGGCTGAGAAACAAAGAGAGGCAAGAACATGGGAGCCCATGGAAACTTACATGTGTGACCCTTTCTTCCTCCCTAGGCTGGGCTACTGTGTTTATTTTATACCAGTGTATATCTCAGCTCCTTTTGTAGAGGCATGAAAGGAAACTAAATTTCCTTTCATTCCCAATAAATTAAAAGATGATAAGATGATCTGAGAGTGAAAGAGAGAGATCGCCTGATCAGGAACCACAAAATCTAGCCACAAAATTCTGTTCTCAGAATTTCCAGTAACTAGCCTTGAAAATAAGGTAGCTCACTTGTGTATGTATGTGTGTGTGCTTGCTTGTATGTGGGTACATGTGCACATGTGTGCAATTGCATGCAGAGGCCATCAGTTAATGTTCAATGTCTTCCTCAGTTACTCTCCCATTGTTTTCTGAGACATGGTCTCTCACTGAGCCATAGGCTCCTTATTTCAAGTAGACTGGCTGAACAGTGACTTCTAGATTCTTAGATGGATCCCCTTAGCACTGGGATTATGCTATGAGACATCATTTGGCTTTTCCTGTTGTTACTGATAACCAAACTCAGGTCGTATGATTGCATACCAAGCACATTACTGACTAAACCACCTCACCAGACCACAGTTCACTTTTTAAGTCCCCATTTCATTTGTAATGTGCACAGTTTACAGTAAGTCACTTTTAAGTCTACATCTATCCCTAAGCTTTCCTGTTTCTATGGCCCTTATTAAAAACAAAACAAAACTAAACTAAACTAAAAGCCTTTTCACCATTGCTTTCAACATGGACCCAGCAGAGGGGTTGCTAGATTATATTAGGTACAGGGAGCTCATACCAATTTCTATGACTCCACTAATTCATATTCTCACACTTGGTCTTTATCATTGCCAATATTTATGATTGATTATCTTATTGATAAACAAGTAGAGTTCTGGCATTATACATCCACAAAAGGTATCAAAGGCCTCCCAAGTTTTGTCTACGAGATTCTAAGGGGAGATTTGTAATGAATCCCCCATTTTATATCCTCATGTAAAACCTAGACTTTACGGATACAGCAGACATAGCTGAGGTATCTCGATCTTTTGGTGCTGTTGAAAGAGACTACTTAAACCTGGATAATTTCTAATGAATATAAATTCATACTCCCATTTCTGGAGTCTGGGATATTTAAGGTCAAATTATCATCTAATGGTGAAAGGTAAGGCATGAGTGAGGGAAGGAGGGAGACAGGGTGCTTAAGGGAAGAGAAAGCAGCCAAGACAATCTCCCCTTTTATAAGGAGCTCTCTGCTGAGACACTAGGATTTAACCATTTGTGAGGACAGCTCTCCTGTGGCCCAATTCCATCTTAAAAGTCTCACATCTCAGCATTGTTTTAATAGCAGTTGTATTTTAACATGATCTGGGAACATACAAGCATTGAAACCACATAGTACAAGGTGAGGCTGAGAATGAAGACAGGCAAAATGCCATCTTTATTGAAGAACCAGAGAATGGGGCAGTTTGGTCCACAGGTCAGTCTACTGTGTGGAGCTCAGTCTCACATAGCTTCTCTGGAAAGAAGCATCTTTGGAGTCCTGACACATACTAATGAATGTGAACAAGTGGATGTGCTCTGATTTCTCATCTGAGTAACAGGAAGGTTTGTTCAGAAATGACAAGGGAGAGAAAAGAGTAGCTGGCATCAGGCCAAACTTTAATGTCTACTCCTGGTTTAAGTCATCCTTATAATCAAATAGGAATTTCTTCCCCCAAGATTCCCAGAGGGAGAGTCCCTTCTGGTTGAGAGCCCAACCTTTATATTGGCAGAACAGGAGGATGATGGTAGGAACTGCCTTCCTAGAACATAGTTGTGGTCTTAATTACTATTGCAAGCTGCAGAAGAAAACAATCCTTGCTCTTGCTCACACAAAGATTGTGTTGCCAGCCTATCAATCCAAGTTTGTGGAACTCTCTTGAGGGTGGTTCTGGGGCAAGCTGACCAAGGCCTCTTCCATTGTTATCTTTCTTCCCCTTTCACAGTTCTTTCAGACTCCTCCTCTCTGTAGAAGTGTCTAGTCCTACATTATTCTCCACAGAGGATATAACAGAAGCCCCCCCCCCCAGGTAGATCCTCTCATCCCTAAATCTGAATCCTTCCCCCCACCCCAGAGCTGAGGACTAAACCCAGGGCCTTGTGCTTGCTAGGCAAGTACTCTACCACTGAGATAATCCCCAACCCCCCAACCTAAATCTGAATCAAGTCATTTCTCATCCACATTTTTATGCCAGCACTGGGCTAGCCCATCAAACCGAGACTACTAACAGTGACCTTCCTCAAGATGGGGAGCTATGTTTTCACTATTTCACAATTTCTGTATTGAAATTGTGTGTGTGTGTGTGTGTGTGTGTGTGTGTGTGTGTGTGTGTGTGTGAGAGAGAGAGAGAGAGAGAGAGAGAGAGAGAGAGAGAGAGAGAGAGAATCCTGCATATATATGTATAAAATCAAGAATATTGACTGATTGGCTGAATGACTACAGCCACAGGTGACAGAAAGGACCACCAGCTCTGTGGCTCAATCTTTTGGGGGAAGAGCTGCAAAGCAATAAATGTCATTGGACCCAATAGTAATAACAACTCACTCTGTTTACAAGGAGTCTCCTGTAATAATAGCACTAATTAAGAACGAATTGTATTTAGTAAAGATTCCAAAGGTGTACAGACAGAAGAGACTGGTGTGTGTGTTCCAAGTATACTCTTACTTATTATTTATATGATCACCTCACCTTCTTACAATTCAGCTACCACCAAGAGGCCAGCAAAATAAGCCTTTCTGTGACAATCAAAATGAATAACATAAAGGGAATGCATCACAAGAAAAACAACTCAGACACTTTTTGATTTAAAGATTTGCTTTAGCTATGATCTACAGGCTTGGATTTCTGTCTCAATGCTAAGTTACAACTGAAAGGCATGTGTATGTGCCAGATAAAGCACATTTAGTAAAGAAATGAATCTTCCTAAACATTGAGAAGAACTAAAGTGCATACTGATGACTTTATGTTGTATAAGTAGCTGTATTTTATAGATTTTTTTCTTTGTCTGCATAGTTAAAATGAGAATCAAAAATGACCTCTACAAAATGAGCTTCAAGTGTTTAAAAAACACACTTACATGGGATACTTTATGCCATAAATGAAGTATACATATGGGTAGGGAAATGTACTCTTGTACACAGGACCAAAACCATCCCAGCACCCTCTCTTGGGGAGTAGTCTTAAAAGAGGAGTAGTGTACTGAGTCTAACATCTTCAACTGTTGTGACTGTTTGAATGCTTTCATACTTTGGATCAATTTAGTCATTTTTCCTTTTCCACTCTTTCCTTTGTAGCTTTGGATTCAAACTGTCAGTCTTCCCAGGCACATGTTGCCATAGGAGACTCTGTTGAGGGTAGAGTGGTTGGCACATTATGGGAGAAACAATTAATTCTAATAGGTATATAGTATATTAAACCCTTGAGTCTTTCCAAATTTTCCTTATATTTCTTCCCCCTTTTCAGAAATCCCTTCCTCTCCCCATGACCCTTTAGGAGTTAAAGTCAAACAGCTTTTAGAAATCATTTAGGGGAATCATTGTAAGAGAAGCCCAGTGAGGCCTAGAGAAGGTCACCTAGGCAGTGACTGCATCATCGTGGATTCCCTTATGTTCTTGAGATGAGAAGCCACCCATGGTAAAGATGTTACAAAGAACAATTGCCTAGGATTCTTTCCTAAAACCATTCAAAAGTGTGGACTGGAGATGGGGAATTGGCTCTGTTTGCAATAGTCTTATCTTACAAGTATAAGGACCTGAGTTTGACCCCAGAACCCATGTCAAAAAACAAACAAATAACAACAACAAAAACTAACCTGGGTTTTGTAGTACATACTTTCAATCCTAGTGCTGGGGAGGCAGAAACAGATCTCTAAGGCTCTCTGGCCTAGTCTACTTGATAAGGTTTAGACCTCATCCCCAAACAACAAAAACATGAATAGAACTTGTGGAATGACACTTAAAGTTGTCCTCTTACCTCCACAATCATGCACACACATGTGTACATTCACCGACACACATATAAATATACATACATGCATTCACAGAGAATAAGCTGGGTTTTTTTCCTTTTTAAAGAAAACATTGTCAAACTTACCATTCCCTCCATTCCGAAGAGTGCACTACTATGTGCAGGAGAAGTAGGAAGATTTGTGAGTTTTTATAATTATAAAAATAATATAGACAGTAAAAAAGGAGCAAACCAAGTTTGGCCCATTAATTAGTCTTGACTAATTAAGTTGGAGGAAGAGTAACAGATCTTAGTATTAGGTAAATTATTCTCTAAGCACTCAAAAAAATAAAAGGAGACTGAAGGATCTTAAAAGATGGACCTGGTCCCCCATGCCTGATCATATAGTCATCTCACGTCTTCTGGAGCCAAAGTAACTGGCTCTAATGTGAAAGACAAAAGTTCACCTCTGAATCTTTGGGGTTTTTTCTCCCAGAGAGGCCTGTTTTGTAAACAGAATTCATGTCCCTTCCTACCCTCAGCTGACATTGCTATACAGCTGTGTGACAGTTGTTAAGGTCTACCCTACAAGTAGCATCTTTTCAGTGGTTGGTAAACAAGTATACATCTGGGATGAGATGTTCAGATGACTTCAGGACCACAAAGAATAAATCAAAACACTGAAGTAATGCCTTGGACAAGCTTGTTCTGTTGTAACTCAATTGCTGCACATTATTTCATTGCAAATACTGAACTGGATGATATATTTTCATCAATGCATGGTAGATATGAAATAGTCTTCATAGTTGACATTCAAGGAGGGTAGGAGAGATGAAGTGATCTTCTCATGTAACAGATAGGTGGTTCTGTAATCCAAAGTTCTTGACCATGAGATGTTTACATTTGGGCATGCACTAGAGAGGGTAAGTCAGGGTTGCAGAGGAGGTAGGCTGGCTGATAGAGCCTCTTGGATGCTGTGTGGTCTATTTCCTTCAAGAGGTAGCTCTCTGGAGCAGCAATGTATTGGTCGGCTGAAGTGTTTTTTAACTGCCTGTAGCTGTTCTTATCACACATTCCCTTTGTGGGTGAAACAGTCCATTAACTCTGATCTGGTCTGGGCCCATTTCCCATTTTGGTTCCTGTTAATTGACAGCAGTAACAGGAGTGTATGGAAACAGTTCAACTCTCTCTGCTCAAATGCTGTGTCTAGCTGCTCTGCAGCAGGTAGCTAGCTTTACATGTGGAAATATTCTTTGTTTCAACCCTGGTGTCCTTAACCTAGGACCACTTTCACCTTGTACAGACAACATATAGGTCATCACAGAAGCTGGAGACTTCTAGGGTAGAAGTGCCAGGCTTTGGAGAAGGGCAAAAAGATTAAGAGAAGTAGCGTAAAGGCAAGATATGTGACAAATGATGCCTAACTCTGCCTGACCCTGGCTATGTGATCTGGGAGAATCTTATCCTCTATTTGCATTTCTGTTTTCTCACTGATAAAGCCATCATTGCTCAAAAAGAAAGCTAAAGTAACTGATAAAAAAGTTTGATGATAGAAACAGACCTTAGACTAGGCCAGAAGCAGGTGCTAGACAGGAAATTAGACATTGCCTTAGGCACAAAGCTCTTTTCTCAAGGCTTTTCAACTTCTTGAGGTGTGTTCTGCCTTTTGAGTGCTCATCTACAGTCTTTTGGGTATCTTGTGAATTGGGCTGGAGTTGATTAGAGGTAAGTTGGGGAGGGGAAATGAGGGGCCCATGGAGCTACACAGGACACTGACTCCATCTCTTCACAGCCTTTCCAAGCAGATGGTTGGTGTGATACTATCAATAACCGGGCCTATTGCCACTATGATGGGGGAGACTGCTGCTCTTCCACACTATCTTCCAAGAAGGTAAGTGAGATACCTGAGATGGGTGGAAAGGCTGTGTGGCTCCAGAAATTAGTGGGGCTTTGGCTAGCTCTCCTTCATGGTACAGTCATTAAGTGGGAACTACAATGAGTAAGCACTGGAGTTTCTGAAGTGATTAGGAGATCTATGTGATGAGGAGAAGAGGTGGTAAGCACAGCTTACTAAATTACCAATACAGTGACCCATTAGGACAACAATGGCTTTTGTTGCTGAAAGTCTCCTGTCAGCGTTTTGTTGCCTAGATCAAAGACTGTCTTCTTCTCCCTGAAGGTTCTAGATTATCAATGAAAAACTCCCTAGTTATTACTTATCTTTGCTCTATTGTAAATACAAATGGACCACTCGCTGGACTAGGTCTGCAGCATCACTTTGTCTGATACCCTTTGTCCCTGTTATTCTTGCCTCCATTAAATCGATAAATAAGCTCCTTATGTCTGTCAAACTGAGTGAGCTGAAATTTTACAGTATTATGAGTAAAAATGCAAGTGCTCTGGGGATATTTGAAGCTAGTCGGCAAATTCAAAGATTTGGAAATATGCTCATGTTATTTCCGTCTCTGTATTATCTCCACAATAAAGCCATGATCCACTATATACATACTAGAGCACCACATACAATTTCTGACCCTCTCTGATCACTTACTATGTGCCAGGCACTATCTTCAGCATTTCATATGAATGAGGTGACAACATGAAGTACTTAAGGACTCAACACATCACCAAACAATTTGGGCCTCTCTTTCTCTGATAACTAGTCAATCTTGAGCTAAGAGAAATAAATCATGAACTTTAACATGAATCAGAGATCAGATCAGGCAGCTATTTTCTATTTACTTGTAGAAATAGCTACTCAAGGACTCTATATGCAGGAAGTTATGGCCACATAGGAAGAAGTCATTCAACTCTCTCTCCATTTCATACTCTGCAAACTCCTGGGATTTCAAACTCTGTCTATGAATTTTAGTGCCTCTGGCCAGCATACAAAAATACTGAGATTATAAAGGCACATCATTTCACTTCTCTATTGACTACTACATCATATTTTATTTCATATGTGCAAATAATCTTACCCTTACTCCAATCTAGTTGTGCAATTTCTAAACCCATCTCTTCATCATATCTACACTAATATGTGACATTTGTATTTACCTCTCATTTAATCATGAGTATCCAAAATATTTACCACTCTTGTGTCTCAACAGTGCCCATTGTCTTTGATTCTAGTTATAGATGCTCAAAAGGAATTACTTATCTCTTAATAACAATACAAGCAGAAAAAAAAGCAACTTTTTCTGTGCCATCTCTGAAATGGGAGAGGGATAATTACATAGAAGTGAGATAACAGTCACACAAAGTGGGTAGGGAGATGCAATGTCTCACCACCCCAAAGTATATCTTAGGCTCAAGAAAGTAAAAGATCCATGCTTATGAGGATTCCATAGACCATCCCACTGCCCTAAAAGTCAGAAACATGGAACATTTATGGATTCTAGGCTTCCTATTGTAGTGTTCCTCAGAAGGAGATGTGTTAGCATTCATCTCTCTAGCTACTAGGATTACAACAGCAACAGAAACAATCATACTAGACATTGTAAGTAATGTTAGGAGTTATTCCAACAGTAGTTATAGGTGTGCAGCAAGGTATAAATGTGTTATACCACCCATTTAGTCCAAGAACACAGATGTTCTCTGGAAGGTAGAACTGATATCTTCTCACCATATAGATGAAGAAAGGGAAGCAATGAAGGACTACCTTGCCTAAAATGACATAGTGTATTGTAAGAGGAGCCAGTGTTAATTACAGGTCTATGATGTGAACCCCCAATCTCATGCTTCTTGTAGGACCAAGTGAGGAAAATTAAAGCCAGTTGAAAAGTGTAAAGCTTGGCACAAAAACATGAATGATTTCAACTTCCTGTTCACTTCCCTAGGTCATTCCATTTGCTGCTGACTGTGACCTGGATGAATGCACCTGTCGAGATCCTAAGGCAGAAGAAAATCAGAAACTCTAGGACCAGAGCCCACCCTCCTCTGCCCTGGAGGCAGACTAAGAGAGAGAGAGAGAGGCTCCCACAGCAGGATGCAAAGGGTGAATGAACAGTACCGGTCCCATGGCTGAAGGAGAGCCTAGAACAGAGAACCTGAAAGAAGTGCAAGAGAATATTTGTAGGTGCCAATTAATGCATTACATAGCCCACATAGGGAAGAATTCTAGGCAAAAGTTTCTGTAAGAAGACAATCGGTTAGAAATGGAAGGAGTAACGTGGCAGACAAGACCCTCTTCTGCATTTGTGCTCCACTCCACCCTTCCCTCACTCTTGCTCTCTTATCCACTCTGCACACTGTCAGTGGCTCAGCCCCACCTAGGGTATAAAACAATATCAAAATATTAGAAGATGAGCTGCCAGGGACACTCTGTTAATCCCGATTGCAGATGGACTGTCATCTTTCACAGCTCATCTGCTCTACAGTGGCCCTTTGCCTTTCTTTTGTGTAGTCTTTCTTAAATAATGAAGTTAGCTATGTCTTTATAAGTATTTAAACATAATTATATAAATATATTATATATTTTGCTGTTTACTAAGCTAAAAATGATCCATTATTCCACACATGCTGCTGTGAAGTTCATGTCCAGATGGATACTGAAGCTTCGAAGACAGAAAGAAAGGTTCTTTTGCCCTCCTTCTACTGATAGGAATTGGCAGGTTGGATAGGCAGAGGAGAGAGTAGATGCAAATCTGGATCCTGGACTGTCAGCTGATGATCATTTTATGACCTGGGATCTGGGCCTACTGAAAGGAGATAGATTTGGCATGCTAGACAAGAGGCATGGAAAGTTACAAAAGGGAACCCATTTGGCAGAAGGTCTAGTAGAACTAGACAATGGTTTCTAAGTATCACTCAAAAGGAGCATACAAACTTCTCCACTTCTCAGAACTTGGAGTTTGTGACGTCCAGGGTCTTTTCCACTTCTCCATGTGCCTAGTCCAAGGGTAGATGTCAGCCAGCCAGTCAAAAAATCTCTACTGGGGCTCATTCTCTGAACAGCAGGCTTACGGGAACTTACGCCCTCTTCATACTTGGCCAGTTGGTGTCTCTCCTCATTGGAAGTCCCAAAGTCTGGCCATTATTCACAGTCACATCACCAACTGTGGATTTTCTGAGAAAAAAAAAAAAAAAGGCTTTGGAAATTCACAAGGGTAAAGGTAAAAAGAGATAAAAGAACAGAGAGGGATGAAGAGCCAAAGACTGTCAGAGAAGTGAGAGGTCAAGATTAAAACAGGTTTGAGGATAAGAGGATGAAATGAGTGACCTGTTCCAAGTCTCCAAAGGAGGGCCTGGTGATCCTGTGAGCAATGAGATAAAACTTACTCAAGTGGCTTCGCATAAAGTTTGTGACCCAGCAAGCAAGCTGGAGAAACATGTGGAGCGAGGGTGACACTCTGTGGAGAGAAAGAAGAATTTCAGCAATTTTGGGTCCATTTTGTCTTTGCTATTTCTTGTTCAATAGTTCAATATGGACTACACATAAAACAGTCGCATTAACTCTTCTGTTTCCATCCATCTTAGGCTCACACTTTCCCAGGGAGTCTGTTCTAAGAGTGTTTTCTCACAACAGTTTCTGGATCAGACCTAAAAAGACAGTAAGTGATTAGTTTCCCCTGTTTAGCAAGGGTCTTGTCCTCTTATGAAGGCTCTGAGCTCTGTCTCTCCTGTTTTTTTCTTCAGTGGAAACTGAGACCAGGCAAAACTTGGAGCCACTTCGGGTATCTCCATAGCCTCTCCTTTTGTTCTCCCTATTCTTCATTATCCATGAAGCAACTAATCTATCAAAGGAGAAAGAAAACATTATTGACCATCATCAGCATACCACCCCTACTGTACATGTTAAGAGCAATATTATGTAGTGACTGTGGATATGGCAATATACACATCCTTACCTATGGGCAAGTGGAATAAGGACAAGGAAGTCACTGAGAAATGGAACAACAGAGTTTGTCCATCCAAAATTCTGTTGTTGCCTCTGTTCTTAGCTATAAGGTAAACAATTGCTTAAATACTGTTGACTGTCCGAGGCACACTTGTGCCCTCAGTAAAGAAAGACAATTCATATATATTTCTGGATTCTGATAAGTTTAAAATAGAAAGAACAATAGAAAAGTTTAGATTCTCTACTAAACACACACACACACACACACACACACACACACACACACACACACACTATAAAATTCTTTTCTTGGAAAAACATCCAAATTCTAGGATGCCTTGGGCAATCGTGACAGAGCAGACAGAGACAGAGACAGGGTAATAGTTATCTTGGGCACAACTCAGTGCAGAGAGGCTGTGTCCCCCATGAGTACTCACAAGCACACAGTGCTCCCCAATGTCCATGCTCAGCTTCTTTGTTAAGTCCATTAAGAGTAACAGAGAGGACATTTCCATCCCATACTTCATTTTAAGATACTTTGTTCCTTCTTGGCAACATTCACTTTGCCCTGGGAAGGCAAGAGGACAGTTTCTGTGGAGTATAAAAAGCTCCTCAGCCTGAAGGCCACTTAGCCATAATCAGCTAGAGACAGCAGCAGCAGTCTTGTCTAGACTTTGTCCCCGGGCCCCAGTGTTTGGAGTAACTCAAGTCCCTAATAAAAGAAAATGATTATAGATCCCAGGGACAACTCACTTTTGTCCCCATGAGATTGTCTGCATTTTTGTCTCTCTTACACATCCATAATGTCATCCACGGCCCTTCACAGAGGCTCCTCTGTCTGTTTCTTTGTTCCAGAGTCACTTCTCTGTTTCTTCTTGTTCCTAGTAACTAGAGTTCTGAGGTCCACATGGCCCAGGGGTGGCTGACTTCAATGGTTAGCATGGCAGCCTTTAATCACAGATACAGAAAAGAGGTCAGCAAGGACAATGTGCAGATACCGGCAAAGAAAGCAGTGAGTAAAGAGTCTTCTTGGTTCTTCCCTTCCTTTTCCAACATTAGTAGGCATTGGTCTTGACACTTCATCTATTCTGTGTGATCTCCATTGAGTGTGTCAGTTAGTACCCAAGGGGCTAGTTTGTTTGAAACACAGTGAAAGGAGCTGATCTACTGTATTGTAATGTAAAACAGCTACAACCAGTTATTTTATGATTATAAAATGTTCATTAAAAAATCAGCACACAAAATATGAAGTGTGTTTGGTGTCTTATTCTTTGTTTAAATGATTTCATTATTTCTGAGTCACTTTTCATTGGCCTGTACCAGATCTACATTTCCCTTATTGGCTGATCATACCCTTCAGTCACTTGAAAACTATTTGTTATATAAATAGGTTATGAAAGAGAGATAAACACGAAAGCCCACAGAAGAGATGACATTTACAAAGGTGGAGTGTGCGACAGTGCCAAGTGCCTTGTGAGCTGTGAAACACTGCTCAAGAATCATTTACATTTCAGAAGTGATAACCATCGCCTCTGGATACTAACAGGAGGTGGCCTTTGAAGGATGGTTGGTAAAGGTTGCACGTGATTTGATAGGCAGAAGCAGGGGAGTGAGTAGAGAACAGAGGTGAAGATGTGGGGATAGTGATGGGAAGGACTGTCCATTATTGGACATCAGTGAGACATCTGGCTTAGCTGAAAGATAGAACTAAATTAATACTTACTAGGCACTTGGTAAACACAATCTTATTTAATTCTCATGGGGGAGAAGTCTGGAAATCACATATTTTCACTTTGCAGATGAGAACACCAGACACCAGTCTAGAGAAGAAAGTTCTCCTAGATTCCATGTCTAAACTAGCTTCAAGCCTGGTTTGGGGGATACTGAGGTGTAAGAAGGAAATAAATAGCAATTAATAAAGAAAAGGGGGTGATGAAAGGTCAGAGGTGTCTCAGTGACCTCCCGTGACACTACTATCTCTGAGAGAAAAGGGGAATTAGGAGAGCAAGTTTGGGAACAAGAATTTTAATTTGCTTTTTTTATGAACTTTGCTTGATGGCCAGAGAGATAGTTTAGTCAGAAATTTCACATAAAGCCTGTGATCAGCAACCTGGAAGAGACTTCTGCACCTGGGACCAGCAGACTTAATTCTCTGGTCATACCCAGGCACAGCTGGGAAGGTCAGATGGATAGCTTGTCCCACCTACCGGACATTTGGGAAGACAGGAGGAAAAGATAGCTGGAAGCATGAACTTGGATTGTGGAGAAAAGGTTTGTGGTTAGAAATAAGTATTTCATAATCAAAGGAATTATTGCCTGGCATTTTCTGTAATGACTTGCAAAGTGCCTTCGTGTAATTTTTAGCTAATCATAGGTGAGGGGTGAGATCACTTTTGCTTTTGCTATTTTACAAGTGAGGGAACTGCATGATGGAGAGATTATTAGAAACATGAAGTATGTATACCAAGATGCACATTGGAACTAAGACTTAAATTTTTGTTTTGTTTTGGTTTTTGCTTTCAAATGTAATGTGTTTTCTGTTATACTACATGTAATTCAGTAGACCCAAGAATGAGCCCAGACCCTACTGCAATAGGAAAGTTCACAGCTTTTCATCTGTTTGTGTTTGAAGGTACTCACTGTGGTTTTCCTAGTCTTTTTCTCTCCTGCTGCTGTCCATGTCAAATGGTAGGAAATCCTCCTTGAGTACCCTCCCTGGACCCTCTCCTCATGCCAGGCCCTGAGTGTAAGCAGATGCCATTGAACATGCCAGTTTGGATAGCTGGACAGAAACATCTGGCAAGGCCACATTCTTCTTAATAGTTTCCCTAAGGAAAGTCCTGGACAGAAATTTTAGAGCTCTGGTTTTCATTGACTGACAAATTGAAATGACATAATGAGTCATCCATCCGTAAGCTGAGAACCCTGAGCCCTGAGCTAAGAGACCTGCTTTTCCATTCAGGCCATGCAGGTGATGAACGCTCTAGGGGTGGAAGAAGGTGAGCAGAATGCTTTACACTTCGAAATTGCTCCAGTGAGTCTCTGGACCTGGTATTGAGTCACTGTGTGTGTGTGTGTGTGTGTGTGTGTGTGTGTGTGTGTGTGTGTGTGTTTTCCCAGAAACACACACATCTTCATGTATGTGAGTACACATATATACACATATATATGTTGGTATATATGTATGTATGTACATGTGGAAACCAGAGGTCAGCCTTGGATACTATTCATCCAGCACTATCCACCTTTTTCTTTTAAGGTGGTGTCTCTCACCAGCCTGGAACTTGCCAATGGGTTAGGCTACTTTCTGCTCAGTGAGTCCCAGGGATCCACTTATCTCCATTTCCCCAGGGCTGGGATTACAAATGTGCACCACCATTCCTGGAGGATGGATCTCAGGCCCTTGTGCTTGCAATAGAAGCATTTAATAGACCGAGTTGTCTTCCCATTGCCTGAAACACATTTATTTTTAGGTCACTTCATTGATTTTCATATTTTATTTGAGAAACAGCGACAGACCAAGGGAAACAGAGAAAGGAGAGAAGGAGCACCACATTGGGTGGGTAGGGATGAGGAGAGCATCTGGGAAGAGTTGGGGGTGGGAAAGAATATGACCACAATATAGTGTATGAAAAAGAAATTTTAAAGAATACTACTGATTCCCACTCCCTGATAATTTTTAAAGGATCATGTATTCATAAGGATCTGTACCAATAAACTTTCTATATGTGTCTTGTATATTTCTACTGCACAAAGACAAGCTTGATTTAGAGAGTAGATCTTTATTCTCCAGTCTGTCAAGTTTACATTTTACCTGTAGGATCCAGTCTGGTGATCAGTACACTGGTCTGCTTCATTAACTTCCTCACTGATGATCATTTTTGGTTTTGTTTTTTTCTGAGCCTGTTCTGCCATCTTCAGGTAACATTGCTAAATGCTAATAGGAACTGGTGTGACAATGGTGGAGCACATTCTTGAAAAAAAATTTTCCATTCTAATCTGTGGAATGTTTCCAACGAATATTTTTAAAAACTTCTAAGCTCTGCAAGGTAGTTCTGAGGAACTGCAATCTGCTAATGTTTTTCCAATCAAATTTTCTTCTAAGGATAATTTAATATAGTCGAGCTTCCTTTTTTGTCCTTGTCCACATAAAAGTCATTTATTTGAATACAAATAGAGAGTGTTAACATTGTAATCACTACCCACCATATGTCAATCTGCCTTTTCTTTCATCTCCACTAGGTAACCTGTTATCTACATCTAATTGCCTTTAAGTGTTTATAAACATACAAGTAACATTTAAATCTCACAGAAATTCTGTCAAAACTAAAAATTCCCTGATACCACAATTTATATAAGGCTGAGTATTTTCTAAAGGCCAAGCCAAATTGTGATTACATACATGACTTCAAAGTATTGACTCTGTTGGAGATCAATCAATAGCCATGCAAAATATCCAAGTGGTCTTCACTGGGGAACATTGCTTATATCTTCTCCATTTTACTGGGATTCCGTCCTTGAGATGCTGGGGACAAGGATGCTTTTCTTATGTCCTGCAAAGACGGAAGGCCTGGAAAACAGTAACATGAATTCTAGCTCTGACACTCACTAGATAAACATCTAGTTACTGACTCTTTTGGAGCATCAGTTTGCTAAATGCCCAATAGTTTCAGCACCAGGCAGGCAGGGATTAAGGAGTGTGTGTCAGAGATGATGAGTGTAGTCTACTGTTTCAGAATTTGGAATGCACAGAAGCTCAGGAAACTGGCTCTGTGTGGTTCTAAAGACCTTCAAATCCTCAAGCACCCTGTGAGTCTGACATTAGAGGGCTGCTGGGATATGTGGCATCATTAGTTATATGCTTAGGAGAGTGAGAGCATATGGTGACTCCCAAATAGTTGGGCCAGGAGATGTTCTAGCTCACTGATCCAGAGAGAAGCAAATTGGATTTGTAGGGTAATCGTGGTGAAGCTCAGCACTGAGAATAAGAAAACAGGCTAAGGGGAAATTCTTAGGAGTCAGAAAACTCTATTTATAAATGCAAATGGAATCTACCTAGAAAATTGCATTAGTTATGCAAAATGCTCGTAATTTTCTTCAAAAGGCAAGTGATTGAATCATTTAATTATATGTATTTTATAAAATTACCCTGTCCAGTGTGGACTTTCACAATGTTCTATATTTGAGTTGCTCAGTGCATTAGCCACCATATACATCTTGCTATCTAGTGTATGAAATGTAACTAATGAGACAGAAGAAATTCATCTTGTGTGTTACTTTACACCAATCATCTAAATGTGAACAGCTAAGTATGTACCTACTGGATACATTGCAGGAATATACAGTTGTAGAATGTTACACATATTATTTCATTTGCTTTTTAAATATATTGCTTGTGTGCTGTTTTGTTTTATTTTTGACAATACCTCTGTTGGTTAGAGTTTTTATTGCTAAGATGAAGGATCATGACCAAAAGCAGGTTAGGAAGGAAGGGCTTATTTGGCTTACATTTCCACATCATAGTCCATTACTGAAATCAGGACAGGAATTCAAACAGGGTTGGAACTTGGAGGCAGGAGCTGATGCAGAGGCCACGGAGGAGTGCAACTTACTGGCTTGCTTCCATGGTGTGCTCAGACTGCTTTCTTATAGAACTCAGGACCAGGGATAGCACCACCCACTATGAGCTGGGCCCTCCCCAGTCAGTATCACTAATTAAGAAAATACCTTATAGGCTTGCCTACAACCTGATCTTGTGGAGGCATTTTCTTAATTGAGATTTCTTCATCTCAGATGACTTTAGCATGTGTTAAATTGACATAAAACTATCCAGCACGGTCCTAGAGATTGAACTCAACACCTCATATCTGTTAGGCGAATGTCACTGAGTCACATCCAAGCCCTGGGCATGAGATTTTAAATCATGTTACTTATATCTCATGGCAGATGTAAGGACTTTTGAACACAGATAAGTTTTAAAATATATATGTGTGTGTGTGTGTGTGTGTGTGTGTGTGTGTGTGTATACTTATAGTTTTGGAAAAATGAAATATATCAACTACAAGAAGCCTCCAATGATAAACTAAAAAGAAAAAACAGATCCTATGTTAAGCTATCCTTTCTGTAACACCTTTATACAATTTTTACTAGATAAGAGACAGAAGCATCAGATAAGTAATGAAAACACTTAACATAAATAAGATATGAGAACTACTCAGAGAAATACAGAAAGACCAATGTTGCCCAACTAGCAATTGGCAGAACCAGAACTGGCCCCAGTAGTCTGTTTCTATGGTATGTATATGAACAAACCTTGCTATTCTAGAACATTCCATTTCCTTAGAAACCACACTGATAAAGTAGTGTTCAGTTTTGTGGCTTCTCATACCCAAAATAACCCCAAAGACTGTACTCTTCACTATGGCATTCCCTTCAGAGTTTGTCCTGCCTCATTATAAGTATTAGAAAGCTACTACCAGTACTATGCATTTCATATTATAGCCTTCTCTGACTTACAGGAATCAGTGCATACAACATTGATGAGAATATCATTGTTGTATGCAGTGTATGTCTTACTTAGGGTTTCTATTGCTGTGATGAGAAACCATGACCAGGGCAATTCTTATAAAAGAAAACATTTAGTTCTGGTGGCTCACTTACAGTTCAGAGGTTCAGTCCATTATCATCATGGTGAAACATGGCAGCATGCAGGCAGACAAGGTGCTAGAGAAGAAGCTGAGAGTTTCATATATTTATATGCAGGCAACAGGAAATAGACTGACTTACTGGGTATGGCTTGAGCATACAGGTGTCTTCAAATCCCACCACCACAGTGACATACTTCTTCCAACAAGACCACACCTACTTCCACAAGGCCACACCTCCCATTAGTGCTACTCCCTTTGGGGGTCATTTTCATTCAAAGCACCATGTTCTACTCCCTGACCCCCAAAGGCTTGAATGATATCATAGTGCAAAAATGCATTCAGTCCCACTTCAAAAACCCCATAGTCTATATCAGTCTCAAACTTATTTAAAAGTCTAAAGTTCAAAGTCTCTTCTGAGATTCTTTCAATCTCTTAACTGTAATTTCTTATAAAATCAAAAAAGCAGATCACATACTTCCAACATATAATGGCACAGGATATACATTACCATTCCAAAACTTAGGGAAGGGAGCTTAGGGAGAAAATACTGGAGCAAAGCAAGACTGAAAACCAGTAGAGCAAATGCCAAACTCTGCATCTCCATGTCTGATGTCAAAGCACTCTTCAGATCTCCAACTTCTTTCAGCTTTGTTTATTGCAGGGCTGGTTCTACTCCCTGCTAGCAGCTTTCCTCAGCAAGTATCCCATGATCCTGGCATCTCCAACATCTTGGGTTCTCCAAGACAATCCAGGTTTCAACATCACAGTTTCACACAATGGCCTCTCTAGGCCTCCATTCAAGGTCACTTCTGATACATGCCTGGCCTCAGCAGCTTTCCTTGGTCAATCCTTGACTCAAAAGTCAAAACCATGTATGTGGCTGAAGCTTCCAAGTTCTGCTATTTGCTGGGGCTGGAACATGGCCCCCTTGTTTAATTACATCATCACCAACTTTCTAATTTTCATGGTTACCTTCACTGACTGAGCTTGGCTGTCCTTGAACTTGCTCTATAGACCAAGTTGGCCTCAAACTCAGAGATCCTCCAGCCTCTGCCGTTTGGAGTGGTGAGATTAAAGGTGTGCACCACCACACCTGGCTCTAAGCTTTTCTTTTTTCCTCTTTACAAGTTGAAAATTTAGCCAGATGGGATCTTGCCCTGAGGTCACCACCCCCTTTATTCCATTTCTTAATCTGTTTATCTCCCTGAACACAGAATTTAGCTTCCCTCCATTTCCTGATACTCCTTTTCTCCTTAAATTTTACATTTTATAATTTACCCTGCTCAGCTTGCTCCTTCTCATTATAAATCTTTAGTAGAGTTACTACTAATAAGCGTATATCAGAGTCCAAACTAGACTGTTTTGAGGTTTCCTCTGCCAACAGAATTAATCTAAAACTCTTCACTTTAGCCTCAGGCAGACTCTTTAGATAAGGACAAAAGGCAACCACTTTCTTCACGAAAATATCACAAGAACAATCTCTAGGTAACATACTAAAATCTCTCTTGAGCCAGCCCCCAACAGTTCAAATAATTCTCAGCACCATTGTCTTCCATGTTCCTACTACTAGTATGGTCCATTAAGTAGTACTTAGAGCATTCCACTTTCTTTTCCTAACCCAAAGTACCAAAGTCCACATTACTCCAAACAAAAACATGGTCAGGCCTATTATAGCAATACTCCACTCCTGGTACCATCTTATGTCTTAGTTAGGGTTTTTTCTATTGCTGTGAAGAGACACCATGACCATGGCAATTCTTATAAAGATTTTTTTAAAAAAATTAATTTTGGTATCTTGCTTGCAGTTCAGATGTTCAGTCCATTATCATTATGGTGGGACATGGCAGCATGTAGGCAAACATGGTACTGGACAGGTAGCTGAGAGTTCTTGCAGGTAACAGGAAGTGAACCGAAGATACTGGGCATGGCTTGACCATATATGAGACTTCAAAGCCAGCCTCCACAGTGGCATACTTCCTCCAACAAGAACACACCTAATGCAACAAGGCCACACCTCCTAATAGTGCCACTCCCTTTGGAGGCCATTTTCTTTCAAACCACCACAGTGTGTTTTTGTTGAATACCTGTGATGTGCTGGGCACTAGGATAAATGGGTGAGGAAAAGAAAAACACACAGGGATCAAGTTTCAGTCCTCAAGGAAATTATCAAGCAGCTGAAGGAAACAGCATTATTGAGAGAGATAACAGGAAAGGATCATTGAAACAATACATCTCCATCAAATAAGAGGATGAGACATTTTCCTGAAATGGAACTTATGAGAAGCAGTTGGGGAGATGAGTATATGGAGGCAGAGAGAACAGAGTTTAGATGAGGCAATAGACTGAGCACAAAAGTTGAAGTTCCAGGCACTGATGAGGTATCCTGTCAACAGAAGCATGGAGTATTTGGCCAGAAGCTGTGGGAACTCATCACCAAAGAGCAGCCATTCCATTCAGAGGAAGAACACCGTGAAGACAGTAAAGTGTGGCAAGAGGGTAATGAGTGACCAGGGCTAGGACTAGAGTACATTAATGCCTCTTGAAGATGTAAAAGAAGTGAATGATCAGGCCAAATGAATACTAAAGGGACAATGAGCCAGCTGAGCACAGGAAACAGCAGGCGTGCGGTGGGAGAGAACTTCCTCTGTGTAAAGAAAACTGAAGTCAGCCAGGTTGGAGCACAAGGAGGGATGAAGATAAGGTTAGAGAAGTAAGAGGTGTAGAAAGGTGGAAGTGGGTCCAGAGCATCCTTTCAGCTGTGAGAATGAATCTGGATTTTACTCAGAGTGAATTTCCTTCCTATAATATTTTCCCTATACTTAGACACAAGCCATGCCTATACATAATAAAGTGTCTCTACTCCCTTTCACATCTGTCATCTTTCTTTTCACCTGAGCCTCTCCCAAGCTGGCTTTGCACTTGGCATTACCTCTTGAACGGACATGGTGACATCTGCAAGCAAGTTCCATTCTCCTGCTCCTTCTCCAGACATTTTATTCAGGTACACACCCCAGTCCATATTAGTACTCCTAAAATATGCCCACAGGGAGTCACTGTGGCTCAGGGAAACTGGTCCGTTGCCTCAGACCATCTCTCTGCAATACTAAATTAGTCTCACATCACAGCCAACCTTTCACCCCGAGCTCCCACTGCTTCAGTGCCTGGACCTTCCACTGCAGTGCCCAGGCCTTCCCTCAGCCAGACTCACTTGCCTCTTTTCCTTGTGTCTCCTTTATTGGCTGTTTCTCACAAGCCTTGGACCATGAAGCCTTGCCTCATCTCCCTTGTCCTGGGTGCTTTCCACATCATTATAAAGAAAAAAGAAAAGAAAAGAAAAAAAACCTGGCCCAGAAGCAACTTGAGGAGGACAGGGCTTATTTTATCTTAAAGTTTACAGTCTGTCATGAAGGCAGTCAGGGCAGGAACTCACAGGAGGAAACTGGAGGCAATCACTGAAGCAGAGACCGTGGACAAATTCTGCTTACTGGCCTGCTTGCCATGGCACACTCAACTTGATTTTTTATACAACCAAGGCCTACCTGCCTAGGAATGATAACCCCTATGTCAACAATTAATCAAAAAGTGGCCTACAAGGGCATTTTGCCTACAGATGGATGGAGGCATTTTTCTCAACTGAGATTCCTTTTTTCTAGATGACTCTTGTGTGTGCTAAATTGGTGGCAACCACAAGATAATCAGCACACCCCCATTTGATGAGATTTTTGTTTCCATGGTCCCTTCTGATACTGGTTTTGTTGTTGTTGTTGTCGTTTTAGATGTGCTCTTGGTTTTTCCCCAGTACTCAACTGTGAACTCTTTGGTGGCTGGTGAAGTTAGAGATTCACTAAGCTTTTTAATGTCTTCATGAGAATTTGAAATATAAATCTCTCCATTAGAGTAAAAGCAAACCAGTGTCAGAGACCTCTTCTTCAAATTTCAGTTAGCAACAGTAAATTTCCAAATATATTTACCTCCTGGACCGGGCAGTCTTGAGTAGCATGAATCTCACACCTCTACCTAGCAGCTCTCGAAATACTATCTCATTCATTTTAGGATCTCTGGATTTGCCTTCTGTGGTGTCCTGCCCAGTGCTGAATCTATCATCAACCCTCATTTTATGGATGTGAGACCAAAGGAAAATCAGATATGTTGTTTGCATATTTGGGATTGGCATGAGCAGGGCAGAGTAAATTTGAGCCATATGCATGACTGGCTCTTTAACAATAGCTCAAACAGTGATGTTAGCACGAGGCGAACACAGAACACTGTGTGCCTTAACCACATAGTATGGAGATGACTCACCGGTCAGTAACTCAATTACCTTTGAGTTGAGGGGGCGGTCATCATTTGTTATAACACAAAGGCATGCTTTGGCCCAGGTAACACAAATACGTGTTAAACACAGATACAAATGTGTAGCCCACAGGACATGGGAGAAAGAATCAGCAACTGTTGATCTGGCAAGATTCATGGCCTAAGAAGCACCCTGACAGCTTCACAAATTGTAGCCATGTATGAGTGTATCACCGTAGGTGAACAGAAATGTCCCCAGTACAAACAGAAGCACACTAGTAGAGTGGTAGGTGTGGTGAGTAGCTAGATTTTGACTTTCTGTGTACTAAATTTTCCTACAGTGTATGTTATTCTAATAAACTAATTGAGATTATCTTTGCCTCTTTAATGTACATGTAAATGGCATACAATTCGGTGTTCTATGAGTTTGGGGCTGTGTTTTAAGTTTGACTCCATCTGAAATCTGTGGCATGCTCCAGTTTGAGGTCCCAGATTAAATCATTAGAATGTTATCTTAAGTCCAAGTATCACATGAGGAACAATTTTTATTTAAAAAAAATGTCAGGAAGACAATGTAATTGACAAGGTATCTCAGAGGGGCACTTCAGTGTCAGAGCCTGCTCCATCACTTTCTCTAGACAGGATCCATTAGTGAACAACCCTTGCTCATGGATACTTTTGATGTTAAACAACTGACATTGGGAAGTGAAGAGAAGCAAGGAGGGCAGAAAGAGCAGCAGAGATTTCTCTATGTATAAATGTCTCCACTGTTGCCCAAGGTATCTGTACTTTTTAGTCCTTGACTCCATAAAAGCAAATATTCAGCAGGCATCCTGAATTCAAGTGTGCTCATTCATACAGGAGAGACTTCAGAATGAAGACCTTGTTTGTCCTAGCTAGGGGAGGCCTTAAGCAGGGTGACTGACTCTTCTAGTGCTCATGCACCAAGTGAAGGATGAATGCAAGTTTCTTGGTCTGTTGTGGACAATCAAATAGGTTATATAAAAATAACTCTGAATTGCATCTGGCACACAAAGTATCTGTATAAGTTCCTTTCCCTTGCTATTATCTGGAATTCAATAAATTCTTATTGACAATAGATGTTTGTTCATACTTTTTAAAGAAGTGATTTCTGTACTTTGTTTTAAGGAAGTGTCCTACACCCTCTGAAGAGCATTTCAGATGTATTCAAGATGTCATCTTGATTTTGAGTTACCATTCATGCTGTAGCTTTTACAAGATCTTAAGGCTTAGGGTGAGATGAAACTGAATGGGGAAGGAGTGAGTGTAGAAAAGGAACAGGAGGTAGCAAGAACTGAAAAGAGGTTGGATTCTGCTCATAGCTATTCTCAGACTTATGCACGCATGTGCATATATGTACACGGCAACTTCACTGTTTCATTCTCCTTAGGTTTTCCATGCATCTCCTAGCTGGCAAATGCTTCATCTGACCACTGGACTTCTGATACATTTCCTGACCTTGACTGCGAGTCTTCTTTCTATTCTTCAAGTTCTCTACATCATGCCAGCCATTCACTGTATTTGTAGCTTTGCCTTTTCTGAATATTTCAAACCAGTACCATCTATGTTCCCACTGATAATACACATCTTTTCAATCAAACAATGAGGGCCTTGAGATGTCAGCTCTGTTCCCACTGTGGGAATACAGTTTCCCAGAGGGCAGGAAGCAAAGCTATTAATGGAGGTGGATTTGTGCAGGGAAAGATTTTCAAATTGTCTTCTCATAATCTGAAGAACGTCAGATTCAGAGTTTTTTGGGGAAAGAAATAACTTATCCATCAATTCTATACTGGCTCTTTGAAGAGTTTTCCAGATTTCTTTGGGGAGGCCTCCCTTCTGTGGCAAGCAGTAGAGAAATCCACACCTGGGAGGCCTGCTTGCCTTTTCCACTCTTGTCCTTCATCTTGAGCATTCCAGAGAAGTACAGGCAGTTCCTGCTGGTGGCCTGGCCCCGAGCTCTGTGGCGAGGAGTACAGCTCAGCTCAGACATTCCAGTCACTGCTCAAACCCAATGGCACTTCATTAAGTCCTGGGCCACACCCTCTTCCTCCAATGTTTGCTGCTTTTCCATAGCAACCAAATACCCTTCCTTTATGTTCCCCCTCCTTGCCTCACCCCAGTCAGCTCCATCACCAACACCTCTGTTGTAGGCGTCCTCCAATCCCTTATTAGTTGCCAAGGGACACAGAGGGTACAGGATGAGGATCAAAGCATCTTTCCTGGTCCAATGCCTGAGAGCAAAACTTTTTAGAAGGTTGGAGGTCTGCAGTGCAACTGGGCTGTAGTCAAAGATCATTGTGATGTACGTGTAAGATATCAAAATGGATGTGCTAGACTATTTTTGCTCTATTAGTGAACAGACCTCCAACAGCTAGATGATCTGTGTGCAAATATGGCCAGGTTGGAGAGGGCTGATGGTGCATTTACCTCAACTCTTAGGTTAGAGCAGGTCCAAACTCAGTGAGATCAGAGACAAGAGGGGTTCTGGAGTTCTCTATTTTCAATAAACACTATTACCAAGAGCCTTGCCAATGCCTCACTATTAACCCTTCTCCATGGCAGTAATGCACTGTGCTGAAGGCCTAGGGAAACAGGAAGACAGAAAGTTAGAAAGATGATTACATTACATTTAGTTCATCTTTTGGAAGACTATAAGTTTTGCTGCATAAAAAACTATGTGTCTCTCACACTTCCTAAACAAAACCAAACAAACAAAAAACTCAGTTCAATCCAAGTTCACTGTTAATTTGACCCTATCTCATCACATTGAACAAGTACAGAAGGGAAGGATACATATAAGTGAACCCAAGGCAGCACTGCAGTGATGTAGTTAACAACTCTGTTACCCTGGAAGAGTAACTTACCAATTCCAAGTGATCTCGTATGTAAAATATAGATAGTTGTGGTTGCATGTTGGTAGTGAGACAAGAGTAGCCATGAAAAGTGCTCCTATGGTACTGATAATTGATGGATGATCAATGAATATCAGCTGTAATTAAGCACAATAGAATCTTCAGCAACAAAAGATGAGAAGATACTTTTTATATTTAGGGTTATATTTATACACCCCACACACACACACAACATACATGCACATACACATGTAACAACAGTTAAAGGAAAAGAGGTCATAAAATTGAAAGAGAGCCAGAGTGGGGAAAATGGGAAGTTTTGGAGGGAAGGAAGAAATGATGTAATTATATTATAATCTCAAAAATTCTTTTTTAAAAAGATGCTTTGTGTAACATGGTAAAAACCTCATCAAGGATGTTCAGTGTCAAAATTTGAACAGGACCTTTGGCACATAAAAGGGACGGATACATAATGTGAAATTGGAACATGTTTTCTTGCTGTGTTGTCAAGGGAAGACACCCAGGAAATTATGAACCATTTTGAAGTCTGAGAAATGTTGAAAGGGGCCCCAAAGCACCAACACTGTTGAGCACTTGGCAGGCTTTGTGCCAAGTACTTTCAAAGGTGTTGTCTTGTGCAATCTGCAAGTTGCTTATAGACGTTGGTAAGCTATGGTGTCTGGATTCATCCTCTTGCTCTCTCCATGCCGCTACTGTTGAAATGCTACAAGCTTTAATACCTTTGTGTTAGTCAGTCCCAGGTTAGGTTTCTGTCAGTAGGTATGCCAGAGGGACACTGGAAGGAAGGGGAGGGGAAGGGACTGATCAGTCAGCTTACCTCACAAAGGGCTCTTTACCATGGCAGCAGCAATATATTTGGTCCCTAGTATTTGCATTCTTAATGAATCAGCCTCATCATTCCCTAGAGGAGTTCCAGCACTAACAAATTATCTTTCTTCCTTAGGTGCTCTGTTTTCTGAGATGTCCACACCATCCCCTGGTTTCCAGACTAAGGGATAATGCTGGTTCCTGTACTTATTATGAACACTCATGTACTCTCTCAGGGTCTCTCTCTTTGCTTTTCTCTATGTAATATATTGGAACTAATTTCTTACACCAAATTCTTACTATTGAGACCTAAACCTAATTTTAACTGATGCATTGCTCACTAATCAAAAATGGAGGCTTTGAAATGCTTTGTTTTGTGATATTTATGATAGTAAAATCACACTATCCATATGCCTTAAAGTTCAGTTTTCGAAATGAAAGTGTCAGTTTAGAAAAACCTAAGTAAGCCAGGCATGGTGGTACACACCTTTATTCCTAGCACTCAAGGGGCAGAGGCAGGCAGATCTCTGTAAGTTTGAGGCTAGCCTGGTCCACATAATGAGTTCTACTACAGTCATAGCTACAGATTACGACCCTGCTTCAAAACAAAGAAACAAAGACAAACCAACAGAAAACCTAAGTAGAATTTGGGGACTTTAATCATGTATCAATGAGACCAAAAGATGTCAGAAGTGAGGTATTTGCTGTCATTGTGTTTCCATTATTAATGAGCAATGAACTTGTGTTCACTTGAGTTTTGTCATAAGACATTCACAAAATATGATTCATAATTCATCGATTTCCCTGTGTATTTACAATTTCACCTAATCTTTGCCTATTCCATTCCTATAACTAGGCTACTGGGATAGGCAATTGCATGATACACACCCCCTGAGTTATCATCTCTATGCTCTTCCTAGACACTAACAGACTTCACTTTTCCTGACCAGGTATTGATTAGCAATCTGCATGCTCTTCATGTTCACTGTTCAGGAAGCAATTCGTATGTCCAATCAAATTCTTGATCAGATTCAGCACTGAACTGCAAACTTCTTTGTCATCCCTGCAATCTGTTTTAGAGTTTACATAAATCTAAATTCTTTTGTTATTCAAACTCAATCTTCAAGATTGTCTCCAAGAACTCAAGGACTTTCAAAAGTCTTATGTCAAATACTATGTAAATAATTATCTTTCAATAAAGTATGCAATAGTTAAGACCCAGACAAGGAAACAGAAATTGTGTTAGGTAGTTTCAGAGAGGAAGTTTGAACTATGATATCAACTAGAAAGATGGAACTAGTGGAAAGGGAATGTAAGGAATGGTAAGACAACCTTAGGTATGGCAACATCCAGAGAAGCTCCAACTTTGCAAACACAGGGAACACATGGAGGAGATGGAGACCACTGAAGAGGTTCTGGAGACACCATCCAGGGTAGAGTGAGGAGAAGCATCTGAGGTGTGTGCTTCTGCCTGTCCTCTAAGCTTCTACAATACATCCCAGGTTCCAGTGGAGGCCTGCAGATAAGAGAGTCTAGCAATGTCATTACTAAGAGTCCACTGTGGATGAAGAATTGAGCAGAGAAGGTCTAGCCATGGAGTCCAAATAAGACTTGTCTGACCTTAGTTTCATCCATGTGAAGCTAAGTCCTGAGATACCACAATGGCTTGGTTTGAGGATGTTTCCTGTCTAGAGAACAAGTCAGAGAACAGTGTGACTGGACAACAGCCTCAGGGTCTCTTGACATTTTAATCATTCGAAACAAAGGTACTTGCCCTTACTTATTAGGCACAGAGTACAGCTGAGGTTCTCTTCCGAGGAAAGGTAGTAAGGAATGAATTACACTAATTTCTACCCCATGTGGGCCAGTTTATCATAGACACTAACAAAAGTCAGTGTTGGTGAAGAAATGTGATGTCAAAACCTGTCCATCTGTAAAGAAAGCAGCTAATTGCAGCCTCCACATTGCAAAACTCCAGACAAGACAGCTATTTATTTTCTCAGTTTGCATTAGTACAGATGTGAACCAAGTCCCAGATTCCCACATGAACTGAGAGTAATTGCCATACAATGCTGAGGCTTTATTTGAAATGGAACTACTAACTAATTGGTCCATATGGAATGGTAATATTATAGGAGTTCATGGTGGAAACAGGTTTGGTAGTTGAGTTTATTAACATCATGGCTGGATTTTGGATCTGTGTCCCAACCCCTGCTATCCTGAAGGCTTTTATCCTTTGAGATCTCTCTTAAGTATTGACAGGACTCTGGATGCATGGGAAGGAAATAGAGCCACAAGACCCAGAAAGATACACACAGACTTAGAATAAAAATCCTGTAGCTTTGTATTACCCTCATGTGAAAACAAAACAAAACAAAACAACTAAAAAGAAACCAAACAGGAAGTAGTCAGATTGTGAAAATAGACTATAACCCCTGAAATTCTTTTTTTTTCTTTTGAAATCTTGACACTTACACACACACACACACACACACACACACACTGAATTTTAGTCATTCCTCTCTTATCACCCTGCATCTCCTACCTTTCTTCTCACCAACAAGAGTCCTCTCCTACCTTCATGTCCTCATTTAATGTGTGAGCCAGGGGCTTTAATAAGAGTTGCTTGCACATGTGTAGGTGTTCGTGCGATTATATACTAGACCACAGGAAACTTCTCAGTACTACATCACTGAAGAAAATGATTCCACAGCAATCATCAATGAAGCTGTCACCAGGATCTCACAGAAGAGTGAGGCTGTGTGGGGGGCCCTGCCCCATCTGTAATGAAATGTTGATGGGTCCAGTCTTGTCCAAGTCCTACGCCACAGAGAACCACCACTGCACGGAGTTCACAAGTGAATTCCTATGTTATATACAGAGAATGTTTTGCTGCACATCTCCCCACTCTTTGGCTCTCACATTCTTCCTGTCTCCTCTTCCACAGTGTTCTCTGAGCCTTGGAAGCAGATGATAGACAGGTCTAACAGAATAAAGCATCATTTATTTGCAACTGAACTGTTTTTCTAATGGAAATGACTGGTTTTCATGGGATCAGCTACAACCACTCATCTTTCCTGGCATAGGGCAAGCAGGCAGGCAGGCAATGATTTCAATGGCAGGAGAAATTAATGAAATACATATGTAATCTATAGAAGCAGTACAATATCAAAATCAGGGTCATGTAGGCATTGGTAGAGATGGTTATAGATCTATGTAGCTGCTTGCTTTCTCTTTCTTAAGTGTTAATTTCAGACTTGCAATGAAGATTGAAGGGTATTAGCATAGGACTGGGCACCTAGGAAGTGTGGGCTGGCACGTCCATTTTCACGAAGTTCCAAATGCAAAAGGACATACAAACATAAGTAACTTAAAGAACCCTTTCCATCTAGCACTTTTTCTCACTCCTTGCTGGAGTCTTGTCCCTCATTTTCTGGCCCTATAATAATGTCTCCTCTCTTCCAGTGTTACCATGTGTGCTTTGAGGTTTGCTCTCTTGGAAGCCCTGGGGTAACAGTATCCATCTTTCTTTTAGTAGTCCTTCCATGGACCACAGACTGTTCATCAGTGAGAAGAGCATCCTCCTTACACAGTCATGCCTGTGTGGTGATATTTTGTCTGTGCTCTAACAGATAAAACTTGCCTGGAGATCTGAGTGAGGAGCTAACCACTAGAGGCCAGGCAGTTGTGGCACATGTCTTTGATCTCAGTACTTGGGAGGCACATGCCTTTGATCCCAGCACTTGGGAGATGGAAACAGGAAGTGATGTGGCTGGGTGGACAGAGGAAGTGATAAGGTGAGGTGGAGACAGGAGCTCAACTCGGCCCTTTCAGTCTGAAGATTCTGAAAGGTAAGCAGTCTCTTAAGTGGCTGGCTGCTCTGCTTCTTTAGTCTCTCAGCATTTACCTTGATATCTGACTTTGGATTTTTATTATTAAGACCAATTAGAATTCGTGTTACGTGCTTTGGCTTCCTCTCCTTTCTGAGATGAATTTACAGCCAGGGTAGTCTTACCTGTATGCTGGTCACTGAGCAGATGGAATAGACATGTTAGTAGTGCTCATTTGACTCCTTTTAGTCACAAGATACAACCATTTGTCTTTCTTATATAATTGGGATGAGTGTCAAGAAATCTAGGCAGGTTTGGTAAGGGGATTCTTACTTTCCTTATCACTTTGACAGAGGTTAGTGGTCCTGTGCAATTGGTGGGAGTGCTAGTCTCCAAGGTACCAGGCTACCTCACTTGTGTGTCCTCAACAGAGTTGTCCTAGTAGGTACCGTGGGCCAAAGAATTAGCATACAACCTCCTCATCACAAGGCAGAGGGAAGCTTGGCAGCCTTGGACTTCTTTCACTTTTACAAGTAATTTATTTATCTTTACTATGTGTGTAACAAGGCTTTGTCTGAATATATTTATATGTGTGCCTGATACCTGCACAGGACAGAACAGGGTTTCAGGTCCCCTGGAACTGCAGTCATGGATGGTTAAGAGCTGCTAGGTGGGTGCTGGAACCTGAGCCAAGGTCCTCTGTGAGAAGAGAAAGTTCTCTTAGCTGCTGAGCCATCACTCCAGCTCCAAGTCTTGGATTTCTTGTGTGGTTGTTGACTGCTCCAGGAGCAAGAGTTCCAGAGGAGGCCGAACTCCCAAAGTCTTATGACTCTGATGTTAGAAGTCACAAACTGTCACTTCCATTATAACCTCTTGATCAAAACAGTCACAAACCTGCCTGGACTCGAGGGAAGAGGCCGAAGAACGTACTTTTAGATGGAAGGGGTGTGGAAGAGTTTGTGGCCAAAATATAACACTGCTCCAGTCTGTGTCTTCTTACAATCATCCCTGCCCAGGCAGGGCCTAGGACTTTGATCATTGCTTTTCAGAGGATATATTAAGCCCAGATTCTTAACCTCTGATTATTGACAAATTTAAAGTGAATCGTATGTTTGGGTGGCAGATGAGAAACAACTAAAGTCACACTGTAGAGTGGAAAAAAGAGATGAAGCATTTGAGCCTACCCACCCAAGAGGTGTTTCATAACATCCAGCAAATCCCAAATGACTTTACTAAACACAAGAATGGATTTGGGATAGCCTTTTGCAACGTTTTCTCTTAGATGTACAAAGTTTAACCTCCAGTGCCTCTCCTCTCTTCTTAACGCTTTATGTCAGTCTACTTTCCCCTTGTAGGGATAGGTCCAATGTGGAGGGCTGCCTTTTGACAGAGAGAAAGTGTATGACTATGTCTGGAATACAGCAAATATTCTACAAAGGCATTCCACTCACTGCTTACTTGGAGGAGGGAAAAGAAGATGAAAATCACTACCACATAAAAGTAAGTTTACAATTGGCCGTGGAAACCATTTTATTTTCTAGCTAAGATGATGGCTTCAAAGCCTAGGTATTTGGAATATCAACTGTAACATTTAAATTTTTAACTCACCAGTAGATCACCGTGATCACTCAGTTTATGGGATGACACGAGGCAATATCCACACACTTGACACTTCCTGACAGCTTTGTTTATTATTTACTCGATTACTTAATTTCTCATAATCGTACAATAATTCTCTTAAACAACACTGTTATAGTTGAAGTTGGTCACATTATACCATCTCTTCCTTCTACAGTAGTGGAGTGTTTTTCCACACTTAATTTTTTAATAGAACATTTGAATATCAAGGAGTGAAATTAATTAAAAATAACGAATGGACCAAACTTCAAGAGAAATAATTGCACATTCAGTTAAGGGTCTGATGCTATACAGTGGTTTGTGTATGTTCAAGAGGAAACATTAGAGGTCTCAGTTTGACACAGAACTGGAGGTGTTTAGGTGGACTGAAGTGGCTCCCTTAAGACCTGTTTGGCAGCTTGGAAATGAGGTTTAATACTGGCTCAATTGCATTAGCCTTTCTAGACAGTTCTTCCATCCAAGAACTTAGAATCATTGGCAGGGTGTGATCCTTCTCTCTAAGGGTAAAAGTCCTCCAGCCATGTGTACAACCACTTCAAGACTACCCCTCGCCCATGCATATTGGACTTTTAAACTCAAAATTACATTGCACCAGTTATAGGAGTTGTACATGGAGTATGTGGGAGTGAGGGTGTGCACACATGGACACACATCTGAAGAGAGGAGAACACAAGGGCATACTGAAAGAATACGGCAGTCAAGGGTAAGTGAGGGGAGAGAAAAAGATGGATGACAAAGGAGATATGTGGGAGGTGGAAGGACTTTGGAGAGCAGGGCATAAGGATAGAAGAGAGGAGGAGAGTGTGCCAGGTGTAAAACAGAACAGGAGGTAACGGAGCAGTGATCCTAACACTACCCCTTGTCTTCCCTCCTGAGCCTGTAATCTCCTATCTCCAACAGGGCTGGAAGGCATCAGCAGTCTCAATATCCTTCTGCCCAAAACCAAGACACCATTCTTCATAGAGTTGAATAGAAGGATGGAAAGAAAAAGATAGCAGTAAGGAGATGTACACACCCTGCCATGCTGGCCCCTAGCATTCTCTTATCTGGCAGTGGTGAACAACATGCCCTTGGATGTCCTTTCACTGAAGCACCTACACGAGCCATAGATGAGACAGTCAAGTTTGCAGCTGTGTTTTGTTCTGAAAATTAGGGAATATGTGAGGCAAAATGTGCAAGATAAGTCTTCCAATCCTTCTCTGGAAAGAAGCAAAGGAGGAATAAGACCAGCCTGCACTTCAATATTCTCCCCCACTCATCCCTGGGGAAGCTGGTGTGCTGCAGTATGGAGGGTACCAAATGTGCCCTGACTCAAAAGGCTATGGGTGTACTTTGGCTCTTTCCCTTTCCATTGCATGGTAGGCATTCTGTACATGGTTCCTTAGGAAGGTGAAGCTCTGGACAGGTTCCTTGTGGAGCTTAGTGCTTGCTTTAGGCAACACAGAGTGGGTAAAGTCCTGTGCTCTGGAGATACTGAGCTCATCCTGTAGCTCAGGGCATATAGTATATGAGGGACCTGGGGAACATTGAGTCACCTCCCTGCCTTTTTTTGCTCATCACTAAAAGATAGATAAGAACAGAACTTTCTTCTGGTGGGGGGGTTGAGAATTCAGTCAAGTGTTTACAGTAGTGCCCATCACACAGCAAAAAAAAAAAAAAAAAAACTTTTGGGAAGCATAAATAAGGCTCAGTGACTATGCTATAGAGCCTTCCAGACCTGTGTTATGTGTTTCCATATGAAGAGTGCCAGTCAAGGCAAGCTGGCTGAAAGTTCCTTGGGTGATTGCTAGTCAACCTGGGCCCATGAGGTTGTTTCTGAAAGGCTAGCCTTCCTGTTTGCTGGGTCAACATGCCATTCTTGGGCAGTGAGTGCAAATGGAGCCTCAGTCCTTATGTGTGATAGCTGGTTGACAGTTGTTCTGGTCTATCCAGAGTCTCTGCTACTCTCAGTAGCTGGGAGAACTGGGTGGGCAGGCAGTAACAATGGCAGAATCCTGATGACTGACCTCAGAAAAAGGACTGTCAAAATTTACAATATAATTAAGAAAATTCAGTAGGGGGAGAGAAGTGCTTGATTGATAATAGCTTTAGTTCACTGAAACACTGACAAGAAAGAATCTCATTTGTGGATTAGATCAAACATCAAACCAAGTCCTTTCTGTCCAGAGTAAGGGACCCAGGACCAACAGAATCAAGGCTCCTAGATCTCTGTTAGTAGTCTAGGAGTATATAAATATTTTAAAACAAATTCCACTTATTTCCTGCAATGGGGTCTGGTAAGTAGTCTTGTAGGTAGCCCTCTCTCTAGCTATATTTGGGTATTTCACTGCCTCTCAAAGATCATGGTATTTAGAAGAAAGGACAGATCTACCAGAAATTCTAGTCCTGGTTTAACATGGAGGAGGGAAGACCTAAAACTCTATAGGCCCACTGGACCCATAACAGAACCTGGGTTCACCTGTGAGGTGTGGAGATAGCAACAAGGGAGTCTGGGAGAAAACCCAAGAGAAACAGACATGGGCAACCTCATCATCATCTTCAGAACATGCCTTGACTCCCAGCATGCTGATGCTTCCTAAGAAATGCCAGAGCTGGGGCATGAGGCAGGTAAAGATTTACGAGTTCACTTCTGTACCCAGGTGCCAATGGAAACCCATTAACAGGAGCACCTCCACCTTCGACCTTTCATAGGAAGCAGGATGGAGTTCTTGAGCATCCTGGTATATTTCTTGAAGAAAAAAAAGTGAATGAAGTAAATGAATACCAGAGTGAGTTTCAAGGTAATCTTCTAAGGAAATAAAATGGTGCTGCATGAGGCTACTGGCTGTCGGGTTGACTGTTCATGCAGATTGAGATTATGACACTGGACAAGGCCTACAGGGAGCAAGGGTCACTCTCTTCCTGGTTTAGAAGGTACCTGTGGAGCTTTGGATGTCCCATTTAAAAAAAATGTCTAAAAATCCACAAACCAACCCAGATGTTCCCCTCTTCTCTCCTGCTTTATTTCAGCAGCTACTCCCTTGCCCCATGGTGCTAGATGTCTTTGCTGTCCCCATAGTCATTGTAGGGGACGCTCAAGGTCTGTTCCTCACATGTCTTCCTGAGGTCCCGACTGAGCTCTGACCAGTCCAGTCCATAGGGCTTGATCTCACTGTAGCGGCAGCCCAGGTACTTGAGGGTACCACGCCTCAAGCTTATTTTGGGCTCCTGAAGTAGTCCATTGCACCAGCCGCTCAGATCTCCAAGCTGGGAAAGGATGAGGCCTGCTTTCCTATAGATCAAACAGAAAAGGACACTTTTGTCAGAAAACAAACAAACAAACCAAAAAGAGAAGGCCAGAAAAAAATTACTACCAGAGAGAGACTCCTGATTTTAAGAGGGTAGAGCTGACCATACTATCTTTTCTATTTAGCACAGCAGATCCTTTATGCTTGTCTGTCCAATGAATGAGTACATGGCAGGGGCATGCAAAGTGGTGCAGGCACAAATAGGAACTGGAAGTAACAAATGTAGCCAGAAAAAAATAAACTGAGAAAATAAATAATATTTTAGTGGGCACATGTAACTTTTTAAATCATGGGGTCTGTAGTATTGAAAGTAATCAAATCAATGTTCTATAAAGCCAGTAATTTGTCATCACTAAATGACAAGTAATGTACTTGCCTGAGTGTTTTGCCTTTCAAGGCTATATTTGAATTGATAAAAAAAAAAAAAAAAACAGTCAATATAATGGAATGAAAGGGGTACCTGGTGTAACCAGGTATGCCTATGCTGAGGTAATTATAGTACAATAAGCCTGAGGACAATGGGGCTCTGGCTTACATTGACACAGGAGCATATTTTGGACAGAGCAGACTCCCAGGTGCATACAACACCTAATTAACTTTCAGGGGAGCTCATGCTCCACTTCTTTGTCTCCTTCATGTCTCCACAAGGCTGTTGCTACTAAACACAGGTTGAAAAGGCTAGCAAGGAGAAGGGAGCAGATGAGGGGGAAATTGAGCCATTGAGGATCCCTGGGGGAGGAGAGCAAGGTTGCCCAGAATTATACACATTTGAAAACACTGATTCCTTAGCATGTGGGAGACTCTGGCACACAGCCTGCTGAAATGGTTAGTGCTGGGACAACTACTGGGTCCTTTTTCCAGTGTCAGAGATAAAGGACACCTGGAAGCCAGTTCTTAGGCTGTGTTGGCTCTCTCTCTAAGCATCTAGGACAAGGGAGTCCCTCACTTGGTTGTGTTTCTTTTCTATTCAAAGATATAAGTGGCCAGGAAGCCATGAAGATGATTCTTCTATTAGAGCAAGCTCATGGAAGGAAGGCTCAGAATGCTGTCCAGAAAGCTTGCAGAACAGAGCTCCTTGCAAGATTAGCTAACTGCTAAGCTGGAAAACTCTTTCAAAGAATTATCTTTTCTGCTTTAACAAACAAGTCCTTACGTAAATGGGAATGTTTCTGCATCTCATTTATAATAAGCATTTCAAAGAAGAATAACTACATTCAATTCTTCTTCATCTGGGCAGTGAGTGTGTTGTTGGGGGGTAGTGATATTACTTCACTCCTGGAATTACAGGGAAAAGGAGGCTGAAGCTGACTTTGGAATAAAGATGTCAAGCTTCAAGCAGCAAAGTCAAGGGGCTGAGAGCAGTGAGACCTCATTGGAAAGAAGTTGGATTTTCTCCAATGATAGCCGGTTGGAGGAACTCAAAGGAACGCTCTACCAGCTGACTGAACAGTCTCTCAGAAGGTTGATTTGTACTTTCTTTATCAGCTACTGTAGTCTGGCCAGGCAGGTTTCCTGACAGTCATCACCATTCTGGGCTTTGGTGGCCCTCTCCTCTTAATCCTTCCATTGTGTCCTGTCATAAGCTAGCCTTCTGAGGAGTTGAAGAAGCTGGGGGGCAGGGGGGAGGGTCAGAAGAAGGAATGAGGACAACATTTCATCATCTTCCAGAAACAGACAGAGCACAACCCAGTAGCCTTTCAAAAGAGAGAATTGAATTAGTCTATGGAGTCTTTGTTGCTGTTTTCATTGCTCACTGATTGTTCTTTAAATAATAATTACTTGGGGTCTGCCCTTGACCATCTCAGAGTCAACAGCCTTCTTTGTTAGCAATGGTGCAACACTGTTGTCCTTGGAGTGTTTGCAACCTCAGCTCAGTCTGGAAGCCTCAGGTTTTAATAGAATTGGGTCTAACAGAACTGTGGGAATCCTTTCTGTTTGCTAACAGGAAGTGTGTACCCACAGACCCATTTTTATTCATTCTCACAATTAAACCCGGAGTGAGTTGATGTCCCTCAAGGCGGTGGACTTTTTCTTTCCTGTGGGTCTCCCTGAGATTCATGACATTAAAAACCAAGACTTTGTTTCCATGGACTAATGGAATAACACAAAGATTTCTACTATGTATTTGTGAAAGACCCGTATTATTCACGAGAGCCCCTGGGAGGAGAGTGTGGAGAAGAGGGTGCACTGTCAACAGCAGGCTTTGCTTCACAGTGGCATCCCCATTTCCTCCCCTGCTCACTTTCTGCATTAACCAATTTTCCTTCTGAGTCTTGAGTCACAAAAGAGAAATGTTAAAGATTCAAATGCCCTCAGAAGTAACAATGAAATAGGCAATGTTGGTGCTATTCAAATTGTGGCATTTATGCTCCCTCGCAAAGAACTGTGTGTGTGTACTCAATAAATCTCAGATAAAAGAAGGGAAGGGAGGAAAAGGGGGTGCTAGGAGCAGAAGGAAAAGGAAAGAGTAGAAGGAGAGGAGGTGGTTAGAGAAGAGTCTATCAAGTGTGAGCAATAATCTGGTCAGGGGTAGAGATAGGGTGTGGAGTAGAAAGGACATTCCTTAATATTTATCTACATCCTAAGCCAGGATTTATTTCTTAAAAATACTAAGACAAGACAGATTAACTGCCCCCTATGTATTTTCCTTAAATCCACAGCAGTGGCTTTGTTTGTTCAAAGTCTATCATTCCTTGTAAGTAACAGGTAAAACTTACAGAGTGTAGCAAGATCCTGCCTGACTTTATACAAATAATCATTTTATTCCAGAAAGAATACTATGAATTTTCTACTTCCTCCAAAAATAATAAAGTCGAGCTTGGAAGCATGGTTCTGTGAAAAAAAGTGCTTGCCATGCAGATGTGAGTGCAATCCTCAGAGACCAGTGTGCTGGGCCAGGCTGAGATTGCAATCCCAGACCCACAGAAGTAGAGACAGGCTGGCAATGCCCAAGTTGACCTTTGGCCTCCAACTACATCCACACATGAGTGTATCTGCATACATGTACACACACACATACATACATACATTACACACAAACACACACACACACACACACACACACACACACACACACACACACACACACGAGAAGGAAATACAGGGGAAATATCCTGAACAATGGTCTTCTGGGAAAATTTGTAACTACTGAGATAAGTGTCCTCAGATGTTAGGTGCATGGGATGGCATGACTTCTGGGGAACACTATGCTTCACCTCTTGACTAAAGTATAAGAACTGCTTAAGAGCTGAGACAGGGGTTGGGCAGGGATACTGTTGTGCCCTGTTGCAAGACCCCCGAGCAAGACCGCCACAGAGCCGATATCCAATGCAAAACACACAGGGGTTTATTGATTACAAGCAAGCCAGGCTTAATCCGTGTCTAACACTCTGACACAGCAGGTAGAGGACGATGGCCCTGAGCTCTCAGAATGAGGAGATTTTTTTGGAGCTGAAGATCGAACCCAGGGCCTTGCGCTTGCTAGGCAAGCGCTCTACCACTGAGCTAAATCCCCAACGCCATGAGGAGTTTTTAAAGAGAAAAACCACAAGGGTGGTACAAGCCTTTGTGTCATATGATTGGGTGAGGGTATGTAAGATTTGAATTTACTGGTTGGGGGTTACAGTTATCATTTTTAAGCAGGTATGGATAAGTCCCAGGCTCCGTCCTTGAGCTCCCATAGAGGCTGGCTGGCCTAGCTCCTATTGACTGTGGGGGCTGACTCAGTGACCCAGCTTCTGTCATTGACTCATGCATGGAGCTCTAAGTTGGTGAGGGGTCCCAGACAGTAAACAACTGGCTGAACCTTGAGCTGTCAGAGTACATGCAGAAAGGGAGCTACTGCTCCCTTTTGTTCATGGCCCTCCCAGCAACTGCTTACTCAAGTCTCAGGAAACTGAAATTAAGGCCTGGTTTCTGAGGGGAGATTGACAGCCTGTTATGGCGTCTGCTTGGTCCTTTCAATTCTACAGAACCAATTTCCCTCATTTTGCCTCCTCTCCCCGACTCCCTTCCACCCTCCTTTTCTTGCCCCCTCCCTGAGTCTCCTTCTGTCCTCCGCCTTCCACCACACCCTGTCCTTCCTTCTCTTTGGCTTCCACTCTCTTTTCCCATTCTCACAGCCCTTCCTTGCCCTATTTTTTTATGAGTTCTTGAATAATTTGTGGTTCTAAATTTTATGCAATGCATCTCTTTATTATGTCTAAGAATTCCAGAATTTCCAGGAAAGCCTGCTATCTCAATATATGGTCATAATAAATAATCTAAAACAGGAAGTGATATCTCTCTACATTTCTCATTGTCTACTTTCCAGGAATTCTATCTGAGCACTACAACCTGAAAACAGGATAGATTGTGTATTAAGAAGTGACAGGATTGGGTCAGGAGTAAGTAGGCACATATCATGTCACCTTCATGGAGGCCTCATCTTCTCTGATACCATCTTGAAAGAACATGCCATAGTCTGAATGATATCGGTAACATTCATGTGCACTAGATGTTTCATGCCATAGTCTGAATGATATCGGTAACATTCATGTGCACTAGATGTTTCATGCCATAGTCTGAATGATATAGGTAACATTCATGTGCACTAGATGTTTCATGCCATAGTCTGAATGATATAGGTAACATTCATGTGCACTAGATGTTTCCTGATGACCCCTTTAATAAAATTACTTTCCTTTCACAAGACTGAGGTTTCATTCCTTATAAATTTAGCATTTGGTATTCTGTATTAGTGAGCTCAAGATCAGGAGCAAAGGCTTATTTTCAGAGTTCAGGATGTGAATTCATGTCTCAACTGCTTTAAAAGAGCTTATTCCAAATCTTCTGCATGACCTGGGCTGTGTACAGCATGGCACTTAGTTCTCTGAGCATCAAAGATCTCTCAGGGAGTCTCTGCAACATCTATGAAACAGTAACACAGCACAAGAGACACAAGACACCACAGCGTATTTAAGTTGAGTACCTGGGTCCTAATTCATCCTCACACCGCCAGGTGAACTCCCCAAAACTCTCATAGTGCTGGTTATAGTGGTAGAGGACTCGATGCAAAGTGGGGGAACCCAGATCCAGAAGGGTGTTGTAGGCAGTCTGTTGCTCCTTGCCACTGGTGTAGCCATTGAAGAGATTGTAGATCTTGTCTGCTATTTCTGAGGGGGAAGAAAGGGAAAATCGAGTTGTGCTTGGAGAAATGTATCATTAGGTGATTTCAACTCCATGCAGAGATTACAAAGAGTACACCAACACAAATCTAGATGGCACAGTCTACTTATATATAGGATATGTGATATACTCAAGGCATAACCTGTTGTTCCTAGAATCGTGATGAACACTACAAGATTAAAACAGGAACAAGAGAAAGGACTCAATAAGGAGACATAGTAGACACAGATTTCTGCACAGCTGCTGCTGCTGTGAAATAGAGTACTATTTACAATAATGTATTTTATAAGTAGAGTAGAGTCTGAAATAACTATATGTGTAGAATAGTAAATACACAAACCAGTGATAGTTGTTTATTATCATGATCAATATTGCTTGGTGCACACAGTCATGTGTGTTATGTGGCTGGCAACACAGCAGATTTGTTTCCATCAGCACTACAAGCCTCTGTGAACACACTCTGCTCTTACATCATAACTGCTATAACATTACTGTGTATAGGAAATTTGTGGCTCCATTATAGTCTCATGGGACCACTGTGGCATATGTGGTCCATTACTGATGAAAATATTACACAACATTCAGCCATTAATTATATATGTATAATTATATGCAATGTGCATGCACGTATTTATGTGTGCCAGTAAATAAAAACATGCATTTTTATTTATGTGTGCATGTTGGTATTTTAAAACACTTCCCCTAAGGTGTGAGACTGATGTGTGTCATTCACTCCACTCTGTGCCACTGGGTTTCAGTTTTCTCTTTAATAAATTAGATGCCTTTGACTACACCTCTAAGGTCAATTTCAGCTGCAGTACTCTTTGTCTTACCAAGGTTTACTAAAAAAAATACATAACCTGAGGCAAAAAGCTCATGTATTCATGCTTCATTGGGAAGTGCAATCCCAGAGAAGTAAGGCTGGGAATAAAGGCCAATGAGGCAAGAAATGAGAGAAAATATAAAGGATTATATTAGGAAGCTGGTAATGCCTTCCTGTGAACCTGAATGCTGTATTTTGCAGTAAAGGATGTATGAAATTCCTGAATCACTACTGGGCCATACAGTGGGAGAAATAGAGTTTATGTTGAGCTCTCACTAGAGACTGGTCCAAGTTTGCTTCCATATGACACTGGCTCAAGTTTGCTCTCATGAGACACCAACATGACAAACTTACACCTGTAGGTTGCATTTATCTGGGTACCAAGTAGTTCTCTAAAAAGCATCAGAGAAGCCTAGGCCACAGGTGGCAGGCTTTGGCTCACAGATAAAGTGAGGCATCACCAGGTAATATTTCTGAGCCATGAGAAGAATTTGGAGAGGCACTGAGTTTGGAACGCAGAACATTTGCTGGAACCATGCAGTCCCGACCTAAAGGTAACATGGGGATCTGTATACATCCAGAAACTCAAACTAGATCATTACATAATCCCAAATGAGTAATCATTCAGTAAAATTTATATCTGTGATTTTAAAATTCTCAGGCAAGCTGGGTGGTGGTGGCACACTCCTTTAATCCTAGGACTCAGGAGGCAGAGGCAGGCGGATCTCTGTGAGTTCGAGGCCAGCCTGGTTTGTCTACAAAGCGCGTTCCAGGAAAGGCACAAAGCTACATAAAGAAACCTTGTCTCAAAAAACAAAAAACAAAACAAAACAAAACAAAAATCTCATGCAGCTGTAATGGGATTTTTAGATAAAGAAGACAACAATTTAGAAACTAAAGTCTCATGATATCTCATTATTATTAAAGGTTTAAGCATGTCAGAGTTTAAGAACTTCACACCCCTCACTGCAGATTTATGCATATCTGCCCCACAACAAATGAGACAAGGCTAGAGGTTACCAATTTGAGGTCACATTGATGTTGTGGGCTGCAGTGAAGCTTCTAAACTGTGTTTCCTGTTGCTACTTTTCATCAATGCTCAGTCATCAGTAGCATATAAACGCTTAGTTTAAGTTGGAAGAGGCAGAATCTTGGGATAACTGTCTCCAATAGAGCACATGTGGGCAAGGAGTCCTTATCGGTGTGCTGGGGAGTGGGGGCTGTCTTTTCTGGAGTTAGGAGGGAAGGAAACAGAGGGCTAGTTCTGATGATGGTTTGGATTGGTTGGAAGGCAGGGGGTGTTTTGCTGAGACAAGAATGGCTAGGAAAGGAAAACCATTGGCACTCAGATTGCAGCTTAGATGGGGTGATTTGGAATTCCTCTCTGACTGATGCGTGGATGCCAAATAATGTTTCTTGCGGTGGGAGATAATGTGTCAGATTCCAGGTTCTACTTGTTTACTGCTGAGAAATGGCCATGACAGAGGTGGTGATTCTTGGTGCATGCAATCAATCTCATAACATAATAGTTAGTCATTTTTAGTTGAACAAGCCAATATCTGCATCCTGTGGGCAAAACCAAATTCCACCACAAATCTGCTAAAACCAAGATAATCTACCCAAAGGGTAAGATTACAAGCCTGTCTGTAAACAGGATCTTATACTCAGAAAGACCTATGCTTCAGTGCCCAGAGCATGACCACACCTGGCTCCTCCTCTCTCCACTGAGGGGACGGAGACTTTTCTTTTCCTTTAACAATTCATTTTTTTTATTATTAAGTAAATTTTTTGAGACATTTTTTACTTCAATTAGTTGTTATAGATTGCAAGAATTCACCAACTCAAAGAATGCCAGGTGTTTTAAATTATTATTTTATTAGCTTTGAGCTTCACAGAAGTTTTCAGTTATCTATGACAAATTCAAGTCCTCCTCTCTTTAGTATACATGAGTTAGAAACTAGTACATTGCAGGTGAAAAGATGGCAAGGAGACTGTCAGCACAGCCTCATTGCAAAAAAAGGGATGCTGAGTTACTAGGAGGGATCTGAGATCTTTTGGACAGTGGGATAAAATAACAGGGCTGGACTACAGCCGTTAGACTCAAAGGTGTGGCTAAGAGCAGCCATTGGAGTTTTGAATAGATTTGGGTTCCTGTGAATTGGCCTTGGATACATTTTTTTAACCACTTTGGGCCTTAGTTTTCCTGTCTTTCCGATAATGGATAGTGATATATACTTCCCAAGATTATCATGAGAATAAAAATTTTACTGAATGCAAAACTTCGATTTAGTACAATATCTACTCACAGTAACTTTGTACTTATTCATTGATTTTATAAAATTATCAGTGAATGCTTAGTAATTCCTGAAATGTTTCTGTGCTTGAGAACCACATCACTGAGAGAATCTGACAAAAATCCTCACTCTGTATTTGCAGTGTTGTGATCGGAGATAGTCAAGTGAGCGATGGAACAAAAATAAGGGGAATGCAGTGTGTTGGGAGGTGAGGAAATAAAGCATGAATGGGAAGGATGGAAGTATTGAGAAGGACTTTGCTATCTTAAGTGGGATGTCTGTACCAGATCTCAATGACATGATGGGCACTGTGGTTAGACACTGAGGAGGAGCGGGCATGAGCTGTGTAACATCTTTTGAAGAATTCACAGGGACCAGAAGTCCTCAGATTACAGTGGGCATGAAATGGGCAGGTGCATATGGAAACAGGTGAATGAAGGGACAAGAGGGAAAGAGTGTTTTTGTTTCTACTGCTGATTGAGGAATAAATCATGTTTTTCTTGACGCAAAGAAAGAAGACACGAAACACGGCAGCCCAGGAGTCTGGGGAAAACAGTATGATTAAAATGACGTAGTAACTTCAGAGGCACAAGTGAGTTTTCTAGTAATAGCTGCTCTTTTATCTGAATTAGGGACAGTGGGAAACATCTGTAGCTTTGATTGATGGTCTCCTTGGCTTCATAGAAAAGGTCCCCCCAGAGAAGAGATCCTAACACATCACTTAGCATTTCTCAGGAGCCACCTACTACCCCAGCCTCACACTGAAATAATGAATAATGTAATTCCACATGGAAACACAAGATAAACAATCTCAAGTGGTCTGGTATCTTTGTCCTTAGCACTACCCATATTGCAAGGTCCCTTCTTCTCTCTCCAGTTCTCCACTCAAACTGCCCTGAGCTACCACTATATCAGTGATCCTCACATGGGAAGCATCATTACCCCAGTCATGGCTGCTGCTTCCCACTGGAGTGTCCGATTTGGAGCCTGAGAACACTCATTTCTGACAAGCTCCATGGTAATGTCAATGCAGTTAATCTAGGTACCACATTTTGAAGACCAATGCTGTACACTAACCCATTCTCTTGAACCTTTCCTTATGTTACTCTGGGGCCAGAGTTATCACAAAGCAACAACTCTCACTTTGTCCCCAACTTGGGCACATACTCCTCCTTCCCTCCTTAGTTTTGTGTTTTCTTATTTTATGATTTCTCCAGGACATATCGATTCTTCTTCCATGTCCTTGAAGAGAATGGCCCTACCGTCCCTCACAGCCAACTGAAGCAATCCTTTCTCTCTCACACATATATTGAGAAGCCTTCATTTTCAAAACTCTTCTAGTTTAAATTTCCTCCCATTCACTCCCTTATATCGCTTGAAGAACCTTGTTTCTGGTTCACCTCTATGCCACTTCCATGAAGGGTGGCTTTGCCCCTCATAGAAGAGGTACCCTTAAGACATCCAGCTACCAATCATTGTCCCTGAGAAATGTCCCACTTTTGAAAGAGCAAATCTTAAAAGCACATACTATGAACACAACACAACCTCATTTCACAATTTCTGTATTTCATGTTGGTACTCAACCTATTCTTTGATGGAGAAAACAAACAACACCTGAGTGCTTTGCCTCTTCCATTCACTACAGGCATCTCCTCAACCCATTTCCTTCTCTACCTGAGATCCAAACCACCTCAAGTTAGTTTTCTTCTTCTCTTAGTTCCTCTTCTTCTGCCATATCTTTGCATGCCTGTGCTTCTGGAATTTTCCTGGACAAATGACATACCATTCAACCAGATGCTCCACATCTAACCTATTGAGAAATGAATGCGTTTGGTTCTTCTGTCAGCATACTGAGGCTCAGATCACCTCTTCGCAACTGTGCAATAGCTAGCTGTCCTGGTAGAAATAGCAGCCCATCGCCTATCAATTGCCACAGCCTCTACTTTAGAATGTTCTGGGTCTTTTCTCACCACAGCAGTGAGAATGATGTCACTCTTCTGTCCCAAGTCCTCTAGGGCATCCTATCACAATACCAGATACAGTCCTTTCCTACCAATGATTAGACTTAACTAAATATGCCCAGAGCCCCTGGGAACTCCTACCTATCAGTACCCTCCACTTTTTTCCCAAGCATGTGGAATCATAAGCCTTTGTCTTCAAACATCATCAAGTCCTACCCTGACACTTTCTGAAATGACCTTTGCAAAGATATTCATGTGGCTTCCTCCTTCCCTTACTTTCCCAAATTCTGGCCTCTGCCTATTTTCTACCATGTCCCATTTATTATCTCCATGACAGGCATCATAATTTGAAATACGCATTTTATTATTTTGTTGCTGTTATCTTTGGCCCCTGCTGATATAGTTATAAAGGTACAGTATTTTTGCTCCTGATGCCTAGGACAGACATTCAGTAAGTACTAAATATTTGTTGGATGAGCTAATAAATCCATGAAATTGATTACAAAATTCTTGAAAATTGATTCTGAGTCCAATGCTGGCATCTGATAAATGTCTATTCAGTGACTAATATTGGATCCAAACACACCCGTGGGAGAATCAAATAAAGGAATGGATGTATTTGGGTCACATCAAGAAAGGTGCATAGCTGCTGAAGGAAGGAAGGATAAGAACTAGCCTTTCCTTGGTGAGAGTCCACGGTTAACTTGCAGGATGTCATGACTCAACCTTCTAGATGACAAGGTTTATCTTATTAATAATACATGCTTTCTGCAGCTCCAGGAGGCTGGTTTCAGTAAAAAAAGGCAGCAGAAACATACTTACACAGTGGATAGAGTGTTATGACATGGTAAAATTCTTCTTAGAATGTATTGAGCTAGCTTTAGATAAATGCTCACATGAGTGGTATTTATTATCTGAGAGCTGACATCACATTCTGAGTCAAATTCCTATTTGTCCTTACATCTAAGCTCAGACCCAAATGGGTTATATTTATGATCACCATCTGGGTTTGATGGAGACAAAGCATACAGGGTTTTTCTTTGGTAGAACTGTATTAATTTGCAAAGATGCCCTCAATTAGTCTAACTCATTCATCTCCAGACTTGCTCTGTGCAGGACCTCTTCCTGGCTGAAGGATAAAGGACCTGAGATTGTTGGTTTATCCTCTCTGCACTAAATTATCTTCTTGTGTCTCCATTTCTTTTGTCAGGAAGCAAAAGCAGGTAGAGAACCCATTCAGACCTCCTGTACTAGAACTCTCCAGAGAAAGAGCTGCTCTCTACAATGTGTCCTGTAGAGATTATCAAGACATCATTCCATCTGCTAATCTCCTCCTTGCTGCTTTCTACTCAGCCAGCAGCTGCACAGTAGCTGTCGTCTCTCCAAAGACACCAGTGAACACCAGATAGAAAGGAACTTGCACCAACAGTGCCTGGAGGTGCTACAGATCCCCCCACCCAGACAGACTCACATTTGAGGTGTGTGATCCAGACCCTGTCTTTTTTTACCTTCATGGAGCTTAAGAGACCTTCAAGGTTCAGATACTGTAAGCCAGCCTCTTCCACTAAGGAGCAGTACACCTGCCTCATATGTGTGGGTCTCTGTTCTCCCATTGTATGCCACTGCACATAGCCCTAAGAGGGAGAATTCTTGCTGTCTCTTTTACAGTAGCCCCTTTCATCACCAATTTGCAGAGGCAATGTCCTATTGAGTCTTTCACCCAGAAACACTCCCCATTTGTCCCAGAAACACTATAAAAATAAATGGGCATTGGGGTCAAATATGGGCTCTGTGTGTGATTTCCATTGGGTTCTTTTTAACCTCAGGCCCCTTATTTACTTTACTCTGAATTTCAATTTCATCATATGTAAAATGAGGGCAGTGTTGTGTTCATTGCCTCATACATGGAATATTGAGTTAATATTAACATCTACTTAATATTTACTAAGTACCAAGCACCATTTTGCTTTTACTAGTTTAAGTTAATGATTTCACTAGACCCTTCATATTGGGGTTACTGTTTTCCTCATTCCATACATGAGTAAACTGAGGCATGGGATAAAGTAACCTGTTCAAGATCAAGTAAGTAGATGGTGGATCAGGAATTTGAATTTAGACTCTTGGTTCCCAGCTAAGTTCTTATGTGAGCTGTCAGTCAAGCATACTGCCTTCTAGATATTAAGGACACACAGGTCAGAAAAGGAGACTTGACTCGGGCCTTCATGACACTTCACTGGCTAGTGAGGTCAAAAGACACTGTGCACATCATTATAAAAACTTAAAGAAATATTCTAAAAGTCAGAAACATAGTACTGTGAGGGCACGTAACAGTGGTTCTTAAACTCTTCTCCTGTAAGGAAGGGACACTTGATCTACGTTTTCATGCTGAGATGAGTTACTCATTTGGAAAGGTGCAGAGCATTTGAAGTAATAGGGCCTAACATATGCAATGACCCTATAATAGAAGTGAGAGAGACCTGTATAAGGGGAACTGAGGAAGGCAGTATGGCCAGAATGAAGAGATTGATAGGGTACTGGAGAGTTGGAAAGTAAGTGCTGAAGAAATAGACAGGGTCACCCACTTAGGTCCCAACAGACCTTTGAAATATTCATGTCATAAGAAGAATGGCAGTCCATTAAGGGATTGTTATTAGAGCGTATTTTATTACAGTCAGATGTCTTTGAAAATACTGTGCCTATTACATGCCAATATGATTAACTATGAAAATAATTTCCAAAGTTGTACAGTACTAAAAGATCGATGGTCTTAATTAAAGCAGAGCTAGGTGGGCAGCCCATTTTAGGGACCCCATCCCTGCTGCAAGGAACTGTCCTTTTACTTTCCAATAAAATCCTGCTTGCTTGATCTTCAAAAAAAACAGATGAAGTAAAGTAGATCTAGATCACTTTTCTCCAATAATTTTCATCATGGCGTCACCCTGCAGCATTCTGGAACTATGTCCCTCTTGGTTAAAATGATATGTACATAACCAAGAACTATATGTAAGATAATGAAGGGCATCGGAAAATTAGCTTAGCCATGTTCTGTCCATGACTGAAATCTGCGTAACCAAACTGTTCAATGTCTCTGCTGGTAAAAATACTTCAATTTCAGTTCTGCCTAATAGATGTTAGGGCCTTATAGTACCACCTTCATTGGTGCTGGAGCTCTGTAGAAGTGGGAAGCATAACTTAAGAATTCCGGCTTCAGAGATGTGAACACTTTAGATGATGCCAAGACCATGCAGGGAAAATCTCATGTGTGCTGAATGATGGCTGAAGAAAACTTTCCTAGTGGACCAGTGCCAGTGAGGGAGCTTACAGTGAAGAACTGATACATAATAGCTTCAGAGTATGGAGTTAGAGACTTGGGTGCATTGAGGGAGGGGCTGAGAACTGATCAATTCCATGTCTGCAGCTTTGTATGCTTTAGCTCAGAACAAACTTTCAGGTGTACAAATTGCACAAAGAGCAAGTGATCCATCCGTGAGGCCAGAGATGACAGGTGCTTTTGCATGGAACTAAGCTCCTACACTCCTGGGGACTTTATCAATGTCTGTTGCTGACTCCTGACTTATGAGATAATTGTATGGGATAACAGAATACAGTGAAACCTTCTGCCAGAGTGCACAGGCCCAATGGTACTGACAGAAAGCTCAAGTTTGAGCCCGGATTCTTCCTTTCTGTCAAACTCCAGGTCATGCTGTCCTCTCCTTTGGTTACTGGTTCCTTAGCATGGCAAGGGTAGATGGTTGGGCAACCATATGTAGGCATTGCTAACTTCAGCATCCCTTACCTTGGGCTTTGCCATCATCCACCACAGGACACGGGGTCTTCACGATCACATCACTTGGCCTGGAGCGTCGTCCTGTGTTGTCGACTCCCCAGAGAGTGAACCTGGCAGAAAGGTAGGAAGGTAGTATTACTAGAGAGGACATGGCTGGGGGTTGGGTGGGGCTGAGTGCTCTATCTGGAGGCCCAGCTTTGTCTGACTAGCATGTCAGGACACTTAAGGCTCCCATCTAGCACTCTTGTTGAAAATCAGTGGCATGAAGCCTCTGACTGCTTCCTGTGGTCAGCGGCTGGGATATGCTGTCTTGAGTGCTGTCTGATGGAAAGCATCATAGTGAAGGACACTTCATCTCCATGTAGAATCCCCAGGCCCCTTCAATCCACAGGAAACCTTAGCACCATTGCTGAAAATTTTCAGACCTACTCAATCTGATATGGGGACTAGAAACCTGTGCTTTCCCAAGCCTTGAGACTTCCAGGTCACTCCTGTTATTTTTTTCTTTTCTTTCATTTCAAATTATTTATTTATTATACTACTTAATCATTCTTCCAAAAAATGGCATTCAAAAGAGAGATGATCTCATGCCCACTCTTCCTTCCTCACACAGAAGCACAGAGGATCGTCAGAGTGAGGACCTGAATGCCCAGAGAGGCCATGTGCCCTTCTCTTCCTTCCTTAACTTCATGCCAATGTCATGGGGCCTCACATAGGCAGGCTTCACCCTATCAAGATCCATGGTCTAATAATACCTAAAATGTGACAGCCTGCTTAAATCCAAAAGGCACAGGGTAGATCATAGATGTTGGGTGCCTAAGGGCTTCTCAGGGTCAAGCATTCAGCTTTCTTTCTTATCAAGAGAGAAGGTTCAGATCACTCCACCATGTTTACCTTACACCCTGCTCCTAAGCCCTGCTCAATGGCCTTCCCCAGTAGCACCACCGCCAACAGCCCTCCCCTACCATGTGCACCCTGATTCCAAACCAAACATCTTGCCACCCTTCTCCTGCCATGCCTTCCCGGGGAGGGCAAGGGGCTGCACTGACACTCCTTATCCCCACCCTAGCCCTGGCAGCCATATTTTCTCTCATTTGGCTCTGTGTTCCTCATTAGCTTCTTGGCCCTGTTTCTAAAATGGTTCCCCAGACCCCCAGAACCTGTATCTAGTACACCCGAGCTTTTTGGAACCAGATCCATTTCTGAGTGCAACAAAGTTAACCCAGTCTCAGAGCACATTCAGCTAAGGTCCTGAGGGGCAGACCTAGAGGTACCGTGGGCTAGCCCCATGCAAACTTACACCTCATGGTGTGTGATTCCCATGCCAAGTCGTGGTCTCTGTGACCCCTAATAGTGTGTTAAGCTAGAAATGCCTGGGATTCAGTATAGAGCCAATCTATACGTTGAGGATCTGAGACCCCTTTGCAGGGAGTGGGGTCTCTTTTCTTCTTCTGGGGCTCCAAGGTTTGCTCGCTGCTACGGAGTCTGTCACTTCTAGCAGCTGTACTCGGGGGAGCCAGCAGATGCAAAGATCGGGGCTTTGCAGGCTGACGCTCCAGGCTGGCCTGGGCATGGTCTTAGCTTACAGGTGGAGCCCTGTTGCTCTAGTGCTCACAGGTAGCAGCGGATCTTCTTCCTTCAGCCCTACAACTCCAGCTTGGGCTCCAGCGTGGCTCCCACTGCCAGTAAACTGAAGGCGCCCACCGCAACTCTATGGCTGGAGCAACTATTTGCAGTCCATTATAATTTAATCCTGGACCCTTAATTCTTAAGTTTCTCTGGACTATGATAGCCTATTCCTTCAGTACCAAACTGACGGCCAGATGGAGCCAGTCACCAACCTCCCGCTAGTCTACACTCCAGCAGCTCTCCTTCCTCTCTTGTCTTGCCCTAAGTTCCAACTACATTGTATCAGATCCTGAGCTGGGACCTGATACAGGTTTGCATTCAGTCTCGAATACTTTGAAGGGCAGTTAGTATGAAATGCAAGCTGCTAAGCTCTGATTATTTAGTAGCACATTCTATTTTTTAATATAAGGCAGATATTAGGAAAGGAAATGCTTCACACAACCTTCCAAGTACAGACACAACTTGACCTTAAGAACTACTCCTCAGCTGGCCCAGCCCTTCCCCTAAGTCCCACACTCCCAGCCCCTCCCTTCCACCTCCCCTCCCTCACAGGGGTCGGGGTGAGGGAGAAGCTAGGGTATTTGACTACTGAAGGCTGGGGAGCACTTCCACATTTTCATGTGGAAATGTCACGTGCTACCATTTCGGGAAGGCCTTCCCTGTTTGTTGTTAGCATTTTCATCCCGTCCGCCGAAGCACTCTCGTAAGACAGCAAGAGGGGTTAGCTGGAATTACTGACAGAGGAGATAAGCCTCGCTCCAGATCCAGAGGGCTCATGTGTAAGTCCGTTTACTGCTGCTTCCAACGCTTCTGGGCTCTCTCCCCAGTCGCAGGCTGGGACCTTTCAGTGCGTAGTTAGCGACGCGGTGATGACACGGGTGGAGGCATGTGTGCGTGGGAACTGACACAGCCTGGCTCAGGGCCCAAGCCTGGGGCCTTAAAGGTCTGGAGCCTAATGCTAAGGAAGACCATAAGCCTGTCAGGGACTAGCTACATCGCCTGCTGCTTCTCGCTTTCCTCCTGCCGCCAAGCGGTGGCTTTGCTGATCCTCTGCTTCAGACACTCTTCTCTACCAGCTGCTGTAAAAGTGCTCAGAAATACAGGGCTCTCCTGCCAGCTGGTGGCGTGTGAGAAGGGAGTGGGAGGGGGCGGTGGTCCCCTCCCCACGCTAAAGTGAAGATGTTGGCTCCTAGACACTTTAAGGGGTTCTTAACTGTGTTTGTGCCACACGGTCCGTTGTCAGAATGCTTCTCAAGTGGCATTAAATGAAATATATGACAGAGAAAGCTGAAGTTCAGATGCAGCTTCATAATCCCTCGCATGCAGGATAATGTTCCTAGATCCTGGCAGAATAAAGGGGGGTGGCCTGGACAAACGAACAAAGCCCGCATCAATTCCTAACCATTATTTGCATCCCTACTGCGTCGTTCTCGGGGACGTTACTCAGTTCTACTAAGCTTCAGTTTTTCATCTATAAAATAGGAATAAGGCTAATTACACAGGGCCAGCTCTCCATAAATGATGGGTACCTTCCCCTTAATTTGTAGGTAAGAAAAATCAAGTGCAGAGAAGCTAAGGGTCCTATTTGAAATCGCTTTATGGTTAGGCGCAAACCCAGGCTTTCCAGGGATGGAAGTACAATTATTCCTTGCTCCTCAACAAAGAGGAATATTGTGGCTTCTAGCCCACATCACTCTTTCCCCCACACACTGGGTCTTGTGTTCAGGCCACTCCAGGTTATTTTGCTAGGGTCTAGGATCACCATCTTGCTAGAGCAAAAGCAGGTCCCACTGGGGGTTATGAAGGTACAGCTGAGTTTCAGCTAGCTTTTCCAGCGATCTGCACTGCCACCTAGTGGAAACGGGCTGCCATTTAGCCTCGTGTGTTTCTCTCCTGTAATCAACACTGACCAGAAGTAGGGGATTTACAAAACAGAGGAAGTGGACACTAGATCACAAGGGATGCTGAATGTGGGAGAGGAGCTTAGCCCTTAGGTCCTTGACCAGGAAACAAAGCCAAATCAGGCCAACTTGAGGAAGGGCCTAGACTTGGTAAGGGTCTTTCTGAAGGAGAGCCTTGCTCGCCTCTTGCTCCACTAGAACTTCTAACTTCCTAATTAACAGGTAGGATGTACCAATAGGTGTTAGTACGTCCTCATTATAAATGGTCATATGAGTCACACCCAAGACCTTTAAAAGCAGGTTGCTGGCCTTCAGTCCCAGATCTGTGGTCCTTTGTCATGAGCCCTTACTCTGAAGGGCCGATATCAAGAGAGCTGGTATGGATCATGGCATCCTTGTCCAGAGCAGACAGATAGTCTTTGGTATTGGCATTGTCATGCTTGTGTGTGCATCCATTCCAGATTCTCAGGTATCATTTGTCTTTATGTGTTTTACTTTCATCCTGCACAGCCCTGAGTTACATCTCTTCTTTCTATTTGAAAGATGCACGGTTTATCTAAGTTTATCACAATCAATGGCACTCAGATTTCTAGTTCTTCCCATCTTTGAACTAACTCCTTTAAGAGTGGAAGTGGAGATGATTTATTCTGGAAACCTTGACTCTATGCCTGTGACCTCATCTGTAAACTGTTAGATGTTTTTCATACTGAGGGGGTCAAAAAGCTTCCAAACTGTATCGCTATGAATTCTGCGTTAGACCCTGAATTTTTCCATCATGACTTGGATTCTATCACTGAATCTCCTCTTTTGGCATCTTTTACGTTTCTGCTCACAAATATTTTACAGTTGTTCCCAGAGCACAGGAAGAGATGGGAAGAGTTCACAAAGAACATAGGAATGTTCCAAGCATGGTGATATAATTCACTATATTTTCTTTGAAGAAAAATGCTGACCAGCATCTAAACTCAATAAATTATTTCAGAGCCACTAGAGATAGCTTTCTAACACATAGTTCTTGGCATTGTCCTCCTTTCCTTAAAAAAATGCTTTTCTCTGACACACAGCATTCATTCCAGTCTCCCAGGCTCATTTTCTCCCACTTCTTTTCACTCACCATCTGCTTCAGACCTGTCAGACCACCCACTGCCTCCCTTCATGCCTCTCTACCTTTGCTCTGGGGCTTTCTAACCTGCCTTTCCCACTTCACAGTAGTTATTGGATGGATTCTATACAACCAAATTTAGAATCTAGACACCAGCTCTACTTAGAAAAACCACTGCCTTCTTCCTTTCCAGCATGTCCCTGGCCTTTGTAAGTAACACATATTCCACTCTGCCTTGGTTTATAATTATCTGGTTATCTATGTCTCTGTAGACTGTAAACCCTTTGATGGCAAGACTTCTTCAGGAAGTTTCTCCATAATGCCTATTGAGATATGACTACAGAGACTAAAACATCTCTTGCCAAGTCTCTGAAGGAACTCAGGTAACAAGGGGAGCCAGCAAAGACCCCAGGACTTTCTGGGTAAGGAGTCATTAAGGTCTGTGCTACTTACATGTAAATGGTGTCAGGTTCCAGGCATCGGATGATGAGAGAAATGGTGGTGAACTGCTTGTCTGGCACCTGAGATGGCATGGCACATGGAGCCTTTGCTCCAGAGATGATGTCGTCTACAAAGCTCAGCACTGTTTCTGCATAAATGAAAGAGAATGGGGAAAATATGCAACACAGTGATGCCCAAGCAAGGAGCAATGCTATGAGAACTTGCTGAAACTCCTTAAGTTCCTAGTGGATGGATGAAGGAGATCTTGGAGGAATTTTTTTTTTTCTGACCGTTTCATGGTTAGCCAATCAGCCGAGAATCATTTGTCCAGAGTTAGCTCAAGGACTACTAAGGCAACGTGTGCAGGCCACATCTGTGAACTTTTCCATGAAACACTTTGGCATTGAGAGAACAGATGTGCAGGTCCCTGGGCCCTAACATACCTTAGCAATACCTGTACATACCAAGGGAAGAGCCTCAGAAACAACAATGGAGAGCTTTCCATGCCCCCAAAGATGTTTCTCCAAACCTCATCACCAAGTTCACTAGATGCTCTTAGATTATGGGTATCTTATTTGTGTGAAAGTCTGGGATTTGTTTATGCTGGCTTTTCTCTATGGGTAGGAAGTAGAATAGTAAGGCATGGGACTTCTATTTCTGTGGGTTATTTCTACTTGTGTGAGGCTTCCCTTTTCTCTCAGGACTTGACAAAAGTCAGTTTGCTTTAGGACAAGAAGGCATGGATCAAGAGCATCTGTTTGCACATGCCTTTGCCTAGAGGGGGTCATTAGCAAAGGAATTTTTTTTTTTCTGTAATCATGGCCGTGGTTAGCAGAGAATTGTTTCTTAATTGTGGGCTAGGATAACTAGTGTACTGTGTTGTTGTTGCTTGTGACAGTGCCTAGAGGCAATGAAATGGACACCTCTTTTATAAATAAAAGAAAAGCAAAATCAAAACAAGACTGTCAGATGCTCACCATGCATAAACTCTAAATGGACAAGATGGCTGCTGCCAGAAGAACACTAGCTGTTCCTTTTCCATGCTTCCATGTGCTGCCCTAAAACACTGGGAGCCTGAAGCAATGGCACAAGGAAGAACAATCTTTTCCTCTTTTCCTTTTACTACCTTGGAACAAGACTAGCCCAGGGGATGGAGACCGTGCTCACCTGTTTCTACTTTGGAGTGGTCCATCCGGTCAGTGACTTTCTCTTGGCGGATCAGGTAATCTACAATCTGCACTCCAATTGGAGGCTCTGAATGCTCCCACTCCAGGACCACCAGGGTGCTGCTGGGTTCATGTACTGTGGAAAGTCTCAGCCTGAGAGCAGAAAAGAAGGAACATGAAATGGAGACCCAGTGGAACCGGAATCATTCTTTAGTTACCATCTCAGGTGCCACAGTACAAACTCTCTCGGAGTATTCGTCTCGCAGATGCTAAAGTTCCCAAGGACTTCAGCAGTTTTCATTTGAATCTTGTGCATGAATAAATAAGGAAAGGAGTGAAGATCAATGGTTGTCTACCTAGTACATGTGTTTGGGAGTTGGGCTTTACTAATGGGTCTCTTTTATATAGTTTGAAATATAATTTCTGGCTTTTCTCTTGGGGAATACTAAGCAAATATTGTACAATGTGCACTTCAAAGCCCATTGGACGTGGCGTCCACCTGACCCCCTCCTCATTCTGATACATGTCCTTCTTCAGTCCATCTGCTGACTGAACCTCAGAGCAGGCTCATCTTAGAAGAAAAGCTGAAAGGAGAAAATTGGCCACGTGCTATTCTCTTTGGGGTGATGTCCTGAGTCTCCTGCTTAGGACCTGACGTCAGTTTCTGTGTATCCTTTTGGGTGCCTCTGAACTCTGGCTCCTGTTTCAGTCCCAATTTGTCTCGATTTTCAGTTCACAGCTCCTTCATTCTTTGCAAGTTGTCTTTTGACCACTGCTTTGCCCTGCTATCTCACACCTCTCTGCACATTGGAGAGAGTCGGTAACCAGTGCTGATGCTCAACGGTGTGCCTCTCCTGACTGCTCAAATGCTGTCAGTTTGCTTCCTTGTTCTAACTTCTTGTATGCAGCTCATGTTGCCTTTCTGCTTCCAATTACTCATTTCTCTCCAGACCACTAAACTGTGAGGGTTTCCCAAGTTGTGCTTATTGTAGCCTCCCTCCCTCACAATATCCCTAGCATTCACCCATGTCCTTGTCCTTGGTCCCTCCACCTCAGAACTGTCTGCAACCCTGGTCTTCCCACCTTCTACCCAGCTCACAAGGTGCCTCTCATGGTCTCAAGACCAAAGGATGAAAGAGCAGAGCTGGATCACATCAAACAACCCAAAACGTCCATTTTCAACTCAACAAATCTGTTCATGGTGTTTGTTGGTTACAAGATTGTGCAGTGGTATACAAACCCATCCCAGTCCTTCTTTTCTGCAATTTAGTAAGTATCAGAAACACACAGTTATGAATGGGATAAAACTTCAGCATGAAATCACGGGATGCTGTTTGGGGAACAGGAAGCAGTTCAGCTGGTAGGAAAGTAATAGGAAACACATGGTCATCTGCTAGTGGCTACTATGAAGGAGTGCATAGTTTGCATATGACATTAGGATGGAAGAGATCCAGAACAGTGTGGATATTGACAAATTCATTAATTAGAGTCATATGCAGAATGCTATTTTGAAAGGAAAAAAAAAAAAACATTAGGAGACTTAAGTTAGTAATGAAGCTTTCTGAGAACTCAGATTCTGTGAAAATAGGAACCAAGGCCAGCCCCTATTGAGAAACAGAAGTGTGTATGATTTACGTGGACTTATGGAAAAGTACAGTACTTTACTATTTTCACCTACCAATTAAAGCACAAAAATTAAGATCTGTTACTGACAAGAAAAGGGCAGTTTTAATAGACATTTCCCATGTACGATACCCAGCTCAGCTTGATCTTTAATTATCACATTTAGTTAATGCATATTTAGAGACAAAATAAGCCTCAGGACATCATGGCTCGATCTTGTCGCCCTCCATTCCGTGATTTCCATGTTGCTGGGTAGCTTTCTTACCTGCTGAGTCTGGTCTAATAGCACTAGATTCTTGTAGTGGTTCCTTTTCTACCACATGAAATGGCTTTTACTAATTAGGAACTTGTTTTTATTTTGATTCAAATATCCAAGTATTGACTACAAGGAGCAAGAAGCCAATGGCTGGAGTATTTAAAGTATCTACCTGCATAGAGACTAAACTGGCTTCCACTGATGATCTGTTGGTAAGCATTACCCCCTTTCTCAGTTCTGTCTCTCTAACATCTACCCCACCTTGTGGACAGGTCAGAGGGCAGCCTCCACCAGGAGATTCCTGCCTACAGTCCAGGGTTCTTTGTAACTAGTCCTCGAGCTACTGCAGGTCTTGACTCACTTTGGGCTTTCCTGGCCTTATGAACCTATGGGGCCGTGTGACACCCACCACCTAGTCCTACTCGTAGTACCGTTTCACAGAAATAACATCTTGTGCCTTAGCCACTGAGGAAGACGCCTTATTATAGGACAACCTGAATCCCCACATTGGTCCCTGGCTCCTCATCTTGGCCAGTTCTATTTAAGCTTCCCATGAAGGATTAGGAATTTGGATGTGCTCATTCTTAGCCACCTCTGAAACACCTCCTCATGCTATCCCTTCAATATAGACATTCCCTTCTGTCCATCCCGGGCCTCTGCCCTTCACAGTATGTGTCACTTACAGAGCACCCATCCTCAAAGCTGTGACTTTATCTACCATTTTTCTGAGATTGATTGGAATCTTGCTGTCTCTGGGTTTTATTTCTTTCACAGAGCTCTACCTGTCTCTCTGCCTAATGAATTATTTTCAGGATTATCCCTCGGTAGCTCAAGGACAAGCGCAAATGGGATTGGCTGTCTTCAGCTTTGCACACCTCCTGTAAGGTCTCTCACCCTCACAGTTCGCAGTCATCTTGCCCTGTTGGTTCTACCCCAAATCACTTCAATTTCATGCTCTCTGGTATTACCATTGCTCTCAGCTTCTTGCTCTTTAACTTTGGAAAAATTCAATCCTCTTGAAGTCATCTCCTTGTCCATTAATGGTGTGGCAAAAAGAGTGTTTACCTACTCCATGTAGTGTCTGGCACCCAGGAAGTCTTTGAGACATGGTAGTGTTGTGAGTCTTATTAAGTCCTCACTATAGACCTCTAAGTTCCCCCATAGCAACAATACTGCTACTTGTATGACCTTCTAACCATACTGTCTGGCTTTGTCCTCCATATGGAAGATGTTTAATTGCTATTTGCTCCATAAAGTCTTTATTGTCACCCAAACGCAAGCTCAATGAGCAGCTCTTCACATTTTAAAAATGTGAAGATTTGTCAAACTACTTCCATTAAACAGCTTGTGTGCCTGCTCCTTCTATTATACTGAAAATTCCCAGTGGCAGGAACTGAGCCACATTCTTCTTTCCAATCCCCAGCTCTCAGGCTATTACTTTGAGACTGGTATCTACTCGATTCTATTTTCGCATAATGGTGCCGAGGCATACATGCAGGAGAGGGGCATGGAAAGGGAACCATACACAGGCTGTGGGAGGGGCGCACAGGTAGGGAGTCCGTCAGCTCCAAAAGCAGTAGAGTCACATCGACACCAGTCCTCGATGACATCTCCAGTCCCCGAACACCAGAGAGAGCTCATGGTGGCTTCCTGTAAGAGCTGAATGAAAAAGCAAAGGGAAAGTATTAGGGAACCATGGCTGGCTGGCCATTAGCAAGAGACCTAGCATCAGGGTTCTATCTGATCTTAGATCGCTTTCAGAGAAAAGGCTGTATGAACATAATATCACCATTATTTAGTTTGAAACTGTGTCACAGAAGATGGAATCTAGGATAACCACAGCCTTGTAGGACACCTGGGGTGTCCCTCTCTTGTTAGTGTAATCATTCATCTCTATAGTTAAGAGTTGTCACCTTAAAACCAAGTGTGGTGACACATGCCTCTAATCCCAGCACTTGGAGGCAGGAGGATCAGAAGTTAGAGGCCAATTAGATATGAGTTTGAGGCCTGTCCTGGCAAGAAATCCTGTCTCAAAATAAATAAATAAATAGATGATAGATAGATAGATAGATAGATAGATAGATAGGTAAATAAATAAATAAATAAATAAATAGATGATAGATAGATAGATAGATAGATAGATACATAAATAGCCCTAACTTTGAAAGAAAGTCAGTTTCCACCCTCTGTCTCCCGCTCATTGCACTCTATCACACCTCAGACTGTGGACTCTAACAGTGACATCTTACCACACATCTCTGGGTTGCCTGTCTTTGCTATACTTCCCTCTACCCAGAGGTGCTTTGTCCTTCTTCAATGCCTCTCTGTGCATCCATACCTGCCCTGTTCATCCTGCTCTAGTTCTTCATGGCCCCTCAGCCTGCTTTGTGATCCACTTTGAATATATATGTGTTTCTGCTTTGGGCTGTAGTTAGTTAGGCATTAAGTATCTTCTTTAGACTATGAATAGGAGAAGCGTGTAATACAAAGGCTAAATTCTGAGTCTATATCAGTCTTCTGTGGATGAGAACCTTAGCTTTGTCAATCATTGTCTGTGACCTTGGACAAGTTACATAAACTCAGTTTCCTCACTGATAAAAATATCACTTTCCTAGTAGGGATGTTGTGACAATTAAATGAAACAATCTATGCCAAGTGACATGATATATGCTTCACACCTGATACACATTATTGTTTTTGAATGACAGGGTTGAGTCTTACATGAAACCTCATAAAAACTACAGTCTTGCATAGTTCTTTATGTAAAGTAAGTTCATGGAGATGTTTGTTGTGGGATAAAAAACAACAACCACCAAAAAAAAAATCAACCAAAAAACCAAAGTTAAAATCAGACCAAAGAGGCAACAGCACTTATGACAGGGCAATTCTCTGGAGAGAGAGCAGACCCTGAGCTAATGATGGCCTCTCAGAGGGTTCTTGCTCCCTCAACTCAGATAATCCAAGGGTGACGTTTCCAGGTCAGCTGAGCTCAGAGCTGCATATCTAAGGCACTCCACAGCTTCAGTCTCGGCTGGCTTTCTTATGATTTTCTCATCTCCGTTCCAGTGCCTCTTGTCTACACTGGTAAGTTGTGGGGAGGGGGGAAGGGTCTACACTGTAGACTAAAAAATCAGACTAAAAAATCACAAGGAAAGGAAATGGATGGAGAGGAGAATAAAGGGAGGGAAGAAAGAAAAGGATATGACTCCACAAACATCTATACAAAGAGTCAGTTATCCGCGTCTCATTCTTTGAGAGTTTAGCATTAGTTACTTAAGGTTATGAGCTGGAACAAGGGTCAACTGACTTCCTCTCCAGACTGAGAGTCTTAAAGAAGCAAGAACTGATTCCCAATCATAGTTATGAGGTATATAGTTTCTAATTGATAAGGCCCCTTTGGATACTAACTCTTGGATAGATAAATTACAGTGAAGGATTCTGGGAGTGATAATTAGGTACTTGCTCAGGGTCATGGGTAGTCACTGAGGCAGTGCCAGGGACTGAGCTCAGCATGGCTCACTGGATATCCCAGGCTCCTCCCAATGTGTATACTTAGTTAACATTGAATCCACCAGCAAGTCACTCACTTTATGCTTTTCTGACTGAAATTCAAATCAAAAGGTGAACATTTTAAAACTAGGAAAACAAACTCTTTAAGATGGACAGAATAAAAGTGCCTTCTGATTGATGGTGTCTTCAGTCAACAACTGTTTGATAACCATCTACAAGGGGCCATTTCCTGTGCTAAGCATGAAGGATGAAATGACGCAGAAGAAGAGACATATGGCCCCGGTCTGCATAAATGCTGGAGCCAGCTAATAAACAAGCAAACTGGATTCATGTAAATATCCGAATTACACAATTGTGTTGAGGGATCTGAATAAAAAGGTGGGACCCTGCGGATGCACAGAGCAGCAGACAGCTGCAAACAAGTGGAATCCTTCATCTGGGGGAAAATGGATGGAACTGGAGGAGAACATGTGATGTTAAATAAATGAGATGAAGACACAGGTGTAGGGCTTCTCTCATACATGGAAAGGCCGAGAGAAGTGACCTGAAAACACAAGAGGAAATGTTAAGCAAAGGGAAAGGGGCAACGGGGGTTGGGGTGGGAGGGAAATGAGGCAGCATGTAATTAAGTACAATGTAAGCTTGTATGGAAATGTCACAGTGAGACACATGAAACTGTATTTATACATATCAATGATTTTATTTTTTTAAAGTTATCTGGCCACAAAAATTGTAGTAGTATAAATAGAAAATCTAGCATTAAGGAGACTGGACCCTTGCTGATACTGGATATCTAAAACCAACTAGAAATACCAATCTGTCTATAAGAGACACAATTGGGGGCAAAAAAGTTCTTTGCAAGTGCCAGGGAGATAGGACTTGATTACAGACGGTCTGTAAGGAGAGGTTCCATCTCAAGAACAATAATAAACCAGTATAATGTTTTAAACATGGAACATGATCAGATTTTTAATATAGAAAGTATGGCAAGATACACATGATATAATTATTTTAAATGTCATTTCTTCAAAAGTTTTAACTCTCCACCTTTGATCCACATCATTCCACGAGAGAGTTCCTACTCTCCGAATCCTGGGCTGCATCTAACTGCAATAGGTTGGATGAGTGTATGTTGTGGTTTGGATATGAAATGTCCTGTCCTAGAGGCTTGCTCCAATGTATTGATAGCACTGAGAAGTGAAGAAGACACTGATTTCATCCATATATTAGTATACTGGTTGATACATAACTTAATGGCATCAGCAAGTAAGCTCTAGAAGGAAGACTTAGGTCACCAGGACTTGCTTTTGGAGGTTATATATTAGTCTTGGAGAAGTCTTCTTGAATTCTCTTTGCTTTCCAGCTGCCATGAGGTGAGAAGGTTCCTATGCCACACACCTGTACTATCACTGTCTACCTCACCACAGGCCCATAGCAACAGGGCAACTGTGGATTAACCCCTGAAGAACTGAAAGATATTCCTTTCTTTTCAGTTGAGTATATCCAGTATTTTGTCACAGTGAAGAAAGCTGACTAATATACAATAGAAAAGAAGACCCAAAATGAAACCCCTTGAGCTTCCTTGAAAAGGAAGAGAAATCGAAATCCCATTTTTCTAGATACCTTCAGTTTGCCATTCCATGCACTTCCTGGGGAATCCATACTTGTTAATATGTTTAATAGAGTCTAGAAAAAATCCAATGCTGCCTGTTGTTTTTATTAAAGAAGAAAAATGTGCATTTTCAATTCAGGTTTATCAACAGAATATTTCGTTCATTTGTCCATCTGTTCATTTGTTTATTTAGCAAAGCATCAACTATGCACCAACCCAGGCATTCTGTAGAAGACAAAGCGTAGTCTAGAGTGAAGTAAATAACCAAACAACAACTACAACCACAAGAGATGCATGCTTTAAGATGTATACACATACAGTGGGGGTTCCATGAAGGACTCTGAGTTGGACCGGGAACACGAAGGAGGGGACCTTAGGAGCTAGTGATGTTTGATCTGAACCATGGCATGATAGCAGGAGTTTTCCAGTGGCCTAAATGGAGTGCATTCTTGGTGCAGAGACTTGGGAGTCTGAAAGGCTGAATTCATGGGAAAAAAATGTACTGTGTTTGAGGAGGCACAAAAGTTAAATTTTGGTATATACTACTAACAACCTAACCATTTAAGTGAAGACAGATTGGAACATGAGCTGCTTTGTAATGATGTGCTAAGAACTCTAAATTGTACTCAATCTGAAGAACTGTTAAATTACCTTGATGCAATATGGCCAGAAGTCCATATTGTACAGTAATTTCAGGTGTTTTAATAAAAGGACCAACAAGAAAATGGCTGAAATAAATTGTTTGAAGTAACAGTCAAGAGTTAGGTTGTGACAGGGGTTCCAGATAAGAGAACAGATACAGGATATACCTGTTTCTTTTGATGATGGAAGAGTTCAGAGGATGACAAGGACACTGGTGTCATTTCATGAGATGGGGACATAAGTAGTATGGATTTGAGATATAAAGTAATGGCCTAAAGTTTGCTGGGTTGTTTAAATAGTTTAACCTGTTTGTTTATCATAATCAAAGGTTTCACTTAAGTACGGCATCAGAGATTATCTAGTCCAACAAAAGAACAATAGACCAAAGAGAATCGATAGAAAATGAGCCCACACATTGGAGGGGAAGGTGAAAACCGACACAGGGTCACTGGTATCATGCTGAGCCCCTGCTCAACATCTCCCCTGTCTATATTCTCTGGTGGAAAGTGAAAACAAGAGTTACAAAGGGGATGACAAAGGTACAATGTGTCACACAAAGGAAAGAGGAGACTCTCCTGATAGTGGTGAGACAACTCCATTTTAGACCAGCTTGTCAGCATTTAGAAACTAAAGTGTTTAACACAGGGCTAGCTACACAGTGTCTTCCCACCCCTCTGTGAAACCTGGTGCAGGGAAAATGGGGTTACTGAAGTTGAACTTCCTTAGGCATCCTGGTTTTGATTGATAGACCCCCAAGTCTTTTGTCTCCCAGTGAGCTCTTCTCTCTTCTGTAGCTTTGGGCACCTAATTCATAGGACTCTCCTGCTGAGCCCAGACCCCACTGTACCCAGACAGATGACACAGGAAGGTCATCGTCCACAGCACCCTGAGGGAGTACCATGTTAGGTGGACAAGGGTAGGGCAGCCACTGTGTTAACACCAGCACACCTTTGGGTGTCCAGTGACAGCAGCACACCTTTGGTGTCCAGTGACAGCAGCACACCTTTGGTGTCCAGTGACAGCAGCACACCTTTGGGTGTCCTTGACATCAGCACACCTTTGGTGTCCCGTGAATCAGGCCGTTCCTTTTTTCTTCAAGTCCCTCTCTCCCAATCCTCTTGCCACAATGCCATAACCCTCTCTTTCAGATTCAGGATGAATCTGTAGGCCAGCAGGAACCATTTGTCATTTTGTTCCTGTGAAAAAACCCTGTATTTTCAAACACTCCTTGAAATATCTATGGAAGAGGTGGGTAGATGAGAGAAACACACATGCAAAATCCCTCCTGTGGGTCTGAGCAACACCTATGAAACCAACTGCGACACACCAGGTGTCTCTTCAAAGAGAAAAAAGGAAGCAATTATCACCCCACCTGGATGGGCATCCCTGGCAGTCAGGCAAGCAGTTCACTGCTGCAGCTCACTCCCAGCTGCCTTGTAGATACTCTCAGGAATCTCACACTTAGAGCTTCTCTAGTTCAAGTTTGGAATGGCCGGTGTCTTTGTGTGTGTGTGTTTGCTTACTCTATTCTCTACATTGGAGGAGGTAAGGGGGCTAGAAAATTAGCTGTCCCTGTCTATGCTCCTCCTACCCTGTCTGGATCTCTACAAGTTCAAAGCCACCCTGAACTATATGCGATTGACTCAGTCTAAGGGAGAAACAGAGCCAGAGCAATGACACACACCTTTAATCCCAGCACTTGAGATCTCACATCTTTAATCCCAGTATATGGGAAGCACACATGCCATTAACCCCAGCACTAGGAAGTAAGTAATATGGTGGGTGGAGAAAGGTATATAAGGTGTGAGGAGACAGGAACTAAAGCCTCTTTGGCTGAGGAAGCTCATTGGGCTAGAGGCCTATCAGCTGAAGCCTTTCAGGCTGAGGAGTTGGTAAGGTAAGAGGTTGGCTGTGGCTTGCTCTGCTTCTCTGATCTTACAGCTTTCACCCCAATCTTTGGTACCATTTTTTTTTTTTAATTTAAAGACCATTTAACATATGTGTTACAGGGGAGCCAGCCCATCTCCTCAGGTGGGAGATAGAGATGATTGTCCTCCTTACAACCATGCTCCCTTTGGAAAGGGTATGACAATGACTTTGGTGATTGCAAACCATGTGCCTCTCTACCTATATCCTTCCAGTCTTCTTTGCTCAGACTCTACAAGTGCTCTTTTGTGCTTCCTGAATCACACTGCTGTGGGTATTATGGAATGCATTGATTTGATGCGACTTAATATACAGACATGCAAATCTAAACACACTAGGTGCTGATCTTAGCTGAACAAAAAGATTCTCCACTCTCGATGGCAGTGTGGAACAAGTTCTCTTTTTTGGTACCTTCCGGAGCCAAGTATCTCAGCCCTCTTACCCTCTGGGTCTGATTATTGGTCACCAGTTCATAGACGGGGGATGCTCTGGTCACTTCAAGCAGAACTGGCTCAGCAGGGGTTTCAGGGCTGGATGTCACGTGACATAAAGGACAAGATGAGGGACATCGTCCCTTGCTCTGGCACTCCATTCGGACTCCTGCTGCCATACGCTTGGTGCCAGAGTCTGACAGGCTAGCGATGTATTCTGGGAATGTCAGCACCTTGGGATCTCTTTCCCGCTCCTCCGACTCATCAGATGGGGAGTTGCCTGCCAGACACAAAGGAAAAAGAAACAGTGAGGGGGGCCGGAGAGCAAGGACTCCCATGACTCGGTGGCTCCCGAATTCTGAGGTCTAACACTGAGAAGTTAAGAGTGCCACCGAGGGAGTAAAATTGGGATTTTTGTCATTCCACTTAATTAGGGGCACACATCTTCCCGGTGACATACAGAGTTGGAAATGGCCTTTCGAGTATGAGAATGGGTTGTTTCTTTTCTGAGAATCGTTGGCTCCACTGATTCACTCAGAGAGATGTGTCTGCGGTGTGTCCATTGCCAAGAATTCAGATGATAGCAATAGTGAACGTTCTTTAACTTGGCTTCTTCCTACCACCTACCTCTAGCATTATTATATGAATGAATGACAAAATGTTTTGAAAATACATGTACAATTTCTAACATACACAAAGCACTCATCACCAGTCATAATTCCAGCTGAGACTTATGGAGTCCTCCTATGACACTGGGGTTGATTCAAGGTCTCCTTTTTCCATTACAGAGAGCCTACCATTATACCCATTTCTACATATTGGGAAAGGACAATATCATCAAGGTCACAAATACCTTTGTGAGCTTTTGTATTTGAACCCAGTAATATCTCAATCCAAAGTATTTAGGTCATAGAGCAAAATCAGCATTTCTCAGCTGTCTAATTAGCTCATGTGTTGAGCATGCAGAGGAAAGTTTGGCTTTTTCAAAAAGATTTTCACTGTTGTTTGCTGCATAGAGATTAGCTACACAAACTCTCTTGATCTATTTTGGGGGACAAACATGAGAAATGCCTACTAGAGAATAATTGTTTGTTCCCTAAACATGAAAGCCCTGTGTGTCCTTTCTTCCTTCAGTCCTCATGATTACCCATTTAACTCATTATCTATAGAGGAGTCTGTGGACAGAACCCTCCAGTTTTCTTAAGCTATTTCTGAACGTTGGTGTCCCAAGCAGGAAATGATTTTGGAGAGACTGCTGTGCCTTTGGAGATGGTAGGGACACATAGAATGTTCTGGCCTCCTGTGGATGCATACATTAAGAATGTTGTACTTGATGGGACACACAGTGAACTGGTTGAAAAGCTTTGCAAAATGGTTCCAGGAGGTGATTTGGAGATATGACTCACTGACTTAGAAAAATAAATGTTCTCCCTTCTGGGGTGTAGGGAGCTCCTCCATTCCCTCTCTTATTTGCTGTGTAGCATGGGCCCATGTGGGGACATGGTGGGGTTCCCAATGCTGTTGATTCACCAATGAATTACGTCATTGTGTGGATGAGACACTTTTACCCACCACTCTTGACCCAGGACCACTCTTGACTCCTGTATGTGAAGGCAAAGGACATACTCAGCAACTATGGGCAACAGTCTATTTAACATTTGCATTCTCTTTAATCACAGAACCAGGATTGAGCTCCAGTGCCTCCTAGATTGTAGACCTGGACAACTGCACACACATCAAAAGTCAAGGACAACGACATCAACCAGAGCTGGGACTAACCAACCCCAAATCGCTTCACCCACAAGCTCACCTTTATACATACTTCAGCTTCTGAAGCTCAGTCATGGTTCTGCACTTTGTCTTAGGCCGAGAAAGGGTGACTAGGAGTATTTGAAGGACCACAGACTAGACAAGATCTGACCCCCTGTCTTCTTCAGACTGGAGAATGACCAGGTCAAAGTCAATGGAGGTGAAGTAGGGTCTTTGGGCAGTATCTGATGTCTGTGAAAAGTCTTTATGAGGCTGAGAGCCTTTTCCTTTGTGGCTTTTAATCACATTATCCTCAGAGGCATTTCCGTAGCAAGCCACAACTCTCCTTTGTTGAGAATCCTTTTGTAAGCTTGGAAATCTACCACTAGATGGCGGTAGCGGATCTAAAATGATTACCTGCGCTGTGGGACTGCACCACGGAAAATAAAATTTCAGAACCCTAAGAATGGTGTAGGTATATCAACAATTGTATGGCTCCTTTTCCCTAACACACAATTAAAAAAAAAACTAAGAAGCAAAACAATTACAAATTATATACCTTATAGCTTAAGGAGAAACAGGCGATAATGACAGGATAATTGAAAGAAAACTCACAAGAGAAAAATTTAAAAGAAACTTCCCCAAATATCCTTAATTTTGAGTAAAAGTTACTTTAGAAGGGAAGTAATATACCAAGACATTTCTTTTCCCCTTTAAGAGAACTTTCCTAGGTCACTATCTAGAGGAATTGTACCAATATAACCACCAGGGGGCACTGTAACGCGCGTGCCCTGTTACGGAGTTAACTTCCCTGCCCTCCAGCTCGCCATCATTAAAGCTCCTAATTGCTGTAAACATGAGGGGCTGCTCCCCTTGCTGATGTCTTCTGGCAATGCCAATTAAAATCAAGACGCGGTGAATCCCTGTCAATACCTATCCACTCTCCGTACTTGGCAGGATTAGAGATTACAGAGGATGGCTGAGACAAGGATGTAGGAAAAGAGGAGAGGTACCCTCAAACGCTCTCGTTCTTTGCTTTTTTAAATTCAAGACCTTATTCTCCATCCTCCTCACCCTCAAAGCAGGTCCACATACAAGGTCCCCGCTGGAAGTCAAGGCCAATGCATCTTGCTGGCCCGATGCTCATATGAGATGGAGCTGTCTAGAGAGAGGGGCTGGATTTATACAGCAGCAATGAACAGTGAGTTCTCAAAAGCCATCTATTCAGTCTGCAGCCCAGAATAGACATGTGTGTGAGAGAGATTTTTCAAAGAGAAAATGCATTTTCTATGTGCAGTTAAAGATACAATTGGGAAATACTCCTTAAAATGATGGAGTCCATTGGTGAAAGCCCACATAAATCTCCCTTACCCCAAAGACGGTGCCACCATTGACTGCAAGTATATGAATAGTTCAGATCCCAAACTCTTCAGGAGAGTCTTCTCTTTGTTGGTAGAAAAGTGGGAAGAGGGAAAACCACTTTATTTCCTATGGCCCAGTGATCTCCTCTTTCTATTGGCTGCTCCTATTACAGTCCTTGGCAATTGTCTCTATCCTCTAGCACCTAGGTAGAGGCACTCCTGGAATCTGAAGCACTGTAATGCTTCTTAGGAAAAGAAATATATATTTCAGTAAACACACAGTATTTAAACAAAAGATACAATCTACAATTAAGGTCTTGGAAGATGCTGATTGGCAAATGTGTCCTCTGACAAAGCGTACCTGTGTTGCCCCTCACCACCTGCTCCCAGGAAGGTCCTCATGTTTGGCTGTCACACTTAGCTTTCTTACAAGTAGAGGGATAGTCAACCTGGAATGTAGTTAACAACCCTAAAACTGCAAAGCATTTTGCAAATACAGTTTGCTATAAATAAGTGCCATTTGCTTTGGGCTAAATCTGTATCCTCCAGCACAACAGTGGATGAGTTTCCCCAATAGAATATCATGGTATGAGAATATTGGCATCCTTAATGCTCAGAATCTCACTGTGTATGTGCCCATGGCCTTAGGCATGTACATATTGACCCACCTAAATTCAGAGACACATTAGGTTGATGAAAATGACCAATCCATTCTCATGCAGGCTCTGCTCTGCTTGTGTGAGGTGACAGGTCGCAAAGGTGAATTGCTTGTTATGAGGTAAATTGGTACAATTCCTGTAGGATTCTGAGGACTGCTTAAAAATCTCTCTCCTGAGTTGGTGCCCCAGGCAATGAGATGCTAATGACATCACAGCTAGAACTACACAGGCAGTTCATTAGGCAGCAAAGAAATCAAATGCAAACTAATCAGATCACAGCTTTGGGGGATAGCTTGGGATGCGCAAAAGGAATGTCGACATGGGCAAAGGACGCACAGCTCATCAAGATGCACTAGAAGTCTGCCCGCCCACAGTCAGGATGCAAGGACGCATTCCAACCTTTACCCCTACCTAGTGGGTGAGCTGTGATTCCAGGTTATCTAATCCATATCTCCCTCATCTCATGTCTTCCACGTATAGGAATCCAACTGGCAATGCCAGTTACAACCCTAAAATAGGTTCCAGTAAGTCTTCTCAAGTGTTGAGTATCTTTGGAAAGAGTCTGAAGTCAATTGGGACTTGAACTGAACCCTATAGTCACACCATGATCTCATATTCTCTGAGACTCAAATTCTAACTTGGTGAAAGGAGGTAGAGTACATACATCAAGCACTTACTACTGTGCCAGATAGGAGATAATAGTTGCCTGTAGTCAGCAACCATTTCTTTCTCACCTTTGAAGTTCCTAGTTATGTTTTTATCATCTATATTTGTCTATCTATCTGTATCTAGATTCTTTTTGTATCCTGTGGTAGTTATCCTAAGCTCCAAGCATAGGTGTGAATGATTACAAAATGTCAAGCTTAAAGAATAAAAGCAAAGCATTTGCCAAATAGCTCTCTTGTATCCTACTAAGTTCTCCAAGAATCAAGTAAAAAATTCAAGGCATAACTGAGGTTGCAGCTGACCCTGTCACTCTAGCCAAGGTCTCTCCCATAAGTAGCAAAGCCTTACATACCTGTCAGGACATTGACTTATACACATTACATGACTGGGTTCTCCTAATTGTGGTCACCATCTCCTTCATACTCTCTCTGCAGCCTCTTCCTTATCTTGAACACCCCAGCTCAGCAGAGGGGACAGTTGATTCCCCAGCTGCTCAAACAGCCTGACTCAAATTACCTATACTTCACTGGTCCCCCCCTGCCCTCCCTTGCTCCCTCTCAATCGTCCCAAACATTTGTTTATACTCTCTTCCCAGCCCATATCCTCTTTTCCATGTTCAATGCCACATAAGGAAATTAGCATTTTAAAAATCTACTCCTTCAATTGCCTGGGTTGGGTTTTTACTTTACCTCTTATCAGCTGTATGGTTTAGGGCAGGTTTCATAGCCTTCTAGAGTCTAGAATTCCTTGTGTATAAAGTAGAAATGTCCAGAATGATTGATTCCTCACCAATAAACCTACAATGCAACTGAGTACAGTGAACCTTGCCTGTAATACCAGCACTTAGGAGTCAGAGGCAGGAAGATTGGAAGTTCAGAGTCATCCTTGGCTGTGTGATGATTTCAAGAATCTGTTCCAAAACACAAACAAAACAAACAAATCTGCAAGTCACAAGGTCCATCTTGAGCCATCCTTAGGACACAGCGAATACATTCTCCATTTACTTACTCTGACCACACTTGTCCACTTACCTTGCTCTGCCTGCTATATCAGCGTCACATGCTGAGTGCCATGAAGGGCAAAGTTATGCCTTACTCTCCAGTACAATATACCATAATATTCAATATGTAACCCGCTCAACAATTCATTACAAAAAGTGTTTATTGAATGACAAGAGTGTTTGTTGAATAATAAACTTTCATGATGGATTATATATAAAGTGGTTATATCCAGTCTTCTTCAAGTGCTAACTAGACAGCTGAGTCTTAATTTGGAGCACTACTGTCCTAAGTTCTTTTGAAATGTTCTAGATTTGTCTGAAATAGAGTGGTTGCCACTACTTTCCAGTATAAAGAATTGTTAAGAGACAACTTGGTTGCAAAGACTTGGGTAAATGGTGCAGAAATTTCACTCTGCAAAATTTCAACCTGTATGCATACACATCCATGTGGTTGTTGAGCAATTAATTACTGGGGTGGTGGTGGTGAGGATTTTGACTAGAGAAAGGGAATATCCAGAACAGCCAGCTCTAGTGCTGAAGGACAGTGGTTCTCTGTGGTTAGAAAATCTGGGGAAGTAATTTCAAATAATGCCTTAAAGTAGCAAAAAGAACGGGACTGATGGCCTAGGCTAGCAGAATGTACCCAAGGACTAGAAGGGAAGGAAAATGCCAATGGGGGAGGGGAGGAGTTCTGGATAGATCTGGGGAACAGAGTCATTCCAGTCAGACTGGGCCTTGGGCCTCACATGTGCTTCTCCTGCAAAGAGGGAGAGCTGGACTCCAAGAGCCATCATAAGGAAGGGAGCTACCTGGAAACCTGTACTTTCTACAGCCGTCCCAGTCTCAGCCTGCACACAGAGGCCACTCCGGGTTCTCAGCCTCACATCCATCAACACCCAGTAGCTCCAAGTAAGCAATCGTCTTCTTCTTGTTGTGGAATTAAATAATGGAGAGCATTGGTTCCCATATGACCAATGTATTCAGAAAACAATCCCAACAAGAAGAGTTTATATTCTTGCCCTTTCCTACAAACGAATCCTAAAAAGATCCTGTCTTCAGGGCATATGCTTTCTTTTGTTCTAACATTAACATCATTGAACATTTTAGACTTTGTCCTTTGGTATTTCTTTAGGAAATTTCTAGAAATAGCAGGTCTTTACTATAATTGGATCATGCAGCCAGTCCCTGGAGAGCAGCACCCAAGGGCGTGGTTGAGTGGCTGTCATTAGATTCCCACTGACCACCTTGAAAAATGCCAACAGATGGGCTACCCAAGGGAAAATATCTTCTGGAATGGTGGATTTTTGTTTAATTGACACTTAACCAGAAAAATGCTTACTTTTTCTGCAGTCCTTGTTGACATTTTTCTTTTCTAAAAATGCAGTGTTCCAATTTCCTGCCTGCCTCATAAAGCATTGCCTACCAAACAGAATTAAACCTTTCCCCGAGGTGCCTCCAGGTGATGATTTTGTTCATCAATTATGACTATGCAGATTTGAATGTTGGAAGAGACAGAAATAAAATGGCATCGATGCCCCAATGGCTTTTAAAAATTGATAGATAACACAATGTTATACTTTCTTTAAAAAATCCCCTCCCCATAGGCTTGTTTCCTAGCAAATAAGTGTCTGCTTGAGGTCCCTGGCTAATTAGGTTCACGTTAAATGGAGATTTGGTGTAGGTACAGTACTTATTCTTTGCCAAAGCTGTTCATCAGCCTTGGTATGGGAACAGCGAATTCAATAATCATTGGTCTAAATTCATCAAGCACTCCATATACCTCATTTGGTCAATGACAATGACATTGGGTTCAAAGTTCAGTCAATGAAATTTTATGGAATCTGAATCTACCAAAGAACTCTAATACAAACACCAAAGCGGCCTTTCAAAGGAATCTTTGACCCATCTGCACCCTCCATTTCAAATTGCAATCTTTGTTTTAAGAAATAAAAGTGAAGCAAACTCAGCTGCCGTCAGCAAGTCTTTGAGAATTCCTGGAGATCATCTCTGCACAGCCAGTGCAGCTCAGGAGGAGGAAGACTCAAATTCCAGAATCGCTGGGAAGCCCTAAAGATTTTGCTGCAAAGATAAACTCCCCAACTCAGCTGCACTGTTAGTCCCCAGTGTGCAAGGAGCTGCCGGATGCTGTGTTGCATTGTCATGGCGCATGACCAGTGCCCCACACTTGAAAGTGTTCCAGTCAGCAAATGCACAGGAATAGAAAGAAGCAACAGGAATTATGTCTACCCTCTGTCTAAAACCCTCAAATGATAGTCTAAACTTTCACTAAGATTGACCGCAAGAGCAACGCCAGAGAATCTGAGCCTTAACCAGATCATCCAAAAGGGTTTGCTAAATGTCCATGTGGGGATGGGAATTGGGGAGATTGGGCTGAAACCACAGTCACTCAGACCCAGAGCTCCCTGAAACAGTGTTTCTTTCTTCCTCTCTTTCATTCCCTTCCCACTTTCCTCCACTCATCCCTCCCTCCTGGAAGTAGCTCTACTGGAAGCTTGTACAGGCAGACACAGGAGAGATGCTCAACTGCACTTGGTTTTGTGGCTCAGTCTCACTTCCACAGAAGAAGGGACACACCAAGTGCGTGTCCACAGAGTCCAGTCAGAGAGAAATATCTTGGTCTTGGCTGGATTCTAGGACTTTCACCTGCGCACTGTGAGATGCTAGAAATGGAAACTTCAGGGTTATATGATGCTGCTTTTCAGTTGCCTCTCATTTCTTTCATTTCTAAGTGCCTTTCATGCAAGTCAGAGCTGATCACCCAGGTTTGCTCTCACCAGGTTTTGACTCTCAGTTTTGTCAGCTGTGTTTACAAACTGCCACTTGAGTTCTGGGGGAGAAAGGTCAAGACTGAAGGTACAGTCAGAGTCATGCTCCCTCCGAAGGTTCTAGAGAAATGGCCACCACTGCTTCTTCCTAACTCCCAGAAGATCCCAGCGCTTGTTGGCAGTCCCTGACTTACAAAGTTGTCACTCCAGTCTTAGCCTTCCTTGGTTGTCATGTGACTCTTTTCTCTGTGAGTCTGTGACCAAATCTGCTTCTTCCTCTTATGTACTAGCCATTGGATGTAGGATCAATATTGAGTTTATTATGATCCTGTCACCTTAGTGTAATCCCTCTTGCAAAGACTACTTCCAAATCAGTTAGCATGATGAGGTCCCAGGTAGGCATGGATTCTAGTCAACCCACCACTGTGTTCCGCTTTTAACACTGTAAGGTGAGTCCTATAATGAAGAGCTAGTGAGGTTTCATTTGCTGGCTGTTTGGGCAGTGGCCTCCCCTTGGCTTCCTCTCTCTGGGCTCACAAGCATTGGAAAAAGGAAACAACACCTTTGTGACTCCCTTAGCCTCCCACTGCCCAGCAGCAGCTGCATACAGCTCCTTGTCAGTGTCAAAATAAACCTGACATAGAAATTCAGAGTCACAGCCTTCAGGATGTGCAGAGCTGGGCTGGATTACCCCTGCTGTTCCACCACAGGCAAAGTGACATGGGTGAGAGAGAGGGGGAGAGAGATAGGACTCAGAGAGAGGCGAAAATAAGGAACACCTGCAGGATTTGCTATTTTCAAATCTCCATTAGCAGGAAGACAAGCGAATGGGCAGGCATGTTCAGCAGGATACCGGGAGAGAGCCTCCCATGCACTTGTCTGGAGGTGCAGACGTAGGCTGTCCATCCCTGTCTTTCTCATATGGGAGGATGAGCTGAGAAAACAAGGACACACCCCTGTAACACTCCCAGGGAAAGCTCTTTGCCAATTTCTGGGTCCTCCTCAAGGCAGAGCCAAGAAAACTGTCAGAAGAATAGCCCAGAGCAGAGGATGGGAGAAAAAACAAGACCCAGAGAAGCAGAAAGAATCAGAATCCTGCCACTGAAGGGAGCCTCCAGTCTCAGCTTCCACCTCAGCCAATGTTGAGGCTCCATCCATTGACAGAATGGAATTAATGATGCTTTCCTTTACCCGCACCACAGCATTATTCTCAGGCAGGGGACCTGCATGTGCCTTTGGCTCCAGCTCAGCAGTCCAGTGCCTGCTTCTTCACGATGCTGGCTGCACTTTGGAGGATCCCTGCCTCTTGATCCCTCCCTGACTCCTCCTCTGTGTGCATCTGCCTCTCTGTCTGTCTTTAAACCTGGACAGGAACACAGGGCAGGGAACTTTTGGAGAGCTCTGAAAGAGGACAATCCTGATGCAGTAGCATGGATTGCTCTAGCTCCACATTCTAAGAATGTGGCTGCACATGGTGTATGTGGAGTATGGCTGGGTGAGGACAGCTATTATGAGTTATGTGCAGGTGGGGGTCTCTGGAGTGAACTCAGGTCTATGGTGTGATATTCAAAGCTTCACCAAGATGCTGCAAAGGCTGGTTATAAATATCCTTAACTACCAAATGGTCTAGAAATTTTTAATAAAAATATTATTCAATAATAATACTACTCCAACTGGCAAGGGAATGTTGTAACGGTCTCCATTTTCCTCTGGATACTCATCTAGCTTCTGTTTTTCAAATGAATTTGGATGTTAAATCCTTTTGCTGCCCTGACCAATTTATTCTGCAAATTAACTATATACGACAGAACTTAAAGTCCGTTACCAGTTAGCTTTGCTTCGCTGAAATTTATGCTACTCCCTTGCCTGCTGGAGCCAGGAGCTCCAATACACTGTGACTCTTGGCGGTGATTTGGGATTCCACACAATCCTCTCACCTCTTGGTCCTCATCTCTTGAGTTCTAAAAAGTGCTGAGTGGACCAGGCTCTTTTCACCTCTGGGTGACCTGCGCCCTCTGTTCTCAGGTCCTCTAGTCCCTGTGTCTGCCTCTCAGCATTAACAAAGTTCTTGTTATAAGATGCAGCTTTACTCAGGCAGGGCTATAGCCGAACCAGCAGAGAGACTCAAGAGCCTCGTACTGGTCTGCAGTACCACATGTAAATGGTTGAAGCAGCCAAATGGTATGAGACAAGGAGGTTAATTATGCAGACTGCATGGATGCTAAGCCAGCAGATGGGTATGATAGCTTATTAAGAAGATGTGGTGATGGAGATGATGGAGGGCCATGGTGCCATGACAAATATACATTAGGAGTTAGCTCAGCTTTTATTGGGCTGAGGGCAGAGTCACATTTACCCTGGGGGAGATAGAATTGTAAGACACTGTGAGATATGGTCCCAGGAACAATAGCTGAAGGAGATAGGTTTAGCGGATACAGGGAAGCTTAGCATCCCTTTCTCTAGGCATCTGATGGGTTGTCTCCTAGAAACGAGACTACATGTTTTCTGTGTATTTCCAGAGAACAGAATTCAGTCCTGAGGCAGGAAACCAGAGTGAGGTGAGTTTATTGTGCTTTGGATTTCACTGAGTGCTTGCTTGGTGCCAGAAATGGTTCTCGGGGCTTGTGAGAAAAAAATGCCAGATGCTTAAGGAAATAAAGCTCATTTTAGAGTGTCTCTAGAGTGGACAGGAACATGACAGTGATGTGAGAGCTTGCAGAAGAGTAGCAGGAGGCACTTTGGTGTATACAGAGGGAACTGAAACCAGTTTTACTGGGGGAGATGGACTAAAGGAAGATACCAAACTCCTTTAAGAATGACTTTCATAATAATAGTTCAGTTTGTACAAAGTGGGATGGACAGCCTTGGAGACTGCAAACTCTTAAGCAGACATAGTATTCATGTAGAAGATGGTGAACTACTTGTCAGGGGTGTCAGAGTACTGTGGGCATTTCAGAATGTGTTCCAGGTCTCTTTTAAAGCTAAAATTAAGCTCATGTTTTGCAAATTAGTGGAGTTGGGAACCTGCACTTTATCAGGCACCTCTTGGGTGATGACTGAGGCAGGCTTCAAGTAACACATTGAGATTGATCACTCCAGACAAGGGCAGTATTTTATTAAATATTGCCAGAATACCTTTAAAAATTCTTATAAACATTTATAATAAATAAAAAGGATAATTATTGGATAGAGATTTTAGAATTTCAGCAGATTATTGTTTGATGAAAATAAAAAAATTCCACTGTTTATGGAGCTGTTCTTTAAGCATTTAGGCAGAACCCCAATATGTAAAGAGGGCAAGTTTCAGAGCTACTCATCTCAGCTCTGATGACCTTGGCCTGAACTGTTCCAGAAGTAACCAAATGTTTTCCCCAACCAGGAGGTTGTGCTGGATCTGAATATCAGAACAGGTTACTGTCACAAGCAGCAGGCTGTGCCACTGTGTCATATACCATAGTTAATTTGCTTCTTGGATTTTACAAGATGAATGCTGTGCTGTCTGTCCCAATTATTTACAAATTAAGTCAGAAGTGTTCTAGATTCCTGACCAAAGAAGAAATCCACTCACTCAATGACATAAATTCATCTTCTCATGAAAAAGGCACACTGGTGCCAGGTATAGAGTGCATACCTGCAATCCAAGCACTCAGAGGTTGAGTCAGAAGGATCTCAGGTTCAAGGACAGTCTCGGCAATATATGGAGTGTGATAAAGAATCTGGGCTACATAATGATATCTTGTCTGAAGTAAGGGAATGGAGAGAGAGAGAGAGAGAGAGAGAGAGAGAGAGAGAGAGAGAGCTAAGAGGGAAGAGTTCTAATGGAGAAATGAGAGAAGGCAGCACCCCCACATACAGCCATCCAATAAGATGAACACAGACAAAAAAGGAGGGGCATATGATGACATAGGTTCTCTTCCTAACTTGGCTCCAGTGTGAGCACATGTTAACAGAGTGCAGTATTAGCTCTTCTCACTCAGATGTCTGAAGAAAAAATTACCATTAGGTCCAACAAGATGGTTTTATTATGGTGATGAAAAAAAAGAACCAATGCTTTTCCTTTCACATCTAATTCCCTTGAATGAAGGTTGACCAAGGAGCACCAATAACCAAGGCAGCAAATGTACATGGAGTCAGACAGACAGAAAGACACATAGCTCTGTCCTTCAGCAGAAGCTCCCAGGAACAATAAACATGAAAGACTATGGTCTCTAAGGAGGCCAGACAGACATTCTGGGATCTTTGAACTTTATCTCCAGGTAGGATTGAGAGGGTGTCTCTGATGTCCATTCTGATATAATAATGTTGTGAAAAAAAAAAAAAAAAAGTCCCCACACTGAGAGGAAACAAAGGTGGAGCCACAGAGTGAAACTAGAATTGGGTAAAGACTTTACAATCTGACCTCAAATATGTAGTTGGAGAATCCAGCTGTGTGCCTGTAATGACAGGAGGTATTAGAGCTAGACTATGGGCCCAGCTATTCCTGGCTTCCCTACCAGAGACAGAGAACCCCTGTATCCACATAGGATGGGGACAAAGGAAGGGAAGGATGGTGTGGAAAGTGGGATGTTGTGATTATGGGCTTCCAGGCAAATTTGAATACATAACATAAAATAAATATGGATCAGTGCATCAGAGTATTTGCTGAACAAGCCTGACGGCTTGAGTTCAAATTTCAGCAACCACATATAAAACAGAGTATGGCCACATATGTTCACCTATAACACAAGCATCATAGGGGAAAGAGACCAAGGGATCTCTAGGGCTTGCTGGCCACCAGTCAGGTCAGGCTCAGTGAGAATACCCTGTCTCAAATGAATATGGCTGTGGTATTTTCATGTGGCCTCAGCAGGCATGAACACAGACATGTGTACCTGCCCACACATATGTTCATATACCACACACCACAACAGAGACAGAGAGAGATATAGAAAGAGACAGAGAGAGAGGAGGAGGACAAGGAGGAGGCAGAGGAGGAAGGAGGAGGAAGAAGAGGGGAGGAAGGGGAGAAGGAGGAGGAAGCAAAGAAAGAGGAGGAGGAGGAGGAGGAGGAGGAGGAGGAGGAGGAGGAGGAAGCAAAGAAAGAGGAGGAGAAAGCAAAGAAAGAGGAGGAGGAAGAGGAGGAGGAGAAAACTACAATCAAGGCATTGCTGACCTGACTAATAGTGTCCTCTCAGGCAGCCCTATTGTGGGTGTGTTTGTTTCGAATGACAAGGGGCTTTTGTTCCCCAGGGAACCTGCAAAACTGGCAACCAATATCTCTAGAGACTGTCTATTAATCAACATTAAAGTGAAGAAGTGTGGAGAAAAGAGACTATTGGCCATGCTGAACTTTATCTCAAATAAAAATACTATACTAGTAGAATGAGATTAAGCCCTGATCCTCAAACCCATTCTTCTCAGTTACAAAGGATTCTCCCTGAAATGTAACCATGGTTAGATGATGTGTACTCAAGGTGGATGGTGTATAAATGGCAGCCTTTAAGGACATCCATTCTGTATCTTAAATAACTATTCATAATACTTACCTGTCAGTACTACAGGACTGTTCAGATTTTTAGATTATCTTTTGTTTTCACAGAAAAAATGAAAACAAACAAAAAAAAAAAAAGCCTGCCATTCGAGGTATTAGTAAAACCTGAGAGGTATCTTGATCCTGCCTACAACTGAATCAGAAATCCTCAGAGAAGTACACTCAAATGTCATAAGTCATGAAAGCTTTCAGCCATAGGATCTTGTATTTAACTTTCAGTCTTACAGTAACAAACCTACTGCAGAACTCTTCAGATACTGTCTTTACCATGCTGTGGTGTCAAACAAACATACACAATGAAATGCCTGGTTGTGGGTGGTGTATACACATGTCCCCAGCAACATACCCCAGTGCCGGCAAATTAAATGGTGTTAAGAGAGCTAGAAGAACTGGGTACTCTTCAAAGGGTTGCTGAGAAAACTCATAATATTTCCAAGTTCCAGAGGCACATCAGACAGGAAGAACTTAAATGTTGCTAGGGCTTTCCAGTTAAGACTCCATCTCTAAACCACAGTCTTTTCCCCCCAATGCATCCATCACTTATGTCCTTCTTGTGATTCTTTTGTCAGCCTCCTAGGACTTGCTTTCTATCAAAAAGTTTCGTGACATCAGGCAAAAGTCACAAGACCCAAAATGGAACTCAACTCAATTCAATAGAGCAAATACAAAGTTATTGAATGTCTATTTACAAGGTGCTATGTGGCTCTTTTGAATATCCCCAAAATGAATTATATGTAATCCTTGCATTCAAAGGATGTCTTATCTCCCAGAAGAGCTAAGACATACATACAAAATATAAATGCCATTTTTAAAAATGATTGTGTAAGGGGCAGATTCCATCAGAGCGGTGAGAGTGAGAGAGGACCCCTGAGGAACGGTTTCTGGGACAGGCTTCAAGGGATATTATCATTCTTTAGGACAGACTTCTTGCCATCTGTGGCATGAGGTGACAGACTTTCTGTAAAGGACTATTCTGAAAATGTTTTAGGCTTTGTGGGATGCTTGGTCTGGGTGGTAACAACTCCACAGTATCCATGTACTACAAAACCAGGTACAGACATTATTCGAAAGACCGTGTTTGTTCCAATAAATCCTTACAGATACTATAACCTCGTAGTTTCCACATTGCCAAGTTTGTTTCCTTTTTAATTTTTATTTTACAACTTTCAAAAAATGCAGATTCTGTTCTTAGCCCATGGCCATTTATAAAGAAACGGCAGGCCAGAACTGCCCATGGGTCATAGTTTGCCACCGCCCTCTCTTCTGCTGATGTTTTACTACAAAGGAAGGTTTTATTATACCTAATCTCACTCAATTCTTAGACTTCCTCTATGAGACAGGTGTTATCATTTCCATTTTTCAGACTTCCAGGTAGAGCTTAGAGATCTTAGGCCATGCAGGTTTCAAAGGCCTCGCACAAACCACTGGGCCACATTGCCTCCTTTGGATGGTCAGGGACACATGAAGATGGTATGATAAATGTTTTCCCCCCCCCAGAGGCATTTTGAAATCTAGAAGTTCTTCTAACTAAGAATAGGAGTTTTGCTGTGGTAGTTCTCACCTACTAGAGTCATTTGGGAATCCTGTGTTCATCATGTTCTCTCTTTAACAAGTCATGCTAGGGATGGCTATAACACTCAATAACTTTTATTTCCAGAATATTACATTTCCCCACATTTGAAGGGGAAACTAGGTTTCCAGTATATGTTCCAGATTATTCCGTCTCCTGTGGGAGGTGCGAAACCGTACGTGGAAGGTTGTCTGACCCTGCAGGTGACGAGTATGCTCAGAGATAGGATCGTCTATGTTTCTAACTTGACTATTTCTTTGTCTCTCCTCTGAGCCACAATTCCCTCTTGTGTGGCTTCTTTACTTTCTCTTGTTTAAAATCAATCTCATGTACTAAGGGAGATACACGAAAACCAGAAATTGCCATGTTCTCTCCATCATCTGGTATGATTACCCAGTGGTGGTCTCCAGCCTTCTTGGATCATTTTCTTTCTCTGAACAGAGCTGAACTATCCTTTCAGCTGTCTGTGAGCTTCTCACAAATGTAGGCTCACCTTGAGCCCTCAGCTTTTTGATGATACCGACAGACTCATCAGTTCGTACAGAGCTATTCAAGATCAACCCGGTGTCCAGCTCTGCACTAGACCCTGTGGGGAGTACAGACAGGAAGTTACCTCTCCTCAAATAATTCATAATCTACTTAGGATACAAGACCAACAAACACATAATAACAAAACAATGCCAGCTTCTCTTTATTAAATATTTTCTGTGTCCCAGTGTGTATTCTATCAAATAAAAAACAGTTTTGGACTAATAATCAGAGATTTATTCAAAAGGATTATTGCCAAGGTAAAGTGGTAGGGGTATTGTTATTATATGGGAAAAAGAACCATTTCCATAGTGAGATGGGATTTGCAAGTTGCTCAAGTGATATGGAAAGATGTTTTTCTTTTATAGAGAGAAGTAAAAGCTAGAAACCATATGATATTTGGAAATGTTATGATTGGATAGAAGGTCTGAGGCCAGCTTGCTCTTTGGTATAGCTCATCCGGAGAATAGGCCAGAGCCTAGAGGATGAAGAGAAGCTAAACCAAATTTTAATTAACAATCATTTCATTCCTACTGGTTGACAATACAAGCAGTACAGCGAATCATTTATGAAACAAAGAACAAGAATTTGGTAACTGGCCTCAAAACCTTATCAGAAGCAAATATGGGTGTCCTAGCTGAGTCCATCTAAGTATCAGAGAGAAGGGTATCCCTTCAAGAGCATAGAGGGGTATAGGGATTTTGTACTCTCCCCCACAAAATACATCACTGTCAATTCCCTACTTGAACCTTCAACTATGTTGAAATAGTCAAACTTGTGCCCAGGTGTGACCCCAGAGTATGTAATCAGTGCTAAATTATATGGTAGCAACTGAAGTTGTAAGGAAGAAGAGAGTGAGTGAGGGCTGGAGGGCCCTCAGGGATTAATGGAGGATCATGTTTTGTAGAATGAGTGGGGTCTCCCTAGGTTGTTAGTGCAGAGTGTTTCCTCACAGAGGGAAGTAAAATGAAAACACAACACAGGTTGGGGATTTAGCTCAGTGGTAGAGCACTTGCCTAGCAAGTGCAAAGCCCTGGGTTCGATGCTCAGCTCAAAAAACAAAACAACAAGAACAACAACAAAAAAACCCACCACAACAAGAAGCAATGCCACAGAAGTTATTAGTGTAAGTCTGTGACAAAGGAGTGCTACCTAAAAAAGAACAAACATTGAAGTTGTATGATGAACCATAAGCCAGGCTGTTGAAGAACCAGCCCGGTAATACAGGGCTTGAAGCTACAGTTTGGGGAAAAAGCACTTGCTGGAAGCTAAGCAAGCTGGGCAAGAAGGCTGGAGAAGCTAAGAGGTGCAGCACAGTGATGCCAGCCCATGAAGGTATGGGTGAATGAGAACCCAGTCAGCAGACAAGGGCAGCCACCAGGCTGAGAGTTCTGGAGGCTGGACTAGCCTAGTGGCTGTGGGCAACAGATGAAAGGCAAACCAAGGACCTGTTTCAGGGGAAACAAGAGGATTCCATGCCATAGTTGAAGAGTGATAGATGCCACTTACTTAGAGGCTAAATAACAACAAAGCCTCAGAATGTTTTGAAGTAGGTTTACAGAACTTTTGTTTACACGATGTCAGAAGGTTCTTTTGTCTAGAATACCTTAAAAGCATTATTTAAAACAAGAAACAGGCAAACAAGGTTTCCCTGCTTTAGGATGGTGAGGCAGCTTGTGTCAAAGTTAAGCTTGTAAATCTTCGAATCTTATAAATCTTTTAAAAGCCTTTAAAATCCTAATATTATTAAAATCTCATAGGAGAAAATATAGCATGCAGTTGGTGTTAGGTAAAAATAATTTAGACATTGAACTCAACTCCTGAAAAACATCTTGTGGAACCAGTGTACTATGAAACCCAATTCAGAAAAGTCCCAATAGTCTCATTGTTCAGAACCTACCATGGCCCAGGGCTTTACTGGCCTCATGACCATTCCAGATACATTAGTTTCATTATTCCATTTTGTAGATGAATATTCTGAGGATGGGGGGTTGACCCTTTGTTTGAAGATTATGCAGACATTAAGAATCTAACTATAGTTCCTGCGCCCCAGCTTACCACTTCTCCCCACATTATAGATGTATCAGACTTTCACAGCTGATTCCAGAACATCTGATTACTCAATTTTTCTGAGTTGTTTTCACCACTTTCTGAATTCCTTGCCTGGGATGCTGGATTTCACATACTGCGAGCCTGCTGATACTAGCTTCCAATCTATTGGCATTCACCTGTGGTTCTACATGGCTTCCAGTGGTATCATTCGGATTTTAGATTACTCCCCTCCCTTTGTTCCCTACAATCTGACATCTATAAACATGACACCACAGGCAGGAAAGGGTACCATGAGCAATCTCCTGCTTCCTAATGCAGGCTGGTGTGGTGTGGGGAGGAGAAGGGGGGCATGGAAAAGGTCCTGATGTCTTATACATCCCAGGAATTGACATGCGCCAGGCTAGTTCTCAACAGTTGCTACCATCAAGAACCGTTTAGTGTTAAATTTAGAATAAAAACCAATTAAAAGATAACAAGGAAACATATGCTCAGAATAGCAAGACACATGACTGCTGGCTACTGCAGGGAAGAGTTGGTACACTTTACAAACTTGGATTTTCCCTTACTCCTTCTCAATGTCTCACCCACACCCCGATTCATCTCTACCCAAATGATGTGGGGAGGGGCACTAGAATTTTTACTACAGTGGATGCGTAAACTGATACTGGAAACCAGAGTTTTCAAAACATTCCTGCTGATCTTTTCCCATGCCCTAGATCAGATGAGTCTGGCTAGGGTTCAATGGTGTGTTAGAATAGAGACACGGGCTAGGTTTAAGGTATTTCTGCTTCAGATTATTGCCACAGCACTGGTAACTAATGAGATTAGGATATAGGTGAGTACACCAGCTTCCTGTTTCTTCCACCTACCTCAAGAAGATGTGCCTGAAGCTCAAGAGACCAGGAAAGATGACCTTCCCCTGCCCTCCCCAACCCAGATGGTGAGATTGCTGTCTGTTCTAGGTCCTTCTCTGTTGCTATGATAAAACACCAATCAAAAGCAACTTGGGGATATAGGTTTGATTTGGCTTAAAATTCAAGGTCACAATCCATCATTGAAGGAAGTCAAGGCAGGAACCTGGAGTCAGAAATCACATGGCAAAACTGCTTGCTGGTTTTCTCTCTCTCTCTCTCTCTCTCTCTCTCTCTCCATCTGTGTCTCTGGCTCACTGGCCAGGCTCATGCTTATCTAGCTTCTTATACAGTCCAGGACACCCTGTTTAAGGATGTGGTATACCCACAGTGGTCTAGATTTTCCTAGATAAATCAATAATCAGGACATACCTATAGGCCAATCTTGTTTTTCCAATCAAATGTCTTAAATGGTGTTTTAATAAAAAACCTATAGCCAGATATCAGGGTGAAAGCTGAAAGATCAGAGAAGCAGAACAGCCAGACACTAGTTCTTATCTCTATAAAATCCTCAGCCTAGAGAGAGTGAGTTTCTGTTTCCTTATGCCTTATGTACCTTTCCCTGCACAGACATCACTTCCTGGAATTAAAGGAGTGTGCTTCCCAGTACTGGGATTAAAAGTGTGTGACACCACTCCCTGGCTCTGTTTCCAGTATGGCCTTGAATTTACAGAGATCCAGATGGATCTCTGCCTCCTGAATGGTGGGATTAAGGGTGTGTGCCACCGATGCCTGACCTCTACATCTATTCTAGTGGTTGGCTCTGTCCTCTGATCCTCAAGTAAATTAGGATTTCCTCTCAGACAACTCTATTTCTGGGTCAGTTGAGAAAGCTAACAAGTCCACTGCCTTCATCATTACCAGCCTCTTCTGCATCCAGAATGAAGGAAGCTGTCACAGAATACAATTCGGCTACCAGAAAATCATGTCAGTCAGCTTAATGTCTTTGCAGTCTTACCAAATGACAGTTTGGGAAGTTTTGCAGGGCTTATGGTGGGTTTCATTTATGTCTTCCTGGGTAATTCCCTATGTTATGCTCTGCTATGGTTCCCCACATCACTGCCCTCCAGACCCAGAGAGCCTCACAACCTGGTAGAATTCCCTCCACTACTGTCACAACCACACTCCATTTCTTTGCCCTTTGCCTATCCTAACCCTCAGTAGTTCCTACCCAGCCCCTGTACTTCACTTCTGGTCTGGGTGTTCCATGTAGACTAGGCATCTTCACATCTGGTTTCACAAGCCAGCCCAGACCTGGATTCAGTTTAGATGTCTTTCTTGGTTCTGGTAACATTAACGTTCCTTCATCCCCATCACTCAGTTCAGGCAATGTCTGGTTTTCTCCATCTTGACCCAGTCTAGATCATGTCCTGCTTCTTGAGTTTTCTGTTTTCACGCTGTTAGTAACCCTTTCACATCACTGTCACTTCTTGTTCTAGCTATTGTGAACAACTTGAAGGCAGTTGCCTATCTTTGATTTATCAATGCACCCGAACCCCAGCATTTCACGCAGGTCTGGGCCCCCACCACACTTAGTATAGGTGTTTTTGGAATGCAAGAGTGAGATGACAAGGTGAGACGTGAGCAGAGTAAAGATTGTCTTTCATTCTGTTATCATCTTACTACTTATTACCTAGCAATAATACGGCTGCCAAGCAAATGGTCCTGACTGACCTGGCATCCTCATGAGAGGGGAGCAGCATCCGGGCAGATCCCGAAATGCAGAGAAATGCCCAGGCAATAGGCATGTTAGGGGCAGAGGTGGAAACAAATGTGTGGTCCTTTGAGACTAGGATGGTAATCCAAACTTGAGTCCAGTTTCAACTCTACTCTGTGTGCAACCACCAGTTGGAGTCTCCCCCCATGGGCCTTGGTGCCTTTCTACAGCTGGGGATGCTAGGCTGCTGGTGGAAAAAGAGGGCAGAGTCAGCACCAACACACTAGTTCTGCCTGGGAAGTGGCTCCTCTGCCAGTATGCATAGGATGGGGGATAACCCATCTCAAGAGCTCTGTCTGCTCTTCTGCCCTTTAGGAGTTCTAATCAAAATTGTACCTTTGTGAGTGAATTCCATTTATACAAGCTCTTCCCCAAGCAGGATCTTAAGATGCAACTTGCTTCCTCACATCACAAAGTGGTAAGACATGCAGGAGATGTGAAAAACACTAATAATTTCAATTTTCTACATTTGTATTTCATTATAATTACATCTTAGGGCTTTCACAGTTATGGTACTAAATTTATGGTTCTCTTATGACAGGCAGTCCAGTCTGCCCTGGCAGTTTTATTACCACTTTCAGTAGGACAGGACGTAGCTGCATACACCCTTCGTTAACACAGTCACCCACACACCTCTGCTTCCTGGCCTCCCATCTACAATCCCCTTCGCTGCCCACCCACTTTTTCCACTTGACCTCTAGCCAGGGGCACCCTAGAGTTGAGTCCTGGCTCTACTCTCTTTTTCTCTGGCTGGGTCATCTATCCCCAAGGCTTCAGACAACACAGGTTTGTATTTGTAGCTCTGACTTCCCCTCTGAGTTCCAAACTTGCCTCTCTATTGTTTGTTTGTTGTACCTCTGCATTTGGATATCTCTGTAGCCACTCAAGACTGACAGATTTACCTGGGCTCTTTCATTCTAGTCCTCTCCTCCTGCTGGCTCTCATCGTTCCCAATTAGGAAGTGGTTCCTCCTGATATCAGTTACTTACACAAATATCCAGAGACTATTTTTGGTCCCTTTCCTCTTGCCCTTTTCTCCCCAAATCATCGTATCACCAAGTTTCTCTAACAACTACTGTCTTAAAAGTAAACCTAGATCTCTGTTTTGCTGTCTCTGTCCACAGCCGGGTACGACTGTGAGCCACTCACATTGTCCCTGTGTGCCAGCGCGGCATCTTGTAAACCATTTTATCCAATGCAGTGGAGATCTGGAGATATCCATATGACCTCCTACCTAATGTTCCAGTTGGGACTAGGTCTGTCTGTCCATCCTCAACCATTCCACCCTCCCAAGCCAGGCCACTATTCCATTGCTCACCTTTCCCTACCTCAAGAATTCCCACTGATCTTTGTAAACCACCACCCCCACCCCCACCCCCATGGGTGTCTTTCCCCTACTTAGCTTATCCTACACAGTTGGCATGTGCAATTAATTATTCAACTGGGCCTTGCCTGATATTTTCTCATGTGGGCAGCCTCACCTTATTCATTACCCCCACAGCTCATTCAAAACTCATGATCTTCTGCTGTTTATTTACTTCTTGGTAATGTGTTTCTTCCAGGGCATCTAGTAATGATGACTTCTCTTATGCAATGCTGTTTGCTCAGTAGTCATAAGTTACAGATTCAGCAACTAGTCAATGAAAGATTAGACACTCGGTAACTGTTCACTCAAGGACTTCAAAATAAAATATGACAAGAAAGGCCAATTCCATTTTTTTTTTTACTTTTATTTATTGTCTTGTTTTGTTTTGTTTATCTGTGGATCACCAGTGGCCTATGCCAGCCCGAGAAGTACAGGGTGCATAATCTATACGAACGCAAATACACCGATGACCCTTGGGGAAGCTATTGAAGACATTTTAAAGGATCTACCCCTTTCTTTCAGCATAGCTCTGCAGAAGGATTCAGAGAGCTGTTTCCTGATTATCCTCATCTATTGTGGCCAATACCCAGCGTGAACCCACTGTGAGCGGGATCTATGGTAACACCTGGAGGGGGGAATGCCGGGAGAGGGACAATACCTGTTCTCTAAGAAAAGGAGCAAAACATACTGAACAAAAATGCATAAAGCCTAAAGGCCCTCAACACATCAACATCCACAGAGCCAATTACCACAGTCATCGACAGACTGACAGGCGGGAGCATGGCCGCCAGCTTGGGCAATGGAGGCACATTCGGAGTGACGATAGTGACAGTATAAGCCCCTTCTGTGGCATGAGACCGTAAGAACCCATAGAAAGAGGAAAATGCTAAGGGAGTGTCACTGTCAGCTTACCCACTCACACTGTTTTCCTCTGCAGTGGGCACTCACATTTAACCTCCAAAACACACGCTTTGACGGACAGAACTTTTGAAAACTTGAGCTGGAGAGCTACATGTTTCTGCCTTTCTTTTCCTTTGTGTGTTTGCCTTGCCTTAAAAAAAAGAATAAAGAATCAGCTCCCCAACTACTTTTTTTTTCCAGTTGCTCTAAAATTTAAGACTCATGAATTCTAAGTCAATGGGATGAATATTTGCCCTGCCTGGGCCAAGCACCCTAGAAGGTTTTGCATGGTAATTTGACTTAGTGGATATGTCTGCTCCTTTTTAATTACATCATGCATTAACAGGGTACCAAAGAAACTGCCCTCAGTGTTCTGAGGTTTGAGCTCTGTTGAATCCTAACTTGAGCCAGAGGGCAGCCTGATGTGTCTATACATCTGAGGATGGCCAAAGCTGCTCCAGCAGGTACTCTCTCTTAAAATGCTTGTTAATTTCCTTCACTCAAACCTTCCACACAAGCACCCATGTTCTTTCTTTGTTTGTCTTGCCAAGGCCAGCCAAGTTCATTAAGGCATGTGTGTGGCAAACCGGCTGGCTGACAAGGTACCCACTCAGCAGGGAGTGTGTTCCAAACCTTCTGTCAGCTCTCCTGGCTTTTTCTGTGGGATCCTTGGACAGAACCACAGGCTCCTTCCTGGAGATAGTGACTAGACAGCTGTTAAGTTTACTTTCAATGTAGGGAGAGTTTAAGGAGGGAAGTGGATGTGATTAGAAAACCACCCCTACCAGAAACAGAGATGAAAGAGGGGTGTCAGGAACCTTCGGCTGCTATAACATGAACAATCTATATTTCAGTTACTGACTGGCTACTGGGACCAGGTTTGACAATGATGTCCCTAACTTCCTTTTGTTTTGTTTTGGTTTTTTTTTTTTTAATAAAAATCACTTACTTGTGTTTTTCTTTTTAAATAATTTCCTAAACACTATTTTTATGTGTTTTTAGTTCCTTTATTTTAAATTGTATTTTCTGTTTGAAGGGTTCTCTAACAGGCCCAAGCATGGCAAACATGGCCGACAGGTCTTGCCCTCTCCTTTGCTAAAACTTTAGATTACATCCCTAAAGTTAGCCCCTAAGGTCTAGTCCCTTATTTGGCTACTTTGTTATGCTTGACTAAAACTCCAAGGCCCAGCTATCAAAATACCAAGGTCCAACAGTCAAAATCATTTATTTTGCTACATTGGCTAAAACGTCCAGTCAGGACTTATCAACCCATCCTCGCACAGACTTTTTCTCCTTAAAAACCACTCCTGCAGAAACACCTGCTCCTATCTTTGCCTGATCCAGAGGCACCCTCCTCTCCACTTGCCCCTCCAGGGTAATAAATTTCCTTAGTCCTAAGAATTTGGTGTCTGGGTGTGTTCTGTGCCAACTCCCAGCCCTCTGCTGTTAATGGAACCTATTTTCAAAGTGTTCTATAAGATTAAAGAAAACCCTGGGGAGCCCTGCTAAGGAGAGGGAGGAGGGGGTTGTAGGAAACAGGGGGCTCAGGGACATCACAGGAAAACCCACAGAAACCACCAGCCTGGCTCATGGGAACTCACAGACTCTGAACCAACAACCAGGGAGCCTGCATGGGACCAACCTAGCCCTCCATGTATGTGACAGTTGTGTAGATTGGTCTGTTCCTGGCAATGGAAGCAGGGCTGTCCCTGGGGCTTTGGCTGGCTCTTGGGAACCTATTCCTCAGGCTGGATTGCCTTGTCCAGCCTGAATACAGGGGGAGGTGCTTGGTCTAATGGCAGATTGATATGCCATGCTGTCTTGAAGCTCATGGGAGGCCTGCCCCTTTCTGAGGGTTTATGGAGGAGGGATGAATTGGGAGGAGTGAAAGGGAAGAGGGGGTGGAGTGGGAGGAAAGGAGGGAGGGGGCTTCAGTTGGGATGTAAAATAAACTCATTAATAATAAAAAAGATTAAAGATAATTCTGTCTCTGTTAGCCAAAGAACATAAACTAAGAGTTTATCAGAAATGGCAGGTGACCCCACTAATGTGAGCTTACAGGGAAGAGGATCAGTTATATGTTGACTTTCCTCAATGCATTTTCATGTCTGACATGTTTCTGTTTAATTACAAGTTGTACCATATTGCACCTAACACTTATCCCCTTTCCCCCTATGGAGCAAATTTTTACATTCACTTTACAAAAGAAAAGCTATATGGTCTGGGCATTATAACATGTGACCTTGACATCGTAAGTCAGACTAGAGTAAGACAGGAGCCAGTCTGGGTTACACAGAGAAAGCCTGTCTCAAAGCACAAAATTAAAAAGTAATTACAAAAAAAAAAAAAAAAAAAAAAAGACGTGGAGAACGGCAAAAGAAAAACCTACTGCCAATATCCTACAATACTGACTGGCAGCCCCAAACAGCAATCACAATTTGAGGGCCAAAAGTGAATCTGACCTGTCTTTGAGGAATACTTCGAATCTTGAATCATATTAGATGAGTCCATTTTGACATCCAGCCTGCTCTTTCAATGCCAATTTTACACAGGATGTTATCCACCCAGCCCTACCATCACCACACCAACTCCCATATGTAATGATGAGAAATAGAGGTCTGAGAGGAGGGTGGAATCTTGGATCAAGCTGTCTCAGGAGTGTGGAAGGGTAGGACTAGGCCTGGGGAGGTATTTGGAGAGGATCTTTTAACATTCTGCCAGTATTCTTAGAAAAGAAAGAATGAGGAGGAGGAGGAGACAATTTATACATGTATTCATTCAAAGAAAATGACTACTTGAGTGCTTGCTAAACACTGCTCATACAGTGGCACACTGCAATACATGGGGTTGAGGAGGGGAGAATTTAGAGATGTAGAGACAGGCCCCACCTTCTAGCAAGCGTGGACTTCCAGATGCTTTTCAGAATACAGAAATGTTCCTCTAAAATAGGATTTTAAATGGAATGCGAAAAATATACAAGCTGAACAAAACTAGACCATGACTAATAAGTGATCTTTTAACTGCCAGTATCTATGGATGCTTCAACTGGGATGGTAACAGGGCTGGGGTCTCACCTCTGGAACACAGCAAAACCTTGTCTTGTATCTGTGTGCATTCTGTGGAACCAGCCAAATACACTGTGAATCCCAAGGGGAAAAAAGAGGAGGATCCTTAGTCAGCAGGGAAGAAAAAACACTACACTGAGATTCCATCACAATCCCATCAAAATGGCAACTGTCAAGACAGCAAGGGGCAGTTAGTACTGGTGAGGATGTGGGGAGAGAAGCATCCTCCACTGATATTGGGAATGGAAACTGTGCAGCCACCAGTATGGGAATCTCTCAAACATTTTAAAGCAGAACCCCACTGTATAATCCAGCTCTACTTCTCTTGGTTATATCCCCGAAGGACTTTGTGTCCTACCACAGAGGTACTTCTATATCCACGTTTATTGCTTCCTTCACAATAGCCAAGAAATAGAACCGACCTAGATGCCTATCAACAAACAGCTGAATGAAGAAAACTGGGTACATATAAACAATGGAAGTTTATTCATCTAGAAAAAAAAATGTAGTCACTACATGGGCAAGGAAACAAATGGAACTAGAAATCATTATGTCAAGAAAAATAAGCTTGACTAAGAAAGATGAATACTATGTGTTTTCTCTCATGTGCACCCTAGGTTTTAGTTTGTGTATATGTATATATGGGGGAGTGTGCCATAATGCTGGAAATGGGACCTTGGAAGGGGAAAGAGAAACCTTAAGGAGGGGAAGGTAACAGAAAATACGTGACATGATAAATGCCCAGAAGACAGGGAGGAAGGGGACCAGAAGGATGTGGGGAGGGGCACAGAAGAGGAAGTAAGAAGAAAAGACTAAAGAACAAAGAATGGATAAAAATGCCAGAACGAAATCCATTACTTTGTACGCTAATTAAAAACAACAAATACAAAGTTTGTTTGTTTGTTTGTTTTTCAAAAGGGATGGTTCCTGCCTCTGAACATCCCCCAGCTGTTTCTGCTAGGAGGACGCACCACAGTTCCCAAGCACTTAAAAGGCGGCGGCACCCCCTGCTGCTCCTCACAGGGCTTCCCTGGGCATCCTTTTCCACAAGGAGCCAGTGTTCACACCCCTTCCTCTGAAAAGACCTTCTCCTGTGAGATACAGGTTTGATCCTCCTTCCCAGGAGTCTGGTTCATAGGGATGTGTCACTTGTGAAATACACATCATCTGTTTGGGGGAAGAGAGGGGGGGTTTTTCTGAAGTCCCTTTAAGCGGTTTTTATCAGTGGCTATTTTGTTCAAAAGCAGGGAGCCAAACGTCATGTTTCAGGAAAACGATGATAAGAACAACAGAAGGAATAGTAATAATCTAAGCCTTGGTGCAGCAAACACAAAACACCAGATATTTTGCTTTACATATGGAATGTAAATTCATTCCTTCTACGACCTTGTAACATATCTTAATACCCCTATCTCACAGACACGGAGACTGAGTCCTGCCACCAGTAAGCCAACATCGCAACAGCCACATGTAATAAAATATCTGATGTAATTCTGTCAGACACTAAACCTTTGCTGCAAGCAACTCCATTAAACTCCTATTGCAGTATCTGTTGAATTAACCTATTTAGCCTTGAGTCAGGCATTATTAAATGTTGCATTATGTTATCAGAAATAGAAATCATTTGCCGAGTTTATAGAGTCACAGAACATTAGAAGTAGAAGAAACTCTTAAGTGTAATCTAATTTCAAGTTTGTTATTACAGAGACAAGAAAATTATTTTGAAGAGGGTTAGGTAATTTCCTCAAGGTCAAGCTGGCTGGCTAATAGCTCAGCCAAGACAAAAGAACCTGGTTCTGTGTCCCGTTCCGGTGCTCCTCACCACCACATGTTGCTGTAGAGGAAGATGAGCATGTCAGGCTGAAGAAACGGTGCTCATCTCACAGAGATGTGAAAAACCCAGATGCCAAGTTTGGGTTCTGCCATTTGATGCCATCTCCTCCTAAATCACATTTTCTCTCGTGATGTCTTTTTTCCTCTCACATAATCCCTGTAGAGGTAATTAATTAAAGAATCCATCCCAAAACTTTTCAAGACAAAAAGCCAGGTAAATCAGTGCCTTGTATTGTTAAGTTTCTAGCCATATGCATTTTTCTCCTGAGTCTATATTTCCAGCCCAGTGGAATATGTTGGATAATATTAAATGGAGCAAACAAATTTTCCACACTTTATATTGCTGAATCTAGTGAAAAGAATAAGCTTGGCCAGAAGCAGAGTTTCTTCTCTTTATATTGCATTCCAGAACCCAGCCCTCTCTCCTCTTCATAGTTTTGCTGTTTCACAGCCCGATACTGTTCAGTTACCTCCTTGTGTCAGCTGCTTTACGTGCTACTGAGACAAAAACACATGACAAAAGCAACTTCATAAAGGAAGTTCTACTTGGCTCACAGTCTGAGGGTACAGTACATTGCAGTAGAGAGGTCATGGAGGCGGGACCTGGAGGTGACTGATCGCTGCCTCATAGTCAGAAAGCAGAGAGAAATAGAAGCGGATGCTCAGCTTGCTTCTCACTTTCTAGTCAATCTAGAACCCCGACCAGTAGAAATGCACCCCCCCCACACACACAGTTAAAGTGGGTCTTCCTATCTCGATTAATCTAATCTAGAAATTACTTCATTGATATATGCCTAGAGGTTTGCTTCTGGAGGACTTTAGTTCTTGTCATATCAGCAATTAATATTAATGATTTACTCTCCTATATGCACTACATTATTCTAGGAACTATGGGAATAAAGGAGGAAGGCTATATGTGACTGTGGTTTCATCTGCCTAGATTATTTTGCCCTCAAGTCTTTAAAAATCTTTTAAATTCTTTATGTGCATGAATGCCTTTCCTGCACATAGGTCTGTGCACCATGTGCCTGCAGTGGCCCCAGAAGCCAGAGGAGAGCAATGGATTCCCTGGAACTGGAGTTGCAGATGGTTGAGGCCCCATGTCACTGGTGGGAAGGAAACTGTTCCCCTGCAGGAGGAGCAAGTTTTTCTAACCACTCAACCATCTCTCCAGCTCTTGCACGTGAGTCGTTACAGGGCCAGCTCTGTCTTATCTGTCAGGTTTCAACTTAGAATCACCCCTCATCGTCATCACTGGGTGATTCTTGGTACCTGCCAACTTCATCTAGCACCAATTTTCTAACCAACCTCTACTATATCAGTTACTTATAGTTTCTTCATAGTGTATATTTCTGTGTGAAACCATTGTTTTCATTTAGTCACTGCTTGCTCATTTTCTCTCCTTTCTAGGACACAAATTCCAAAATGGTAGATTATTTTTTTTTTCTGCATCTTCATCGTATACACAACACCTAGACCTAAATGTCTAAAGAGAGGGGAGCTACTGAAGAAATAAAATGCTAAACCCAGAACCCATTCTTAAGGACTAATCAATCAAGCTGCAAAAGCAAAGTTTACGTATTTGTAGAAACTGAAAATAACCCAGAATACAACTCTAGTAAGTAATCTTGATTGTCAGTTTGAAGTTATTACAAAAAATAAATAAACACTGGGTGTGTCTGTGAGGAGTCATCTAGATTAGGTCAGCCAGGATAGAAAAGCTCACTCTAAATGTGTGTGGTACCATTTCATTGGCTGGGGTAGCAAATATAATAAAGAGAGAGTGAGTTGGGCACCAGCATTGATCCCTCTTCTGCTTCCTGACTATGGACACTGTGTGACTGGCGCTTCCACTACATCTCCCCTACCATGGCAGATCGCATCGTCTGAAACTTGGAGACAAAATAAACCCTTCCTTAAGCTGTCTTTGTCACATACTCAGTCCCATTGTAAGATTAGTAACTAATGTGACAGCAAATCATCTACAAGGCTGTATGAGAGATATGCTGCTTTTCTGTTGCCACATCTAGACACCAGAGTTATCCTATCAACCAAAATAATACCCAGGTTAAAATGTGAAACTCTTTGACAGTTTGTGGTTCCCAGAGGGGAAAAAAGACCACCTCTCTTAAGTATTATTTCAAGTAATCTACATAGTTTTCTTGAGATAGTAGGATGAAGATGGTGTTGCCTAGAGTACAAAACTGAACACCTTTTATCCTTCCTGTTGTGTATTTCTAGTTCCCTTCCATGAATACAGTCCAATGTGGTATACCAGCTGTTTCTGCACACATGTCCAATAGCCAATGGCTTAGTCAGGGCAAACTCTCTGTCCAAGGCTAGCCCTCTAGCTCGCACCAATCCTTTGTAGAAAGGACACCAGGAGAGAAGCCTGGAGGGTAGCAGTGTTGAAAGTTTGCTGCATAGGATGGTGAGAGAACATTCTGCCTGTTGATCTTTGAGAAACTATACACAGTGTGTTCCTGGGACGAACAGCTTTGGTAACATCTGGGAGTGTGCTGGAAATGCTGCATCTGAGGTCCCACCTAGACTTACAGAGTCACTTTCCATTTTAGTGAGATCCTATGCAATGCACGTGCACATTAAATTTTGAGAATCATTGCTGGGGTTGGGGGGCTGCTGGTACTAGAGCTCATGATGTGAAAACAAACAAACAAAAACAAACAAAGTCTGCAACAAACTACCCAAATCCAGAAAATTGGAAGGGAATGGCTGCATCTACCATGCGTCGAACAGTGCTGCACATCCCACCCTGGTGGGCTGATCTTAGAACAATGTTCTGGCTTCAGTGATCTCCTGATCTCACCTTAAACTGTTTCTGTGTTGTGTACGCTTCGGCGACATGCATGAAGCCATTTCCAGTGTATGTCAGTGAGTAAAGGATTCTGTGTGACTCCGTGTGTGCGTGTGTGTGTGTGTGTGCGTGTGTGTGTGTGTGTGTGTGTGTGTGATGTGTCATGTGTGTACAAATATATGTGTGTCTTGGAGCCAGAGGTCAACTTTGGATGTCACTCCTCAAGTGTCACTTTCCTTGTCTTCTGAGGTAGGTTAGGCTAGTTGGCCAACAGCTCTAGAGCTGTCGTTCATCCTCTTCAGCACTGAGATTACAAGCACGTGCCATCACAACTTGCTCTCTCTTTCTTTGGTTTTTCAAGACAGGGTTTCTCAGTGTCATTTTGGTGCTGGTACTGGATCTCGCTCTGTAGACCAGGCTGGCCTCAAACTTACAGAAATCCACCTGGCTCTGCCTCCAAAGGGCTGGGATTAAAGGCATACACCACCACTGTGCAACCCAACTTGATGTTTTTTATTTATTTATTTTTTATATTTTTAATGAGAGTTCTGGGGATTGAACTCTGGTCCTCATGCTTGTTTGAAAGGGCTTTACTAGCTCAACTATTTCCCTAACCCTGTAGGCATTCCTTCTAATGCTGACTTGCTACTCATTGGTTCTGGGCACACACGCAAATTACTGAAGCTCTGCAAGGTGTTCTTCCTACATACTGGGGATGGTGGGGCTTAAGTGACCCATCTGCTAGAAAATTAAATGAGAAAAGCTACATTATCTGCATAGCACATTACCTTCGTAGAACAAGAATTCAAAATAATCACTATTGGGAATATTATTCTTGCTAACTCCCTCCTTTAACCTATAGATCCAGTTTACTCTGGACTCAGGTTGCATCAGAACCTAGGAACCCGAAGCTTCATACTAAATACTCACACATATGTTTAGGAAATCATAGAGCCTCTTCCTCTGCCTATGGCATAGCCATGCTTAGCTCTGGCAGCTCCTTCCTCAAACCTTTGGATGCCACAGAAGAGCATAATTCTTCTGGTCCCTTCTCAGCTTACTATAGGGCTTTACATGTAGCAGACCCTTAGCAAATGTTTGCTGAATGACTAAATGAATCATTTAGAGAAAACAACCATATGCCATAATTGCTTTGCTACTTGAGTGCTAACTTTGTTGTCGCAAATACATAAAGAGCCTTTGGAGCTGGTTTACAACCCAAGGGTCATTAAAAAAAAAAAAAAAAAAAAAAAAAAAAAAAAAAAAAAATTGCAGAAAATTTAATGATGACTTTTCATCGGATTTCTGTCAGTTTGTGTCTCTTTAACTTGGTCACATTTTTAAGGCATGAATTGTAATCTGGGAAGTTAGCCTGAACACCATAACAGGCTAAAATACATGAGCCTAGATCTCAGCTGACCAGTACTAAAGGCTAATTGCTGATGCAGTGGTTGTTTTTGTGACAATTGTAGCAGAGGTCTGTCTACTCTACTGGGAAAGGGACCAGCTAAATCTGTCCAAGACCAAGAGTCCACACAAAAGCAAAACAGAGGAATATGGAAAAGCTGGATTCTGAGTGGTGGAGACTATGATGCCACATAGGTGGATCACTCCCTTCTTTGTCTCTGATCTCACTGCTGATGGCTCAGAACTAGAGATCACAGGATGGAAAAAACTCTCAGAGGAAAATGAAGATAGGTGCCTTGCTCAGCTTCTACCCCGGGGAAAGAAGCAACTGAAGAGACAGCAATGTGCATTGTGGACTAGCAGTCACAGCAGGGAGGAAAGCCTTGCTTATTTTGATTCACCAGCCTAGCTGCCCCAGCTGATATGCAGCAAAAGCATTGGTCAGGAAGGCAATGGCCAAAGGTTGGGTCTCAAGTCACAATGCAAGTGATATTGGAAAAGGGAGGAATGAAAGGCCTTTAAGAACCCGCTCCTGAATGGAGCATTAAAAAATAAAAGAAAGGAAGGAGCTGTGCTTAGTGTGTGAGTGGGAGATTAAGGCTAAGTCTGTGCAAGACTTATTTGAGGAAGGATCACTGTTTCTTGATCACTTTTCTGGGGTTTACAGATCTATAGCTCTTTTTGTTGTTCTCTTTCTTCTAAAGTGAGGGAAGGTAAAAGGCTCATTCTTTAATCAATCTGTGGGAGATAATTGTATACCAGACACTATCTTGGAGATGAGGGCTTAGAAACTAATAAAATGTGCTTATAATGCTTTGTATTTCTTCCAGACTTCTGGCCAATGTTCAGGGTTCTTTTTTCTTATCCTTTTTATATTTTGGGGGGCATTATTTTATGTTTTTCATTCAGAGTTTCACATAATTCAGGCTGGCTTTAAACTTGCTGTGTAGCTGAGGATGACCTTGAACCTCTAATCCTCCCATTTCCACTTCCCATATGCTGAGATTACAGCCATGCCAAAGCTGAGCTATGCATAGAAACATCGTTTTTTGTTTTGGTAGGTTTATTTTATGAGTTTTCACTCAAGAGAACATAAACTTTTCAGAAAATATGTTTAAATCTTTAGAAGAATTTATTATAGAAGAAGTATGGAAAAGAAATATGGAAGTTCTCAGTATAAAACAACAAAATTATTTTATACTCATCGCTAATCAATTTTGGAACAAACAGCCAGACAATTTGTTCTTCTACTTAAAGTTATTTTGAGATTACATACATATTTTCTCTATATATTATTTCCATGTACACGTGTGTGAACATATATATATATATATATTCTTCTGTATATGTACCCATATGTACATATATATAGATATATGTACATATGGATACATATGTATATAGATAGAGAAAAGAGTTAAAGGACATTATACGTATATTTATGTATATGTGTCTTTGGATATATACATTACATAAAGACACACATATATAAACTAGATCCTTTATTTCTTCCACAATTTGTCCATTTATAATGCTGAGGAATAGAAACTCCAGATGTATAAGCAGTTGTGGAATATTGTGGTAATATTGTGTTCCCCAATACATCATTCACCCTAATAAACTTATCTGGGGTCAGAGAACAGAACAGCCACTAGATATGGAGGCCAGAAAATGGTTTAATCCTAGCCTTCTGAAGGCAGAGATCCATCTGGATCTCTGAGTTCAAAGCCACACTGGAAACAGCCAGGCATGATGACACACGCCTTTAATCCCAGGAAGTGATGGCAGAAAGCAGAAAGGTATATAGGGTGTGAGGACCAGGAACTAGAGCTGGTTAAGCTTTTAAGCTTTTGAGCAGCAGTTCAGCTGAGATCCTTTTGGATGAGGACTCAGAAGCTTCCAGCCTGAGGAATCAGGATCAGCTGAGGAACTGGTGAGGTGAGGAAGTTGTGGTTTGTTCTGCTTCTCTGATCTTCCAGCATTCACCCCAATACCTGGCTCTAGGTTTGTTTTTATTAATAAGACCTTTTAAGATTCATGCTACAGAATATTACTTTAACTAGTCAAAGATGTATTACATTGTTTAGGTTGCATTTGTTTAATTATGTAAAGAGTGTCACTGTTTCAACTTGCCTGCCTAAGGCACCTGATTGGTCTAATAAAAAGCTGAATGGCCAATGGCTAGACAGTAGAGGGATAGGTGAGGCTGGCAGACAGAGAGAATAAGTAGGAGGAAGAATCTAGAGAAAGGAGAAGAGAATAAGGGAGAAAGAGAAGGAGACAGCTGGGGCCAGCCAGCCTGGCCACTGCCAGCCAGCAAGACACGGAGGAGTACCTACAGAATGAAAGAAAAGTTAAAAAGCCCCAAGGGCAAACATGTAGATGAAGAGAAACAGGTTAAATTAAGCTATAAGAGCTAGTGGACAAGCATAAGATGAGGCTGAGCATTCACAACTAATAATAAGTCTCCATGTCATGCTTTGGGAGCTGGTTGGTGGCCTAAAAGAAAGCCTGCTACAGACAGTAAACCAGTAGTAATGACTGTCTTCTTGCCTCTGCTGAGTAGAGCACTAGGAAGAAGAGTCAGGGAAAGGATTTGCTTTCCATTTTATACTGTTTTATGCACTTTGAATATTTTAAACAAAGACATTTGAAATTAGAAATAGAAATATGGTTAGTGCTGCCAAGGCCATTGTTGTGAGAGATAATCCTGCATGGAAATGACAACACAGGGGAATGTGAAGAACACTGTAAAGAATCCACAAAGCATGATGGAAGTGGAAAGCAGGCTGCCAAGAACTGTACCTGGAGTCAGAAGGTCTTGGGAAAACGGTATCACTCTAGCTAATTCTTGCTGAGGAGAAGGAAGATCCAAAATGGTGGTCAAGGTTGGGTAGATGGATAGCTACAAGATTCAAGGCTCAGAAGTCTGAAGAGCTTCAGTGCCAATCCAGAGAGAGCCTGGATCCTGGGAAGCTCTTACTCTCTCTTCCAGAAGTCAACCTTGAGGGCTTCAGCCCACCAAGGCTGGTCTAGACTGCTGGCTTCTAGAACTAGAAGGATGTGAATTTATTTTAAGATTTCAAGACTGCAATTTGTTACAGCAGCCACAGGAAACTGATACAGAGGGTGAAGCTGCATTTTTCATGCTGAGACAGCAGGAACGAACAAGCATACGGCTTCAAGCTGAGGAGCAATGCCATTAAATTGCATTTTTAAAAGGTAACAGATGGTGAATTTTAGAATGCAGTGAAATAGAAGGAAACAGAAGCAAAGGAGTTATGGGAGGAAACCATTTAAATGGTGTTCTTATTGATATAATAACTATTCAGATTTATGGGCACGGCGTGATATGTTGACTGATGTATGTTATATAGATGCATGATGTATGTTTAATGTAATAATCAAAGCAAGGTGATTAGTATATCCATCACCTTAAATTTTGATCACTTATTCATGATAAATACACCCAAATGTTCAGTTCTAGCTGTTTAGAATATGATAACATTATAGTTAACTATATTCACCCTACTGTGCAGCATATATCAGGACTTAACTCCTGCTATCTATCACAGCACACTATATACCAGCCTCTCACTCTCTCTCATTTTCCCCTTTACTTTCTCTGATTAGAATCATTGCAATAGCAATTGATATTGTAAACTCAGCCTTGAGAAAATGAGAAAGAGGTGGCACATGTTGAGAAAATGTCTAAGTGGGGAAGAGCTCAGAACTTCATAGTGGTTCAATGCAAGGGATGAGAAGTACCAAGACTCTCCATTTTAAATTTTGTGCCATACATGGCTTCAGAATCTAATGGCTACAGGGAAGCCAAGTGTTGATCCCTGGAGAGTCTGGAGAAGATGAATGTAGAAATCTTGAATACTTGGTGGCAATGAAGTCCTGATTCTGGGAGGAAAGGTAAACTTATGGGGAGGTAGTTAAGGATTCAGATGGATACCATCCAACATTGGTGAAAATGGAAGGAATACTAAAGAAGAAAGGAGGCTATAAAGATGGCTCAGTGGTTAAGAATATTTGTTGCTCTTCCAGAAGACTAGAGTTCAGTGCTTAGCATGCAAATCTGATGGCTCACAACCACCAGTAACTCCAGCTTTAGAGGATCTGATGCCCTCTCTGTCTCTTTGAGCATTGTCACTCCTGTGTCCTCCCAACACACACACACACACACACACACACACACACACACACACACACACGCACACAGGAGAGAGAGAGAGATTAAAATAAATCTTCCCCCAAATGAAAGCTTTGCATCATTATTCTATATGTAAATGATGTATTTAAAGGGGTAAGGGCAAAGTGGATAAAAATAAAGGATAAGGACATAGGAAGAGACTAGGAACATAACAGCAATGGGAATATCATGGGAAGAGATGGTTTTTAAGAAGTGACATGATGATAGAAAAGTCTATAGATAGGATAGAGAGAGTGGTCATAGAATAAATGCTAGTGACACTCTGACTAAAAAGTCCTTGATTTTCTCTTCCTCTAGTGCCGCTAAAAAGTAATTGGAAGAGTGAAATGAAGCCAATGAGAGGAAGCAGAGAAATGACATAAAAACTCCTAAGAAATTTATTGAAAATGTGTTTAAAGTAAACAGTGGTAAAAAAAAAAAAAGGCTCATATTAATGAAAAGATGAGTTTTTGAGGATTCAGCATTAGGAAAGAGAGAATCCAGTGGTTGAAGAGACTGTTAAGATTCAAATGGACATAAGCAAGAGGTAAGGTAAACCAAGGCAGTTAAGAGCCAAAGCGTAGTCGGAGAGGTTGGTCTGAAGGGGGAGAACTTATTTTCTGGCTTCAAGGGCAAAGGATGATGAAAGGAGACACAAGTTATCTTTAGAGATTTATATACAGGGACAAAGGCTACTGGAAAACTCTATTTATAATTGTGTTCTTTTTGTGAAAAAAGGAGAAAGAAAAAGAAAGTGATCAAGTCTCATTTTAGATATAAGAAATGGAAGTATTTTTCCCCCACAGGTTTTCAAAGGATTTGTGCAGAGATATTTATTCCAAAATGTTATCATGAGAAGTAAAAACTACTGTATGGAAAGCTGCCCTCTAGAGATCTGGCCTAAAACATGCATCTCTAAGTTTTCATCATTCCTATGTATCTAATGCTGCATGCCTACAATGATAGCCACATAAAAGCCCATACCAGAAGGACTTTTACACCAGTTACCACCACCACTATCACCACTGGCAACAACTGCAAGAAACAGGAGCAGTAGTAACAGGAATGGCCACAAATGATAGTGTTTTAGAGTAAAGGGAGATCAATGCCCATATTTAAAATTAAGAAACCAGATTAACAACAAAACAGATAAATCCAGAAGTCTCAAGAATGAGGGCTGCAGGGTGAACATGGGCAGTAGTCACTTGTGACTTCTTACAAGTCAGGCATAGCTGGAGTAAACTAAAATAATCAAATATTTTTTTCATGTAAATAGCAAGCAGGAAGTTGCATATATAATATTTCTGAGAACTCAAGTCAACAGTTGGATTGTGGTGAAGCTGGGTCCTGAGTGGCAAGAGAGGCTTCCCTATCAAGGGAAATGGGGTGCAAGGCCAAAGCTTTGAACAATTTCTCTATGGGGCTCAGTGTTTCTCTTTGAGGACAGTATAGTGCCAGGAGAGAAGCATCATGTAGAGTCATGAACTTGGAGAAAGGTCAGATGTTCATCTCCCAGAAGTCCCAGGTCTTGGCAATCACTGAGCCCCTTGCAAGCAGGAAGAGCAGAGGATTCAGCCTTGTGATTCAGTCCCTGAGCTCTGAAAAAGAGACTTCAGGGAACTTTGCCAGCTGGAACTGATCTTATCTACATTCACTTAGATTACACTGTTCCCTTGGCAAAATGGATTCAGAATATTGTTCAGATTCCAAAGTTTGAGAAGCCTGAGGTTGTCTTTATGACTTTGGAGAACTCTGGCTTAGGGGAATATTCCTACAGCCACTGGGGCCCAGGAATTAATCTCTTGGTCCTGGGAAAAAGAAGCCAGCCAGAAGAGAAGCCATTCTACTTCTGAATCCCATTGAACAAGGCAAGTGTGAGTTTATATGGAGCTCACAGAAACAAGAAGAGTCAGGCCACAGACTTAATTACCCCTTTGGTAATACTGTTGATAGAAGAGGGGCTCTAGTCTCAAAGGAAGTTTTGATTCATGACTGATAAGATGTCCCATTTCTTGAATTTTGTTGTGTCAATTCAAGACTTCCTGTTAGCAGCTCACACATCCACAACTAGCTCTCATTAGAATACCATGCAGATCAGCTCAGGAGGAAGTCCAAGATTGGCAATGCTAAATCAGGCTTGATATGATTATAACTACTTAGGACTGCACCACTACTATACAACGAAGTGACTTCAGAAGGTTTTTAAAGTTTTCAGGATAGTGTACTTGGTCAGCCACTTTCTGTTCAGATAGTGGGGACAAAGACTTATTTTTAAGCCTGTCACCCAACACTTAAGATAGTTTTTCAAAACACAAATCAATCAGGAAAATAGAAAATAAACCTAAATATAATTAGTACAAGATGGAATGAGAAGGGACTTAGTATGTTATCCTCTCATTCCTGTGAGGGATTAAGAGGCAGTATGTTGGTGTTGCTGTGGGTAAATGGACTAGAACATTCTCCTTTCCTCCTGTTTTGTAGCAGCAGAATGGATGGTGGCTGTCAACCTTTAGTGGACTCTCTATAGTAACTAATACAATGAACATATAGTTGTGATCCCATCCTGCATCGTCTAATACCCAGATTTGATTTTAGCAACCTCACCTTAGAAAATTTATATATAAGCACACAGAATTAGGGGAAATCTGAATTAATCCTTTTCCTATGGAGCCTTTGTGTTTGGCCATATACATTGCTGGTGGGCAGATAGTACTTGCCACGGAGCAAGCCACTCACCTTTACTGATGTCTTCATATTCCAGCCAGAGCCGCCGCTGGACTTGTTTGTTTGGGTACCATATAGAACAGGATTCCTCAAAGCCGTAGATAGCTTCCTGGATGTAATGGTTACCAAACTGATCCAACAAGGCCACAAAATCTGCCCGAGATGTAGCCCCGTCCAAGGAGTGGAGAGCGTTGCTGAAGGCTATAGAGGATGTCACCCAAGAGTAAGTAAGGATGGGAACTCACCAGTTAGATACACAGATTCCTAGGCAACCTAGTCCCAAATGTGACTGTGTGACCTGATGTGATGTTTGAGAACCAGCTAGGAATATCGTGCAATTCTGTTTAACTGAAGTAAATGTTCCTGTTCCTAAATAGGTATCTTTTCAAGGATGTTGTTTATTTTCTTAATTTTACTCAAGTTAAGCAGAGGAGTACAAATCCTCACTCCTGCAACCATTAGGTAAATGGTTTTGTGTCCCATAAAACTGCAGTTCATGACATTATATCAATTTAGTCAGTTTAATTAATAGCATTTTAAAAATAGAAAGAGAATAGCATAGTCTAAAATAGAAACATAAATACCAGCAAGGGACATTCCACACCATAAAATAAAGTATTATTTTATAGTGTGTGTGTTGTGTGAATGTGGGTATGTATGAAGCACAGGGTCATAGAATAAAAAGAATTCTGTGGGTAGAGACTGTGATGGCTAATACTGATTGTCAACTTGATAGCATCTAGAGTCATCTAGGTAATGAACTTCTGAGCATGTCTGTGAAGAAGTTTCTAGATTAGGTTAGTTGAGGTACGTCCTGGTTGGTTTCTGTCAACTTGACACAAACCTAGATATACTGAAGAAGAAAGAATATTAATAGAACAAATGTCTCCATAAGATGTGGCTAGAGGCAAGTCTATTGGGCATTTTCTTGATTAATGATTGATTTGGAATTACCTATCCCACTGTGGGTAGTGCCAAGTCTAGCAGGTGGGCTTGAGTTTTATGAGAAAGCAGTATGAGAAAGCCATCAAGGAGCAAGCTAGTAAGTAGCATTCCTCTATGGCTTCAGCTTCCGTTCCTCCCTGGAGTTCCTGCTTCAACTTCCTTCAGTGATGGACTGTTAATGAGGAAGTATAATATAAAATAAAATAAACTCTTTCCTCCTGGAGTTGCTTTTAGTCATGGTGTTTTATCACAGCAATAGAAAAATAAACTGAAACAAGGTGGGAAGACACATCCTAATTCTGGGTGGTACCATTCCATGGGCTGGAGTGCTGGACAGAATACACAAAGAAAGCAAGTTGAACACCAGCATTCATCTCTCTCTGCTTCCTAATCCTGCCACCATGCTTTCTCTAACATGGCAGTGAGCCAAAATAAATACTTCCTTCCTTAAGTGTCAGATACTCTTTCCTAACTCTAAGGAAACTAAGGAATACAAGAACCAAAACTATTTACAGAAGATTTTAACTAAGAAATGGGTAATGAAAAGATAATGGAAGAAAAGGTGTAAGAAATGTCATGGAAACAATGCTTGTGTTTTATTTTAGAAAAACCAAAGGTAAAGGAACAGGGAAATGATGAGTGGAAGGACCCTGTATGTCTCCTCACTCTTTGTCTGAGCCAAATCTCTTCATGGTTTCTGTTGTTCTTTAAGACTCGAGGGAGAAAATGGTCTGTAGTAAACTTTCAGACTCTAATACTTTATCTGGCCAGCTCTATTCAGCCCTCCTTCCTAAACATCTGTGTCCCATAGGGGCAAGGTGGAGTCTAACCCAGCCATGAGATGTTAAGTACCAAGGTCATCACTAGGGAAAACTTCATGTCACTTTGAGGGGCCTCTGGCAGCAGAAACCCATGTAATGCTCAACATCTGTATTAGGTACAAACTGAGTATGTGGGCTGAGTAGTTTCTGTTGCCATGGTTTTTGAGCGTGAAGAGTGACTTCACTTTCTACATAATCTGCATTTGAGGTTTCCTTTAGTACAACCCTCATTCCAAACCCTTCTTCCCAAGAAATCCATAAAATAAAAAAGTCAAAGTTTTGAGATCTGTAGTACCCTGTTGAAATGTTCTAACTGGTTTGTTGTAATGTTGTCTGCAATAAGAACATTCTAGATTTCTAATATTTTCCAATTCATGAAGCAGTATATTTTTTTGTTTTTAGTATAGGCTTTATTTTTCATCATAATTCTTATGGCCAATTATCTTCCTTCTTTGATCCTGAGACTCCACTTCCTGTTTGCTGACTCTAAGACCCTAAATGAACTTACAAGTCACCACTCCTTAAATTATTAAAATATAAATGTATTTCTACATATCTTTGCATTCCATATAACATACATTATTACATATAGTTAAAGACATATTTCCCTGTTGCTCTCTATTTCATTTGCTGTTTAGGAAATATGTTGTTTCTTTTTTCCCCCCTTCTTCTCTCCTTCTAGCTCCCTTTTCTTCAGGTCATCACACAAAATCTTTTAATCATGTTTTTGTTCTTTCACATGTTTATTCTGACAATTTATTAAAAGCCTACTTAAAAAAATACTCTGATCACACTGGATAATCCCAGGGGAAGAATAATATTTTCACTGATCCCAGCCTTGCCTCTTCTAGAGTATAAGGTACCCCTTACAATTCATTCTACGCTTAGAAAAGAATCTCATCCTATCCATTTGCCCTGAAGAGTGAAGCTGAGTGCCTTGGCTACATGTCTCATGCAGTGGCTGTGTGCTACACTGCTTCTGCAATACTGAGCTGAATGATCCCTTTGGAAAAGAATTCCCAGGCCTAGGGAAAGACAGAGGTGGGGGCTTGCGGTAGTGGATGCTTACCTTGAGAGACAGCTGCTTGGTTGAGTTTGATGTGGAACATCACAGACCGAACCTTCCAGTGCTGCAGCACGGGGTATCCAGACACTTCACTGAAGTTCACCATCCCTGGGGACAGAGGAGACGAAAGGTCAGCTTGTGAGGCTGACTCACAAGTCCCAAGTTGAAAAGCATGACCCAGTTCAATTAAGGTAAGGATGGATGTATTGGTGAGGAATTAGGAAGTGCTCTTTGATGAAGAGACTCTGTAGAAGTATAGTCTTAACAACCATGTCTATTGAACTCTTGCTCTCTGCCTGGCATTTTGCTAAGCACTTTGCATATGTTAAGCCATTTGATCCATGTGCTATAGGTGTTATCATCTGCACCTGCCAAGTGAAGACTTGGAGACCCCCGAGTGTTTCTACAAAGTCCCCAAGAGACTAGGTAAGATAGGGTGGGGTTCCAGATGTGCCTGAACCCAGAACCAGGCTCCTTACTCATGCTATTGTAATATTCAGACAATAAATTCATATTCAACTCTAGTTCATTCAGTCTCTAATATTTGCAGTAATTGACTCAGCTCACGTATCTGTAACATTGATTTTTCTGTCTCATTTAACTGATTTATATTTGGTATTTACACTTTAATTATTCTGAGGCTGATAATGCTTATTTCTCCTTTACCAGAAGGGACACTGTCAGGGTAACTAAGTTATTAAAAGGTAGTGACAGCCAAATATTGAGTGTCACCTATGTGCCAGGCAATAGGATATGCATTTAAAGTGCCCCTTTACCTATGAGAAAATCCAGGTTGTGAGAAGCTAAGTCTGTTGCCCAAGGTTCTCTCAATATATGCCTCCTTTGGACATTTACACAGTATCAATGGCCTGCTCTTCCTTAAGAGCTGAAAGAGCTCCCCTATTTGAATTCCAGCCAATTCTATAAATATTTAATGCTTTTCTAAACATAGAATAAAGTGTAAGGTGTATCTTATACTCTAGAAGAGGTAAGGCTGAGATCAATGAAAATATCAATTTTTCCCTGGGGTTATCCAGTGTGATCAGAGTATTTTTTTAAAGTAGGCTTTTAATAAACTGTCATTTATTAAATATATAAATAATTAGTCCATAGGAAATAAAATAAAGATTTCCCAAGTCTGTTAAAAAACACAACTTTAGCTTCATTTCTGTGCCAAGAGTCTATCTGTCTGTCTATCTATCATCTATCTATCTATCTATCTATCTATCCATCTATCTATCTATCCATCCATCCATCCATCCATCCATCCATCCATCCATCCATCTATCTATCCATCTATCTATCTATCTATGTGTGTATATGCCACAGAAATGTATATGTGCACTTACTCATGTGCATATATGTACATATACACAAGTACACACAGGAAGTGTATGTATATTGTACAGGATGTATAGACTATGTGTGCACAAATATGGCAGTGAAACAGACGTCGTACACCATCAATTCTTCAGCCCTTTTGGCTTTTGCTTCTTCCATCTAAATCAACTAACTTAATACCTAAACTGAATGATGAGTGGGCAGGATTAATTATCTACTTGTCATCTCTGATCAAATTAGGTGAGTAATTACCAAACTTACATTTCCGTGTGAATCATATGGGAATAATTATTGGGAAGGTAAAAATAAGAAAGGTCAAGAAAAGCGGCAAAAGTGAAGCAATTGCTTAAATTTTATCTCAGGTAATCAAAGAGAAGTTTCATGAAATGAAGGAAAGGTTTTTGGTGTTTTCATTCAAATGTTCATCTTTCAAGGTATGAGGCTTTGTGATGACAGTCACATGACTGCATACTTTGGCTTTTCACCTTTATGTTGACTTCAGAGGCACACAAACGAAATTCAGACTGCACAAATGTAAGACTTAATTATCTTAAAGAAACTATTCACTAGCACAGAAAACCTGTGTGCAGTGCAGAGCCATGCCAATACAGTGTCACATCCACTCTGTTGCTATCTGAAAATGTCTATTTATAAAACACACCAAGTCTAAGTAATAAAAATCGTCAACACATGGGGTGGATCCCTTTAATTGAACGGTGTCTTAGCAGGACAAAAAGTAGACAAGAAACCAGGAGACCTGGGCTCCAAGGCTAGGGTTGCTACAGCTGGAAGTTTCAGAATGAAAAGTACTTTAACATCTGTCACTTTTCCTTCTCACAACCCAAGTATGTTCTTGCTGGCTACCTAGCTTTGGGACATTGTGGTTCCTGGATGTTTAATCTGCAAAACCAGAGGCTTGGCTGAAATATCTTTTGGTTTCCTTTTCACTTCTGTGACTTCAAATAGGTGTACATATGACTTCAGGCAAGCAATGCCGGGTTTCTGTTTTCATACCTGAAAAGTGGGGCTGAAGGCATTTATCCCAGTTACTACACAGACAGGGGGTGAAAGCCAAAGAAAATTAGAAGCATAAAACCCTTTGGGGAGAAAACAAAGCAACATGTGTATGCATGTCCCTATGACATTATCACCTTCTCTCTCTCTCTCTCTCTCTCTCTCTCTCTCTCTCTCTCTCTCTCTCTCATCACCCATACATGTGCAAACTTGACATTTATTAACTGATACATTGCTGTGACTCTGTAGACTTAATTCCAGAACAACATGGAGAACGTAAGAGTAAGTAACAGGTATGCATGTTTGGAGATAAGCATGATGCTATCTCACCTCTACCCAGGATGAATTATCTAGACTTGGGTATTTAATAATCAAACACACTTCCAAGTGGCTATGCTTGGACTCCATGGCAGGCCAAAAAGTGGTTATGTAACTGTTAGTGCTTGGAAAGTGTCTGCCTGTACCTACTTACAGATAATTCTTCCCTTAGTTACAAAGGAAGGATAAAGTACATAATTTCTAGCTGAGTCATGTTTCTTTCTCAGCATGTCCTTGACAGGCACTCAGGTTTATTTTGTTATCATTTTAGAACACATTTACAACCAAATGAATTTTTCCCAAACAAAATGTCTCTGGCTATGTTTCTTTGAGAATAGATATTGTTTTTTTATTTTATATTTTTAGCCCATGCTTGAGAACATAGTTCATGAACATGCCTGAGTATAATCTGAAAAGAGAAGGGGAGGAGAGAGAAGGGACTAGAAGAAAAAGATGAAGGGAGGGGAGGGGAAATGAAAGCATGTACAAATGGACAGAAGACAGAACAATCCAGAAGCAGAATTCTACCCCAAATCTATACCAACTGCTTGGAAAACTATCCCATCCCATTGTCTCTACTAACCCATCCAAGAAGCCAACCTAAAACCCAAAAGTCAGTGCGTGGAAAGCCAGACCCTCCCTAGCATACTGCCCAAGAAGCCTAAGAACTGTCCCCATAACAATTTCATCCAAACACCTGGGATCTTATTCATGACTGAGTGTCTAATACATACCCCTAGCCAATGGTAGAGGTTCCAGTTAGCTTACCTACAGTATCCCCATGTCAAGAGCTGGCAGTCATACCTGTAACCTTCTCCTTTCTCATGAAGATTTTCCACTTTTCTCTCTACCTTTGAGACTGTGCCAGACCACAAATGACAGCTGTTGTGTTCCTTTCTATCATCAGCCCAGAATAAATGGCTATTACCTGTTTGTATCTGGCTGGCCTTCCTCTATTTCCATGCAACCCGTAACAGTGGGAGAACCGAGAAGCTCGGAGTTTAACTGTTATTCTGAAGAAACCAATGAAGACTTATAAATCAGTATTTCCAGAGTGTTATTTAATAATTCTGCCAGATGGTCGGTGTGCAAAGGATTCTCTAGTTAAATAGGGTTGGGAATTGCTGGGTTAAATAAAGTAAAAGCGATTCCTTGCCTGCAGGCTTTCTAATACTAAGGTGATGTGAGTTACTGAGAGAAGGATTCTACATGCAGTTCTCCTGAACATATTTGAGGTCAGAACCTGTTTATGAATAGAACTTTGATTTTCCGTGAAAAAAACAAAGCACAAAACATGCTTAGAAGTGCTGAGACAGAAGATTCTGAAGATCACTTTAGCTCTAAAACCCTCCAAGCTTATAGGTTTGTGAGGATTATGGCCCATAACAACACAGTGTGACAGTAGGCCAGAGTCACTGTGTCACTGCATGGAAAGTGATCATGAAAGTGTTACCAGAACTGGCCAGAGAATATGGAAGGGATTTGGTCAGTCATGTCTTTTTCAATCCTTCTAGTTATTTTGTGTTAAAAACATGAGAGTTTACTCTTTGTTTATATCTTAGAGAGACATGCCCTTGGACTAACAAGCTCTGCTTAACCAAAACAGGTTAAAAGCAGATAGAAAAGCCACCAGGTCAGGAAGCATTCACGTTGACTGGGAGCCATGCACATCAGAAGGGACTCAGCTTGTCATTTTTAACATTAAGTCCCATAAAGAGAAGTCCAGGAACACTGGGGTAAATATAATTCTGTTGTGGTTAAGAATGTAATTTGAAGCATTTCCTTATCTCAAAGATGTGAATTCAAGTATAGGTGCTTCTGACATCTCAGTTCTATCCCACTTACTCCTTCTGAAAAGCTGCTGGCATCATCCTAGGCTGCACTAGGCATCCTCTTAGCCTGGTAATTGCAGGACAATATTCCTTTCCAATATGTACCATAAATGCGGTGTGTGTGGGGGGGGGAACTAGTGGGTGTTTAAACAAGCAGATCATTAGAAGCACGGAACTTGCCTTGTTTGTAGGTGCCAGCTCCCAAGCCTCCTTTATAAGTACACACACACACACACACACACACACACACACACACACAGACAGAGAGAGAGAAAGAGAGAGACAGAGACAGAGACAGAGACAGAGGGAGACAGAGACAGACAGAGAAAGAGAGTGGAGTGTTTCTCAGTAAACAAAATGGAAGTGATGCTAGAGACCTATGTTTTTAGGAAGCACTTCTGAGTCTACATGTTAATTGTGTGTGTGCGTGTGTGTGTAGTCAGTTTTCCTCAGAAAACCTATTTTTGATCTTGAAGAGATTCCTGGAAGGCCTAGAATGTATCTATTTTTTTATTATTACTTTATGCTGCTTCTTTCCATGCTACAGAAAAGACACAAAGGAGGCATGGGCACCTTTTTTAATATTGAGACATGATATTGTTGAGAAACAACGTCATCATCCACAAAACTCATGCTCAAGAAATGGAGTACCAAAAAGAAAGAAAGAAAGCAACAAATCACCAAAATATCTCATTGGGTTAGAAGTAAGTTTACCATTTTGTGCTAGGCTACACTTCCCACCACATGCATTTGCAGGCTGTACATGCTGAACAGTACTTCTCATTGGTCCATTTATTTAGTTAACAAACACACATGCCACGATGTGTTAGGAATCACTTCCATTAGTGTTAGTCTCTCATATCAATTCTATGGGGAAGACGGTGTTATAATACACATTTTTAAAGGCAAAAGACACAGCAGTACAGAGAAGTTAAATGACTTGTCCTGAACTTAGACGAGTAAGGAGCAGATCCCAGCTGCCAGGCTCTGGAGCCCACGCTAATAATTACTATGCTTCATTGCCTCAGGAAGAACCACTTCTAATCCCTGGTATCTGTTGAAGGCTTATGCTTAGCCATTCATTAAAAAATGGAGGAAAGGAGGCAGAAAGTATAGAATAAGGAAGACAGAATGAATAAGGTAGAAGAATAATGAAGAAACAAGCATAACCAATGAAATTGAGCTCAAGCATATTGTTCTAGCAAACGATGCCAAATCCCAAGTTACCGATTTCTAGAGCTCATGGGGCACCTCAAGCTCCTTCTTAGCTCAAAGAGGATCTACCTAGAAGCCAAGGCCAGAAAGAAACAGCCCACCCTATGGGCCCTGCCTCCACTAATGAAGTCACATCTCTGTCCCATAGAGACCAAGAGAAGGAACTGTGGGATTGGGGAACAGGGGGACAGGATTTAATGTCCCCTTCACATCATGAGGGATCAAGAGGCCTTCACACAATAGAGCTAGGTTCAAATACAGGGTCACTGGCTAACAAAACTCTGTCAGTCTCTCTCTGTCTTATCTCACTGCTCCAGAAGTTCTCTGCAGGGTCCACACTATCAATGCATGTTCAGGGGATAGATGTACTCCATTTTCTCTCTGCCTCCATGACCTACATACCTCAAACCCAACCAAAACCTCTGAATGTATATGCATCCACTGTGGCATTTTCCCCCACCTCCTTGAAGAATTTCTATAAAATTTAGCAAGAAAAATAAATTATCACAGCCATTTTGTAGCAATTATATGAGAATATTGACAATTTTACTGATAATTAATCCTAATAATATTTGATTTTTATAACAGATCGTTTATCATATTTGAATGAAATGACTGACTTGGGAACAAAAATGAGCATGGTCAAGCGACTGCCATGATTTTAAGAAATTTTGGATATCTGCCTGGGTTTGGCTGTATAAAGGTGAAGGCATTCTTACCAGTCAGAAAGTCAGGGTCAGGGGTAGGCTCTGAGATTTCCTCTAGACACTGATTCTCCAGTGGGACAGTGGCAACCACAAGACCATCCGGCAGTTGCTGGTCTAAACCACGAACAAAGTTGTTTTGTCTAGAAACAAAGCAGACCTTCATTTTCTGCCTGTCCACGGTACTCCTCAGCATGCAGCCCATATTTCAACACACAGTGTAAAACGTCTTTCTGGTCCAAAAGTCGTGCCTCACCTTGAGACACATTTGGTGCACATGACATGAGTTAGTCATGTGAATAAGGGAGGTAAAGGGGGCATAGAGATGAGAGGTGAGTCAGCTGAAAAAGTCTATGAGCAGAGTAGAGAATGCTTCCCTCCACCCCAGGTGACCCCTCTGACTCCCTCTCTACAAGATGCCAATGCTCTCAGTTATATTTGTAAAATACAGAGAATACTCTGGCTATCACAAGACCAATTATGATACCATACTTACCACCCTGGAAAACCAATTCCATGTTGAAAATGGAAAATACTTGCAAAGTTTCTTGTCCATGACAGAAACAGGAGCTGAATACAAGAACTACCTTAAAAATTTGCCTCCAATTTGTTCCTACAAGCATAGATTAGATTGCTATCTAGTTGTGTTTTATGTTAGAATACTGTTATCTCCACTGTCATAATCCTTATCATCATCTCATGGAAAGCATATTCCCATGGCTTCTAAGTAAATTCAAATAGCCCAAGGAAGAACAGGTATGAGGGTCAAATGGGGAATCTCTTGCAGAGTTTCTTAATAAATGGTTCAAAATGTTTTGTCCACAGAGGTGCTTTTTAATCTTCAAAATAATTAAATGTCCCAAATATTTGGCCATGATCATAAATGTCAATATTTACATGTTAGAAATTAAATGAGGAAATTTAAAAATTACTATTAAATTACCAATAAACACATTCAATATCAACCTGTATTATGGGAAAAAGGGCAATGGCATTATTTTATATATTTTAATATCTGATTTAATAGAAGACAATTGGATTCTCACAACTGAATCCAACTTATTACAACATGTTATTTTACTTGAAATATATGAAAGAAATTTAGCTTTCGAATATGTAGAACCTAAGTACTCCCCAAAGAGGTCTAGTGATGTCCAAGAATCCTTTGAGCACACTCTGAGGGCTGCTGTTCTAGACTCACTCACAAGCGAGGTCTTAAGATTTGGAGGTAAAATGGAACTTGAACATTTTGGTGTGGCTTCAATGTGAAATCTTGAAGGGAAGATTTTGTTTAAGGTTTTACCATACACCCAGCATGCTTCTTAGATTCTTGAATGAAGAGTGTAGATTTGAACAGGATTATGGGCAAGAACACAATCTGTCCCTGTAGGTATATCACATTCACCCTGATCTAAGATATACAACATCATGCTGAGAATAAGGCTCTTCAGAGTGGAAGGTACACAACACCCCTGAAAAGTCAGCTCTATGCATATGAAGTTCACCTGAATGTTCCTTTTAGCACCTGTCCAGCAGCTACTTCTTTGGACTGGTTGTTGTAACCAAAGAACATTTCCCCAAAGAGAGTCTGGTTCATAGGGACCTCTCTGCTTTCTGCACAGTCACCTCCCTCTGGGCAGGTCTCTGTGACAAGTTGACAAGACCGTCCATCCACCCCAAGCTTGTAGTCTTCGATACACCTAACAGGATAGAGAACTCAAGAAGTTATTCGTCGATGAGTCATCAGGGCAAATCAACACAATAAATTGGGATCAATGCTTGTGGAGAAATGTTGGATGATCTCAAACTAGGAATAAACCTTTTGATTTAGGTCTCTTAAAACGCAGCTTCATACATCTATAAAGTAAGGCACTTTTCATCATGGCCACATCAAATGTTTATGTTTCCTTAGATGGTAAGCCTTTTCGGACTCCACCTGTTCTAGCTCTCTGATTTCTAAAGTTGAGGATTAGAGGAGATCAGCTTATAAGTGAGTTAACATACTCAAATGTAAGGTATGCCAGCATTTTTCTCAAGAATATTCTGTGGAGCCTCTGCATTTGTTTGCAGGGTAATCAGGCAGCAAAAGAGTAACAGTGTGCTCAAGAAATTAATAACTCTCAAATCTGGTCCTGTGGTAAGTCAACTAAGAAATGAGGAAGATCTGTGATCTTCTAGCTGCGCTCTGTTTGAGGACATACAAACAAACCAGCAGCTCATACAAACTCCCCTCCACTCAGCGCTGACATCCAGAACTAAATAGATGCCAGGGCACAGTGTGAGTCCTGTGTGCTCCGTAAACCAACAATTGCCTCCTCACTGCTTTCCGCGTTGCGCTGCTCTAATGGGAAAGTAATACTAATTTGATAACCATGGGTCAGTGACTCATAAGTCATCAATTGGACTTTATTTGTAGTTATTTTATGAGTAATATACACTTGTTAACTCAAGTAAGACTTAATTCTTTAATAAGGCTGCCATTGTTTTTTTAAAAAAATAAAGATTTCTTCCCCTCCTTAGAAATAGAACAAATTTAAAATTTTAAGATGATTAGATACTGAACACATCAATGATCACTATCTGTAGTAACTGTAATAGGTTAAAAGCTTCAGTCCTTTATAGAGGCCCAAAGGATCATAGTTTTTAAAAGTAGACATAATACTGTAACAACATTAATGCTGTCCTTAACTGTAACTCTGGGCCAGCTGCTTCAACTCTTGTGAGGTTTCAATTCCCAAACTGCAGGAAGGGTGGGAGGAGTAGCTGTTGCACTAGAGTGTTGAGGAAATTAATTTATATATTCAACATATAAAATGTACACCATGCTGAAAGTACAGCTAGTGCTGGCTAAACGCTGCTATTATTATTAGCAGAGGTGCAAATGAGGACCATGGGCAAACAACCTGAACTGCTAATTCTCCCCATTTCCCATTTATATGGTTGTGTGAACAGGCGTGAATAGAGCATTTTAATTATAAGTGCATGCTGTTTGCTCTGTGTATAAGAACCTCAAATCAGGACATATCTGAAAGACTATATATAGTGCCTTGGAAAAGACTAATCAACATGTGCCTATTTCCAACTGAAACCCGAAAGAAAGTCCAGTGAGAAATCATGGCTTTTGTTCAGGGAACTGGCATGATTCAAGGCCCACAGAGAACTGACTCCATGACTCAGAGGAGGTCTGGGACAAGACCTTGAAATGGCTCCTTCCTCTAGCCATATAAACTAGAGTTTGGATGATAGGGGGTTAAAGCTGACTGGTTCCATTTCAGTCCACTTGACACCTGCCTGTCTCTTCCATATGGCTCCATTTCTCATTCTTCTGTCCAAGTATTGCACAGCAAACTTTTTGAGAGGGGAGACCAGGCTGGTCACCCTGCTGTTCCTGTTGTATCTACCACCTAACAAGGTTCTCTGCACAAGCAGGTGATGAAATGTACATACAGTAAATAAAAAGGAATGTAACTTTGGCTGAATCTGCTTCCATTAATTGAAGTGGGTCAACCTTAATGGTCACATTACAGAGAACATTAAAATTTAGAGCAAGCTTCTATTTATGGAATGGGATTTTACAAGAAACTAAATATGAAAATTGCTCAATTGCAAAGAAATGAGATAAAATACAATAAACTAACAGTAGAAGTGCACTGGAAATCTTTTCATGGTTACTCAGCAGGCACCGGCTTTTAGCAAGCCCCTAACATAGTTTTATGACTTTAAACATTGATTTCCATTGCAAGCTTATTAGATGGTGAGATTCTTGAAGACACAAACCTAAATGCTACTTTCTTCAGCAGCCCAGTGGTCAGTGTGGTGTGTGTGCACCCCAACTGACTTGCAGTAACAGAGTGGGGTGGGAAAGTGGGGGACAGAAGCAGGGAGGGTGGGAAGAGAGCAAAGGATAGATAAGCAATCTATGGGCATAGCAGAATTGGCTAAATCTTTATTTACTTGATAAATATAGCATGAAAATGGCTTTAAATATAATTTCACTCAGCGATACAAATTTAAATTTTGAGAAAACTGCAGAGCTTTTAAAAAAGTCAGAAGGGCCTGAATTCTGCTCCTAATTTTCTCATTTACTAACTTTCCAGTCTTGAGGGAGATCGTTCATTTCCCTGGACATTCCTTTTCTCACCTGTGAAATGGGGTGGCATTGCCCACCCTGTTCGCTCACATGGATGGGGGAGAGAGCTGATCACAGGAAGAGCATTAGACTGGGGGTAACTAATAACTTTGCGGAAGGAGGGCAGGCTGGGCAAACTACAGGGACTCTGGGAGCAGAATTTGAAGTTTGCACTTTTTTAAAACCACTTCTCCTTCCCTCCTTTGATACTCTGGTAGTTTCACATAGTCTATCTCAAGTTTTGGACCATGGGAATAGTTTCTGTCCCCAAACACATCATTAACATAGCTCCTCCAAGGCAACACTTGGAACACCCTGCCTTAATTGGGCAATGATTTATGTAAACCATGCCGTTAATTTTTTCCTTTCAGGTAAGCCCGAGGCTGCATTACTATAGCCTCCAGATTAGACTTGCCATAAGGTTCCTCTATGTTAGATTATCAATGTGCTCATCCTGTTCTACCAGCTCTCTCCTTAGAGCCTAGGGAATGACCAATCCATTAACAAGGACCTACTAGGGTTTCAGCACTCAAAGTCCCTTGGCCCAGCAACCTCATGCCTGCTCACTCACCCGCAAAACATGAGGATATTGTACAAGGTGGGGTCATCTGGAAAAGGCGCCATCTGCTGGAGGCACAGCTGTTCGCAGCCGCCGTTGAAACCATCTGAGCAGTCCACTCCAATGTGGCGGTCATAGCAGCCTGAGCTGTCCTTCATAGGGCTGAGTCCTGAAGGGCACTGGCACAACCAGAAAGCATCCACACCAGTGGGTAAAAAGAAGACCAAAGTGCAGCCCTGACACACTCCATGTGAAACTATTACCCCTGGCAAATAATCCATGGATTTCCTTTTGCCTTTTTGCAACCTTTTAAAAGCAAAGAACCTTCTTTTTTTTTTTTTTTTTTGACATCTTTCTGCTTCTCTCTGGGAACAACTCACACACATTTGCATTAAGCCTCTGGCTCTGAGCAGGCTGGCATGGAGCTATATGGCAAGACAGAGCAAAAGAAGAATGCTGCTTCCTAATTGGACCTCAGGCTGGCAGAAGAGGGGAAGTGATGGGCCAGAAATAAAATGTATTAAGCAGGGATTCCTGGGGACTAGGCAGAGCCATGGTGCTGTTTGAACTCCACATTAAAAGGGCACGTTATCAATGCTGGTACCTGTTGGCAGCATTGGAGAAATGGAGTGAGCCAGGTCTGCCAGTCTGAGGGTGGAAAGAGACTTCTCCTGTAGCCTTGGAGAGGAGTGTGATGCCCCTCACAGTGGGAAATCCTGGGCTCAACAACTTGCTGTCTCAAAGACACAGCCAACAGCACCTACTACATGAACACCCATGGGTGCTCTGCTTTGGTTTGGCCAGCTAGTTTAATGTGAAACATTCATTCTTCTGCCCCAATTGTCCTCAGTCAACTTCCCAAGGGTAATGGCAAAGGAGGAAATCATTGCACCCGCGGATCTCGGGAAAGATCATGGAGCAAGGGGAGCCCCAGCAATGCTTTCACAGACCCCAGCAAGTAGCCTACCTCATTGTCTAATCCATCTGTGGTTGTTTGAAAGAGAATGCCCCCCAAATGGAGTGGCACTATTAGGAGGTGTGGCCTTGTTGGAGGAAGGGTGTCTCTGTGGGGACGGGCTTTGAGGTCTCTTTTCTCAAGCTTCAGTGTGACAGTCGACTTCCTGTTGCCTCTCAGTCAAGATGTAGGGCTCTCAGCTCTAGCACTACATCTGCCTGCTTACTGCCATGTTCCATGCCATGATGCTAATGGACTGAACCTCTGAAACTGTGAGCCCTGCACCCCAGTAAATGTTTCTTTGTAAGTGTTGCCATGGTCATGGTGTCTCTTCATAGTAACAAAAATCCCTAAGATGCCAACCCTCCAAGCAGCCCATGAGATGAGAAGTGTGACCCATATGAGGAAACAAGGCACAGAGTCCTAGCGTCGTAGCTGTTTCAAGCAGGTCCACATTTGACTCACTGGCAGATCGTCCCGATTCAGTGGCTCCATCATCTCCTACATCACACTCAGACTCTGCGTGACAGACCTATTTACTAAACACTGAGCCTGTACTATTTCCTCTCATAGTTTCCTCTGGTATCCTCGTTCAAAGACAAAGGAACCCCTGATATTGCACTAGAATCTCTAAAATCCTATTTTTGATTTTTTAAATTGTATTTTAAGTTTTGCCACCTGGATCCTTGTGCCTGTGTGAAGATGTTTTGTTTTGTTTTCTTTTTTTGTTTTTGTTTTTTTTTTGTTTGTTTGTTTGTTTTTTTTCAGAGCTGAGGACTGAACCCAGGGCCTTGTGCTTGCTTAGCAAATGCTCTGCCACTGAGCTAAATTCCCCAGCCCCCTGTGTGAAGATGTAGTGCATTAATATCAACACTAATTCTAACAGGCTGGGTGGAAGGCATACATGAAGGCCAGGCTTGAGCTGCTGGAGTGGGGCAGAGCTGAGATTATGTCTAGATTTGATTCCAAAACTCAGGATTTTAATAAATATATTTTATTTTATTTTTATATCATCTATCTATCTATCTATCTACCTACCTACCTACTTATCAATCTATCATCTATCAATCATATATATATATATATATATATATATATATATATATATATATATATATCATCTATCAGTTTATCTATCATCTATCCTGTCTCCTTTCACTCTCCACTATCTGGCTTGTCCTCTCTCTCTTCTGCCAGGCACCTTAGCTTAGCACAGAGCTTTGGGCTTGGCAGATGTGTCTCTGAAAAACCACCTCTCCTCCCTCCTCCTTCCCCAGTCAACTATCACAGCAGGAAATGCACTGTTTACTGACACTAATTCTGCGATTTCCTAAACAAATGCCCCCTAAGACCTGCCAGGCCCCCAGCTTGGTCCATCTCCTCTTCCCAAGAAGGCAGATGGAAAGCTGGAAGGTGGCAGTGTTTAAAGCCAATTCCAAGGGCTACCCCCTGCTGTGTACACCCAGATGTTCCCCATAATGGTTATGATGGCAAACAAGCAAATGAAGAAGCTGAGGATTGCACCCCACAATTTATTGCCTACCCCCACCAAGTTCCTCGGCCACCCAGCTGTTAGGCCAGATGTGTCACCAGAGGAGGCTGGCTTAGGCACCATGTGGCTGCCAAGGCATGATTTGGATATGGAAACACAAAGTGTTATTGGAATTAAATGTCTTGTATTAGTGGCCAGGAGTTGTCCCTACCACCACCACCTTTATAAAGCTTGTTAGAAGCCATCAAGCAGAGATAAAGCCAGTTGTCCTGCCAATACTGCTTAGCATAATTTCAACCCTCACACCAGATAGCTCTATCAGTCCCAAGCCAGGACTCCCTAGCTTCTCAGCCACCTGCTTTTTTTTCAGAGCGCTCCATTATGCACAACTTTTGACAAAGACTTTGCTGAATAAAACAGGAGCAGGCTTTGTTCTGGAATTCCATGTCCTAGCATATTTCCATCTTGCCTGGCCGTAATGCCTAGATGACCACGGCTGCTCCTAAGTGGACCACTTGATGTTTAGATTCTCTTAAAAGATTTGGAGAGAAGACTACATTAGCTATTTTGTCCACATTGGATTTTTTCTTATAGGTAAAGCTAAATTAATAACCATAGCTATAATGAATTAGGCAATTCTTTTTATAGTCCATTTTTATCTATGTGTATTTTCTGTAGTTCCAACAACACAGGTACACTGTATCTTCTCCATTTTTAGGTAACTCAAAAAAACAAACTTGTTTAAGGTCACTATGGTAGGAAATGGCAGAAACAAATGTTGGGCCTAGATCTGTCTGACTCCAAAGCTTGCGTGTGTTTCTGACATGTCATTTTGCAACTGTGATCAAATCTGGATTTCTTGGAAGAAAGAAAGGCAATGCATCAACAGTGTAAACCACCCTGTAGATTTGCTATTTGACTATTTTGAGCCATTTCTGAAGCATATTCTTAGATAAATTACGGACTTATAGATTTAGCCTAATATTTTTTGTGTGTCCCTCTTTACACACACACACACACACACACACACACCATGTTATTAGTGGAACTATTTTAGAACAAAACACTGCAAGCTGTCTAGAGTGATGACCTTGAAGGCAAAACAAGATCCTCAGTCACTGAGAAAGATGCAATTATCTTTATTGTACTGTAACTAACTTGGGCAGCAGTTCAGAGCATTTTAGAAATATTTCCAGGAAAAATATGTTGAAATGAAAAACTGAAATTTTTTTTATAGCTCTTGGTATACGGTGCATCTATTCCCTAGGGAGCTAATCATTCAGTCATCCATGGAATAAATTTGGTTTTTCATGTGTCTTCCCTCGGTTAATACATTCAAATTTCAGGTTTCCTCACATTTTTGACTTGACTATAAAGCGAGGATACAATCAGCTGTGGTCCTGCTTTTGGAAGTAAGTGCAGCCCTAGCCACGGGGTCTGAGAAGTCCTTGTCGATAGAAGTTGCATTTTCTGCTGGCAAGACTTGGATATTCTCTCCTCCTAGCTGTGGGTAATCCTTCCATTTGGTCATTGAATGAGAACCATTTGCCCAGGAGAGAGCCCCAAGGTCATATATTAACCCCACTTTGCATAGGTTATACTCAGCAGTCCCAGGGACTTTATGAACTACAGACTTAAAAAGAAAACTCCATTTATTATAACCATAGCCCTCCCCAACCAGGAAGATCTAATAAATGAGCTCATATTTCAGTGACCCCTAAAATACACAAGGTTAATCATCTTTCATGAGATGTTCATGGCTTCTTGACTCATTACTAGTCTAAGGCATAATTTGCTAATGAGATTAAAATGATTTTCCCATTCAAATCCCTTTCTTTGCCATCTTTCCCCCTCTTTTTCTACCAATGAGTTTTGGTTGATTAATTACTTAGGAGACTAAATTGGAGACCACATATCTCAGTTCCAGATTACGAAGCAGATACTCTGTTGGCAGATGGGTATGAGTGATGGACACATGAGCTTATTTGCGTCCCCTGGGAGAAGAGGGACAGATTTCAGCAGCTGAGCTTGCCTCACCTTACTTGGATGATTCATAAGGCATGTGACCACACTTTCTACTGGAAATAGGTTCTTTTTTACTACGTGGCAATCTCATTCATTTTTCAAGTGATGATTTCCACAATTTCTTGATGGGCTTTGACATATTGGTCCAAGATATGCAGGAATTCTCCCAAGGGGAAGAGTGTGATAGAGTTAAATTTATATTTCAGGCTGTTGTGGTTGCCTGCCCCAATTTCTCTAGAAATCTCTGAAGTGTATTAATTTACTTATTGTCCTACAGAGAGGAGAGATGCTCATCTCTAATGGTCCCTGCACATCTGTGCTCTAGTAGAGGTAAAATGACACATGTTATGGGAAACCACAGTAGACAGCAGGTGGATGAAGGGAATCAGGGTCACTGAGAAGGCCATGCAGAGAAGGTCATGTGTTTCATTCACAAGATGCAGGGCTGTTGATCCTGCTCCTTTCATGGCCACCGTCTACTTATCTAGTGTATTTTAATCTCTTACAAAGCAAAAGCATTTGTTGGCCATTTTCAGCATGAGTGTGAGTGTGTAGCTGAGGAAGACACATAGGGTTTCCTATTTTCTTTACTTTTGGTATAGCAGTGGTAGTAGTTTTCCAATTTTCAGGACACATTTTATGTTGAACCTTAGTAGGTGAGCTTGATAAGAGTGAAGGGGGTTGGCAAGATGGATCCGTCAGTAAAGTGATTGTTGCCCAAGCATGAGGATGTGAGTTTACATTCCCTACACCCATAGAAATATAAACCTGGTCTGTATGAATGCCTGTAATCTCAGCACCAAGGAGGTACACATATAAGGATCTCTGGGGCTTTGTGGCTTTTAGCAAGGTTGTCTCATTGAATTCTTCAGATCTAGGTTTAGTGAGAGATCTCATCGTAAAGAATAAGGTAAAAAGTGATTAAGGAAGGCAATTGATGTTTTCCTCTGGCCTCCACATGATGTGTGCGCATGTGCGCATACACACACACACACACACACACACACACACACACACACACACTCATTATAATAGTTGATAAGGAAGCCTTCATGAAAACTGGGTTTGGATGGGGGTGTGGTGTTCTATTTGCTAAGTCTATTCAATTCCCACTGCCATTACTCATTACTCATGGATGGTTCATCCAAATTTGTCTGTAAGACATGCATAGAAATGTAAGAGCCTATCTAACCCTACATGGCCAAAAAGACTTTACAGATAAGATTAAATCAAGGATCTTTAGATGAGAGGATTATCTGGAATTATTTAGATTGGCTTGATGTAACCACAGGAGTGTTAAAAGTGGAAGAGAGACACAGAATGGAAAAGAAATAAGCTACAGAATAATAGTTAGAAAAAAAGAATTGTCTCTGGTTTTAGTTAGAGGTGTACCAATAGAGCCCTGAAAAGAGAAAAGTGTACAGAATCCAGAAGCTGAAAAAGGTAAAGGAATTGGTTCTCTCCAGGACCTCCAGAAAGGAATATAGCACTGACCATTCCTGAATTTCAACCCAGTGAGAAGCCCATCCTGGATTTGCATGTAGAATTGCAATATAATTCATTTGTATAGCTTTAGGCCACTAAAATCAGTGTGATTTGTTCCAGCAACAATATGAAGGTGTCTTATGGAGGAGACTTTGAGGACAGTGAGTAAGGTCTGGCCATTAGTAGTGGGTGGTAGCCATAAGCTCTGGGAATCCTCTGGAAGCTTTTCCCAGTCCTTGGTTGTTAGAGAGTAGTTGCATTTTTGTAATGGTGTGTTCAGGTTGGCACAACGTTCTGGCTTTCACAGGTATTTGTTTCCTGTCCTTGGAGACTGTATAAACAACAGGGTAATTAACTGGAGGCAATAAACCCCCAGGAGTTGATGCATGATTGAAAGAGCCTTCCTAGAAAGAATTCATTCTAGAATTCTTTGAGCAGAGGGTATGGACATAACATGAATCCTACCTGTCTGACTTGGGTTAAATTAGAAAACATGTAGATGCAGCTTCTTCAAAGTCCCTATCTCTGACTCCTTCTGGGTTCTTGAAGGTCCAGCATGCTCTCATTTCTCATGCTTTTCTCTTTTCATAAGCATATGTCTTTTATGGGAAGTCTTTCCTTTCAACACACAAAAGACTGAAAACAAGGTCTATATGCAGAGGTGGGTCAATTCTCAAATTGCAGTGTCTATGGATTATCTTTGCCTCTAGCCCATCTCCAGATGAAGGACCACTCTGCTAACACACCAGAACCTTGAGATAATACAAATGCCCAGTAGAGGCAGGTCAGGTTCAAAGTCAGATCCCTAGTCATCTTTTCGGTAGGATCACAAGCCTTGTAATGCCATGTATGAGCTCTCACATACTCTACCCTTCTGCTTAGGGATTATCTGCTTCATAGCCAATGAGAAACAGTGAATGAGATATGTCTGCCAATCGGCCTGGCCCCTTTCCCTGTAGGAGCCACGTGGAGTAGTGACTTCAAAGAATTATGCTAATACAGTGCTGGTATAATTGGGTGACTTCGGCAGTGGCTCCAGTTCTGCAAATGCATATTCATCAGAGCTATTCCTGCTAGCTCCGTCTCACAGATTACAATGTGGAAACTGTAGGACTCCATCAGCACAGCTACATGCCAAGTGAAAGGTCAAGGATGGCCAAGAGAAGGCACCTGACAGGCAACTCCTGCCCTGGAGGAAGGGTCCTCATAAGACAAAGTAGCAAGAATGAGGGAGTCAATTCTTGCATATAAATATTCAAACCATGTGTCGGTGGCTAATAAGGGTGGGCAAGGGAGGATCACTTAGATGCACGCCCAGGTTCCAGTACTTAAAATGACCCCAGAAAATAATAAGGAATGATAGGTTGAAATCGGGGTAAAGAGAAGCACGCTGGATAGTAAAAGAGAAAAACAAAGTACCTCATCTTGGAGCTCCTGGGAAACTCAGGTGTATGGAACTGGCCAAAGGAGGAGAGCACTGAAGGGCACCAACTCACCTCCTGGCTGCCTGTGGAAGCCATGCACTAACAAGTGCTTCCCTTTGTATTCCCCCAAGATTCCCCCTGTTCTTTTTGTCCTCTTTGGGTATCTGCCAGATCCTCCTATCTGCCATGCAGCTTTATCTTTCTTTTGCCTTTCTTCATGTCCACTTGTTTATGATGTAAACCAGACCCCTCCCAGCTGCAGCTTCATTGGTACCAGCTTGGAGACTGCACCCTGGACACCAGATAGACATTCATCATTGACACCTAACAGATCCCTGAATGGAACAGATGCTCAGAGTTGGGCAAGAAGGAGGGCGAAAGATGGGGTTGGCTCAGCATCCTCACAGCTTTCCCATGCTCTGGGTCCCCTCCTACATCACGGCTGTCAGAATGGGAAGTTAAATGGGGCACCATACTCCCCGCTAGGGCTGGAAGTTCCCAGTCCTTTCCTCCAAGCCAATAGTGCAGACTGTGTCTCAATGAATGTTCCCTACCTCCTCTGTTCTCACTTTGAACATCTTCCCTGCCATCCTTCCCTGACCAAGCCCCTCAACCTCCTAAATATTTCATGATTCTCCCCTCTAAACTTCTAAAGAACGTAGGATTAAAAACAGATGGTTGTGTGAGTGGAAACAGCAATGGCAAACATAAAGGAACCAGACCTAATGGCCCCATCACCTCCTGCCTCCATGTACCTTCCTGGTCCAGAACCATCTTCATTTCTATAAGCTGGGTAAGCTAGCATAGGACAACCTAGCCCCCAAAGTCTTACTGGTTAACAATATCACCTGTTTTTAAACTAGCTAAGTCTATAGATCTGAAAATAAAAAGCAAAACAAAGCAGAAACCCACTTCTTAGAAAAGCGTGATTTCCTTGATCTAAGCACCAACTGATCACAATAAATAGGGTCTATGTAGCCCTGGCTGGCCTAGAACTCATTATGTAGACAAAATCTACCTCCAACTCTCAGAGAGGAAGCTGGAGAGCTAAGCATGGGTGCTGAGAACCCCATGCTTTTGCTGTCAGCCTTTGTCTTTAACCACTGAGCCATCTCTCTCATCCCCGATGCCATTTTTGTTCATGTTTTTCTCTACCATTTCAAGCATAACTTATTCTTTTCATTTTCCTAGCTATGGGTGGGTTTCTCCTAAAATTTCCTATTAGGCTTGGAGCCAACGTCATTTGTCGGAGCAATTCATTAGCTTTCAAAGAGCTCCTACCAACTATCTTGTAAGACTGGAAAGACTCCATTATTCAAATCTATGGAAGTTTGTCTGGGAAGGTCTAGAAACCCTAGTAGTGCTCTGTGGGTACTTCTTGATGGCCTGATTAACTCCTCATTCCTATCAAGAGAAAAATTCTTAATTTAGACTAGATGGTGGTCACAGCTAGCTACCATACATATCTTCTTCTGTATGATTATATCACACGTCACCCCCCCCCCACCCCATACAGTAACCTATAGGAGAGAATAACTGACATACCACACAACCAGTAGAGTCCAACTTGCGATCTGAAATGCAGCGGAAATTCTTACTGCAGCCTCCGTTATCCTTGCTGCAATCACGCACTGGCCCAAAGGAGTCTAAGAGGACTTCCAGGCTGTCGAAGGATGATGACGTCATCAGCTCCTCTCTGTATGAAGAAGCAATGGAGGAATCAAGGGATTCCAAAAGCAACAAGTGTCCTTACATTCCATGTCCCAACCTGGTCTGCTTTTTCTGGTCTCCCTCTTCTATAAAAATTGAAGATTAGCCCTATTCAAAGCCCCAAGCTCAGAAATCATGGGCATTCACCATATCTGGGAAATGAGCCAATGTTATAATACCTGGTCAAAGAAGGAGATGCGAATGTAGGCAAGGATATTAACATTTTATTGCCTGCCAGTCCTTGAGGTTTGTGGGAAGTGCTTACAAACTCTAATTTTATGTCCTCTTCCAGTGAATGAGTCTGGGGTTATGCAATATTTACCCAGATAAATATCAGATCCTCGCTGTGTGTGTATATGGGGAACTTGAAGGCAGCTTGTCAACTTGAACTTGCTGTATGCCCTCTCCCCCTGGGTCTGGTACCTTCGGGTACTTTGTCACTCTACCTCCCCAGCTACCCTGAAGCGAGGAGCCTCACCTGACCTCTACAGCATCTTCCATCACGGTCATGTCGGTCTTACACTTTGCGGACGGATTGATGGCCAGTTCAGCTGGTGGAATCACGAAGCTCTTGCTGAGGGGCAACCACATGCCTTCCCCAAGAGTGTAGGTAAATCTGTGTGGACACACACACACCAGGTGCTTATGGCTGAGCATAACTGCCCACTAGCATTCTGTCACTAGCTGTGTCCCCTCCAGGCTTCCTGAAAACTCTGCTGGTTCCCACACACCAGGTGACTACAGGGACACCACACCAAGGAGTTATGATGGAACACAGGAATTATACCAGAACATCTGGGATGCAGTCATGACTTGCTCCCGTCTCAGCCTCCCCATCCCTTGCAGTGCTCTTCAGATAGGTAAAACAGTTGAAATTGTCTGGCATGGGCAGCAGGACTGAGTCAGAGGAAGACAGAGGGGCCTCGGCCCACTCATGGAACCAGAGAACAGAAGATCTGATTAAATGGTGGTCATTCACTAGATATCAGAAGTGGCTTTTATCAAGTCATAAAAAGTGAGCTTCAGATTTTGCAGGTTTAAAGCTGGGTCTCCTTTGTGTTAAGTCATATGAAAATTGGGAGCAGTTTAGTTGAGAAGGGATACTGGCCAGCCCCATCCTCATCCTGTGGCTGTACACTGCAGTGGAAGCCAGGGTTTCTCCCTGCCTGGGGGAGCCCAGAAAAAGAAAAGACAGGAAGGTTTCCTTTTCTTGTTTCTGTATAACAGGAATAGAAGTGACTGAAGTCAGGGGCCTCCAGGGGTGAGAAGAGAGAAATGGACAAATGAGAACAAATGAACAAAACAGGCCCAGATTTATTTTCTGAACTCCTGCCCACACCCTGAACTGACAATGATAACCCATGGGATGCAGGGAAGACTTTTCATTTATTTATTTATTCTTATAACAAGAGCTAAAAGGAATAAAAGAATCAATCAGCATTTCAAGGGAGAGCTTAAGGGAACCAGGAGAGATTATTTGTTTATTTATTCATTCATTTCATCTCAGAGACATTAAAATGCTCTGTATTCACAGCTAAAAAAAAATAGTCTAAGGGATAATAAAAGCAAACATTGGGTGGGACAGCACAAGGCAGTGGCAGCCTAGTGTCTCCTCCCAATTGAAGGATATGGGTGATTAAACAGAACGTTGCACCGGCGCCATCAGCATGCTGGTCACAGCCGCGTTTCAAGCCTTGCTCCTCTCTCCTCCTGCCCATACAGTCTTCTCTCCTCTCTGGGTTGCCTGAGATGTTAGGAAACCAGACTGGTGCCTTATAATTTGTCTATGAAGTGTGTAGCCAGCTCCACAAGGCTGGCCACAAAAGAGATCTACAGACTGGGGATGCCCAGCTTTGTGATTTCTTCCCATGACCTGAATGACAGTCCTTGCTTTAGAGTTGCTGAAAGAGAAGGCAGGTTCCAGCATCACCACAAGAGATTCTAGGAGAAGGGTATATCTCTGTGGAAGTGGGATATGGCCTGGCTTGGTAGATATTTCTCCTCCCATTTTTTTTTTCCTCTGTTTCTTAGTCCTCTCCTGTTCTGAATCCTCTGAACTTCTGGAGATGCTCTGAGGTGTCTCTCATTCTGTAAAAGGCTTTCAGATCTTCCTGCATCTAGGAATGTGAGGTAGTAGGCAAGCCTATGACTTGGTGGAGTGGAGGTGTATAAAAATCATTACATATGATGTCAAACATGGGGCTCAAATATCCACACAGGATCTGAGAAAGTAAGTAGTCTTTCAAGTAGGCTCAGCATACAGAATCATGGATTTTTTTTAAGAGGTCCTGCTATACAGACAAGCACTTGAACAACTAATACTGGGTATAAGAAAAATACGTAATGAGTCTTTCTCTGTCCTGTCAGTTCCCAAATAATGATATAGAGACTTTTTATTAATTATGAAAGTTCAGCCTTAGCTTAGGCTTGTTCCTAACTACCTCTTAAAACTTAAATTAACTCATTTATGTTAATCTGCATTCTGCCACATGTCTTGTGGCTGTTTCTTCTCCTCCTGCACATCCTGCTTTCTTTGCATCTCCTGACATCTCCTCACCTCTCTTCTCCCAAAGTCCTCTCTGTCCCTGAAAATCCCACCTAACTTCTTCCTGCCTAACTATTGACCGTTCAGCTCTTTATTAAACCAATTATAACAATGTATCTTCACACAGTGTACAACAATAACCTTCAGGCATTTGTATGATGTCATAAAGGACATTCTTGAGGTAGTCACTCATACTAGTCAACTTGAACAAAGGCAACATTAACATGTACCATTTCAGAACAACCACAAGTTTGAATGGCATCAGGATTCTGTGGTTCATTGGACGTTGACCTTTGCCTTCTATTTTGCTTAAAATTATACTTTTACTTGGATAATCTAACAGGTTTTAGGAAATAGTTGGTAGTTTTAGTATATATGTGATGGTTAATTATTTTTATGGAAAAGTGGGGTTCCTGACCAACAATCTCACAGTGTTCCTAAGAAAAAGCCATCTATAACTCACCCTAGCTGAAACTCTTTGACATATTCCTGTGAATGAAAAGTTTGAAGTTCTGAAGGTGTCACTCTGATGACATCTTTAGTTTCTTCTGACCCCAGCTCTGCTTCATACTTCTCTTCCTTCCATATCACATGACTGTAGTTCCTAACATCCTTCTACACCTTTAATCACTTCACTCTTGCTTCTACTAATACTTCTCTCTGGATTTATCTCCTTTTTTATTCACCTCAACTGACTCACTTCAACACTCACTTACAGTCACAGACCCTTCCAGAAAGTTCCCCTAGAAGCTTGGTTTTCAACACTCAGGCCAAGCAAGTGACTCTTTGCTTTCCACATTACATAATCTCTGTTGCAATTCATGCATTGAATTGTATGTGTCTTTTTCATGGGTTTATCATACTAAGGAGAATGTGCATTCTTGGGTAGTAACTCTTAACACAAGAGACTAAGGATGTCACTCAATAAGTAGCTATTAATTAATATAATATTTTGTTTCCTTCATTTTCAATGACATCTGGGTGACAAACCCATGAGGTTCAAATTTAAGGAATACATTGATGAAGCTAATGCTTCATGGTAAACAGGATGTAAGCTAACCTCTGAGTCGGAAGACCAAGACATAGTTTCCATGAGAAGCAGAAGATGAACTGCTCTATTAGTTAACAAGCAAAGCAATGTAGTCTCCTCAAGTCTGTGGTAGAGTCAAGGTGAAACCCCATAAAGGAAGCCAAGTTAGAAGTGGAATGAAACTAACACTTACTGAGAACTCTCAAAAAGGCAGAAACTTGGCAGAGCTACTCATTTATCATGATGGCCTTCTCTAGTGAGTTCTTTGGTTCTATTTTACAAACACACCATCTAATACCATACCTCCCAAAGGTCAACTCTTTGTAGAAAAGAAAGATGGAGTTGGTCAGATATGTATCCCAGCAGCTTGACAGCCCATGGTGGTTGGTGCCTATGGAATTCTAAAACTTTCTTTCATCTGCAAAATCTACTGAACAACTCCAAAAACCAAATATAGTCTAAGCTGTTAGAAAAAAGGCTGTGTCCTGAAATCTCATCTGTCCCTCATTCAAGCAAATTTGGCAGGGATGACTTTAAAAACACCACCCAAAGGAAGCTGAGTGAGCATCTGGAATGCTCTCCCACATTGGGCCTTCTCTAGAGACAGCTGGTGCTGACCACTTCTTTTGAGGACTCAGTTTTATGCTATTGAAACCCAGATAGAAATTTCCATCCAGAGGCAAACACTCATTAGCCAGTATTGGACAGAACACGCCTATGGACTCCCTCATTTGCTGCAAAATAGAATGTAGGAAAACATAATAGCTCTTGACCTGGCATCTTCACCCTTCCCCGGGCCAGTTTCTTTTAGGACAAGATATTATTCTGAGGGATGAAGGAACACACTTGAAGGGAAGGTTATAGAGACTCTAACCTAGTTCTTTACTCCAGAGAGTCCAGTGGAATGGATGGATCTTCACAATGAGGCAACATGAGAATGTCTTTGGCGTAAAAACACAGCTTTGTGAACCAGGACCCTCTTGCATCTAGCTTGGGATTGATGAGTTTCAAAGTTGGGTTCACCATTCATAGCCTTTCCTTGTCTGATTTCAAGAGCTTGGGAGATACTTAAAGTAACTGCCTACATATCCCTACCAAAGGCTACTACATGTTCAAAACTGTGCCAAATCCATAAAGCCCTTTCTTCAAGTAAGTAACCATCTTATTCAGAAGCAAATAGCCAAATTAAAAATAAGCCTTAGGTAAATTAATTGACAATTAACTACTATAGTCATTTATTGTGAAACAGTACAGAAGCTGTATATCAGTGTTTATCAATCATGGCTGTAGATGAAATTTACCATGATGTCTTTAGAAAGTATTCATTCCCTGAGTACAACTCCCAGTACTTTTGAATAAATTGGTTTATGCCAGGTGCATTGGTCCTTATAACACCTAGGGATTAGCACATAGGGCCAGGGATAAAAGACCACCTCTTGGGCAAGTCTAAAACACTCTCTTTGTCAAGCCTATCAAGGTCATACCTACAGCATCTGAAACAGCGCTTTGTAATAATGGATGTTCAAGAGATGACAGATTTGGGGATCTGGTCTGAACCATGGAAATGTTCAATGTTTATATTAGGAGTGAAAGATGCAATCTTGCTAAAAGATAGAATTGATAGAGGATGAGAAAATAGTAGCTACATTGAATTGGAGAGAGTAGAAGATAGATTAGAATAAGAATGGAAAACTCTATAGGAGAATAGCAACTTATTTAATAGTGGAATGTCAACATTCAGTGGTGGAAAGATTTGAATGCCAGAATTTAAACTCTATTTCATAGGTTAGAGAAATACGTAGTGACTTGGAATTGATTATGATAAAAATCATGAATCAGTACAACAACAAATAATAACCAATTTTCGTCACTGACCAGATCACACTTTTCTCAGAGTTTCCATCAGAAAACGGTTGACTTATATGCCAAAATGGTTTTAATTTAAAAGTGCCCCAGATAAGTGAAGCACAACCCATTGTATTCATTTGAGAAAAGAGTTATTGCTGTGTTAGGAACCAAACTTGCTAATAACATATTGATCATCCCACTGGCTCCTGAGGCAGTGAAGTCATGGATTAAACCACACACCTGCTCCCCTTTCTAGTAGTGTGTGGCTGTCACATCCATTTGGCAGCCAACAGGTTTGAAAAAAAATGATGAAACATATTTTCATTTGCAAGTTCTGCTCTTATAGAGATTTGACTAAAACCTTTGTTTTTGCTATTAATTTACAATTTGTAGGAAACAGAGACCTTATTTATGTTAATCAATGAAACTTCTCATTATTTCCCATCACCTTTTTTTTGTTTTTTTTCAACCTTCAATGGTCCTGGCAGCTGAACAAAGAGAAAATTGGAAAAAGTCGTCCAAATGAAAAAACATGGTTAGAAAATTTAAGTATAAGGAATATTGCTGATTTCTCTTTCAATGGAAGTATTCAAGTGCAGCCAGTAGCTGGCATCATTAACTTGACCCATCCTGCCCTGGGAGAGACACTCAGGAGACTGAAGGGCCAATAGAGGCCATTTGAAGAAGTGGTCATGTAAGTGTGAACTGTAGCTGTGCCCATCCTAAGTCACGAGGAGGGATAGCACAAGTCGCATGTGGCAGTGGGCTTACGAGGGTGAAAACAGAGGCAAAAATCAACACCAAAGCTAGGTGTGACTGACAGAGAAAGGGTCAGAGAAGGTAGAAATAAGTGAACAGAGGCCAGCGTTGTGACTAGAGTAACAAGGAAGCAAGCTCTCCACCTGTCCTCCACCTGTGGTGATATTTTGTTTGTGAATAACAAATAAGGCTTGCCTGAAGATCAGAGTGTGGAGCTAAGCCACTAGTTAGCCATAGAGGCCAGGCAGTGGCGGCACAGCACTCGGGAGGCAGGCAGAGGCAGACGCATCTTTGTGAGTTCAAGCCACACTGGGCTACACAAGATTGATCCAGTCTAAAAGAGAAACAGAGCCAGGCAGCAGTGCTATACACCTTTGATCCCAGCACTTGGGATCTCACACCTTTAATTACAGCACTAGGGAAGTGGAGACAGGAAGTGATATGGTTGGGTGGAGAGAGGAATATAGGGCAGGCTGAGACAGGGGCTTAGCCTCTTTCTGGCTGAGAGTTGGCGAGGTAAGAGATATAGCTATGGCTTGCTCCTTTGTCTCTCTGATCTTTCTGCATTTACTCCAATATCTGGCTCCAGGTTTGTATTATTAAGACCAATTAAGATTTGTGCTACATCCACCACTCACCATCTTTCCAGCAATGGCATGTAGTAATTGAGCTCACTCTTTGACAATATCCACCTGTGAAGGTCTGTTCACTTCCTCCAAAAGTGGGCTTGCTCATGGAAGAAGACAAAGACCATACTGCCAGGCCAAGCACAACCTCTGGCTTTAAGTAGGTACGTGATAAATGTATGTTAAGTGAAGAACAAACTGACTACAGGAATGAACAATAAGATCTTAGATTGGAAATAAGCTTGTGTTCCAGAAAAAGGCCTGGTGTGAATTAAATTTTATGAAAATTCAATAGTTCATGGCTGGCACCCAAATTCTCCCTTTGCTTGTGAGTCTTTGTAATATGTGCTATTACCAGATATGCAGGTAGAAATTGGGAGGGACTAGATCATCAGATTTGATCAGGAGGGTAATAGATAAAAGAAAATAATAATAAGGTAGAGTTTAGAATGGAGGAAGGCAGGGGTGGGAGAGATTAATTTTGAACAACTCAAGACTCTATGAGGAAGGTGCAAATTAGATGTAAAGTGGAGAGGCAGAAACTGACATTAATTGCCTGTTCTGTGCCAGATTTTGTGCTGGGGACTTTCCCTGTATTATCTCATATAACCCTCACAATAATCCAGCCAGGCATGCAATACAGCCCCATTTAACAAATGGGAAAACTGGAGGCTCTCAGAGTTTAAGCACATTACTGAAGCTCACTGAGCTGGCAAAGAATGAAATTGGACCCAAACAGAATCTCTCTTACTTCACAGCCCTCCATGCTGCCACCAGGTATGATTTGGGTCAAGTACTTTTGTTCTAAGTACAGACCGAGTCCAAATGTTTCCCGTGTTTAACAATGGAAATGTTCAATGGGAGGTAGAACACTGAGCTTATAGACATACACAAGCACATCCTTGGATATGAACTTACCTGAATATTTTATCGGAGGGCTGCTCTCCCAAAACCAGGTCAAAGCCTCGTTGAAATATTGTGTAAGGCCAAGGCCTAAAATGAGAAACATTGTTCAATTAAAGTTCACTCAACAAACACTCTTCATGTCAGATACTGTGCTAGGTCCTAAGGACCCAAAGAAGAAGAGGACATATTCCTTGCCCTCAAGAAGCTCAAAAATGTGAGCTCACGTAGAACTTTGAACCCAGGAAAGGGACCAAGAACAAAGTTAGTGTAAAAATACCAAAAACCAAAAACCAAAAATCCACAAAACAAATCACTGAAGTACCAAGAAAGCAGAAACTGTAAAACATGACATTTTTGCTTTATATAGTAAGATAGGACTCAGGCACAGTTTACAATCTTTCTGTTGTACATTCACAGAAATCTGTATTTGCCTTACTTAAGAAAGATAGGGGGCATGATATATTTAAAAAGCCAAGTTCTTTGAAACTAGATATTTCCATATTCAAAGCCTGTTCTGCTACTGAGCCAGTTGTCTGAGTGAGATGGATAATTTGCCTTGCTGACTCCACCTCTTCATTGCAAAATAAATAAATAAATAGATAGATAGACAGATAGATAGATAGATAAAGTAATGAGTTAATAACAGCAACTTTTACAGACCCTCATGAAGATTAAGCAAATGTTAGGTCAAGGCTCATAGGTCAGAATTTTCACTGTTTCTTCTCCCTACTCAAAATGATGTGGGGGTCCTTAGTGTTTGAGACATTCCAGATGTATCCAAGCATCTTTAATGACCCTCATACAAACAGAAGCAATTAGTTCTTTTCCAGTCATTATCAATTCTGCCCTGCTAGCAAACATCTAGGTAGTGGCAAGCATTCTAGAAAGTAGAAAAATGTCTCTTTTAAACAATGTGTATCTTTTCAATAGCTCAGCCATGGAAATCCCAAATGACCTACTCATTCCAACAAGTCTTAGTCAAGCCTAGAACTTGGGTTAAGTACTGAGCTCTTGTGTACACTGGGTGGACTTACTCTTTCGATTATGGAGCATAATTATGGAATAGTCTCATAATTAATCCAATTACTGAGCATTTACTTTGGCTATTCATTTGTTTCCTGGGGGCTACAAAAAGTCAGAGAATATGTTATAATTATTATTTGGTGCTAAATATAATCCTAATCATTAACTCTATGGTTGCCAGTGAAAGGCTTGTCAACCAGGAGACAGAATTGGGGAGGGAAATATAAAGGACTGTTCTTGAATGGCACATTGATAGTTTAACAGCACTGGCATTTAAATGTTAGGGATAGAATGGCTGGACTACTGCAGTGCCCAAGATTGTGTTGCACAACATAAAATGTGCCCATGTGCTGCAAGTTTTTGAATGTCCTATGGCCATTTGCTCAACTGTTTAAAAACTGTTTATAAATCTGAGCTCAAATGCTAACTCCATTCACACATAAACACAAAGTAGCCAGTACAGTATTAATATGAGATCCATTTCAGACATGTAGCTACTATGCAGACTGAGGGGAAATTATACATTGTATAATCATTGATTCATCAACACAACATATACTGGTTTGAGTTTATTTTGTTTTGTTATTTTTCAAGATAGGATCTAATGAGGCACAGGCTGGTCTCAAACTCACTTCATAGCTGAGAGTAGCTTCAACATCTTGATCCTCTTGCCTATGCCTCTAAAACATTAGGATTACTGCAGGGTACCATTACACCAGATGCAATATAGCATATCTTCATCAGACTCCATTGCTCTTATTATATATCACATATCCATTATGCCTTCCATTAAGTAAATTGCATTATGTACAAATGTCTGTAGTGGCACTTTTTTGTGCTGTAATACAATATTTACATGTTAAAAACAGTCATTATGGCACTATAAATTACTTTGCTATTTCTCACTTAATTACTACTAAAGCATTCTATTTACTTGCAGAAATTTTGTATGCACAGCTCATATTATTTATGAACAGTATAAGAGATTTTTAAATGGTTGTTATCAGATGGGGTGTTGGGCTAAATCAAGTTGAGAACCATCAACTTAACCTAACCAGCTAAACTATTAAAGCTGTTGGAGAGCCCGTGCTTTGCAGCAAGAGGAGATGTGGACTATTAGGACCGTATAAGGGATAAGACAGTACAAATATACTCATTTTTATACTTACTATTTATAAATACTTTCTTCCTAGGATTCAATTTAGAAATACCCAAGGCTTCAAAAGTATCCAAACACTGCAAAATGAATAGCCCCCACATCAAAGCAACAGCTCCCCCCACCAGATTTTATCTATGTGTTTGTTCCTTTCATCATAGATGGTTGCAGAATAGCATTTGAATTTGCTTCTGTTTGGCTGAATAGTAAGTGGTGTCTCCTGAGCACTACAAAATATGAACTAAATTGATAAAATACCAAATTTATGAGGAGAAAATGACCCAGCTGATCCTAAACTAGTCAATTAAAAATAAAGAGACATGCTATTGCATTTTTTCTTTGGGAACAGTATTATATTCACTTAATATTGTTTAATAATTTTAAATAACATACATTTTGCCTTCAAGTCATCTCTAGGCTCAAAACTGGTACAATGTGGAACTGGAGTAAATTTTTGGCATGGTTCCTAGTTTGTTTGAAAATACATTTTGAGGAGGCAAATGGCAGGACTGGATTGATTACAATGTGAATACAAATTGCATAGGATGACTTAGATATACACACTTCTGTCCTCAAGACACAGTCAATGAATCAGTGAGCTTGGAGACACGTACGCAGACATCTGCATGCATCTCTGTGAAAGCAGAAGAGACCTCCAGCTCTTGATTCACTTAAAAGCAAAACCAATTCATGCAGTTGTAACATAGATTCCAGAGTGAGTCTGCTTGATTTGAATTCCAAGACACCAACAATACCTATAATGACCTTAGGCAAGTTCCTTAACCATTCTGTATCTTTATGTCCTCATCTATGAAATCAGGCCAATGGCAGTAACTGTGTCTGCCTAGTAAGGTTGTTATGAGGAGGAACTAGTTCATATAATTATATGCTCAGAGAAGTGCCTAGCATTTAATGAATGTCATAGAATCTGTTATTAAATATGTTAAATTTGCTAACTGCCTGGATCAAATATATATCTTATAATGAGTGATTTCTCAATGTCGACAGAGCAATGGTTCTCAACATGTGGGTCATGACCCCATCGAGTCACATTTCAGATATTCTGTATATCAGATATTTACATTATGATTTATAACAGTCTCAAAATTACAGTTATGAAGTAGCAACAAAATAACATGAGGAACTGTATGAAAGAGTCGCAGCCTTAGGAAGATTGGAAACCACTGTCATATAGGAAGGTGTGTCTTGCCCCAAGGTACAATGCAATGCAGGCATAGGCTATATAACTTAGACACATTTGAGTTTGCAGGAGAGGAGACAATTGTGAGCATGGGAAAACCAACCCCCCAATTCCCAGGGAGCTAACTATTTAGTATTGACACTCATTGCCAAGACACAGGGAAGAGAACATCATAAAATCACTAGAGAATTCAGGGAGTTGCTGATCATACTAGCAAAGGAATAAAAAGAAACATTTATTTTCTCCGTGTTAGTCAGGGATGATCTGCCAAAGATGGGAATTCTAATTTGATTCATTTACCAAATATTTCTGGAGGTCTATTGTGTGTTAACTGCAGTACTAAGCAACAGGAATTGGGATAAGAAGATTTTTGCCCTCCAAGGACTCTGCAGTCTTTCTGAAGAAACACATATTCGCTTAGATAAATAGTAGAGAGTGTTAACAGGGAAGAAGGGTGGGGCTACAGGAAGCAGGCTTCACGCTGGCTGGGACATCTAGAGAAGAGAAGGCTGTGTGTTTGGCAAGGCCTGGAAAAATGGTGGGGAACTTGGCTTACAGCACTGGGGTGGCTACATTGTGATTCAGGAATAGCAGGAAGTAATGTGGAAGTAGATATGAAAGCACCAAAAATACTCTGAAGCCGAAGAGCTGGGACCAACCCCAAATGGAAAGGTTTCTGTTATTAGAACTCCTTGAATCAAGTTAAGAAAGAAAAATGCTCTGGCCTCAACACAAGGAAACCATTCCCGCTGAGAGCGGAGCTTTCTCTTGAGGTTAGAAGCCAGGTCTACAGGCTCTTAGAAATGTCCTGCTCCTTTCTTTGCTGCTCACACCATGACCTTTGTCTTCTCCACATGGCTAGAGGATAGGATGGATGCCTTCAGCAGCCCCAGCTCAAGTCTCCACAGGCCCAGACCTTACAAGAGACTATGTCCTCTCCATCAGTAGCAAAGCAATAACTATGGAATAATTGCTTGATATATCTTAGGTCTCTCAATCAGATTGTAGGCCAGGACACAGAAGCATCTAAGCAGGTTACAAGTCACACTGGTTCTTCAAGGGTAAAGCTGGGAGATGTCAGGCACTGTTAATCAAACCAGAGATTTTTACCTCAGCTTTTACTATTCTGATGCCTCCAGCAGGACTGGCCATCACTGCTGAGTAGGGTAGACTAGACCAGGGCTAGCTGTATGGAGAGGGCACTGGACCATCTTGGAACTTACAGGCAGGGTCAGGCCACACATGGTGCAGGGATCTGCCACAGAAGGATCTCTCAATCTCTTGTCTCCTCTTGGATATGTAGCCTCTATTATTCTCTGTGCTGTACTGGGCAATACCCCTGCACTGTCTTAGGTCAGGAAAATAGGCAGAATCCAAAGTCAGAAAATAGTTTCTGTTTGCTTGTTTGTTTTCACTTGTTACATGATTTTTATTCTGATAAATCAAGGCCGTGAAACCTTCCCCTTCCATATGAGCAGCCTCAAATGACCTCCATGTAGTCTCACCCAGGCCAACTCAGCAACTGTCTTGGAGCCATTGTTTCAGACAGAAGCAGCATGTGAGCCACCACAGAACTCCCTGGAATGGTGGCATGGCAGCCAGAAGGGTCCACATGGAACTACACAATCAGAAAACATTAGCAACCCATCATTGTCTTTCTTTTTCTGGTTATGTATTAGGTAATAGCCACACCTATTCACTCTTCTCTATGCACCGACAATTTCTCAGCTTTCAGCTTCTTTCCACAACTCTCTCTATCCTTCTATCCCTAAGGATTTTACCCTCAGTCCTAAGGATGCATTGGGCCATAGATGAGTCAGCTGTGGACTTGACTGGCTGTTTGGCCTAACTTCTGGTTACTTTGATATTTCTTCCACTGTGCAACGAGGATCTCAATGAATAAGAAAAAACCTGTATGACCAGCCTGCTATGTGTGGTGCTGAAAATTCTCTTCCTACAGGCTCTTTCTTTGCAAAAAGGGACTGCTGTGTTCTACACAAAGATCCTTTATATGCCCAAGTGCTAACTCAGATTTCCTACTGAATAGGGCACTGGAAACAGAGATCAAAGCCTTTGGCCAGAATATCAGGTGATGAACTTTATTGTAGAGGGCATCAAAAGTGAATGGTGGGTAAATGAGTGATTTTATCCAAAGTAATAAGCATAATAATGGTTAACAGTGACCAAAGTATATATGTGATACCTTATGGCCTCAGGGTCTTTGCAGATACTTTTCTACCTAGAATTCTGCCTTCCCCCAATTTATATTACTCTTAATTTATACCAATAGGTAGTACTAATAATGCTTGAACTAATAAATAGTACATTTCCCACTGTCATTATTGTATGTTGTAGATAACTAACACTATGCAGCATATTGTATACCATTTAAGTTTAGATTAAAAACTCCATCCTAAAATTCAAGCTCTTTTCTTCCAGAATCTAGAACAACAATAAATATATTAAGTATTCAGGTAACATATCCCCCTCACCATCTGTAAAGGTCATGATAGCTGGTATTTCTTTTGTAGTCACTACATCATAAAAATGGTTGAGGGTTGGACAGACCTGGCTTTAGCCCTAGATGAGAGAATCATTGAACTGTATGACTTCAGTAAGTCACTTGATTTTCACAACCTAATATAACCATCTATGAAATGTGCAAATGTCAATCAATGGACAATTTCAGAGCCCATTTGAGGCTAGTAGTCATGGATTTATAGTACTAGGCAAATACAATGGCTGCTGAATTTAGTGAGTGTTAGAATATTTTGATGGATAAAATAAAGTATGTGGATAAAACCTTACTTACTGTATTAGCAAGAAATCCAGTTGTGTGGGACACATTAGTGCTTGATTGCCAAGGAACACATCTTTAGTACAGCCTATGACACATAGAATAAACTTAATAATACTATTTGCTATCCATTATAATTCACATTTCCTTTAAGAGAATACAGAATGCATTTCTAATGTCATATATAAAAATAAATTGTGATGATGGTATATTTTATAACCTTGTTATCTTATAACATGTAAATCTCATGGGCTGTAAAATTAAATGTTCATGAGATTACAGCCATTGTTCAATATTTATTCATGGTTAAACACATTGATTAGTAGTTTTGATATGTAAAATAACATGGTTATCAGTAACTAGCCAAGTAGTTAGGAATTGGGCTCAGGAGCTAGACTGAGCAGTCTTATAGCCAGGTTTCTCCAACTATTAACTCTGTGACTTTAGAGAGTCCATTACTTCAAATCATTAGGCCATTCTACCATTTCTCCACCTTTCTATTGTCATGCCACAGCCACACCACCTCCCTCCATCACCCTTCACAGTCTGGATCTTTGTCCTTGCCAAGGTGTCCATCACTTTTAGTTACTTCAGTATCCACTAAAATGGTCCTTTCAGTGCTCGTCCTGGCTAGCTTTATGTGAACTTGACACAAACTAGAGTCATCAGAGAGTAAGGAGTCTCAGCTGAGGCAATACTTCCACAAGACTAGGATAGAGGCAAGTCTGTAGAGGATTTTCTTAATTAGTAATTGCTGAAGAGACCCCAGCCTATGGTTGGTGATGCCACCATTTCCTTGAGCTTCCCCCACCTCATATACTCTCTTTTCATAAATTAAGATTAATTTCTGTCATTAATTACTATAATAATTCTTTATCATGTTGACCTCAGTCCCCACATCCCTGCACTGCTTACACATACTTTTCTGGAATACTTCAACACTGGTTAAAACCCATGACCATGTGGCTCCATTCAGTGTCACACAAGATAAGGCAACTGGCAACCATACTGTTGGTCTCACTGTAAATTCCTGCCTACTAACTTCAAGTGTTCTTTGAATACTTGCTGCTGGTCAAGTTACATTTCTTTTGTCCATTCACTCTCCCTCTCCCTAGACCACTATTTAATACTTCTTTCTCCTGGGACCTCTGACACTGCCCCTTTATCCTTTAGCTAATATCTTCTTTCTACACAACCGAGAAAAAAAAGCAATCCAATTTAAAACTTCCCCCATCACATCTGCCCATTGCCTGTTCTGTGACTATTGCTTGGCCTCCTGATGATAATGAGGCATGGGAAGCTTATGTTCCCGACTACAAGGCACATCCGACCACCCTTGGCATTGTACAGGCAATGGACTGTAAGGCAGAAGACCTACATGGAACCTATACTCTAAATCTCTGCAGATCTTATGGCATCCAGAAAAAAAAAAGAGCACCACAGAGCCCCCACTTTCTTTATATGTACCCTTGATATTGTTGAATGAAGTATGCATAAGTAAATTTCAAATCATTAAGAATCTTAGGTTTAATTTTAATTCAACTTTTTGCAGTAGTTTTCATTCTATATTTTATGTGTGAATATGAATATGCTTTACATAAATTATTTTATTTAAAGATAGAGCAGTGAGAAATTGCCACATTCCTGCCTGTGTGTGATTTGATTGTCTCCTCTGTAATAGCACCAATGTCATCAACTGCACACAGTGAAATGCTTTCTTTCAAAGATGTGTAACTAATGTCCCATAACCCTGGGATAAATAAATTTTAACTATTATGGTTAAAATTGTGTTAAAATGGTGGTTCTAAATGTTAAAATGAAAATTTTAATCTTTGTACTGTGTGAATGTTGTGTGTGCATGTGTGCACGGGCACACATGTCACAACACTAATATAGGAATAAGAGGACATTCCCAGAAGTCAGTCCTCATCTTCCACCTTGTTTGAGACAAGGTGCCTCTTGTTCACCTGTCCACTGCTGAATGCACAAGGTTAGTCCACCCAGAAGCTTCTGGAAGGCTGTCCCCATGTCCCTACAGAAGCACTGAGATCACAGATGCTCCTGCTATGCTTCAGGCTTTCTTGTGGGTTCTGGGGATTTGATCTCAGATCCTCAACCTCACACAGCAAACACCTTGCCCACTGAGCTGTCTTCCACCCCTTAAAATGAGGTTTTACATGTGGAAATTTTTACAAGTATATGAAAGGATTCTGAAAATGCAACAGTGAAGAAAATGTACTTGTTCCCCTTAGATTTTGGAATCCTAGGACACAACTTTGACACACACACACCCTCGTACCCCCCATCACCAAAGCAACAATAAACAAAAATATATGTAGCGGTATTTGCTCCCGCGTATGACCTTGGGCTATACGGCTTGAAGGAGGCACTGCTTCTTGCGGTTGTACATGATCTCTTAAAAGAGAGGAGAGAGGGGTCATGTGATACCTTCCTTTTATTTTATTTTTTTCAATTTTATCCTGGCATGATCAGATGCCAGACAGCCTGGGAATTGAACCTGGGTCCTCTGGAACATGAGTCAGCGCTCTTAACCTCTGAGCCTTCTCTTACTTTCCTTTATAAAATTCACACTTGGTTTCTTTTTTTATTTTGTGGAAAAAAAGCAAGTTGGAGAATATAGGAAGTGAACTCCAACAACACAGAAGACATTGCCAATTTGATTCCTAGCACCTGCCTTGTAGGTAGAGACGCTACATGGTCTTTGAGTTAAGAAGCATCAGAGAAGGCAGAGGCAGAGTTCATGTGTCCTCAGATGGGGAAAGTTGGCCTTGAAGTTCTCCTGAATATTTTGGGATTCAGGATTTTTTAAAGCAAAAGGAGAAAAAAAATCTTGAATGAGTCAGAAGAGGCTGGTAATAGTAGCTGCTATTTATTGAACACTTATCATGTGTCAGGCAAGCACTGCACTCAGAGGCATCCATGTAAATCTCATAGCCTCCTACAAAGCAAGCACCTCAGCTATGTAGCCATTATGCTCAAGCTGCAGAGGCAAGCAGATATGGTAAGATTCAGTCAGTTGCCTAAGGTTATATGGTTAGTAAGTGGCCAAGGTGAGAGATATCACATACCACAGGCTCCACTTTCTGTCATGGCCCGCTCACTTTATTCATCACCATGGAATGAAAGCTATTGGAGAAAATGTATAAATATGGGTCTTGGATCGAAATACAGGAATTCTGGATAACCATTGGCCTGGATTTCTATGTGGAGACCATCCATTGGAACAGAAGTTGTCTTCAGTCCACAGAGAGACTCCCCTTTTCCTTGGCCTGTATTTTCTAGGGCAAGTTCAGATGGCACACATAGTATTAGAATCACTTGTTTCTCTGTTCCTCTTGAAATATTCTGTCCCCCACATGGACACTGAGTCTCCTTTATCTCTACAAAACTCAAAAGTGACACTTAGCAAAATATTTCACAAACTTTGGGGTGTGTCAGATTTACCCCTGATATGACCATAATGATTTTAAATTTGGGTTCTCTCATTCTACACATCTAGGGTTGGGCCAGATATAGATATTTTTGGAAAGTGAAGTAGATGATTCTGAAACATAAACTTCAGAGAATTACTGATCTATTAGCCAAGCCTACCTTCATAGATGAATTTGGTGTTTTATAAAATATGACTGCCAATAAAGCAGAAATTGTAATGCATCCCAAGAATTCAATGAAATCCATTTATATGATGTTGAATGATGAATGATATTGAGGAATAGAGCATATTGAGTTCTTTATTGATAAACTAAGATATCTCAAATCTCATTGCTGTCATATGTGATGTAGATTTATTTTTATAAAACCTGTCAGTCATTTTGATTTCTGTAGATCAACATTCCCATCAATATAGTATGTCTTAGTTAATATTCTATTGCTGTGAAGAGACACCATGATCACAGCAACTCTTAATAAGGAAAGCATTTAATTGGGGCTGGCTTATAGTTGCAGAGACCCATTATCGCATGACAGGGAGCATAGCGGCATGCAGGCAGACATAGTGCTGGAAGAGCTGAGAGTTCTACACCCAGATCAGAAGGAAGCATGAAGGAGAGAGACACTGGGCCTGGCTTGAAAATTTGAAACCTCAAAGCTACCCTCTAGTGACACACTTTCTCTAACAAGACCACACCTCGTAATCCCTGTCAAATAATGTCACTCCCTAATGACCAAGCATTCAAATGGATGAGCCTATGGGGATCATTCTTGTCCAAACCACACAGCATTACACAAAATTAATGTTGTTCTACATGTATGAATACATCCACAAGTACAGGTGTTTACATATGGCCATACAGATTTGACTCAAGCCACGTGCACAATCAAAGAAGTCATATTACTATATTGAACAGATACAACATTCCTTATGGGGTATGGAAGCCAGATAACTGGTGGGACTTGGAAGTGCTGTACTGTTCTATCTTACCCCTCTCCACCCCCATCCCACCCCCACAAGTGCAGGTAAGAAAGCATTAAGACAGAGCACAGCCAACTGAATGCAGGCCCCTTGAAGTTCTCCACTAGGCCTGCAGTCATTCAGACAAGCCAACCCTAAAAGGTCTTGCCATAGTCCCTGTGTTGTCTGGAGCTCTGGAGTCAGACAATCTCTATTTAAGCCCAAGGTCTAGGTTTGAGTACCTTGCCAGTCACAGTTTGCCAGCCACACAAAGCTGACACAAGTAATATACTTAACCCTTCCAGGACTCCTGTTTTTTTGTGGAAAGATGATAATAATCAAAGACTATTTCTCATGGAACTATAAGAAGATTAAATGAATGAATAAGTAGAAATTTCAGGACAATAACTGAAGTAGAGTTGTCATTTTCTGAATTAAAATTTTCCCACCTTTTCTCCATGGATTCTGCATCTAGAGGCTTAATAGGTTTGTACTCTGAGCTAATGCAACCAGGGTCTCAAGTTCAATCTTCCTAAAAGCTTGTTAGTCTCGCTTTCTCTACATAGCCTGCTGTGTGTCCCTGACATCCAACTTTAATCACAAATGAACAAGATAAGAACTTGGCAATGGATCTGCATAAATTCACCGCCATCCAAGTAAAATGGTTCAACATCTACCATGGCAGAATGTGACCTCCTAGTACAAGAGAAGCCACAGACCTGGGGCTTTCTACTTCAGTACAGATGCACACATTAAGTCCCTGTGGGAAGTTAGGTGAGTAAATAGTACTAACTCAAGAGAAGGCAGATGAATAAGGGCACAGAATTTACAGTGGGAGGCACAGATCACTGTGTTTCTGTGATCAATCATGTAAATAAGCCATAGAGGAATAAAATATCCATCAAGAAACCCAATTTGTATTTTACTATTTTCCCCAGACCCTCCCCTATCTACAAATCTATTTCAATTCAACATACATTTAGCAAGTTTTGCTTTTAATTGAACTGCTCATCCATTTATTCATTTATTTATTTACTTGAAAATATTAATTAACCAATTGCCACATTAAAAACACTTTGCTAAACACTGTTAAGGGACATTGAAATGATTAATAGACGTTCTTTGCCATCAAGGACTTCATTAATGTACTAAATCATTCCCCAAAAATCTATTATGCACCTCTGATGAACAGCCACTGTGGAGAGTCTGGGACACAGATAAAAGGCTGGGTCCTTGTCCTGGATCATGGTCCAATGGGATAAAGATGACAAGTAAACAAACCATGGCATTTAGTTTGTCAATTGTTATGATTGAAGAAGTAAAAGCCACGATTTATTGTATATTAACTAATAATCACTGAGCAAGTGCTTTATACTTATTGTATCAACTATCATTAAGAACCATAGAGAATAGCTACTGTATTGGTCCCACTTAATATATGGTGAAAGTAAGGCTGAGGAAAGCTAAATCACATTAGCCCAAACTTGCAGCTAATGTGATAGAGCCAGGGTTCTAGTCCCAACTCTTGGGAGCCAGAACCCTTTCTGCAATGTTTGAGAATTCCCACCACCCTGTTCAACAAAGAACCAAGGAAATTTGGAAACTGGTAAGTTAATGAGGTTAGAACAGCACCTAGACCCTTGGAAAAATGAGATACTCCAAGTGAAATGGAAACAAATGGGTCCAGAGGAAGTAAAGACTACATCCAGTTCAAAGGTCATAGAAAAAAAGGCATGCAGGAAGAGCCAGTGTAGATACACTTTGGAGAATGAGCTGAATCTAGGTGTTTGTGGTACAGATGGGAGAGAAGACTTGTAGCAGAAGGAACAGTGAGGACAAAGCATGGGACAGGTGGACACGAAGGGACACCAGAAGCAGCTAAGGGGATGGTCATCTGCAATGTAAGGTAGGGGCCATTCATAGGTGGGGAAATAATCACAGAGGCATATGGTGATGGTACCAGAAAGTGAATCTCTTTTGTGGCAAGTAGAAAGCTGTGATAGATTCTGAGCAGAAGAATAGTAACACCAGGACTTTGCATCTGGGACAGCAGGACACATGGATTACAACAATTCTGAGATAAAGTAACAACTGACATTCCTCAACCAAGATGTAAAAGATGGATGAAATTGGCGGTACATGTGACTCTGAAAGAGACATTGCCTCCCAGAGCATAGTATCTTGGTGATTGCTTAAAGCAGTAGTTGAAGAATAAGGTGTAATTTAGGGGGACCTCTGGGCTCAGAGATAAAAAGGACCAGTTCAATGATTCTGCCACGAGTTAAGCCAATAGTTCTAGAGGAAGGTGCTTGAAAGGAGCATGGTCAGTTAAGAAGAGCCTCTGTGTTGAGGCTGGTGGACATTGAGAAAGAATGCCCAAGTATGAAATTTGGGGAGGGTGGAATGAAGCAAACAGAATCTGGGGAAGTCATGGAGATTTCTAGGGTTTCACAGCTGAAAGGTATACTGTATTGAAGTTTGTATACCCAGTAGAGCTCAGAACATGAGCTTACTTGGAAATAAGAAATCTCTGTGGATATGACTGGTCAAGAGATAGCCAGATGAGTATAAAATGAGTCCTAGTTCCATATAAGAACTTGGTTCTATGAATAAAGACATGGACACACATAGGGAGATTTGTCGAGCAATGTAAAGATGAATGCAAGGACTAAAATGAGGAAGCCTCAAGGCCAAAGAGTGCCTGGAACCCAAGAAGCTGGGAGAGGCAAGGCACCCTTCATGAGGTAGTATGGCTCTTCAACTACAAAATATTTCTGTTGTTTTAAGATACTTGGTTTGTGGCACTTTATCACAGAAACCTCATAGGGTTCATATACATAGTAAAGTATACTCAGTGGAGAGATACTTGAGATGTTATGGCTACAAAGAAGAAAAGCATCACTGGGAACAGGCCACAGCATGTTTTGCAGAGAAAGTATAAGAATTCCAAAATTGAATGGTAATTTTCAATTGGTTTGTCCCAAGTGTGTTGGGTGGATGCACTATAGACCTGGAGGAAGCATTATAGGTAGTTACAAAGATTTAGCCAACAGGTACTGCTGTTCACCAACAGTCAGGATGTTCGCCCTCAAGATGGGGCCAGAGGTAGGAAGTAGAGCTTGTGGTTCAAGCATAGGGAGTTAGATTTGTTTGGTGAAAAGTAGCAGCTGTAAAATAGTGGCAAAAAGAAGTGTGGTTGAGAAGTAGAGAGAGGGGCTGTTGGGAGACTCCAGGGGGGCTTAAGAAGGGGAGCAGAGATGAAGGAGAGAGGCAGTTCAACTCAGCTTGATGTTGAGGAAATAGAATCTATAGGACGGTGATGGATTACACTTGGGAGTGGGTAAGAGGGAGGAGCCTGAGGGTGTAATGGTTTGGTTCACTATGCTGAGGGATCCAAAGGGGCAACATGTTTGAATTAAGAGTTCAGGAGCTTGGATTTTTTTTTTTAAAGCTGGGTAGCAGAGAGCTAGTGAGAGGCAGAAAGTGAACATCTGGGCTTACGTTGTAGTTATGTGATGATATTTAATTGTGCTGAAATGTGGTGATATTTTATTTGTATGTTAATAAATAAAGTTTGTCTGGAGATCAGAGGACAAAGCCAGCCATAAACAGAAGTCAGTTAGTGGTAGCACACGCCCTTAATCTGATCACATGGCAAGAACACAGCCAATTGTGGTGACACATGCCTTTAATCCCAGTACCAACCATAGAGACCTAGAGGTCTGTACAGACAGGCAGTGATGAGGAAGTGAGGTGGCTGGGCTAAGAGCCAATGAAAGGGCAGAACAGCAAGGCAATAAAGGCACAGGTTAGACAGGAAGAATTTGTTCTCTTGGGAAGCTAAGGCGGCATGGTGAGCTAAGGTTAGCTGGTGGCTCTCAATGTTTCTCTTATCTCTATGGCTTTTACCCCTGTATTTGGCTCTATGTTTCTTATTTAATAAGACTGTTTAAAAATTCGTCTACAGTGGTAAATCAAAAAGGTCTTAAATTATGATCTAGAAAAAAAATCAAAGGAATAATAACAAGAAAAGAAGCAGTCAACAAAGGTGTGGCTGGAAAGGGCAGATAAGCAGAACAATGTGAGAGGACTGAGCATGCACCTTATGGTCAGATAAGAAACTCTACCCTGGCCACACCCTGAGGCTCAGTGGTAGGATATATGTGACAGTGCCTCTGAATTTCCTTAGACAGGGAAAAGCCCTGACTTATATGGGGCTTGTGTAGAAAGACATTAGAAGAAGACAGACAGAAAGATTCCAAAAGTGTGCCTTTATTAATGACACTAATTCTTGAAGTAATGAGGCCCTGATCAGTAAGGGTCAGAGGAATCAGGACGAATACTTCAATTCAGTGATTGCTTCTTGGCAAGTCTCTAGTCAAGCAGTGGATTTCTAATTTCAGCATGCATCCAGATCACCCAAAGGGCTTATTAAAATGTAAATTTGGGTCTCCCACCTCAGAACTTCTGAGTCAGTAGGCTTGAAGAGAGCTGAAGAACCTGCATTTCTAGAAGGTTCTGCAGCACTGCTGACCCTGCTGGTATAGGAGGGTATTTTAAGGATCATGGTGTTAGTGGTTTCAACAACTAATTACTGGCTACCTAAACTACCTGGGATGCTGAAATACCTGGAAATGTCTGACTTAGTGTGCCCTAGAAGAGGCATGGACACAGACTTATATTCATTTCCCCAAGATTTTAAGGTGAAACTAAGAATAGTCAATCAACAAAGCATGGAACCAGATACACATGGAGAGGTGACGCCTGGGCCTTGAAGAATGCATGGTTCATGGGAATGAATGTTTAGGCATGTACTTATGCAACACCAGGGAAGTAAGCAATGGGGGAGCATGCAGTGAGGGTGAAGAAATAGAAAGCAAAAGAAATCCAGAGAGGATCGCTGAGGTGGGGTTCCCCAAAGGAGGCTAGATCAGAAAACAGAATGGACTTGCCTAGGGTTTCCAATGGGAAGGAAGACAGCAATGCTGCTACTGAGGTGTGAGTTCTAATGATAAAAGGGGGGCTTGTGTCCATCCCCCTCAGGGAAAGAGTTTAAGAATGATTGACAATGGGATTAAGTTAGCTAAGGTATATGGGTAAACAGGACAGATGCATGAGGGCCCTGGAAAACCAGGGCCTGGAGAAAGGCTGGACAGGCTGGCAGGAGGCAGATCAGTGGACAGCATGCAAGCCAAGTTCAGGATTCAGCCCCGCCCACCAGAGAGCTGTGGAGAGCCCTGAGGACTCCAGGCTTTGTCCCTGTCATTCCCATTGGACTCTGTCTGCAGTTGGAAATTTCCTCCTAAAACTCAAAATAACTGACGTCTTCTTGTTATTTTTCATGTAAAAGACAGATAGGAAAACATAATTTGGACTCTTGGTCTTGTTAGCCTTGCAGCAGATTTCAATCCCTTTTACTTATTTATGGGCCTATTTTTCCCAAGTGCTCCCTTTTCCCTGGTATATTTGTAAACACATTTTTATTCCACTTAATCCTTTTGGCAGCATTAACTCATTCTGCACTCACTGCCCTTATCTTTCCTTTGAAGGATGTTCACAAACATAGTTAAAGCAAACACATACTTAATTGTAGTGGGTGGCTGTTTGAGCCATGTCCTGAAGCACTGCCCCTAGTGAGGCAGCTGTAACTGTTACACCTGCCTATGACCTTGAGGTACATGCTCCTGGGGCATGACCACTCGGGGGACTCTTAAGATCTGGAATTCATGTAGGCAGCTATCTCTTCCCTACCTCATGGTTTTGGATGCTGAGACCTTTGACCAGACAAACCAGCGTGGGACATAGCTCAACTTTCCTTGACCCTACTATAAATCTCCTGTGGTTGTGAGTTAGCCCCCAAATAAAGTTCTTTGCTCATTAAATAGACTCTGTGGATTAATCCCATTGTCTGGTGCCCAACTCTCCCATGTGAGAGTGTGGGTTAGCCATTTGCAGCTGTTCACCCACACAGATAGCTTCCACGGATCCCTGCCCATAGAGGCTCTGTGAGCAGACAGTACAATCTGCTGGTACCAGTGTCAGTACACAGGAATCTGCATTGTAACTGAGTCAGTACTGCTCCCTCCATTTTCCCTCTCAAGTGGTCATGTCTGTGTCCCTCACACTGTGGCAGGCTTTCATCTGTTCCTTGTTTTGAGCTATTGCATGGGTACCAGCACTTACACGCTGCCTCAGGTCTGCATCACTATTCCCATGCACCTTGCCAGGTCCCATACATACCGCTGAGTACACCTAGTGCATGTGAGCATGAGAGGAGGATCAGTGTTCACCCCTTTACCCACCTCCACAAGCTCCCCCCTGCCCACCCACAGCTCCCCTAGTGGCGCACAGTCTTCCCAGGTCCTGTGCACTGCAGCCACTGCATACCTCCAGGACATGCTAAGCCTGCCTCCCATGGCTCCATTCATCACACACAAGGGAGCAGCTAAGTCTGGCCTGCTGTCACTGAGCACTTCCATGGCAGGTTGAGTGTGCCCCCAATGACTCCACTCATAGTGTGCAAGGGAGTGCTGAGTCTGGCCCACAGCTATATAACCTCTATCCCATAGGTGCACAGCCAGTTGTGGCACACACCAGTAGGATTTGCTTGATAACTCCTTTAATCCCAGTACAGTACAAGGCAGGTCTTTGCAACACACTTCAGGACCTGCTTCAGTGCTATACCTGTTACACTTGTTGACTGAACAGTGCTACTACACCCAAAAAACCATCAACAGAATTGGGACACCAGCTCTCAAAAATTCATCTAAGGTAAAATTACTCGATAATTTTATACCTAAAAATTGATTAGCAAATAAACAAATTAATAACATTTTCTTTACAAATTTTAAATATTTCTCAAAAAGCACAGAAAATATTACATCTGAAGAATTAAAAATATGTTTTGCTTGTATGATGAATGAATTTTTACAGCACATATATGACCTTCCTAGGACATATCTAGCATTCACTATTATGGTATTTAGCATAATAATTCACATCATATCATTGAAAAATTGGCTTAATAATAGCAACAAAAATGAGGCATTAATAGGACTGATACAGGCTTTACAAGGTAGTAATGAAGACTTACACAAAAGGATTCTTTCTTTGGAACTTGCTGCCTTACCACAAGAACTTCAGTCCATTAATAATAACTGAACAACTAGAATTAATTCTATTGATTATAAATATGAATACTTAATGGATAAAACAACTCTTCAGAGCAATGTTAATGCTATTCAGATAATTTATAAGAAGAAGAGATTATTGCTAATGGATAACATAAAGTATATGGAATCATACGTTTCACAAGAACATAAAAAGTTACATGATTCCATGAAATCTCTCAAATCCTTTATAATAGAGGAGTTTCAAACACTGCAACAGATCATTATTGCTTGATATCAAAGTCTGGAAGAATCTCAGTAAAGATGAAAAATAAACTAATAAGGAGAAGGGCAAGACCACACAAGTCATAACATCTCCAGGTGACTCATATACAATGACTTATCCTGTCACCATCCATGAGAACCCAGCAGATGACAAACATCCTGGGACATATGTAGAATATATTTTGCAACCCATTCATATGAGAGATTTAAAAAAAATTAAGGAAGTGGTGGTCAACTATGGTATACACTCAACATATGTAAAACAGATGTTAAATATGTGGTCTTCTACAAATGGGATCATACCAGATTACTGGAATCAGTTAATATTAGCTGTTTTAGTATATAGTCAGCAGTTACAATGAAAAAGCTGGTTGAGAGAAGAAGCCAGAACCCTGGAACAGCAAAATTCAGAGGTTTTGAGATCTCCCAAGATCAAATTCTTGGTGAGGGCCATTTTGCTGATAGAAATGTACAAGTGACTTTTGATAAACATACTATATCGCTATGCTGTACAACACCTTTAAATGCTTGGGGAAAAATTCCAGAACCAGGGAAACTAACTGAGCTATACATGAAAATTTTCCAAGGGTCACAAGAACCATTTACCATTTTTTTTTTTTAAACAAAGGCTGACCATGGCTATAAACAAGGCAGTATCATACCAAGGACTAAGTCAAGTATTAACTGAATCCTTGGTTTTTAACAATACTAATACAGAATGCAAAAGAATACCTACACCTTTAAAGGTCAAGTCAGCACCTTTGGAGGAATAGATTCAATATGAAAATGGTGTTGAGTCTCTTAACTATGGTAATGAGGCTTGGGTATGAGAGGCAATTTCCAAAAGTGGAAGGAGGCCTCAAGGTATCAAATGTTTTAACTGTGGTACACCAGGTCATATAAGAAGAAATTATACACAGGGTGCTCCTAGAAGCAATACTCCTTCTAGAAATAACCCAAACAGGAGACACAAACCTTCAGGATTATGCAGAAGATGTGGTAAATGCTGACATTGGACCAATAATGAATGCAGATCAACAATAGATATATGAGGTAACCATTTACTGGTGAGAAACACCTCAGGGGGCCTCTCCCAGGCCCCCCTATTGAATATGGCCCAAACATTTACAGCTGCTGTGGAGGAAATTCCTCTCTAAAACAATTAAATAATCCAGTGTATAAAGTAAAGAACAATACTGCACTGGATAATAGAATAACTCTGATAGATGGATCAAAAATTCCCCCAAACACTGTAAAATGAATATTTTGCCAGACTTCCATAAATGAACAAAGACAAAAGCTTAGACTATAAATTAATGGCATTGTTCTGGAGGGCCTGGTAGACACAGTTGTGGTTGTGACTACAATTACATGAAAATTATGGCATCATAATTGGCCTTTTAAAGAGGTAAATGTCCAATTTCTAGGCATCGGAACCATATCTCAGGTAAAACAAAGTTCAAGATGAGTTGAATGCAAAGGGCCAGAAGGACAGAGAGGAACGCTGAAGCCATATGTGGCAAGTGCAGTGGTGAATCTTTGGGGCCAAGATCTGTTAAAGCAATGGAATATCCAGATTAAAATTCCTCCAATCTCAGAAATAGAATACAGAGCAATTCATGTTTCTAGGAATAATGTTATAAGATAGTATAAAAATAGCCACCAACCATTCTGGCTGTACATAAACAGAGTATATCTGCTGTTGAACTCTCAGAAGTACCAAAGGCCCTACCTTTAAAATGGCTAACTGATAAACTTGTCTGGGTTGGACAATAGCCTTTGGCAAATGAGAAACTACAAGCTTTAGAACAGCTGGTTCAAGAGCAGTTAAATGCTCAACACACTGGAGAATCTACCAGTGCTTGGAATTCTCTATATTTGTTATTGAAAAGAAGTCTGATAAATGGAGAATGCTGACTGATCTGAGAGCCATTAATAAAGTGATTCAGCCTATGGGCTCCCTACAGAATAGGATGCCCATGCTCTCTCTGTTGCCCAAAGAATGGCCTATTATACTTATTGACTTAAATGGATACAGAAAAATCTGCCTTCACAATACCTAAGTATAATAATTCCCAGCCAGTAAAGAGATATCAATGGGAGATCCTCCCACAAGGAGTGTTAAATCGCCCTACCTTGTATCATTATTCTGTGCAAAAACCATTGGAAACAATTTGTGCAAAATTTCCACAATCTATAATTTATCATTATATGGATGATAGCTTGTTATCTGCTCTAAAGTTAGGTACCTTATAAAGCATGTTTGAAGAAGTAAAGAAAGTTTTGTCTCATTGGGGACTACAAATTGCTTCTGAAATAATGTAAAAAGGAAATTCTACTAATTACTTAGGATATAAGATAGATATCCAAAAAATTAGGTCCTAAAAGGTACAACTCAGGAGAGATTGATTGAGGGTTCTTAATGATTTTCAAAAATTATTAGGAAGCATTTGCAACTACAAGCTATCATTGCAATATCTAAAGATGGACTAGTAAGTTTGGCTAATACTCTAAAAGGGGACAAGGACATAAATAGAGAATTATTAGCTGAAGCTGAGAAGTTATTGGCTCTAGAAGAAAATAAAATATGAGAAGCACATGTAGATCATGTGAATCCAGAACTTAACTTCATTCTAGACAGAGTCCCTTCTATACAATTCCCCACAGGGATTTTTGATGCAGAGGGAAGATATTATATTGGAATTTATATTTCTACCATATAAACAAAGTAAGAAATTAAAAACTGATGTGGAAAAGATCCCTGATTTGATTCTAAAAGGAAAATTAGGACAGGAATGGACCCAGCAGAAACTGTAGTACTCTAAGCTAATGAGGAGATTACCTCTTTATGGAAAGATAATGAATACTGGCAAAGAGCCTGCAATAATTTTTTGAGAGAGATTAACAATTGTTATCCCAAAAGTAAAAGGATAGAATTCCTAAAAAGAATTGAATGGGTCCTTTCTCACATTGCATGGCAAAAGCCAATCTCTGGAGTCCACATTCTATACTGATGCATATAAATTGGAAAAGACAGGATATAAATCAGGAGACTTAAGTAAATTGATTCAAAGCTCCTACAATTCTGTACAAAAAGCAGAACTGTATGCCGTTCTTATGATACTAATGGACTTCACAGAACTCCTCAATATAGTCAGTGACTCTCAATATGCAGAGAAAGTTGTTATACATATTAAAACTGCTGAATTTATTCCTGATAATACATAATTAACTTCATTATTCATATAATTACAGGAAATAATCAGAATACAGAATATCATATATAACACATCAAATTCCATACAGGTATGCCAGGTCCTCTAGCACAAGGTAATGATGAGATTGATCAGTTATTAATAAGTAATGTGCTAGAAGCCTCAAAATTTCATAAGAAACATCATGTAAATAGCAAGGGTTTGGAGAAGGATTTCTCTATCACTTGGTAACAAGCCAAGGAAATGTAAAAAAAAAAGTACTACTTGTTCCTTTTATAACCAAACTCCATTACCTGCAGGAAGCAACCCAAAAGGTATACAAAGAATTGAAATTTGGCAGATAAATGTGTTTCATTTCACAGAATTTGGAAGATTAAAGTATGTACATCATACCATTGACACATATCCAGGATTTCAATGGGCAACTTCTATGAGTTCTGAAAAGGCTGATTCTGTGATTACACACCTATTAGAAGTTATGGCCATCATGGGAATACCTGTACAAATTAAGACTGATAATGCCCTACCTCAGCATATGTCTCAAATAAAATGAGACATTTTTTGTGTATTACAATATAAAACATATTACAAGTATACCACACAATCCTACAGGTCAAGCAGTCATAGAAAGATCTATTCAAACTTTAAAGGATATACTAAATAAACAGAAAGAGGCAACAATGACTCCTAGAAATATATTGCATAATGCTTTATTAACCTTGAATTTTCTCAATGTTGATGAGAAAGGGACAACAGCTGTGGAGAGACATTGGACAACAGAAAAAATTCCTGAGCTAAAACACCCAGTTTACTTCAAAGGTATGTTGACCTTGGAATGGAAACCAGGATGCACCTTATGTTGGGGAAGGGGTTTTGCTTTTGTTTCTACAGGAGAAGAAAAGCTATGGATACCAACAAAATTAATAAAAATTTGATTCAAACAAAAGAAACCCCTTGATGAAGAGAAGTAAAAGCTCATCCACCAAAGTGACATCTCTACAAGTTGTAAAAAAAAAAAATAAAAAGCAAACAACAACAACAACAAAAAAAAAACTTAAACAATGGTTGGGGCAGGGTTCTGTTTTCTGTCTTTACAGGATAATATAAAAATACACATCTTCCAGAAATCATAAGGCCTTCAATACCCGTATGACTACAGCAGAAGCAAAGAACCTATTGGTACCAATACACACAGGGTAATATCTCACTGCCTAACATCGGTATCTCTTTAACTCTAGAAAACTTGTGATTCTGATTCAATTATAAATCAAGCTGGCTTTGGAGTTGGAATGTGGCTCTCTCCTTCTCTAAATCCAAGCATGTTGCTAAAAGAAAAAGTTAAGAGATTCTGTCTCATATCAGAAGAGCTGCCTGGTGTGGGACAGAAGAAAATCAATTAAAAAGGGACCATTGTTGTCAAGATTCTATTTCTTTCTATGCTTGTCCTTGCTTTCAGAGGTTCCTTTCTCTATCCAGAATAAATCCAAACTTTTTGTTTTGTTATTAAAAATGTTCAAGTTTTCCATAGTAGAAAGTAAGTCTTTCTTATAGCAATCTCTGAAGTCTCCAGATGGAAGATGGGGCTCCACAACAACTCTACACAGTCCAGAATGATGACATGGTACCTATGACTATTACTCAATGACCAACTTTGGACTGAAAACTCTCCAGGACAGTTCCAAGATGAGATGGTCCATCATACTACACTTATAGTCAGAATCTCAGACAACCTTACCCATTACTCTGAGACTGGCTGCAGACTCCACAGCTAGCCCCATCGAGATCCAACAATCTGAGCTTTCTTACAGGACCCCACAAAGATACTGTTGCCCCGTAAACAGCAGAAAACAATTCTAAGAAAATTACATCCCCTCTCCCAAAGGTTTCATGTTTCTAAGGGTTATGGATGGTGGTTATAGGATTGGGGGGTGAAACCAAAAATTAAACTCAGTATGCTCTTTAAGAAAAGAAAAAGTGGAATGGATAGGTATAGGATATTAAGGTAGATTATTGTATATACTAGTAAACTAATTTAGTAAAATATCAGCTTTAGATAATTTGCACTGCTATGGATTCTTGTATATTGATATAAATGTAAACTACTTTATATTCCTACTTAAGATAATTTGTATATTGATACAAATACAAAACTATATTTCTTTTGTTGTACATATGTTTCTACTCCTATTTGAAATATCTTGTATATTGATACAAATGTAAAATTACATTTTTCATACTGTATGTGTGTTCTACCTCTGTTTAGGATATTTTGTATATTGATACATATTGTTGTCATATTGCATATTGCACTATACACTTCTACCTCTGTTTAAGATACTTTGTGGCACAATTTTGAAGTTATTGTCCTTTCACTGTACGTTTGCTTACAGACTGTTTACCCTGTTTACATGAAGCCTTAGTCCTTAGGTTATTTAGGTAGATAAGACTTACAGATTTATAGTCACCATGCTTGTCATCTCTATAGTTATGTTAGTTAGGTTGTCCAGATTCACAGATACATCAGTCAGATGGACAGGTAATCTTTAACCATTTCATAGACCTAGAGAATATGGCATTTAAATAACTTAGAATCTTGTTGACGTGAGACTCAATTGCTCCTGACAGCACTGATCTGATCCAGAGAGAATGTTGGGCTTTTAAGACATTTCATTTGGAAGTTTGTCATCTTCTTAGCGTAATGGCCTGCTGGACAAAGAACTGCCCTTGCATTGATTGCTAACAGTACCAATGCTGTCCTTTCTGAACAAGGAGGACACAGGAAAAATGGCTACTGAATTCTGCCAAGACAGGGTAAGATGGTCTTTCAAAATTCCTACTTCTAAACGTGGTCTGTCAGATATTCTAGGCCTGAAGCCAAATTGGATGCTCCAATGGTGTTGAGAAACTTTAGATGACTGTGCAGGCTACCAGCTGTCTCTTTCTGTTCTCGCAAGATTTCTGAAAGTTGCTTGCATACATTTCACATTTTCTCAGGTGTTATAATATTTCTTCTCAGGTCTTTGATGGGGTTGGAGACTAATAGCTACAGTTACAATCTTCTTGTATCTTAGCTAGAACATACTAAGTACTAGATTCAGATTCTTCAAGACAGGACAGCTTTTGAAATAATCTCTCTAACATACCATTTACTTATGTTCTGGACATCTTTGAATTTTACTATGTGTTTCTTATTTGATGTTGTTGTTGTTGGTTGTAGCTCCATTTTGCTTGGGTCATTACCTGTATTTCTCCTGAACAATACTTAATAATCATTCCTATTGTATATAGTTTTGTGTTTCTTATTTAGACAAAAGGGGGGGATGTAGTGGGCGACTGTTTGAGCCATGCCCTGAAGCACCGCTGTTAGTGATGTAGCAGGTAACTGTTACACTTGCCCATGACCTTGAGGTTCATGCCCCTGGGGCATGGCCACTTGAGGACTCATAAGACCTCAGATGCACTTAAGCAGCTCTCTTTGCTACCTCACGGTTTTGGATGCTGAGATCTTTGACTAGGCAGATCAGTGTGGGACATAGCTCAACTTTCCCAGACCCTATGATAAATCTCCCGTGGTTGTGAGTTAACCCCCAAATAAATTCCTTTGCTCATTGAATAAATTCCATGGATTAAACCCATTACTTAGTTGTTTTCTTCTACAACTTTTTTGTCTAGGGGTTTGGGGATGCTTCCTTGTAAAGACTTTTTTTTCCCTTGAAGGCAATCAGCTCAAAATTTCTTTTCTGCTTTTCACACCACAGTGTCCCTGTGCAGTGCACAGCCCCCCCCCCCCCGAAACCTAGAAAGTATTCACTCTGACCTTGGACTTGGGCACAGTGGTGGGCAGCTTCAGGCCTCTAGACTAACAAAAGGTTTCAGATCCCTGTGGCTGTCCCTCACATATCTCCCACTAGTCTCAATTTCACTCTTACAAATGGCAGCTGCTGGGACTGCCACTGGTGGATTGTGCTGCTGGAGAATGTTCTGGCTGGATCCTAATCCATTCTGTCAAGCTGACTGACTGAGAGTGGAGACTTCAGGAAGTCCAGCAATTGTAACAGCCCAGCCAGAGGCAAGACAGAGAAAGAGTTGGCGGCAGAGCCGCTCCTCCCGCTTCCCCACACTGTGAGTGCTTTGCCATTTCTTCAGGTTGTTAGCATCCTCCAACACAGGGACCTGCTCTCCCTCCACACCTGGTGCAGTAGCCAGGAACAAAAAGCAGAGGCTGTAATTGTTCAGGGCAGACAGTAACAAGAATGGAACAGTTCCAAAGTGCCATTCTGCACTGTTTGGCTTTTGATTTTCTCGCTCTCTGATTAAAGTGACAGGGGATGGTAAGCATCACTCTGAGGATAAGGGGATGGAGAGACTTTGCCTCTGTTACAACCACTGGAAAGCAAAGTCATTGCTTTATAAGGTAGCCAGGATGCCGTCACACTGAAAAAGTTCAGAGACTGGACTTGGGGTCGTGGGCAATAATGAGATGATTCTAGTCTCCAAGGACAGATTGGACTTCTCTATGAGATCAGACAATGCTAAGGCTTAGACTTCTGATGGGCATGTCCAACATGCAGCCCATGGGCTGCATGCAGCCAAGGATAGCTACAGATTCAATCTGACATAAAATCAGAAGCTTGCTTAAAATATTGCAAGACTTTTCATGATCTTTTCTGTAATCCAAATGTGTGGTTCTCCAGCATGAACTTTACAGATGACAATGTCATGTCTCACTGTCACCAGGTTGAATGTATCTCATGCATTTCTCATGACAAACCCACTGCCACGTGCATCTATTGTGGGCTTCCTTCTCAAGTGCCGAAGAATGGGACACTTATTGCCTCCTGGTGCAGAGCATTCTATTTTGAGACAGTGTTATAGTGTTTAGCATTCTTTCTTTCTTTTCTTCAAGACAGAGCTGGGATTACAAGTGTGCGTCACTATGCCTGGCTCATTTGAAAACACTTCATCTGAAATATGCTCCATTCTCATATGCTTCAGCCTTCCTTTCTGGGGCAGAGCAGAGCAAGCCTTGTGCTCTTACTACATTTGTTTGAATATGTTACTTTTACTTCTTCTCTAGTTTACACATCTCCAAGTGCTTTCCTATAACTAACAAACCTCTGGTCACTCTTATCTTTGTACTTTCCAGCCTATCACTGAATTCCCTAGACTTGATCAGACATTCCAAGTGAGATTCACACAAGCCTCTTTGACACCTTCTCCTCAGCCTTTTTCTGTGCACGCAGGTCCTATTGAGTCTGTATAACATGTCCTTAGCTGCAGCCAGATGAGACTCATATGCCTCCAAAGTTTGGCACTTAGGCCAAATAGCAATTCTTCCCAGACCATTCTGTTCTTGTACTCTGGGATACCACACAGACACACCCTCGATGTTCTCAGTATTCTCAGACTAGGAGTGTGACAGTAGACTGAATGCCACCAAGCCATCTCTGGGGCTTATATTTAACAGAAGAGAGTTGCTTAGCCTAACAGTGGCCTGCTTATCAGAGAAGTTCACATTCAATGAAAAGTCAATATGGGAAAAAAAAAGTTCCAATCATTTGGCTCCATTTGAAACAATTCTAAGGGCCCATCCTAGCTCCAAGATCTCACCTCCTCTCCTCTGCACATCCCTGCCCACACACACCAGGGTACGAATATGGCCTTTTCTTTCTCAGTGCCTAATCTGTGCCTCTTACTCCCTACAGAGCATGCTCTTGATTGAATTCTTCACAGCAACTGCTCCTATGCAAGTCTGCCCCAGAAACTTGGCTTACCACCTTCACCCATACCTCTCTCATCCATCCTCACACTCAGCTTTTAGGTAACATAAAGAAACAGCTTGCTGCCTCTTTTTCCTGTAAGGACTCATCTTCTACTTCAAACCCAATGGATTTCTTTCTGCAAACACATGTCCATCCCAGGGGAGACTTGCCTGTTGTGATTATATCAAAAGAACACTTTCATGTCCTCTTCTCTCTGGCCAAACAAGGTCTAGATAGTATGTACAGCCTATGCCACAAGAAAATGCCAGAGAAGAACAGATCCATCTCCATTTACCTGTGCCAGCTCAGCATGTGAATCCAGCTTCTCTTTGCTCTTTTCCCACTGCTCATCTGTCTCTCTCAGCACTGCTACGACCTTAGCCCCATACCCACTCACTGCTATGCAGTGTGCCTCTCCCCACACCCACCCTCGTTTCCCATGACTCCAGTCCTCAAGGGCACTACAGTGTTGTGTTCCTTCTCCCTGTTCCCTGCTCTTGGCAGTCACTGTACCCTTAAGGAAGTCAGGCTGATTAAACAAGGATTCTGGCCTAGAATGAGTAGATCAGAAGGCCTCAACAACAGGACTATGCTTCCATTATCTCCCTTTGTGGCTTATTGCTACAAAGGGAGCGTATTGGTGCTTTAGATACTAGCCCAAAGCCAAAGCAACAGGTGAGCTGTACCAGGTTTTTCTTTGGGGCCAACTCCCAAATCATGACACGGAGACTTCTTATTAGTTGTGAATGCTTGACCTAGCTTAGGCTGTTTTCTGGCTAGCTCTTTTAACTCAAAATAACCTGTTCCTCTTCATCTACCTTTGGCCTCAGGGCTTTTTTTATAGCCTTCTTTCTTTATATATATCTTACTTCCCTGCTCTCTCCAGTGTCTTCCTAGTGGCTGCCTGGCTAGCCCCCACCATCTCCCTTTCTTTCTCCCTCATTCTCTCCTTCTTCACTCCTGTTCTTCTTTAGAGCCCAGATTCCTCCTCTTATTTATTCTCTCTGCCTGCCAGCCTCACCTATGCCTCTCCTGCCTAGCTATTGGCCATTCAGGTTTTTATTAGAATAATCAGGTGCCTTAGGCAGGCAAAGTGAAATGAACACAACACATCTTAACATAATTAAACACACATCCTTATGTCCTTAAATAAATGCAGCATAAACAAAAGTAACACACCTTTACCCAGTTAAAGCAATATTCTGCAGCATAAACCAATGTCACACATCTTTGCATAGCTGAATAATATTCCACAACGGGGTGCAGTCTTCAGTCCTTCAGCCACACCTGCTTCCTGTGTCCAGTGCTGAACACCTACCTGGGCATGTGTTGAGATTCTAGTGTGTCCTTCTGGCCCCACTCACCCCACTAGATCCTTGCTCTCTACTAAATGGTTAAATTTACTTTCAAGCCGTGACCTCTAGTCCTTACTATTTTGTTGTTACACTCTCCCCTGTCCAGGTTCTGTTCTAAATGGAAGAAATGGGGGCATTTTCTCGCTGCAGAGGTGACCAGCCATCACTACTGTTCACATGAAAACCCTGGTAAGTTCAGAAGGCTGTGAACAGAGGAAGCTGGATTACAGGCGCGTTGAGGTGGTGGCTGAGCCCTGGCAGGGCTGCTCCTGAAGTTGATTCCCAAACTCACTCTCTTGCCCATTAAAGGATTGTCTCCCTTTATGGTTGTTTTCCAGATTCATCTTGTACCTAATTCTCTTCATAACATGTGCACTTGCTGGGCACAAACTACCCAGGAAGATGCCAGAAGTGATGTTAAGTCTGGATAGAAAATTAAGTTGGCTCCAAGCCAGGGAAGAATTCTAATCATGTCATAGTGGAGAGGGGCATTAGAAGTCACTACTTTCAAATTTTGGTAAATCAATAAACAACATTAGCACAGAGACAAGCAGCCATCTTGGCAACCCAAGACTGATAGAGGACAAGGATGAAGGGGTTAATAAGTAGCATCTAAAGAGATTCTCTCGCTCTCTGTGGTTAGAGTAAAACAAACGTGGTTCTGAAATGGGAGAAGCAGTTAGCCCACAGGGTCTTATTTTCTACAGCTTCATACCCACTGTGCCATTAAAAGCACATCAAATCCCTTTTCTTGTCACTCAGAAGAGTTTCGTGGGCACAGATGTTAGGTAGAAAGCCAGACTGAGTTCAGCACATAGATCTGACACATCGGCTAGCTGATCCTGAGAAAAATCTTACCTATTTGTCTCATTCCTTTGTGTGTTCAATTATAACCATCTTAACCTCATTGGGAAGTGAGGATGGGGCAGTGTCTACCTCATAGGATTGCAGACAAAATTGAAGACATTAAAGCATGAAATATGAACCCCAGTGGCAGGCATATAGACAGTACCATGGACATGTTTCCTGTTCTCATGTGCCTGTCATCCCCTGTAGCAACAGATTCCTAACAATGCAGAAGTCCTGTGTGTGTGTGTGTGTGTGTGTGTGTGTGTGTGTGTGTGTGTGTGATCATACAAGAGGTAGTATCAGGCTTCTCCTGACTTGGGAAGCCTGTAGACACTTTTGACTATCACAGCTTGAATGTTGGTTGCTACATATATATAGTTGATGGATGTCGGGGCATTAGAATACATCCTACCAATGACAAGAGAGCCCCACAACAGATGTCAATAGTTCTGAGATTTAGAGATTCTCATGTGATACAGGGGTTGTCAAGCTTTTTCTATTAAAAGTTCTACAATAAATGCATTTAGCTTTGTAGGTCCTGTAATGTGCATTGCAACCATATGACTTTGACACTGTAGCAAGGAAGCAGCCTCCAGATAATACGTAAATGAGTGGGTATCAGTGTGTTAACAGTAAAACTTTATAAAAACAGATGGGAGGTCAGATAGTAGGAATGGCATTAGATAGATATATTGAGCAGATATCTATCTAATGCCATTCCTACTATCCCATCATCACCCACCTCACACCCTGCTCTTTGCAGCTTTCCATTTCCCATTTGATACAATCCAAGACCTTTTCCTTTTCCTCTCCTTGCCCTCTTTCCTCTCCTGTGATAACCCACAACAGGATCATAGCGCCTTCCCTGAAGAAGCCGAGCACATTCCATAGCTCCGCACAGTACTCTGTCCTGCCATAACCATCTACACCTTCCAGATGGGATCCCCTTGCTTCCTTCTCCTGCCCTTTCTTTCAGAGGTGTGTGCAATGACCATAAGGGTAGTTAGAAAGACTTTACTAGTGTCTGAAGACATTGGAGTATTCTCTTGGGGCAGAGAGGGGGGCACCAGCTTTGCAAAGAAAAGAAGCAACTGGCTTCCAGAGACATTTCCAACATGAATGACTTGGATCTGGTGATTAATTGTAGATACCTGATTGAGAAAGTGGGTAGGGTAATACAGAGACTTGTCCCCAAATTTCCCATCTGGGAGTTAGAGCAGACACCCATGTGGGAGTAGGCTTCATGTTCCATTCTGGACAGGGTTAATTTTAGATGCTTATAGCAAAGCGATGAACAGCTATCCAGAGGCAGTTAGAGATGGTGGCATAAAAACAAGAAGAGAGAAGATGGTTGCAGATCACACTCTGGAAACACGCATATGGACTAGAGTCAAGACTCTGGGACGGAGGAGAGCATGGGGGAAATGATGTAGTTTCATAATGGAAGTAAAGCAGTGACCCTGCAAAGCCTGCAGGAGGAGAAAGGAAATGCAGAGAATCTCAGTGAAAACAGGTACTTCTCTGATCCTCAAATGTGTAGACTTGTATTACTGTGAGAATGGAAGGAGGTCAAGGTATATATGCAAATTAATAGAATGCAGGGGGGTTTGGGAGGGATACATCTGTAGCCCTAGATATAGTAACAAAGAAACTTCCAAATGAATTTCTCACTCCTTCAAAGAAACTTGGCTCTGGGTCTAAACCCACACCCTATCCAAACCGAAATGTGTTTCAAAGTATCCAACTGATACTAATTCTACTTTTGGATCCTAAGCTCAGAGGTGGTATTTATTTCTTGATGGAACCTTAAGAGGTATCTGTTGCTCCCTATTTTTTTTTTTTAAAGTACTTTGATTTAAGAATCTTACATTTTTTTTAAAGTTGCATTTAATTTTTTTTTAAAAACATTTTTGTGCCTAGTACCCATACCAGGTCATCACTGCAAGAGCAAGGGCAGGCAGCGTAGCTCTCTGATAAAAGACATCAAAATTCAGTATTAGGAGGTATAGGCCAGATGGAACTAAGTATTTGTACAAAGGTGCACATTCCATTGTCTGTTCAAATGAGGCTAACATGATCAATTCCACGTGTAAGGAACACTGGCTGTGACAGCCACTCTCTCGTTAAAGCTGCAGGCTTTGCACAATGGGATTAGCATCAAGTCTAAATGTATGAGATGTCTGCAATTACCCAGTTGACACTGCACCAGGGGAGAGGTCTTAAGTATTTAATTGGCTGAAACCCAGGTCAAAGGAAAAAAAAGTATTCACCATTCACCCAGTTTTGACTTATCCTGATCTTTTACAGAGCTGAGTTTAAGAAAGTGAAATACATCTGCCACTATTTTGACTCACATAGGGTTATTAAGTGTGATGGAAGAAGAATACTGTGTGTGACAAGATGGTTCATTTTGGTGTTTATGGTTTGTGTTACTTTCTGAATGACTCCAGGCTTAGGCATTCAATTTATTCTTATTTAGCAACTTTTTATCCAGCTGTCAAAGGCATTAGATCTAATCACTGCCACTTTTTTTGAAAAACAGTAACCTCCACTTGGTGATATTTTCCCATTTCTTTCAGTGGTAGGGAAAGAGCCAATTAAGCTTCATCCTGCAGAGGTACAATGGCCAAACCACACAAAAATGTAAACCCAGCAACTCCATTAAAGTTTTGCATTTGCACCCTCTGGAAAGTGGAAGGGGAAGAGAATGTCAGTCACTCCAGGTCTCTGGGGGTCACTTTCTCTTTTTAAATGAAGGGTACACGTGGTGGCCCCCTGCCTCCAGTGTATTTCTTCTGCTTTCCTATGGAGTGTATAGAGAAGAGGAAGAGGAGAAAAGAAAGGAAGGGGTTAGCCTGGACCGTGATTTTTGCCAGTAATGGACGAATAATGGCTCATTCCAGGAAGACAGAGAAAATGGGCTAAATTAGAAAACATTTCACAATGCTGGGCCTCAGTATCAGGTTGAGCCAAACTCAATCCAGCATAGCAATTTCCCACCTCCCAACTGTTTCTGCCTGTGCTCAAAGCTCCAATTATATCAGCCTGAATACTTTTTGTAAACTCCTGCTTCTCTTGCTTGCCTCGCCCTGCCCCCACCTTGAGCTCTCTCTGGCTCTAAAAGGGAGTGTTGACTGTCCGTGGATTTGGGCTTCCTTCCCTCCTTCAGCTTTCTTGAGCTGCCTCTCTTTCCTCCCGTTTCCTTTATTAAAAATGCTAATGCTACCATTTTCTGCCTGGATCTCCGACAAACACAGTCAAAAGGAGCCGAAGATGGGAGGGAACACGAGTGCAGCGATGATCTGAACCAAGGAGCAGCTTTTTATCTGCTGTCCCTCTGCGGGTGCTCCCAGCCTGCCCCTGAGCTTCACAGCAGGGCAGCGCAGCAGGGGTTGTGGGGAGGGGGAGGAGGGGGCAGAGGAGGAGGAGGAGGAGGCCGGATTTTTTTTTTTTTTTTCATTTTAAAACTAAAATCCTCTAAAAAGAGAAAGTGCTGTCCTTGTAACTTTGGCAGGGACTTTCAGCTTTTGTTCTATTTGTCAGAGTGGCAAATTTCATCTTCTATTTTGGAGGGAGCGAGAGCATGCAATCTACCAGGTACCAAGAAGGACCCGAGGAAGAGGAAGATGGGGAAGAATAATCAGAGGGATAAAGAAAGGCGAGTGTGAGTGTGAGGAGGTGGTGGCAGCAAAAAATACAGAGGGGGAAAATAGAAAGGAGAGGTTGGAGTGGAGTCATAGTGAATACGAAGGAGAAAGAGGAAAGAAAAGGAAAGAAGAACTGGGTGGTTAAAGAACCATAAAAGCTGCCTACTGCAGGACTTCGGCAAATGCCCAGAGATCAGCTATTCCCATCCCTCATCCCTAGGTATGTTACACAGGACCTTGTCCATCATTCAGGCAATGCAGAGATGTGTATGGCATCCATACTTCCCACACCATCTAATAAACATCAACATCACATTCTCAGCCTTCATTTTTCTTTCTTTTCATCCCATTTCCTGGTTATATCTACTTCAATAATTTTTCTGCCCTGGCTGATGGCATTGTTATCATATGGATGTTACTAGAACATGGACATATCTCATGTAAGTATGCTCACCAAATTATACAACTCGTTTGTTCTTTACATCTCTCCCTGTAAACTGATGCCTGTCTCCCCACTCCCCACCCCCACCGCCCTGAATTAGTTTTGCTACTCTTCCCCAAAGTCCCTCATTTTTCTGCACTTCAGATAATAAAATACCTTCCTTCCACATCTGACTGTGAAAGCTGTAGACGCCATTATGAGTGGTTGCCCAAAGCTGGGAAGAAAAAGTTCACTGAAGAGAAAATAAATGCACAAGCAGGCATCAGGGGACCTGATCCCAGATAATTCAGCATTAATCAGCTGTGTGACCAGCTGGATTAGTGAAAAGCCTGTTTTTAGCTCTGACAGTCTTAAGACCTGATCTCCCTTAAGTCTGCAGGAGAGCAGCAGACTGGGGGATGGGTTTCAGAGCCTCCCAGCCTTGAGCTCAAGTCTTGGCTTCAGGTGCTTATGAGCCATGTAGTAATTTATTTGACCTTCTGATGGTGGTGTCCCCAGAGGCAAGCTCTGGAGGAGATAATGCTCTCCTTCATAGGGAAGCTTCAAGAAGTAAAAAGAGATTCTCCAAGGTGACTCCCAGGTTTTCACAGCTTCCATAGGCTGAAGGAAATAGCTCCAAGTTTCATTTACTACAGACTTAGTATTTATATCTACAACTTAGTAGCCATTAGAAAAAAAGCAATAGCCATAAATTCAAAGTAGGCTACATAGCATCGGACACACACTGCTGTTTGCCTGATAATATAAAATACTTCACAATGGTCCTATAAAATGGCAATTGTGCCTATGTGTAGGGCATGATGTAAGACGGTGGTTCTCAACCTTCCTATTGCTGTGACCCTTTAATACAGTTCCTCATGTTGTGCTGACCCCAACCATAAAATTATTTTCATTGCTACTTCATAACTGTAATTTTGCTGCTGTTATGAATCATAATGTAAATATCTGTGCTTTTTGGTGGTCATAGGTAACACCTGTGATGGGGTCCTTCAATCTCCCAAAGGGTCATGACCCACAAATTAAGACCCACTAATGTAAGCAAAGTATGGGTAAAGTTCTATCTAAGAACAGAGTAGGCCTCCAACAAATGACAGCTACTAATGGTGATATTTCCTAGCATGTGAGCTGGACCTAAAGAACAGAATTAAAGTTGATCTCATTCAGATTCATTTCCTTCCCTATAGTGTTAAAAATATGGGTCTGAAGGACACAGGAAAAAATTTAGAAGTCAAGTCATGGCTGCCACCCTGCCTTAAAGGTGTGTGTGTGTGTGTGTGTGTGTGTGTGTGTGTGTATGTGTGTGTATATGTGTGTGTATGTAAAGTGTGTATATTTTATTTGTATATTTCATATATATAAATATAGTGTGTTTATATATTTAATTTGTGATGTATGTGTTTATATATTTATATATAGTGTGTTTTATATATAGTGTTTATATGTAGTGTGTGTCTAGATATATAGTGTTTATACATAGTGGGTGTGTTTATTTATATATATGAAAAATTGCGAAGATAACCATTTTGAGTGAGAATCCTGCCTTGAATCTCATTAGAGACTGCCACCATGTGTCCAGTGTGCCTACTGACCTGAAGAAGCAGGCTAGATGAAGGTTAGAAAGCGCTCCACTGGTTTGTACTGACTCAGAGAGCAAGAGAAACACCTGTCTTCTCCCTTTCCTCCCCCATGGGATTTGCCTTCTCTCCTGAGATGAGATCTCCTGCAGTCTTTGCTGAGTGTTACTTGGGTGGGGGCTGCTAAAGGGGGAGTGTCTCAGAAGGGTAAAGAGACTCCTGCTACTCTTCCCTTCAGAAGCAATGCAGTGAGGTCCTGAGACTACAGATGGTCAGCTCTGTCACTCATTCTGATTTAATGCTTACTCAGCACGGATGTGGGAAGAACTGTGCCTCACCTGAAATCCAGATACTGAAGCCCTAAATCCCTGTGTGGCATGGTAGAGCAAAGGCTTTTTAAAGAGGTGGCTGAAATGAAAGAGGAATATAGGGTGGAACTCTTACTCAGCAGGACTGGTGTCCTTATAAGAAGAGGAAGGGAGGTCCCAGAGCTCCTTTTACTGTATAAAGACAAAGAGAGTGTGTCCACCTGAAAGTCAGCCATCTCTAACTGAAAAGCACTCCACCCTGGGTCTTGTTGCCTCTCCAACTGTGAATAAAAATTTTCTGATGTATGTTCAATCATGAATTTAGATCATATCTACACCCACTCCTCCTTGGATTTCTTCTAAATCTCCTCCAGCCATGTCTCCTTCATTTCCTCCTTTTTAAAAATTCACTGAATCCAATGAGTGCTGTTCAAAGCTCATGGGGGTAGGGCTACCCACTGTAGCATGGGCCACCTACCAGGGGCCACTTCTCTGAAGAAAATCGGCAATCTCTACTCCAGCAACCTTTAATTGACAGATATCCTCATCTAGGCCTAGGTCATTGTGATCACCTCTCTCCATGATGGGATGTTGTCATTTTGTGCAGACAACCACAGCTGCTGGAAGTTCATGAGTACAGTGTCCAGAGGACAGTTTGACATCAGTCCTCCCCAGCCTTTGGATCTTACAGTCTTTCTACCCTCTCTTCCCTTCTTCAATGTTCGCAAAGATGTGTGGGCAAAAAATGGGTTTGTTGTTGTTCTTTTGGAGTGTTATTTTTTTTAGGCAGGTGTCTCTGTAGCCCAGGCTGGCCATGGTAATTCCGGGTAATCCTCCTCCCTCTGCCTCCTGTGTCAAATTATAAGGATAAGCCACGCTATCCAGCCTAACATTTTGTTACAGTAACTGCAGGTGACTAATACAAGCGCTTGTTCTCTGTGACCAACCAGGAAGCCTATATCACGTGCATAACAGAGAACCAAGAAGGAACAGACCATGTCTGTAAGACGTTTAGAGTCCTGTGGAGAGACCGACAAGGATACTGGCCTGAGCTCTCATGTGGTCATGTCATGTGTAAGTGCTGTCGTGCTCCTGGGAAGAGTCTTTTAAACTGTGACAGTGGCGACAGGAGAGCAGAAATGAGTATTCTGGGAAAGCTCTGTGGGATGAGTTAGAGGTAACTGGGAACAGGATGATCTCTATCCAAAGCTCCGTTTCCCCCACCCTGCCTCTTGTAGCTATTCCAGGGACAGTCTCTTTCCAGAAATCCATCTTCTACAACATTTAGCTGTATCTGTACTACAGATACACTCTCAAGCAGCCTAAGCTAAGCTGCAGGGGGCCTTATTAGAGCCCATTTGCTACAGGGTGAGCCTTTGTCCCATCTGTATTAGGGTTCTATTAACTGTATGTGGGGTGCAGCAAGAACACTGTATTCTATTCATATATATATTTGTCACTGTTCAGGTGTTTCTCTCATATTAATTTATTCATCTCAACTCACCTATTCCTTGGTTTCACATACTTAAAGCTAGCTTCTAACCTCCTTGTACCCAACTTTCATAAACCTTGTACTTTATGTCACATATGGGTCTGTGACAACTGTGGATTTCATCATAGATGTGAAAAGATTCCTCACTTGAGACTGATCCCTGTCAGTGACTCATGTACATGTGAGATGTGTATGTGCATGCATGCGTGCGTACGTGTGTGTGTGTGTGTGTGTGTGTGTGTGTGTGTGTGTGTTTGAGTGTATAGGTCTACATATGAGTGTGTAGGAAAGAGAGAGATATACAGAGATAAAGAGACACAGAGATGAAAAACAAAGCCAGGGAGACAAAGAGAAAGAGGGAGAGGGGGAGAAAGAGAGAGAGAGAGAGAGAGAGAGAGAGAGAGAGAGAGAGCACATCTCCCACTCTGATGTGCACGGGAATTGAGTTAACAACTCCTGTGAAATTAGGAGACTGGCAAGGAAAAAACAAACAAACAAACAAACAAACAAAAAAACCCAATAAATCCCCATTCCTGACAACCCTTCACCAAACATGGCCTGTTCAGAAGTCCAGATTTCCACAAGCCTTGTACCTTGACTTCCCTACTCCCCACAAAACTCAAACTGAAATGCAATTACCTTTGTGATGGTTATAAGAGGTAATGCCTGTAGAAGAGCTTAGGTCAGTGGTTCTCAATCTTCATAATGCTGTGAACCTTCAATATAGTTCCTCATGTTGTGATGACCCCCAACCATAACGTTATTTTCATTGCTACTTAATAGTTGTAATTTGCCTACTGTTATGAACTGTAATGTAATTATTTGTAGAGACAGAAGTTTGCCAAGGGGGTCTTGACCCATAGGTTGAGAACCACTGGCTTAGGTCACGAAGGGGATTGATGTTCTCATAGGAATGGGTAAATTATCACAAGAAGTTTTCTTATAAAAATGATTTTGCTTTGTTTTTCTCTTTCTGAAGCATATGTGGTCACTTGTCCTTTCTTCTGTGTTATGCCACAGAATAGAGTCCCTCACCAGATGCTAACATATGCTTTTAGACTTCTCAGCTCCAGAACTAAAAAAAACCTTCTCTGGTTTATAAATGACCTAGTCTATGGTATTCTGTCAAGCAGGGGAAAAGTGACTTAGAACAGGTGTTGATATAGCAAACATTTGAAATAAATGCCTTTGGAAACAGACAATGTGAAAAGCATAGATGAATTGTAAGGACTACACAGAGCAACCCTATAGATGCATGACTGCAGCATTAAAAGTGATTCTGATGAAGGAGGACTCAGAAGGTAAAGGCTACAGTAAAGTCATTTGGAGGTTCCTCAATAGTTGTGACTGGATTGTTGTTAGAGACAGTGAAGGCCATTCTTATGAGATGTGCACTAGTCCAGAAGAGACCACATGCATGGGTGGCTCACTCTATGACAACATACTCTTTTCAGGTCATAGTCAGTCCGTAACACCAGCAAGATCCCTTTCCTTATGACCTGACTACCTTCCAACAGTTCCTGCCTCTTAAAGTTTTCACTACTTAACACTGCAACAATAGGGTAAAATTCCAAGCCCATGAGCCTCCGAGGAGTTAACTACATCCAAACGTAACAAGGTCTTTGCATGGGGCTGGGAGTGAGCTATCAAAAAAATGAAGTAAAAGCCATCTTTGTTACACAATTGCAAATAACTTAATGAAGTTCTGTCTATGTCCCATATGGAGCTCTACAGAAAGCAAAACTCAGGAGTGATGAACCAGGACATGTGGTTCCCTGGGCATTCAAACTGCTACTGTAACATGGTTACTTTAGACACATATAATGAGATCAAGAACAGAGAGATGATTTAAAGATGTACAATTAAAATTAGATTAAGAAATTAGGAACCTGACTTTCTATGGGTAAAAAAAAAATACGTATGGAAAAAAATACTTGTGCTGCAGACCTGCCCCCAAATAAAGGATGACCATAGGAAAAAGAGATTAAAGCACTGAGCCCTCCCCCGCCGTCCCCCACCCCTGCCATCTAACAGGACCAGAGATCTAGAAGAGTACAAAGGTTTATGGGGAGGAAATCTGGAGACCTTCTGTGGGCCCAATGCCTGGAGTCTCCTGGGGCCTCTGCTCTCCAATCTGGCACAGTGTTTCTAAGCCACATCTTAACTGATCCCAGGTACAAACTAACCTGTATTACTCTGGCTGTTGATCTAGAAGGTAGAACTGGCAAACCTTGGCAAAGTCCACATGTTCATAGATCTTCAGGCTTCCAGAATGTAAGAGCTAGAAGAGCATAGTTATCCTGGGTAAGATCCAAAGGATGCTACCGGGGAGGATATCCAGACAAACACTTGCCAAAGACTGCAAGGAGCGCCTACATAGTGAAACTATTGAGATAGGGCCACACTCAAACCCTAGAATGGTAGAGTTATGAGCATGAAGTGTCAGCTTAGGAGAGCCACAGGAATGAGACTCCAACCCTAGAGAAATAGGTCTTAGAGGTAAAGACACAACAGTGAGAGTGTTGGGAGCAAAGTCCAGTGTGTCCTGTTGTAAAACATGGGGTTCAAAGCACCCTTCTGCTTTAAACTCAACGTTTTCCCTGTTAGGTTTTGGGATTCCTTGGGACCAGTTACCCCTATATTCTTGCCTGTTGCTTTCTTTTGGAACAGAAATGCCCACCCTGTTTCTATTCTGCCACTGCGTTCTGCTGGAAGGAATATGCTTCAGGATGAATCATGCTTATGTGTTATCTACATCTAGCTTAGATGAAACTCTGCACTTTGGACTTCAAACTTTATGTTGGGATGAATTGAAAATTTGGGGCTCTCAGTGAAATGAATCTACTTTGTATGTGAGAAAAATACAAGTTTGTGGGGGACCAATGATGGCTTGCTGTGGTTTGGAATGTCCCTTTTAAAATTCTGCTGAAATTTAATCACTGTCTTAAAAGTATTAAGAGTCTATCTACCTAAACATATTTGACTTAGGGATGAATGTTATCTCAGAAAGGGGTATGTTATCTCTAGAGCACTGGTTCTCCGCCTTCCTTTAATATAGTTTCTCATGTTGTGGTAACCATAAAATTATTTTCATTGCTACTTCATAACTATAATTTTGCTACTGTTATGAATCATAATGTAAATATTCATATTTTCTAATGGTCTTAGGTGACCCCCATGAAAAGGTTGTTTGACTCCCCAAGGGTGTCACAACCCACAGGTTGAGACCCACTGCTCTAGAGCAGGATTGCTGTAAAAGTGAGTTGTCTTATCTGTGCTGTCTTATTTGTGGTTACTTGTTCCCCTGTCATGGCACATGTGGCCATTGTCCGATGCTAACATCTTGGACTTCGCAGCCTCTTGAGCTAAGTCAACTTCTATTGCTTGCAACTGACCCGTTTTATGCCATTTTTGCTGTAAAGAAAAATGCATTTAAGAGTCTGTATCTATTATATAGCATAGATCCAAAATGGTCTTCATACAAGGCTTTGGCTAGGTAACTAGGTGATGACCTTGCTTTTGATTTTTCTTCTTGCCAATTATAGCTGCCTTGCTCCTTCACCCCCTTGGATTACATCTTCATCTCTAAGTTGTTTCTAGGGTTCTTAAAGGAAGACAGCCTCACACAGGTAATTTTACACTTCAGAATGGTTAATAGTGCACATGAGTTTATGTAGAGGGGCCTGATATTGCATGCAACTAGTAGAAATTGTACTTTGAGTTTTGGATTTTTATCTAGTTAGTAATGCCAAAAATGATTTTCTCTAAGTGATGTTGGACAAAGACCAGCTCCCAGTCAAGCTGTCACACAGTTGTCAGGTGACTCAGTAATACTGTCCAGTGCTAAGCTACTAAGTTCATAGGTTCATGTCTGTTAAGTGAATGTTTGGATGACAAGGGGAGGGGTTTGCAGGATTTAACTATGTAGTCCAGGCTTACTCTGCATGCAAAACATTCCCACTTCATTCTCCTAAGTATTGGGCTTATATGTGTGAGCCACCATAACAGACTAAATACATTTTGACCTATGGCATTTTTAGCATATGATAAATTTATTAGGATGTATCTCCAATATTAATTGAGAATAATTTATCCAGTTACAAAATGCAGATGGACCTTTACAGTACCTATTTATAAGTTTGTTATAGAGACTAAGTGAATTAAGAGCTTTGAGCAAGGTCTGCCATATACCATAAGCCCTGAATGATGGCTAGTTATTATTATCCATTTTTTTCTTCCAGGTACCTAAGACAATACCTGAGACACCAGTAAGGGTTTTTTAAGTGACTGAATAATAAAGCACTGATTTCTCCTTAGGAGACAAAAGAGATTAAATACTAGGTATCATTTAGAGGTTTGATAGAATTTGCATGCTTAACCTTAAGTGCAACCATTCATTTATTCACTCCATGAACATTCATTTGGTGCTTAGTAGTAATGAATGTGACAGCAAACACCACAGAGTTATAAAAATGAAAATGACATAACCCTGAACTTGCAATTTTATATATCAGGGGCATGAGGAGATAGACACATGGATGATTATAGTTACCAGATTATTGTAATTATCATTTGAAACCAATAACACAGATGCTACTGTGTATAGCAGGATAGCAGGAGAGGCAGAGGGCTTCTTCAAGACTGGATAGCGTTGATGAGCAAGGCAGAAAGAGCCACTTCAATATAGACTTAAACACTAATAAGATGCTTGGGTATCCAGATGAAGAGTATAAGAGAATGCTTCCAAAACAATACACATCTGCAGACAGCAGTAATAGAGATATGGGCAGAGACATGTTATATATGCAGCCTCTGCAAAAGCCTCTCTGACATCTCATCTCAGGCAGAGAGTGATTGGAGTAAAAGAGATGGAGGGCTTGACGGAAACTTGGACAGAGAAAGCTTGTAACTCATCTTTGACAGCTTCTCATTGCTTTTCTGTAGGGCCACAAAGACAACTGATGAGTTTGAGGCAGAGTGTGAAATGGGTAGATCTTAATGATAAATCCTTTTGGTGGCTGTAGGGGAAGGACATGGGAAATAATTAAGGATGTGGGAGCCAGATTAGCCTGTCAAATGACACAAGGAGAGATAAAGCTCCTTCCTGGATAGTTGTGGTCATATAGATCAGTCTATACGCATGTGTGAGAGGTCCACGGAATGAACACGAGGGGAGATCCGGGGGTGCTCTATGCTAAACTTCAAGAGAGCATCTCAGAGACCTGGACTCCATGCCAGTCTCCTTCCTTATGATAGAGTGTGACCATGGGTCTTCCAAGGAAAGAGCATGGTAGGTTGGCTTGATTTGAGTCCTCAGTTATCAGCACTGAAATCTAATGCCCAAACCTGTGAAGAAATTTAAAACAGGATCTTGGAAAAATAATTGTGTTAAACATTATTTTATTCACATTAGCTAAATAGTTTCAAAGGGGCTCAAGAAACAGAAGGTTAGAAATAATGATGCTCCTGAGGTCCTCAATAAATAAAAACTAAAACTCAAAGTCATACACACACACACACACACACACACACACACACACACACACACACACATCTCAGCAAACAAACAAACCAAAAAAGAAAAACACCAGGAACAAGAACAAACAAAACAACAATAACAACAAAGCCAAAAGCAAAAAGCAAACTAGGGTCCTATAATCCTCTTATACACACACACACACACACACACACACACACACACACACACACACACGGATTGTTTTTTAGCTTTACAGCTTATAGTGATTATCAATTATATTTTCAGTATCTATATCCTCAGAAACATTTCTTTTTCTTGTTAACCCCTATCTCATAGTGCCTTTAGGTTACCAACTCAAACTCCAATCATGCCCTACATTTGATATTCCAGGCCATTGTAAATTTAATTTCTAAATTGGTTGAAGATAGCAAGAATGGGAAGAAATTCTGAGATAACATCATCATCTTCTCCCTGAGCTTCAGTTCAAAGGATTTGTGATTCAGGGCCCAGAAAACAGTAGACTTAATGCATGTATAGGCTCCTCTCCTTCCCCTCCCCCAAACCTCTAGTGCACAAGGGTGCAGCAGGGGGTGCTGGGAAACAGAGTCTTTGATGATGCGCCCTCCCTGCTGTGAAGACTAATGACTTCAAAGAGGGCATCTGCCATGCTGGGGGCTTCCATGGCACATCTGACTGCAGTGTAATTAGTCAAGAGGCCCAAGTTTAGGATATTGTGTCCAACAACACCCTCCCCTGCCCAGTGCAAAGCACAATTTGAGCAAGAGTGAGACAAGGCTTTTGAAGAACAGGAGTATCTTTGAAGCTAGCAGAGGGGGAAAAAAGTCAAAAACCAAACTAAATAAAACCCAGGCTGCCTGTGGACTGCTAAGCAGTGGCTGGAGTTCAAAGGTTTTGAACAGTGGAAGTAAGGCCTCTCTTTTTAAAAACAGTTTCCCTAGCAAGTGTTGTGTCTGTTGCCAGCTAGAGTCCTTCATTCTGAAAACAAGAACCATCTAATTGTATTGTCACTGGTGTTACTGACAATCTCCAGGAGCCTTACACCCTTGCCTTCCATGATTCTGTCATTTACAGTCAGCCTTCAGGTTCTCCAACCTGAGAAGAATTGCACCTGTACTGAACCCGTGCAGACTTTTCCTTCTCATTGTTTCCTGAGCAACACAGCACAAAACTATTTACTGAGTGTTTACAATGTATTTGGTTACTAGAAGTAAGCTTGGGTAATTTAAAGAATACAGGAAGATGTGCACAGGCCAAATGCAAATGTCACAGGGACACAAATCTTCCTGGATTTTGAGTGTGGGAGGGGTTTCTGGAGCCAGTCATCTGTGAAGACTGAATGATGACTTCACTTCTAACTGGGCCTCTGTGAAATAGTTACTATTAATGACTCTAATTCATAGGAGAGGAAGTGGAGATGCAGAGAGCTCAGGGATTTGCTCAAGGGAAGTGAGTAGTTAACAAGGGGTAGAACCAGGAATTGGACCCAGATGATCTGTAGACTCTTAACTCTTAGGTTCCTCTGGCTCAGTTCTATAGAAACTAAAACTTCCTGTCTCTGAAATGAACTAGATCACAGAGGGCTTTTGGGTCACTAAAGGGTGGATAGCAAAGAAGAAATCCCTAGCTGAAGTGATGTGTTACAAGCAAAATCAAGACAGTCCCCCACCCATGACCCTGACATAACATCTATCCTGTGACTCCATATCACATAACATTAGAAAACTCACTAGAAGCCACTATTTAAATTTTTTATTGGACACCCATTGTGTATAGCTGAGAAAAATTCCCAAAAGCCTTATTAACTAACAAGGTGTCAAGACAAGATAGTATAAGACACACAGTGGCACAAGAAAGTCACAAGCCTGAATCAACCAAAGATGGAAGGAGCTTCCAAATGGGGATCTGGGAAGGTTTTATGGTGGAGCAGTTATTTGGGCTGGCCTTGGAAAAAAAGGTAGAATAAGGGAACTAGAAGTGAAAAAAATGTCCCGGAAAAGTGGAGAAGTCTGGCATGAACACAAGGTTCAGCAGGGCTGCAAAGGATGCTGGGTCTACTTTGAGAGGAGCTGCTTCGAGAGACCTATCTGAATACTTCTTTGGTGGTCATAGTCATCCCCAGACCTCACAGAGAGCCTGTGGCCAGACTTCTGAGGTCATCCCACGTCCTTCTGCTCCTGCCGTGTCCTAGCTTCCTCATTCCCAAAACTTGCTGAAGAATTGGTGTGCATAAGCACTTATAAATAATGCCTGTGACCAGGAAAGTACTTAGTAAATATTGCCTGCTACTGCCTAAACTAAGTGTTAGACATAAACAACAAGAATAGTTCATCACTTAGGATGTAGCTGACATGTGATCTCTCTTCCTCACTTGTATGGACCATGGGACACTGCATTGATATCTTCAAGTGTCCTTTGTTGATGTCTGAAGCAGTTTAGTTCTCCATGTTAAAGTCTACCTTTTCATCATGTGATTTTCCCCCCAATCCAAACACTCCCAGGACCTAGCAGGGAAACCCCAATTGCTGGGCCTCAAGCCTAGACAAAGAGCTGCAGGCAATGAAGGAATGCTGAGAAATCATTTCTTCTAGGAAGAATCCCTCTATTGGTTATCCAATACCAATTGTCAGTCTTAAAAATATATGCATATAAGTAGTATTATATGGGCTGTACTTACATATTTAGGAATAGATAGACATAAACTATATATATATATATGCTAATTGAAGAAAAAAGAAGCCATGAATTTCATTAATTTGAGAGAGAGCAAAGTGGAGGGTGTCACATAGGAAGGGTTGGATAGGAAAGGTAAGATGGGTCACTGTAATTATAATATAATTTCAAAAACTAAAAATTATAATTAAAAAAGAAAATAAAAAATATACTGCCAACTAATCTAACTGATTTGTTTTAAAGCCAGTGTACATCTATAACCTTATCACAGGTGATGTAGAGATAGGCAGATCCCTGAAGTTCACTAGCTCAACTCATCCTAGCAGAATTAGTGAACTTCAGGCTCAGTGAAAGACTCTGAATCAAAAAACTAAGGTGGAAAAATGACTGAGGAAAACATGTGATTCAGAACTCTAGCCTCCATATACACATGTAAACATTACACATCTCTCTCTCTCTCTCTCTCTCTCTCTCTCTCTCTCTCTCTCTCTCTCACACACACACACACACACACACACACACACACACACACACACACACACACACACACACACACACACACACACACACACGAGGGGAGGAAGAGAGAGAATAGTTGGAAGATTCAGGCATTTTGAGGGGAAAAGTCTGGAAACATTTATCTGTACACAATGATCTGAAACATCAGAACAATTAAGATCCAGCCAGCCCACACCTGACGATGTTATTTTTTCTCAGATACCCACCCTACCCTGTACAAAAGTTCAGCATAGGTTTGTAATCTGCACCAAGCTACTACAGCAATTAGCAATGGAGCACAGGAGGAAGGCAGCCCATTCCTATTCTAAAGGACAGAACTGACCCCACGGGTGAAGGTCACATGGAAACACATTTTTATTCAGCCCAAAGTTCTGTTTAAGAATCCACATTGCAATAGTAGAGTGAGCTGTCTCATCAAATCCCATTGTGGCTGTCACTAACAATGTTCAAACAGTGCTTGGAAGCCCATCTGCTCCAAAGACTGCAGGGGGGATGGCTATACAGAGTGGCACATTGGATAATGTGACCTTGAGGTGGACTTCTGACTCTAAGCTTCTAGATTTGTCAGTGATCCAGCTGATACACTCCTGCTCTCGCACCTAAAATTAGGTATGTGACTCACCACTTCCATGAGAGAAGCTCAAATTTAATAAGGCTTTATATAAGACCTGTAGCTACCTTTAGAAAACAGAGTTCTGATTATGTCTTTCCCAAACCACATGAAAACTTGATAATCTTCAATCAGTCACTGGCCCATGAAGGATTTCTTAAGATGGGCACACCTTTTCACTTATTTAACAAATATTGACTGAGTTCCCGCTATGTTCCTGACAGTATGTGCGGGTATGAGAGTGAAAGACCACTCGGAACATTGTTTCTCCTATGGTGTAATTTACATTCTGGTGGTAGGTTTGACTAGACTCACCTACCAAACTGACATGAAAATTGCATCATTTGGTGAAAGATTACAGGAGTACAAATTGGGTCACAACTAATGCTAAACAAGGTTGGTGAGGACATACACTGTATACTGATACAGAACTTACAAGTTTGGAATACCACTGAGTACAACACATCTTCTTTAGGTTTTCTCGATAATCCTTATGATAATTTTATTAAATAGATACTATAATTTTATTGTTGATGACAATGAAATCAAAGCTTGTAAAAGCCATAAAAGTGGCCAAAAGCAAAAGTCTTTTAAGTAAAAGAAAGATTTGAGCGTATGTCTGTCAGACTCTGCCTCTTCCATTATGTCCTACTATCTCTCATAAAGGTTAAATGTGAACAAGTGAGGGCTGTGGATGGGGCTCAGAGGTAGGGTGCTTGCCTAGCCTGCAAGGGGTTCTGAATTCAATGCCCAGCACCTAAAATAAAATAATAAAATGGGTGGGTAAATATTAACCTAAATAGTTAGGAGGTGTGCAGTTTGGTAGGTAACAGGAAACAATTGGAGCAAAACTGAGTGGAGTCTGTTAAGAACATCCAAGACTACGCCTGAGAGAAAAAACTTCTGAGTATGTCCCAGATGACCTGGTCCCTAGGTCAGGGAACATGAGTAAAATGGGTAAACCTGTCTTTCAGATATGAACAATATATTACTTGCTCATGACCCACTGGGGCAAGGGCTATGAATTTGCCCACAGCAAAGACCTATCCCTGTGTTCTATTCACTCTTATTTCTGTCAGGACGTGGGCAACCGTGGACCTCGGGGTGGAGTCCTGCTATACGTGGTACAAGCACTCTGCTAAGATGAGTCACTGTGGCTGAATGCTGGCCACGGTTTTGCACTAGCAACAGCAACACAAAAATACTCAGCCATAAATGCCTGTCCCCACAGACAATCACAGCCTTGGGGCCCTCAGTATATATCTAGCTGAAGTGCCATTTTACCTGAATTGGGCAGAAGCCAATGGCATTTACTGTGCTCAGGCCTCCAGCAATATCCCTCTAGTGACTTGTTATCCTCTGTAGGATGCTACGCCATCCTGAACGATTCTCAACTCAGCACACATACTTACTGTTTTAAACTAGTCTCAACTCTTGAAGTCTCTGTCCTCAGAAATCTAATGCTAAATTTCAGCCTCGTCCCTGCTTTCATCTCGAGACACTGGGGAAACAACTGCCCTTGAAGTGCTTGACCAAACAAAGTCTTCTGTAGGGAATGGGAGTTTATATTCTTGCCTGTAAAATGTGGACAAAAACCTTACCTTAAAGTTTTGAAGTAAGAATTAAATCTCATCTACTTGTGTGATAGTAAAATTAACAGCCAACTTCACATGATCTAGGATGACCTAGCAGATGAACATATAATTGAGGGAGTTTTGAGACCTAGTTAACTGAGGTGAGAAGACCATCTTGGATGAAGGTGGTCCTATCCCATGGACTGGGGTCCCAAGATGCCTCAACAAGAGAAAGCTAGCTGAGCACCAGCATTTATCTCTCTTTGCTTTCCAACTGCGGATGCAATATGACCAGCCACCTTATGCTCTTATGTTCCCCACTACAATGGGCCATACCTTGCAATGATGAACCAAAATAAACCTTCCTGGAGTTGCTTCTGTTAGCTATTTTGCCATCCCAACAAGAAAAGTAACAAATACAAGCACTTAGAAGGTTGACTGAAAGGATCATGTAGAGGCCAGTTTGTTACTATGAATCTGATCATCGTAAGTGTTGCTTCTGGACCTAGAGGACAGAGGACAGGAATGCTTTAATAGCAAGCATATGAAGTATTATGGTTCACTGGTAATGTCAACTCAACTTCAGGCAGGCATTTCCCAGAGTTGATCATCTGGTGACCAGCTCATAGTAGTGAACCCTGACTCCTCTTAAAGCCAGTATTTTCACATGGTTATAGAGAGAACAGCCTCTGCTGTACATCCGCATAGATGGACTGATGATGCCATTCTGAGAACTAGCACCTGGAAACCTCATGGGAGACTTGCAACTGTAGAGCTAATTGGGCTAATGTAAGCTGGGGTTTTGTGCAGCTGTTTGTGCTGTCATTTTACAGTCATCTACAACAGAAGTCTGGGCACTCCAGAACGCAAAGGTCTCAAATCCAAAAGCCAGCCACGAGTGGCAAGCTTGGCACTGGCTGCATCTCCTAAGCCAACACACTAATCTCAGTGTGGGAAACCCTGTGGAAAGATTAATAAACTAGGAGTTGCAGGAGATTTGTTTGTATTGTTGCTCTGAGAGCACCAATGAATTTAAATCTTGATTCTTATTTATTAATAAAACAGTAAAAGTAGCCACTAGGTGGGAAGGTGAACTCCACTGTGGTATAATGAAAACAACCTAGATGTTGGCATCAGAGTTCAAGGAGTTCTGTTTATCCTCTGTGATGCCGACCAATGTACTACTAAGTTTTAAATCATAATACATACTCACACATACGTTTTGAGGTGTGTGTGTGTGTGTGTGTGTGTGTGTGTGTGTGTGTGTGTGTGTATGAGTGCATGTGTGCATATTTACTGCTTAACTGCAGGGGATAAAACTTTAGGTGACATGAATTCTTTTAATTTTTGCTGCTCTTTTTTTTAAAGTTTGTTTTCTGTCATATGCACTTCTTTTATACGAAGCAAAACAAAAGATTCAGCATGCTGTGACAAAATGTTTACTTTCTAATTTTTGAAATTATATATAACATCTAAAGCTTAGGAAAATTATAGCATGAATGATTGAACAGAAATCTAAAATACTTGTCTAGGAAGAATAAACCTTAAGATTACTTTTATAGAAATTGTTTTCACAGAAATTGGAGGTGTTTAAACATCACTAATTGCCCATCTCTTAAAAAAACATTCAGTTTGTAGGATTTTGGTTAAGATACATAACATACACACAGAGAGAGTTTATTTATTTATTTCTATTTTGGGAAGAAGTGTGTGTGTGTGTGTGTGTGTGTGTGTGTGTGTGTGTGTGTGTGTGTGATGTATATACAGAAATGTGTGCAGGTGCTCATGGAGGCCAGAGAATGATGTTTGTGTCCTGCTTTGTCACTCTCACTGAGCCTGGAGATAGTATGACAGCCAGCAAGCCTCAAAGATCCTGTTTGTTGCTGTGGATTATGCTCATCATTAATAAAAAACTGATTGGCCAATAGTAGGGCAAGAAGAGATTGTGCGAGACAGTCTGACACAGAGAGAATGATGGGAGGAAGAAAGGAAAAGTCTGGAAAGTCCAGGAGACATAAGCCAGCCAGCCTCCAGGCAAGCTGGATGTGTAGAAAATGAGGTAACAAGCTATGAGCCACATGCCAAAGTGTAAATAGAAATGTTGGTTAATTTAAGTGTAAGAATTTGCTAATAACAAGCCTGAGATATGATCTAGTATTTATAATTCATATTCAGCCTCTGAGTTGGTTATTTGGGGCCAGGCAGTTGGGAAAAGAAATGTCCAAATATAATTTGTATTCTCTGTAGTGCTAGACACACATAGCCATGCCCAGGTGTCTTGTGAGTGCTGGAATTTGAACTCAGGTCCTTGTGCTTGCTAAGATAGTGCTCTTACCCACTAAGCCATCTCTCCAGCATCTCACAGTGATACAATTTTAAGAATTATTAAGCACGATATTCAGTCTTACATGCAATCAATGATAAAACTTAATTAGCATTGCATAAAGAACTGCTCAGTCTTTGGAGACACTGATGTGTATGTGTACTAAAGGCTTGGCCTGAATGCTAGACTTAAAAACCATTTCTTTCTTCTAGCCTACAATAACAGGTTAAAACTGAGAATCTTCTATTAGACATCAAGACTAACTACTTTATGGAAAATTTTGAGAAAAATAATGCACTGCAGGGATACTTGTAGTGATCTGCTGTGTATCTTCCCTGCTTTTCATGATTGTAAAGGTTAGGCATATTCGTTGTTAAACTATGAGAAAAAAAATAAAATATATGCAGAGGGAAGGAGGTGGAAGCAAGAACTTTCGATGCACAGAAAAGGAAATTGGAGGAAATACACACAAATGGTAATGGCAGTTTTCTCTAAGCGTAAGATAATGAGTGAATTGCTTTTTCTATTGATTAAAAAAAATGATAAATAACTCAAGTCCCCAAAGGGTAGAAAATCCCAGCTTTCTCCAGCCCAGTATTCTGAAACTGGAACCCAAGGAAACTGAGGGGGCAGGGAGCATTTTTAGTGGAAAACATCCATGCATTCAATAGAATATATGAATTCAGGACACTCTCTGGAAAGCATAGGCAAGACATAAAACATTCATTTCTATAAAATTGAAACAATTTATCTTCCATTCTTGAGCAGATGGGAGGGTAAATTGAGGTTGATTTTTTTTCACCCTGGTGGTCATGTTGGAGGAAATATGAGTATTCCTGCCTCAGGCACTGTTTAAAATAAGTCTCATGGTGCCTGGACTGGACTAGGCAAAGACAGAAGTCTGGTACAGTGTTACCTCTCCTGTGGAGGGTGGGCAGCACTGTAGGTAGACACCTGTCACTCAAATGGGGAGAGCCTATGATAAAGATTAGTTTACTTGCCCTGGGAAGGGGAATGAATACAAGCAAGCCTGCCACTCACTTAAAGCTAATAACTGACTCTCAGAATATTACACACTTTTCATTCCTCTCTCTTAAATATTTATCCAATTGATTTATCTCCAATAGTCAGTTGTTACTATACAGCTTGGCCACCAATTATGTAGTCTAAGATAAGTTTTTTTTTTCACCTCTGTGGCTCTCCATTTCCCAATCAGTAAATGAAAATAGTCACCATTCTATAAGCCCACCCTTATTTTCTCTGGAAGAGAGTAAAATACTGGTAAGAGGATGCCCCTATTCACCAGAGGGTCTGGAAGCCATTTGCTTATGAAGTTTTCTTAAGTTTGGCTGTACTTCTGTGTCATTTGAGGGACAATATCAAAGATACATACTCAGAGGCTGAGGAGACAATGCATGGTTGATAAAGTATAGCCTTGCAAGCTTGAGGATCTGAGTTTGATTCCCACAAGCCACATGAAAATGTTGGCTGTGATGGCTCGTGCTTGTAATTCCAGCACTTGGAGAACAGAGACCAGAGAATCCCTGGGGTTTGCTGGCCAGTCAGTCTAGCCTAATTGGAGAGTTCCAGGCCAATGAGAGATCTTGCCTCAAAGAGGTGGACAGTATTCTTGAGGATGACACCCTAGATTGTACTCTGGTCTCCATATACAAAACCATGTGTACCCATATTTATACATTAGCATGCACACAGAGACAGACATAGATACACACACACACACACACACACACACACACACACACACACACACCACATCCCTATTAAAAACAAAACCAAAAACAACAACAACAACAAAAACAAAACAAAACAAAAAACAGAGAGTCCAATGAAATTGAAATCACCAAATGACAAAGTCAGAAATCCTGGTGTGCAGGAGCAACTCACTTGGGCATAGTTTGCTCTTAGGTCATCCACAAGTGACCAAGAGGGTTATAAGTGTTGCTCCTAAGAAGGGAGTCAAGGGTTTTACCCCAAATGATCCAAGAATCAGCAGTAGCTCAACAAGGGCCTTTGTGCAGGTTAGACACACATACTGTTTGTCACAGAGGGGTCATGCCTTGGAAAGCATAGGCTAGGTGAATCTATCCACAGAGGACAAAGTGCCTCCCTATACTCAGGTGACTGGCCATACAGTTTTCATGGAAATAAAATAAAATGTCATGGTCAAATAAAATGTGTTTTCACTTGAGAAAATCCCTAAGAGTGAGGTCCAGAGTTTCCCAAACCATCTGTTGGGGGAGGGTGCAGGGGGAGGGGGGAAGAGGCCGACTAAGCCTTAGAGAAGATCCTGGCATGTATGGGCCAGTTTCAAGTTCTGGCTTGCTCATTCAGGGAGGGGTGGTCTGTGGATTTGCAGTAGAATCAGGTTGCAGCCAGCTTCTGAAGAGACAGGACCAGGAGATTTGGGCTTCATTCCAAGAGCCTCCCTCTGCTGTTCTGACACTGGAATGAGGAGGAAAATGACAGTAACATTGCTTTTGATTCTGGAGGAAGAGGGGCAGAGAGAGGGAAGTGATAAGACAAAGACAAACAAAAACAGAAGGGAAGGAAAGAAAGAAAAACAAATAAATGGGCAAATCAATTCATTGAAATCTGTTAGGAATTAGGGACGACTAGAGATGGGGGTGAGGAGCTAATGGGAAGATAATTGCATTTGTGAACGGCATGGCAGTGACAGGAACTGGGCACAGACGATGAGGTCTGGGCTGGACAGGGGGGAGGGGGTTACTGAAGATAAGGCCGCAGCTGGTGGCCTTGCATGTGTTTTATCCAGAGGGTTAGGGGAAAGTAAATGACCTCAGTGACAGAAATAAGTAAGGGAGTGGGGTAAAAAAAAAAGCCAGACTCTGAGCTAGAAATAGGTTCCCCTAATTCAGGACATGTTGTGTTACTGAGGTCTATAACTCTTCCCTAAGTCATTTCCAAAGAATTTCATAGCTGGTCAAAGAAGTTCAGACTTAGCCCCAAGCCCCAGACAGACCTACAGCTACATAGTGGCCTCTAGCATAGCTGTGAAGAGGTTTGGACAAACTCTTTAGGACATGACACACTGGTGGCATGAGGACCTGAGTTCAGCTCCCCTGAATCTACATAAAAGGCTGAGCTTAAGGGAGCACATTTGTAATCCCAGCTTTGGGGAAGTGGAGATGGATGGATCCCTAGGACTTGGTGGCAAGCCAGTTGATGACCTTCGTCCAGTGAGAAATCTTATGTCAACCAATAATGTGGAGAAGCAATTATGGAAGAAACTTAATGTCAATCTTTGGCCTTCACGTGCATGTACACAAATGTATATGTGGACATACAATGTACCCATACAAGTACACACACACACACAGACACACACACACACACACACACACACACACACACACACACACACACACACACACACTGGATTTTATGGATTTATATGGGACATTGATTCATATCAGATTGGATTCCCTGCCTAAAGCAGTAACTACTGGGTAGTTAAGAATGGAGACATTGTAAAAACAGAAGAACTTAAGCATCTGGGACAATGACAAGGCCATCTTCAGGCAGTGTGGACCATGTATAAGTTAGTGAATCAGTATTTGAGGATGTCCTGTGAAAGGCGTCATCTCCCTGGGCAGCCATGGGGAGAGGAGGCCCTCTGTGAGCAGGGTCATTCCTGACAACAGCTTTTAAATTCTCAGGAAAACACCTGCTCATTTCTCTCAGCAGGCCTCACCCGATCTTATGAGTTATCACTCTGTCTTTACCCTTCAGCGTCGAAGCCCAGTTATAGTTTATATTTCTCTATTGGAGAATCTCCTTGGTGTTGCCCTCTGCAGCTGAGATGCCAGAATAAGTAATCAGACTATTATTTACCAGGAGTCTCCAAAAGCATGAATTTAATCTAATTGTGGTATTCTGAAAGATGTATCTAGAGGCCCTTGAGTACACTTTTAATTTAACAAAAAGCCATTATTATAGTCTTTCTTAATAACTCCAAAGTATCTAAATAAATTCGGTGTCTCTTTTCTCCTCTGATATTCTCATGTAAATCAATCTCCCTTGCTTCTTCCAACCTCATTTATTGTTTTCATTTCTCATCTGTAAACATTTTCAATTTGCCTTTGCTGTTCTGGCAAACAAATATCAAATGCAGGCTCTAACGGGCACTGGCTGTGCCACACAGCCCCAGTGATGGGAGGGTAAGGAATTACCTGGAAAGACAGAGAAGACACAGCAGCCGTGCACTGGTTAGGACACTCCAACTCTGGACTCTCTCCCTGGCAGTTGGCTGACACAGAGTGTCAGGGATAGGGAATGTTTGGTTTTGTTGCCAGCATCAAAGGCCAAGGACATAACCTCAAACATTCCATGTTCTTTGAATGACCCATTAAAATCTGTCATCTGCAAATTTCCTTATGTAGTGGTCCTGAAGTTAATTTTTACTTTTAGTGAAAATTTTTTCTTACGCAATGAATTCTACTATTTTTTAATCTTTCACCTGTACCTCTTCACCTGTGTGAGTTGGAGCATCTGGCTTTACTGTTCAGATCAATGCATGAGTGTCACAACCTGCTTGCTTTTTCCTGGGCATTGCTGCAAGACTGAGGTACCAGAATTATTGCAATGCACATCTTTAATAGACTTTAGACTTAGGCTTTCTAATTCTTGGATAGTCTTTCTTGCTTGTCCACAGGACAATTTCAGGAATATATTTTACTTGAAGAATCTACATAAATAAAATCTAGACAACTCCATTGCATGTGTGTGTGTGTGTGTGTGTGTGTGTGTGTGTGTGTGTGTGTGTTTGAACAATTATTTGAGTTCGTTATAGAGGGTTCCCAAATTACTTCTGGAGGAAAAAGATACACAAACTTCTTTAAGGACCCGCCCTTTATTAATAGTTCTACAGTCCTGTAAATGGGTTTTAGTGCTCAAAGCTTCAATAAGCAAGACCTCTTTGAGAGCAAGCTTCTACCCACTTCAGCTTTTTCTTCTGGCCATGTGCAAGACATTTTTAAACTAAACTGAGCTACTTATCTGGAAACCCATGCTCCCCATGTCTCTACCTACCAAACAGAACAGCTAAAAAAAACCTGGCTTCTCCATGAAACTCTTTTCCAGTTCCTCAACCTTACCTAAGCCACCCCTTCAGTATGCTCTTATAAGTATTGCCCTTTGCTCAAAATCTTTCTTTTGGGTCTTGGAACTCATTGTAATTGCTCATTATGTACCCATCTTCCTATGTGGACTATTATCTTCCTATATGGAACAGAAACTCCACCTTGTTCTTAGGCATAGCAACCATGCATGTTCTTCACCCAAAGAGTAATGGGGTGAACATTTGCCTAAAACATGAATGAATTGAAGAGTAAATGATAGAACATAGTGGTGAGAGAGCCATTCTATAAACTGTCTCATTCATGCACACATACTCACACACTGTACTCATACAGACACTATATATTTATTACAGACACAGTCAGAAACCACACACACACACACACACACACACACACACACACACACACACACGACTGTATGAGTTAGAGGCAGGCAGCAGCTGTGTTAAATTTCAGATGCAACTTCTCTGCCTCACAGATGCATCCATTTGTAACTTTCTGTATGACTGTCCTTGATCAATTTTCTTGTCTGAAAGTCACCAAATACTTTTTTTTGCCACTTTTCCTTGGCATATCAACCTTAATTTCTCACAAAAGATCTTAACTATTACCAGACCTGGATTTGGCTTTTCTGCCTGGAATGAAACTACTACAGTCTTAATGTAGGCCATATCAGAATGTTCGGAGGAAAATGTCAGTACCCCATATATGGGCTGCTCACCTTCACTGTCTAGAGCATTAAATACAAATTCCAGGAAAATAAGGTTTACCATTGATTTTCCATAACACTCCAATATGTATCATTATTTAGAAATCTGTCAGGTTTCAATTCAAGTGGCACTCTTTACAGTCAAACCAATCTCGATTAATTTTTGGAAAATCATCTAAAGAAACATGGCATTAGTTTGGTACCCCGATTTAAATCATGATGCATTGCATCTTCTACTTTTAACTTATCTTTTTATTTCAGGAGGAAAAATGCATCCATTTGTCTGGCATTGTTTTATAAATATGAACTCAAGCTGCTTATCATTCCTGTTCCAATGTCCGCAAGATACTCACTCCCCTCTCTCCTCCTAATAGTTGTTCTATGATTTTATTAGTGTCTACAATGAGACCGCATAGACAGTGACGATCATAGAATAATGGAAATTAGAGATGGAAATGACAGATTAGGTGTCTTTGTCTATTTCCTGGGGCTAATGTTCTCGTCGGTCTCAGTCTGCAGCTCAGTGCTTTGGTCTATCTTGTTCTAAATGACACCAGTGCTGGGACCTCTAACATTCCCCCTGAGGCTCTTGTCTGCATCCTAAGACTGTCTCTACATCCAGCCATAGGGAATATAACAAAGGCTTTGCAATTACCAAGTGAAGTCAGGCCATCCTCACATGCTATGTCTGCAAGGCTAGGAGGGATGTGGAGGCTTGAGCGATTAACCACCAAATCCAATCACGACAGAGGGCTAGGCTGGATCATTTAGAGCAAACGTGAAATGATGTTTTGTAGTTGTTTTCTTCAGTGGCAAGATTGCAGGCTATGCGATAGAGAGGTGGTTATCCATCACCTTTTACAACATTGTACTCAATAGGAATTGTGGTCAGCTGAGTCTCTCAGCCATCCCATAAGCTAAAGGGCTGGTGCCACAGCAACTGTGCAAACAACTCAGCAGCATGGAGCATCTTGGAACAATGTAGAATTTAAAGAGTGAACATCACTCTGTATTCACACCTCACCTGACATCTATCAGCTGGTCCTCTCCTCCCTTCACCAAACACTTTTCTTTAACATTTGCGGACTGCCTATCTGATAAAAGCTCAGAGTCCATTCAAATCAAGCCGTTCTTCATTCTCACTAACACAAGAATTTCATGATATTTTGACTTTTCTAACTCTTCTGACCTGTGACTCAGATTTCAGTTTCCTAACTTCATTTACTCTTGTTCTTATCCCTCAACTCCAACCAGTACCAGAACATTTGCCCTCTTCCGTCTCTATGGGCATCTATCAAACCTTGACTAGTCATCGGCTGGCTAAGTCACCTGAGTTGAGTTCTTCTCTCCCCTTTTCATAAATCACTCCCTCGGGCTCCTCGATCATTTTTATTGCTCGTCTCCCAACTCTCATCCATTTGTCACCATATTTATTGCTTTGAAAGTCCAGAACTACACTGAATAGTCTAGGTTTGGTCTCATCAGAATCACGTAGAGGGACCCAGGAGTGAGAGTCTCTGTGTCAGTGTCAGAAATGACATTTTTCTTTTTACTTTGTCGGGCGGCAAACATAGATAAACTTTGCAGTCTAGGAAATCACTTACCAACATGTTTTGCTTTGATTTCCTTCTGATTCTCCCTAGTCCATTGATTGCTATTATTAGCTAGCATTTATTGATCCTTCCCACCATTTGCCCAATGAAGGAAGCAAGCTCTCAGAATTCAAAACAAGACACAAAAATTGCTTTTAAAAGTCACAATACAAGACACACAGTGGTGAATTTTCCCTAATGATATATGATTACTTAATTTCATTGTATCATAGACTCAAAACCTATGCACATGGTAAATTTGTGTTATGTATATTTTGCTACAATAAAACCATTAAAAAATGTAAGAACATAATAATAATAAGCAATAGATAAAGCAGCTACTTTCCCCACAATCACATGTAGTTGCAAGAAAGTAAGTCACACAAAGAAATGGTAACTGGAGATCTGGCACAAATACTCTTCCTCAGCATAGAGCACTTCCCTGAGTCTCATATGTCACACCTTCTGACAGTGTTAGTGGCAACATGTTTTGACGCCTATTAGTCTCTCAAAGGACTCATCAAACTCCAAGAGAGCTACGGCAGAATCTGTGTGGTTTCACACGTCTCCAACAAAACCACCTAGGAAATTTTCATGGATGGAGGTGGAATGGAAAGGAGAAGAAAGGCAGCTTCATTTTCAGATCCCCACTGGAGGCTGCAAGGCAGCAAGTCAGAGGCATCATCTCCTGACTCATAAATGGAGGAAAATATAGCATGGACGTCATTGGCATGATATGACTATGGAAAGGCACAGTGACATTTTTACTACAGACTGTTCAGAATTCAACCACCCATGAATTCTACTCCTTTGTGCACAGTTGCTCTCATCATGTCTGTGTGAGAAAGCTGTAACATAGAAACTGCCACCTTGTTAGCTCACTTACCCCTGGTTGGTTCCCCATTCATTCCGAATGCAAAGGTGCTTGTGGACAGGATCCTTCATATAGCCTTCGTAGCATAGACATTCCCCTTAGGATCAGGGTAGGGGGAAAAGAGAAACACAAGTCAATCAACTATCATGTCAGTATTTAAGAAAGTTAAGGTGAAATGATAGATTAAACTTTGACTCCATTAATAGCATAAATGATAAAATACATCCCACTGTTGTTACACATGGCCCTCTCTACTGCCCTCCACTACCCTCATCAAGGTATCTCCCCATTTTCCAATGCACGAAGATTTTATACATTGAGAGATCCTAACATCTGCAAAACACTTAGTGTGTAGACACTGTATGCACAAAGACCATCAAGACTTTGAGGAAGAGGACATTTTTATGTTCATTTTCTCAATAACATGGCAATTAGCAAGTGATGGGTAAATGTTTAAAGTCTGCACATACAGACTATTCAAGCATTTCTAAGAATCTGAAACATAAGTATTATTACTATATTATGCTGATAAGGGAAGTCAAAACTTGGACAAGTTATGAGAATTGTCAGTCTCTTAAAAATGACAGTTAGTACTTGAACCTATGACTCTGTCACTTGAGACACTATCATCATGCCATGCTGTGAGTCCACAAAACTGCCATGGCATTTCAGGGAGGTTGCAACTTTCTCTTCTGTTTTTTAGGAAATATATTTTCTAGTGAAAAGATCTAATTATCTTTTAAAGCCAGTAAACTAGCATCACCTACACCCTGCATTGTTCAGAATCTTCCTGCTCTTCCTCCTCATTAGTTTTATGGGAGTTTGTTGTTGTTGTTAGTTTTATTTTTGCATACTTAGAGATACTCTGGGATTGCATACAAGATTACCTATTTGTGGGTTTCACCCTGTCCAAGGCAGGGTTGCATGGCATCCATCCAGTTAAGTCTCAAACTTGAGACTTTCCAAAGGATCAGCACCCGTTGCTCTGTTGAGTACCGATCCTGAAGGCAGTAGCTGTTGCCTCCTAATGTGCCTGCTTTCATATATGATGCTACTTGTCTCTGAGCCACTGTGACACTCTGCACTAAAACATTTGCTCTTCATCTTTCAATGGCTGGTTATTTAATGTATAACCAGTTAAATAACAAAGTGTGATTTCCTGGAATTAGTAAATAACAAATTTACAAAGGTGCCAAATCCTGAGGAGACAATACACATCCAATTTATTTCTCTCCCTTGGGAGAGAAACTTAAGATGGATATAAATAGAATAACAGCTTTAAATGCTATTTCCTCTTTATGAAGATAAAACTTAATAAAAATGGAGAGAATGCATCTGATAGAAGAGTGTGAACAGTGTGAGCAAGGCAGTTTTGTTTAAGAATTTAGCTCATGAATTTTAAGATTTGCCTAGATGCTATTGTCTCTCAGAGACTCTGTACCAAATAATAGTCACTTAATCTCCATCCTATAACACTCAACTCAATGTAATGGTGGGGGTAGTGAAAAATGGGTAGCTTCTTAGTATTAGATATATCTAAGAAGTATTAGAGATTAGTACATTATTTTATGTATGGAAAATTCTGATTTTATTATCACAAGCTACATTGGAACCCACTGATCCACTTTAGGTCCAAATTTATTACTTTCACTGGTACTGGGTTGTAGCTAGAAATGACCATGGAGATTAAAGTGAAATGTCAGAAAATATAGCTTGAAATTAGGTGGCTGGGGATAAAATCTGCCAATGATGGCCACTTTTTGATAAAAGGAAAGATAAATAAGATTTAAAAAGCAGGTTCTAGGGTAAAATAAAAGGAGAATAAGGCTTTAGGTCTTCAGAATTCCAAAGAAAACACAAACCCCAAACTATAAAGTATACAGGGTAAGGAAAAGGTTCATCTCCTCAAACAGGTGGGCTTTCCATAGACACTGTGGGCATTAATGACTTGTCCTGTGTTGTGACAAATAGTAGGCAAAGCAATTTTGGGTGATTTTGATTCATCTGTACAGTCCATCACAGTGGCAGGAAGTTTGCATCTACAATCAAGAAGCAAAGGACAATGAATGCTGGTACTCAGCTGGCTTTATCCTTTGTATATAGCCCAGGACTCTAGCCCATGGAACAGTACCTGTTATATTATAGGACAGGTCTCCTCACCTCAATCCCAATCTAAATGATCCCCTCTAGACATACTCAGAGGCTTATTTCTTCCATGATTCTAGATCTTGTAAAGTTGACAGTCAACATTAACTATCAAATTATGGTTCAAATCTAAATCATTAAAATGTTTAACCTGAAGATATGGCTCAATGGTAAAGTGTTTTGTGGTTGATATATTGTGCACCCTGATAAAGCTTTCCTGGGATCAGAGAAGCAGAATATGCCACAGCCAACCTCACTTTGACAACTCCTCAGCCAATCCTGTTTCCACGAATCTTCAGACTGAAAGCTTTTGAGTCCTCACCCCTGAGGTTCTCAGTTAAATGGCTTAAAAGCCTCTAGTTCCTGGTACTCCCTCTTTTTATATGTTCCTGCTTCCTGCCATCACTTTCTGATATTAAAGGCATGTGTCCTTCCCAAGCAAAGGCATGAGATCACAAGTCCTGGAATTAAAAGTGTGTGCCACCACTGCCTGGCTCTGTTTCCAGTGTGGTCTTGATCTCACAGAGATGCAGATGGATCTCTGCCTCCCAAGTGATAAGATTAAAGTTGTGTGTGTGTGCCACCATTTTCTGGCCTCTATGTCTAATCTCGTGGCTGTTCTGTTCTCTGATCCCCAGGAAAGCTTTATTAGGGTACACAGTACATCAACCACATTTCCTCGTTTTTGTCTAAAATAACAAAAAGTTATAACTAATATAAGAAAAAACTACATACAATAAGGATATACAATATATACAGTCAAGAATTACATTCATTAACAATGTCTAGTTCATTAATATTTGACAGATTCAGTCTAAAAAATCCCATTATTTAGCCTATTTTGGTGAGTCTAAAGTGTACCTAATTCACTTTCTACCCCCTTTTTTAATCTTATCAGTCAGTGTTTATTTAAGTATAAGGACCTGAGTTTAAATCCTCAGCATCCCTATAAAAGTCACCAATGGCAGGGTGTACTTGTAACACTAGTTCTTGAGGTGGAGACAAGTGCGATTAGAGAACTCTCCCTGAAGGGATGAACTCCAGATTCAGCTAGAGACCCTGTGTCAATGAAAAAATAGGTATAGACAGCAATAAAAGAAGATAGATGAAGTGGGTCTCCAGACTCCATATGAACCACCCAGAGGCATACCTGCATACATGTGCACACACAGGATATATCACAGTATACAAAATGGAAAAAAAGCAAATTTATAGATAGCAATATGCCTAAATACAAAGATGTCTAAGCCAAATAATGAGTTAAATGCTCAAGAATATCTTTTCCTGTGAGAAATATATTCTTCTGATTGTCCTTGTTACCAATTAGACATGAATAGGATGCTAAGAAACAAGATGTAATCATAGGAGAGTGCCAAGCACAGCATTCTGATTCTTAGAGTGGTCTTAGCTTGAGCTGGGGCTGTAGCTCATTGGTAGAGTACTTGCTCAGTATGCACAAGACCTCATGTTCCATCCCTGGCACCACACAAACTTGACATGGTAGAGAATGCCTGTAATCCCAGCACCGGGGAATTAGAGGCAGAAGGATCAAAAGCTCAAGGTCCATCCTCAACTACAGAGTGACTTTAAGGCCAGCCTAGGCTATCTGAGACTCTGACTCAAAAACAAAAAAAACACAAAACAAGAATAGTCCCATCTGGATAGCTTGTCTAGGACTAAGGATTAACAATAAAAGTGTAGCTTGTACATTTGATATCTGGTTACCACAAAACATGTAAAAATAAATTCAATAACAACTCTGAGTTCAAGCAGAGAAACCTATTTTCCTAATGACGTAAATACCTACCATTTGTACAATGCATTTACCTTCTCAAATTGCCTTCCTGGTCATTATCTCCACATGAAGCTTCCATCACTTATTACCATGTGGGGACACACTGCTGGCAACAGATAAAGCTTTTCACCATATAATGGCATATGCCACCCAAAGTCAGAGAATGAGGAATTTTCAAACATACCAGGATAGAGTTTGGGAATATCTAAAATCTGCCTCTCAACAGAACCTCATTTCTGGAATCCACCAAACTCCCCTCTTCTTTATTCCCCCTCAAACCAGTTTGGCCATCTATACTGCAAGGAGTTCAGATTTGATGAGGAAAGTTACTATGGAAACCAACTGCTAAATCTTGACTTTAAGAGGGGTTTCATGTAAGCACAGACTCCGACTGTTAGCTGTGAATTTTAAAGACCCCACAAGGGTGTTGGATGCCCTCCTAAGCCGAAGTGTTACAGTCTCCGCATCTGCTGTGACAGATGGCAGGGAACACATGAGGCGCTGACTCTGTGGTGGTGTACATAGGAATCCAACAGAAAGACATGTCATGGCCACAGAGAAGTGCCCAGCCTGGAAAGTGTAACATGTCACAGTGACTACAGGAGCTATTCTGTGGATCGCACTGTCAGGGAAGAAAGCCCATGGCAAGATGTTGGTACAAGGGATAGCGACCTCCATACCTACTTATGCTTGGTACCTTAAGAATAAACACCTTGAGTCACTTGTCACAGTGAACAGACAGAGCCTTTGCTCATTTCCCATTCTACAGTTGAAGGACTGAGTCACAAATCTCATCTAAGGATTAAGAAAGACCTTGAAGCTAGGGTTCCTTGGGTTTCACTGGGCTCACCAAGAGTTTGTTTAATTGTAAAACCTGAGTCATCACACTGCTTCAAGTAGTGGTTGGCTTTTATTAAAGAGGACTGGCTGTCCCTTGGCTAAAAAGAGAAATGTTTGTCTGGATGTAGATAACACCAAATTGTCTAATAATTCCCCACCAGTGGAAATTAGCAGAAAAGAGGCAGGCCCAGGTTGAATGAGCCCCATGAAACTCCGAGGAAGAAGACAGGGAACATGCTAAAGTTCACCCTGAAGGAAGAAGGTGCTTTAATGGAATTACAGAAGTGAATTGGGAATGAGTATGCAATCTAGGTTATAACAACAAAACAGGAACTGAGGTCTCCTGATTAACTGGGTTAAAAAATGCCCAATGACAGATACAGAGAGAGATGGAGTGCAGAGGGAGAGGCATGCAATGGCTCAGAACAAGCAAAGAGGTTGAGGCTGAACTGTCTGGAAACCTGGTCCATGCCCCTCAGCAGGTCAATACATTTTGACCTGCTTGTGTTGGCCATAGAAAGATCTGGGAAAGTAGGGTTTGGGGAAGAACTTACTAGATAGATACTAAAATTTTCAAGTTTGAGTTTTCATAGAAGCCTGTGGTCCTTGTGCATGCGCGCGCGCGCGCGCGCGCACACACACACACACACATACACACACACACACACACACACACACACACACACAAAAGCTGTATAGCTTGAAAAAGTCAGTGGAGGCTGTGGCCGGAATTGCTGTGGCTGAGAAATGAAGCAGGTGTCTCAGGGCTCTGCTGCTGCTCATATGACAGAACAGAGGCTTGGAAAGAGTAGAGAAAAAGCCCATGCAACTAGGTAGTCTGTCACCAGAAACAAATGAAAACAAACAACCACAAAGCATTCCCCTTAGAAATCACAGGAAAAGTCAGCCTATAGCAGAATCCAGTAGACACTAAGCTACACAGCCTTAATGCTTTGTGATTAGCCCAACTCAACCAGACATGCTCCTGAGTGGCCAGTCTGGCAGTGTAGACAAGAAGATTGGCAGTTGGCAAGAGGCCTCATCAGAAACTGAGGCTTTCAACAGCTACCCAGGAGGAAAGAGAATAATCTTAAGCTTACAACATCTAGGTTTCCTTCTGGAAAGGCAACATGAGGAGACACATCACAGAATGACCAGACATGTGCATTCTGGTATATCATGCATCCTGAGTTTACAGTCCAGCTGGGCTTTTAACTAGGCAGTGGTTAAGCCAGCTTGTCAACATCTTTCTAAAGTGGAGATAAAAATATTGTCTACTCTGTAGGGCTATGAGGGAGCTTTGATCGTCTAAGCTTGGTGACAATAACATAATGAGCTCTTGATAAACACTACCCAGCACAATGTTTTGCCAAACTTTTCCACCTGTCATTACAAAGCAGTGGGGAGATGGACCACGGTCTCTTGGGCAAAGTCATCAGCAGTCTGAACCTAACTTAAAACCATCCTAAATCTTCCCATAGCCGGGTACTAGGCCTACTCGTCACAAGTTGATACCTGATAGAAGAGAATCACAGCAGAGACTGCAAGTGGCAGATGCAAATGTCTTGTCTCTCCTTTCTCAAGCATACCCACACATACCCAGAAGGTCTGAAGAGTTCAGATGATTATATAAGCACATTTTACCAGTGACAATTTAATATTGCCCAGGCTGGTCTCTGAGCTCCACATCTCATAGGTAACTTGGTGTCCAAATGTAACCAGAAGGGAAGGCTGGAACTGGAATAAACCAGCAAGTTTCCTATAGTTCCTTCATAGGACCTCACACATCTTTCAGAGTCCTGAGATTATGATGGTGGCATAGGAAGAGGGAATACAACACATTTCTGTCCTTTAGCACTTAGGTCCTTTGGTGTATTTGCAGCCATCTCAAACTCAAGTGTCGAAAGCAATATCAATTCATTGTGTCATGCCTTTATAGGCCAGAGGGGACCAATATGGATTCTATGGGGCTAGGATCAAAGTGCCTACAGAGTAAGTCTCTACAGAGCTATGCTCCTTTCTAGGGGCTATAAGTGTGAATCTGCTTCCTTACTTCCCCCCTGTTAAAGGCTGCCTGCATGCCTGGTTCATGACTGGTCCTTCATTTTCAAAGTATACAATACCTTGGTGAATCATTCTTTCATCATGGTATTTTGACCTGTTCTCCCTTCAACTTTTGAGAAGTATTGTCATTGAATTGGGACATCCAGATAATCTAGGAGAATCTTACTTTTGTAACAATAGTTGTTAGGCAACCTCAACTCTAGAACCATTTCACCTTCTTTTGCAATGCAACATCACACATCTATAGATTGTGGAACAGAGGATGTGGGCATCTGGTAGAGTGAGTCCATGTTTCTGTCTCTTACACCTGGCACCATGGAGTCCTGTGCAGATGATGTGTAAATACACACATAGCTTTGGGACACTTTTAGGAAGGCTGCCTAAGGAGAGCTCGAGGCACCAAAAGCTGCTCCTTTCCAGTGCCTGAGCATCTGTGTTTGTGTGCTTGTGTGTTTATGGGTACGTGTGTCTGCGTGAAAAAATACACAAGTGCAATTGCACAGCCCTATGAATCCATATGGGCAGACCCCTCAGCTTGACTGGGAAAGCACATGTCCCAACACTCTGACATTTCCAAGTAAGCTAGCTGGAGGATTGCAAAAAATAACGTCGACTTGACTTGAAGCCAATTCCCACACTCAGCTCTTTGGAGAAAGACTCTAGGATGGAGTGTGGGAGGCGATAAAGTTTCTTAGTGATGAGCGTGTGGGATGACCACATCATCCATGTGCAGAGAGAAGCAGCATGGGGGGGGGTGTCCAATTCCAGCATTAATGAAAATGAAAGGCTCCACAGCATCATTTCTCAACTGCCACACCAAATGAAGATGTACCTTAGTTCTGTAGCAGGGCTTGGGTTCTTATTTTTGGTATCCCTTGTGACTTTCTAGTTGGAAATTTATTAGTTATCATAGATACCAGGAAACCATTTGCAGGGGAGGTGCTTCCCAAAGTCATTTGTAGGAAGGACTAGAAATTAGACATCTGGAAGGGGCTGAAGAGTAGACAGGAAGACTTTCGTAGAGACAGCCAGCTTCTTGGCACACTCAACAGGAATGCTCAGTACAGATTGCCTCCTAAAGAGTTGAATGACAAATGTGTTGGATTGGGCATACCTGGACAAATCATGTTACCTTTGACAACCTTATTTCTGCTCTGATTTCATGATAGGTTAAAGACAAAGTCTCCTTATAGGTAACCTTGGAACTTTGGTTAAATCAGGCCCAGATAATCAAACAATAGGTAAAGTAATAAGGCAGCTCATTTCTAACCCTCCCAAGCAGAGAACACCTAGTCCTCTCCTTTCCATGTGTAATTGTAAGCCCGTTATTTTCTTTCAAGGCGAAGAGGAAGCATGTAAGATCCTCTGGAGATCTTGTCGCTCTCAGAAGTGAGGTTAACAGCTAAGATTGTCCAAAATCCTCCTAATCCTAACCAGCTGGAGAACGAGGATATCAAAGACCAGCTCTGATACATGGAGAGTTCCCACCTCAGAGATGAGCCCTTTTTAATTTCTTCCCAGCACACTAGCTTTTGGGCATGGTGCATAGCCCATCTGTTTGGTTTGGTGTTTGCCTGACAGCGTAGGAGGGACAGCAAGTAAGCACCGTCTTAGACATCAGATGTTGAAAGCGCTGTACTTTCTCCTCCATATGGGGACCTAGAATCTCTGTCACAGGCCCACGTAAAATAAGTTTAAAACCTAAGAACATGAACTTTAGATGTCACAGTTACCTGCTACTTTCTTAAAGAGATTTAATACTGGATTATAACAAAATGCACATTGTATATCACAAGGCCGCATCTGTAAAAAGGCCTTGCTGGAGACCCCACCTCTCTCTGTGAAGTTACACATGATAGACAAAGATCTTGAAGGTTTGGTTCACAACTCCTTCCTTTATTCTATAGTACTACTCGACTTCTCTGGGAATATTCCACCTGTGCACTCTAGCTCCTGAAAATGGTCTTTGTGTAGAGGTTACTGTATATGAACCTCTTGTTATGGCTTGAATGTGAAATTTTGTCTATAGGCTTACGTGTTTGAATACTTGGTCCCCAGCTGGTGGAAGGCTGTGGAAACTTTTGGACATGAGGTTTATCTGGCAGGTGTAGGGTCATTGGAGTAGAGGTAAGGTTTAAAGGTTCTAGGCTAGCTCTGCTTCCAGCTAGAGCTCTCTGGTTCCTGGTCATAATTATGTAATTAAAGCATGCAACCACTTTCCACCATCATAGGTAAAAGCCCATATACCATGCCTTCCCTGTCATGATGGACTGTGTTTCCTTCAACCATGAGCCAAAATAGATCCTTTCTCCTCTAAGTTGTTTTTGTTAGATAATTTGCAATGATAACAAGAAGAGTAAATATCTTTCCTGCCACAAAGGCATAAATTTATTTGGCCTAGAGACCCAGGCTTCTGAGCACTCAATGCTCTAGGGGTAAGGCAGCAGCCCCGCTTCACACCACTGGATCTGGGCCTTACTCAGAACTACCTTTGTTTTGCTTGATGGAGTAATACACTTAAACATGTCTACAGCCTTTGTGCAGTGGTCCATCTCTAAGATTCACTGGAAGAAAAATAAATTCCCATGTGCCCTACATTTCTTTGTGGAGAGGTTTGTTTTAATAGTCACTATAAAAATAAAAAATTTAGAGCCTTCTAAATTCAAAGTAATGAGACTGTTTAAATGAGCTATGATACAGATGTACAATGCAACAGCAAATGACCATTAAAATGTTACTGAGGATTATGATTATGGAAAATTCTTATGATATAGAATATTAAGGAAACAAATTCAGGAAAACTCATCTAGACTTCCTATGCTTCTAGGAAATCTTTAAAAAAATATGCATAGACTAGCAATGGAAAGAAAGGACATAAAAAATTTTAGAGTGATTTATCTAGGAGACAGAAATAAGGATGATTATCATTTTCTTATATACTAATTTTTATAATAAACATGAATTAATTTTGCAATTATAAAATGGCTAGCCCCAGTAGCTAGATAATGATGAAATGTGCTATAGAGGTTATTCCAAACTGGCCTTTCCAGAGTAAGGCTGCAATTAAGATCTTGTCCAGGCTCCTGCCAGACTATTGCATATTTTTATGCTCAGTGGCTCAACCACATGGTGATATCTATAGGTGGTCTATGTTTGAAAAAGAAAGCAGACAATGAAATTGGGAGAAATGATCTGAATTTCAAGGGAGTGATTGCAAAAGGCATGCTCTCTCTGACAGTTACCCGCTTCCCGGTGCTCCTGCCTACCAGTTTCGGGGTCACATTGGTGTTCACAAGGGTCCAGGAGCCGCCGGGCACAGAGGTCCATGGCCCAGGGCCCACTGGAGTTCTGCTGAGAGAAGAGAATCACTTGGGCAGGGTTCAGCCAGTCACTGGCATCCAGCTGGCTCCCCTCCAAAAGGATGAAGCGGCTACCTACAGGGTGACAGAGAAGAAACATGTCTGCAGATGCACATACAATATATTGGCACAAACCACCAGAGACAGAGCACACCCTAATCCAGGATCATTACACTGTGCAGTCCTAGCCTACCATTAGTACTAGTGCAAGGCATCGGCAGATGGAGGTTCTGTGATCACAATGACTGCTGTGAGGCCAGGGACATTAAACCTTACAGCTATATCATCCCCTACTGCCATGCCACATTCCATATTGCTGGAGTGTTCCTAAGGGATCAGAGGGACAGAATAGCTCTGTGGTGATCATGGCATGGCTTCAACAAACCCAGCCACAAGGCATTGGCACTGGGTCAGGTAACAAGGACCCACTGCCTGTCTTTGCTTGCCATGAAATAGCAGGTCCTCTAATTCTGTGAACATTCCCCACCTGCTTCCAGCCTTGCAGCTACCCAGAGAACAGACATTAACAAGTCAATTAGGTGCTGTAGGCTTAAATGATTCATGGGTGCTTGGTACTTTTGGTACTCCCTCATCATATTGGGGTTCTCCTGGATAAAAGTAAAGTATTGCTTTTGAGGTCTAGGTTTATGGCAAGTTAATGCACTTAGCAATCTCCCACCTGGGCAAAGCAAGGCAAACCATGGCTGATCCTTACATACCTCTGCTGTCCCGTTTAGCTTTTCCTTCCTCAAATACTAAAGGACCAAGATGTCCACCCACCTGTAGCCTGTGTGCTTTGCATTTCTTTATTTACAAACAGAGAATGGTCATAGAGAAATGGAGATAATCCATCCAGTTTGTTATTAGCTTGCTCAACTTCTTAGATCATCTGAGGACAATCTAACTGTAACCTCTTTCCTACTTTTTTGAGCACATCTCTCCTCCCCATGATAGTGACCCTTTTTCTGTTTTGTTTTGTTTTGTTTTGTTTTATGTTTGTGTGTGTGTGTGTGTGTGTGTGTGTGTGTGTGTGTGTGTGTTTGAGACAGGGTTTCTCTGTGTAGTTTTGCACCTTTCCTGGAACTCACTCTGTAGCCCAGGCTGGCCTCTAACTCACAGAGATCTGCCTGCCTGTGCATCCTGAGTACTGGGATTAAAGGCGTGCACCACCACCGCCCGGTGCTTTTTCTGTTTTTTTGCCTAGCCTGAAAACTGCCTATTACTGAAGAGGCAGTCACATTCTTGGCAGAATGAGCTCACCATCAGCAATCAGGTGCTCGGGGACATGTAGGGTGATTTTGACGACCAGAGGGCAGCTGACATGAGAGGAGCACACGAGGCCAATCACACAGCTGGTGATGCTGATCAGGGTCAAGGTGGTCTTATTCACAGGACTTCGGGGTGAGCCCACTGAAAGCAAGGCAAAGAAAAGACACGGTGGTAAAAATCCAGGCACTGACTGTCCGACTTGGCCTTCTGCTGGCAAACAAGAGGGGTGTCTGACAAACCTGACCCACAGAAAACATCTCTACTATGCGACCTCAGGAAGCTTCACCGGGGACATCACCTGTGGAAGTAGAAGTGAACTTGGCCAGCTGGGGGCCCTCAAGGTCAGTAGTGGTGAGCTGAGATTCTCTACGATTTGACTGGGTCAGGTTCACAAGAGGTCACAAAGGGGACATCTCTCCCTCTCCTTCCCTAGCTGAGTTCCAAACTCTTGGAGGCAAAATTGTTGAATCCCCATCATGCAGTCCCATTGCTGTTCACAGAGGGCGCTCTAAGACCATGCTCCCACAATGTAAACCCAGGCTTGTTCTATGGATGAGTAGATGATGCTGTCACACCAGAATCCTCCCCTCAGTTCAGACACCACGGGAAGGGATGGTAAAGGAAGAGCCTGCTTTGCTCATTGGAGGGCTGAATTTCCTATTGATTTTGGATGAAGTGGTGGTAAGCAGAGGGATCTTTCACATGGAGGCAGGATACATGCGGGAGGGTGAGAAAGCAAGGCAACAAAACATATAGTTCTCCAGGAATTTTATTTATGTTAATATTTATTATTAATAGTAATGTAAGTCCAGTTACAGGAGGAAACAGGAAGCATCTCTGTACATTATTTCCTTTTAAATACTTGTCTGTTCATAATACACGTGTGAGCCTGCAGAGTGACTATCTACTTTGCAAAAGAGGGAAATAAGTCTCAAAGAGATGACCCTAATTGTGACAGCTAACACTTACAAAATGGTCATTATGTGTCAGGCGTCTGTGCTCAGAGTTCTACATGGCTCATATCATTGAATAACAATCGAGGCATCATGAAGTAGCTTTTATAGGAGGCTGCAGAGTATGTCCAGGACCAAGCCTCTGTAACAGATAGAGCTTTGGGAACTACTGCTCTCAGGAAACACAGCGATGATGAGTTTGCGGCCCATGACCACCCATCTATCAGTGTGTGGGGTCTCCAGAGGGACTGTAGGGAGGGTTGTTAGGAGGATGAGAAGCAGAGGCTGCCAGTAGCCTCTGGTTCTTGCAAGTAGGAGAGAGGTATTATTCACACTAGTGTCTTTACAGCATGGAGTCCATTTCCTCACACTTAGAAATCAACCCAGCCCAGCCTCTGTAGCAGATCCACCAACAGAACACTTTCTGGCACTAAAATGTCACATAACCCAAACTACAGCTGTCACCTTTCTCAAAACCCAGCTTCCCGTCCTATTTCCATTGTCCAGGATACAGTTCTGTCATTGGACAGCTTCTCAATTTAAACAATTCCATTATGACCAGCTCTCTCCCAACTTGTTCACAAGACATGCTTTCTTACCACCAAGGACTTTAATTGTATGGGCTTTTTTTTTTCCATTTTGGTTAAAATTTCACCTCCATTCTTTCATCTTACATTAGGACTCTGGGAATACCCATCTCACCCTCATAGACACAACCCCTGGCTCTCAGCAAGCATCTCTACTGCCTCAAGAGGAGACCTCCACATAGCACAACTGAGTGAGGAGCAAACACAATAGATCTAAGACCTGTCTAGTCACAACTGTGTACTTCTTGGATTCTGCTGATCTTTTAGCTTTCCTTCCTATACAACCCACAAACATGCACCCCAGACTTTACTATAGTAAACTATTTTTCAGCTTTCTCACAAGACCATCGGGACCATCGCTTCTATGCTGGTGACTTTGCACATATTATCTCCCCCCCCCCCCCCCCACAGAAGGCCATTTTGTCACCTTGTCATCCTGGCCCACACCTACTCTTCAAGATTCAGCTCAAACAACAGCTTCTGGAAAATACTTCCCAGAAACCTTCCAGAACAGATTCTCACTCCCCCTTCCTCTGCAAGCCCTCACTGCACCCTGCCGCTACAGCTCTTATCACACAGTGTCATCAATGTTTGCAGGCACTTGCCACTGCTCTCCTGGGATTGCAATAACTTGAAACCAATATTTTTGATATTTTTGTCCCTTTCCTCCGTGTGCATCATCAACCCACAACCTAGCATCCCTGCCTGCCTTTAAATTTTCCAGTGGTTTCCTGTTTATTTACAGAAGCAAGTGCAATTGCAACAGCATGGCAGGTTTGTGCCTTGGTAGTTAGCTTATTCTCCAGCTTCATCCCTACCTTCCCTGTGTATTTATGTTTATGTCCTGGCTAGAGCTGCCATCTCCCTCACTTCCTTGACAACCACATTTCTTGGAGTCCTCAGAGCTTTTTATGTGCTCCATTCCTCTACTGAAGTGTTTTTACCCAAGACTTCTTTTTCAAGGCATTCTATACATTGCCTATATTTCAGTTCTAATTCTTCTTCATTGCCTCCTATTGCTGCCATGTAGAATTAAGTATTATCGCTTCTGAGTACTCATTTTATTTATTTATATTATTAGATGAAGCCTTATCATTGTGCCATGTTTCCATGTTCCCACTACCTATCATAGAGGCTGACCCCTAGGAGGTAGGTTGTAAGATGTTTTTGCTGATCTGATTGAGGTATCAGTGAAATTAAGCAGACACTTACTCACATACATGATAGGCAAAATCCTTTAGTAGGTACTTTGAAAAAATAATTAGGAATGTTCCACCCCTGAGCCATTTACAGTTTAGTTAATAGCAGTAGACAGTTGATGCATTTCAGGGGCTTGGAATTTAAAGAAACAAATCATTTTATGCTGTAAAGCAACTAACTCACTACCAGAGGTTTTCTCAACCAAGACTTTATTAAAGCAAGACACAACCTGCTTTGGTACAACATAGATTGTGTATCTGTTCTGCAAAATGTTTTGAGAATCAAGGGAGAAGGGGATACTGGATACTGTCATCTCCACATTCTCACTTGAGGAAAAATGAAACATTTACATTTAGACAATTAAGAGCTCCACTGGCTCTTAAGGGAAAAAAATGACAAGAAAAAATCAAATGCTAAAGACTGGGAAGCCTACAGACACCGGAGTACAGAATGACACAGTCAATACCATTCATATATCCTCCACAGTATCTCAATGGGAGTCTGTTCAACATATTCCGAGATGGGGTTCTGTAAAAACTGCAGACTACAGTTGAAAAGATCTGGAAGTAGCAATGGTGATTTCATAGACTTTATCAGTTGCCAAGACAAATAAAGGACGTAATCCTCACGGAAGCCTTATGTTTGAGTTATTAGTAAGTGATTCAACATGTGTGAGAATCAATACTCAGAGGAGGAACTGTGTGTCCTTATGCAACCCCACACAGCAAGTCCATGCTGGAGGTCATTGGTGTTTGGCTGGAGAGCTCCCTCAGAGGTAATGGCAACACCAGGAAAATCGTGGATAGTGGTGCCTACAGCACCAGAATCTGAAGTCACTAAGGATGAGCCTGCAGCAGGACATACACAGACTGCACAGAGCACAGCTGTGTCAATGCGAAGAACAAATCAGTTTCCTAAACCATGCCATGAAAAATGAGGAATCTGGAGGCTTAGATCTCAAGATTCTACTGAATAGAGACTTAAAGGCCAAAGAAAACTATGTATTCTTAACTCCTAGATAATTCCTTACCAGCTACACCCTCCTATCCCAGCTTACTTCAGTCCCAAAGCCAATGCAGCTGAATTGATGAGGAGTATACATATTATTCATTTAACAAACTTCATCCACTTTGTCTGAATAGCAAAATATGACTGCTGAGTCTTCCAGAAGGAATTGAGAGTCTTCTGACCAAGAAACAGCCTTTCAAACAACTTGGAAACTTGTTTGAGAGTGCCATTATCTGGGAGAGATGATTCTCGCTCTCACTGAACTCTAGGCTCTTCTTTCTTCCTGGGAGGAAGCACCAGCTGTGGTCCGAGCATTCTTCCTGGTGAAGTTGGCTCCAGTGCACAGAGCCCTCTGTGCCCCCACATTCCTACCAACACCACACTTAACTCCTTCCCATCATTCCTACCTCGACTACGCCTCCGGCTCCGAGAGGGGTCAGTGTAAAAGGTCAGCTGTGGGTCATTTTCTGCCTCAGTGCCAGAGTCCCCTTCAGGGTTCAAAAAGGCGGAACCAGCTGAAATGAAGAAAGAATCAGAGTAGACATTTTCAGTTTACCTGATGCAGAATCATAGGGTGAGACATAATTGGAAAATCAATAAAAATAAGAGTGGTTGATGGGCAGTCTGGGAGAGGTAGCTGAGGGTCCAGGGCTTTGCAATGTCTAGGTTTGTTGGAGAAGCAAACATTCATGAGAGCACTTGATAGCACTCCGATCTCCACACAGAATATGACTCCATGATGAGGGACTTGTCAGAGAGGACTTCTAGAAGTCAGGCGTGGAAAAGAAAAAAAAAAAAAAAAAAAGAAATGTTCCATTCAAGAGGAAACCAGAATTACATCAGAGCAGGAAAGACTTCATACTTCTGAGTTTTTACTGACTCCAGAATATATACATATATACAAAAAGAACAACTAAGGTAGATAGCTATATGTGTGGGGACATGTCATTCAAGCCCTCTAAATCATAGACAAATTCTTTGATCATTTGATGTGTATACCCTCTGTCCTTTTCTGACACTGAAATAGGTAAAAGGTTTTTAATCTCCCTTTAAAATGGAATTGTGCCATACCTTCATTATAACCTCATCATCCCCACCAAATAGATGGGCGGGCAACCTTCCATATTAACAAATAAAGAGCTATACAATCGTTTTAAATGACTTCATGCTAAGTCACTGGACATTAAGCAGATGTGCCAGATAGTTAACCAATTCCCTGTTGGTGAGCATCTAAACCATTTCCATTTTTTTTAGCTTGTTTAAATGTGGTAAACAGCCATTTACACACATCTTTTCACACTTGTTCAATTAGTTCCTAGGAACTATTCATGTCCATAAAGGTACTTAATCACTCTTAAATTTGAGGGCGAGTAGCTTTTATCTGGCCTCCAGAAGACTGCATTTGTAGCTATGTATGATGGCATGTGTAGTTGGTTTAATGGCCCAGCTTCCACCCACATTCTGGAACCCATCTGTGAGACTTAGAACTAGACGTGGCTACCTCTTGCTTTGTTGCTGATCCTCTTTCTCTGGCTACTGGAGGTGTGGGAGAGCAGAGTGGCTTGCTGGTGGTTGGAATCCACGGGGCTCGTGGCTATGATATTATCTTTATACTTGTTCATCAGGGACAGCTTGGCATTGTCACTCCCTATATAAGGAAAAGTCAAGACAAAGGGGGAAAAAAGAACACTTAAGAGAACAGACAAAGGAAAGTGAGAAAATCTTCATGAGCTGAGTGCTGGGTCCAGGGCATTGAAAGGAGGAACACATAAAGTGAAAAGCTGGTAGAAACTATGGCACTCCTCTCTGCTTTCTAGGGGTTACAAAGTTAGGATGGGAGGAGTGAGGTAAGAGGATTACAATTGAAAATCCAATTTTGCTAATTCCGTATTGATAATGTCACTGCTTACCAGCCTTTGGCTAAATGCAAGGTTTTTGTTGTTGTTTTTTGTTTGTTTGTTTTGTTTTGTTTTGTTTTGTTTTGTTGTTGGTTTTGTTTTGTTTTGTTTTCCTCCTGGCCAGCACAGGATTCTATCAGAAATAGAATCTATGTGCTTCAGACAGAAGATGGCCTCTCTTTCATAACAGCCTTTACCGTTTCATGTCAACTGAACCCTAGCTACTGCACACATTTGTGTGATCTGTCTGCTCCCTAAAAGGAGTTTGGGTTTAAACCCCGAAGTGCCTTATGTCTATTCCATGGCCTTGGTACTATTACCAGCACTATGGGGAATATGATACATGTTGGAGAATCCTCCCTCCTATTCTCAGACTTCAAAGTTCTCAGACATTGAGGTTCTCAGACTTTAAATCGTATTAGGAAATGATTACTGATAAAGGTCGTCTTCTAGATGCCAAATAGAATTTCCATTTCCCGCTGTGTGATTTTAACCTTTGCAGCCTCACCCAACGTCTGTGCAGCTTTAACAGTATGCAGTATCAAATGTGTCTTCCTCAAAGAGGAAGGTACTGGGCAGTGCCTTGAAGGATCACTGTTGAGGTGCTCCCTTTCAAGATGTACTTATTCATAGCAGTTTGAAAGAGAGAGAGGTGGGCTATCATAAAAGAGCAGCTCCTCCCTCTCTGCATGTTTGTGACTCTGATCTTGTGCTGCTGGATTAGAGCCAAGGCTCTTCTATCCACTGTCTCCATAGATATCATAGATACGTCTAGCATCTAAGAGCTGATGCTTTGATTACATTCTTCCACTTTCTTTGAAAAGAAAAAAATGCATCCTGTGTAGAGACCACAGAAGCAAGGGCAAAGTAATGTAATTAGAAGACACAAGGCCCACATCTTAGGAGGCAGAGAGTAAAAAACAAAACAAAAACTCCCACCAAACAAAATATGAGTAGCTGAGGACCCTCCATGTCACTAAAGAATTGAGTTGCCTGTGCAAATATGCGATATACAAAGAAGTCAAGCTGGGTTGGTTTCCCATGCACTACCTCACTTCCTAGGGGGCTGCCCAGTGTACACTAAAATGTTCTACTCCACTTCTACCACATTCAAAGGCATTTCTCTGCTCCCAGTGCTGGGTGGAAGTAGAAGGGAAGCCAACTTACACTAATACTGTGCTTCTTATTTTATGGATTAGAAAACCAGTTATCTAAGAAAACAGGTTGTCTGAGAATCTCATAAATGTATACAGTGTATTTTGATCAAACCCACCCCTCATGTCCCATCCTTACTCCGCCTATATCCTCTCACATACTTAATGTCATCTTAATGTCTTCTTAATAGAGATTTTAATATCTGACCAAGTCCAGTTGGTCCTTGCCTATATTATGTGGTGTAGGACTGTCCACTGGAACATAGCAGCCTACCAGGGCTCACACTCATGAAGAAAACTGGCTCTTTTTCTCCCAGGAGCCATTAACTGTTAATAGCTCCTCAGTGGAGATGGAGTCCACAAAAAAGATTATTTTTGCACACCTGAGGAAAGGCATCAGCACATTTTGCTACAGTACAGCTGTTTGCTAGCTACTCTTTGGCCTATCTGAGCAAGGACTAAATGTGCCCATTCCTTCTCCCATTCCTACCTGGTGTGAGGTCCATCCCAGACTTCTCATTGCAGCCCTGTAGGGAGTCCAAGGTGCGGGTGACCTGACTGGCAAAGTCCTCCCCTCCATTCATGCACTCCCTCTGCAGGTGGTGGCGCAGGTCTGTGATGTCATACTCATAGCCATCCAGGATGGGTGTCTCCCGGATGCTCAGGGTGCCACTGGAGTTGTGGCCCTGCACGCGGGCATTGCGCAAGCTTTCTCGCCCATGGCCACCAATCAGCACAGATGGAATATAGTGAATCTCATTGGCTGCCTCTGCACTGGCACTCTTCTGGGGTTGGGGGACCCGGCGGCGTTTGCACCAGCGCCTGCGAGTGTACAGGATCATCACCAGGCACAAGATGGATAGCAACAGAGCAATCATGCCTCCCTGGAAAGATAGGATATCAGGTATTTGCACAAAGAAAGGTAAGTGCTCTACAGTGCCATTGCTTCATCTGCTAACGCCACTCATCACTCATTCATTAATTCATGCAATCCAGTGTGCTGAGCTCTTGCAGTAAGCATCACTCAGCAACCAAGGGACACTCTGCTGACACTGGTGTTTAACAAGGGAGAAAAATGAAACTATGTGCTCTTGGCGCATCATTTCAAGGAATCTAGTTGCGTCTGGCTTAGCAAATATTTGAGATAGAAGCTAGGGAAAATTTTGATTTTGGGTTTTCAGTTGCAGAAGTGGGGGAAAGGGTTTCCTTTTTAAGGTAGAAGTGCTGCACATAAAGGTAATTTGGGGCTTTCTTTTTAGTGACCAGCATGAGATGGCATTAAGTTTCATCTCATATCAAAACAATCAATCTTAGATGTATCCTAACACTGGATCTATGAATCAATGAGTCCTATCGACTCTAAAACTCAGATTTCTTGTCTGTACAAAGAAGAGGTCACCACTAAACTGCTCATGGTGGTTGCTAAGAATTAGGCTAAGGAATGATGTTAATGTGTGCAACACAAATACATCACACACCATCAAGCCTTTGCTCAGAGTGACCTTAACTGTCTCCACCAGAATAACTAGCCCAGCAGGGAAAACCATCGACACATTTACATTCATCAGAGTGGAGCACCAACTGTGGGAAGAAATCCCACTGTTTAGCACATGACTGTGTGGCAGGAACACAGTTTTGTTTTGCTTTCATGGAGGAAAGGGCTGATACCATATCCTAGAGTGAGGCTGGTGGAGGAGTTTCCTGATGAACTTTCAAAAATCCAGAGGCCACTACCTCAGAGGCTAGTCCTTACAAGTCAGGACAGCACTATCTGTCTGCTGGAGATGAGCATACAGTGCTCAGTGTGGTTGAACAAGCTTGTGATCATGACACGGCAATGCTGGGTTTTGGAGAGGTCAAGGGAATCTGCCATGCTCTCTCCTCTACAGCACTCCACAGGCATAAACCTTTGGGTACCCAGTCAAGCTCATCCCTTAACTTTGGTTAGTATCTCTTCAAATCTACATCATTAGGTCAAGGTGTGTCAAAAGGCTCCCCTCCTGACCTTGGCTCTAGTCACTGCCAACCTACTGTATATGGTAGAGCTAAAAAGTCCCTATCATTTCCCACTGGGCCCACCCATGTGAAGATTGCTCCAGAACATCCTCCCAAACGAATTAAAGGCTCCCCTTTTTTTTTCCAGTTTTACAATGATGACATTCTGGATTTATGAATACAGTCTCCCAGTAAATCTTCTTGGCTGTCCTCCATTTCCCTCCATCTGAACACATATACGCATATAGGCTTACATACAGACACACTACCATGTTCAAACAGGCCACATGAGGAGGTAGAGAAACATGCCATAGAGTCGGCTGCAAAGTGACAGACCAAGACATGAGGCTTTCTGGGGACACCACTTTCTGCTTTGCAAATTTTTCTTGCTTTATCTTGAGAATACATTCTTCTGGTACAATCTCTCATGCAAATACAAAGAGAGTAAACACATTCTGGCTGCACAGGGTAGAAGTACAAAACCAAGTATTCTAGGTCCTTCTAACTGCTACCTGCTCTGTAGTCCATATTAAGGACTCTCAGACACAGCAGAACCCTGCCTGGAGGACACTGCACTCAACTATATAGAACCAAGCCCTGAAGTAATCCACAGACAATAAGCATCTGTGTATGAACCAGCAGCTTTCAGCAGAGCCGTCAATCATATTCATGGCACAGTCAGATGGGCTATCCTTTCTCTCACCCCAAACTGAAGCTGTAACAATAGGTAATTAAGCCACACAGAAGGAATAACTTCCCGACTGAGAGAAGTTGTCAGACATTGAATTAGGCCACTGAAAGCCAGAGGTAATTTTATTCCCTAAAGAGCCATAAGAGTGACATAAACATCAATCCCCAAGGAATGGTTTAAACAGCATCTTTCTCACTCACACAGGGTTCCTCTGGAGCCCCTCCACCCTTCCTTACTAATTATGCATACAGATGGTCACAACAGGGTTACAGTAAAATCCAGCCCATAGATTCATTGCCCATATCACACAAAAATAAAACAATAGCAGCTGTTCATTAATGGGTGTTTGCTATGTGTCAGACAGTTGTTCAAAATACTCTACGGTTTTAACTCTAAGAGGCAGAGTTTCCCCCCTGTTGTTTGAAAAAAAAAATATGAGGCATGGAAATCAAGTAATTTGTTCAAGGTCACACAACATGTTATTAGAAGAATTGGGATAGAACCCCAGTGACTAATTCAGAGCCTATGTTCTTTGCATGTGGGAACAGGGTGTATGCATGGTGGGCATGCATGTGTGGAGGCCATAAGTCAATGTTGGGTGTCTTCCTTTATTGGTAGTCATTTTATTTTTGAGATAGGATCTGTCACTGAACCTGAGGCTCCTGTTTCTGCTAGACTGGCCAGCTAAGCCCCAGGATGCACCTGTCTCTGCCCTGTCCTGTCTGGGTTGGGTTACAGAATTTCACCATAGAGAACTACAGTGCCTGAATCTTATGTGGGTGCTGGGGATGAACTCAGGTCTTCATGCTCATGCATCAAGCTCTTTATCTACTGTGCTATCCATAGAGTCCATCTTCCCAGACTGCAGCCCCCGAGTTTATAGACCATTATTCTTTAGTCATCATGAGCTTGACCATAGACACTTAAGCTCTCTCTGACTCCTCACAAATCCAAAGGACAGAATGGGATCATGTGGATGCCTGGACCTAGATCCATCCTTACTTCACAAACTGAAAAAAGAAAGTAGCCAAAGTCCACATCTAGCTGGCCAGAGGTCAGATGAACATTGTCACAAATGACTGTTTCCCAAGAAACTACTAAGAACCCAGACCCAAGATTAGTTGGTAGAAACACAAACAAACAACAAACCCTCAGCTCTCTCAAATTTTATTTTCTCCATGTTTAAATAAGATTATTCATAGCATGTATCACTACATGCCAGCAAGATGCTGTTAGATCCTCAAATTTAGCTGAATTTTAACATAGAAATAAATGTTGTCTTTCAGCTTAGTGACCCACTGAAAATCGCTAGGTTTGACCCCCTCATCTGATGAGAAAGCCAACATCCAGAGAATCAAAACATTGGAGGAGCTGAGAGGGTGATGCCAGATCTTCTCAATACTTTTCTCATGAGGCCATTTGTTAGGTTTGTGTACAATTAACTGACCATGTACTAGAGGCCAGACATTCAACCAAAGATGTCTTATGTTTGTTTCTCTAAAACATATAATGTATAGAATGCTAGAAAACAAGATATTAATCTGTCTAAACCTGTCTATGTAGTATTTCTAATCTTGCTTCAGTAGAATGTCTCCTCTGCTGAGAGACAGTGACTCCTGATGACCTCAGCTCTCTAGTAATCTATTGCCAGTAATAAGCTCCAGCCATCAGTGGCAATTTGCCCCAAGTATAGGGGAGAGGATTCTCAGGCCTCAAGTTCTTCTATATGGATTCTTTGCTCTCATAATTCAAATTGATGTCACAACACTTTTCTGTGACTTACCACTTAGTTGTGGATTATTATGTAAACAATAATATACAAGATATGGTGTTATGCAATATTTGTATGTAACTGTTACCTAATAATGAGATTTGTGATAATAATAAGCTCACTATGTATAAATTCTTCTGAAGTACATACATACTCTATTCTATGGTCAGTTGCTAAGTAGAAGTGTAAAGCGCCTTCATAATAAAAAAGACTAATTGTTATATTAGAATAAGCCATATGTCTAGAAAGCTAAATAAACTGTCATTCTACAGTGAGAACTTGGAAGTCCACTGGCGTATTCAGTTACAATTATATTCTCATACAAGCCCAGTTCATTGGACTATCTATTATTTTTAGCTCTCCTACCTTCATAGAAAAGTTTATAACTGAAAGTCACAGATGTCTTAGGATATTTCTTTCAAAGACTCTAAAAGAGGTGGCATATGAAAATGGCCCAAATCTTAGGTCAAGGGCATCTGGAGACTTCCTGCTAACCAAGTGAGGAAGAAAGGCAGGAAGAAGGTTATTATCTTCGTACAAGCAAAAGTTTATTGTGAGGAACAAACACCCTCTGGCATCTGAGTCCAGACAGACTTCTGCCTCCAGTCTGGGCAAGAATACACTGTCCAACCTGGATTCAGGGCAATCGCAGGAGTTGTTGGCAAACTTTGTGTTCTGGACTGCATCACTCTGGTCACAGTGTGTTTGTATTAGCTCCAGGTTTTATGGCATTGAAAACCCAAAACAAAACTTTAAGATGCATCTATATTCAAGTGATGAGCAACAAGTTTGAACATTAAAATTAAGTAACAACGAACTTCACGGTATACCATTATTTTGCTCGTATTCATCTTTGTATGAGTTTTCTGACTACTTTATTGATTTTTCTCAAAATAGTTAACATTTTATAGATACAATTGTACTGGAACTATATGAAGACTCCACACCTATTCACAAATCCCTTGCAAAAAAAAGTGGCATTTTAAAACACATTTTTCTTTTAAAAATCAATAAATCATTTCTGCTGGATTTAATAGAGATCAAACAAATGAAAACAACCTTTATTTTATTATGAAATTGACATTTATGGTACTCACCTGAGAAACATGAAGTTTGTCAGATAATTTGTATATTTTATAATTTTTATAACAGTGTTATCTGTAACACTGATGGTAATTGCCCAGGGTCAGAAAAATTTTAGTAAGCTCTCCTTTTTGAGTTTGTCCTAACCCCATGCTTCAACTAGAAGACCCTGTGTTCTCACCCTTGGTCTTGGGTCATGCCTCCCTCCTTAGCTGACTCTTCAAAGTCAGTTCAGCATCTTGGCTTCCATAGACTCCTTTCAAGCCTCAATATTCTGCCCATAGACCTTTCCACATTATCCTCAGGTATTTTTCAGTTTAACTGGTTTTTTCATCTCTTCTAAAGTATAGACTTAATGAAAGTCATGGTCATGTCTGACATATCTCTTATAGCTCCAAAGTTGATTTTAGTACCCGGCATAAAGCAGAAAGTCTGCTTGTAAAATGAAGGAACAAGTGGAGAGAAGGAGAGCAAGCTGAGTACACATGTGAAAGAGTGAGTGAGGGGGAAGAGGGAGAGGGAGAGAAGAGAGGAGAGGAAGGCAGAGCTCATCAACTTTGAGTACAATGCAATAGAGACATCTATGTGGCTACAAGCTAAATTTATACAAGCTGACTACCTATGAGACTCATTTTTTTGTTATTAAGCTATTCAATGAGTGTTTGCCATTGTATTAGCTCCAGGTTTGAGGATGTGTGTTTCTAGTGGTTTTTATTATTACTGTAAAAGAAATAATACAGGTAGGGCTCCTAATCTATTGGAATTTACATTTAGTCAGGGTACAAAATCAAACTAACCAAAGTAAATGCAAGCATAAAAGAAAGTCAGGCTAATTGTTGGTGCTAAAAAACAGCTAGTACTTTTTAGAACAAAAGGAACAGCAATAGGTGAAGATATGTTGTACCAGAAATGAGTCTCTTAGTAACCTGGGGGCTGGTGAAACCCCTCCCTGATCAGTGTCACGTGATCAATAATAAATCATAGAATAAAAGAGTCTGGATCTATTAAATGTCACAGAAGTTTTAGGGCATCACCTGGGCTGTGTGAACCATTGGCAGAAAGGTGGAAAAGCTGAGATTTTGTTTCCAGTGACCATCTGTCCAGAGACTGTGGCCAATCAATCAGCTAGCATTTCAAAGCTCAGTGGAGGAGTAACAGAAGAGTGAATCTGAGACATCATTAATTATCCCTTGAGGCAACTGGACACACAGAATTCAAATTATACCCCTAAAGGAATTAAATAGTGGCGAAAAAATTTAAGAATTAAATAGGCACATTTAGTCTCCTACTTTTCCTTAACAGTGCCTGAAGATCAGGGCCAAGACTCTTATATGACAACAATAACTAATATCTGACTTTGACTTTTCTAGGAACTAGGCAAAGAAGAAAAAAACTGAGCAAATCCATGGGGCATCTAGTCATTCAAGTCCAGAATCAGACTTCCAAGGATAAAGAATGAATGGCATAGATGATGGACAGACACACAGACATATAATAAATAGATGGAATAGTTAGATATACAAATAAATGATATATGACAGATAGATTGATACATACATAGATAGGAAATAGATTGATAGAGCTAGGTGATAGATAGATAGATATGGATAGATAGATGGCTTCAAGGCCTTCTGGTCTTGTAATTTGTTAGTCAACTAGAAAACTGGTCTAAATTACTAGCATGAAGATCTGTATGATTATGAAACTAATTTGTTAACTTGACTGCATTTAGAATCACCATGGAAACACACCTCTGAGGGTGTCTTTGCCCGTGTTTTGAGAAAGGTTTAACTGGGGAAGGAAGACCAAACCTAAATGTGAATGGCAACCACCCTATGGTCTGGGGATGCAAGCTAAGCACTAACAATGATATTCCCCACCCTCCCTATCCCTACCCCCATGCCCCCACCACACACACATACATTCCCTGCTTCCTGTTTGTAGATACAATGTGACCACTTGCTTCAAGCTTCTGTTGCCATGGCTTCTCTACCATAGGAGGCTGTACCCCTTGAAATCTAAGCCAAAATTAAGCCTTCTTTCCTTTAGTTGCTTCTTGTCAGCCATTTGACCACAGAAACAAGAAAATAAACTAATATAGTTACCAATAAAATAACAGTTCTACGTAACTGTGCAACATTCTGCAAACTTCATGGCCTCGTTGAACCTAGTACTTGCCTCCCTCTACAGAGTGGGATAGCTAAAGGAAATGTATAATTTTTTTTCTTTTTTTTTTTTCCAGAGCTGAGGACCGAACCCAGGGCCTTGTACTTGCTGGGCAACCACTGAGCTAAGTCCCCAACCCCTATTCTTGTCATCAATAGTTGACGATTGTAATCGTGCCCCATGCTAAACTGGAAACAATGCCAAGCTGGTAGGGGAAAGGTAGGAAGAACATGGTAATGACTTCCTGACCATTAAGCCAAAACCACAGACCAAGGACATAATGGATTTGGTTCAGATGCAACCATCAACTCCATTTAGTGCTGACAAACAGACATCTCCCTTCCCAAAGGTAAGTCAGATCTTTGAAGTCAAATTATGCCATTAAGATTGTGGTAACATATTCTTGACCTTGAGAATCCATTTACTGAAAGAGAAAGCCACCCAAACTAGAAAGAAAACCCCTTGGTTATCTTCTCTGACAGATTTTTTCTCCTGTGGTGGTTGGCGAATAGAAATCCATTATGCCTTGCCTATTTCCTTCCCAAGTGGAAGACAAATGAAACACTTTAAACATATTAAGTAGCAACTTCAATTTATAAGTTATTAGGAACACTACCTTCTCTTGGGGCCTTTCTGGGGCTTTTAATCTTCTGGAAATGCTTTCTAGTTGCCATGGGCCACCATTAATTAAGAGGCCTCAGTGTGTGTTCTGAGTCTTCTGATATGAATTGTACAACTCACTGGCAGGAGGAAGCCTCACCACACCTGGCTAGTCTCTAAATGGAGTATGCTTTTGCTGTTGCTGGCTGCCTTGAAACCCCAGATTCCCTTACTCACACTTCTAGTCCCAAGTAGCCAGTGCTCAGGGAAGAAATGGAATGTTCTGAAGATCCTGCCTCATTAAAATGCTATTTGCCTGATCAAGGTAGAGAATAGCAACCACCCATAAACAAAAGACCAACTCTGACATGAGGAGCTTTTTTAGGTAGGCAAGGTGACCCTTAAGGGCCTCTTCAATCCAGTGAGATTATAAGCAGGTTTTCTCTAAGGCAACTCAACATTATAGCTTCTGACTTATTTCTTTCATTTTATTTTTCTTAGGTCTAAAAGTTTCAAGACAGTTAGCTTTGATCACTATCTTTCCTCTTGACTCTGGAATGTTTGTCTTTAGCTCTTCTATGAGACTCCTGAGTTTGATCTAATGAAATTCTGGAGTCAACAGGGACAGTGGCTGGAGGCTAGTGTGCTGGAATCAGCTGGTGCTATTTAGGGGTATCCTGCTTTGAATTCTTTTTTTAGAGAATTCGTTTTTTTGGTTCTTGAATTTTCTTGACTCAGACCCCTGACTTTGCTGCTGTTGCACTTCAACACAGGGGATGCATATCTTATGAAACTGATCTCTGACCCGTAATAGCTCCAGTTACCTGTCTTTGCCTTAATGAGAATGCTAAGGGGAGTGGTGCTGAGCGGAACAGGATGGCAGAGCAGTAGTTTACCATGGCTCTGTTTTTAGGTCCAAGGCCACCTCAGTGGATTCCCTCATTCCAATGTCAGGCCTAGATATCTAGACAGGCAGTGAGGAATCAGGCCGAGCTTAGGTCCTTACATCCCTCTGGATTTAAACTCAATGATTTTATGAGAAATGATGCAATTGAGGCAGCCATTATGGATGCGACCCCTAATCAGTGTCAGGTATTAAAAGGACAGACCTGCATAGAACCCATTTATGTGGCTATGTGTGCACACCCGTGCATAAATGTGTGTATTATGCATGACAGCCAATCTGGGAGATTAAAGGATCCACATAGAAGCAAAAGCACTCCAGGTCGCTGTCTCAGCAACCCATGGGCAGAACAGCGTGAGACAGGCTTTCTCCCTGGGCTATGAGCACCAGCCCTTCAAAACTTCACTAGCCAAGCATGAAGCCAATAAATAAACATCTCTAGCTGGCTAATGCCCAATGCCTTTATTGGCTATGCTCCTTTCCTCTTTCCTCCTTGTTTTCATGCAGTAGATGATCTTGATTAAATAAAATCATGATAATAATCTGCTCCATTAGTACCTAACATTAAAGGAATTATTAAACAAGTAACAGAAGAGGCAGTGGATATTTTTTGCTAATGATCATTGGAATTTTTCTCTCTTTCTTTTAAAGCAGATGGAATTGAGATTTTTTTTCTTCTATCTCTTCAAAAGCTCAGGCCAAGGGGAAGAAAGTCTTAAGAAAGTTGGTGACTCTATGGGCAACAACTGGACTGAGGAAAAATAGCTTTAAAACCCAGTCATTGAGGCAGACCATATGTGAAGCATACCTGAGAATCTCAGTGGCTTCAGAAGAAAACAGCCCTTGACGTCATCAGCTGAGAACGGAAGTTAAGATTTCCTTGAATTTGGTTTATAATCTTCAGTGTCACTATGTAAACCAGTTATAACTTCAAAGATCTGTTTTGTTCTAAGATGAAAAATCATGTAGACCCTTCAAAACTGTGCTGCTTAGAGAGGCTAGACAAGGTGTAGGTGGAAGGCCTTTAACATGAGGTACAGCCTAGATCATTTTCATGACTCATGTGGAGGGTACAACTTGATCATCATGGATCTTTGAGGTCTGTTGTGCCAGGGCCTAGTTAGATATTTAAATCCCTTTGCTCTTATTCTTTAATCTCTCATTAAAGATTCTCCAATTACATGGAAGAGTGATGAGTCTACATAGCTGATGGTTTATTTCCTGACAATCTCAAGGACAAACCCTTTCTTATACTTGTCATCTTTTTTATCACAACTCTACTGAGTGTACTTCATTCTTCTTTGGGCTTCTGTTTTGCTTTGTGATTAGAAGAACATACTGTTGTCTCCCATACTATTGATGATGGAAATGGGGAGTTAATAGCAACTACAGCATTTGTTAAAGTCTTACCATGTGCCAGGCATGATGCCTAATACACTCACTATTTCACTGAATATTGCCCACAAATATACCTAAAAATTATTGCTTTTATTTTCAAATGAGGAAACAGAAGATTAAAAGAGTTAGGTAAATTTCTACAAGTTTGTCTAGAGATAAAAAGTCAAATCGATACCTAACCACTGATCTTAGCCATATAGCTATAGGATCTTGTAGAAGAGCAAAGGCCTGCCATAATAGCAAGTGCCCTGGTCATCCAATTCTCTCTTTATCCTCTCTAAATTAAGCCCTTGACTATCTTGTCTTGATATCTAATCTTTGGGGCTATGCAAGCTAGGATTTCCATATGTCAATACTTGGTATTATCAATATTACCTGCACAAAATGTCACTGTATCCTTCAGTGAAGCTTGATCATTGGGCTGAATAAATACATAACTTATATAAATAATTCAATTGTGTCCAAAGTAGTCACTTTACAAAGAGGGAGGAGATTGATGTCAGGAATTCTGAGACAGATGTTTTCAATGCATGATCAGTGGTCTGGGGAGATAGCTCAGTCAAAAAAGTGCTCATTTCCCAAGCAATAGGACTTGAATTCAGATGCCTAGAACCCACCAAAAAAGCTGGATGTAGTAGGTAATGTCTACAGTCTCAGATATGGCAAGACAGCTAAAGGAGAGAGCAGGATCCCTGGAAACCCACATGTTTGTCAGGTAGACCATAGGAAACCCACATGTCTGACAGGTAGATCCCAAGAAACCCATATGCAAGCTATCCTGGTGTCATGGAGAAGTTCCAGGCCAATGGACTTGCTGTTTCAAATCCAAGATAGAAGTACTTAAGGATCAACACCCAAAGTTGTCTTCTGATCTCAATATCCATGCTGTGCACATCCATGTTCTCTCTCTCTCTCTCTCTCTCTCTCTCTCTCTCTCTCTCTCTCACACACACACACACACACACACACACACACACACACACACACACACACATATGGAGAGAGAGAGAGAGAGAGAGAGAGAGAGAGAGAGAGAGAGAGAGATGAACTCTTGTGGAGGCCCACAAATGTTTCCTGGTGAGATCTGAGCTTGCTTTACCCAGCAAGGCTGCATTAGAGGATTACTTGACCATGTGCATAGTTTCTAGGTAATTGGAAGGGTCTACACTTGTCTGTGCTAGGGAGAGGTCTTTTGCTCCACCCCTCGGCATTCCTATAAATAGCCCTTTAGAAGAGACAGGAGGGGCTGGTGGATAAGGATCCAGGCCCTCCCAAGGCTGTCCTGTGTTTCTGTTTTTCTCCCCTCTATCCTTCTATCTAAATCTCTTATCCCTCACTCCTCAAGAGTACCCTGGAGTAAAATGTGGGAGCTGGTCTTCCAGCTGGGCTCCCACTAACTTTCTTCAAAATCTTAGGATAGAAAGGCATAGCCACTTCCTTCAGAGCATAAGATACATGCACGAAGACGTGAGTCTCTTTTATTGTCTGTAAATTCTTATCCTGCAAGTAGAGAGACCTACGTGAAACAGTAGACAGTTACATAGCACAATAGAGATGGATAGAAACTAGGGATTACATTTATTGTCAGACACCCCCCAGCCCCCAAATTCTGATCAAGAGATGAAGACACAGAAGATACAAGCAAAACCCTCAATGTCACATTTTGCACTAGGATCCTCTTATGTTTACTTTCATTTGCTACGATAAGCACCATGCCCATGACCTATAAAGCACCCTGGTGTATACTTCCAGATCACAGTCCATCATGGAGAAAAGTCAGGCCAAGAGCTCAGGTGGGAACTGGAGCAAATATCATTGAGAAATGATGCTTACTGGCTTGTTCTGCAGTTTGATCCTATTTAGTTTTGTGTATTCAGCCCAGGACCACCTGCTTGAGAAATAGTTTCCCCCACAGTTGGCTGGGCCTTCCCATTTTAATCAGCAATCACAATGATTTCTCACAGACATGGCCCAGGCCAATCTGATCTGGGCAATTCCTCAATGGAAATTCCTTCTTCTTGGGTAACTATGGGTTGCATCAACTTGACAATAAAAACTAACCAGTACAGATCCAGTGGGTAACAATGCTCACTCCCAACACAAACTAATAATTGCTGGTTTTGAGGAGTTTCTAACTGGTAAGTCATTTGACCCAGAACACTCTAAATTTTAATCATGAACCTCCAGTTCTAATCCAAACCCTACAGAAAACAATGAATATTTTCTGTCATATACCTCTCAACAGTCCAGCTGTGGCTCAGTCCTTGCTTCCAAGAAAGATGCATAATAGAGCTGAAGACTGTAAATAAGGTAGGAGAGAGGGAGTTTAGGGTTCAGGGGAGATGCTGATACGTTCAGAATTTTGTGCCAAGATCCCTTCCAAGCCTTCGCTCCTTGCCAAAGGTCCTAAGCATGAGAGGAGGAGGCAAGAGGTAAGGTTGACAGGAAAAGCTGCCTCTCCAGGGCCATGTACTAACTGGCATGGTTCTTTTTTTCTCTCTTTAAAGAATGTGTTATGTTCAGTTTTTCTCTGGAACTAATCAAGTACAAACTCTGGAGAAGAGGCCTGGTTTGTAAAGGCAATCGGAACGAGAGCCTGACACCCTCATTAGGGCAGGCTTCGTTAAACCACCAGCTCCAGCATCAGCAGCATATTTTCCTCAGCTAATTACATTTTATTTATTTATTTTTTTGCTGGCAAAGTCATTAACCAAGTCTTCAAATCCTTCTCATCATTAACGTGAAAAAATAACAACAAAAACTAAATCCCCATTGCCCTGCCATGCCTCCTCCTTCCCTGGTGTCCCACCCACCCCTGCCACATGCTGCCAACTTTGTTCTTTTGCTTTTCAGGCTTCCTCTCTTGTACTTGGATTTTTAGGATGGGGTGGGATGGTGATGGAGTGAGGTAGAGAGCTTGTCACAGAAGCTTCTTTTCTTCACCAGCTGACTGAGGCTCACTTTGTTCCCAGCCAGATGCCTGCTACATACATCAGGAACTTGGGCACAAGCCTGATGCTTACCAGCTAAAGATGGGCCAGGGCAAAGGGAAGCTTGAAGCAGAGCCCTGGCTCTTCCCCCTCTCCCTCATGGGAGGCCACAAAAGGCTCAACTGTGCTATTGTTTGTCAGATTTTAATTTACTGATCAGTGACTCAATCATGCAGAGCGAATCTGTGGGTCAGCCTGATCCAGCCAGAGATGATCACATGATAGAAAGAACAGCAGAGACTCTTGCTTCCAAGGCAACTGATGAGACCAACCTCATCTGCCAGGCTAATGTCTAATTCTGTGTCTGGGGCAGGCGACCCTGGGCTCACCATTCCCAGCCAATGTGTAGGGTCATTATGAATTAATTTTAATTTAGATCACACTGTTCATGAAGCTTCAGTTTCTTACTTTTAAAAAAAAAATATAGTTGTGGCTTATTCTTTTTAATTCTTAACACAATATGCTCTATATTCTCTCTCTCTCTCTCTCTCTCTCTCTCTCTCTCTCTCTCTCTCTGTGTGTGTGTGTGTGTGTGTGTGTGTGTGTGTGTGTGTGTGTAAAACAGAGAGAGAGAGACTGAGACAGACAGAGACAGACAGAGAGACAGAGAGAGAGACAGACAGACAGACAGACAGAGACAGACAGAGAAACAGACAGAGACAGACAGACAGACAGACAGACAGACAGAGAGACAGAGGGTCTGGGGTCAGTATCTATATGCCTATCTCTGGGCCTTTGCTCTTTTTCTGCCCTGACATTTCCTAGCATGATTTTGACCCAAACCTTCCCCCCCTATTTGCCCAAGCGCCTCCCACTCTTCCAAGACCAAGCACAAGTCCTTCTCCTCCTTGGAATGTTATCTTCCAACTCCTGACATGTACTCTGGTAGTAATCATTCCTGAATCCATAATTTGGGGTTCCTCCCATCCCAGTGCTGACTCGACCGGCATGCAGGAACCACACTTGAAATACCTTCTAGAGCCCTTGTTTTAGAAGAGTATCTTAGCACAGAGCAGGCCCCACGTGAGTACAACTGTTGGATAACTGATCCCCACTGGCTCAGCAAGGTTGAGAAAACACAAGCAGCTTTACTTTCACACCATTTGTCAGCTCATCTGGGCACCTGTCTCTGTGTCTAGGAGCTGGCTGGCCCTTGGGCTGGCTCACTGGGCCAAGACTTGACTACACATCCTCCTAGGAAGGAGCCAGCTAGAAGAGGGTGAGAGTTTTCTCACCTACAAGATGTTCAAATAGCAGGTGCATGGATCTGCCATACAGTTCAGGAGGAGGACTGTGTTTTCAGAAAGCCTGATACCTTATCTTTCTCCAGCCTCACTCTGTCACATGCATTTGGTGCCTTTAGCAAGAAGTTGGGAGATGGTTGAGGGCCCAGCTCAGCGGACACAATTTTTCCTGGTAAAAGTAATAGACTTGTAGTCAGATCTTACTGTTCCTGCCCCAATCCATGGGGCTCTGTATGAATAGTCTCATCACCAGGGAGGTCAAAGAAATTTGTCATCAAATTTTTTAACATCTATTTAGCACCTAATTATCCATGGCAGCCTGTATCACATGTTTTGTAAAATGGAGAATGTTAAAAAAAAAAAAAAAGGACCTTTTTCTTGGAAACTAAAGCTCTAATTCTCATTTTTCAAATCTGTACATCATGTGTATTTATTTCTGTGAAATTACTTGCACTTGTGCTTCTGTTTCTACAGTGACTGGAGAGAGGACAGAAGCATTCTTGCTAGCTCCATTCTGGAGTCAGAGGGAGTAAATCTGGCTTGCAGAGGACCGAATGCTATCAGGACCAGCAGTTTTTTCTGCCACCATACTGTGACAGATGAGGGTCATGAGCTAGGTAGCTCTCACAGCCACACTGAAGGTTCCATGCACTCTGGACCAGCTATAACACTATATTTTCTCTCCTTCTCAGTCAAGAAAGCATAGCAGAATGTGAGTTGAGTGGGAACTACCTTATTATAGGTCATTTATAACTTCGACTCTGCTCTAATGGGAAAAGGACGCCAGTCACAAATTCCAGCACTTTACTTATTATTAGGATCAAACGCACTTCCCACATCTTAACAACCGATGGGGACATAGCCGGTGTCATGACACCATGGCTGCCGACTGCAGAAGTATGAAAACAGCCACAGAGGACAAGAAAACAAGGGACAGCTGCTTTTCTCCCAAAGGCTGTGCAAGGAACGCTCCAGACTTCCAGAGTCTGGGGGAGCCTCTATAATACATAACATCATGTAGTTTCACCCCAGGACTTACACTATACCTTCTGAAACTCAGAACTGGAGTTCTCACTCTGAAAATCTTTTAGTCACTTTTCTCTGTACCAACTAAATTATGTACATGTAGCTATCATATGAAACAAATTATTCATGTTCTCAATTGTGATGATAACGATATGCTTATTTACATATGAAATACATTGTAAGTACAATATGGAGGAGCTATGGCCTCGTGGCGACCCACTTCAGGTGTGAATAAGTCTTTACTTAAGGTTCTAGTCCCATGAATGTAGTGAAGAAAAGGAACCACACATACCCTAAAGGAGGAGGAGTCACTGGCTGGTCACCAGCTCCAAGGCATTCAGCAACCCGGTTTCTTTGAATTTTAGCTATTTGTCAGACCTGCTCAGCCTTTCTCACACAACTGTGTGTTCTTTACCAAAGTCCTTTGTGGGCTCTTGCCAGGAGGCGGGGTGCTTAATTAAGATACAGGAACGGATGCAGCCTCGCAGGGAGGAGTGCCCTCTCATGGGAGACATCTTCACATGCACAGATCATGGCACAGAGGAAAGGAGAGCTGGGGACAGCTTCCCAGAGTGAATCGAGAGGTGAAGAGGAATTTTAAAGAATGGGAAGAGGTGACCCCACTCAGGAACAAAACCATTGTGAGCCAAGGGGCCAGTGCTGGTTAAAACGTGGAAGTATTAAACTGCCAGGGGGTCCAAGAAGCAGGGGTGAGCTGCTCAGGGTGGCTAGGGCAAAGAGTAAAAGGGGGTATGGAGGATGCTGTCAGGCTGTGAAAGGTTGGGCAGCTTGGGCAGAGAGAATATAGTTTGAGCTGGGTTTTATGGACTGATGGTGATGAGAAGGACATTTTAAAAACAGGTCAGAGGAGGGACACAGATGCTCTTGCCTTGGCCTGGGGGGTGGGGAAGATGAGGGGTCCGTACCCACAGTAAAGAGAGAAAGAAGGGAGAGATTCTAGATTCTCTCTAGAGACAACTGGGAAATATGATCAGCTAGGTAAAAGGTGGACAGCACAGGCTCCATTATGATGAGCATGGTCAGGAAGTCAGTGAGCACAGAAAGGGGAATGCTGGTTGATAAAGCATAAATGGCAAGCTGTCCCTGAATAATGGAAAGGCACTATTTATTTGTGTAGATGATTTTCAAATGAAACAACTGCCTTTTTCTTTTGGGCTGTTCTTTTGCTCTAACTCTAGTCACCTGGGATGATACTAACAACTTGGTAAGGTAGTCCTTATAAAAAATTTCTGAATGCAGAAATCAGACATTAGGACATGCTTACAGTACCTCACGGAGTAGCTTAAAGGTTCACTTATTCTTCTAGCTTTTCCCATTATATGGCATGAAGTGAAAATAAACAGCAATATCAAGTTTGATCAAAGAGGCAAAGAATCTTGCGATGTCTGGCGACCAGAGTGGGGACAGGGAGTAGGAAGAAGAGATACCATGTCCTGTTGCTCAGAGAGTAAACTACACCACCTAGAATGCATGACTGACCTTCTCTGCCTGCCTTCTCCAGAATTTGTTCTGAAAATCAGAGCCACCCCCAGCCCAGCCCATAGGGTGTCTGGAAGCTTCCCTCCAGGTACATTATTCCACAAGTCTGAGTTCACATTCCCAAATTATCCCCTTTCCCTGCTGAAGATCACCTATGTTTACCCAGTCCCCTAACGCTGGGACTGGGAACTTTCCCTATAGCCCATTTCTTTGTGGGGTCCTGGGGTTGCTCCATCCAGAGTACTTCCTGCCAGAAAAATTGGAGGTACTTCTAGGGAGACAGTTGGGAGACTGTGAGGAGCTGCCACTTGCCAAGAGACTCCACTATGCAATAGGGAAAGATCACAGTCACCAAGCCTCTCCCCAAGACAGTGGAAAGAAAGACCTCCCTCCCAGATGGAAGGTTTTTCCACTCCACCTAACCCATAGCCACACAACCCTGCCATTTGCAGTTCCCTCATAGACTATTGCTTCATGTTCATGAATGAGAAAAAGAGAGCCATGTTGCTGCAGGGAATGAAAGTTTCTTCATAGATTACTTTCAAGTATGCCAACCAGGGACTTCTGTGTCCCACACGTCCTTCCCTTTCATACTACCAGAATGTGATAGCCCAAGGCTACTAACAAGGTCACCTAACCTGAGATTCCCAAGGCAGAGCACAAAGGCTGCCTGTGTGTTCCTAGTACAGCAATATCTGGTAAAAGTGAAAAACATTTTCATTTCATCAGTGGTGTTATAAAAGATTATTTGTAACCCGCATTGAAATTATTAACTAGACCATTAAACCTGTGCTTTTTTTTGGGGGGGGGGTATTTTCATCTCAGATAAAGAATGAAATAAGCTTAAGCTGGAAACATCAGTTAATTTAAATTAAAATACTTGGAAAATGCTAATAGAGAGTACATTAAACTATGGCATTAAAAAAAAAAACTTTGAGTTTTCAGAATGTTTATTTCAGTCAAAGTTTGTATTTTCAGGTGAAAAATCAGAGGAGCCTGTCTAAGGTTTTGGGGGGATGGTGATAAAAAAAGGACTCCAGCCCCTGAGTTGGATTATTTTATCTTAACCTCAAGCTGCTTGCCGCACCTACCTGCTTCTCCTCATCACTGAGGTCATTCAGGTCTCATACAGGCTATGCCAGGAGAGCTGCTTTTAAACTCATGCAGTCCTGCTACAGAAGCTGCCAGTACAACCTCACTCAGGATGAGGTGATGTTGCTCTCTCCCCACCTTAGGTGGAGTCCAAGGAGAAGGAACAGGCTTTGCATGGTTGAAGGCCTCAAATGCTGAAGTTTGGCTCTGAGCCATAGAACACTGAGAAGGATTAGGACAAACACAGCCATCTGAAATCCAGGGCTGGTGACTTGGCTATGTAAACTGTATGACATTTAGAAAAAGGAAAGTGAATAAAAGATGGCTGCCTTGACATCACTGTTGGGATACAGAATCCTTCCAGTTTTGTTCTATATAACAGCTTATGTCACTCTGTAGGAATGTGTCTAATGGGGTTGGAGATTTAGCTCAGTAGTAGAGCACTTGCCTAGCAAGCGCAAGACCCTGGGTTCGGTCCTCAGCTCTGAAAAAAAAAAAAAGACAAAATAATAAAAAAGAATGTGTCTAAAGCCAGCAAATGCCAGATTCTGACATGACTACTCTTACAAATCCCAAATATTCATGTCTGAATGCCAAAGCTTCCTTAGATAAGATGCAGCACAGATGAAAATGAATGCTAAATTCTTTTGTATCTGGCACCACATCTTCCATGTACACCTCTCATCTAGTCCTGTCTTCTTTATGATGTTTGGGTAGCAGAATTTCCACCACGGGCAACCCCAAGTAGTTATACAAGTCCCAAATGCAGGCATTGGGACCCCAAGATGAAGAGAACTAGCAGGTTCCAAATACTATTCAATGAAGTACTTTGTTCTGTCAGTCCCAGTACAACATCAACAAATTGACATCTGATTCATCCCATGTTAGTCAGCAACTTGACTCATCTCTGGCTATTCGAGGATGCCAGCCACAGTGGTAGAGGTATCAGGATGGAAGGAATCAGAAATAGCATGGCAGCAGCTAAAAGTACCTGCCCTTACCAGATCCCTCCATGACTTCAGGAGGGGCTACTGACATCATCCTCTCAGAAAAGCAAGAAGTCTAGTGAACGTCAGCCAATACTGAAAAGTTGATGCTATAAGGCAATGTGTGAAAGCCTTTGTCCACCCTGAGCCTCAGCGGGGATGCAAGAAGCCAATAGGTTTGGAAAGCATCCTGTACCATTCCCCACACAAGTCAACTTCATCATTACACTGTGTTTGGTAGCATAGTTCTACTTTCATTGTTATACACTTATGGTGTTTTGCTGCAAAGGAGTGTTTTCACATATCCTGACATTTCATAAATGTCAACTGAGTACACCAAAGTTGAAAGCAAGCAGGAACCATTACCCTTATAGAGAAGAAAAACAGAACATAATGAATATCCTGCTTATATTATTTTATTGGTCATATAATGAATATCCTGCTTATATTATTGTACTGTTCTCACCAACATGTGTCTTGACTAAAGCCATCAATACCTCACAGGAACAGGTAATGTGCTTTGGAGTTCATCTGAATTTATAAATACTACATGGCCATCAATTTCTCCCAAGAATAATCTATTCCTTAAGTAATAATTATAATAAATTTATGGGGATCTGACTAAACTAGTGAGTTATCATTTTTCACACTTAATATGGGACTTTAGCACTTATCCCACAGGTTATTTGATTTTTGTCTCTTAAGGTTCTAAAGACAAGATGAGAATTTGTTTGATCAAACTCACACACTGTATAGCCTGTAGTCCTAATGTGACCCACTGCTTGCTTTTGTAAACAGAGTTTAATTGAAAAACAGTTATGCCAATACATTTATATATTGCATATTTGGGAAGTAGTTGGCAAGAGTTGAGCGGATGAAACAGAGCTCACATACCTGCAAAGCTGAAAAGGCTTACCTGCTGCCCTCTACAGACCCGTAGTTAGGTATATTTGTCTCTGCAAGGGTTCTTTCTGTAGATTTATAGCTGGCTCCATTTTCTATATTCAAGTCTATTATATCTTTAGTGAGAGCCCAAAGGTGTGGGTTTACAATTAGATTTAAAGGCTACTCCAAGTCTGTAAGAAAATCCTCAAATAGATTGATTGATGGCTAAGTAAGATGAAGCAGCAGTATTTTCTGGAGAGAGACAACAGTACCAAGAATCAAAATCTGTGAATTTTTCCACAATGTTAGCCATGAATATTGCCCATCATTCTATGTCTTCTTCTCCTGATTAGGAGTGGAAGGAATAACAATCTTTGTATGCATGCATACCTGGGCAGAATAGGAATTCCCATAATGACATCACTTGGCTTGATTAAAAATCAAGTACACTAATGAAGTAGTTACCAAGAAGTTGGAGATGGGATTATCAGCCTAAACCATAGGATACCTGCTAGGAAACCTTGTAAACAATGAAATGGAGGCCTATCAGGGCCTGGATGTTCATGAACACATGCCATACTTTGTAATAGACCAATTCCGTTGCTTTCATGGCCCTAATTGCCTCAGTCTTTTCCCTAAGCACAGATACTCCAGGACTTCTGGAGGGGGTTGCTATGAACCCAGCTGCTTTTAAGGCTCCCTGAGGTAGTGGCCTCTTGGGTAACAACTTGCACACAGAATTGTTACAGGCAGTTTGCATAGTATGCCACAAGTTTACATAGCTGAGTACTGGGCACTTCCAATAGTCCTGACACTGTAGGAAGTGCTTTATAAGAATCCCCTATGTAATCATCCAACAGCCCCTTGAGATGGATCTATTACTATCCCTGTCCTAAAGAGAGTTTAAAGGGATAAAGCAATTTCAACAGTCACTAGAAAATCTAGCAAGTAATAGAATTATGATTTGAATCAGCCTCTCCAATAGTGAAGCCCTTGGAGTAAACTACATCACTGAAATCCAATGCTATAGAACTTATAAGCCTAATAGGCTTCTCAAGGACCAGTGTTTTCTCATAGCCAATCTCAGTCTTGGATTGAAGCCTGAATCTTACTGTCAGAAGCAACTTTTCACCTTTTGAAGTAACCCAGAGATCATCCTACAATGGCAATTTGCTCAGTGCCATATGTATCACACCAATCTTCATCAAGTTTAGGATTTCTGCTGTGCTAGCCAAAAGAAATAAAACTACCTTGCACTTTGCAAACCTGGACATGCCAGGTGACCTGAAGCCACCCACCCAACGAATCTTGCGGCAACAATGACTCTGGGTGTAAGAGCCTTGGATGTTGGCTTCAATTCTCGTGGTGTATGTGGCTTTTACCTAAGTCTCAGTGTTCACATTGGGAACATGGAGAAATTTTCACCTATTTCACAAAATTTCTACAGAAAATTATTGGTGTTCAATATAAAAATGATCTTGTGTAGTTCTGCGCATGGGAATACAAGGTCTTAGTAAGCAATAACTTCATTATTTTGAACATTGGCTTTCAAGTTTACTTACTTTATGAGTATGTGTGTGTGCCTGGGTGAGTTTATGTACAGCATAGGTATACAGGTGCCCCAGGAAGGCAGAGGGCATTGGAGCACCTGGAACTGAAGTTATTGGTGGTTGTGAGTATCCATAAGCATGCTATGAACCAATCCAGGGTCCTCTGGAAGAGCAGTAAGTGCTTCAGTCCATGAATATTGACTTAAACACCATGAAGATTACAACTTCTACTCTCAAAAGGATCTTCAGGAATTTGGGGAAACTAAATACTCCAAAATATATTGCCAGTTTCTACATCAAGTGAGCTACATTTCTGAACATAATATCACATCAGATGGTTAAAAGACATCAAAATCTTTGTGATAATTCAGCCTGTTTGTTGTTTTCCTTAGTGTCTGGAAAGCTGGGAAAGCTGGTGGGTATCATTAAAGTTTAGGGCATATAGCAAAACTGAAAGAAGACACAAACAATGAAAAGTTCACTTGGCTGTCAGTTTTGCCAAGGGCCATCTGCAAACATCAAGTATTAATAAAATGATTACAGTTCTTTGAAAGCAGGACCTTGCCATATTCAATTTCTATCTATTTGGTATCTAAAAAAAAGTCTGAGGCCTCAAAAACATTATTAAGTGAAAGAATCAGTATTGAAATGAGAGAATGAGTCAATGATTTGTTTAAACCTATGGCAGGTCAGCAATGCGTAGGAAGATATCTTTCTGATTCCCCAAACTTCCCCACAAACATATGAAATTATATATATGGAGATGCCTGAGTCTATCACTACACAACTTTAACAATTTCTGAGTTGGAATTCCCCAACTAGCCTCTTCTTTCCCTGCCAAGAAGCCCAAAGCCAGCTGGGAGGCAGGGCAGTGGGAGCCAAGGTTAGCAGGTGGGTTTAGTGGAGCTGAACGGAATCTGAGCTTCTGGGGTCAGCTGCCTGGTATAGCCTCAGAAAGCTATGTTCTCCCGTGCCAATGGGTCCTAGTGCTCATAGACTCAATATGCTAGAGTAACAAAAGACCACAAAACAACACAAGCTGCTAATGAACACATTTAATTACTAAATACAGGTTGATCACTTGATCACTTCTGTTAGGATGGACTGAATTGGGTACCTCTACAAGCATGTACTCCAAGGCTAGTGATATGCTCCTTGGGTAAAAAGTGTCTGCCTCACAAATATGAGGAGCTGAGTTGGAATCCCCAGTTCCCATGCAGAAGTTGGGTACATAGCACAAATGTCTGTGCTCCTAGTGGATCATGTGAGACCAAGACAAAGGCTTTCCAGAAGCATGTGGTCCTGCTAGTCTGCATATCTGCAGAAAAGCAAAAGAAATATACTCTGTCTCAAATAAGGAGGATGATGAGAACCAAGGTGCTAAGGTCGTCTACTCACCTCCACATGCATGTTGTCTATGTATATGCTTTAATCCACACACACCAATGCACACACCAACAAAAACATGCATGTGCTCATGTAGAGCCTAGATTCTACCAACTACCCAGATTCAAATTCTGGATCAGTAAATTAATAGCTGTTGAAGTCAGTTAAGACACTTAACAAGCCCTATTCTTTACTCACCTCTTCTGGTAAACCAGTTAAAATTTTTGTTGTGTAGTGTTGTGAAAAGAATAGAAAATAAATATTTACAAATGGAAAGCACTTAAAATAATACCTGGCATGTAGCAAATGCAAATTCCGATTTTAAAGACTGTGGTGGCAATGATGATAGTAGTGATGATGGTGCCTATATTATCTTTTGACTCCCTCCCTTCACACCTCTTCAAGTTAGATCTTAGTATGCTTATCACACCAAATAAATAAACAGTGAAAGCATTGTTGTTCAGCCTCTACACACACACACACACACACACACACACACACACACACACACACACGGTTCTAAGCTGTGCCAGGAGCAGGAATGTGTCACTAAACCCACTCCTCCTTAACCAAAGCCAACAGGGAAGATCAGGATTACATTCACTTATTGGTTAACATGACATGAAACCTTTGAACAAAGAGGAACTATGATAACTGGTTAGATCTGCCTGCTCCCACCTCCTCCCCCAACCCCCAGTAGCTAGAATTAGAGAAAAGAAAAACAGAAACAGTAGAAACGAAGTAGGAAAAACTGGAGAGGTCACCAATGAGGTGACTTGAAGAGTAAAGGACACTTCAAACATATAAAATCATCAGAATGTAGAAAAATGAAACAGAGAGTGGACCTGACAAAGACACTAACTCATAGAACAAAAGAGTAGAAAGGGTGTGAAGGAGCCGGGCTGTGACCCCAGAAGCTGAAAGCAACCTTCAGCCTCCCTCCATGGAAATTTGTCTTTTGAAAATCTACTTTTTTAAAAAAAAATCAGGAAAGTGTTGTCTCTCACATCTCCATATGAAGTCCTGCAGTGAAACTCTGTAACAGAGCCTAAGCGAAGCTCCATTCTCCAACGTTAGAAAGCCTCACCAATGCATTCATCTTACAGATGAAATAATGAAACTTCCAGAAAGGTCAGTAAATTTTACCTGAAGTGGTAAAATCAGCATTAGAAGCATGTGTCTCCAGCTCTAAATCGAGAACAGGTTTATACTGTAGCCCAGCTCTAACAGTACAGGGACATAGAAAAGTACTGCGTAAGAACAGGCAGGATGAGCCACTGAATCTGCAAAAGAACTCCACATACCTGAGCCCAGTGCTTCTAGGCAGACAAGCCATTCCACGATGATAGGTGAGGGAGGTCTGTAAGACAAACCCTACTAAAGTCTGGGCATCCATCGTTCTCTGTGAACCCTGGTACCGCTAGGTTTTTGCATAACCGTCTTCCAAACAAACAGAGCAAAGACATTTGTTTTAGAGAGCTTGTTGATTACTTTAGAAACTGCCTGCCACTTTGTTAACGGAAGGAAAAACAACTAGCGATGTCATTGACAGATGCAGATATGGCCAGTCAGTCAGCCCAGTCACATGACGAAAGCCTCAAATGGCAAGCAAATGAATCATGATCTGGCCGTTGTGATTTCGACGTACTATTCCAGTCCTTTCCTTCCTGACAGTATAGCACATACCTAAGCTTTTCCATTTCTTTCTGGAAGACCAAAGGATTGGCTTTGCTAAATTAGGGCCTCCTGATTTGAGTGACACAAATAATATTGGCTGACCATAAACCGGCAGAAATGACCTTGATTCATGAATGTGCTAATGAATTTTTATAGTAAATTTGCTGAAGGCGAAAGGTTCTGAAAAAAAGCACACAGTCGTGTCTCTCATGCCCACTTATTAAGTACCTGAGGGTCCTGATGGCAATGATTTCCACGTTTGAGACCACCCTCCTATGTCCTAAGTGCCTGTGCTCTAGGAATGAGTGAAATCCAGCTCCAAACAAAGTGACAAGTGAGGGTTTAGTAACTGGACTCACCTTGAGAAGAACAGTAAGAGAGAGGATGAGGATTTTCAGGACAATGCTGTTGTACAGCCCTGTAAACTGGACCCACCCATGAGTGGGGTGGGGAAGGCTTGGACTAACTGGGTCCCACAGGTTGCTTTGCCAGAATGGACCTTCCCTAAATTTCCTTCTCCATTCAATAGACTCTAGAACGTTCTAGCGGCACCAGTAGTCTCTGTTGTCCTCAAGTTTCTATATTTATGATATTTTTCACCTTAAGTTAAAAGAAGCTCCCGGGAGCAGGGAGCTTAAGGATGGGAATTCTGACAGGCAGAGGCTGCAGGTGCCTGGAGATGCTGGCTTCACACACCTGGGGTCAGTGGTCCTAGACAGCGCTTAGCACTGACTGATGGGCTTGTCCACAGAATACTCAGCAGGACACACAGAAACTCAAAGACATCCCCCCCACACACATACACAAAATTGTAAATTGTGCCCAACAAGGCTGATAAGCAAAAGATATTCTCTAGTAGTAGGAGTTATTATAATAAAAATTAGACAGACAGACAGACAAAACTGAAGGCTAGCTGCTGTCCATTTAGGAAACTTATTAACATTGCGGTATTTAATTACAACCATGAAATACAGAGGTAATACATTTACATTCTATTATGCACCATTAGATTTTCCCTACGTACTCTAAGGAGAAAAATGTGCTTCCTATGGTAAATTAGCAAAAGTACCATGGAGAAATTTAAATTTGCACAGTTTCTGACTAGCTGATAGAAATCGTGTCAAAATTTAGTCTTCTGTGGAATAAACAATTTGCCTTGTTGCTGAAAGTTTTTTTACTCCTGGTTTAAGATTCACAGTCAGTTTTGATTCATCAATTCTGCTATCACTTGTTCAGGAGTTTGCCAAAGAATATGCTTCTGTACTGTCAGGGTTCTAAGTGTCAATTACGCTGTAAATTTTGGAATAAATCTCTTCAGCCAGTTTGAATCATGCAGGAGGTTAAAATATATCCTTTGACCCTCAAAGCAATAACGTAAGATTTCAGGAGGGAAATCCAATTATTTTACACAAGGAAGAAATGGTGGCTCTTTTGAAAAACTAATTCAAAAATTTTAGGATGTGATTGAAAAAAAAGAAAAAAGAAAGCTTTTTCAGAGTTTGAAATTGCCAAGCACCCAGCTGGAGTATTGGTTTTGCATAAGCCCTTGATTTTGCTGATGACAGATTTGTACAGGGCACAGTGGAAGAGAGAGCTTGCACATTCTCTTCCTGTCATCTTGGAATGATACAAAAAGGTACCTTTATTAGTCATTCTATCATTCCTCACATGGTGTGTTTAAGTGAAATGTAGTGAAAGCAAAACATGAAATAAATACTTGTCCCTGCATAAAGGGAGCACACCTGAGGAACGTGTGAATAAATTTGTGTAATGTAAACTTCAGGTTTTCACAATACTGTTCATTCCCTCTGCTCACACTGGAAATATTTAGGATTACCTGCCAAGCTTTTAAATATACAACTTCTTGGTGGGAGAGAAAAAGTGGGTCATGTTCATGTTTTGATAATAACCTTAAGTTTTTTTTCAAACAATTCTATTCTGAACCCATCTGAAAAGTGCATCATTATTGATCATTAGAGTTCACAGAAAAATAGCCCTGTTACTGTTATTTTATAAGAGCTGGGGTGATAGCATGCATGTGCACATCACTGCCCAAGACTATGACTAGCCAAAGGCTTTTACTATCTTCTGACATTTATCAGACCGCTACTCCAGATGCCTCAAATAAGCTGCCTACATTACCTCTAAAGGATATAGTAAAAAGTGAATCAAATACAGTCTACCAATCCCCGATTCTCTTCAGAAGAGGCCATGAGAGAATCTCAGAATGACATCTTCAAACAGGATACCCTCAGGCTTGATTTCTGAGCTGAGGGCAGATCCTCAACTTCAGGCTTTGAAACTGTTTCTGGAGAAGCAGCCTGAGGATGGCAAGGTAGCATGTGTGGGTGTGTGGAGTGGGGATGGGGGAAGAGAAGGCAGGACAGGTGTGCTGCAGGCTCCACTGATGAGCCATTTTCAACAAGGATGGACCAGAAGGCAGCTATGGTCTGTTCGCTCTGAAAACCCACTTTCTGGCTGAGGTTAATGACTTTCTAAGTGTTCAGGGAGATGAGGTCTGACCACATCCAGAAGGCCGAGGTACAGGCAACACATCACTTGCCATCCTCATCCTTCGCATGTACCTTTTCAACCTCTACCTCCTGCAGCCTGGCTAAAAATGAGATATAGTAAACTAAAAGAAAGCTGAAAAGAAAGACCCATTTTATTTGGAAAATTGTTGGGTAATTAGAAACTTACAATTCAAAAGATCCAAAAGAAGCTCTGAGGCTGATGCTGTTGCCTCTTCATTCCAGTGTCAGCTAGAATCCCAACTCGGGGCTCTCAGCAGAGACATTAACTGTGTAGTGTGTCTCATAGGTTTTGCCCTAGCACAATGCATTACCTAAACTCCTGTGGCATTCTTGATCAGTATCTTTCTATCTTTAAAGCCACTGATGAAACATGCATGCACACACATGTGTGGGCATTCTGGAGAACTTGCTAGAACACTTCATTTTAAAGATGGATGGTAGGTCCTTGTTGCACTGACTATGTAACGCAGCCTCTAGGGCCAGTTCTTTACCCTGTATCCTTTCCCCCTGCCAAATACCCCTTTCATACAGCTTCTGTCTTAATCTCTGGTAGTCAGGGGTTGTTGTTCTGTCTTAATCACACCCAATGTTTATCCTTGGAGTTTTCTATGGTTCTCTTTACTTGGCATTTGTTTCAGATTTTGGTGAAACAAAGACAAGTCCTTTGTAATTACCTTGAATCAAATAGAAAACAGAACTAAAATCACTTATGAACACAAGTCAGGGTAGATGAGTTGTTGGAAGAAAATAGTTTTATAAATATATGTGAAGGTGAGCTAGTCCCCAGCTAACTGGATTTGCCTGCTTGATCTCACCACTCTCTTGAAGTCATAACCTACACTGAAGAAGGTAACCACTCCTGGGTCCATAAGTACTGTCCCCTGTGAGTCAACTGATTAATTTTAATTGCGAGGTAGAGCAGTTTCCTTTTCCCACTTCATTTACATCCTTACTTGGATATGGGAGTTTCTCATTTCCTGTCCAAAAACTCATTCTCCCCCCTGTAGTTTAAACGAAGTGCCTATGTCCATGAAGGTAACCTATCATGCCAGTTATCTATGAGGACACCTACTGAAGAAGAAACGAAAGGTTTATATTTTGAGAGAATTTAAACCAATATTTCAAAAAATTAAAATCACTTTATTGCAAAGAACTTATGATGGACAGAATGCAGGTTGATGAGTTATAAAAAAGAGGATATGAAGATATTTGCTTTTCTAGTTTTAACTCTATCATGGATTTCTTCTTTGTTTTCTGGTGGGTATGTGCATAAAAACGTCATTGATGGTGAAAGTATAAACTCCAAAGTGAAGCTTCATGACTACCTTAACTTTTGTACAAAGATTCTTTCAGATGTAGAGACACTGGGTCTGGGCAAGTGCCTGTTTGAATGACCAAGTTAATATAGATGTGCCAGGTGTGTTTTATGGGGAAATTTTCCATCCTAATTTTCGGATAATGGAGATTTTCATGCTATATAAAACGTACTGTTTTCTTCCTGGTTGACACCAATAATGGAATATGTAGAGGTTACCCTGCTCTCTGCATTGTGTCAGGCTAACAAGGTGCTGGGTAGAACTAAATAATATATAATGATACCAGAGTAAGAGATGAATTGAAGTTAGACCAAGACCTAGGCTGGGCCAGTGTGGACATATTAGCAGTGAGGTGGCCATATACTGAACACATAGCCCATGAGCAATCAGTGAAGTTTCAACCTCTTCTCAGGAGTTCTTATAAACAGATAATGCATTGACTCACAAACACATTAATTTCAAATGAAATAGGAACTTTCTGTCTCCACTGAAAATATACACATTTGTTCCACAAATGTATATGATGCATTAGCCATGTGAATACATAGTTCTATCACTAAGTATTCACTAGTAAACAAAATACTACCCCAAAACCCTCACCTCTCACAGGTGTCATTATAGCATTCATTTTTCAGTGGTATTCTTAAATATAGGTTCCTAGTACTTTAAGAAGAATTTTATCATGTTCTTGAGGCTTCACATTTCCATATGGATAGGATGATGATGGTGAAGTTTTGAAACTGGGCTACAGAGCATCTATTGGCATACCCTTTACTGTGAGATAAGAGAAAACCAGGGTTCTGATTTTTCCTGGTTGGGAGAAAAAGACACAAGATTTGGTAGTAGCAAGCAGATGGGAAATTCAGTCATTCAAAAAATCTTCATAGAATAAGTACTCTAAAATATTCAAACATATTAATTGAATAATTCCTTTCTAAGACATTCTGATACTACCTCAGATTTGAAAAAGCTACTCTGAATACGGGTATGTTCTTAGGAAGAACAGTTGGGAAATGATGCTATAGAAATAGCTGTAACTTTCACAGCACATGTGGATGCATTCTCCACAAGTGAGAAGTTTACATATTATCATGTTTAGTGATCTTCATTGGATTTTATACAGCTATGTCTATTGCAATAGGTTAAATGTCCACTCTCCCTGAAAGGCTCTTAGGTTGGAAGCATGGTCTCTAGAATAGCACTGCTGGAAGGTGGTGTGGAACCTTCAAGTGGTGGAGCCTCTGGGAAGTCCTCAGATTGATCAGCTAGAATACCCTGGGAGGGAACCGTAGTACTTCTCTGGCTTTCTGTTTAGGATGTGACCTCTTCCACACCTGGCTATGCCTAGCCATCTGTCATGATGTGATATACCTGAGGGGGTCCTCACCAGAGTGGAACCGATACAGATATTGTGCCCCTGACCTCTAGAATTGTAGGTTTCTTCATAAGTAGTCACCTAAGATATTTTGTTATCACAGCAAAAAACTGATGAATATAGTGCTGACATCAAGACTCTTAATATCAAGGTAAACATGAACTATGTGAGGCTGGAAGGCTGTGGCTAGCCTGCTCTTACCATGACTGAGATGTGGAGGATCCTCAGTTCCTCTTCTGCTGACTCATGTTGGGGTTCTTCAGTTGGGTCTTGCCCAGGGAGACTTGGAGCGCCATCTTGGTGATGGATGTGAAAAAGCAAAGTACCATTCTCCAGCCATTGCTGCCTCCAGCGCACCAGAGGGATGTCTTCTGTATTCCCTGAGATCTCTAGAGGAAAACCACCGAAGTCACAGGGTGAGATTTGGGACTGGACCAAGATGCCATATTTCTGGTTTCTAGTACCAACAAGCCAATTCTTTCTGCAGACCACAAAGGATTCTGGCTACAGTTTCAGAAGTTCTGCTTATAAAACTCAAGAAAGACAAGAGATCTAGAGAAGAGGAGAATTATCCCCCGACAGGTCTTTCTAAGATAAATCTAGTAAGCCAGGCTCTCACCTAGTGAGAAAAATACTGAGGTGAAAATTCAAGTTCCTCCCCTTGTTCTGTGATCAATAGCACCCTTTACATGGCACAGTTTGAATACCTGATAACCCCCTGGGGTAAATACAAGGTTGTTTGCCTCTTGTAAATCTGGACGTATGAGTTCCACAGCAATTACTCCTAGATGCCAGGGAATCTACCAAGGAGAGAGTTGGCAATTTACCGTACAGAGAACCAGCATTTATGGAGCAGTCCTGGGAGGTTACTGAAGAGCCAGTGGGGGCTGTCAACTTGTTTGTGAAGCTGTTTTCATGGACTGCAGAGTCCACCGGAGAGGTCTGACAACGTGTTATGGCAGGAAAAGAAATGCTTTAATTCTTTTTTGCTTTACCCTTTTAGTTTTGTGAAGCAGATGTGTTGTGTGAAGAAATCGGTGTGAATTGGGCCGTGGTCACAGGTATAAAGATTCACTTGTTTTTCAGGGATTTAGATAAGAGCTGGACTATTATCAATAGAAAAATACCCAAAAAACAATTTTGCCTTCTGCACTGTAGTACTGGCTATGGTGCTGCTGCAGAAACACCCTGGGGATATACCCTCTTTTCTCTTATTCCCAAGCAAAATCACATCAGAGTCCTGGGGCATTCCATAGCAGAAAAAAACTGATTAATCCATCTTTTCTAGGACTTTATTTAGCCTTCATACCATGTGTCCTTTAACAACTATTACATCCTCAAAGGGGGACCAGGGTTCTGCGATACATACTTTAACAAATCATTACTTTATAAAATTTCATTTTTAAAAAGCATGCTTTTTCTCTCAAAATTTATCACCTTTAGCCACAAGATTATTCCATGGATATAAAAAAGATTTAATAGACACATTTAGAATATATTCTCATCAAGCATCACAGCCACAAGGAGGAAAGCAATTTTCAATATTTATGGAATTTATAATTATCCTTCACTATTTATGGAAGACCTGATATTATTTATTGATTTAGCCACTCATTTAATGGATACACACTGGGCATGCACTAGGCACCAGGCCCTGTGCTAGACACTCAGGGACACACACAGTGTTTTAAAGCAGCCCACCATGACCGAATATGCATAATGAATCCTGTGGGACCATGAGAGGAGGAACTGACCTCAGGAAAGCATACAGGATGGTAAGAAAGTGATCTTCTCTGAGGAAAAAGTTGCTTCATAGTAAATGGGGAAGGGAAAGGGATGATTAGGCAACTAACGAATGAAGATAAGATGGAGGAAAAGACATACATATCCATTGGTCTTCTCTGTAGGTCACTGAGGTTCTATATGGAACACAACTCATTGGCCTAACCCTGGAAGACATTGGTATGGTGGCCTCACTCACTGAACATCACACTCACCAGGGAGAGGAGTAAACATGAGATTATGAGGAAGAACCACCAACAAAGCATCCCCTTTCGTGCTGAGCCCTTCTTTTCTATTGCCTAAAAGGTGCTGTCATTTGTCAGGTTGGTATATCATCTGTGATCTTACATGTGATTGGCCTAAACTCCAGGGAGCTTCAGAAAGTAAAGAGACTAAGAAGGGAAGATTTGCATTTCAGGCCTGGTTTTCAGAAGGCACCTCCACATCTGTGTAGTGGTGACCCTGGCTTCCCATACCCACCATTCCTCTAAAGAGTCTCCCACATTCTGAAGTGAGGAAACATCCTTGGATACCTCTCTGAAGGTAAGCATTTAAAGCAGCAGGAGTCAAACAAATTGGGTGCACACCCAATAATCACCAGATCTTCCAGGCACATGGCTGTATATCCTGCAGGCACCCATCATGCCTTCTCATCCATCAACATACTAGAAGACTCCTAAAAACGCACCCTCCCCTGAAAATGCATCCTCCTAAGCCCTTGTTCCGCCACTGCACTAGGAACTAAACTCTGTCTCCATCTCAGCAGAGATAAAAATCATCAGCATTCCAGTTCCTGGTAGTGATGTGATGGCATAATCAAGCCCAGCTTCTTTTCAGAACCATCTCCACCCAGTGTAAGATTTATTCCATGCATGTCTGGGTACCATGCAGCCCCTTCTATAACCATTCAGAAGGACATAGCACCTGTCCCTTTAAATCACTTTGCAAACTAGATTCTGTTTCCCAGCAGATCTTCATCAAGCAGATCAGACTCATTACCTCTGCTTCAACCATGCAAGCAAGACAAGGGAATGCTTGGACCAAAGTCAGCCAACCTGATCCTGAACAGGGACAGGCGAACCATTAGATGCCCTCTACTCCTTTCACAAAAGCAGACAGAATGTGGAGAGAGAGAGAAAGAAAGAGAGAGAGACAGAGAGAGAGACAGACAGACAGACAGACAGAGAGACAGACACAGAGAGACAGACACAGAGACAGAGAGACAGAGACAGAGAGAGGTAGAGAGAGAGCTAAAGTAAGAAGGCCATGTGGTCTTTTATGAGCTTAAAGGCTATAATAATCTAATCTTTTGTTCCAGATCTTAGTATCACATGACTTATTTTTTTTAATTAAAATGCAATCTAAATGCCATAAAGTCACCGTATTCATTACGTTGTATAACCATCACCCACTGTCTGATCCTAGAACATCTTCATCAGCTCACTTTATATCTATGAGCAGCTACTATGTTTCAATGAGGAGGCAGATGTTGCTTTCCATGGCACTAGGCATGGGGGTACCAAGGAAAGAAGAGGTGCTGTGAGGACCCTGACAAAGTGCTCTACGGAGCGGTGGGATTAACACACAGAGTCTGGCAGTGGCTTCCAGGCTAACTCTCTCAATCCTTCTGTGGGTTATTCATTCCCATCCTTGTGATTGGTGATATCATAATTCTGCAGACTTGGCTCACTGTAGAGGGCAAGAGGTGAAGGAAAGAGGGCACCATGTCTGCCATGGGCATTCATCAATTCTTAGTTTCAAGATAATTACACAATGATAGCTTCTTCCTTGGCTTTTTTCCCTCTCCTCATAGGATCTGACACAAAAGAGCTCACATGCTAAACTAGCAACGTATTTATACTTATGCTATATCTGGCCTGATCAGCAGATGAAAAACTACATGGTAAATGCCCTGCCAACTTCTTCACCAACAAAAACTGAGATCTGAGCTGGGAATGTTAATGTAAACACGTTAGTGTGAATGCCACTGTCTCAAGAAGAAGAACTGTAATTCAAGCCAGTTCTGAGACTTCAAGGATCAAATTGGGGAGGTGATAACATTGATACTTTGATCCAAAGCCACAGAGGACTGTCACTGAGGCTCACTTAGGACCTTTACAGCAATTTACTGAAAAAGTACAAATTCCAGTAGGACCTTTGTGGTTATTTCCAGATATCACAGGTGCTGACAGGTGCCACAGGTGTCACAAGCACCGATCCTTTCAGCACACAGTAGGGCTGAGGTCTCCAGAAAGGGAGGGCTATCCCAGATCTTCCCATGTCTATTCTTGCTCCTACAAACCTCACATCTTCGGTGCCTCCCCAAGCCCTGCAATACAAAGAAATAAAAGTGCCACTCCTTATATACAATAAATATTCCAGGACCACATTGTGTTTGTCACAGTTGGAAATTAACTATGCACATCTACTCTCAAGGAGCAAGAAACTTCAGATGTGGCCAGGGCTAAGTGACAGCCCCATTGAGTGTCGGGTGAAACTTGGCTGGGTAAACACTGATGGGAAGTAGTAAAATGGTGGAAAATTCTGGAGATGCAATCTCCACAGTATGTGCAAAGGAACAGAAGGATGATGCACATTGTCAGAATCACAGGAGGTCTAGTTAAGCTGCAGGGGTGTGGGATATGTAGAAGAACCACAGAGGACCTACTCTCAGAATCCAGATTAATGACACTTGTAAGAGTCTTGAATGCCATCTTAAGGAGTTCACAGCTAGGGGAAAGTCATTCACAATTCTATTAGGCAGAAGCATGAAGCAAGTTAATGATCAGCAAGATTCAGAACGAGAATGGCTGATATACCAGATCTGTGTGTCACTATGGCTCTGATTCTGCATTCTTCAGTGACTAAAGAGAGAAGTGGGACTCAGGAGGCCTAGGCATGATCTGAGGAACTTTCAATAAGCTCCCTTGCTCTGAGCTTCCTCATCTCTGGGAAGACAAAATCGTGTGGATGAACTTTAAGACTCCTTTGTAACTTTGATAATCATATGGTCTGTCTCCAGAAAGCATAAGTTTGACATCACAGATAATGTCAGACTTCTTCTCCGGTCTGACCTATGTTCTACCCTGGGTTGAGAAGATATGGGCATAGACTCCAAGATATAGACCCAACTTCATGCTCTACCCCAGTCTATTGAGGAAGATCCTCATCATGCTGCTACATATATCTGGTTTCTAAGAGAGAACATTGGAGTTTCACGCCTCAGAGAGCCACACTGGTGGGATATTGGGCAGGTAACATCTGAGAGAAAAGCTTGGGTTGGAAAAGCAGAGTGAGATGATATCACTTTTAATTAGTCTTAGTCATTGTTCTAATGATAGTTTGTGGGCTGGGAGTTCGTAGTCTCTTTGTGGGGTTACTTCAGGACACTCAAAACTTTGCTGCAAAAATTGTTCTACCTGAATTACAACATGCCCTTACTATCCACATGCATATCCTCATACTGACAGAATCTGATCTGAGTTGTTAAGAAACATCAAGTCAATATCAGATTTTCCTTCCAAGCACCAGATCCACCATGCCCTCCTTCAGTGAACTAGACAATTCCAATTGGAGTATGGATTTAATTGGGAAACTTCTCAAGGATCATTTAATTCAGTGAATTGCTTAGAGTATGTTAGAGCAGTCTGGGCATCTTGGGACCCCTTTTCACTGCTAGCAAGCCTGAGTTTCAAGCTGAGTTCAGCTGAGTGGTAATGAGGTACTGTGGTTGCCCAGGTCAAGGCAGGAGGTAGCATTTGCTTGTCATTGTTTGGACTCATGCTGAGGGTACCTGCAGAACTGATCCTGTGATCTTTCAAGGTTGTTGTTGACACCCCCTGGTGGCCATTCTTCCTGTTGAAAGGCCTTGCTTAGATTTTCAAATTTATTTTCATGTGAACACAGTCTTTTCTCCAAACCAAATCTAAAATGCTTTCTGAGGGACTCCCTCAAGAACCCAGTTAGAAAAGAGTTAGTTCCATTGAAGGGACAGTAAAATGCACTACTAAGAAGGGTCCTTGCTGGTAGAGAATGGGGGAATCTCTGAGATACTGAGATTTATTGGTTATTTTCAATTATAAGTGTGGCATTACAAATAGCTTTATATTATTTGTGGAATAATTTCATGTAAAAGAGAACATCTCTGAAAATAAAACTGAGCTCCACCTCTACTATACGCGATCCCAGTGGCCATTGTGAGTTTCCTGTGTATTAAAGGTTGATTTGGGAGGAAGGTGATGCAGTAGGTCACAGCACTTGCTGCTTAAGCATCAACACCTGAGTTCAAATCCCCAGCACCACTGTAAAAAGTTAAGTGTGGGCACAGGCCTATAGCCCTGGCACTAGGGTAGTATAGAAACTGTAGGATCACAAAGGCTTAATCACCACCAACCTACCAAAAAAAACCCAAACAAACCAAGTCAACCAACCAACCAAAAGCAGCCCCCAAAACAAACAAATAAAAACCTAGCCAAACATAAAAACTAACAAACAACAACAAAAATCAAAACAAAAACAAAAACCCACTGAGCTTCAGGTCAATAAGACTGTCTCAGGGGAATAGGCAAAGTTTGATAGAAAAGAAAAAATCCAATGTCTAACCTCCATATATGTGTACACACACACACACACACACACACACACACAAAATAAAATAAAATATAAATTATTGAACTCAGATCATTAATAGGGTTAGACCAATCATCTAAACCAAAGTGTAACAATTGTGTCTTGTCTATCTGGGAGTGACTATCAAAAATGTTACAAAAGCTGGGCCTGTGACAGAACTAGTCTACTTCATTTTAGTCTTCTTTCATTTTTTTTTTTTAACTTTCCATTTCCATTCCCTACTTTCAGAGCTTGAAAGATATTGATGGTAGGTCTAGTTTTCCACATGGTTTCATTATGGTCTCCTGACTGAAACTATTAACATCGGTATTAACTTTCAACACCTTTGTAAGAAAATAACCTGCTTAAGTCAGGGGTTAATAACAGCCAGGGATCACTAATTATCTTGCAAATCTCCACCCTGTTATCAAACGTGACACCTGTCTTGAATGTCTCAGGAACAGCAGCCTCTAAGGACCTCAACTTGTTTCATAAACATAATGACAGCAGCACATTAGTGTCTTGGCCATCTGTGAAGGAAGATGATGGGCAGACAGAGGAGAAGGAAGTAGAGAGAAAGGACAAAGTCAAGAGACATGAGGAAATGAGACCAGCCAGACATCAGCCTTGGGCAGAGTTGGCTGAGGCACTGTACCTCTCACCACAGGGACCATCTGCTTTGGAGTTCTGAAATGGAATGATCCCACATCCTGGAGTGAGAACCATAGAAGACAGCTAGCTCTGCTGGGCCTGAATTCAGCCAGCATCGATGCCAGGAATGCTGATGCATTGCCTGGAGTGTGTGCCTGTTAATGCCTAGCTAAGTGGACAAAATGTGAGATTCCAGAGCCAGAAAATTCTTTTGTGAAGACATTCATAGACCAGTTAGGAATGTGGCTCCTATTGTGGTTTCTGCATTCAATTCACTGGCACAATAGAACTGTTTTCTAACATCCTGTTCTTGGTCCTCTTCATCCAAACAAACGTCAGCGATGGCTACAGAACTATCAGGAGCAAAGCTGCAGATCAAGACAGCTTAAAACACCAAACAGTTACCAACAGAAGCACAGGAATTTCTCTTCTCGGGTAACCAGAACCCTCTTGATTTGCTGAGATTTGGAATAGGAGAATTCACCCATGACAGATGAAGGGTGATTGAATGCCTATGTCCTCGGCTTTGGGGCATTCATCCTGCATGACATAAACTAAGATCTCAGTACATCACTGACATGGTGATGAAAAATGGAATCACAAGGCATACAGAGCACTGAACAGGGGTATGGAAGGAAGTCTGAGGCTCTCTCTGGAGCTCATATGCCTTGTCCTCAAGGGACGGGTTAGAAGTCTCCAAAATCTCTCCAGTTCTGACCTCTCATTGATGTCACAAAATAGAGCATGACACTTGATGATCGTAAGACCCCAAATCAGGTGCAGACTAAATGTATTTCTGCATGTCAGCTGGACAATAATCTCTAGAGATTTTTACATTAGGCTTTCTTCTAGGCCTTTGGCATAGTTGTGTGTCATTCAGTCTATCTTTCTATAGAGTAGGGGTTGGCTGAAGTGTCTAATTTCAGTGTAGGATCCCTTATGGGGACTCTTTCACACACAAATACTTCCAAATGGCTTCCAGTCAGCTACTAACCTTCAGTACATTAGGTATGTATAAGGAGAGTCTAGCTAAAACTTCACCTTACCTGTCTTAACACCCCTAACTGGAATTCTCTGAAAACGCTATACTCCAAAAGTCCGAGATGTTAGTTTCCTTTAAAGCTGCCCAGCCACCCATTTCTTCTCCAGGAATGGACAAAGGTGGGATAAAATGAATCAACACAGGGAGTAAGCATGAAAAAGGAAGAAAATAGGGGCCTGGGTAGTCCACAGAGAGGCAACTCAGAGGGCGGCCTGTGGGTAGGAGCTGTGGGAAGTGGAATCAGCCTCCATGGGAAGCAGTGGAGCTTTCTATGGATGCTGCTGGAAGTAGGTCACTCCATGCTACTCCTCGGTGCTGGCATGAATAGCAATGGAGCAACCTCACACACGTTCTACTTACCTAGCCCTGGAGACGAAAACATTCCTGTGGGGGGAAAGATGCAGCCAAAAGGTTCTGACACAACCAGAGAGATGGGAAGCATTTAAATGGCTTGTGATTTCATCCAAAATGGTTTACTTGTTCCTACCACAGTGTTTCTCTGGATCTTTTCAAACCTCCGAAAAAGAGTTTATCCACATGATACTCATTAAAGTCTCATTTGAAAGGGAAAGAAAAAAAAAAAAAAAGCCCAAAGCTCTTTGAAAAGAACCGGGTTATCTGGGCTGCAGATGTACTGGTAAAAGGGTTTTAAAAAACCTTGCATCTAGTTCTATTCTCCACTGCCACATGGCTGACCTTTGTAATTGAGATAACGACATGCATTTAACAAAATCTGACATCAAGTAAGATGTGTAATAATATTTAAACTCCATGATGTTAAAATATGTATTTATAGATCGTTTCATACATTGTGGGAAGAATAAGTCATTTGAAGTCTGAAGTTTTCTCCACTGGAATTCTAATTTGAGCTTTGCTGTCTTGGGGGTAGGGGGTTGCTCCTCTGCTGTGTGGCACTAGGAGCAATATGGACACACCTGGGTTTTAGAAACCCAGAACACTTGTTGCAAGATAATTATAAGGAAACTCCCCACTAGTCCCACCAAGAGCTCTGTGGACCGGAAGCCCGCTCTCTGATGCTGCTGATCTTCTGCTAACAAGGGCTTCAGTATCTGCTGTAATTCTCCTATCACGGATTGTTTCGAGGTTGTGAGTCTCTATTGCTCTAGAGGCTTCATGCAGCAACTGATGGAAACAAATGCAGACCCACAGCCAAACACTAGGTGAAGTTCGGGGAATCCTGCAGAGAAGGGTGAGAAAGGATCGTAGGAGCCAGAGGGGTCAAGGACACTAAAAGAATCAACTAACCTGGGCTCATAGGGGCTCCCAGAAACAACCAGGGAGCCTGCGTGGGATTGACCTAGGCACTCTGAATATATGTTACAGTTGTGTAGCTTGGTCTTTTTGTGGGACTCCTAACAGTGGGAACAGGGGCTGTCTCTGACACTGTTGCTGACTTTAGGGATCCTACTGCTCACACTAGGTTGCCTTGTCCAGCTTTAATAAATAGAGAGGTGCTTAGTCTTACTGCAACTTGATATGCCATGTCTTGTGGATGTCCATGGGAGGGCTGCCCTAGGCTGAACGGAAATGGAGGAGTGGATTGCGGGTGGGGACAGAAGGGGGATTAGGGGAAGGGACTGGGAGGAGAGGCGGAGAGAAACTGCTTCTGGGATAATAAATAAATGGAAAAAAAATCTCTTTTTATGTATATAAAAAAAAGGTACATGGAAAAGGAGTTGAGAATGCAAAATTGTCAAAATTATCTGAAGGTAGTGTGTAGAAAGGTGTCTTGCTTGCCTAAGTTGTCTTGATTCATTTCCACTTCTAATTAGTTTTCGTTCAATTATAGTTCTGTTCTGATTGTCCATGACTCAACTCCACAAGTGATGCCTCTCAGGTGTTGGCTGTGCTGAACAGCTCTCTAAGTATTCATGAGTGCTTAAACCTCAATGACCCTTCAGTGTAGGACTGTTATCTCCCTACTTTACACTTAAAGAACTTGCATTCCAGAGAAGCTAACCTACTTGACAGGATTACTCAGTTAGTACACACTAGAATGAGGAGAAAGTCAAACCTAGGTCTCTTGGTCTTAAGGGCCACTGTTCAATATCATACCTTCTGGTCCTTGCTTTAAAAATCCCAGTTTCAGGATACAAGAAACTGGTTGCTTAGCAATTTCTGGCATTTAACAGACAACAAAGAGCAGCAGCAGCATAGTCGGTGTGATTATTGGTGCCATTCACATAAATATTAAAATTGAGCAATAAGCTTTGACAGAATTAGGCAAGCGGTACCTTCAAATGGTCCTAGGGTCTTCACTGTCTTAATGAATCCAGAAACTTTAAGTCCATGAATAACTTTAGTTCTAGTTAAGGAACATAGGGTGGGTCACAATGATGCATTCCTGGAAGTGCTATTTAGCAAAGTGAACACTTTTTCTGTGTGTCTGACAGAAGTCAAATAATGCTAACACTGCTTTAAGACCTAGTGATTGGACTTTCACATAGGGATGTTCTGGTATGTAAGATCAGCTTTCAGTGAACTGAAAGTCATGGATTTGGCAACATGGTCCTGAATTAAGTTGTGCAGGTCCTTCTGGGTATAGTCATGCCTACTTTTAATCCCAGCACTCAGCAGACAGAGGCAGGCAGATCTCTGTGACTTTGAAGCTAACCTGGTCTACATAGTGAGATCCAGGCCAGCCAAGGCTACATGGTGAGACCCTGTCTCAAAATAAAACAAAATAAAAATAAGGGCATGTCCACCCAGATGAATAAAGTATGGCAGTCGTAGGAGGAGACCAAAAAAACGTGCCTCTATTAAAGTACAGTTGAGCCTTCTTCGGTGTTACACTAGGTCCTACTCTATAGACTTATTGGTCTGATCTCCTCCTTCTGTAAATCCCAAGAACCTTTACACTCAGATGGAACATTCCATTCTCATCTTCTCCTTGGAAATGAGGCATTCCATCTCATTCCCACAGCCACATGAGCTTCCCTCCCTGAGCATGAGTGCCACCTGTTGGTACCCACAACTTGGGCACATTTGCTTCTCTAGGCTCTCCTCTCTGCACCATTGTCTCCTATGGAAAGGTGGGGATAAACTAGCTTGAAAGCCTCTTCTCACTCCACAGTTCTTCAGTGTTACCTTCCTATCATCTCCACTTGCCGTCTTGACAACTAGGACCGAAGCTACTGCAAAGTTAAGATGAAATATTGTCATTGTATTAGGTGCCATCATTGTGTTATTTATTCATTGAGAGAGTGAAGGATCAAGGGAAAGCAATGAACATTTAGCTCTGTGAATAATCCCTAACCATGGCTCCTGTCTTACAATTGGCAAAGCCCTTCTTATAAGCCCCTCTTTATAAGTTGATCAGCTCTGAGGGATGGGCTTCATAGAACTAGAAACCAGAAATCCAAAGAGGGGGTTCGACCATTTCAAAGGAGAGAGTTAATGAGATGGAATGACAGAACTAGAATCTTGTCTTCCCGCTCACAGAACAGCACCTTACCCATTCAATTGGACTGTCTACCAAAACAGTGCATATTTACCCTTGAAACCATATGCTTGGTTCTTGGACTTCAGAAAAAAAAATAGATATCCAGAACACATACATCAATAATAAAGACAAAGGCAAACATTTGAAAGGTTGAGGCTGCAAGAGCTGGGATAGAAATTTTGCTATTAATCCGTTCAAACTAGTATACAAATGGCATGCCAATCTGATGTGATTTCACCATGCCTGGCCCCTGTGGAGGATCAGATCTGCTCGGTTCATGCTTCCAGTTTCTGTTCTAAAGACTCTTGACATTGTCTTGGCCCAGTTCTGCAGGCTGATTTGCGTAAGTGCCTCTTAGAGAAAAAGGTCAAGATGACCTCTAAATGACCTGATAGACATATCCCCATGGAAATCTTTGATCTGGATGTCTAGTTTTTCCTGGGGGTGATTTAGAAGGACTCAAGGCCACCTGGTCTGTGAATGGTGTGGTGCTCAGCTGGCAAAGACACACAGTCACTCCTTATTGGTTCCCTTTCCATATTTATTGCTTTAAGTCTGAGGCTCTATGTCAGAAACACACACACAGACACTTTTGTGTATTTCCAAGTCAGAAATTATTGAGTAACAATAAAGTTTTGCGTTACAATGTTTTTAATTGGCTGTGGTTTACCAGTAGTCTCAATGTTCCTTCATAGCTGACCAAGGAAGATTCCTTTATTCCTATCTCAACTACTAAAGTTAACTCTCAGATCGCACAGTATATATCACACAGCAAACCTCTCTGTATATATAAATGCATATGTGTAGGTTACAGAATGACTACAAAGGTTAAAGAGGTTGGAGCAGAGTCCAAAGTGTTCTAACAATGCCTTACTACAAGGCCTAGGCAAGAGATGGATGCAGATGCAGGAAGAGTCACGGAGTATTTAGATAAGATACTTTAAAACCCAGCTGGAGCACTTGCCCCAAGAGCAGACAGACTATTGCTGCTTACTCCCATCATTCCTATGAAATGGGTTCCTGTCTGCCAGGAGGATCGGCTTCCTTACTGACAGGTACCCATGGTGCATACCAAAGCTACAGGCCAACAAGTCCCCTCTCCTGCTATCCTAAACTTCCAGGTTGTTCCAGTTCACAGGATTTCCTCCCTTACCCTGCAGTTAGCAGTTTTTCATTATAATCCACAAGGTTTGTACTTGCTCCTGCTGTTCTATCTACTCCCTGGAGATGACAGCTCTGGCCCTTGCCAGTCTGCCCCTCTCCTCTCTGCCCCAGAGAGGTAGCAATGGCTGCTTTGGACTTCCCCCAAAGGCATCTGAATATCCTCTCTCTGGTGTCTATAATAAAAGCCTTCTCCCACCCTGTAAAAAGCCTTGAATGGGTGAAAAGGCTGAGTGACTAACCCAGTGTCAAGTTTGGCTACTTGAGTTCTATCCCTGAAAGAACCATGGTGGAGTGAGCACATCACTCCCTGAAAGTTGTCCTCTGACTTTCATTTGTACACGCACAGTGAATAAAGAATAAATATATTTTTAAATGGAGTCTCTTGGGGCAAGGCTCAGCTAGAGTGCCACTGTTTTCTTCAGTGAGAAGTAACCTAGAGTGGGTACAGCCTAATCTCATCACCCTCTTTCTCCAAGCACTCCACAATAAAATAACCATTATGGGCCTGGCAGTGGGAAATGCTGGCTATGAGAAGAACAATGTGTTTTAATGGAGAAGATACGAGTGAGCCTCTGATACAAGGATATCAAGAGAGCAATGTGACCCCTGTTGATTGCATAAAGTACATGTTAGATTGCTCTCCAAATATTTGCCTGATAAGACTCAAAGCCCCATTTGAAATCCAAGAAAAAATGAGTTTAGTGCACATGAAAGGAAGTTTGCCTTCACTCAACTGGTTCCCATTGTCACAGATGCCTTTGTGCCATACTGCATTCAGCAGTGGCTCTGTTTCTCAGACACACTTTGTTCTTCCACCCCTAGATAGTCCTGGTCACTATCTGCTGTATGTGTGTTTGAATATGCTTACATTTCCATAAACATTTCCTGAGAGCCCTTCTCCATTCATCTGAGGCTGTTCTCAAAACTATGCCATTTAAGTTTGATAGGCTAAAAGCAAAAAGTGTCGAGTTTTCTATTTCTACGGTGGAAGAGTATACTTTAAAGAAAAACAGCAGCAAATTTCATCAAATGAGACAGAGTGTGAACAAAAGAAAGGCGGCTAAGTTGAGTGGGTCATTAGGTTCAAGACAGGACACAGAGATGAGAACTGAGGGGCAACTCTACGGCGTTGACAGCTTCTCCGTCTCCTTCCCAGTCTACAAACAAAAGGCACAGAATGGGAAAGCAGTTCTCTGCCTCTGCATGGGCTTATCTTCCCTCATTTCAGCCTTGAAGCTGAGATCAAGCTCTGCTTCTCAGCAACACTGCCTCTTTCATTCATCAAGTGCCCTGTGTCTTTTTGGTTTGTTTACCACCTCTCTCTCTCTCTCTCTCTCTCTCTCTCTCTCTCTCTCTCTCTCTCTCTCTCTCTCGATTATACTCCACCTTGGGAAATGAGTCCCCAAAGAATAATACCTGCTGAATGGAGGTATACTTCCTTTCATCTTCCCCAAATCCACCTTTCTTGGGTTCCAAATGAGTTTTGACATCTGTCAGTTGACCACACGGAGGGCAAGGTCACCTTCTGTAATAAACCCTGTCACATTCTCCTCTTAAACTTTGTTCATATTGCTTTTGCCCATGCTTGGCTGTTAGAAGAAGTGTGAGTTATGTTTGGGGCTCCAGTTCCATTGAGCTAAACTTCTTCTTATGACAGCAGCAGCTTGCTTTGCACACTTTCTGTTTGTCAGGTGTAGCCCTGAACTAGAAGAAGGCAGAAGAAGAAGCCGCAGAAGTAGGAAGGATTCTAATGGAAAAGCAGAGTCTGAGGTAAGGCTTCTACATGTAGAATCTCTGAAGTCATCATGCCTCAGTTTCTCTATCTGTAAAGAATGGCAATAATATGCTTCGGAGTGCTAGTAAATGAATATGCTAACAGAAAGGCTTACAAATATGAGAAATATTAGTCACATTTGTCAGTGATATTATCATTTAAAATTGCTGACAAGAATAACTTGCTTGATTCCTGGGGTAGCAAACAGTCAATGTGGTTTTCTAAAATTTAGAGTACTACTGTGTTTTCCACATCCTTCATACTGGTATTTTGTTTTCCCTTTTTGGCCACTGAGTTGATGTTTTCAGACCTTGGTTTTAATGAACTCTAGATAATGTTCCCAAGTCACCAGTAGTATGGCAAAGATCTTTTTCACTTCAAAACTCCAGGAAGCCTTCGACCATGAGAGTGTTATCTTAATGATGATCACACGAGAGAATCATGAAATACCACCTACTATTCCCTTCCTTCTGGAATAGTTAGTTGTGTCTGATAGTTTCACAGTCAGTTTAATATACAAAGTATCATCAAGTCATTGCTAAGGATTAGCAGTTAAATTGTTTTCAAAACTGAAGTACCATGCTCAGTAGATATAGAATTGTGATGGTTAGTCTCCTCTGCCAACTGCATTTGTCATTACCTAAGAGATATTCTCTGGTTTCCAGAAGACTTTACATGAGGAAAGAAAGTTGGTGGCAACACCTAATAGGCTAAGCTCCCAGACAGAACACATGGGAAGACATTTAGACAGCTGAGTACCAGCATTGCTCTCTCTAAGTCTTCAGAGCAGATGCAATGTGACTGGCCATCATGGACTGTTGTGGAATATTTTTATACTGTGAAGATGTGTCTTTTCCAAGGTGCCTTCTGATTAGTTTGATAAGGAGCTGAATGGCCAATAGCTAGGCAGGAAGAGGATAGGTGGGACATTCAGGGACAGAGAGCACCCTGTGAAGAAGAAAGGTAGAGTGGCAAGCCAGACACGGAGGAAGCAGGATGGGCAGTGTGGAGATGAGGTAATGTCATGTGGCAGAATGTAGATTAATATAAATGGGTTAATTTAAGTTATAAGAGCTAATTGAGAACAAGCCTAAGCTAAGGCCAAGATTTCATAATTAATAATCAGTCTCTGTGTCATTATTGAGAAGCTGGTGGTATAAAGAAGGACTTGCTACAATGGACTGTATTCTCCAACAATGAGCCAGGTAAAACCTTCTTCCCTACGTTGCTTCTGTCGAGTATCTTGTCAGAGAAATGAGAAAAGAAACTAAGACAGTCGCTAACTTATTATTTATTATTTAAGGAAGATGTATTTTAAAGGCATAATTTTGAAAACTCAAGTAGACCCCCCTTGATGAGTGTGTGTGTGGTACACACAAATTCCCACCAGTAACACCCCTCTCACACCCTGTTGATTGGGTTTCAAGTGTTTATGGATTTCATACTGCATTATCAATTTCAATGGTCTGCTACCAATAGAGGCAGGCAGGGTCATCTGCTGTAAAAGATGAACTCTTTACCTCTCCCACATTCACCTCTGAAACTCTTTGAGATTCATGAGTAGATTTTATGCAGCACTAGTAATTTAACTATTCTTATTTTATAGTTTGATTTGGGAGATTCTTAGGACTAATGATTACTTCTATATATCCATCAATGTCAGAAGGTAACACCATTGTTGAAATTTCATGGATTCTTCAATAAAAACTGAGAAGATTTATCCCACCAGTTACTTTTGTCATTTCCCTCATTCACAAAAATAAAAGAATGTTAGAGGTTATGACTGGCATCATTTGTTCATACCTTGAGAATATTTCTTACAAGCCTAGAGGTGATAAACACTGTTGTCAATTAATTTCTACTTAATGCCCATTGTTTCATGCATAGTAATCTAGTAACTTAATAGATTTAAGTACTTGGTGATTTTAAATGCTGTTCTAAAAGAGTCCATTCATTCAAAACATTCCCCAGGAAGCATTGCTTCCTTGGATAGGGCTTTCCTCAGACATTTTAGAAAAAACCAGCAGCCCATTCTGTGTTATTGTTGGATTTGCCAGATGTGGGAGAATAAAGCTTCTAATATAAGTATTAGTTTTTTCTTTTGGAGGGGGGAATTTCCTTCTTAAATGATAGACCCCCCAAGCTGCAATAGAAAACCTCTCTCTCTCTCTCTCTCTCTCTCTCTCTCTCTCTCTCTCTCTCTCTCACACACACACACACACACACACACACACACACACACACACACAACACACACACACACACACACACACACACACACACACACACACACAGAGAGAGAGAGAGAGAGAGAGAGAGAGAGAGAGAGAGACCACAAAAGTTGCATTGTTTCCATCTGGAGAGATGCAACCAGAAAGAATCAGTGTACCTTTTCCATGAAGAAGGCCAGTTGGGAAAGGGAAGCTATTTCCTGTCTCAGGTTTCCTGAGGTTGTGATACTGATGATAATACCGAGATGAAGGGATTTTAAAAGTAGCTGGCTCTGCTACTTTAATTATCCTGTCTAGAAAGAAAGCCTGCCATCAGACTGGAGACTGGCTCTGCTCAGGAGATTGATTGGAGTGAGATTCCCCCCCACCTGTGCCCAATCTAGATTGCTTTAGTTTTACTGGAATTGAGGCAGGCCATAAACCTATCAGTGACTCAAGAAAATTGAAGCAATTAAGTCTACAGGTGTGCATATCTGTCATATTAATGATGGATCTGTGTTAATACAAGCCACGGAAGGCTTCTGCATGGAATATCGTTCACTTCAACTAAGGATGCAGCCACTTCATGGAGGCAGCATACCTCCATAATGTTGACATCAAAGTGCCCTTTGCTATGGGTGTGGATAGATATAGGAATGTAGGATATAGATATGATAGGATGAAAGGGTAGTTTATTGAATCTACTTTTAAAGAGCAACAACATGTTTAATGATGTTTTACATTGCCATGGATTTTAGTTTATTGATACAAATTTAAAGCTAATTTTGTTATACTTTATGCATATTCTCCTCTTGTTTAAAGTATTTTGTTTTTGCAATTCATTTAAAATTGTAATGTATAATTAAAAAATACAGATTACTAATTAGTCATCTATGATAATCAAACTTATAGTCATATTGGTTAAGTTTTTTAGGTATACATAGATATATTTCAATTAGGTAGGTAATCGTCGAACACTTCAAAGACCTACAGAATATGACATTTAAAACATTTTAAAAACTTAGACTTTCCTAGACAATGAGACACACTGACAGCACTGATTTACTTCAAAGAAGAAGATGGGCATTGAAGACACTCCATATGGAGTTTATCTTCTTGGCAAAAACAGCCATTTTGGGCACGAAACTGATCTTGCCTGGACTGCTGATAGTAAGTTATATAATCTGGACATGCAGGAACCATAGGAAGGTGACCACTAAACTTTGCAAAGTGAAATGATTCTTCAGGTTCCTGCTTTGCAGAAGAGACAGCGAGATATTCTAAATGACACAAGGAGAAGTATCTGAAAAACCCTAGGCTGAAGAAAGATGCCTCAACAATACTGAGAAACTCCAGGTGACTGTCCAGGCAGGCAGCTGCCTCTGTCTACTCTCGCAAGATTCCCAAAAGTTGCTTATGTCTATCTCCTGTTTTCTCAGGTATTATTATGTTCCTTCTCAGGTCTTTCATGTAGTTGAAGACTAAATAGTTATAATTTTCCTTGGTTATTATAAAAGATAAGTTAGATATAAAACCTTAGACTCACAAATATAGAATAAATGGAATATTTTCTTTGAATTTACCAAATATAAATAGATTAGATACTGTAACTGTAATTCTTGCTTGATAACTCTTTTGTTATATATAATTTTACTATGTTAAAGTTAAAACCTTCTTTTTTGATTAAACAGAAAAGGGGAAGTGCTGTGGAATGTCATTCTGTATGCTGTGAATGTGTGTTGTTCTGATGGGTTGATAAATAAAATGCTGATTGGCCGGTAGCCAGACAGGAAGTACAAGTGAAATTAGCAGCAAGGAGAATTCTGGGAAGAGGAAGGCTGAGTCAGGAGTCACCAGCCAGACACAGAGGAAACAAGATGATAAAGCAGAACTGAGAAAAGGTACCAAGCCATGTGGCTAAACATAAATAAGAATTATGGGTTAATTTAAATGTAAGAGCTACTCAGCAATAAGTCTGAGCTAATGGCCAAGCAATTATAATTAATAAAATCCCCTATGTGTTTATTTGGGTCTATGTGGCTGCCAGACTGGGCAGGACACAGGAAAACTTCAGCTACATGGATAAGCCTTTACAACCACAAAATGATTCCTATCATCCCAGCACTGCCTTGCGGTGGTAGGCCACTGCAACTCTAATTCCAATCAAATTCCAAACAGGTGAAGACAATGTTAGTATAAGATAATAGTTGCTGGGAGAGTATACTTTATAAGAGTAAGAAAGACCTGCCTTAAACACCAACATTTCTACTTCAAACTGTTTTTTCTTGGCCATGCTATGGTGCTTAAACCAAACAAAGATTACAATATTTGTTTTATAAGATGGTTGTGAGGAGGAAATGAAGTAATAAATGCAAAGCTCTGAACACAGCATCCTGCAGTCACGGTCACTTTAATGATTTTTCCTTTTCTGACCTTCAAGCATTTCAGTTCCTAGAAATTAATTTCCAGTCATTCCTTGTAGACTGCCAGGTGACTTGAGGATGGGGAAGGGTTAGCAGGCTTTAGGAAAAGATGAGTAGGATCCTGCACTGGATGAGTCTATTCTTATGCATGTCCACTGTCTTTGCAGTGAGAGATGTCCCCTCCTCTGATGGTCAATCTTTGCTGAGCCTTTTCTCTGACCCCTCTGTGGTGGATGCCTCACTCAAGGATAACCCAACTACAGATGGTGCCGTGACCTGCTACATGTCTGAGCACAAAAAGATGAGCTAATCAGATTCTCACTCTTAGGAATTTGAAATAGGGAATATGGAACAAATCAAGCATAAATCAGCAGAAGCAGAGCTCACAGAGATGCATAGTAAAAGCACAGATGGGGAGTCTGGGCCATAAGGGCCACTTAAAGCTGGAGAGATGAGGAAATAGAAAAACATGAGTAAGCAAGAGTGCTGATGTAGAGAAAAATCACAGGGCATAAAGGGAAGTGGTAGCAAGAGGGCAGAGAGAGAAGAAGTGGGTATTTGGGAGGATTGGAGGACAGTAGTCCTGCAAGGGACTACCCCAAGATCTGTTACAGAGCTTCCACTATTGTAGAATATTAGTTCAAGAGGTGTTACATTCTTTTGTGCTGGGGAATATTTGTTAAATGATGCAAAGATATGTTGTATTCCTTTATGTTGCATTTGTTTAACTCTGTGAAGATTTGTTACTTTGCCCTATAAAACACCTGATTGGTCTAATAAAGGTAAAGAAAGGTCTCTAGAATAGAGAAAAATAAAAGCCTAGAGTCAAAAGGAAGATGGGATAATTAAGTTAAGAAAATCTGGCTAGAAACAAGCCAAGCTAAGGCTGGGCATTTATAAATAAAAATAAGACTCTGTTTGAGCATTTATTTTGGAGTTGGGTGGTGGGCCTCCAAAGAGTCATGACAAAAACAAAAACTACCAATTACACTTCACAGTCCCACTGCTAGGAAACTTAGCAGGCACTTGGCACCTGTGTCTTCATTCCTATGTGTTCAATATCTCAAACAGAATATGTGCATTGCACAAAGATTCTAAGCAACCAGAAACACATTCGAGTTGCTGCCTTGAAATCATAGGATCCACCCCAGTGCAATATGGACACCCTTTAGAATATGTGGAATGTTCTCCTCAATAGATAGGTTGATAATAACAGCCACAGCCAGGCCATACAGATCAAGGAAAAAAAATGAATACAGGTCCAGCACAGGCACAGCATAAGCCCAGTACAGGCCCAGTATAGACCCAGCAGAGGCCCAGAACAGGCCAAGCACAGGCACAGTACAGGCCCACCATAGGTCCAGTACAGGCACAATACAAGCCTAGCAAAGGCCTGACACAGGCCCAACATTTTACCATCTCAGGCTCTGCACAGGAACAGGCCAAACACAGGCCCAGCATAGATAGGCCTGGTAAAGGCTTAGAATAGGCCCACTGCAAGTGCAACACAGGCCCAACACAAGCATAGGAGAGGCCTGTTGTGGGGTATTTCTTTAACTAGGCAAAGATGTGTTACATTTGTTTATGGTTTAATAATGTAAGGATGTGTTGCTTTGCCTGCCTAAGGCACCTGTTTGGTCTGTTAAAGAGCTGAATGGTCAATATCTAGGCAGTAGAGGAATAGCTGGGACTGGAAGGCAGAAGGAATAAGTAGTAAGAAGAATCTGGGCTTGAGATGAATGAGAAGAGATTGAGGAAGAAAGAGAGGGAACACCCAGGGCCAGCCAGGCATCTGCCAGACAGATAAACATGGAGTAGGACATACAGAATGAAAAAAAGACAAAATACTCCAAGGCAAAATGTAGATGAAAAGAAACAGGTTAAAATAAATTATAAGAGCTAGTGGGACAAGCAAAAGCTAAGGCCAAGCATTCATAATTAATAATAAGTCTCTGTGTCATTATTTGGGAGCAGGTTGGTGGCCCACAAGAAAAAGCCTGCTACATATATTGCCCAGTATGGGGCCTGAGTTTTTCCACATAGGGCCTGAGAAAAAGGTGGGGATTGGGGGGAGAAAAAGAAAAAAAAAATGGATGTGTCTCCTTTAAGAGGCTCTGCAATACAGTGAGCATTTGAATAGCCAGTACACTAAGTAGAAATAGTAAGCTAAATAAAAATGCCTGCCACAGTGCAGGGCACCAGATTCCTGGAGCTGGGGCAATTAGATGCAGCCTCCGGTTGAATGCAACTCTCAGCCAGGGTCATGGGGAATAAAGCTTGGCTTTCACAGACCTGAACAGGGCAGAACCATTTTCCAGAGCCAAACGGCTGTAGCTTAGCAGTTTAAGGTTTGGCTCATGTGGTCAGAAAAGGCTAGAGACCTGAAGTAAAAACAGGTCCAGATTGGGAGAAAAAAATAAAAAATAAAAACAAAACAAAAACAAGCAAACAAAAACAAACAAACAAACAAACAAAAAAACCCTTCCTAATCAGGTTACATTGTGTTTAAAAATGTGCATTGGCTTGAGAAAAAAAATGGGTATAAACAGTTATAGAAAAAGGTAAATAGTTTATAAATAATAAAGTCTTTAAAGAGAAAAGAAAGTAATATAAAAATCATAAGCCACATAAAGATAGGAAATACCTAGGGAGTTTGGATTCTGTATGGTATGTTGACTTTGAATTTTTTGAATGCTGACAAGCAAACAATAACTGCTGAGAGACATTAGATTATAAAAAAAAAAATGCTGAATTATATAATCCTAGATACTTTAGAGATGCTTTAACTTTAAAATGGAATTCAGAAAATGTATTGCATTTGGGGAAGAGTTTATGCTTTTGTTTCTACAGGAAACAAGATTTCTTCCAGGTTAGTAGAGATCAGGTTTGAATGGGGGGAGACATCTTGAAAATTTTGGCTATAGAAATACAGAGACCAGCCAAAAACAAGAAAAACCAGAAGACAGGTGATGTATATACTGATCCTTCTGCATGGGAACAGTTCTGAGACTAGACAACAAATGTTCCAACTAGTTTTCTCGGGACTGGACATTATCTCAATTTTCTCAGGGTCCCATAAAGACGATGTTGTCATCCTCAGACAACAAGAAGCAGTCTAGAACACACCACCTGCATTCCCAGGAGGTGGGGTAGGTGTTTTTTGGTCATTCAGTAGATTATAAATTTTGTCATAAGTAGGGATATAGGAATATAGGGTAAAACGACAACTACTTCAAATATTTTATGTTGGTGTGGATTTTGGTATATTGATACAAATTTAAAGTTATTTTTGTTGTGCTGTATGTATATTTGTACTGTTGTTTGGGGTATTGTGCTTATATAGTTCATTTAAAAATGTAAAGTATAATTAATAAATGCAGGTTGGTATTTAGTCAATTATAATAATCAAATTTATGTTAGGTATGTTTTCAAATTAAACACAGATACATTTTAGATAGATAGGTAATCTTCAAATTCTTCGAAGATTTACAAAATATGGCAATTAAATGTTTTGAAACACAGGTCTTTTCATGACAATGAGATATATATATGCTCCTGGTGGCACTAATCTATTTCATAAAAGGATGATGAGCATCAAAATACCTTTATATGTAGTTTGCTTTCAATGTGGAAAAGCTAGCCATTTGGGCAAGAAACTGTCTTTTCCTTGACTACTGAAATTATACTGGACAAACTGGACAATCAGGACACAAAGGAAAAAGACTGCCAAGCTTTGCCAAGGTAAGGTGAGACAGTCCTTCAAAATTCCTGCTTTGTAAAATGTCTTCTAGATATTTCATGTCTGAGGCTTAAGATGGATGCACCAACATCACAGAGGAACCTTGGGTGACTTTCCAGGCAGCCAGATGTCTCTGTCATTTCTATAGTTTTGGAAGTTGCTTTCTCTACGTTTTCTGTTTACTCAGATAATATATCCTTCTGGGGTCCTTTATGGAGTTGAAGACAGCTAGTTACATTGGCAGATTTCCTTAGTTATAATTGATGGTAAATTAGGTACAAAACTTTGGACTCACTAAGATAGGAGAAATAATGCAGTATTTTCTCTGAATTTGCCAAATACAATTTGACTGGATATTGTAAATGTAATTATTACTTGATAACTGCTCTATTGTATGTAGTTTTACTTTATTAAAGTTAAAGTGTGTCTTTTTATTTAGACAAAAAATGGGGAAATGTTGTGGAATATTTGTTTAGCTAGGCAAACATGTGTTACATTTGTTTATGTTGTCTTTGTTTAATGATATAAAGATGTGTTGCTTTGTCTGCCTAAGACACCTGATTGTTCTTATAAAAAGCTGAATGGCCAGTATCTAGGCAGGAGGGGAATAGGCAGAGATGGCAGGAAGAAAGAATAAATAAGAGGAAGAATTTAGGCTCAAGAGGGAAGGAGAAGAGAATGAGAGAGAAAGAGAAGGAGGCATCTGGGGCCAGCCAGGCAGCTGCCAGACAAACAACATGGAGTAGGACATACAGAATGAAATAAAGGTAAAAAGCCAGAAAATAAAATGTAGATAAAGAGAAACATGTTAAAATATGTTATAAGAGCCATTGGGACAAGCATAAGATAAGGCCGAGCACTCATAATTACTAATAAGTCTCTGTATCATTGCTTGGGAGCTGGTTGATTGCTCCAAAGAAAAAGACTGCTACACAGGGCTAGCACAGGCCCAGTATTGGTCCAGTATAGGTCCAGCACAGGCTCTGCACAGCCTCAGTACAGGCCTAGTATAATCCCAGTACAGGCACATTATTTTCCACTACATGCCCAGTACAGGCCCAGTACAGGCCCAGCACAGGCCCAGCATAGGCCCAGGACAGGCCCAGGACAGGCTCAGCACAGGCCCAGTACCTACCCAGTATAGGCCTAGTAAAGGTATAGCACAGGTCCAGTATATGCCCAGCATATGCCCAATAGAGACCCAGGACAGGCCCAAAACAGGACAAATATAGGACAAATAAAGCCAGCAGGGACCCAGCACAGACCTAGCACAGGTCTATCAGGGACCCAGCACAGACCTAGCACAGGTCTATCAGGGACCCAGCACAGGCCCAGCATGGGCCTAGCATAGGTCAATCACAGATCCAGCACAGGTCCAGCATAGGTCCAGCACAGTCCTAACACAGACCCAGCACAGGCCTAACACAGGCCCAGTATAGGCCTAACACAGGCCTAGCACTTACCTAGCACTATCTGGGCAGAGCTGAGAAATGCCCTTTGAACACAAGCCCAGGGGAAACCTCTTAATTCTCAGAGTTTGCAGAGGAAACTCCCAGTCCAAATAACTGATAAATACTTGTCACTCTATATGAGAGAAGTCATTTAAGAAGTTTGTTTAGATTGTTAGTCAGAAAGCCAGATTCCAGATCTATTTACAGTTTTATCTTCAAAAGTCTAGGTATGGCTCTGGTGTTTCTTTATAATTTTTTCAACCTGTAAAATGGGACTCATGACAGTGAAAATATCATACCACAATATGCCACATCTGCAAGATCATAAAAGCTAGTGGATGGTAATGATACTGGAAAGCCAAAACATTCTTTTTTATTATTAAAGAAAAGATTTTCCTTTGCCAACCCATACAACTTAACAGTCAGCAATAATGAGAAAAGAGACAAAAGAAATCATGGTACCTGACAGCTAAAATCAGAACTTGATAAAATATTCTATTCCTAAAGGGATACTGTCATGTAAAAAAAAAAAAATCAATTTGAGTAGGGGAAAAAAAATCTGGTTTGTTTATTAGTTTTGCTCCTAATGCCACCAAATGGACCTCAATCTGAAATGGCTTTTGAAATCAAATTTGCTGTTCTTCAATTTTGCAACTTACTCTTTATGCTAATTTGTCTGCACCTGCAGGGACAGAGAAGCTGGCAGCATTGAGCATGAGATCCAGGAAGAAAAAGCAACCCAAAAATGCAGGAAATGAAAGCAGGGCTAAATCATATTAGGTGTGCAGAGGTTAGGTTTCACATAAAACAAGGGACTATATTGAATGTCTGAGAGAGTATTGGAGAACAGAAAATGGTGACCCTTCTCCAGGTCTCAGGAAAAAGCATAGGGTGTGGAGCCATCAGTGAGGTTGGGCCCTGGGTCATGTTACATGTCTCTTAGATTTCTCATTGCTCAATCCTAAGGGTTATTATAAAAGTTTTTAAACCAAATTTCCTCCTTTAAGAATTTAGCCAGTAGGTATTGAAGTTCATTCTTTTTATAATTTTTTAAAAATTCAAAACTCTGGGACTCTGCTTAGGAAGAAGAAGTATTACAAATTTAAGGAAAAAAAAACTCAATCTCAATCTCCACTTTCCCATGTGTCCTTCAATGTCCCCCATCTCTATGTTTTTTCTACTTCTTCATCAAGCACAGTCTCAGGGTACCTGGAGATCAAATCCAATAACCCAGGCATCATAAAACTTGAGGACATATATACTACAAAAGACTTAGATATTCTTTCATCATTTTGCAGATATTCCATAGTATGATATCATACCACTGTTTAAATATTGTTATGTTTTAAAATGTAACAAATATTTTCTTCAAGGTTACATGAAGCATTCACTCAGAAGCAATCAAGAGAAAGAATTCCTAAATGAAGTATCTTTCTGTTGCAATGCTTCTTAAGATGCAAGAAAAAAGAAAAACAAACAACAAAAACAAAACAAACAAACAAAAAGAAACCAACCCTGGCAATATAGTTTGTATGTTCTAGGATTTTATTCTACCTTGCATATTTTTTTCAATTGCTGTGTCCAGTGTATTTAATTTTAGATGCTCTGTGCTATATACAGGACCATCAAATTTTAAGTTCTGTCAACAATCAGTAACTGCTGCAATCCAACGAATGCCTTGAAAGCTATGTATTCATTGCTCAGGCAAAAAGATGTCATTTTTTTTTCAGTTATTAAACTAAGGGAAAAATCAATTTGGCTCATTAAATGTTGTACTCATGCTTCCTCTCTCTCTCTCCCCTAGGACCGCCAAAACATCTCTTCATTCCTCAATGCTTTTTCGCTACTACTAAACATGAAAATAGACTTAAACACATCAGCAAAAACTTTTTAAAGTTACATAAAAAGAGAATCAAATATTTACCAACTGTTTGATTTTGATTGGGCCAATTTCCTTATTTCCTTTAGACTGATACTTGTTTCTTGTAGAAATAGCCATACTATAAGAGATGGTAATTTCTATAGCAAATGGCACAGCCTTGAGTATGATGACTCTTCATTAATTTATGAAAAGAGCCTGAGCATGCCACATTTGGTAATAAAAAGAAAAAATTAAAGAAGTTAGTTTTCTTTCTCAAAACCACACCACACTTTAGGATTCAGGCTAGAGTTCATAGGTTCTACCTCTTTTAGTCCAAGTAGTCACTACTGTCTTTTGTGAAACTTCTTGAGAAGTTTTATGCCCCTAATTCTGTTCTGTGTCCCTAGGCAAACCAGGAAGGAAGTTCAGTGAAGGGGAAAGAGGACAAGCTTAAGAGTCAGACAGGCATGGTTAGATTCTCAAACCTGGTGCTTGCTGGCCCTGTAAGTCTAGGCCACTTAGCTAATCTGAGAGCCTCTGATGCTTCATTTGTAAACTATAGTTAATGACAAACACCTCAAAAGACTTCTTGAGAATAAAATGAGGCCCTGTTTGAGGCACACAACAATTATTCAATATGTATTTGCTTTTCTGTATTTTATCTTTGGAAAACTAAATGTAATTGAGCCAGAATACAGAAATAATAAATTCTACATACTGGGATACCAGTCTAACTCTTAATATTCTTGTGATTGCTATGATTTCACTCTGATAATAGGATATATTTTAAAAAATAACAAAAAAGGCAGTAATAAATGGACTTTCTCAGGTAGCATAAAATGCAAAAATGTGAGATGGAACAGAGATGACCTCTTGCTTGGCTACTGAAGTGCTGTGTGAACATTCATTCATTCACTCATTGCTTTAAAAATATTTCTTCTTGAATCCTATTTCACACCAAAGTTGACAGTTGCAGACATGATAAGTTTGTCTAAAAAGAATTTACATTTAAAAGTGAGCAAGTAAAAAACTTCATTATAAATGCGCAGAATAGAGGAAGAGTAGAAGGGGAGGGTGATCAATTTCTCCTAAGAAAAGGACATCAAGAAGACTTTAAAAAGATGTGCTATTTGCAAGAAGCAAGGAGAAAATCAGTTCATACCAGTATATTATGGGTGAAGGCACTCTAGCCACACTCTTGGCTAAGACACATAGCCATGTATTAAGAGTAGTACTCCTCTGTTGGGGGATATTTGATCACACTATGAAACCCAGGTTTGCATTTACATTAATTAAAATAATATAACCTTGTATCAGGAGGCTGAGGTAGCAACTAGTTGACAGAAACTAATCATAGAACATAAGAGGGCATCTGGAAGAGAGAGAGAGAGAGAGAGAGAGAGAGAGAGAGATGCACCAGAAGTTGTAGGGAGAGATTTTGAGTGGTGTGGCTGTTTTTGTTTTGGTGGAGCAGAAGAATGTGCTTTTTGGGAGATGCCAGCAAGGAGAGAAGGTTAGCTAATTGCTACATAACCTCTCTGAGCTAGCAGGTTTTCACCCCAGCCTTTGAATCTTGAGTCTTATTTGTAAATAGAATGATAGAGATATAGTTATAGCTACTTTTAGTTGCAGAGCCCATGGTTGAGGGAAAAGAATTAGACCAGACTGCAGCCTGAGTAGGCAGAGAAGCAAGAAGGTAACTGTGGAGTCACAATTGCTGGCTGAAATGACAATAGATTAAGGCTCAGCCATGGTGCCAAAATTAAAACATTTGGTGCTTTAATGCATAGCATGGCCACATGGACAGAGAAGTCACTACAGCCAGCTCTGCCACAGTTGCCACCTGAGCCTCTCCACACGAGCATTCACAGGAATTGGCTGCCAGTTGCTGTGACTCCAGAAAGCAGGCTTGCACTTGGAAATTGCAGAAGGGGTGTTGTGGAATATTATTTTAAGGTGTGTTACATTTGTTTATCCTGAGGAACATTTGTTTAATGATATAAAGATGTACTGCATTATTTTATGTTGCACTTGTTTAACTCTGTGAAGCTGTGTTACTTTGCCTGCCCAAAATACTTGACGGTGTAATAAAGAGCTGAATAGCCAATAACAAGGCAGAAGAAAGAATAGGTGAGGCTGGCAGAATAAATAGGAGAAAAAGAGAAAAAAGAATTCAAGAAGCAAAAAGAGGAGAAGGAGAGGAGGACATCAGGGGCCAGCCCCTCCCTTAGCTACACAGCAAGCCATGGAGTAAGAAGTAATGAAATGTATACAGAAATTGAGAAAGGTAAAAGCCCAGAGGCAAAAGATAGACAGGATAGTTTACATTAAGAATAGCTGGCTAGAAAGATGCCAAGCTAAGACTGGGCATTTATAGAAAAGAATAAGACTCTGTGTGATTTATTTGGGAGCTGGGTGGTGGGCCCCCCAAATAGTAAAGAGCAAAGAGTAAAAATTAAAAAAAAAAAAACAACCAACAAAAGAGGGGCTTGTTTGAAACTGACACCACTAACAAACAGAGAAGTTAGCAGATTTGGTGAGATACTTAGGAAGTCCTTTAGAAGAGAGTTAAATGATACTAAAAAGAAAAAAATTCCCACATTAAGAATGGGGAACATCACAATTCTTGGTGCTAGGACCCTGTATAGTGCTACTATGAATGATTTGAAATTGGAAAATTTTAATGAGGGGATAAATGACTTAGTTGGGATTGACATAAAGTCAATTGTAATTATTTTCAGTTTGGTAACTAATATTTTTTTCCTTAAAAAAAGATTTGATGTGCCAAATATGATAATTTGACTGATAAGATACAAGCCTTAGAAGAACTTACCATTGATAAGATTCAAGCTTTAGAAAGACCTACTAATGAAAATAAGAAAATTACTCTGACACAGACAGAAGAATTTAGAGCAGAACCTAACACACCATTACATTATGAAACTGAAGAGGCATGGTCTAAGGTTATTAGAAAACCAAATTAATTTATCCAGTTACTATACAAGAATGACTAGCAGGTGATAGGCACCCCAAGGCTATGCATATGTTCATTGGAATGCTGTAGAAATGTTAAATTTAAAGAGATTTAAGGAAGCAATAATTTCATATGGTATCTATTCACCCTTTGTGAAGCAGATGTTAAATTCATGGGCAACTAGGGTAGAATTATTCCATAGAATTGGAAAGATTTAGTTACAGCAATATTGGAATCTGGCCCTTGGTTACAATGGAAAACATGGTGGAAAGAGGAAGCTAGTGTCATAGAATAATAAAGTAGGGCTAGAGGTAATGAAATTTCCCAAGGCTAGTGTGCTGATTTGCAAAGACATTCTATATTTGATGATTACATCTTGGTTATATTCCATATAGCAGCTTTGAATGCTTGGGACAGGCTTGAAGAATCAGGAAAGAGGACTGACTCATTTACTAAAATTATGCAAGGCCCCAAAGAAGCCTTCATTGATTTTTTTTTTTTACAAAGACTGAATTCTGCTATAAATAGAATAATATCAGATTCAGAAGTTAGGCAAATATTAATTGAATCTTTGGCTCTTAAAAATGTTAATTCAGTATTCAAGAGGGTGATTAGCCTTTTAAATACAAGATAAGCTCCTAAAGATGAATGAATCGGAAATACAGCTGATAGTGGATCTCATACTAATGATGATACTTGAATAGGAGAATTTCTAAAAATTTTAAGAAAAATCAAAAGGTCAGATATTTTAATTGGGAAAAATGGATCATATGAAAAGGGATTGTAAGCAAGGTGTTCCTATAAACAATTTCTTTTTTCTTTTTTAGAGATAATCCAAACAAACAGTCCCAGCCTTCTGGAATATGCAGAAGGTATGGCAAAGGCTGGCATTGGACCAATGAATGCATTTCAACATAAGACAGAAATGGCAATCTTTTGTCATTGGGAAATGACTTAGGAGGACACTTGCAGGCCCTGATGTTAAATTTGGGTCAATCATTCCCTGTTAGCATTGTGGAAACCTCTACACAGAGCAATTAAAGGACTTAATGCTTGTTGTTAAAAACCATACATGGATGAGGGAACAACTTGAGTAGATGAAACCAAATTTTCAGAAGAGACCATAAAACAAGCATTTGGGAAACTTCAATAAGTAATCAAAGACCAAAGTTAAAAGTACAAATAAATGGCATTGAAATTAAGGGTTTGGTAGACACAGGTACAGATGTAACAATAATCTCACCAAAATCTTGGCATCCAGATTGATTCCTTCAGGAGGTAAATGTCCGGCTTCTAGGGATTGGAACTTTATCTCCAGTGAAATGAGTGGAGTGTATAGGTCCAGAAGGAAAAATAGGGAAAATTAAAACCTTTTGTGCCTAACATAGAAAAGAATTTATGGGGACATGATTTGTTGCAGCAATGGAAAACACAGATTAACATTCCTCCAATCTCAGAAACAAACTGTCAATTAATGTATGCTTCTGAGAAAAATATTAAAAGGTATTATCAAGAATAGTTACAGCTTTTTCAGGTTGTACAGAGCATAACAGCTGCTAATCTTTCAAAGGTCATAACAGACCTATCTTTAAAATGGTTAACTGACAAGCCTGTGTGGGTAGAACAAAGGCCTTTGATATCATAAAAAGTTACAGGTGTTAGAACAGTTGATACAGGAATAGTTAAATGTTCAACATATTGAAGAATTGACCACTCCTTGGGTTCCCCTAGATTTGTTATTTAAAAGAAATCTGGAAAATGGAAAATGGTAGCAGATTTGAGAGCTGTAAATAGGGTGATTCAGCCAATGGGGTGCTGTGGATATCGCTCTGTGTAAATAAAGTTCTAATTGGTCAGTGGCCAGGCAGGAAGTATAGGCAGGACAAGCGAGTAGAGAATTCTGGGAAGTAGAAGGTTGGAGAGGGAGACACCACCAGCCGCCGCCATGAGAAGCAACATATAAAGACACCGGTAAGCCACAAGCCACGTGGCAAAGTATAGATTAACAAAAATGGGTTAATTTAAGATAAAAAAGGTAGATAACAAGCAGCCTGCCACGGCCATACAGTTTGTAAGCAATGTAAGTTTCTGTGTGCTTTCTTGGTTGGGTCTGAGCGACTGTGGGACTGGCAGGTAAGAGAGATTTGTCCTGACTCTGGGTCAGGCAGAAAAAAACACTAACTACAATGGGGTCTTTATAGCCTGGAATTCCCTTGCCTTCTTTATTACCTAAGGGATGGTCTATTACAGTGATTGATTTAAAAGACTGCTTTTTTACTATACCCCTATAATAACATGATAGAGAAAGTTTTTCCTTCACAGTGATTACATATAAAAAAATTCCCAGCCTGTTAAAACATACCATTGGAAAATTCTTATACAAGGAATATTAAACAGCCCCACCTTATGTCAATATTTTGTACAATGGCAATTTGAATTAATTCATAAACATTTTCCTCAATCTATAATTTACCATTATATGGATAATATTTTATTGGCTGATTCAGACAGAGCTATTTTAGAAAAAAATATTTGATGAAGTAAAAAGAATTTTGCCTTGTATGGCATTACAAATTGTTCCTGAAAAAACATAAAGATGAGATTATATTATTTATGATATTAGATAGGTTTACAGAAAATTTGACCACAGAAAGTACAAATCAGGAGAGATCAATTATGAATTCTTAATTATTTCCAAACATTTCTGGGAGATATTAACTGGCTATGGCCTACAACTGGATTAACAACTCAAGAACTAAATAATTTATTTCAAACTTTACAAGGTGAAAAGGACTTAAATAGTTCAATAAAACTATCAGTTGAGGCTGAGAGAGAATTGGTTCTGGAAGAAAAGAAATTATAGGATGCACATGTGAATCATTTAGATATAGAGCTTGATTGCATTCTGGTTATTTTACCTTCTACTCACAGAGTAATTCTTATGCAGAGAGAAGATAATATCTTGGAATGGACTTTTTTTTAACCACATAAACAGAGTAAAAAATTGAAGACCTATGTAGAAAACTTTTCTGAATTGACTCTGAAAGGAAAATAGAGACTTCATCAATTAGCAGGAGTAGACCTAGTAGAAATTCTGGTACCTATTAATAATGCTGAAATTGCCTCATTATGGGCAGAAAATGAACATTGGCAAAGAGCTTGCAGAAATTTCTTGGGAGAGATTAGCAACAAACATTCAAAATCAAGAGACTTCAGCTTATAAAGAGAATTTATTGGATTTCCATTCTATAATAAAGGGAACACCAATTTCTGGAGACCCTACATTCTATACTGATGCAAATAAATTGGGAAAAGCAGGTTATAAGTTGGGAAAAATTAAGTAAAATGGCTCAGAGCCCTTATGATTCAATTCAGAAATCAGAATTATATGCTATTCTCGTGTTATTATCAAATTTTCCAGAATATATATTTACTGACTTTCAATATGCAGAAAGAGTTGTTTTATGTTTTGAAACTGCTGAACTTATTCCAGATGATTCATAATTAACTTTGTTATTTGTTTAACTACAATAAGTTATCAGAAATAGAAATCATCCTTTGTATATAACATATATCAGCTCCCATATAGGCCTACTAGGCCCTCTACCACAAAATAATGATGAAATTGATCAGCTACTGGTAAGGAAATGTGCTAGATGCCTCAGAATTTCTTAAGACACATCACATTAACGGCAAAGGTCTAAAGAAAGATTTTTCTATCACTTGACACCAAGCCAAAGAAATTATAAGGAAATGTCCTACTTGTTCATTGTATAATCAAATTCTATAACCTGCAGGAAGTAACCCAAAAGATACTCAAAGAAAGGAAATTTGGCACATGGATGTGTTTCATTTTTCAGAGTTTAGAAAATCAAAATATATTCATGATACCATAGAGATATATTCAGCATTTCAAGGGACAACTGTTTTAATTTCAGAAAAGGCTGATTCTGTAATTGCACATTTAATAGAAATGATGGCCATCATGGGGATACCTGTATAAGTTAAGACTGACAATTCTCCAGCATATGTTTCTAGTAAAATAAAACAGTTTTGATGCACATTACACCATGAAGCATATTACAGGTATACCACACAATCCTACAAGACAAACAGTTATAGAATGATTTAATCACTGCTATGTGATATTTTGTTTGTGTTCTGACAAATAAAGCTTGCCTGCAGAACAGAGGGAAGAGCTAGCCACTAGTTAATCATAGAGGCCAGGTAGTAGTGGCTCACACCTTTAATCCCAGCACTTAGTATGCTCATACATGTGATTCCTACACTCCGGAGGCTCACACCTTTTTATCCTAGCACAACTGGGAGGTGGAGACAGGAATACAAGATGGGTTGAGACAGGATCTTGGACCCTTTTGGTCTGAGGATTCATAGAGGTAAGAAGACTCTATTGGATCCTGCTCTGCTTCTCTGATCTTTCAGCTTTTACCCCAATATCTGACATCTAGTTTTTCTTGATAAGACAAATTAGGATCATGCTTCAAATCTCACTTTAAAATATATCCTTAATAAACAGAGACCCCCAGAGATAAATTACACAGTGCTTTATTGACTTTAAATTTTTTAAATGCTAATGAAAATGGAACAACAGCTGTGGAGAGGCATTGGATATAGAAAAAAAAAAACTGCTGAATTAAGTCAGCCTATATATTTTAAAGATGTGTTGACCTCAGAATAGAAACCAGGATGTGTGTTACATTGGTGAAGAGGTTTTACTTTTGTTTCCATGGGAGAAGAAAAGCTATGGATACTGTCAAGACTGATAAAGATTAGATTCAAATAGGAGAGACCTCTTGATTAGGTAATTCATCAAACAGTTTGGTCATTCAATCTAAACTAACCTCTAAGACTAACAAATGCCTTTCATGTGATCAGGTATGAAAATAATAAAAATAAAATAATTTTATTAAAAGATAATTTTTTTTTCTGTTGCCAAAAAACATTTTGTTTTAACAAAGATGTAACCGGATTTAAAAAAAAAAAAAAAAAAAAAAAGGGAAGTCCCTAAAGTTAGGGTAGGAGAAGGTTTTTGTTTTTGTCTTTCCAGGGGAATAAAAGCATCCAACTAAGGGATCTGAAGACCACTAGACAAATGAGACATCTGAAGAAGATGGACAAATCCTCCAAAGAAAAATGTCCCCCCTCTCCCAAAAAGAGTAAATTTGACCCAATGGTATAGCATATTTCCAACAGGATAAGATTTCATAAATCTTCCCAAATATTTGTTTTTGCTTCTCGCTACAAACATAAAATGCAAATGGTTATTTGTGGTCCCAATTCAATTAAAAATCACAAGTGGTTTTGGGGTTAGAGCATGGCTCTCTCTCCTCTAAACCCAAGCATGCTTGTTAAAGAGAAATCCAAAATCTCTGTCTCATGTCAGAAAAGCCTCCTGATATGGGATAAAAGAAAAACCAAAATTAAAAGACTATTTTATTGTCACTAGTCTCATAATCCTTTGGTTTTATTTTAACTCTTTAAAACTTTTCTTAAGGTATAAATATTATCTCCAAATATGTAAGATTGAGGTTTCTGTTGTGATATTAATGGTCATATAGAGTAGTAACTAATTCTAGAAAAAGGCTTCATCTAGCTTCCTGTATGTGATTTGGAGCTTGATTAACTAGGAATTAAGTTTGTGTGGCCCAAATATGATTAATAGACTGTGGTTCTTTAACCTCACTGAGATTTGTTGCATATGTCATTTAATGTTTAAGTTTTCTGCAGTGAACTGTGACCATTCCTAACAGAGACCACCAAAGTCTTTAAAAGGATGATGGGGCCCCACAATGATTCCATGTGAATTGTGGTAATGCCATTAAGCTGACAAACACTACCCAAAGATCAGCTTTGAATTACAAAGTGCTCAGGACAGTTTTGAGGTGGTTAGCTGAGGTGGTCCAGCCTCACAGAATACTCCAACCAGGACTTCAGATAAGCCCTGCAACTTATTATTATTACACACACACACACACACACACACACACACACACACACACACGACAGTCAATGTTACAGCTCATTTGCCCAGGACTTGACCATTATCTCAATTTTCTCAGGCTTCCTTAAAGATGCTGTTGCCCCCATACAACAGGAAGTCATTTTAAGAATAAAACACCAATGTTCCCAAGAGGTGGGGTGGGTGGTTTTGGTAATTCAGTGGGTTATGAATATCTGTCATTGTTTATGGGGGTTGGTTGCAAATTGTTACTGGTCATAGTAAGGGAGGAAACTAAGCAAGGGAGGTTCGGTTTTTTCAGAAAAAGAGGGATATGGAAAGGATAGGATAAAGGAGTAGATTATTGAATCTACTTTAAACTAAAAAGCAATTAATCTCAAATATTTTACATTGGTGTGGACTTTTGTATAATGATACAAATTTAAGGTTATTTTTTGTTGTATATATGTTTCTACTCTTCATTAAGGTATTGTACTTATGCAGCTTGTATAAAAATGTAATATACAATTAAGAAATATAGACTAGTAGTTACTCATCTATGATAGTTAAACTTGTAGTCATGTTAGGTATGTCTTTATGGTTAAGCACATGTATTTTAGATAGATAGGTGGTCCTTGAACATTTCAGAAACCTACAGAATATGGAATTTAACATGTTTTAATAATCTAAGGCTTTTCATAACAGTGAGATATGTCTGCTACCAGCAACACCAATTAACTTCAAAAAGATGATGGGCATCAAAGAACCTCCATATGGAGCTTTTTTGTTTTTGTTTTTGTTTGTTTGTTTGTTTTTCCCGAGCTAAGGACCAAGCCCAGGGCCTTGCACTTACTAGGCAAGCACTTTACCACTTAACTAAATTCCCAACCCTTGTTTTTGTTTTTTGAGACAGGGTTTCTCTGTATAGTTTTGGTGCCTGTCCTTAATCTCACTCTGTAGACCAGGCTGGCCTTGAACTCATGGAGATCCACATGGCTATGCCTCCCAAGTGCTGGGATTAAAGGCATGTACCATCACCGCCTGGCTGGAGCTTTCTTTTTTTTTGTGGTAAAGTTAGCCACCAGGCTAACAGCTGACAACATGCTGTCCAAATTGGATGAGGACACAAAAGAAGGTGACTGCTGAAGTTGGCCAAGACAAGAACAGTACTTCAAAATTTCTGCTTCACAGAAAATTCTGTCAGATATTCTAGGCCTATAGGCACCAATGTTTCAGAGGAACCTTGAGTGACTATCCAGGCAGTCAGCTGCTTTTGTCATTTTTGTAGTTTTTGGAAGTGGTTTGCTCTGTGTTTCCTTTTTATTCAGGTAATATTATATCCTTCTTGGGTCTGTGATGGAGTTGAATATGAGATAGTTACAGTTACAGTTTTCCTTGTTACCAAATTTAGAAGAGAAACTCACAGAAGAGGTATAAAGTATATAAGTTTGAGGGACATAAAAGCCTAAATTGTTTAAGAAGATGTTTTAGAATTCTAAAAATGATGGTTTGGGGTTGGTAATAAAAGTCAGGATAGAAAGTGAGTTAGGTACCAAACTTTGGACTCACCAAAATAGTATAGATAATAGAGTAGTTTTTCTGAGTTTGCCAAATACACATGGACTGGACATTGGGAATGTAATCCTTACTTGATAGTTTTATTGTGTTAGAGTTAAAACCTTTCCGTTTTATTTAGACAAAAAGGGGAAAATATTGGGTGATATTTGACCACACTGTGAATCCCAAGTTTGCATTTGCATTATAAAATTAACCTTGGATCAGCAGGCTGAGTTAACAACTGGCTGACAGAAAGTAATCATAGAGCATCAGAGGGCATCTGGAAGAGAGGGAGAGAGATGCACCAGAAGTAGTAGGGAGGGGTTTTGAGTGATGTGGCTGTTTTGGTTTTGGAAGAGCAGAAGGACATGTTTTTGGGGAGATGACGGCAAAGACAGAAAGTTAGCTAATTGCTACTCAACCTCTCTGAGCTAGCAGGTTTTCACCCCAGCCTTTGGATCTTGAGTCTTATTTATAAATAGAATGATAGAGATTTAGTTAAAGCTATCTTTAATGGCAGCGATAGAGCCAGTGCCTGAGGGAACAGAATTCCCACCAGACTGTGGCCTGAGCAGCAGGGCTGCTGCCAAAGAAGCAGGCAGGTAACTGAGAAGTCGCAATTGCTGGCTGAAATTGCAATAGATTGAGAGATAACCGGTGTGCTGAAGTTAAAACAAAACCCTCTAGAAGCATCAAGACAGTACTTGGTAGGCTGTGTGAAGACAGAATACACACTGGAGGCCATATTACACAAGACACCATGTGTGCTAAGAAACTTGACTTTAGTGCCTAAAGAAAGGAAACTCAAAGTGAGGCTGGAATGGTTTTTTGTAAAGTATGTGAAAAAGGTATGAATGAGTGTGTAATGAGCCTTTTTCTGTCCCACCACCCAGCTCCCAAATAATGACATAGAGACTTATTATTAATTATGAAAGCTCAGCCTTAGCTTAGGCTTGTTCCACTAGCTCTTATAACTTAAATTAAACCATATTTTTATTTTATTAATCTATATTTTACCATGTAGCATTACCTCTCTTTCATCTTGCATCTCTTATTTCCTCTCTGTCTCTTCACACACCTAGATTCTTCCTCCTCACTCTCTCTCTGCCTGGAAGTTCTGCCTTGCTATTGGTTGTCCAGCTTTTTACTATACCAATCACAGCGACACACCTTAACACGGTGACAAATATCCCGAAATATGACTTTGAATGTACAAATGAGTCAGGCTAGAATTGAGCATGGTGTTGGCTTATAGAAAGTAGAGGGTAAAGGTAGGTGATGAAATAGATGAACCAACAGATTAAGTCAAGATGTGTGTGCTGACAGGAAGGGAAGGCATGTGGATCTGACCTGAAAGGGAAGGGCATAAGTTCTACCTTCCACCTACCAAGGAAGCACAGGTTGAGGTGCAGAAGTAGAAGTTTGAATATGCTGATATTGAATTGCATGTTGGTTCTCAAGGTGGACTCTCCCCTGGGAATCTAAATGGATATATCAGAGTGTGTGGTGACACTCTTATCTTGAGGTGTGCATAAGTTATGTGAGTTGAAGCCAAGGGACTAGATGAATTTGCCCACAAATGTGCACTATGTAAAATTTAGAGGCCAAGAATAACAGCTGGACCAACAGGATCTTTTATGAACAGGCTTCTCTGGTCCTCATTTTCTCCTTTGATTAAAGGAGAGGATGCACTTTGTTTTCTCTATGGTTCCATTCACCTAAAAATGTCTCATTCAATGCTTTTTTTTTTTTTTTTAACTGGTATGGGCTTTCACTTGCACAGCTCTTTTCTTCCACCTTTGTTATTTTTGGAAAAAGCAGTTTGGAGCTTAAGTTCCTCTGAAGTGGCCCCTTGATCTTTCTGTCATAAGGACACTCACACAAAGAGTACAGCAGGGGGACTTTACATGAGAAGAAAAGGCAAAGGAGAACCGGGCAGCTTTCTGTGCCAGGACGTGGCCTTTCTCACACCTTCAAAGGAGCCACATAACAAGGGCTTCCCTCCCACAACTCAGTTGTTCAGAAGAAATGTTTCTGATACAGACCTGAAAAATAACACCAGGACTTTGCATTAAATACTTCTGGCTTCCTTTCCATCCTGAAGGGACTTCTACTGCTGTAGAATGTGCCTATGGTATTGGCATCTCATTACTTGCCGGTAGACCTGTGAAGTTATTAGGACCCTAACATTTTCATTGGCCCTATCCGTTTTTATCATTTTACATGGATGCCACTGATCAGTGCATATTTCCTACTTTTCTACATCCGTCCTCCAATCAGCCACATGTAGATAGTCTCTGGTGAAAATACATCTAAATTTGTATTAAACCCAAGATAAAGGAGAGGAAATTCAATTTGCTTTTGTATACTGCCAGTTTCTCATTAGCCTTGACTTCTTAAGCCCTCGGGTTATGGGCCAGTGCTTATTTTCATGGCAGCGTTACTAGATTTTATTACATTTGTACCGAGAGGCAAGATAGTCTCATTTTATATCTGGAGAAATAGTTTTAGTGACCTGGTGACAGCAGCAAGTCGTGGATCAGTATATTTTCCTTATTATGTGAGTCCAGGGCCATATGTTTTAGTTGTCTAGGCGGACTATAAAATGTATTGCTCATCACATACAAGTTCAACACTAGCAAGCTATTGTCCTCTTCCTAAAACTACCCAATATTAGGATGTGACAGCCCTCAGGATTTTCAAAACATTGAAGGGGGAGAATCTGTAAGCTGCAAAGCATCATTCTTTTCTCTCTATAGGAATCAAGTCATGAGCTTTCAGGACAAAAGTGTTTCATCTTATCTTTCAAAATGAAACACCTGGTTTTAGGTATCAGAAGCCAATGGTTCCAAGTGTGGATTCGAAATTAAAAGAAACCATGTAGCAACTAGAGTATCCTCTGTGCCAAATGGAGACAAGGCATTAGGATTTTAACCTCTGGAATAAGTACCTTCCAGCCTTTATGAATCAAGCAAGAACTTTGTTTGTTCCATGAAAGACAGTGGAATTCAGCAAACTATCCCAAATCCTGCATTAACAGCCCAGCCCCCAAAGTGGACAACTATGCTTAGTGAGGAACACCTGAGGTCAGGACACCAAGACTATAGTTTAAATATAGAACACAAGCACATCCTCCCACCACCTGGACCAAACCCCTTCAGGAAGCACTTCTGTCTCTCACCACAAAGACTGGAGGACTCTAAGAACAGAAGCTCTGCGCTCCCCTCTAAATTGTTTTCCAGCATACACTTACACTAACTCATTCAGACAATCAAGTTTTTCCCTTGCATCATTTAAGCCCATACCTTTGGTGTTGCCTTCTGTGAAAATGGAAAGTGCTGAGTTTGGAGAATCCTTAGAACACCTGCAAATGCCTGTCCCACCTCCTGCTGGAGCACTGCATATATTGCCTCTGATTCTAAATACAATGCTGCTCCAGCCCCCAGTGCCTGGACCTTAAATTCTCATTGTGGCTGTCTTTAGGAAATCCCATCAGGTTGTAAATGCTTGGGGTCCAGCTCCAGCTGGTATGAAAGAAAGTCACACAGACATACTAAACAAAGGCAAGAGCACTATCTAGATAATGCTTCCCTACAATCCTGGTCCCTACATCTTGCACCAGATAGAGTACCAATGGTTTGTGGGAATCCTCAGCCAGAGGTGTCTTACAGTGAGCCCTACTTTCTCCCTCCTTCAAAATCTCCAGTTTGCACATTCTGTTCCTAGATGTTGTCTTCATGGATCAAATCTATTATCTCAACCCAATTCTACCTGTAGAAAAGATGAGCTGTGTTAATATCTGCGTTTTAAGATGCTTCAGTCTTTGCTTTTCCTTTTCTGTCCTTTATGTGTTGGAAGGACATGGCTCTGCTCTTGCCCACACTTAGCTTGTGTATTGTGCCCTTGATGCTCTCCTTGTTTGCCACCTCCAAAGAATTTGTACTGTTATGGTGCATTTTAATCCAGGCCTCTCCACTGCTTCTTCCACTTTGGTATAAAATACTGCTAAAAGTTAGTCTCACTGCCATCTCCTCCAAAAATACATCTGACCTCAATTTTAACTCTTCTTATATCTTTCTCCCTTTTTCCCCCTTTCATTAATTGTCCACTTGTTCAAAATTTGAGCCTGTGAATTCAGTGTCTGTAGTCATCCTGGCATTCAGTTCTAAGCCCACTAGCCTTTGCTTCTGCCCCAGATAATGTAGTGTGTGGGCAGAAGAGCACTGTTGGGTTGGGAGCTTCTTGAAAATTTGTCTTGAGCACAGAAAATGAATGGGGGAATGAACAGAGGGTTGAATGCAGAGAGGTGAAGGAATAACAGAAAGTCAGCACATGGAATGGCACTTATTGAATGACTGGTGGGAGTTTATGCCAAAGAGTGTGGTAGAAGTTATAAATATGTGTCTTATTTGAGTATAGATGATCCTGGTTCTTAATGCATAACTGTTCCTAACTACCTATACGATATTCAATATAACATGAATCTTATTAATAAAAACAAACTTGGAGCCAGATATTGGGGTGAACGCTGAAAGATCAGAGAAACATAACAAGCCACAGCCAACCTCACCTCACCAACTTCTCAACCAATCCTGTTTCCTCAAACTGGAAGCTTCTGAGTCCTCATCCAAATGGAGAGCAGCTGAACTACTGCTAAAAGCCTAAAAGTTTAAAAGAGACTCTAGTTCCTGGTCCTTACACCATATATACCTTTCTGCTTCCTGACATCACTTCCGGGATTAAAGGATGTGTCACCAGGCCTGGCTGTTTCCAGTGTGGTTTTGAACTCACAGAGATGCAGATGGATCTCTGCCTCTGGGATGCTAGGATTAAAAAACACGTGTGCCACCATTTTCTGGCCTCTATGTCTATCTAATGGCTGTTCTGTTCTCTGACCCCAGATAAGTTTATTAGGGTGCACAATATTGGGGGACACAATATCACCACAATTCAACAAGTTGATTATCATTTCTGGACCTCCATCTCTTATTCATAGAGCCTTTTTTTTGTACAAAAGAATTTCTCATGCTACTTGACATCTCAGAGATAATAAGGAAAATTTCTTGGTTATGTATGTTGGAGTAGACCTTAGAAATGAAATGGTGCCTTGGATACTGAGGCATCATTACTCTTTTTAAACCTGACAGGGGTCCTTGTATTCTGCTTATTGTCTGGTTTACCACACACTTACTGAGTAATAACTCATTTCTCTCTCTTTTTGCTCAAATTCAGATGAGTGGAAGCACATGGGCTTTGATAAGATCACAATTTCTAAACCTATGCAGTATGAATCTGAATCCCACTTTCTCACTTAATAGCCATATGGTCCTTAGATGGATCACTTAGCTGATTCAGCTTCGGACTCCCGGCCTTCAAAGTGCAGAGAAAGCAGGAAGGAAGACCCCCACCCCCCAGCCTCCCAGGAAAGCTGTGAGAACTGGCTGACAAGGAGCCTCGCCACTCAGTGCTAGACATACTGGAGACATGAAAGAAATGGGAGCTTCCCTGGCTCTCTCCTTCTCCTTCTTCAACAGCAAAGTCACAATTTTCAAATGTTTCTTACATCATCCGTGTCCCTACTTGTTCAAATCCATTGGTTTAGTTAGTGATGGGGTAAAATTCAGAAAGCATGTGGATTTATTATTCATGAGGTTCTGATTTTCTTTACTATGTTGTTCTTTCTCTCTCTCTCTCTCTCTCTCTCTCTCTCTCTCTCTCTCTCTCTCTCTTTCTCTTAGGTATGTACTTCCACACTTCACATATACAGTTCTTATCCAAGCCATTCATGGTACTATTTGAGGATATCTATATCTATATCTATATCTATATCTATATCTATATCTATCTATCCATCCAGCTAGCTAGCTATCTAGATAGAGATAGAGAGCCAATTTTCAGCATTTCATGGCTCTCAGAAATGAAAATTTTAACTAAATACTTTGTTATTATACAAGATTTCTTCAATATTATTGGACTGTAAAGTGTTCTGAACTTTTATAACAGCAAGAGTCCTCTCTCTTCCATGCCTGTGTGTCTATCTGCATCTGTCTTTCTTTCTTGTCCCTTTTTGGGCACCATCTGGTAGCTTTGAGTCCATCTAGTCAGCCCCTATCTCTACTTCTTACCTTTCTACTCTTATCAACTAGATTTGATCATAAACCAAAGTTTTGAAAAGAAGGGGAAAACAACAACAACCTAAAATTCACCAAGCAAATTAATCCAACAACAATATTAACAACTAAACTTTACACACAGGCGCATACATTCTATCGAAATGAATTATTCTAAGAATATACTTCTTGAAGTTGAATTCATTTAGATGCATGGAACAGATTGATAATTGATTCTGTAGGCAGATGATAGAATAGTTAGTATATGATATTAGTCATCATAATTTCACAGAACATTTAATAACATGGCAAAGCACTTACAATGCCAAGTTAAGTCATTTGCTTGTTTCCAGACAGGGTCTCACCATATATTACAGGCTGGCCTGCAACCCAAGGTCCTGAAATTAGAGGTACTGGAATTAGAGGAATGTATCACTTAGTTGGTCAAGTCAAAACTATTTTTTAAACTTTTAAATGTGTAAAATATGAGTTCAGTTTACTAAAAAAAAAATCATGTGGATAGAAGACAGCAGAATGTATGGCTGATGCTTATAGTATGCCACTCAAAGGTAGACTTCTGAATGATTTCAATTTTTTAAAAAAATTGTATTTAGATATTTTAGATATTTTATATTGTTCCAGAAGAATATTTTAATGAGAATAAAGCATATTATTTTGAGAATATGGTTGTTAGCTGCCTTTATGATAACTAATATGCATGCTCTGAGTGTTGTATTTATCCAGCTGGAACGCTGTTACAGGGGCATAAAATACAGTTCAGAAGAACTTAAAATGCATCTATCCTCGACTTATCTATCCTTAAGAAAATCTAGCCTCAATCTATTCTCAAGAGAAACCATAGAGAGATGCTTACTGTGTTGATAAAGACAAAAGAAGAGTTGTGTTGATTCCAGCGAGGATAATGGTCCTTAAGTCCCATCATTCCCCACCCTCTCCTATTCCTTCTGGCAAGTGGACAGTATTGGTGGATCCTTTGGACCCTGGAGCACACAATTTGTGTAAGTTATTCTTTATTATCAATTTGACTGGATTTTTACCTAGGGGACATATTGGGTGTGTCTGGAAAGGTATTTCCAGAGAGGTTTAACTTAAATTGGAAGACCTACCCTAAAAGTGGGTGGCACCATCTCATAGGCTGTGATCCAGGGTGAATAAAAGGAGTAAAGGGAAGGCCTGGTAAGAACAACATTCACCTTTCCTTGTTCCTCTGATGCAGTATGACCAATCAAGCCCACCACACTCTGTCATGATGGCAATGTCTCTCTGTCTGTATGCCCCCGAACCAAGAGCCAACATAAACCCTTATTCCCATAAGTTGCTTCTTGTTGTGTATTAGGTCAGAGTGATGAAAAGTGACTAATATAATGTGTAAAGACCTTTACTTGGTCTAGTGTCATCATGCCACCTATGAAGAACCTAGCACCAAGGGAGGGAGAAGTGATTTACATAGCATCCCTGTCCTCCATTTTCAGACTCCTGATAACGGTTGCACAAGAGCCATAACTATACGAAGAACTCATCTTTCAGTAACGCTCTTGGGAACTAAAAGTAGTGTCTGTACCTGCAATGCTGACTATGAATAGCTAGCTGTCCTCAGCAATGCACTCAGCAAGCCATATGCTGATTTCTGCCCCTTCAGCAAGACTCCGGACATTATTTATTATTCAGAGTTGACCACAGCCTCTTTTACAACCTTCATACTTTGTGAATCTCCTCTAATCACCACCTCTGCCCTCAGGCTGCCTAGGTTTTCCAGAAATGCTAGTAAATCCTCTCTCCTTGTTGCAAAGAATCAGTGTCCCTGTGGTCTGCAAGTCCTCAGCCATGCTTCACACTGAGCCAACTTTTGGATGGAAGCATAAAACTCAAAATCTTGCTGAAAGCATTTGGAGAGCCTAAGGTGTTTATAGGAACTGGGGAGTGTTAATTCCCACTTGTGAGGCCAGTTCCTACTCTGGCAATTACATTTCTCCGGACGAAAGTATGTCCCTGCTGCTGCTGTTAGAGGCAGCCTTCATTTTCGCCTCACACACTGCAGTTTGGACTTCAGGTGTCTCTGAGGGTGGTTTGCTCATGTGGGGTATTGTTTCCTTAAGTGATGGTTACATTTCAGCACCAGCAGAGTGGGACTCTGGGTCCTGTGGTTTGGTGAGTGTTTGGAAAGAGTTCTGGATTAATGAAGTTGCGTACCTCTAAGGCAGTATCATCACCTAATCTCTATCTACTCAGGTAAGAGAAGCCAACCTCACATGCCTCAGAGTTTCAGCTTAGTATATGCCTAAAGGCCAGGATTTTGACAAGGCATCTGAACCCTTCAGATATGACAGAGTTGGATTGGAAATCTGTTTAAGTTCCTGAAGAGAACAGAAGGTTTCTTACTTCCTAAAACACATGGAGATGACTGCCTGCCACTTCTACCACTGACAAGGAACAAGGTCAACTTCTGCTGCCAGAGTCAAATACTATTCACCTCTAAGTATCAAGCCTGCCCCCGTCTGTCTCTGTGACCCTCCCTCTCTCCCCTACCTTCTCTCTCTCTGTCTCACATAGCCCAGACTTGCCTCATGCTCACTATATAGCCATAGGTGACTTTGAACTTATGACACTCATACCTCCCCATGGGATTATGAGCACATACTATTACAACCAGTTTTATGAGGTGCTGGGAATTGAACCCAAGGTCATGCTAGGCAAACACTCTACCAACTTAGCCATATCTCTATCACCCAAGACAATTTTCTCTTGTTCTTCATCTCATAAAAGTAAAAACAGAGGCACTTCTCTTCATCTTGAGAAACAGATCAATAAACCAAAAATATGGAGAGGCTTCAAGAGTTGTGACATTTGACATAAGCTTTCTTGAATGTGGCCTCTGTCCTTGTCCATGATGGTAAGAAGGCATGAAGGTAAGAAGGGATAAATTTGTGGTTTTGTAATATCAACCAGCAAAGAAACACCACTTTAATTACTTGGAAAAAAAACTTACACTTTATTGAGATATGATTCTGTGAAGAGCTATATTACATATTTTTTCCTAAAATTTCAACATGCTTATTTTAAGAAATGTAATAATAGAAAAATATTTGTTTATTTATGGACAGGATCTCTTCATGTAGCTCAGGCTGGCCTTAAACTACCCTCTAGCCTATGATCCTCAAACCATCATATGATAATCTTCTAAGACAATAGGGCTCAAATTTAACAATTAGTAACATAAACACAGACACATACAAACACATACAGTAGAATTCTGGCAATCTCCTTTGGATGTTTGTTGTATACATTTACATGCCCTCTTCTCTAATATAATGATCACTAACATTAATCAACTATCTAGTAATAGCTAATATTCACTGCATCCTTAATTTTTATTATTAATTCTAAAAAATATCACTTGGCTGTTGATATTCTTAGTATCATTTTTAGAGGCAAGCATCCTAAAAGGCAAGGTCTCTAGGAGGTTATTATGTGTTCAGCCTCTGTTAGGGTAGCTGTAGCTAGTGGATAAATGAGCCACCAGAACTGCTTGACATAGTTAAGAACATGATGAAATCTCAAAACTAGAAAATGTTAGAAAGATCATAGATATACTATATCCACCTATGTAAATTCCACAGAACTGGCCATGAGCACACTGCTAATGAAACTCAGCTGGGTCTTCATCCTGGGCAGAAGATGATGGGCCACAAAGAGCAAGACAGAAATCCTCTCCATATTGACTCACAGAACCTCCTTCTCTGGGTTCTCAGTGCACAAATCTCATATTCATTATCCCTTTCCCAGGCTTGGGGCAACCTTCAAATACTTGATGTTAGCTCTTGTGACTTCAGACCTTTCTATGACCAGACACAACTAGTTTATTCAATTGTTCCTTATCCTTTCACACACTTTGGAGGCCTCAACAATTCATTTACATGATTTCACTTCCTAGAGAGGGTGCAGTTGGCACAGGGGGGAGGGGGTACAAGAATAAGCTAAATGTTTATAAGCAGCAAATGGAAAACACACATGAGTGAACTGGTTCTACTATAATGAGGTCATAGAGGAGTAACAGGACTGGTGGCTGAGAGGAAGGCTGTGCCCTAGAAAAATGTCCCCAAATAGGGGGAAAATAGACTTTTAAAAAAAACATAGTATGCATTTGAACTATTTTCACCCACTGATCTAGATGCTTCTCAACACAGCAACCAGAACTGACTTCATAATTCCGAGCGTCCCTCAACTAAGTCCCTCCCCCCCAAAGTTGTTGTTAATGCCTTATTGGAGTAACTATGCTTCTGTCCGTGCTGCATACATTGCATTAACCTTTCAGACTGGGATGTTCTGTGGACTCTCTTCGGGCTCCCTGGAAACTAAAGCTAGGAACTATTTTTACAGAGTAGTTATTAATTGTTTTCCTTGAATGCAGTTTGGGGAGTCTATGTTTATTCCGACTACATTTCATGCTGTCTGATTCAGCCCATCTTTCTAACCTGCCAAATTTCTTCTGTGCACTGACTTCCATCTTTGCATGCAACACAAACACTGCCTTTGCCAGTTTCATGCCACCTATGCTTTTGATGCCCACTCCTTTTATTGACATACCACATGCTATCAATTGCCTGTTATAAGATGTATAATCAACTGGGTGATAAACTGCTGTCTAATTCCAGAACAACGCTCTGGTTTCTCTGTAGATTGTACCAAATCTCCCACTGTAAACCTCCCATTCCCCTCTTCTTTATCTCTATTAACAGTTTCATTCCTCTCAACCCATCCTTGGGTAACTACTAACTCCCTTTCTGTGTGTGCATGTTTGTCTTTATGCACAATTCATAATCACATGACACATAGCCCCTTGGTTTTCTTTTCGGTTAGTATGTTTTTAAAGGAACATCCATTCTGCCACATATACTAGGACTTGGCTTTTGATGTAGTAAAGGCACACTCTATAAATATATTTTGACTGTTAATGGTTGCTTAGATTGTGTCCCTTTCTTATATGAAGCATAATGCTGCTACTTGTAAAATGCACATATATAGATTGAGAGGTCTAGATCTAGATGTATGAATACACATGTTTTTCATGTGAACAAATGTTTTTAGTTCTTTGGGGCATATATCTGTACTGAATGGCTTCTCATGTGAGTATTCTGTTTAACTTTTTGAAAACCTGACAGACACCTCTCCAAATCAGTTTTTCCATTACCCATGTGTGAGGGCTTTGGTTCAGCTCATTTTCCACACAACCTATGACTTTTGTATTTCTTATTGGAGTAACTCTGGTTGCCGGGAAGTGATTTGGTTTTTCATTTTCCAATGACTAACCCTGTAGTATCTTTTTATGTGCTTATTGATTATTTGACTATCTGCCACTGAGACATGATTACTGAAATCTTTGCCCAAATTTTAATTGGATAAGTTGTCTTTTTGTTATTAAATTGCAAGAATGTTTTGTTTATATCACCAACCCCTGATCAGTTACAAGATTCACAAATATTTTCTATTATTCTGTGGGAGGGTGTTATGTTTACTTCCTGGTGGTAGTCTTTGAAACACAAATGTCTCAAATGTTGAAATCTAAACTTGTCTAGACCTTTCCTGTTACTTGTGTATTTTTGTCCCAAGATTTAAAATACGTTCATATAATATATAATATTTTGGTCATCCTATGATGACGTCCCCCAACTCCTCCCAGTTCCCATTCTCCTCATGCTTGGGGAAGGAAAATTAGTTTTCTTCAATGAAGTGGCACAATCACAACCCAAGGCAGGCTGCATGCTCAGGAATAGTTGGCCAACATAAAATGCACTCTGTGCTTTTGGGATTTATTGTTGTTTTTGTTTGTACTTTCGAAGGCATAGTCAGGACTCATAGCCAAATACAAGTTCATGAAAATTTTACCTACATTTTCATCTAATAGTTTTATAATTTTATTTCTTGCATATAGGTATTTGATATGTTCAAATTTATTTTTATGCACGATATGAATCAAGGATCCAACTTCATGGTTAGTATATGGTAGACTATTTTGTAGCTGTCCCAGAACAAGTTGTTGAAAAGACTATTCTTCCTCCCATTGAATAATCTTGGCACTCCTGTCAAAAACGAACTGTCTATAAATGTAAGGTTTATTTCTGGACTTCCAATTCTAGTCCATTTGTATATGTCTGTGCTTATGCTAATAGCACGCTGTCATTATTGCTGAGGCTTTATAAACTGTTACAGAAATCAGTCATTAGTGATGTTGAATGAAGCAGGACTGACTAAAGAGCTATGTGACACCAGCCTATGAAGCTCATGAAGGCAGTGGCTTCATCTTCTTTGGTTACTTGTACATTTCTAGTAGACAAGGTCTGACATACACTTAAAGTATGATGAAGTATTTGTTCACTGACTGATTGAATAAATGAAAAATATAAGTAGAATCCATTTTCAAATTTCAATCTTTTATGAATCTACTTATCTGGACCTGCTGCTTTCACCACCCATTGTGTCTGTCTGGGACACTAGTAGGAAAGACCTTGTCAAACTTGCTAAAGTCCAAAAGTTTTTTATTTTAACCCTCAGTGCCGAGAAACTATATGTGACATCTGTCACCTTAGGGTCACCAGAACAATGCCATTCATGTCATAGGCAGGGCTTCCCTGATGATTTAAGAATGAAATCATCTATTAATTATTTCCAACAAAACTACTGTTACCAACTTCTATGACTTGTAAGTTTCAGAAGCAATTATACTGTTCTTATTTAGTAGATCAGAAGGAAAAGAACCACTGTCTAAAGATCTAATGTCCTAAGTGCCACTGCTCTTTGCCAGAGAGCCAGCCCAGAAAACAATGATAGAGGCAAAGGAAAGACCCTGTACCCAACCTTTTGACAGGCACCACAAAGGGGCCTTCTACTTTTGACCAGGGCATGGAAGAGTTACAAATGGCATGAGGAGTACATTTTCATCTGAAGATTAAATAAAAGTCAACCAAGACAAGGAAACAGTTCAATCTTTTGTCATAAGTCCAGTATTTTCTTATTTGTATAAAACAGATGATTCTGAATTATGTGGGGAAAGCACACACACACACATACACACACACACACACACACACACACACACACACACACACACACACGTGCGCGCGCGCACACACATGCACACAGACACAGGTACCTGGAACTGTTGTTTTGCATTTAGTTGAAGTTTATAGTTTAAGGTTTACCTTTTGAATGTAGTTCTACATACAAATACTGGCACTGACATTGATACTCAAACTATGTCATCTTATGGAAATATCCTTGCCTGAAATTACAAGCAACTCCTGTAACATAATCATTTCAGTTCCAAGTACTAGCACTGCTTTCATATGTATAAATAATAACCATCACCATTATCGTCCAAGATTGCTACACAGGTTATCCCATTTAATCTTTCCAGTTGAGATGGATATTTTCCTTTACTGCAAAAATGAGACCATCAAAGCCTGGAAAAGCTAGAAAAAAATTATCAATTCATAATCAGAAGAACCAGGACTCAAACCCAGCTCTATCTGACACCAAACTGTAGGGCTTTAATCACCATGTCATGATGCCTCTTAGGGAGACACAATACACTAAAAATGTGCACAGGGCAATCTTAAATAAGGAGAAGATGCCTGTGTGCCCAAACAATCCCCAAAGATAATCCAATTGCTCATTCTCCAGCTGCCAGCCCTGGGGCTTGCCCAGACCAGATCTACACAATTTTAAGATGTCTGCTTCTCCTTGAATTCTCAATGCTGCAGATTTGGGGGTTTGTTTTGTTCTTTGTTTTTTGTCTGTTTGTTTGTTTGTTTTGTTTTGTTTTTGAGACAGGTGTCCTGATTTATAGCCAAGGCTGACCTAGAACTCATGATCTCCCTGCCTCTGCCTCCCAAAGTGTTGAGATTATAGGTGTGAACCATTATGCCTGGCATAGTTTTTTATAGTAACAAAAACCCCCACACAGTATGTATTCTACTTTCTTAACAACTCATTGTACAGAGTTCTTAACTGCATGGACAATTGCTGTATGGAAGATTACTCTCCAGACCCTTTCCATCTTGCATGACGATGGCTTTGCATTCACTGAGAAATTTTCTGTTTGTCTCTCTCCCAGCTTCAGAAAACTATCACTCCACTTTCAGCTTCTGTGACTTACCTACTTTAGATATGTAAGTAGACTCATGCAGGACTTGCCCTCTGTGATTGAATTAAAGTCCTTTAGCAGGATCCTCAAGATTCCTCCATGTTATGACACATGACTAAATAATATCACATTGCATTCATCTACCACATTTTTCTTTGTCCATTGCCATTCAGTGAGCACTTACTTGGATCTGCCATTTCACACAACAATACAATGAAAAAGAGAGTGCAGTTTTTTTTTCAGGAAACTATTTACAGTTTTTAAAATAAATATCCAGAAATAGTGCGCCAGCAGTATGATTCAGCAAGTGAACGAGCTTGTCCAGCCTGAGGGTCTGAGCTGGGTCCCCAAACTCACATGGTGGAAAAAGATAACTGGTTCCCTAGGTTGACCTAAGACTTCCACACCCCACCCCAACATAAAGTATAAATTAACGTTAAGAAATAGTAAATAAATACCCAGAAATAGAATTGCTAGATCATAGTTTTGTGTGTTTATGTATGTGTGTGTGCTTGTTCTTAGGTCCATATGTGTTAGTATTCATGCAGGTAGATGCCATATATGAATGTAGGGTGTCTTCTTCAACTCCTCCTCACTTTGTGTGTGTGTGTGTGTGTGTGTGTGTGAAGAGACACACATTCATGTATACACAGCCTGTAGGTCAATGTTGGCTGTAGTTTTCAATCACTTTTATTTTTTTTTGAGACAGGGTACCTTACCTAATAGTCACCAATTCAGATAGACTGGCCAGCCAGCAAGACTCAGGATCCCCTTGTCCCCACCTCCTCAGCACTGAAGTTCAAGATACAAGTTCAAGGCTAGTTTGTGCTACATAAGAAAATCCTATCACACACACACACACACACACACACACACACACACAAACACAAACACAAACACAAACACAAACAAACACATATCTTTACATATTATATATATACATATATATGCTGAAATATTTTTACAGTAGCCTTTTATCAAGTTAGTAGCTTATAAACAAGTATCTGAATTCCATAAACTTCACACTGTTGATTTTTCCTTTGATGAACATAAGCTGTTTAGTTTGAGTTTTTGATGTTATATCTAAGAAGTTGTCATTAGCATGAAGTTTCCCCCTCTGGTCCATCCCCCACCAGAAGGTTATTTTGTTGCAAACCTTACAATTTGCTCTTCAATTTACCTTCAGTTCACTTTTGTATATAACTTAAGGATCAATTTACAAGTGGATATCCAGTTTTTCTAACACCATTTGCCGACTATCCTATTCCTTTTCTGGCATCTTTGTTGAAAAAATTTTAACAGATAATATGAATGTATTTCTGGGCTTCCTTTTCTGAACTATTGATCTATATCGAATCTTCTTGCCTCATACTGTTTTGATTACTATAGCGTTGTAGTATTTTGAAGACAAAATGGAGAAAGAACCTAGACACATGCAGCATAAGATTTTTCCATTGTTAAGATGGCTGTACTACCCCAAAGGGTAGATTAGATCCTTTTCAAAATTCCAAAAGATTTTGTTGTTGTTTTGCAGGAAAAAAAAGGTTCATGGCAGGGAAGTGTTAGGATAATGGATAGTGGTATGTCTTGAGGTTAGTAGAGAATCACAAGGGATCCTAAATAGCCCCACCCCATCCCACCCCCCAGGAAAAAAAAAGTCTTCTGGAAGAAGAACAAAGCTCTGGGCTTTTATACCTTCTTCCTTCTTGAAGATTAGTCCACCACAAAGGGCCTTTTACATTCTTAAGATGTTATTTGAGGGGTTTATCTTTGAAAGACAATTTGGAGACCATGTAAACAAATGAATCCCAGAAAGCTAAAGCCTGCTTCAACACTTGGGTCCTCTACAGGTCATTTCTAGACAGGCTGCAATGGTATAAGTGCTCATGTCTCCCAAGTTCATACACTGAAATTCACTCAACAATGATGGTATCAGGACTTCGAATGGGAGATTTTAATCGCAAGAGTAGGAACATGGGAACAAGGTTAACACAAGATGCCCTGCCCCCTTTCCACCATGTAACTTACAACATGAAGTGGGAAACCCTCACATAGTTAATGACAGCAGGCTATGAGTAGGAAAACAATCATCAATGTAGTAGATATACATATGGCAAAGGTTTGATATGGAGATTAAATTAAATGACACAGTGCCTGACATAGCTTATCAAGGATGTGTATCAGCTCTTCTTAGTTATGAACATTTACATCTCTGGGACTTGTGGGGAGTCCCTGCAGTCAGTCACATAGTCGCTATCCACAGTATGTGTGGCTTTTCAAAACTGGGCAGTATGTGTGAGACAGTTCTTAAAGAATAAGGCAGGGAGGGTTGGGAAAAAAGAAGTAAGGAGAAAATCTGGGATCCAGAGAGGAGATGAAGAAAAGCAGAAGAACAAGGTAGAGGAGTGATTTAAGATCAAATCTCCTGTAATGAATTCTTTTCCATTCCTTCACTCCATGTGGCCTACTATGAGGAAATGTCATCCCTGGATAGATCTTGAAGGAAATAAAGGTGAGCATTCTTCCCATGACCTATCTGCCTATCTAACTTGCTAACTGCCTATCTGCTCATCCCTGATCACTTAAGTGACCCGGTCTGATTTAGGTTCTTAGAGGTCAATGAACCCAGATCACTTCTCTGAATGTGAAATGAGGCTGTAAGTGCACTTTGGGCAACAAATCAAAACCACTGGTAGCAGTCACTTCAACTCAGGCTTCTCTCTCTCTGAAGGGCCAACTGCCCTTTCATAAAAGACCCTCTTTATCTGTGAATCATACAGCTTACTGTGGAAGAACATACACTCTCATTAAGCAACATCAATTCTCAGCATATTTGATAAAATCTCTTGTGCTTCTATAATTAAAAATTAAACAAGAAGTGTTATGTTGGAGAAACTCCAAAGCTGATTTTTATGTACTCTCTTTTTCCTCTGAAAACATCTTTCTTACCAGGGTTTTTCCAGTATAATTATATTCCTGGGAAAACAGGCAGGCAAAAGAATAAATCAATATGTAATCTTTCTTGAAAGTTCTAGCTTATATTTTATGATCTTTACAGGTTGTTAAAAAAATCAAGTCTGAAATTTCCTACAGTGAACACATACTATTTTCCTTTTTTGTTGATGCTTGAAAAAGGAAAATCATATACAATATTGGTTCAGTTGTATCTTTTAGACACAGAGACAACTGCAGGCTTTCGGTCACTCTGAGGATTTCTGCTACCATGTTACTTAATATAAGTGCCTGACACATAGAGGTTGCTTAATGCATTTTTCTGAATGAATAAACATTAATATTAACAATGAAAAACTAAGAATATATTTGAGGTCTGGAAAAGTCAATATTTTGGCCTAGCTGGTTTTCCTTACCATGCCTCCACTTTTCCCTTTCACAAATAGAGCAAGGCCAATCTCAAGGGAAGTATGAGACATTTTGTCATTTGCCTGAATTCACTTAGGAGGCACATTCTCACTTGTTTATTTAAGAAGGTCATAAAACTCAGAGAAATGTATATCAGTCTTTATTAGTTGTAAGGGGGAATCACATGTTCAGATATAGGGAAAATTAATTACATGAATTTTATTTGACATGTCTAAATTGCTTAAATTTTAAAATAAAAGATTTTTACATCAAAGTAGAAACTTAACCTTTCCTTTGTAAAGTTATAAATACTAAACTAAACTGAACTCATCATGGATAAAGAGCATGATCACTATTCTTGGTTGTCAGCTTGACTACATCTGAAATTAACTAAAGCCCAAGAGGCTGGGTACACCTGTGAGGGACTATTTTCTTGATTAAATCATTTGAAGTGGGAAGACCCACTTTTAATCTGGATCTTTTGAGGTGGGAAGATACACCTTTAATCTGGGCCACACCTTCTGCTGGCAGCCTATATAAAGGACATGGAAGAAGGAAGCTTGCTCTCTTTGCCTCCTTGAACTCACTCTCACTGGTAAGTCCATTCCTTCACTGGTATCAGAGCCTACTTTTTGGGAATTCTGGCATATACTGAAGATCAGCTGGGGCAGATATCCAGCCTTGTGGACTGAACAATGACTGGATTCTTAGAACTTCCATTGGTAGACAGTCATTGTTGGACTAGCTAGACCACAGCCTATAAGCTATTTAAATAAATGAATGTATATGAGATTTGTCTAAATATGGGATTTATTAGAATAGCTCTCTCTCTCTCTTTCTCTCTGATATATATATATATATATATATATATATATATATACTATCAGTTCTGTTCTCCTAAAGAATCCTAACTAATACACAGAGTTAGTAATTAATCACCAGGAAGGACTTATTCCCAAGCACCTAATTCTAATTTGAACACATGTTCCACTACACTGCACTATGGTATGGACTCCTCCAGTGCTTTATGGGTAGATAATAAAAGTTAGTTAAGGCAGATGATGATGATAATGAAATTTCACTGTACTGGAAACAGAAAAAAATGAGGTCAGTTAGCTGGCATTCAGTGGTGCTTTGTTAAGACAGAACATCCATTCCTTTCTATCTCTCTCTACATTAAAAAATTTAGTCCATGTACTTTGTTTAAAATAAGCCTTGGGCAACTAAATATCACTCATTAAAACAGTTAACGCAAGTGACAGCTCCTAGTAATACATTTTGAGAACAGAACAAGCAAGATAAAGATAGCTTAGAAACCGTGTATAAGCAGAATTCTTCCACAGCCACCCTGATCCCCTGCTGGACAATTTTTAAAAATGGATTTTTTTTTTTTACCATAAAAATGAAGAATCTGAGGCTTTGACATCCAGAGAAAGGCTGACACTTCCATAAGTATTGCTTTGCCTTCAGGAGTCTCGGAGAGAAAAGTGCTAGCATTGGCTAAGGAACACTAACTGCAGGGGTAGAACCTAGGTGGGTATTGAAACTCCATTTGAGTGGTACACAGAGGACTTCTTGAGACAGGTGCCTCCATGTCTAATTTAAGAGTCAATTCCTGATGAAAACTTAGTTTGGGGTCTTTTCATGTTGTTACCACAAATAGGACTTCCTCATTTAAAAAGGTGAAGTCCTAGAATCGGAGAGTTTCATGGCAGTGTCTGTGAAAAGCTTTGTCTCCACACAAGCCCCCCACACCACTTACTGGTATAGGGTTAACTAATTGTGTTTAGACTTTAAATCAAAAGACTTTCAAAGATTCTCAGAAGCACTGGTTCTAACAGCTCCAGACTGGAAACAATGACCACCAGCGATAGGGTACACAGAGTGAAATACCATTACAGTGATCTTGCACAGTTATTCTCAGTAGCAAACACAGTCCTACGAAAGCCAGAGGTCCAAGAAGCCAACCCCCCTAAAGTTCGCACTGAATATGAGCTTGTAACCTAATCAAATTATCTATGGTAGTAAAATTTAGTCAGTGGGTGCCTCGGAAGCGGTCCCTAGAAGAAATCTCAAGAATGATTTGGGGAAAGGGACTGATACCCTTGTTTCTTAAAACAATGATAAGAAGAAGGAGAAGAGGAGGAGGAGAATGTATTGTCCTTTGCACAATGTGTGCATGTGGACATGCATGTGAAAGCATGTATATAGAGATTGGAGGATAGCTTTGTGAAGTTGCTTAGATCTCTCTTTCTACCTTTATTTGCATTCTGGGCATGGAATTCAGGACGGCAGGTATCTGACTAGATCCAGTGATTTGGTTTTTTGACTTGAGTCCTTTAGTAAAAGCCACCAAGCTCTAAGCTTATGAAGTATGAATTTATATGAATGTTTTCACATGACATTTAAAAAAATTGAAGTCCTAAAAATGTTTCCTATAGAAATATAACAGGGAATGATATCAGTTAGTAGGAGAGCTACCCTGTCACCAAGGTGAAGAGACTGAAAACCCCATAGGCAGCTTTTCCTTTCCTGTCCTAGTGTTCTGTCCTCCTTGATTATAAAACTGGTTACCAACCCATAAATGGGAACAGAATGTATTAAATGTCACATTCTTATGCAGGAACCAAGGTGCTCACTTCTTTGTGCCCCAAGGCAAGATCGGGTCTCAGTTTTTACATACTAAAAATGGACCTATTAGGATAATGAGTGGGTTCATGTCTGTCATTTTCAAATTGATTGCTAGCAATGTTCAGTAACTGAAACAGGTCCCACTAATTATAAGAAGCAATCAGAGATATTCAGAAACATACATCATTTGGGGCCATGGACTAATTGGTATTTGTCCTTTGTAAGGTCTATTGAAAGAACATAGAAATCTGCCTCGAGATTCAATAAAGGCAGAAAGGAGGGGGAATTGACTTTGAAAATATCTCTTAAGAGTTAATACTCAGTTAAACATTTACATAATTTTCACAATGGTTTCCCGGGGTATATACTAGTAGCCTCAGTTTATACAATAAGAGACAAAGTCAGGATAAGTTATACTAAGTAAGTGATACTGTTACTGGGTAAGGGAAGAAGTATTGAAATCTGAGTTGGGGGGCTATTCAACTCTGCCACACACTTTCCTGTCAAAGTTAGTGGTATTAAAGTTCTTTGCAACTTTATAAGTAAATGAGTGTTCAATAGAAAGCAAAACAGCATCTTTGTCAAACAACAAATGTTTTCAACAGCTGAGCCAGTGTGTGTATAAAAGTATGAGATTTGTCATCAATGGATCAGATCATGTTCTCAACTCAGCTCAATATTTTAAGGAGAGCTCTATGGAAGACCTTCAAAACCAGGCCATAGTTGTTTATTTTTAACATATCTGACTTCTCTTAGACCCAAGGGTGTTGCATGAATCCTAAATGGTCTTATAATAATAATTAAAAAAAAAAAACTGGGCCAGATATTGAGGTAAATGCTGAAAGATCAGAGAGACAAAGGAACAAGCCACTAAAGAAACTTCTCACCACTACCAAATCCTCAGAATGAATGGAAGGCAAGATCCTATCTCCACGAATCCTCTGACTGAAAGTCTCTGAGTCTTCAGCCAAAAGTACCTCCTCAGCCAAAGAGTCTCTGGTTCCTGTCTCTTCATGCCTATGTACCTTTCTCTGTTCGACCTTCCTAGTGCTGGGATTAATGGCCTGTGTGCTTCCCAAATACTGGTAGCAAAGGCATGAGATCTCAAGTGCTGGGATTAAAGGCATGTGACTCCCACTGCCTGGCTCTGTTTCTTTCCTAGACTGAATCAATCTCATATAGTCCAGGGTGGCTTTGAACTCACAGAGATCCATCCAGATGGATCTCTGCCTCCTGAGTGCTAGGATTAAAGGTGTGCACCACCACTGCCTGGCCTCTATGTTTAATCTAGTGGCTTGTTCTGTTCTCTGCTCTTCAGGCAAATTTTATTAGGGTACAATGAAATATCACCACACAAGGGTGAATAACTCTTCATTCTTCTCTTTTTCTAATTATCTGTTTTATGTGTATGGGTATTTTGCTGCACCACATGTGTGTAGTGTCCACAGAGGCCAGAGAAAGGCATCAGATGCCCTGGGTCTGAAGTTACAGATAGTTGTGAGTAGCCCTGAAGAATCAAACCCTGGTCATCTGAAAGAGCAAGCATAATTCTAAGCAGCCGAGCCACCTCTCAAGCCCCCACTCTTCATTATTAACACTATGTAACATGTCTTCATTTAGTTAGGGAGAAAATAAAATAAAACAAACAACCCATGCTCCCAAAAGGTATCAAAGAAACTGTAAAGCACATGTGCTACTTTGGATGGTCAGAATTCATACTGGAAGGATTCCTAGAACCTAGAATGATGGCTATTGCTGTGTCTTGAATGTTTGAGGGGCTGGAGAGATGGCTCATCAGTCATCCAGAGGACCCGGGTTCCATTTCTAGCACCCACACCTGGTGGCTCACAACCAACTCTAAGTCCAGTCCCAGAAAATCTGATTACCTCTTTGGTCCAACATCAAGGGCACCAAGCATGCATGTGATGCACATACATACATATAGACAAAACATGCCTACACGTAAGATAAAAATAATAATTAAAAAATAAGCATTTGGCTTCCCATCCCTCAGTTTCCCCATAATACAGATAATACCTACCTGCCATGAGACTTCATGAGAAGATCTCACTTATGTCTTTAAAAACTTTACTGGTAAAAAAACACCATGAAACATCTATGGCCGGTGTGCTCATCAGTATCCTGAACAAAGCTGGCCTTCGTCTTTACAGGCCTCACCTGTTCACAGCTCCTATCAGAGAAGGCTTGAGAATAACTCTCTGACCCATAATGATATGCAAAGGCAAACAGATAATGTGATGCTATATTTGGGCATTGAATGGCTCTAGAATTAAGAAGAAAGGAAAACTTACAGAGAATTTGCCAAAGTAAAGGAAACCTACAGTCAGCCTTGATTTTGTGCACACAGGGACAAGACAGACATTTGTCCTCTAGAGTCTCTCTGACAGGATTTGAAGAGTGGAGCATGGGGAGAATTGTTGAAAGCCACACCCGAGAGAGGCTGTGGTGACAGAGCAGCCAGATATTCTCTGACCTAAAACTGAATTTAACAGAGAATGGAGAATCAAAGACACTGCGCTACCAAGATACCCAATGATTATGCAAATATAGAAAAACAATAGATAAATCAAACTTAATAGCTGGCACACAATCTTGTGACTCTCCACTCCAAGGCTTCCATCTGGTGTCAAGCAGAAATGGATAATAAGGACAGCCTCTCAGACCCCGAGTTAGGTCATTTTACATATTTATCACACACTGCTCAAACCAGACCCTGTAAAGCACATATTATCATTTTTTAAAGAAATAAGGGTCACTGTGACAAAGTAACTTGCCTAAGACAGCCGGAGACAAAGGCATCACTAAAATATAGGTCTGGCTGACATGAGAGCCCTTGATCATTAAACTGGGTTCTCTTGTCCCTCTTCAGTTATTCACAGTGCATACTAGTTCTGAACAGATCCTTGGGCCAAGTCAGTAGGAAATCCAAACCATGGTGCTGCTTTGGAATTGCAGAGTATATCCTTGAGTGTAACATTACTCAACAAGCTTTTTTGGAGGGTCTACCATGCACCAGAGTTCTATTAGATATGGCTGATAGAGGGTTCTTCCCAGCATGGACAGTACCCACTCTTGTTCTAACACATGTGGCCCCAGCAGTTTGTTAGATATTGAAGCAACACAGATAGAAATGTTTGCTCCATTGAAAGTCATTCTTAGAAATCAGGAGTCTCTCAATAAACAGAACTTTCCCCCTTCTTTTCTTCTTCCCTCTCTACCCTTAGTCCCTCTGTCTTACTCTATTTCTAAAGCAGGTCACATATAGCTCAAGCAGTCCTCAAATTCCTCACATGTAGCTCAGAATGTTCTCAAACTTTTGATCCTCCTGTTTCTACCTCTCGGGTGCTGGGATTGCAGATTTATACCACCACAGTGGATTTTATATTGGCAAGAGATCAAACCTAGGGCATCATGCCTATTAGACAGACACTCTACCAACCAAGCTATACCGCTGTCCTCAGAACATATACTTTAGTCTAAAATTGTGACCATTCTTTATTAATTTCCTTAAGTTTCTGGATGAAAAGCTGCTACACATTCTTTTAATTACAGGACCACAGAAAGATTGATTGGGAAAAAAACTAGTAAAAATTCCTGCAGAAAATTAAAGGCCTTGATAATGTATTCATAATGCTATTAAGGCAAGACCATGCTCTTTTGGGCTATGCATGTTTATGTTGTGATGCAGAAGTCTATAAGGAGGAGTTCTAGTAATGTATGCTGGCAATTAATATTCTCCACATATGGTCACCAAACAGTGTCTCTGCATCCATTAATGATTTCAATAATTATCAAGCATGATTTTCCCAGGTTTAACTATTTCCTATTGAAAGGCTACCATAGACTTTGAGGTCTAGCTATAGTAATGACACTTTGGGGAAAGCAATAGACTGAAATGTTAGTCTGGAAGGGGGTTCTTGTCTCAGCTTAGACACTAAGTGCAGGTGACCTTGAGGTCTAAACCCTCCTTCATATTACAGATGAAAAGATTTGGATGAGGTGATACCCAGGCCTTGCCAGCTTTATAACTGTGCAGGTGGAATTCCCTGGGTATTATCTTTATCCCTTCTTGATCACCACAACTTTTCATCAAGTATCATTTGGAAATGAGCTTCTCTTCACAATGGCATAATTCTATGACTACTTAGCTGAACCCAGACTTACAGACAAAATGGAGACACACTGGCTAGGGAGGGGAGCAATGGTTCTCTCTCTGCTTCACCATTTGCCCTTGAACAGTGAGTCACTTAGGAATGCTGGGCCCATCATTTCCTCACTGATGGGGGATTATGTGACAACACTCAGCTACCACAAAAGACTGAGAGAGGATTAAATAATATGCTTGTATGGGATTTAGCCAATACTTGATGTAACACTGGATACTCAGTAATAATTACTTTTTGAGACTCACGGAACTCACCTGAAATGCCTTCCAGATTCAAGGACAAATGGCTCCCTAAGAAGGCTTAGTTTCTTCTCATTCTCTAAGGAGAATTGTGCACAAACATAGTGTCTTGGTGTGTCATTAAAAGCATGGATTTTTTTTCTCGTTAACTGTGCCTTCTCTTTCCCCTAAGAGTACTGAAAGAATCACTCTGCCTTACAGTCCTAGATCATTTTTCCCATATGCCTTTCAAGACAGATGCTTATTATTCTGGGAACATAATGGGAAAATATCCAGCACGTATTTTAATACTGTTAAGAAACGTACATACACCCAGCATAAGGAAGTCGGTCATCCTATTGTTAACTAAATTTTCACCAAGCTGGAAACGACAACACAGCTTTGTAGGGTAAATCTCATATTGATGCAGGAAATAGACCTTGATTGGATGATAATAATAATTAGCGTGAGCAGTGATTGAAAATGTGGCATATTCTAGCATTGTTCTCAGCAGTTTTCATTTGTCAACTCTATTTGTGAAGACACCCCATGAGACTGTCGAGGCACTTCGCTGTATAAAGAATGTACAACCAAGAGCTTCCAGGCCCTGTTTCCAGAATCTGTACACCCAGATTTAAGCCAAACAGTCTTATTTAGAGTCAGTGCTCTTCATCATTATGCCATTTTTCACAGAAGGTGTGATGATCTGAAGGATATGTGGAGAGAACTGGCCATATTGTAAGCATTCCATAAATAGGATTTTTGTATTATTTAGGTTAAAGGGACTATTTCTTTTTTTATCTTCCTTTTTAGGGGTGTCTGAGTGTGTGTGTGTGTGTGTGTGTGTGTGTGTGTGTGTGTCTGTGTGTGTGTGTGTCTGTGTCTGTGTGTGTGTGTCTGTGTGTGTGTCTATGTGGTATGTGCACATAGGTCTTTACTGGTGCCTGCACTTGTGTGGGGGAGTTCTACATCCTGCTCTAAGGCTCTCTACCTTATTCCTTGAGACAGGGCAACTCACTGAACCTGGAGCTAGGGGTAGCAAGTAAATTCCAATGTTCCTCCTGCCCCTGTCTCCTGCAGTCCTGGAGTTAGAAGCACATATAACCACACCAGGTTTAAGTCGGTACTGGAATTCTGACTCAGGTCCTCATGCTTGTACAAGAAGCACTCTTGCCCACTGAGCCATCCCTCCTACCCCTCTAATCTTAATCTTTCTAGCTGCTCAAGACAAAAATTCATCAGCAACATTCTTCTTCTCTTCTTCATCATCCAATATTCTCAACTCCACTGGCCAGATGGTGGTCTCTGCCCATAGACCCTATGTTCAGTGGTATTTATGATCATCACGAAGGCAGTCTCTCTCCCAGCCTGAGCTGTAAGTTCCCCCTGCCCTGGCTTTCAGAGTTCTTCCATAGCTGACTGGCACAGCTTCAAGGAACAAGCAAGCTCCTCCTCTCTTCTGTAGACTTCCCCCATGATTTGCAGATGCCTGATTACTGGTCAAATAGTCACTTACTTTGTATTATTCCAGAGTTCTGTTATTGAACAACAGGGACGCAGATACATTAATTTAACTCCTCTAATGTGAGTCAACTCTGTTTAAGAGAAGCTCACTCCAAGATTATAGACTCCCCACTTTCTGCAGTTCACTGATCTCATTGCCAAAACATCATCAGCTTGTTTGGCTCAGGTAAGCATCAAGCTAAATGATGTTCAAACACATGACAGTAACAGTGAGGCAGATAGCAGGATGTAGAGGACACTGTTCCCAGAAGATAATCGTGCTAATTGGCAGTCATCGTTCCCTCACAAGTTCAGAGAGAAGAGCAGCATGAAATCATACATAGAAGGCAGAAATTTTGAGGCTCAGAGAAGTACACAGCACACCTGAATCCTAGGATCTCATGGTGAAGCCAAAAATAATTAAGTAGCAGATGGCCAGTCCTGCTGCAGAAAGCAGGGCTCTCCCAGGCCTCACCTATCTAATTTTGGACAGCTGGCAGTTTATCTAATGACCATTTTCAACTAGTTCAGGGCCTTGCTCTTCAAGTGTAGCCCATGGACCAGCTGCAAAGGCATCATCACCTGGGAGCATGTCAGAAGTAAAGCATCTCCCTGGAGCTGCAGATCTCAAATCAGCATTGGGAATGGGTTGTTTCTGAAGGACTTTGTTCATGGAGAGATTCTAAGAGATGACCCATAGCTAAGGCTAAGACAAACAGGGCATGTCCAGCAATGAAATACACTATGTTTAAAAATTTAAATGAATGAGTAAGTGCATATTAAGTATAAAATCAGGAAAATGGAAAGTTAAAGTTTAAATTCTACTCAGGATGAATGTGGCAACAGCCAAGCTGGGACCCACACAGAATCCCAAGGGCATTCTACTTGCTGCTCCAGATCTAACATCTACTTCTCTCATGCTGCTGCTCAGTGTTCAAGGAAGCTGGTATGAATTCTTCATGGCTCCCTGGGTACTCGGCTAACTCTGAATAGGTTTTAGGAGAGCTACAGAATAACAGAGTAGTTCTTGCGGGTAGGACTCTGGTTGGGTATATCTCATAGTGATGGGTACAGCCTCTTCTTCCTGTGTATTCAAGTGACTACTCCCCTTTTCTCCCTCAGGCCTAAGGATGGCTGCAGTATCTTCTGCCTAATCCCTTACATTATGCTATCATTTCCTGTACCTTTTTAATAATCCCTCCATAAATTCCTCCATGACACACAATAGGAAGTATATTACCTATTGGCAGAGATGCTGATAGATGAATTTAGACAAAAAAGTTCAAAGAATGAAAGGAGAGTGAAATGTAATAGCATATTTTTGTAGAGGAGACATGCAAAAAAGACACACACACACACACACACACACACACACACACACACACACACACACACACGAGTTAGAATAAGTTTGACCAAGGGAATATTGTAATATGTTCTAAACCTGAAGTTCCCTTTTTATTGCTTAGGTGATGCTAAATTCCAACACTGGGATCCCTACTGAATTTCAATCCAGATTATCCATCTATCATCATATATCACTTGTTTTGTTTTGCTTGCAATATTGAGAAACGACTACAGGACTGTGAGTGCTAGGCAAGCACCCTACCATTGAACTCCATCTCCAGACTTCTGTCAAATTTTGAAGCAGAGGCTCACCAAACTGTTGAGGCTGGTCTTGAATTTATTCAGAACTCCAGGCTAACACTGAGCATGCAATCCTCCTGCCTCGGCTTCCCAAAAAGGGGCATTACAACCTGTGCTATCTGATTCAGCAGCTCTTTGTATTTTTAAAAGCAAAATTCTCAGTTATGCTCATCTGGCTTCCATCCACAAAACAGTCTCAGAAGAGAACACAGCTGCGCTTGCCTTCCTTTCCCCACCAGGTGTAAGTTGATCAAACGTCACTGGTTTCCCTGTAAGATTCATCATTTCATGGTCAACAGTTCATTCAGTTTTCCCTTCTCTTTGCAAACTCCTATTTCCAGAAACTTCCAGAATTGTGTCTGATCATTTCTCTTTCTCTTCTCACACAATCTCATGTATACCCATCAGTTTAACTACACAGAAAAAAAAAAATGGCTTTACCAGATGACCTGTGGCACATGCCTCTCCAGAGGGTCCAATGCAGTGAGTAGCCAGCATGACCAAGACCTACTAAGCAGGTTGTTTTCCTGCAGCTGCCCAGCCATCCTGACTACTCATCCACCAAGCCCACTCCCTCCACACCCCACTGGGTCCCTTCATACAGTCTTATATCAAACAAGCAACTCTCAAGTATTCTACCTTACCCAGTCAGCATTCAAAGTCCTCAGAGAAAGTCCTACCTTCTTTGTAAAACCTTCCTTGCAGCCAGAAGACACAGCTTCTCCCTTATCCAACTTCTTCTAAATCAGGACCCAGGGGGTTTCTTTAGCAGTGCACACATGCAAACATATCTGACTATACAGAGTAGAAAGACTCACATACAACACTGAAGCTTTTGGCTTGAGAGCTGGGGTCGAAAATAGCATCCATCACTTATTTTCTAAAATTCATTTTCATCTCAAGTCTCTTCTGTTTGTTTCTGTAGCCTTGCTCCAGGCTTTTGACCTTTCAGAGCATTCCTATCATTGAGTGTTTCCTTTTCTGGGTTTGGCAGATTATATTCTGTGCAATCTCTTAACATATTCCCTAGCTTCTCTTTTTTGCTGTAGTAAAGTGCACATAGCATAAAATTTACCACTGACTTCTACTATGTACAATTCAGTGGCATTCGGGACATTCACATCATTGTACAACCATCACCATTGTCAACTAGAATATGTCTCATCTTCCCAAACTGACCCTCTGTATCCATTAAACACTCCTTCCCCTAACAACCAACATTCTACGAATTTTCTCCCCAACCTACTTTACATAAATAGAATTTCATAATATGTCTTCTTTAGGAACTTGTTTGCTTCACTTGACATCATATCTTCACAGACATATACACAGTGTGTGTCAGAAGTACTCTCTTCTTAAGATTGAATACTATTTCATTGTATGTAACAATTACATTTTGTTTGCCTGTTCATCTTAAGAAGATGGGAATTTGGGCTCCTTCACTCTTGGTCATTGTGAATAATGGTTGGAATAAGTTAACCAAGGTACAAAAAGAGAAGAAAATGTCAGACTATGCCCTTTCCTTGAGGCCTAGTGGCTCTCCAGAGCAATTGACTGAGAACAACAGAGGTTTTTACATATCAAGGTGGAAGGTAGGGTGGAGCAACATTCCTGTGGTGGCAGAGAACCCATGTGGTGAGGGGAAGAAGAAACAGACTTCTGTCTCCTCTGACCAGGGAGAAGGGAAGAAAGCAGAGGTTTTGCAGACAGTAAGGCAGAACTTGCAGGGTTCATCAGAACCAGGAGTAGAGAGCAAGGAGAGATAGAGGATGAAGAAACAGAGGATGAAGATGAGACTGGAAGCATAAGAGCTTAGTTGTTAGCAGGACTATGAAAGGGCAGTAAAAGAGAACAAAGAGGAACTGAGTGTCAGGACAGCACTGAAGCTATGTAGACAGGATTTCATCCCAGAGAAATAAAGTAGACAGACAAAGAGCTTGGTGTATCTAGATTTATTTATGACCTGAATGCCTGATGGAGCTGTAACTGATTAGATAAAATTTTGTCTTAGAAAAATAAAGTTAACAGACATAAGAGCATAGTGTACATAGATTTTTTTTTCCCCTTAGATATCCCATTCCAGATGTAGTGTCTTCCCCACACTCTGGGCAACCAATATAGTACCGTGATACTGAACAATACATATATAAAACACATGTATAAATATGTATGCAAGATCAACAAAACATCCGAATTTCAAGTACATTTAGCAGTTGCAGGCATTTAGATAGTAGTGGAATCAAGGGAATGGATAAGATTGACTAGAGAAAACAGGCATAATAAAAGGCAGGGGCTTTTATCTAAGACCTGAAGAACTCCAATTTTGTGGAAGAAAATGAGCCCCCAAAAAAGGAGACAGAACAACATACAGAAAAGTAGAAATGAGTTCAATAGAGTGTGCAGTTACTCATTTCCACAGAACACCTGGAAGAGAAAAAAAATAGATATACACATTCATGTATGTATTTGTATATACACACACATACCTGTATACATACAAGAATATGTTTGCATTTGTGTGTGTGTGTGTGTGTGTGTGTGTGTGTGTGTGTGTGTGTGCACCTGCATGCATGCATGTTCAGATGTCAGGCCCCATCAACTTGGTAAAAACTAAGATTAAGAATAGAGATAACTGAAACACATTCAATTATTAGTATTGGTCTTTCACCCATGATACGGCAAATAAAAAGAATCAACATAAAGTAAGTGGGAATTAGATGGTAAATGTAGGAAACACTTTCGCCCAAGGAATAGTACATGAATATAGGTGCTTACTGGGAAGGGGTTTGTGAAATAAGTGATGTTACATTTGTGACAAATTGTTAGATATTTGAGGCATAACTTATAAAACCTTAAAAGTGGTTTTAAAGAAGAGAAATCACACTTTCACACCACCCCACACACATACTCAACGAGGCAAACAACACACTACATCCATTGCATAAATGCCCCAGGGTTCATTTAAAATCCAGCCCTTGGTAACGTAATATCTGTAAAATTAAGTGTTGAACGAGAAATGCAGGCACTGAGATGAGATTTCAAGACACGTCCTCTGACTAGAAATTGTTAAACACTAGAATGATGACTAGAATCAAGAGACCAGAGTCTCCTTCTCTCACATTGTTCTCATCTGTGGAAGGAGGTGCAGGCATCAGGATGAAGAGGGCAGGTGCCACAATCTCTCTTGGCTCTCACAATAGTGTGAGATTGTCTCTGCTGAGTTAGTGCAATGGGAAGAGCTCTCATCTCTCTTTTCGTAATGTGTTGGAACAGAGAGCCCCGCAAAGTCTCTCCAGCACCCTGGCTTTCTACCCCCACGAGGCTGCAGGCCTTCCTCCTCTTGTATACCTAAATATTTGCTTCTTATTTTCACCCGCTTATTGTTTGCTCTGCCATTTACATTCTGCCCTAACTTATTTTTCTAAGAAATTCAGGAGTGTTTGATCTCTTCTCACTAAAGCATATTCTTTTGAAAACTCAGAGGTAATGTATAATAAATATGAACTAACTACATGTGACATATGGAAAAATTATTAATAGGAATTCGACTAGGTCAGAATTTTATTACTTTTGGCCAAAGGCCATAATAAGACATAGAGAGAGAAGAAAATCTACAAGGAGTTCTTTAAAAGAAGTCATAAAGATCAAACAAGTGTAAGTTAGAGTGACTTCCTAAGTGTAAAGCTAGGTAACATTTCAGTTACCACATTAACATGCTTTTTAAAACCTTTATGTCTTTGGAATATTTGGCTGGAGTATCTGATATAACATTAGCCTTAATTCTAAAATATAATGTGTGTGTCTTAACCATGCAAAGCTGAATTATCCAAAGATATTCTAGAATAAATATTAATTTAATTATACCAAGAAATGCTTGACGTTATTTTCTAGATGCAAGAGAGAAGCGCATACGTATGTATGAAGCACCTAGCACGTGCAGCCAAACCTCATACTTTTCACTTCATATTCCTAGTGACTCGCAAGACAGATTTATCAGTTCCATTTCCCAAGTAAACAACCAAGGGTCAGAGAGGTTACAACTACCCCACTCCAACCACACATTAGTAAATAGTAGAGCTGGAATCAGGATCCAGGGTCCTTCAAACTCACAGTCCAGATAGTTAGTCATGTTCTGTTTTGAATGAAAAAAAAAAAAAAAAGTGAAAACAGTCTGATTCCAGGATACCTAATACGAGCTCAGTAGACCAAGAAATAAGCCAGTATCTTGCCTTTAATTATGAATGATTTTAATTAGACATGATTTAAAAAAAAGATTGCTCTGAAAGCCTGGTTGAGTTTAAGAGATGTGAGGTCGATTGAGCAAAGTGGAATTCTGTGTAACCCTTCGATAACCCTTGAAAACACTGGTTTCTACAAAAGCTGGCTCTTTTGGGACAGGGTGGAGTATTTTATTCAAAGGTCCTCTAGCAAGATGACTTAGCAGTAAAGAAACTAAACTTTATTAAGCTTCTGTTTTTGCCTGGCCCTTGATGTCCATTATCTAATGGAATTCTCATTTCAGCAATGGTCTTATGAGATCAAAATAGAGAAACTGAGTCTCAGGGAAGAGAATTTTTGCTTGACATTACTAAGTAATGGAGCTAAGGTTTAAATCTAGATTGATCTTGGAATCCAGGTACATATATATTAGCTACCTTTGCATAATTGTGGCACAAATGACTTGGAGGGAACAACTATTTTGGCTCAGAGTTTCAAAGGAAGGACAGAGCAGGGCAGTTTATGTTGTGATGGCTAAGAATCACAGAAAAGGAGTTCTGGGAAGAGACCAAGGCATGATATGGCCACCAAGGATGTGGCCCTAGAAATCTACTTCATCCAACTAGGTCCCATGCTCTACATTTACTGACTTCCAATAAAGCTGTCATGTTATGAATACATAAAGAGTCAGAATTCTCAGAACCCAGTTGTCACTAAGGATACCCTCACAGTCATAGCCCAAAGGTGTGCTTCATTAATCTCCCATGCATTAGTTTTGATTTTCCTTTGGAGATATGGTCTCATGGAATTCAAGCTGACCTCAAAGTCATTATATAGCACAGGATGGTCTTGAGCCTATGATCTTTCTGTCTCAACTTCCTAAGTGCTAAGATTACAGGCAAGTCCCACCTTGTCTAGTTGATGTAGTTAGAGTTGAGGTTTGAAGCCTGGGCTTTGTGCATGGTAGGTGAGCACCTACTCACTGAGCTACAACCCCAGACCTCCTAGGCATTTCTAAGTGTAAGGAAGTTGACAGTCAAGATTAGCCATCATGGTATACCTACCACATGAATATTATCTCAAGCCCCATCTCAGTTTTGCAAACATTTGAACAAGTGCTAGACACATAAAGGGCTCCAAAACGACTGCTTTCTATAAGGTGAAAATGTGATTTGTCCTATGACCATAGAGGCCACAGATGTCCTTAAGGGATCATGATCACACCTTTCAGGAAGACTACAGGGCTCAGCAGCTCTCAGCAAGAGCAGGAGCTGGCCATTTGGAGGAGATTGAAGCAAAGGTGTTTAGGGTTTCTTTGTAATGTGTCAGTACTCTAGCTGGCCTTTGACTCACTCCCTCCCCATCTCCCTACCTACAGATCCTCTCCACTCCTGCTCCAAGTCATCCTTCTCTAGATGGCAAGAAACCCGCCTGTAGGCCTGTAATTCAGCTGTGGGGAATGCTGTGCTATTTCAGTGGAAACCAGCTTCAAAGAAAATTGCTCTGGTTGCCATTGGGGTCACTTAGGTGTTTGCGTACTCTGCAGTAATTGCTTTATTTCAGCAGAAAAAAAAAATACTCGTTACCATGTTTTTGCAGCTGACAGTGGCTTTTGTGGAAGGAATTCACCTCATCAAAGAATGAGGGGGTACATTGATGGCACATATACCAGCTGTTTGCAGGACTGCTCTCTCCTGCCTATCATGTCTTCTCCAAGCACCTGGTTGAGACCAGGAAGGAGGTCCAAGAGGACACTGCATTCTAGTCCATATTGTGTAGGGTGGCTGCTACCGAGGCAGCAAGTAGATAGGGACACTGGCAAAGGCAGAAGTGGATAACGATGTCTGATGGGGGAAACAATTTCAAATAAAGCTTCCTGTTCCCAATCAATATTGCCACAATGTGTGGATTTTGCTGCCTCTAAAACTGGTCTCTCTCTCTCTCTCTCTCTCTCTCTCTCTCTCTCTCTCTCTCTCTCTCTCTCTCTCTCTCTCTCTCTCTCTCTCTCTTTCTTCTTCTCATATCCCTAAAGCCCTCAAGTTTAAGAGGTTAGTCTAAGAAGAGAGTTAAGGAAGAGAAGCATGCAGTGCAGACACCTCCCCAATTCTAATAAGATGTCCATGCTACTTTTATCTGTACATTTCACGCAGCTTAGACAGTCCCAGGGCAGCCAACAATCTTTTTCTCTTTTCTTCCTTTGAGTTAGTCTGTTATCATGGCCAGTGCTCTTCTCATTATTTTCTTTCCACATCATCTCCTCCTCCTCCCTCTGGAATGACCTTTCTCCCTTGTGACAGGTTGTGAAGATTCTCTTTCATTTTGCCGGCAAGATCATCTTTGTAGCGCTAACTTTAACTAGCCAACCAATTCTTTCCCAACCCTGAACAAATTCCTCCATGAAAAGACATGTTAGCATGTGCCTAGCAGTCCTGCACGAGGTCAGCAGCCCTGCTGACCCTCCAGCCCTCTCTGCAGGAGCTCAGCATCTTGCCTTCAAACTTCGTCAGTATCTCAAGCAGTACAGGCTTGGAGCAGCAGAAGGTCAGTCAATTCACCATGGGAGCCAGCAACTCATAACCACTGTGTTTGCTTCAATCCAGAACACAGACATCTCAGGTGTTTTCCAGCTTCCACACTGCTGCCCAGAACCAAAAATATCACCTCTATTAAGAAATTCAAAGGTATGTGATTAAAGTCTCCCAGCAACCTGGGATCAAAGCCAACCGGATGGCACTTGTTGCTGTCCATATCTTAGAGCTGCAGCATGGGCAGCATACATGACAAGAACTATGGAGAACGTGTCATTCAGTGCTGTCTTCCCACTGGCCTCACTCTTGTTATTGCCTTCCTTTGTTAACATTTGCTTCCTTTGGACACGGGAGGCCTGGAGCACATTTGTTTTGTTCTTCATCTTTTCAGTCTCCTCTTTCCAGGATAGCCCCTGGTTCAAATCCTCTGTTCCCACTACACGATGCCCGTGCACCTGCTCCTCTGCTTCTAGAACTCGAGTTGTGTAAGCTTGGTAGTTCTCAGACATCTCTGTGTTTCAGTTGGGTCACATGATTCACTGATGGTAGAGCACATGCCCTGGATGAATAGATCACGTAGACAAGCCCCTACCTAACTTCAACCAACAATGGGTGGGGAAGGAGCCTAGGACTAAAAGCAAGTTCAACTGCTCATGATAAGAGTGTAAGTCTTGTAAATACGGACCAGGTAAAAGATAACTCACAGGAAGATGTACACAATATGTAAGCAGGGACAATTACAGTTTAGAAAAGGAAATAGTAATAACAACGGTGAGTTCATCTACAATAATAACATTAAGCTAGTGAGATGGGAATAGACTTAAGAGATACCTACATGATATGTTTATAATCACAAAATATATTTTAATGAAGTACTCATGGCCTCCTAAAATAAGGTGTCCATCTCTACACAGTAGGATATGAACTTCATTAACTAGAGAAAGCACATTTAAAACGATTTTAAAGATCAATATGATGACTGATGACTGAGAGGAGTAAAAAAAAAAAAAAAAAAACCTGTATCCATCAGAGCTACATATGTTCAAGGCAAACATGGCATGTGACCACACATGGGAAGAATATCGTGTGCTGACATGTGCATGTTCTGGAGTCAGGCTGCCTGACTTCATTCTGCAATTATCAGTTGGGTGGGTATGAGTAAATTTTTATGAGTCAATTTTTTAACTTTTTGAGCCTCCATTTCCTTATCTATTGAATAAGGATAATGATAATACCTATCATAAGGACAACAAATTGATTAAAAAGGAATAATAAGTACAAAGAACCTAGTTACCATAGTGCCTAATACATAATAATTTCTTAATAGATAGATGTTTCTAAATTCTCTGTTGTTTTACTATCAAAGCCAAATAGGCAATTGCTCTTAAATGACCTGAATGAATCATGTTTTTTGTTGTTGTTTTTGTTCTGATTTTTGGGGTGTGTGTGTGTGTGTGTGTGTGTGTGTGTTTAGTTAAACATTTACTTTAAGAGTATAGTGGACTCATGTGCATTTATCAGAAGTAGTTTATTAACATGAATTATTTTACCAGTTTTCTGGATATAGTACCCTTTACCCAGTTTGCTTTTTCCATCTTACAAAACTATAGTCCAGTATTACAACTGAGATACAGACACCAAAAGCTCACCCATTTTTATTAATGATGTCTCTCTCTCTCTCTCTCTCTCTCTCTCTCTCTCTCTCTCTCTCTCTCTCTCTCTGTCTGTGTGTGTGTGTGTGTGTGTGTATGTGTGTATTTATGCACCACCCTGGTCAAGATATACAGATACACAACACTTTCATTACCATAAAGATATAATGTTTTCAAATGAATTTTAAGATCAAGATTTGGGGGGTTAGGGATTTAGCTCAGTGGTAGAGTGCTTGCCTAGCAAGTGCAAGGCCCTGGGTTTGATTCTCAGCTCAAAAAAAAAAAAAAAAAAGATCAAGATTTGGAACAGTCAAAAATAACAGCCTTGCCTGTCTTAATTCTTGGTGCCGTTTATTAATGATTCGCAGAACTTTTCTAGAGCTTTCTTTCCTTCCTCCCGTGAGGATGCATCAAAGGCACAATAGAGCATCAGGAGCCAGCCACAGAAAGAAGGAGGAAAGGGTCAGGAGTCAGGAGCAGAGGTAGTGAGAACAGGAAGAAGGGAAAGAAGAGAAAGGAGAGGAGAGGGAGCAGAAAGAGGGCAACTCCTCCTTTGCCTAACTGATGAGGGACACACCATTACCCGCCTCAGCCCGGGGAGGTGCAAAAAAAAAAAAAAAAAAAAAAAAAAATGGTTCCCACAGGCAATTCTGGGATTTGGCTGCAAATATAGATGCCCACCCCCCTCCCCCTGCCAAGGAGTTAGAAAAGTAGGCCCCAACCATACTCACTAGAAAGACCAATATGAGAGATACATGGACAATTTTACTGTTTTATGATGATGAAGAAAATATAAATTATTATATACACTTGGCAAATACGTAGGAAATCAAAGAACAAATCACAATATTTTATAATCTTACCACCATAGGAAGCTGCTCTCAGAGTTCCTGGGGCACAGCATTTTTTCTTTTCTTCTATGTAGGTATCTCTGTGTGGCCTTTAATCTGTAAAACTTGTGCTGTACTACACAGAGAGTGTAGCTTCAATTTCCCCTTAACGTTTTACTGCACTTACCTTATTTTTAATATGCTAAACAGTGGATATGATGAATTTTCATGGATACATTCTGGAGAACTATGTAGAAGTTCCAGTCACCTGTTAATGGACCTAAACATCTAGGATCCCAGACATTTTCATAAAACATGAATTTTAGAACCCTCCCCCCTCCTTTCTGATACAACTTCACCTTGCTTAGGGCTGCACAGCCATCCCCAGGGCAAATGGTGAAACAGGTGCATATACACCCTACTCTTGCTACCTCTGTGACCCCTGCTGCATTACAGCAGGCAAAAATGAAGCTGCAAGAATGGTCATTGCTAGTGAGACTGGATACCATCTTGATTGACCAGGTGTGACACTGTGTATAAAATGTTCCTAGATGTATTGTCTTATTCAGATAAAAGCAGGAGTTTCAGCTAGGACCCTTTTGTCAGCATCAAACACTGTTTTCTACAGTGCAGAAAAACAGTCTATCATTAGTCTTTGTGCAATCACTGCCTGTTATCTCACAAACATACCCCCCCCACACACACACAAAATGTGAAATAGTTTATACCTTTCAACTGTAATCTCCCTTGAGTTAATTCTCCCTCTGTCTTTCCCAGGTTTCTTTAGAAATAAAATCGCCCACAATCGGTTCTTTTCTCTCATCCAACACTTGTAACGTCTCATGGTTTCTGCCTCTGCCATTCCACTGAAACTACTAGGAAGACATGTCTCCCAACCCCGTGGGTCTCACAACTCTCACCCTGTCTTACTTCTGACTGAATTGAATCCTGCCGGTAAGATCTTCAATGAAAAACCTCCTCCTTTGACTCACTGAGGTCCTGACTTTAACCCTGATTTTCTGTTGTCTTAGTTATGGTTACTATTGCTGTGTTGAACCACCATGACCAAAGATGGCTGACATAGACTAGCCAGCTCACCTATCATTTCTCGAACTTCGTGTTGCTTACCGTTAAATGCATACCTTACCCAGATTCTCTCTTCTGACCTTGTGCTCTTACCATTTACCCCACCTCACTCCCCTCATTTTAATGATTAGCTCCATCCTAATAACTCCCACATCCTGAACTCAGGCTTTCTATCACAATGAGACACATGAAGGAGAGACCTCCTCAATTTCCCCTTTAAGTAAGTATACAAGTGAATTTCCCAAATTAGACTTTCTCAAAGCAAAGCCACCTTCTTCCTCTCGGCACCCCTTCTATTTCCCCCTCTAAGGGACAGCTCCACCTTGGCACTGTCTTAGGTCAGTGGCAGCCAGGGACTTGTCACTTTCATGAGAAAAATTAGCATATTGGACACTCAGGGACCAAGGCACCCAGCGCACATTGCTGTCCTTCTGTCCATACATCTTCCTTTCCTGTCTTCAGCCACCTCTGCCTTCACCTTCAGGCAATCTCTTGAGCTACTGTGATAGCTTTCTCCCTTGAGAGTCTTCCCGATTCCTTACTCTCACATCATTACCAGAAATCGACTCTAAAGCCCCACTGAATCCCATTCAGTTGTTCTCTATTAAAACCTACCGTGAGCTAGTTAACTGGAGTAAGCTGAGCTACAGAAGTGAATGAAGTGGGCAAAAGCCCCCAGCTACAAAACTTATACTTTAGTGGGAGCATGCAGACAACAAATAACCATAATCATACCAACTCCTTCTTTAAACAACGTTGAACATCTCCCAGCTCCAAATAAAGTGCAGATTGCTTAGCATGGCATTAAGATTCTCCCAGAATAAATGCCTGCTGTAGCCTAGCCCTCAGTGGACCTTCACCATTCCCCAGGCCTCTCCAAGGCACCCCACCTCCACACCAGCCTTTGTTCCGGCAGTTGCCTTGGTCTGCTTTGTCCTTCCCTCTATACCTAAGGAAAGCTCATTGTTCTTTGAAAGTCTACATCATTTATTCCATCTGTGTATACTAATTCTATGTATTACTTCTTCTGTACCATTTTTCTTTTGTGGGCACCCATCAAATTGAATAGCTTCTTCTCTGTGTCCCTACAATATGTTCATTTAACTTAACAATCACTCTGCTTTGTATCATATGCATCTCTGACCTTTCTTCTATATACAGTCATTTATAAGATTCTCAAGAATAGGATTTGTTCTTTATCTTTATCTTTATGTCTACCACAGTTCAATATAGCTGTCGAATGAATGAATGGATGGATGAATGAATGAACGACTAAGTATCTATAGCTTTATCAATACTATATTAGTAGTGGTGTTGGTTGTGATGTCGACAGTCTGAGTATTTAATGGATCTAAGTGATAAAAATATAGTCTGCATAAAAGTGCTCAATCGATTTCAATGATTTTCTTCTTTAAGGATGATGGGTGTTATTTTTCAATTATCACCAATTAATATGCATGGAGATTTTACAGATGACTGGCATTGATCCTAGGGGGCTCTGTGGAACATTTCAGAGGTGGGCCTTGCTCTCCAGTGCTCTCAATGAAGTCATTTATCTTTATATTCTTGGTGTCAGGATGCAAATCACTGCATCCTTTGGAGCATGATGGAAGCCGGGAGTTCAGGGGAAGTGTCTCTCTCTTTTAAAAAGTCATTGCATGGAAAGGCAGATGAGTGGTGTGAAATTTTTAAGGAGGAAGTATTCCAAACAGGAGTCTTTTAAAAAATATTTAATTACAAGCTGTCTTTAAAAATCAGTTCTGACCACTCTCTGGTGCCCATAACACCATGTTAAAAATTACATTTCCACTCCATGTTAGAAATGCATTTGGCCCCAAAGCAAGTGTAGTGGTCAAGGCCTACTAAGGGTTGACAAGTGTTATTAGTCCACAAACCTGAAATCAAGTGAACAGAGTACCACTTAAGGCAAAGCCTTCAAGAGCTGGGTGTAAAGGCCGCAAAGAGAGCCAAGTATGCTGGGTAGAGAACACACAAACATATCAGGAACAAAATGTATAATTGGGTATCTCTTCTGCTTGATGATGTTATCCCCGCAGGAATCCTCTCTCCTATAGTCTTCACCTTGAAAACTCCTACTCATTCCTCTGTGTTAGTGCTCGAGTGTCAACTTTCCTGGGAAGACCTCCTAACACCCTAAGAGAGTCAGCTACACCCTCCTCTGTGTTCACTGAGCACTGCACAAATCCACTGCAGTGAGATCTGAGGGTATGGAGCCTTGGTCCTTTGCCTGGGGTTATTTCATCAAAACTCCACAGCAGACATACCTTCACGAGTGCCAAGGACTCTGTTATATTCACTCCTGGATCCCCAGAAACTACACATTGCTGATGTCTGGTAGATACTTAATAAATGCACGGAATCTGTGTTTAATACCAAGGGAGAGAAACATTTGCTAGTGAATTCACAGGTTACTCCTGAACTCTTTGTGTATATTTTCAATGTTAATAATCCAGGAAACTGAACTTCTCCTGTAACGTTTTCTAGTTCAGCAGCACTAACTCCAGAGTAGGCTGTCACAGCCTTGTAGGCTACAAGCAGGTTGCCATGGTAACAAGGTTCTGGATGGAGGCTCTGGCTAAAGAGCCCTGCCTTTACTCAGCTCAAAAGAAGCTGCAGAAACATAGAGTATATTTTGGTTCCTCCTCCTTCTTCCTTTCCTCCCAAGCCACTCTTCCTTCCCATTTTTTCCTTTTATTTTATTGTTTGGTTTTGGTTCTGCTGGTGACATTAGTCTTTTTTCCTCTTTACCTCATTCTCAGCATCACACAAACTGCCCCAAGTATATCCTGATTATATATGTATTACTTATTTTTTTGGTGCTGTCTTCAATACCCCCCCCACATATATACACAAGCAATTTAAGAAAGGGTTTATTTAGCTCACAGTTTTAGGGTATTGTTCATTGTGGCAGGGATATAATGATAGTAGAGTTATGAGGCAGCTACATTGTGCCTCCATTCAGCAGGAAGGGAGTGAGGAACACTGGTGCTCACCTTACTTTCTCTTTTTAATTCAAGCCGGGACTGCATCCCATGTAATGGTGCCACCAACAGTGAGATTGAGTCTTCCTACCCTAACTCAGTGGAGAAACTCCCTTAGAGTTGCGCCTAGAGGTTTGTCAACTGGCTGATTCTTAGCCCTTTAAAGATGACAATCCATATTAACCATCATAGCATCTTCCCTCTCCTTTATAACTGCATGTGGGCAAAGGCTCTACTTAGTCTGGCAAAAGTAGGTTCGGGAAGAAGACTGCAAGCATCCAAATATCCCCCACATGAAAGACAAGTGTCACGGTACATAATTCCCAAAGGGTCTGTGTCAGGGCCTGATAAAGAATGCAAGTAACTGCTTCTTCCTCATTCTCAGCAGCAAAGTTTTGTTGGTGGTTATTTGCTCCACTCTGCACAAAAAGCAACAGCAATGTAGCAGCACATGGTCGGCAGCTACTATGAAGCCCCTGGGTATGAACTCACATTAGACAGGCCCTAAAAACATGCTTGTTAAGTGACTGCTTGATGTTTCATTCAAACACAAATTGTCCCCAGTTTACAGAAGCTCAACTTGTGATTTTTTTTTTCATTTTGTAATAGTGTGAAGACAATATGTAGTCAACGGAAATGATACTTCAGATTTTGAATTCTCATCTTTCCCTAGGCTAGAGATAGATGGCACAAAACTCTGTGATGCTGTTCCAGCAGTGAGCCACAGCTGTCACTGAGCCCTTAGATTGTGAAGAAAAACAGTAGATTCTCCCCACACACAGGGAAAAGGACTGTACATTGTGTTGCTAGCCTACACTGCTCTGAGAGAGTATTATATGCATTTTCAAATTATGATACTTCCAACTTAGCATGGATTTATCAGGACCAAAAAGCACCCATATTAAAATGCTAAGCTGCAACAATACTCCCCTGAAAGCATTCCCCTACTTCCCTGAGTGACTCCACTGGCAAGCTTTTACATAAAAACACCATAAAAAATTAAAAGTAAGGAGGTTGATGGAGAAGCCCCACTGGTTTGGGGGACCCCTGCCTACCATATCACCACTAAAGGCTTTCTCCTGACCTCAGACATCCCAAGAGGGTTCTCCTGATCTTGATTCACACAAAGCTAAAATTCCAGGCCAGAACCTGACAGTAACTCACTTCCACAATCAACTGAAAAGCCTTTCCTGAGGCTAGTTCCCCGGAGTTATTTAATTCTCCCAGCTTCTGTGTTTCTTTTCCCTTCTCTTAAATAAGCTTATTCTTTTGATGCAATATTCATGACTCCCAGACACAAGGAGGGCCCTCCATTGAAGACAGACTGCACTTTTCTCTGTAATGAGTTCTCACACTTCCTATCTCACTCACACAGCCTCTGTTTCAGTCTTCCTGACAAAGCCGATATTTGCCTCAGCTTTCCTATCCTACTAATGCTGGAATTCTATGGGAAAAACTGAGGTGGCACGTTCAGGCACAAGCAAGGGGGTGCCCACCAGATTACGGCACTCAGGCTATGCCTCATGGAAACATCTCTGGCCCACAACCCTTCCTTCCAGTAGGAATCTGTATCAATGTTTTTCCTCCCCTCTTCTGAATTGAGCTCAGCTCATCCAACCCCACTGTTCCCTCTGTGCATGCCATTGTGTGTGGCTTAGACTGTGTGCTGATGGAGCTAGGAAGTAGGCGCTTCTCAACAGTGTGGAATATTTTCAGCTCAGGGAAATCGCAACGTGAATTAAATGCTCCACCAGTCAGGTTTGGTTGTATTGAGTCGGCTGCCGCTTCCATTGCTGGTTTCTTGTTATAAACATCATACGAGGCACATGTGCACTCTGTGATGACAGTTAAAGGCTTCCCATTTTAAAAATCGCAGAGGTAGTGTCACCAAACATCAGCATCCTATAAAGGCTGACAGGGAGTGTAGGCTGCTTTATAGGAAGGGCATAGCATAAATGAATAAGAAAAGCCTTGCTCCTCTTACCACCTCTGTGACCTTGAACAAGGGACACACAGAGTCCATTTTCTGTTTTCTCGGAAGGGAAAAATAGATGGATGGGCCCAGAGCAACTTTAAGGTGGCTTAAAAGTGGGTACACACACACACACACACACACACACACACACACACACAAACAAACAAAAAAACAAACCTCATCTCATGGGAAAGAAGTGGCCTTAGAGCAAAAAGCTGTCTGTTGATGACTGTGTGTTGTTAGGGAAGTTGCAATCCTAGAACCCGAGGTTCCTCTGTTTAAATGAAGGACAGAGATAATGACTATGTGTCCCCTTTGCACCTTATGAGGTTTAGAGTAAACATTAGGGGTAAAGCATCCTGGTGCACACAAGAGGTCACTCCTGAAAGTCACATTCCTATCACCCCTCTTTTCTCCTCCTCTACGCTTCCACGGGCTCTCGCATTAAGTTTCATGATTTGCTGAAGACAGGTCTCCAGGGAGGGTCTTCGTCACATTCCTCGTCACATTCTTCTTCTCAAGTGTCTCAGATTTGTGGTGGCAGGATAGACATTTAGCCAAGGACAGAGGTTCCCGGGACCAAGAGCCTAAGCTGCAGGAACACTGACGGCAGCTGAGCTAACGGCACTACGCCATTCAGGGGCTGCGGTAGGTAGGGTGAGAAAAAACGCAGGAAAAGAGAAGCCCTCCTGACCCACTTAGTGCAAAACTGGCAGCTTCGTCTCTTGGTACAGGCAGAAGGCATAAATGCTGAAAGGAGAAAGTGGAGAAAGGCTACCTGGAGCGCTTTGGGGTGATGGGGTTAAAAGAGAGAGCGATGGGAACCCTACTGTTAGTTACCAAACCCCATTCTCCTCTTGCCAAAGTGGTTTAAAAAATGAGATGCAATGAGATAACAGTGAGGGTAAACCCGATGCTACTGAGTGACTGAGAGAAAGCCCAATAGGTTAACATTGATGACCAGAGAAGGGAGCAGGCAAGAGACATGGATCAGAAGTGACACGAGCCATGTCTTTCCTGCTCTTCAAGAGGCAGACTGTGATGCCACCCTCAACAAAATGCAGAGAGTAGAACTGTCTTCACTTCCCATCAACCCGATTAGCTGCACTACCTGGGCACACTGGAGCTGAGCAGCAGCGATAACTCAAACAATGTACTTGATTGCCCCTGGAATGTGGCAGCAGGGCAGAGTCTGAACTTGCAAGGTCAAAGGTGCTCAATGCAAGACATTGTGAAGGAGTAAGATCAGCAGCACCTTCTCCCACCTAGCATCGCTCCACAGACCAAAACCAGCTCAGAGCCTGGAACTAACACCCACCCTGGAGGCCCAACTCCTTATGTCACTGCCCAATTGTTTTTCCATCTGGCCACTCTATACTCCTTACCTCACAGTGGACAGCACTCTGCCCAGACATTACCTAACTCATCAGATTCACTGCCTTCCCGAAAGGGAGGTGACAGGAACTTTCCTCCCTATTTCAAAGAACTGGAGGCAGAAATGTTCAGGATCCAAAAGGTCTCCTCAACTGCTTGCAATAAATTATGGAAAAGACTGATAGAAAGGAGCCCCTGAGATAGTGAGCTGGAATCAAAACACTCCTGGGCTGCCCCTTCTGGAGCCCTCAATCTTTTTCTCTCTAGGGATCATTCTGACTGAAGTACCTGTCCCCAGCTCCCAGGCAAGGTCATCTCTCAACCCTCCAGGGAATGCCTAACACAGCTGCTTCTGCCTCCCTCTCTGTAGCCACAGGCAGGCTTAACCACAGTGTCACTTGCCAGTCAGAAGTGAAGAGGGAAGAAGCACATCCCTCTGTGAAGGTTCAGGGAGGGGACGAGGCAACCAATGCTTGTTGCCTAAAATGTGTTCATCACTCGTGGTCCCAGGCAAAGAGAATGAAACACCAGAATGCTAAGTCTATTTCCATCTTGCCTAGGAGGGGCCAGGTCTGCTGTGTAAAAGGTTTGATTTAAGGACATTTAATCTTGTTCTCCGACAGAGAGGTTTTCGAGGAAGCCTTTCAGGCACACATCTGAATATTGAATGGCTTTGGGAACTGCTTCCCCAACACGGCCCTGTCTCTTCCTACCATGAGGACTAGGGTTCTCCTTCTAAGAAGCACTGAGTGCTAATTCAGCATCCTCTCCATGCTAGACAAAAAACATGAGCTTGAAGCAAAGGCCCCGGTTCAGAATACTGACTAGGATTCTAAACATGTCAGCAAAGCACCCACTAGTCTCATCTGCCCAAATACTTCACCCATTAATATTTTCATTTCATTTCATCCTTACAAGAAGTATTGGAAGGATAGTGAAAAACGTTCAGCAGTGTATGTGAGACCAAAAGACTCCAGTTATTCTCCCACAGAGACTTGCTTGTGTTAGCCTACTACACATGAGCTCCTCGCTCAAATTTATCACCAGAGAAAAGAAGGACCCTGAAACTCCAGTAGAGCTTTGGTGAGGGTGTGAGCATGCCCCTATATTGCTTTGGGGAAAGACAGTATCACCTTGGTTTTAGTCAGGATTAACTTAGCAATGATGAATTTCTGTATCTGATATAAATTGCCTAAAGCGCTTCGCTAACAGCTACCATAGAAGCCACTGTCCAGAGGAACAAAGGAAAAAGATAAGGCTGGCAAATTGCCTTTTTAAAAATCAGGTGGGAGATTAAGTTTTCTTTATTATCAATTAAGAGGTCTTTAGGATTCACCAGCGTGTTTAGATAAAGGAGGAGGAGGAGGAGGAGAAGGAGGAGGAGAGGGAGTTAAGTTAGCACCACTAAAAGGTGCAATAACTTTTATTACTCTCAGTGAAAATTAAGGACTGCTTTCATTATCCAAAAGCAATGAGGAAGCATTTTCACTTGGAACTACAGAGTACTGCCTGTTATGCCATTGCCTGGGTGATGCCAGCCCATGTGCTCCTGTCCCATGTAAGCTTATTACTCAGGATGTGTTCAGCAAGCATCAACTTAGTGCCTGCCTGCCATGGTACTGGATGTTGAGAGAGTGTGAGCAGGCTCACACTGTGAGATCTCACTCCTGTTCCTAACAGGGTTTTAAATTGAGTTAGGATGACATCATCTATGTACAAAGTAGATAGCAACCAATTCAAGGCAGCACACAGATGAATATTTATGGCAAAACAATAAATGCCAAATGATTTAAAGCAGCATAGGGCCACAAAGAATGAAGTGGGTAGAGAAGATTTTATGGAGAAGAGGAAATTGGCCTAAGTTTTTCAGAGGATGGATTGAATAAACAACACAGAGAAGAGAATCCAAGTACAGAGATTAATTTAGGCAACGAACTAGAGTTCAGAACGAGTGTGATGAAACTAATGTATTTTATATTTGTGTTTCAAATGACTAGGCAGAGATCAAGTGGATTGATTGCCCATTTAATTCCTCCCTGGTTTGCAGAGGAGAATTAAATGCTAACAGACTGAATATTGACAGAGGCAGAGTGGTCCTTAATGTGAACATCATCCTTCCTAGGAATGCTGGGCGCTTACCTGGAAGTGGTGACAATAATTCTGACACAGTCACAGCTCCTCCCTTTCTGGGAGGGGGGTGGCTCTGAAAGAACGCTGGGTGTTAATGATAAATACAGGAATGCAAAAACACTCTAGATTGGCTCAGACCAATGGTCAATTCAGAGCAATATTCAGTCACTGGAAATAACACCAAGCACATACCTGGCAGACATTATGGTCTTTGGTGACCTCAATCTTAAAAGGTCAGGACTGGTCCCCAAAACACTCCTGAGTTTTCTCATGGCAGCTGATAGTGTCTCCATAAAATACAATATACCTAAATTAATCTTCATCCAACTTGTATTTTCTGCCAGTATCACTTATAAGGGTAATTTTTCATGTGTTTATTACCTGCTGTATTTAGTAATAAGGACCCCTTTCATTTCTCCTAAATTAATTCTTTCCTTCAAGCTTTAATGTGTGCCTTTTATTTCTAATACCCCAAGCTATTATAAGCAAGTCTATATCCAACTGTTACGTTCAAATTTTCTCGCATCTGTTATTTTTTTTTTTTATTTGACAAAGTTTCATATGGTTTGGGCTGGCCTCAACTCACAATGTAGATGAACATGACCTTGACCTTCTGATCCTCTCATCTCTCTACCTCACAAGCACTGGAATTAGAGGTAACCTTGGTTTATGTGGTCCTGGGGAATTGAACCTAGGGCTTAGTATACACTAGGTAAGAACTATACCACCTGATCTACATAAATCCCCAGCCCCTATTTGTGGATTCTTATTGGCTTTCTCTGTGGCTCTATTTCTTACTGGTAGAATTTTTATTTGTTTGTTTGTTTGTTTACCTCCTTGCTTGTTTCTAATCATTGTCATCATCACTACCACCACCACCATAACTGTCAACATTATCTCTTCAGATACATCTTACTTATATGCCTATCTCATTCCCTTGGCCTAATACCCATCTCTGAGACTATTTGCTCCAATTCTCTTGACATGAACCAGCATGGCATTTTTACCTAGGAATGTTCACTTCCGTGGGAGTGATGGGCCCTCTACATTGCCAAGTCTAACACATTTATATCTCGATATCTCTTGAAACCTTCAGAACAGATATGGCACCGTGCTTTAGGGCTTAAGATCTGACTTGTTGAGTGGTCCTGCAGGGGAAGATGGTATGACCCAGAAGAGCAGAGGAGATAATAAAGGACCAAAGGGAAACAGGAAGAAGGGAGGGGGCTGAGGACCAGCAATGTCATTCCCTTTACTCCAAAGCTCAAAGGAGTGCTTAGTCCTCTCTAAAGATCCCTGTGTTTCAGAATAAGTGTGCATGCCAAGTGACCACTCAGTTTTCTTGATGCTATCCGGAAGCAGTGGCCACTGTGGCTAGCTATGTTCCTGTGACACTTCTGCTCTTCCCTTATGGATGCATTTCTCCTCACTCTTGGGGTTGTAGCAATGAGAGTGAAGTCTTGTCACAAGTTCTGTTTTCTGAGAAATCTGAACTAAAATAAACATCAAAATGTCACCAAGAAGCTAGTGGTTGAGAAGATGGTTCTTGCAATCCCAGCAGGAATGTGTCAATGTTACTAATGATTCAAGATATCAGTACATGGAAAAGGATAAATAACAGTCTCAGGCCATCATATATTTCATGCCAAATAAAGAGCATAAACCATGAGATATTCCAAGAAAAAAACTAGTGCTTATCTGATTGTAAAAAGGGAACTTTTATTTTATTTTATTTTTTTTAAGAAAGGTATCCTTCAACTCTTGTATAACTTTCTCTAGCAATTACAAAATTTATTTCTATTGGCTTGATATAACTGTATGTAAAAGAGTTTAATGTCAATTGCACACTAAAGAAATTTCATTATGATCTCTCTATCCTACAGAAATATTAAAATGTTAAATTAAAAATATATGAAGTGGTGATTTCTATAAGACCTCATGGTTAATGATTCTTATTCCAAGAAGTACACATTTATTCTCTTCAACATCTAAACCAGTTCATCATCTATGCCATAGTGCTTTCCAGCCCTCTCCCCTCACTCAGGCTTTCTGCATGATCAAGAAGTCCTTGCATACCTTGTTCTTTGTATCTGCCTGGGTATGAAGCCCAGACTCTAACCACTATCTGAGCCGTCCACTCTGGGTATGGTTTTATATGTGCGTACATTAAATGCCCTTCTTTTTGTAAATGCTTCACCTCTCTCCTGAAACAGAAGGACTGGAGATTGATCCGTGATCTGAAGGTCCAGAGAGCCATTCTGTACCCTTGGCTGCCTTGCACACTTGCACAAGCAATCAAATGACTGAGTTTCTCAAGCCTGGGGTATCTGATGTATTTGGCCTATGGTTTTGCAATTCTACTTCAAGTTCCTTCAAAAGTGCTGGATGGATGGCATCTCATTTTGATGATTTATTTAAACAGTTTGTCAGGTCAACAGCATCCTGTACGCATATGATTCAAAACATAAATGTTAGCTGTAGATGCAATTTTTCATGTCAACTTATGCACCAAGGGAAAATGACCTTTATACTAGAGAGATACGATTTCTCTACAAATAGTAGCTTGTAATGCCCTAGTATAGCAGTCACCACATTCTAATAAAATAAAATAATAATAATTCAAATGTAGGTTTCATTCAATATAATAGCAGATTTTTTCAGGGGATTCATTTTTTTCTTAATTACAACCCTGTGGAAAAGATAAGTTTTTACTTCTATAATTTTATTATTTTATCTGCTACTAGATAAATTTTAGCAAATAACATATTTGTAAAGGGGATTCATAACTTGGAAGAACTGGATAAAAATTAAAACAAAAGAGTCTCCATTTCTCTATTTTTCATAAGCCTCTTTGGAGATTATGCCTTAGCTCCATAGGCTATGCTCTCCCCAGACTCTCTCATCATGCCCCTGACATATCTTATGCCTTGCAGTAGGCTTTTAGTGGCTAAGTTCAAAGACTGCAAACCACATTTAATGTTGATTTAAATGACTCAACATTCTAGGAACCCCAAAATCATTAAAGTTAAGGTTGTTACCCTCAAATTGTCCACATAATACTGTTTTTAAAAAAGAGTGAGTTACTTTCAAGCAAGTGCACAGTCCTAAAAATATTCTTTTCCTTGGTTTGAAGATCTAACACCCATTGAGGTCTTTGAAGTTGGTGCATGACTCTTCAGGGGTATACACACCAAATATGAGGTTCTGTAAATGACTCCCAAGTCACAATCTAGAAGAAGCAGCTGAGAGTCATTGATGCTCCTCCTCACATCCATCCCTCTTTCCTGTAATTTCAACAGTTTGTGGTCCTGGGAATCTGAAAGGTTCAGAAAACTAGTCCCCTTTGGGAGCCCCTAAGGTAGAGTTACTTCATTCTACGGAATGAATGAAAATTGGTAGCACTAGCAGCCGGAGCCAGGGATGTCTGTGAAGGGCACGGACCTCCAGCTAGAGCAACTATGCTCCTCTGCTCTGGGGATAATATGAGACCAAGACATGAAATGTGGATATGACAAATAATCAAAAAGGAAGTGTGACTAATCTAAGAAGAAAGCAGAATAAGCCTCTGATTGTCAAAGTTGTCAGAGGTATCAGGGAGCTCTAAGAAAGATGATATCATCTTCAGATAACTCAAGGATCATGCCACATTTCAGAAATAGTGAAATTAATCTCTCTCTCTCTCTCTCTCTCTCTCTCTCTCTCTCTCTCTCTCTCTCTCTCAACTGTCATGTGTCCCTGGCTGCCTCTCACATATCACCATGGCAGGTTTATGTAATTCTGGGGGCCAAACTCAGGACATCATACACACTAGGAATGCACTCTGTCAAATGACATCCATTCCCAAACCCAGTAGGATTAATCATAACATAGTAACAAACCTAAATAGTTTTAGGCAGTGTCAAAATTACCAACAAACATGTGTAAAAGCCAAGAATATAAGTCCTAAACATGTACAAGCTTTGCTTTCACACAAGTTGGAGTGACCTCTAAATAAGGAACCCAAACCTAAGACATTGTCAGGCATGAAGAGGTAAAGAATGTTGCAAAGTCAACCTAAAAATCAGTTGAAGAACTTTGGATGTGGAACATATAGAAGTAGGTCTTGAGAATGAATGGGTTTTGCAAGGCTAGAGGGTGCCATCAAATATGGAAAGTAGTTAAGGGCCTTCCAAGTCTAGAAGCAGTCAAACTATTTGTTCCACAGAGAAAAATCTAACAGAAAAAAAAAAGAAAGAGAAAAACAGCAACAAGATAGGGAGGGAGAGGGACAGAGGGAGTGACACACACACACACACACACACACACAGAGAGAGAGAGAGAGAGAATGAGCACATGCATTCCTGATTCACAAGGATGCATTAGCTATGCTACATCCTCTCCTTGTAATTTATCTTTGATTTTTTTATTAAGAAATTTTTTTATTCATTCCACATACCAACCACAGATCCCCCAGTCATCCCTCTCTTGCTCCCCTCAGCCTCCCCCCATCCCCTCCTCTGAAAAGGTATGGCCTCCCGTGGGGAGTCAGCAAAACTGAACCCATTGCCTATGGTGGAACACCTTATACATTCATCTTTGAATGGAAACAAGGACCCTGTGGTCTCACCATTGAATTTCACACAAGAGGAAACAGGGCTCATAAAAGTGAATTGCTTTGTCTCAAGGTCACAAAACTTGTGAATAAAATCTCATTCAGGGTGAAATTAGTTTGTAAACTTGATTTTTCAAATTTCTTTGACATCTTCTTTTTTTCTGTGGTTCCTCCTTCCATTCAAGCTGATTTCTCAATGGAGCAATCTTGCCTCAGTTAAATGAGGTGAAACCAGACGTTGCTCTCACAGTCCCCTGTAACCTTCATTCAAAGGTTAGGCCCTCACTCCAGAGCAGTTGGAGATACATCCTCACTCCAGCCATAGGAGAGGCTAATAGAGACTTTCAAACTACCACAACAAAAATAGTCCATGTCCCCAGAATAAATCACTGTGTACAGAGATGGGAGCAGGACATGCTGGCACTCTTCAACTGTCTCCATGGTTCCTTCTTCACAACGATGTAGTGCCAGAATTTTCAGTGTCAGCTCCCCACTCAGAAATATACCACTGCAGGCCACAGGATGCTGCCCTGTCATTTACACTGCAGTCTCTGAACTGGAAGCAGGGTTTCTGTACCTAACAGTGTTAGCCAAGTTAAGGACCACACCCTTCAAGTCAAGGCTCTAAAAAACTCTGGGATGGAGCTCATTAGGGACCGTAGCTTGTTAAGGCCCATCTCATACTGCCAAGGGTAATTAAATCAGGGATTAGTGTCACCTAGAGAGTTTGGTGTGAGCCCGGTCCATGTTAAAGTGCTTGACATTGAGTGGTGAAGGCAGACAAGGTTACTGTTAGCTCTTGGCATGCAGCATTCTCTCTGAGGTTTGCAGTTGCTGGCTGTTGGGTCCCTAGAGTAGGAGAAAGCTTTACTTTTCAGGTTCCTAGAGCTTTTTTCCTATATTCTGAGATCCAGTTTGCACTTATTGGATTTTTTAATTAAAGTGCATGGCACACTTCACTTTTCAGACCCTATTAAAAATACCTCCCCTCAAGTCACCAGAAACTCTTCTTGTCCATCTTCCCAGGTGGATGGAGCTGTGTAAATGGTCCTTGATTCCACACTTGTTCCCTGTCTGCCTTTGGTGTAGTAGCCAAATGTGTTCATCTAATTCTCTGGAAACATAAATTAATACTACCTTTCTGGAAAGCCATTTGGCCATATGTTCCAAGAACTTAAATAATGATCATAACTTTTTAAAATTGAGTATGTAAGTGTACTTCTGGGAATCTATCCTAAGAAAACAATCAGATATTTCATAGGGAAAAAAAAGTTCTCACCAAAGATGTTCATAACAGCATTGGATACAATTGCAAAGACATCGAAATGGCAGGATTAAGTACATTACACTCACATGTTGGAGGAATATTGTTCATTCTACTGGACAGGTACAGTGAAGCAGATATTCTTCCTAAGTTCTGGGAGACTATGTTGCTCCCGAACTCTGTGCAGCCCTGAGAAGTTAGCAGTAAGTTGTGTGTACCCATGTTTCACTTTTCCAGAGTTCACAAAGGGGCATTATTTTCAGGTCCTAATAATATGAAGATTTGCCCACATTAATATTTGAAACTATGTATACCATAATACTCTAAGTAGTTAGAAGTGATAGTAAAAGAAGAGAGATAGTTTATGTATATTTCCCCTATATTTTCTGTACAAATACTGTGACTCCACATCATCTTTATAGTTTTAGGAGGTGGGAAAGTATTGAATTTCTAAAATCATGCTAATAAAAGCAAACCCATATCTGATCAACTATTTTCCTGTAAATAGAAAATGTTATTCTTCTCTTGGCTAAGAAGACCCAGGCTGAGGAGATGGCTCAACTGGAGCCTCACAAGCATGAGCACTTGAGTTCAGGTCACTAGCAGGCATGTAAAAGCCGAGTGTGCAATGCCTTCAATGCTAGTGCCAGGGGAGCACACAACAGGATTCCTAGGGCTTGCTGCCTAGATACTTTTGCTGAATTTATCAGTTCCAAGTTCAATGAGAAGATATATACATATTATTATATCATAGATACATATATGTAGAGATTTATATATATACAATAGGGAATAAACACACACACACACACACACACACACACACACACACACACACATGTACATACACATGCATATACTACACACTGGGGTGGGATGGGGTGGTCCTACCTTTCAGTTCCAGGTTGCCCACCAGTACCTTCTAATCTTCTATTTGCACTCAATAACTACCAAGAAGAGATGCTGAGAAGCAAACAAAGTTACCAGATAGGAGTGATGGTAGTTGGCTTCCCCTATTCTGTGGCTTCACTCATACTTTGATTGTTGGGTTAACCCATTCATGTTTCATGCTGACCCCAATATCTTCTAAGCCTACCCCTCAGGAGACAATACTTGTAGATCAGCATCAGGCTCTCATATTTACATTGAGATCACAGTTTCAACATATCACCCCGATGGTAATCTAGAAACAGTATTCCTGGATCCACCAAGACCTGAGTGCATGCTAGGCCCTAGCAAGCAATGACTCTAAAGATCATGATATAAAGGAATCTACTATAATCCTCTGTGAGCCACCTAGTACCTGCCTTGCAAGCTACCTAGTACCTCCCTTGATCTATGGTCTACAGTTTGCTCAGCAGAGTGCCTGTGTTTAGCAGGTGTAAAGCTAACAAAGCTGTTCACTGAAGACCTGGAATCACACATTTGCTCATGCAGTTCCCAAGCAGAGTCATGAGTGTTAATGGATATTCATACTCAGAGTGAGAAGGGGATAAAAAGAGAAGGATGATAGTCCCATGACGGCAGTCTCCCTTTCTGGAGGGCTTAGCTTAGGTAAGATTCTCCAGGAGAATCAGTTTCAGCTAGCCTTCCAAAGACAGCATTTAGAGTGGTTCTAACACCCCAGAATCATTCTTAGATGTTGCAACTTATCCTGGTGGATCCTGTCCAATTAAGGTTTCTGCAAAGATGTCAGCAAGCAGTAATCTAAGAATAATCAGAATAAGAAGAAATTCTAAGCAACGACTGTGGGATTGTTCTTTGTCAATTCCCAGTGGTCAAAAGAAAAATTGGGCTCAGAGCAAATGGGTACCAATCTCCTGTGATGGAGCTCAAAGCAAGTCTGTCTGCACACGCTGCTTAAGCTTTTCTCTTTCCACAGCACCGTGTTGCTTTAGAAAACTTGAGATTTTTATTTTGAAAAAGTTGAAATTATTTTCTTTTACATGCAAAGTCCCTGTGCCAGGTGGGCTTGAATGGCATTCCAGTACCACACTTTGTTTCTTCCATCTCTTCATCTAGTAATGGATTAAAATGCCCAAAGCATAATGATAGGGCAGGGATGGGGCCATACATTTTTCATTAGTAATGTTTGCACATTTAATGCCATCAGATCAAAAACTAAAGCTATTATATTACCTACCGCCCAGCTAATAGAATGATTTCCCACTTAAACATCTACCTAATTTGTAGGTAAGCATTTCTCTTTGTGTACAAATAGATGAGAAAGGATGGGAATGGGAGAGTTCATAGGTTATTCTTGTAAAAGTCTGGCTCATTTTTATTTTCGAAGTAGAAAAAGAGCAACACCCATGGACAGATCTATATTGCTTAAGACTGTGCTTAAGAAATCTCTGTGAGAAGAAAGAGCAGGTTGCATCTGCCTTGACTCTTATATTCCTTCACACTCTGATTTATTTAGCTAATGTTTACATCAGATGTCAAGGAAACAGAACCTCTTTACCTAAGACCATGGATTGTATATATTAGTCATTCAAGGAGTGCGTGCTGGATACCTTTATTTATTTTACATAACAGTGGCAGGAAAGAGGGCACAGATCTCTGGATCCCCAAGTTGCAATCTGTTGTGCTAACACCTGCAGAATTCATCATGCCTTGTACGCAGCTGGCCTCTGTGCTTCCAAGGAGTCTGAGATGCGCAGATTAGTAATGGATTGTAAACGTTAAGAGTGTCATTTCATCAACACTAAGTGGGTTACGTTTTCATTTCACTGAGTGCCTTCTTGCTTCTGAAACACGGGCCCACAAAGAAGCAGCACCTAGCTGACCTCTGCACCACTCATTATCCACTCCTGCTCCATCACAGGGGCCTAATCAGCTCTTCCAGTGCTGATCTTGTTAGAGCACACTGGTCTCCCACCCCTGGAGCTCTGTCTAGTATACTACAGGAATCAACTTCACCTCGGTTAGTGAAGAATCGCAAAGGATTTTTGTTCTTGCTTTGAGCCAACATCACCCCCACCTCGCATCTCACCCCCTCTGCCACACACACACACACACACACACACACACACACACACACACAGGAGTGACTAGGGCAAACACTAAACTGCTTTTCTTCTCATTGTCAAAGGACAATGAGAAGAGCTATCCTATTTAATGCTTTAAAGGGATATGAAGGAAATTTATTGTCTCAAGACTTCACAAATCTTCAAAGAAAACTCCAGCGAAAAACAATGGGTCTTTATAGCTTAAAATATTGATTTTCCCCCCTAAGTTTTAAAAAAACAACCTTGCTGAGAGTTGCTACAGAATGCAAAGAAGTGGCAAGAATGCATTAATAACCATCCTGTAAGAAGTTAGTTATAACAATAATCTGATGAGGAACAAGAGGCCCGGGAAGGCACTGGAGCAGATTAATAATGAAGAGGTTGAGGAAATGAAGGCACAGGTCTCCTCTTTTTCCCTCCACTTTTTCCTTGCAGTCTTCAAATGCAATATTGAAGAAGTGTTGCTCATGGGATTCCAAGAACCTTTGCTAAACCCAGGATTGCGGGGAGGCAGGTAGATGTGCTTCCTGCCACAGGACTCTATTGCTTTGTTGCTTTGTTTCTCAGCAGTGAGGAATGTGAGTTTCCATGAACTCTGTGTGTCTCCTTCCATCAAGAGTGCACAAAACCAGATAGGAGGGTATTGGGATCATTTGTAACCAAGATTAGAGACCCTTTCAAAGGGGTGTGCATTCATCAAACAAAAATGGCACCTGATTATCCTACCAGTAGCTCTACTCCAGTTTCTGGCAGCCTTTGGTCCACCCAGTCAATCCTCAGGTGTTACTCAAGTTCATTTCTTAAAGGCACCACACAGCAGGAACCATCTTACACACAGTAGCTATTGACATTCAAATGAGAGGAGCTTTGAGATAAGGGCCTGCTTCAGCTACAAAATTCACAAGTACTACAGTCAAGGGCCATCATCATTGTGTGAACTTCCAAAAGCCATGGAGCAATAAGAAGGGGTACAGAAGATGGGGAGGTGGTAGAGATTGAACCAAGCCTGGCTGTCAACTTACCATGTTTTGTCTGTGACTGTAGCTGAGTCTCCATTCACCCTTTATAAAATACAGGCCTGGGTTAAATGACCTTAAAAATTCCTTTCAAGTTTAAACATTCGAAAACTTTGTCATGCAAGATATGCTCATGGCCCAAGGGCATAGCTAACACCTACAGCTTGTCAGAAATGTTATATCTCGGTACCCCACCCATAAGTACCAAAGGAAAGACTGCACTTCTTTTACAGTCTCTCCAGGTGACTCATAGCACATTAAAGTTTTACAAGCATTGTTCTAGAATATTTCATCCAAAGTTTATGGAGAATTTCCAGCTCTAACTTGAGAATTATAAAATAAACCAAAATGACTATGAGACTCAGTGGCTTCTAAAGAAAGCATCACTATTGCCATTAAGAAGATGTGTCATAGCTGAAGTTTGCTACCAAATTCAGTTCCATCTTCTTTTAGTGTTATGCCTGCTCAGTCTCCTAAGACAGCCCCATCATACAAGGCCTCAGGAGTCATCGCTAGAGTCTTTGTGGCTCTTCTCATGTGGAACGACCTATTTTGAACTTAGCTCAACTAGAGAGCTTCCAGCTCCTACGTTTTTTATGATGTTTGACTAATAGCCCCATAGAACATTCTCTGTATCAAAGTATCATATAAACTAGCACTGTAGATTTGGTCAGACCTCTCCGTTCATTTTCCTGGATTTGCCTGTGAGATGTCAACACAACTGAATTCTGTTCTGAACCATGATTGCTATCTTCACCTACCCAGAAGTTAGTCAAATCATAATGAATAACGCCTTTCTTCACTTGGCATGCAACACTATGCTACATCCTGTGCGCATGGAAAGGAACATTTAGGATTTTATTTCGAGGGTATCAGAAATGCTTAGACCAGGATATCCCAACCTTGGCACTATTTCACAATTTGGACCTAATCATTCTTTATTGTGGCCACTGAGCATTTGAGGATGTTCATTTTGTTGCTGGTCTAGCTATTATACACTTGTGACAATATATGTCTCTAACCATAGCTAAACACTCTTTGCTTGTAGAGTGGGTGGCAAAAAAATCACCCCATTGACAACCTGCTTGCCCTCAAGTTAGAATGTACTGGCATTGGCAACTTGGAAAGCATAGACTGGGTTTCTTCCATTCCTGGGAATTGTTGATCTAAGCTCTGGTTCTGGAGCTACAAGGATTTGGCTTCACAAAACAAACACTGATAATTGCATGGATTGGTGAAATAAACGAAGATGAGTTGACAGTCTATGCAAACGAAGGGATTGGTGAAAAAGAAGGAAGACTCAAAGCAGGACTGAAAGAACTGCGATCAGAAAGAGGAGACACCAAGTGGCACAGGCTGCCTCTAATATGCAGCATCTCTTACTAAAGAGTACAGGTCCTTTTCAGAAAGTCACACCTGATGGAAAAATCACAGGCTTTTTCTCAGCCATCGACATTGTGAACTAAGATGGAAATGGTTTGAGACAAAAGAGAAAAAATAGTTCAGAGATACCTGATAGGCACAGTTATTATAGAACAAAAATGTTACTTTGAAAGACTTGTTCCTAGAGGCAAGACTGTCAAACATAGATCCATAAATGACCAGCATGAGATAGACCCACTCCAGTGTCATCATTATATTCAAAGTCCATAGAGACTAATGGACTTGCCCAAAGTCACAGTCACCCTGAGTCAGCATGGAGCAATATGGAGGGGTACGGAAGATGGGGAGGTGGGTAAAGATTGAACCAAGCCTGGCTGTCAACAGCACAAATTATCAAGGTCAATGAAGGCTTAGGCTTGCCTTTGGATAACAAATACCCAAAGTTATGTCTAGAAAACATTTAGGACCAGTGATTTCTGTGCAGTCAAACTGAACCAACCTGGGTCTCCTGCGTCTAATGTTCTCTCCAATACACCTTTCTGTTTGCTATGATTGATGGTGATTTTCATAGGATAGAAAGCCTATAAATGAAATGTTAACTAAAACAGCATCTAGTCTATTGGAAAACATAAAGCATGTATCTATGGGCCTTAGAACAGAAAATGATGAGGGTAAAGTTAGAGCAAGGTTAAGAGACCAGCAGCACTCAGGGAGGAAGAAAGTGCCTTCCAGGTACCAATGACAAGAATAGAATCCTCCAAAGGCTGCAAGGGGCTACTGATGATAAGGTAGTGTCATTTCACCTCTCAGCAACCAAAACAAGCTTCAGAAACAAAGCCCAGGTCAACAATTCCCAGGGCAGGAAGGAATCCAGCTATTAAGAAAGAGAGAGATGGCTCTTCTGAGCTAATATACCCTCTCACCTTAAAACGGCTAAATAAATCTGGCTTCCATTCAAGGTCAGCTTTAGAGTGAGCAGATTGGGACTGTAGAATTTCCCTGCCCTATAAAATCTCTCTGCTTCCTATGCTGATATCACTTATCATGGGATACATCTTCTTATTTCACCACAGAAATAAAAGGCTTAAAATACAACTGCTGGGTGGGTATTACACAGGCTAAAACTCATTCACATTCAACCACAGTCTGTGAGTGGAAGAACATTCATGAGATGAGGTCCTCCAGTTTTTGTGATGAGGGTGGAGGAGAAGTCATTGAGGAACCTCTGGTTGCTGAGGCAAGGCAATGAAAAGACAAGGCTGCAGAGAGAAGAGGCTGCAGCCCCAGATATATTTAGAACAGTTGGTCATTTTGCTGAGCCAACATGGCTCCACCTTCAACTGGACTGGGACAAATAGCTGTGTCCTGAGGAGGTTTTGTCATGCTAATGCACCCGGACAGCTCTGCTTCAGAAGATTTAGAGGGGGTTTTTGTGAGTTTGTTCGCACCAAGCTGGGCTTCCTTAGAAAGCCTTCATTAATCAGGATATCACTGAACTGCAAAGGAAAGGGCACTTGGGAACTACCTGAGAGGAGACAGAGAAGAGGAGGAAGTCTGAGTGGAGGCCAAGAGAGGAGCAAGAAGGGGAATGTTCTTGCTGCCAAACTCTGTGCCAGCTTCCTGCAAAGACAATTTCCTGCAGTCTTATGGGCAAAGTGCTATCTCTCTATGCAGACAAAGCAACTCAAGTTAGAGCGCTTTGCATGGAAGTTAGGTGGCTCTGGCTGCTTAAAATAAGTTGCAGATTCTCTGACACTAAAGCCCTTGTTCTTTCCACCCTGCTATGCAGAAAAGCAAGGAAGGAAAGAACAGTCCACTGAAAAGCTGTTTCTGGTACAAGTTAACAAGACAGAGCTCAGGATTTCGTGACTCTCATTCATTTATTCTATGACTATCCACTGAGTTTCTGGGATGAGCACAATACTGTTCTAGGCTCTAGCAGGAGCAAGTTCTCTTACAAAAGACACCTAAGAAATAGTATCTACTGTACATGAGTGTATAGTTTGGGACAAAATGAATAAGTATTATAAAACTATGCAAATTCAATAACAAGAACTGTGGGCTTTGGGGTAACAAATACCTAGATAAGCCTGGGCAGTTATGGTGGAAGGGACTTTATGAGAGAGAAGGACTCACTGTGACCTTTGTAGGATCCAGAAAGAGTGACATGATGTGAAGCAGGTCAGGACTAGAGACTACAGGTCCTGAGCAGAAGCTCAAGTCAGAGATGTCTTGGGTGACACATAGTTCTAATACAGCAGAGATCCATGGCAGTGACTGAGAGCATTGGAAGTCACAAAGTCTCTTAGGATCAAATGCAAAGTGCTGGTGAGCTTCAGGATTTATCTGACGCCATTACTGTCCTAGTTTGTAAGTGGAGGATTACAGTGGAAGTCCAGTAGCAGGTCTACAACTTTATCACGGTTACTTATCACCTAAAAGGTAAGTCATCTCACTATGAAAGGAGTGAAAACATCCCCCAAACACCACCACTTTGACCTCAAAAAAATGTGTCCAATTGGCTCCAACCAAAGAGAATATTAAAATGCAGCCCCATAGCAGCTGAACCAGAGAATCAAATGTATACAACAACGGATGAATGGATGGATGAGTGGAGTCTAGCATTATAATACTGCTACAGTGGATGTGTTTTTATAAAAAGAATGTTACAGTGATGAAAACTGAATTTTCTTGAAAGCCACCATGGCTCCCCAAACATTAAAATCTTGCTGACTTCAATTTGTGGTTATGTGTAGGACCTGTGGGCCTGAACCACATGACCAATATCGCCTGTCCCATCAGAACATCCTCCTAATTTATCTCTGACTTTCCTGGCACACAGTAGACATCATACAATGTTTTATGGATACATACATGAGTGAAATAATCTTCTAAATGTATGACTTGATTTACCACTTTATAAAAAATAAAGCTAAAAAAAGCTGGCCAGTGATGGCGCATGCCTTTAATCCCAGCACTCAAGAGGCAGAAACTGGCGGATCTCTGTGAGTTCAAGGCCAGCCTGGACTACAGAGTGAGTTCCAGGAAAATAGCAAAGCTACACAGAGAAACTGTGTCTCAGAAAACCAAAGAAAGAAAAGAAAAGAAAGCTAATCTGTCACCTAGCAGTTCACAGATAAGGATAGTTTGGAAAAACCCCTGGGCACATTTTGTTATCTACATGATAAGTGTTTATCCCTTCATCCACATTTGGATTCATTTGGGCATGCTACCCGTGTGTTGGTTAAGTGTAATTTACTGTCTATTCCTTGTGACTTAGCTCATCTAAGCCAAGATGGGTCTTCCTCTTAAGGAGATGGTGAAATAAAGACAGGGCATTACATCCAATCATGTGGAAAAGAGAAATAAAGGCTAATAAGCCAAAGACCTGTAGGATCACACACTGTTCTCTGGACACCAGAGGTTTGGGGGTCAGGCAAACTCAAGTTGAGTTTTGTTCACTACTTCCTTAGCTGTGTGTTCTTCGTGAAACTACTTACCATATAAGCCTTAGTTCACACAATTTAAAAAAAAACAAAAAACAAAAAACAAAAAAACCCACTTACTTCCTAATATTGTAGTAGTGGTTCTGCAAGTAATGGACCTAGTGCACTTAGCATAGGACCCTGCGTATGGAGCGGGGAGCAGTGAGGCTGTGTGGAGCCTTCCTTATCCTGGAAGTCCTACTATCACCACAGACTTTGGTACCTTTGTGCTCATCATGAGAAGAAGAGAACTCTATCTGACCGGTGGCGATGGGAAAGAAGCATCCCTTCTGCTCCTCTCTGTTTTAATGTCTATACTCCTGAAGTATATACTTCTCTGTTCTGCCTCTGCAGGCTGTAAAGGGTTAGCACTGTGTCCAAGGAGACCTGACACTTGTAGGGGTGAATTTTATTTTGACAAAATGTTAAGCAAGCTTTTGGGCCATATCAAAGCCTTGTATGCTGGCATAACTTTCTCAGATAAATGTGGTGTATTCACTTCCACCTGCTGGCTCATGGCACTGCCTTTTCATTAGTTCTGAAGTCAGTTAGAAAAGAAAAGTGATACTCATTAGGTACACTTGAGCTCAACAAAAAGTATTTTTTGCAAATGCCACCTTGGCACAAAAACCAAGGCACAGCTATGTGCTACACTTTCTCATATGACTATATGAAATTGCCCAACAGGGCAGTTAAGTGTCAGATTAAAGTCCACATGAAATAAAGTACTTCCTACATATCCTACCTTCTCTCTCAGGAGGAATGAGTACCCCTCACGCATCTAGGGGGCATCGGTCTTTACCAGAATATAAAAACTGCTATTACCATTGCACTATGAACTCCAGCTGTAATGGTTATGGAGATATCCTCTAAGATGGCTCCTTTGGCCATATTTATTCTGTGCTTACTGTTATTTGAAGCAATAAAAGTAATAATTGCAAATTGCCAGGAAATGTTCAAATTCTAAACAAGATGGTCGGCATGAAGCTCTGTAATCAAATTGCTATCAGATTTTTTGCTATTACATACTTTAAAAATTATGCCTATAGTACCAGCAGTTGTTACATGATATGCAAACCCAACAAATAAAAGAAAAATAAAAAAATAAACAAGTCAAAGCCAGAGCAGAACACTGAGTTGGCTATAGTTTATGGGTCTGATGTTTATAAAATTGCATATAGTTGCCCATCAGCATCTGTGGGGGTTGGTACCAGAACCCATGGCAGAGACAACAAGCTGAAGTTGCTCAGTTCCTTAAAAAAGTGATATAGCATTTGTATATAACTTGCCCATACCCTCCTATATGCTTCAAATTATTCTGGATTAGTTATAATACCTAAAACAGTACAAGTGGTATTAAAATATCTGTTATATCACATTGTTTGAAGACTAGGACAAAGAAAAATGTCTATACATGTTTGATACAGATGTGTATGCACACGTGTGTTCAATATGTTTTCAATCTAGGATTGAGCCTCAGATGTGAAGGCCACAAATGCAGAAAGCAAACTGTACTTATCCTGCTACTCCAGGGTACCTCAAGACCTAAGCAAAGTAATTCAGAATACCAGATGATGTAGCTTGATCTGGATACCTAGGCATTATAAATAAGAAATGTGAGAAGACTGGCAAATTACAGCTACTGGCCAAAGGTCCCCTCATATATCACTGCCACTCCTCACAATCAAGATTCCTCATAAAAAAGTAAAAGGAAATCTCCAAGAGAATCTGAAAGTTGGGTGGGCTGAGTATACTTTCATTAACAAACACTGGTTAAGAAGCAAAATAATAATAATAATAATAATAATAATAATAATAATAATAATAATAACCATTCTGGGAGTGATGGTTCATGCCTGTAATCCCAGCACTTAGGAGGCAGTGGGGCAGGAGGATTGCCATGAGGCTGTGTTATATGGGAAATTCACTGAGGAAAGAGGAGAAAATAACAATCCCCATAGCATACTCCACACTACCCAAAATCTTTTTTTTTTCTCTATCTTTAAGTCATTATTTAACCTAGTAAGTTCCTGACTTCTCTAGAGATGATCAAACTGGGGAGACAGTGACTGATGGCCTTTGTCTCACCAAGCTCACACTCACTCAGTGAGGACACATGCAGTGAATCAAGATTTCTGAGGCAGGGAACCTCACATGGCTGAGCCACAAATTATTTAAAGTGATTTTGACTCCTTGAGGGAACAGAAACAGTGAACTTCAGAAGACAGATGTCAGCAAATTCCCTTCCAACCTACCCAGGAGTCCTCCCTGCAGCCTTCTGCCTGCCCCTGTGAGTATCTACAGCTCTCACACAGCTATCCTGCTCCAGTGTTCTCAGTAATCATCTCTGCACAGAACTCAGAGGACGTAAAACTGCCATGCCGCAGCATGATTTACATGCTGACCTGGAGACTAAAGCAGTTTTTGCATTTATATTGGGGAAAATCCATTAACTGGATAATTTACATTTCCCTCTCAAATCTCCCTCTAGTATGAACATTTCCAAGTTGTTGTCAATGTCTAGTCTTTGGAAGAACATTAACTTCCATCATCAGCACCATAATCATCAATCTACATTGTAATGTGAGAATTACAGGGAAGTCAGATTTGCTATGGCTGTGTGCAGGGACATTATTCTAGGTCTGACCACCATCCACCTATTGGATGGAGAATGCAAATCACTTACAAGTGGTAGCCTGAAGCAAAAGACCTGTTCTGGGAAGCCATCATGCTGGAAGCATCCATCGTAGAAACTGCTTCCAAGGTAGAAAGGGGTTAGGAAATAAGTTCTTCAAATATTTAAATCATGCATCTCTTTCAACACAAGATTCTAAGATACCAGCCATTCAAATAATACTTTCATAATTTAATCTAGCCATGTAGAGTATTAGTCATTTCCATTAAAATATACTTTAAGTTATTTTTTCTGAAACTGAATTCTAATCACACTCACTCACATGCACACACACAAAATCAATGAAATGATAGGCTTGATATGGTTATTCAACTGGAGTCAGGGTCCTTAATATGTGGTCCAGGCTGGCTTCAAAGAAATCATCCTTATGTCTCAGCTTCACAAGTGTTAGAATGTAAGAGTGCACCAGTAACTGGGCCTATTGTTTTTCTGACATGTATTTTCTAACATATGTTTAAATGTTATATTTTTTAAAAGACACTCCCAGTGCCATTTAAAGTATTTTCATACCTGTGTCAACTTAGTTTTATTATAATAAAACAACTAGGCAACATGTTAGAGGAGAAGGTGGATGAAGGACACATAGGTATATATAAAGATGCTCTGTGGTGTTTTGCAGCTTTCTGAAAGCCTAACATCACTTCAAAATAATAAGACACAGTTACTAATCCTAATATTGAACAAGTTCAAACAGGTAAAAAATTCCATTCATTTACCATACGGTTTACCTGGAACTCTACCAAGTTCCAATGAAAAGCATGCTCATTGCAACACTGTGTTTTCAGTTTCTACCTTGTGTTGATGACATCATAGGAAATTCTGGCATGTAATCTCTATGCCAAGTTACTTGAATGCCTAAGGCCTAACTCAGGAACAAGTTTAGTGACTAGGAGGAAATGGAGCTCCATACTTTTTAGAGCTGGCTCACTGGACTAGACTCCAATCCCCATATCTCACAATCTGAACCAGTAAAGAAGTGATAGTCTTCAAATGCTGGGAGAAGTAGAGTAACATCTCACTGCATATATGGAAAGGATAGGGCTCAGGGAGATTTCAGCCTCTTCCCACAGAAATGATTCCGACTAGAAAAGTATTTCCCAAAGGCTATGCTATACCATCTGAGGATGTTAGAGATTGGGAATTTGCAAGGAATCTCTTCTCCACCTACTCTAGGAATAATTGATGGAATAAGGAAGCCTGCCATTTACTCATCACTTACCTCGAAAGGTAGACCACTGAAAAGTTCCAGAATCTTTGGCTAGGGTCTTCAGAACACCTTATATCTTTAAATCTTTAGATCCTCAAGTGTCCAGTCTTCAGGTTTGCCTAGCTCTGGCCTGACACTAAAGACAGATTACTCTCTAGATTGGTTAACATTCAGCCCTGGAAGAATCTCTTCTCCCACCCTTTCTCTGGTGATCAATGAAGGGACAAATGTCCGGGATTTTGAGTGCCTGTCCTAGCATAGCTCAGACTCTTCCAGTAGCTCTAGAACAATAATCATCACCATCTCTTTTAATATCAGGGCCCCAGGGAAATAAGCCCAGGTTGCTTTAAATGTCAGTCTCTCAATTGGTCTCCCTGGTGACCTTTAGGTAAACATAACAGTGTGCCTTCCAGGCTCACTATATGCCCAAAGTCCCAAAGAAAGTGGCTAAACAAAAGTATCTCGGAAAGCCCCTTTAAGTTCCCAATGCTGAGACTCTTAACCGATCACCATTCCTTCCTGTCCCGCAGACATTCTCACATGGCTGAAGGAGGCTAAGCTAAGCATGGCAAATCTAGTCAGTAGAAGTTACTGTGGACATAAACTCTGCTCCCCCAAAGGAACCACAGAAAACACATTACACTTCAGTAATTTTTAAAAAAGGATCAGAACTAGAAGCAGAATGAGGTCATGGACATTCAGTCAGTCAGTCAGTCAGTCAGTCAATCTGTCGGTCTTTCTTCCTTTAATTGACCAGATTCTATGTACCATTCAGGCATGAACACGAGGTTCAGAGGCTAGGAAATACCAACACACACACAGTCATGTCCTGGTAGGAAATATGACACTAGAGATGTAAACCAAGGACAGTAGCATTCTCATAAGGCAGTGACTCCTTGAAGCATCAGAGTCAGCCCCAGTTGAGAAACAATATGCACTGGGTCAGTAGTTCTCACATTCCTGGTCTCCACAACCCTTTTCAGTCCTAATCTTACAGAGCCCAGAGGGAGTGTCTGTTCATGTGGGCTGTGTCTACTAAAATGTACCATATCTGAAGCCCAAACTGAGATCTGTTAAAAAAAATTCACTGCTCAATTTAAAAAATAATAGCAACCCTGCTACATGCCAGCATTACCCATGGAGTCTATGAAAAGTAATTACATTTATAAAACAAAACCTGTTTAAAATATCAGTTTCTAACATACTTTTGCAAAGCTTTTAAATGCTGTCTTAGGAGTTGGAGAGGGAAATTCTGATGTTCTTGAAGGAAACTAAACTTCAGTTCTCAGCACCCACACCAAACAGCTCAAAACCACATGCAACTACAACTCTAAGAATCTGGTACCCTTTTCTGCCCTGCACAGGCACCCACATTCACATGCTCATACACAGAGACACAAAAATATATGTTTTTAAGTCTTTAAATGGTGTCTTAATAGAAGTCAGCTGAGTTCTTATTTCAACCTCTACACTAAACACAGCACCAAGTTATTTTGGTTGAATTTTATAAAGATAATCCTGCTTAAAACAGATATGAAATCATAAATGATTAGGTTTATTTTTCATTGATAACTACATCAAAGCTCAAAAAATAATTTCTTTGGGGTGAGGGGCTATGTGGGAGCAGAAAACGGAAGTTGAACTTTCTATACACACTTTATAAAATCCATTGTCGATTTTGAAACCTGAAGATCTTTTTCTTATTCATGCATGCTTTCGAAGCCATACTTGGAAAATAGCAGAGCATACTTATTACATAGATTTTCTGAATGTCAGCCCATTTCATGCTACAGCTTCAAAAATTCTCAGTCTGTTATTTCTGGCTTTATCAGGAAAGTCTTTTGGCATTGGGAATCTGTGATGTCACTGTGGCCTTTACAAGTTTTTATAATATTCTAATGGTTCACTTGAAAGCTTGAGTCTTAGCCTTGTAACCAAACTATTAGTGTTTGTTATTTAACCAAGCTCCTTTTTGTCCATTTTTAAGGAAAACTTGGTAGATGGAGAGTTTCTCTTTGGATCCTGCCAAGCCCATGCAGTCTCACAGCCCACTTATAAAATAATCACTCAGACACTTATATTACTTATAAACTGTATGGCCACGGCAGGCTTCTTGCTTTTTTTTTATCTTAAATTAATCCATTTCTATTCATCTATACCTTGCCACATGGCTTGTGGCTCACCAGCATCTTCACATGTTGCATGTCATGGCGGCGGCTGGCAGAGTCTCCTGACTCAGCCTTCCACTTCCCAGCCTTCTCCTCTCTCTTTGTCCCACCTATACTTCCTGCCTGGCTACTGGCCAATCAGCACTTTATTTATCAATCAATCACAGCAGCCCATTTTCACAGCATACAGAACATCCCACAGCAAAACTTTGCTAAATACATTTGAAAAGCTACAATTTTTCTGCCCATTTTTCCTTCAAATAAAAACTGTATGATGAGACCAAAGCATGTAGCTTAGATAGTGTCTCAGACAATCACACTGCAGCTTGTAGCAAATATCCATTTCCCATTTTAAGGCTAGCAGAGGACATGTACACAAGGGTCAATATTTAACAAACAAATTGTTTATACTGCTTCATTTTGATCATCCCTAAGTAAGCACTGGATCTATAAACATAACCTGTGAGTATTGTGAAAATCACAAAGGCTGCTATGACAGGTGATGTGATTGTTCTTACTCCTGTTAAGGTGTCTACAGCTTTTCCCACGGGTTCCAACAATATCAATCAATGTAAATATCAACCCAGCAAAAAAAAGACCAGTGATATCTTAACACCATGATAAAACAATTTCACTTCAAAGAGTTTTTGAAAAGGGTCATACAGACCTCTGGGGGGCTGGTACATTCCTTTCAGAATCTGTGAGCTAGACATAGGGCCTCTCTGGAGTTAGTCTGGTGACTATCAGTGGAACCAAGATCATATTGCCGACCTAGCTCAGATCACACAAGCACCACGCTGGGAACTGGATGCAAAGATTATTAAAAATGGTTTGGTGGGGTGTTTGTCTTGAAACAATATCTGTGAAACCAGGGCTAGCCCAGAACTATCAACCCCTGAGTAGCATTGGCACCGTAGTTATGAACAATTGTGCTTGGCTAAGAAACTATCTTCCTTGAAAGAGCTTGAAGCTTCATGGAGTGGTCAAATGGAGAAGACAATAATTTTAGAATTAGAATATTACTAAAGATATGTACATGGAATGCTATGAAGAGCAAGGAACCCTCAGAAATTTTTGAGAAAGAGTTTGCACCTAAGATATACAATACAAACACATATACACATGCACTAACACATCACTCACACACACACACACACACACACACACACACACGTGCAAACACCACACACACACTAACACACATATGCATTCACACACCACAAACACATGTGCACACACAACATAAACACACACACACACACACACACACATTCAGAAGAATGGAAGAAATTCAAGGATTAAGACACAAATGTAATCAATAGGTCACTATTTGGCAGTAGAAGGCAGAGAGTTGGAGGGGTGACCTTGAGGTAGCTCCTTTACCTGATAGTTTGACTTCAGCTCCAGAATGGTTCCTGATTTTTCTTCAGAGCCCACTAACTACTGTATCATTCTGAACAGAAACTGGTCCAAGGACGCGCAAGACACAGTTCTGTTCTATTTACTATACCAAAAAGTAGCAAGGAGTGGCTTCCAGGGTCTACTGGGAAAATGCAGCCTCCTTTCTTTCAAGAGAATAACCAAAATCATTCTTGACTCTTCCTCTGAACAATGTCCCACATGATGTGATACCTGGAGCTGTTTTGATTATCTTATTATCAGTCTGACAATGAAACCCATACTCTCACTTCAAGGAAGGGCAACAGCATGAAGGGCTAACTAAGATAAGAGAACGTAGAAGGAGTGAACTGGATTTGACATTCGGGGACCAGTGCTGGCCAGGAACACGCAAAGGCTGGTGGATAAAGAGACTTGGGGATATTTGTAAGATGAAAGGAGGGACTGGGGCAAAGAGTGGAAATCTAGAAGAGAAGAATGGCAGAAACAGTGAGAGCCTAGAGAGATAGAATTCTTGCTTTTGTGACATGGTTATGTCTCCTTTATTTCTGATTATATTGTCAGAGTCAAGAGTCACATCTGGGATTCAACATCTGCTTAGAACATATTAGAAATTGGAGGGAAACTAATAATGAAAGCAGAATGTATACATTTAGAGGTTGGAGTTACAGAGAAATCAGAGGTCATTTATGCCTAATAGCCTCAGAACTTTAGGTAAGTTATGAGACAAGATCTTGGCAAGTATAAAAATGTAGGAACTAAGTTGAAAGCTTAATTATTTTTCCAATGTCTGAAGTAGTCACTTAGGGAAATGTGAGAGGAAGTTCATCAAGGTCAATAAAAAATAATAAGCAACTTTCATGAACAAATGAAGATTAGAACTCAGATAATTATAGCGCCTGGAATCCATACAAATAAGAACATTTATATACAAACCTCAGCATTTGCTCTGGACTTAGAAGAAAATTCCCATAGATTTTGGGAGATGATTTTCATCTGCTCATTTGAGCGCTGGATGCTCTATAGTTACAAAAAGAATACAATTGAATGTAATGATGAACTGTACATTATAAGGAGATGATAGTGTCAGAGCACTCTAATGCACATGGAAAATACAAGGTAGTCAATATACTGGTGAATTTCCAAGAACCAAATGAGGGGCAGAGTGGAAGGAGAGCATGAGAAAGGTTGGAATAGAAATTGTGCCAAGTAGGACAATATCAGAGTGAGACACATGTAGGGAACAGAAGAGTGGGGTCACAGTCATCAGTGTACAGTCTGAAGGGGGGACTGTGGCACAGGGGGTATCAGGGAATTATAAAGTGGGACATTAAATGTACTGTCTATATGAAAGGCTGCTCATCTTTTGCTGGCTTCTCTAAATAAAATTATAGTGGAACATAGCCACAGTCATTCATTCACTTATTATATTTACCTAGTATCTATGGATGCCTTTCCACTATAAGGGTCTATTGAGCAGTTGTAGAGACCCAGTGGCCTAAGATTGAGAGTATTTACCACCTTGTCCTTTCAGAAAACACTTGTTAATCTGGGTCAACAAAGCTAATACAGCTTGTCTAAAGGCAAGAGACAGATGAAAGACAAACTAGGACCAGTGTCAAACACACTGGTGAGCAGCCTGCATGCTAAAAATGAGGCAGGAGGAAGGCAGGAGTGCAGGGGTGAACTCCCAAAAATAACTGTTGTTTTGGCAGGGTAGCAGAATTGTGTGTGTGTGCCAAGGGATGCTTCTTTATTTTGGAGGTATCCTTATATGTGGTGTTTACAAAAAAAAATACACCTTCCTTTCCATTTCCCCTTCTTCCATCATGTCTTTCCTTCATTTTCTTGAGTTAAGTCTAGTATGTGGCCACCTAGATAACATTTCATTCATTTCCAGGTGTGGTATGGAAGTATAAAGGATGTGTGCAGCATTTCCTCATTTCCTTAAATTAAAAAAAAAAAGTGTTATCCTGAAAACATGTACCCTTTCCCTTCAGGAAATCCATGCATCCTTTTGAACTGCCTTGCCATAGAAGAGGGTTCTGGCCTGCACAATAGCAGAAGAATAGGACAGAAGGAGCTTAGGCTTCTAAACAATTGAATAAAGCAGAAAATCCTGCCAAACTTAACCACTGACCCCAAAGCTGTCACCTGAGGGGTCATAAGCTTGCTTTTCTCTTCTGAGTTACTTTTACACAGACTCCTTTCCCCCCCCAGAAGCTAGCCTATCATGCCCATTTAAAAATCTCACTTGAGAAGTAACTCTGTGGCTAGAATTTATATTCATATACTCACTTTATATTCAGTGAACTCTGGAGCCCATACATGGTTGTGATGGCTGAGAATACACGCTATGGAAGATGCAATGGAGTGGCAAGGGAAGTTGCCATCCGTCCCATGAGCATGGGATACATCTCAGAGGAGACACATTTCAGCACTTGGCATGATGTTCCATTAGATTATGCCCCAGGTCAGTGCTAGAATAAAAAAAAAAAAAAAAAGCCACTGTGCTGGTCATAGTTTTGGTCCTGTGACAAATATACAAGAGAAACAAGTAGAAAAAGGACTTATTTCAGCCACAATTTTAGAGGTTTAAGTACAAAGTTCACTCCATCGCTTTAGGACCATGCCAAGGCAGAAACATCATGGAGGAAAATATGGTGGATGAAAGCTGTTCACTTCGTGTAAGCCAGGAATCAAAGACGAATAAATAATACAAAGGAGAAATGGCCAAAATATAGCCTCCAAATGCATATTCCCACCAAATCACTTCTTCCAACTAGACTGCACCTTTAACAGTTCCACGATCTCATGAAAGTCTATCTAAATTCTGAACCCATCAGAAAAGCAATTAATGAAGTCATAGCCCTCAAGATCCATGATCCCGTGAGCTTTTGAAAACACGCTTACTGACACACTCAGGTATGCTTTATTAATTTCCTATGCCAATTTAAAAATCAAGATTCGCCATATTAGGCAACCAGGAAATACTAGAAAGGAGAAAAAGGGGAACACAGAAAAGAGCAGAAGAGGAAATGAATGTGTTAAAGAATGAGTCAAAGGCAATATGTATGTAGAGAAAGTAGCTCTCCAGGGGAAAGCAGGAAATCCAAAGCCAGAGTCAGGACCACAGACAGTGTGCAGACTTTCAGTGTACCAGAAGATGCTCTGTGCAAAGAGATTATAGTGAAAAATAGAATCACTAGGAAACTAGATAAGGTGTCAATCATACCACAGTCTAGAACCAGTTAAAAAGAAATTTCACTAGGTACTGCTAGGGTGTACATGTTTAATCTCATGTCCCTTTAACTATGTGTTGTCACTTTAAACATGGGCACCAAAGTATCTATTTACATCCTTTAACCTACTTTTGGACTTGCCCTTTCTACTACTTGCTTCTTAAGCTACAGCTAATAATTTCTCATCCAAACCAAGAAGTGCTATGACCCATTCATATATCCCAGCATCCTTTGACTTAGACCTCTTACTTTCATGTTCATTATCTCACCAACAAAGTCACTAATTCACAATTTGGTCATTATAATCATCCTATCACCAGGCGGTGATTTAGGTACCATAGATCATTTCAATGCTGTTTAAATTGTTCTAGAAAAAGAAGCAATTACTTTTATGGAGCAAATGTAAAATTGATACTAATTCTGACAAAGGCTACACAGTCAGAAAACCTAAGAATAGCTTCACTTAGAAATAATGGTTCAATGTACTCTCCATGAAATATTATCAAACAAAATCCAATTTCATATTCAAGGAACAATTAATTATTACCAGGTAAAGACTGTTTTAGAAATGCAAAAGCAGTTCAAAATGAGGAAATCTATGTATATAATTCACTTTTCAAATAAATCCAAGGAGAAAAATCCTATCATTAGCTCTATAAATACTAAAAAACATTTAATTATAAAAACAATATTTATGAAGGGAAAAACAATCAACTCTTCTGTAATATGCTAATTTTTATTCAATTTAACCTAATTTCAGAATCAGACCTAAATATATTATCAAATGAGTACATAGTAAAGGTGGCATCTCAAATCAGAGGGAAATCTGTAGTTGTTTAAGGAATGGTACAGACATCTGAGTAACTATAGGGATTAATTCACATAGCATATCCAAACAAGGCTATATGTCTTACTACATACCAGAATAAGTTCAATATCCACTAAATATTTAAATGTAAAGAATAACAATTGTGTATTAAAATAAAACTTATGAATCATTTTATAATCTTAACATACAGAAAACGTTCTTGGCTAAGACATGGAAAAAGAGTAGACTCCAAAATAAATCATTATTGCCTTTAATTTTATAAATTTCAAATCTTTCTGAAAACCCAGGAACAAAATGAACAAATAAAAATAAGATCTGCAATGGTGGTGCACATTTATCAATCCAGAACTTGGTAGGTAAAGGCTAGCCTAGGCTATATGAGATCTCCACAAAAACAAAAACAAAATGAATAAAATCAAAGGCAAAATAGTCAACATCATGTTAAATGTTTATAATTCACATTATAGACAAAGTGATGTTCTACCAAGTATCTGAATACTAACAACATACAAAACCGACTAGCAATGGGATGCCAGTCTAATGGACTGACAACTATTTCAGAACTATGTAAGGACAACTGGAGAGGGGGCATGTATAGAAACCTTCACATACTGATGAGAAGAGTACAGACCGGTATAAACCACTCAAGTGCAAAATTGCTAAATATTTATCATCTTTATCAACCAGAAATTCTCCTCCTGGTAAATATGCCAGACATGGGAATTTCCCCAAAAGTGCTTAAGGAAATATGCACAAAGATGATAATTGAGACATTGTGTCCAGCAGTGAGCAGCAGGAGGCAACCTGGGTGTCAGCCATTTAAGAAGCTGGTAAAATGCGGTCAATATCCACAATGGAGTGTTCTACAGCATTTGTAATCCTTTGAATGATGGTGCCAGTGTTCTGTATATGCACTGCTAAATATGGTAGGTTGTATATGTATTAGCCTGATGGAGAGTTAGCTAATTAAAAGTTAAAAATTAAAATTTAGTCGCTGTATTGTGCCACCTATATTTGAAGTTCTTCAGAGGTACATGCTATTAGGAATTACCAAACTGGATAAGGCATAAATAAAACAATAACATTATTTCAGAAGTCACTAAGTAGACCAAAGTGGTCTATAATCATCCATCACAACACAACTAAATCTTAATAAATCTAGTGCTGAGTACATAAAAGAAAAGGGAGTGGTCAAGCACACCCACAGTTCAAGATCATATGAGGGAGATGCCAGAGTATAAGAAGTTCAAGACCTAGCATGGAACCTTGATAGTTAGTGCCTAACTGATACCAGACGTTATTAATCTGGTTACTTGGTCTATATGTTCCTATACCCACCCGGAGCTCTATAACCATAAAGCAATTCAGGGAGAAGAAATGGATAGGAGAACTAATGTTGATCTATTGTCAGTGACTAGTGTAGCAGGAATCTTAACAGGTCTTATTAATAAGAACAAACCTGAGGCCAGTTATTGGGGTGAATGCTGGAAGATCAGAGACAGAGAACAAGCCACAGCTTCCTCACCTTGCCATTTCCTCAGCTGGTCTTGTTTCCTCAGACTGCAAGCTTCTGAGTCCTTATCTCAATGGCTCTCAGCTGAACTGTGCTGCTCCAAAGCCTAAAAGCTTAACCAGCCAAATGCTAAACTAGCCAAATGGTTCTAGTTTCTGGTCTTCACGAAAGGCTGGATTTCTGGGATTAAAGGCATGTGTCACCATGCCTGGCTGTTTCTAATGTGGCCTTGAACTCAGAGATGCAGAGGTATTTCTGTCTCTGGAATGCTAGGATTAAAGGTGTGTGCTACCACTCACTGCCTATCCTCATGTTTAATATTGTGGCTATCCTGTTCTCTGACCCCAGATAAGTTTATTAGCCTGCACAATATTTTTGGGAACACAATACCACAGACTAGGTCTGGGCAAATTACTCTTCTTTGTCAGCTTATTTAATTCGTCTTATAATCCTGTGACAATAGATACACTCTCTACATGTGACTTATAAATTATAAACCGACAACAAGTCAGAAAGTACCTCTGTGCTATCTGATGGCAGAGCTAGTGTCAGCCACTTTCAAATATAAGTGCGGGATGAAGATCTGCAGATGTGGGTCTAGTTCTACCTGCAAATCTTAGTAACTCTGTGATATCAGGTCATTTAACTTCTTTTCATTTCGTCTTCCTCTTGCAAGAATTGTATAATAATAAACGCAACCTAGCAAAGTGACATAAACATTAACTGATATATTAAGGCAAGTGAAAGTTCAGAGAAATGCAAAGACAGTGATCTGTGACTTTAGTCACTGAGAAGGAACACCTGTATGGACCTGTGTGTCTGTGTCTCATTATAGCACCGAAGCTGTTGTTCACCCACCCCTGGTCACTCCTGGAGAGTGAGCTGTGGGGTAGTTGTTACTCCAACTCTATTGATTGTGTGTGCTCTCTGCTCCTGGAGCCAAAGCTAAACTTACATCAGACACATAAGAAATACCATGTGCTTTCTAAAGCCAAGCAAGTATGCTTTTGTATTAACATTATTACATTAAATGTATATTTAATTAAAGGAATAAAAAGTGAAAATATTTAAAAAAAACAAATTCAAGACCATCCCAAGCTACATGGGTCTCATTCTATAAATAAATACCTAAATAAATAAAAATGTATGTGACAGTTGTGGGACAGCAAAGTGACTTGGCAGATAGAGGTGCTTGCACACAGACTTGAGGAGCTGAATCAAACCCCTTGATCCCACAATGTGTCCAGAGCCACCTTCTCGACAAACTGAAGACAATTTTTAAAAAGGAGATGCTCAACATCTGTTCATTAAGATGTCTAGCAAATATGGACTTGTTCCTTTGGCCACTTAGGTATAAATCTACAAGAAGGATGCTGCTGGTAGACATCAAGGGAATGGGTATCATTAAAAAAAATAAAAAATAAATAAATTTAAAAAAGCACACAAATGTTTCCTGGCAAAACTGGGAGACAATATATTGCCTGATTGGCCCTGTTGTAAGCATACAGGATCAGGGCGAGAATCCTGCCAGGATAATAAATGTGTGTGTCAAACATATCAACACCTCTAGGAGTCAAGATAACTTCCTGAACATGCAAAGAAAAATTATGAGACAAAGAAAGACACAGAAGACAAATACACCTAGATTTGACTGAAGAGCCTGCCTTTTCCACCCAGAGTCCAGGAGTAAGGAAGTAAGGGTGGGAAGAAGGAAGGTTGAGATATTTTGTAGGATAGTCAAATTAATCTGTATAACCCCATAACCATGGATATATTACCACATAAGGGAAACATGAGAGGCACCAACACAAGCACATTTAACAAAATATGTAACATTAGAGTGCAAAGAGCCAACTCTAATGGCAGAAAGTTAAAAGAAATCATCTAGGACATTTGAGGACCCTAAGATAGGCTGAAGAAGGTGACAAAAACACTAACTCCAGTAGAGATATGAGAGCAGTCTCAACAAAGGCAGGGAGGGGTAAGTGCTGACCCACGCAACTTTGAAAATGAGTAGTGTTTATGACTAACGCAAAAGAAACTATATCCAAAGCTGTACTCTAGCTGCTAAAGTCATTCCCACAGGGGCATGGATAGGCAAGTTCTAATGACCACTATAAACTGCACACTGGAAGTGAAATTTTGAATAACTGGATGGCAGATGATCAGGGCCAGGTTTCTCATTGTTGAAGTGAGATAATCAGGAGGGGTAGTGTGGAACGGCTCACTAATGCATTAGTAATATAGAGAGTGGAATAGAGTTAGAGTCCTCAGTGCTAACTGATGCTTAGCTTAATATACCTACAGATGCAGAAACACTAGGAATACATGTGTGGGTGAGTCAGCATACACATTCCATTCCTTTGTTCCGACAATACCTAGTCAATGCATAAAATAACTCCTGGGGCCTAGATCTTGGTTTCTAACACCGTTTTCCAACAAGGAATCGGTGAACCTTAGAAACAGAACTATTTCAGGTAGGAGTGTGTAACATGTGGATAAATAAACCTAGAAGAACTTACATAGACTAAAAGTAAGAAAGTCTTCAAAACACAGCTCCACACTAATAGGGGCATTTGAAATATACAGAAGCCTACTGAAAGAGTTAGGCAAAGCTAGAACAAGCAATTGAATTAAAACCCCAAATATATTTGCTGGCCAGCAGTGGTGCACGCCTTTAATCCCAGCACTCGGGAGGCAGAGCCAGGTAGATCTCTGTGAGTTCTAAGCCAGCCTGGTATATAGAGTGAGACCCAGGACAGGCACCAAAACTACACAGAAAAACCCTGTCTCAAAAAAAAACCTCAAATATAAAATAAATTTTATTTCCTAGAGTATGAAAGAAATATTTATGAGTGCACTTGTTATGAGTGAATAATTAAATAAATAAATACAATTCTCTCATATAGGATGGTTTTAAATAATTTATACAGACACTGAGCCTTTAAAGTAAGTGGACCATGGGTAGCTTAGTGTGGTCTGTGAGCAATGTATTCTGCTGGTACAGAGTATGGATTGGGGAGAAAAGTGAACCTCTGCAGAGGAGACCTCACAGCACAACCTCATTAGACAGTCTCGATCAACATTACCTGTGAGCAGCCATGTTGATGTTGTATAATAAAAATGACAAGATATATTTTCATCCTCAAACCCCACATCTCTTCTAATTACTGGGGAAAGACCAGACTAGTCCCAATGGGAGAACGTTTTACAAACAGCTGAGCAATGTTCTTCAAGCTGTCAAGGTCATTAAGAACAATCTGAGAACCTATCACCGGCAAGAGAAGCCTGAGGAAACCGGACAACTAAATGCAGTGTAATGCCATGGATGGGCCCATGAGCGAAAAGGCAAAAGCTGGTTCTTCAACTGTGACAAGAACACCGTACTGATGGAACAGGTAACGGGAGGAGGGCTTGAGTGGTGATGAGTCTAAAATTGTTCTGAATAATGAAGCATGTTTTTCAAAACTAAACAACAACCACAAAGACCCCAATCAAGTCCTGTCATCATCTTCAAACTCCCCTTTCTTCTTCCTCATTAAGACATTTTCTGTTTTCTAAGAATGGAGGTGACTCCATTCTTTATTTTGTCTTTTGTGTCCTTTCTTGGCATAAACATGTGGCCACATCTGTACCTGTCCCTACACAGGATGGCTAGATCACATCATATAGGTGGATGTGTCACTGTATTTACTTTCCATCTTCCACTCATGGTGTGTCCGGGTTTTGTTACTACCAACAGCACTGTTGCAAATATTCCTGTGTATACACTGAAGACTTTCTTTGTCGTGTGATACATAGCTAGAAGTGAAATGGCTGGATCTTTGGGTCGGCACATTTTCAACTCCGCTTTTACAAAAGTCATGGTATCAATTCAGATTTCCATCTGCAACAGCTTACTTTTTCTGAGGTTTCTTCCTTTAAAAGAATCCTCATGAAGGTCCATGGAGATATTTTGATTTTCTTATAAAAGTTTTAAAGGACGTCATATTTGTACCACCATACATAATATGGTGGTAAATGTCATTGCATTAGAAATTGTCATAGGCTAACTTGTCCTGGGTGACTAACTTGCTTAAAATACATCTTCTCTACAGTCTGTGGCCATCTATCTGAATGTGGTATAAAAGTGAAGAAATTAAGATTTGACATGTCTTTGCTGAAAATGTACCAAATTCTGTCCTCATAAACTGGCATTTATCTGAGAAACTCCTAGCCATTTAAGTTTAATTATATTTAAAGCTAGGAAAGGGAGGGCAGAATCAAAGAAAATGCAAAAACAGGAGGAAGTAAGGGAGGGAGTGTGTGTGTACATGCATATGGATGTATGTGGGTATGTGTGTACATGCATATGGATGTGTATGTGGGTGTGTACATGCATATGGATGTGTGTGTGTGTGTGTGTGTGTGTGTGTGTGTGTGTGTGTGTACACATGCATATGGATGCATATGCCTTTGCTCTATAAAACAAGAGCTCAATCTTCCCTCCAAAGAGGAATAAAGAAATTAAGCTGGTATTTATTTTTCTTTCATGAGCTCAAATGTCTTGAATTTAAGCTGTATCAGCACATCTTGAAGAATACTTGAAGCATCGTAAAATTCATCATTCCTACATTCAAAACCCCTTTGATGTAAAAATCTACATTTCTGTGGAGAAACAGCAAATAATAACCCTCTCAATACTATAAATTAGCACGTTCTGCTTGTATGTGTTGTTTAAGTGTTGAAAACTAGAGCTTAAGATTGCCATTATTCATCCCACCATTTCTCAGATGAGGTCGCCACTCTGTATAAATGTGTTCACTGTTAACCTAAAGTTCATCATATAGAAGAGCAAGAGAAATACAGGAAATACATTTTTAAGACCCCCTTTTAATGGAAGATGGAGAGATCTGTGAAATGAAGTTGGGGATGTTGAAGTACTTCAAGTGTTTCATGTTAGCTCAAAGCCCACCTGTAAGGAGAAAATGCTGTTCAGTGTTGTATATGAAGCCAGTTGCTCACTACAGGATAGCTCACTAGGCTCTGACCATGGATTCTAAGCAAAAGACCATAAAACAAAAATCAGAAGGTTCCTACAGGAGCCACATACAGTGTTTCTGCATGTCCTCATTGTCCCCTCGCCCTCAGATTCTCAGTTTGCATTTCTAGGGGGGCACCACTCAGAATATTGAACATATTATTATCATCATCATCACCCAGTGGATTCATCATGCCTCTGGATGCCAAAATATACCTCCAAGTAGTAAAACAGGAATACGAATAAGAATTCCCAAATCTTTCATAGCCAAATAAAACTTCTAGGGTGTTTCTTGATGGAGTTCACCTTCAGCATTAAGGCTTGTGTGAGGAAACTCTAAATGAATAAAGCTGTTCAAGAGACATTTTCACACAAAGGAATTCTCTGTATAAAGCAGGTGAGTATATTTTCTCTATTCTATTCATTGCCAGAAAGACTTTATCTAACTGTATAAAAGGATAGATCTTGAAAAAAATTAAAGCATACAGCAAAAGGCATAGAGAAAAGCTTAAATGTCATACCTGTCCTAAGTTTAAGTGACAGATCAATCCATTATTAACAATGAGACCTTGAGCAATTTATTATCTCCAGTGATCTTCACTCTTCTCTGTTGTTGGAAAGGGTGGCAAGCCAGACGCTGATACTGGATCTGCCTTCATAGCCTGTTCTTTTAACCAACACAATGGACTGCTCCAGATACTTTTGACAGCATCTTGTATATGGGCCCTTGCTATACCTCTACAGGCTAACTAATTTATCCTTAGGTGTGCTTTCTTCCGTTAAACCCACAGCAGCTAATGCAAAACACCAAGGTGTGAGGATAAGCTGTCTCTTCACTGAGTTCTATATATACAAGGGCTCAAGAGTTATGTTTGAAGCAGAAGAACACCCTCTTCAGATGCTATTGGGAATGATAAACACATCCTATTCATATCACAGAAGAGCTGGATGTCCCTCTTCACATTAACTCTACCCCAAGATGAAATATGTCCCCAAAGCAGGAATATCTGCCATTATGAAAGCTGAGAAAAGAATTTCAGTTGAGATATTAATTTAGTAAACCTTTGAATTCTCCCAAGAGGATAATATGGCTTATATACCCAAATATTTTCAGTTAGAAATTACAGTTGCTTTGCAATTCTTTAAAAATCTTCACAACACACCAGAAAGCTGAGGTGTAGATTATCTGGCTTGGAGTTGCCTGACAAGTACCATAGAGAAGACAGTCATTCACAATGAAATTCATATTTGTGGAAAGGCAGGAAAGCTAGAGGTGACGGGACCAGAACATAAACTTTCCAATTCAAAGCTTTGGATAGCCAAAGAAGACATAACTTAAAGTGCCATCTTACCCTTGTACCACAGTCTGCAACTTCCACCTCACAGAACAGGAGACAAGGATTGCTTCTACCCTACCTCATGAGACTATCTTACAAGTAAAATGGACAGGGATGATAGCTGAGATAGTCTCTGGAGCCACATGTCACTTGTCACTGCTCTCTGTGTCTAGTCAGCCCTCCTGCCTGACATGTGGAGAGCCTTGACCTACTCTCCAGAACCACATGCAATTCCCACCATTTCCATATTGAGGGTCCACTCTAGTCAAGGTAGTCTAATCTCCATACATAGCCAGGCCATTCCTATATCCATGTATTCACAGTCACCATTATCATCTTAATCTTTCCACAAGACCTCAAATACCTTCAGTTCTCCTAGACAAAGCCAAGTCAAATAAACCTTTTATTTCACATTATATATATATATATATATATATATATATAATCTTTCTAGTTTTTGCAAATAGACACAAAAGTGTTCCAGATGACAGTGGTCTGTAGTCTGTGGAGGTGTTAGGGAAGGCTTCACAAAAAGGTAACATGGGTGAAACATTCATACAACTGAACAGCTGTGGGCAAGGAAAGGATAAAGAGCCCTCAAGGGAGAAGGAGGCATGTGAAAAACTTTCAGGGAATCCTGAAAACTGCAGCTGATTTGAAAGGATAAGGAACTTGAAAAGTTGGCAGCAAGATCACTTTTTGAAGACCCTTGCTTAGAATGAGAAAAGTCTTATTTGATCCTCAGAGCAAAAGAAAGCCAACATTTGTTTATGTTATTTATTCTCAGTTTTTTCCAGGAGTGATAGGACCTGATTCTGGCCAAGGCGCTGCTAAGTCTGTGCTCCATGGAGCCTGCTCATCTCACAGAAGCATCTCTTTCCTCAGCAGTCCTGTTTGTCAATACCCAAACACACAAGTATCTGTGTTCCTGTTGACTAGAAAGCACCTGGGCCAGGCATGTTTTAGTTAACTTCTGTGTCCTGATAGTAGCAAAGAGAGCTAAGAAATATGAGCTTCATAAAGTCCCAGAACTACTGACTGGTAGCTGCTTTGCTTCCAGAGAAGTGTGAGAAGAAATTTACCACAGATTATTACATCCCTCACTATGAGTCTTGAGTTATAGCACTCAGGACCATAAAAGTTAACTTTAAGAACAAGTATCCTTCAGTCTCTCCGCCATGAACTTGGACTCCTTTCCCTTTCTGCTCACTTATATGGTGCTCCTTTGAGAATTCCAGGCCAAAAGGGACAGACACTAGCAAATCACTGCTTCTGAGCATATTTTGGTGACTGAGAGATTGGATAACAATCATGCACTTTCTGATTCTGAAGTGAAAGTGCCTTAGTGCAGTAGGTTACCATAGCAACCTCAACAGGGTGCTGCAGTGGGCAGTTTTGTACAAAGGCATAGAAAACCCATTCTTGAACATCTGAGCTTTGGATATGTAGCTCATTTAGGTATATCACAGTATATGGTCCTGCCTTGGGATTCTTCAAAAAGAGAAGTGGAGTTCTCAGAACCTGCTAGCCCAACTCCCCTTTTTATCTACATATGTCCACCTTTATACACAGTAAATACTGCATGCAGAACCCCAAACAGCCTCTTTAGAAACATATAATTCTCCACATTCATTCTTACAAAGCATGACGAACAGATTGTATTTGCACATCAGCATGACTTCAACATGAACTTTACATCCACTGAATAACTCGACAAATTGTGTGTTGTAATGAGTACCACAGCCACACTGTTCCTATTTCTAGCCAGTCCCCAGTCTTCATTATGTTATTGGTATTTTTCCTGCAAAAAAAATAAAATAATCCATTCAAGTGTGTAGTTGGCTTCAATGGGTTTAACTGAGCTGCACACCAGGAACTGTAAATGAACTTTTCATAGGACCAGGCAATTTTTAAAATTACTTTTCCATTGTGGTTCAGGAACAGTGGTTTACTCACCTACTCCCTAAATGTTCTTGGTATAAAGATGCATCTTTGTGAAAGAAGACCAGGGAAAGAGGTTATAATTTCACCTGTGGCTTCAACCTACACATGGCTAGCAGGGAACTACATTCATGTAAAGTGAGCTTGAGTTTGTAGGATGTTAAGTAAATGTAGCAGTATCCTGGTCTCTCTCTCTCTCTCTCTCTCTCTCTCTCTCTCTCTCTCTCTCCCCACTTCGAGGCTGAATTATGGTTATCCTTAACTTCTCTCCTGAACAAAATCAGAATATGTGAAGCATGTTGTAAAACTATGCCCATTCTCTTTTGGAGAAACGGACTGCACAGTTGGGTGTGGGCAATATGGAGAGATGTGGAGCTTCAGATGGAGATGTAGAGAGATGTTACAAGATTCTGGTAATGAAAACAAAAAGGGGAGAGTCAACATGACATAAAATTCAGTATCTGAAGGAATTTTGTGACTGTTAGAAAATTATGAGAAAGGGATCAGAGAGATGCAAACAAAGGGCAGCAGAAAAGCCTCTTGCCCAGGGAGGCCATTCTGTGTGCATGAATATCTATACCCACCCAAGGAAGTTTAGCAGAGGACAGCAATAGCAGTAGTTGAGCCATTTCCTTAAACAAGAGCGTCATGGGGATGTGGAGGTACCGGGATAAGGAGGTTGTTAGCTTTAGGCATGGAGGTACAACTTCCCAAGATGAACTCCAGTCACTTAAGAAACTTGTTTGGAAGGAAGGGTGTCAGAGCTCTGGTGACAAACGGAGGGGTTTGGATGAGTGATGATCAGCTCTTGCAGTAAGGCATGCACATGCTGGCAAGGTGACCACAGAATTCCTGTTCCTAAGGCCTGGGGATGGCGGTGGGTGGGCATAGGTGTCCAAAGGTGTGAAGCAAAGAGCCAAGCATGTGGCATGCAAGCAGGAAGAGAGGCCTATAAGAGTTGGGCTGGAAACTGACGCTGTTCAGATGTGTTCCTGAATGAAAACTCCCAGCTCAAGGCTGAGGAAGGTTTCATAGACACTCCAGCAACCTGTTCCTTTGGGGCAAGGCAGCTGAGAAGGGGGGTCGGGTCCCTAGATTAATCAGATTTGGGGAGACATCAGGTGCACCAAGGCCAAAGTGCCAGCCTGCAAGTGGGTGTGGAGAAAGGTCCAGCAGTGGGGCGGTTCCGGGGAAATAGTGTGGGGGAGGGGAGGTGGCGGCAGCAAGTGGATGTGTGGAGTGGCCGAGTGGGGGTGGGGGCACCGGTCCAGCGCCTCCTCCGGCCTCTTCGACCTCTCCAGGGACTCACCCAGCACGAAGTAGGGTAGCTCCGTGTTCTCTAGGTCGTCCACCACGACCATTTCTCCCGGGAAGTCATTGCGCACAGAGAAGAGGAGCTTGGGTTCGGAGGCCGAGGGACTATGCATGATGCTCAGGTCGTTCTCGCGCAGGAAGGGCAGCGCCGACACCGTGATGCTCTTGAGCTTGCACTCCAGCTCCTTGGATGGATCCACGTCGCCGGCAGCTGTGGCCAGCACCATAGCTGGCCCCCAGCAGCAGGCGAACAGGGCGCAGAGCCCGGCTAAAGCCATCTTGAGCCCTGGCCGCCTTCCTCCCAGCGCTGCTATGGTGGGGGAGGCAGCGAGCAGGGAGGGAGCAGCGAGCAAGCTAGGGAGGCGGGGGAGGTTGGGGAGGGGACACAGAGCTCGAGAGCCCTGGTCCCCGAAATGAGATGCTTCTCAGAGAGCCCTAGGTTCCAGTGCTGAGGTCTGGAGAGCCCAGCTCTTTGTTTCCCGGAGCTGCTTATCTGGGGAAGGGAAAAGGGGGGTGGGGGGACGAGAAAAAGGGAAGGAAGGATGTTGGGAGGAAAGAGGAAGAGGGCTGGGGATTCTAGGGAATCAGGTCAGCCCCCAGCTGGCTGATGATGCACTCTCCTCCTTTCCATCCCCCAGGATCTTAGTTATTAACTACCTGCTCTGCATTTTTAGAACTGCGTCTTTGTAATGCAAAAATATCTCCTGTGGCAGCATCATCCAAATGGCTCGGGAAAAGGCATACACTGGCACACACCTTAAAGAGCTCTACTTCAAAGCAGGTGGAGGGAGGCAAGGGGTGTCATTCTAGTTAAAAATGTACATCGTCTTTTTGGGTTTTGTGAGTGTGGCTTCTCTTTTTCCTCCTCCTCCTCCTCCTCCTCCTCCTCCTCCTCCTCCTCCTCCTCCTATTCCTCCTCCTTCTTCTTCTTCCTCCTCTTCCTCCTCCTCCACCACCTCCTCCTCCTCTTCTTTTTCTTCTTCTTTGAAAAAACAACTTCTTAGTTGGATTTGTCTGTTGGATTAAAAAGGTGTTGAGAAAAATGCACATGTATACATTTTGACCCAATATGGACTCTACAGAATATTTAAAGATAACATTTGCAATGTTGATATAGATAAAGCAATTACGAAAAGATGAACAACAAAGAGGGAAGTCAATGTAACTCACACTGTTAAGCAAAACAGAACTTTCACTTGCAACTTACGCATATCATTTCTGTCACAAATGTTATGTACAATAAGCAACAAAAAGATGAAGAAAATCCTGTGATTGGTAGGGAAAGCAGACTTGTCTCAAAGAAAAGTTAATTTCATTTTATTCATTAATTGCATTTAATTTCAGAAAATCCAGTAATAAATAGAATAGAGCAGAAAGGATATGTGAGAATTATAGTTTTTCAGGTGTCCTAATTAGGGGAAAGTAATAAAAGAATATCACAGGTTGTGATCAAGAGTAATCCAAACACTGTCAAGAAAAGAACAGGGCAAATGTTTAGTCCCCCACCCCCACCCCTACTAAGTATTCTGAGGAAAAACAGCACCACCACCCAGAGTTCATATAAATTCTCCTTCCACTAGGGCAGGCTGATGCCATTAAATGCTATATGCCATAAACTGTATAAAATAGGCAAAATTTAGGGGAAGCTGGCATCTGATATTTGCCTGAATTTCCACATGATAAGCAATGACTTACTTCAGAAGTATGCTCTTCCAACGTCTTCTGTTCAGTGCTGATTCAAACACCAGGGGCTGGAAGACTGTGCTTACCTCAGTTCCTACTCTAGAAATAGAATTCACCACCTTCTCATATAGGACCCCAGCTTTGAAACAATTGCTGTCCCAATCTACCTGGTGTAACTTATTGACAAATGCAAATGTGTGCCCTTTAAGAGACAAAAATATGTGTCATGCATTCTATGAGATTAATCTAATTGAATAGCTCAATCTAGTTGAACCATCCATGTTTAAGGTCACATTTAAGGAATGGAAGGAAAAAAGAAAAAGAAAAGAACTGATGAATGTTTTGTTCTTAAACTTGACATATCTGAAAATTAATGCCTAGGTATATTAGCACATATCATTGCCAACTACTGAAAAGAGATACATCAGCTAGTGGGCTTTCCAGTCATCTTCATTGCTCCCATAAGAGTGCTAAAGGATGTAAAGACTTCATGAACTCTTTTCCTCTTCTCCAGTATAGAGAAAATCATAAGACATAAGTAAGCAAAGTGATTTGCCATGGAATAAAGTGAGGCCATGAAACAGAGTAGCCCTGGAATGTGAGAAATGGCATGCAACTATTAGATCATCTCTTACCCAAATTTAACAGATGAAGAAACTAAAACCAACAGAATAGTCAAGTGCTTGATGAGATCAATCTACAAAAAAAAAAAACATGTGCAACTGAAGCACAAAGAATAGTTCATAGACGACAGCAATTCATTCAGCAAGTACCAACCACTTACTTTTTCCTGGGCATCCATCAGAGCATGGGCAGAAAGAATAACCCTCTTACTTTTGAACAGCATGTAATCTACTATAAGTTTTAAATCTTCCTAATCTTGAAAAGACCAAGTGCTGTGTTAGAAAGCACAAGTGAAGCACTGTAGGAGTGGCTTCCCGTAAGTCACTATGGAGTCTTCTTAAAATGTCATAGTTGGGAGTGCTAGATGTTGACATCTTGATTCCCTTTATGTTGCCAATTTCCACAGAAGAGTTTAACAATAGAGACTATGGGAACAAAAGGACAACATATTCTGCCAAAACACTTGGTTCCCATACACATAGCAATGAGGATAGAAATCGCAATTCATAGAAACCAGACAGTTAAGTGGGATAAGGAGATGTGGGTGTGTCTCAGTCATCACTTTTGTGTAAAAGAATGTACTGTAGCAAAATAACAGATGTGTTTCAAGGCCTGCCTTCATACGCTCCTTTGGAGGGGAATCTGAACCACGGTCATCTCTCTTTTTTTTTTTTTTATGAATAGAATAAGCTCAAGCATCTCTATCCACATCCCATGCCATAGATAGCATACAAGCAAATATTTGTACTATTTAAAACTACAAAATACCAAGTTTTGTTAGTTGTAAGCCTGACTTTTCTCCTGAGGTCCACTGTTCTTTATTTAAATGTCAGTGGCCTCTTTCCTTGGCTTTTATAATGCCTTTTTGATTGCTTTCCTTATCAGCCAGTTCTGTACCCAAGCACCCCAGTTACCAGAAATTCATGAACTCTTTCTTCCTTCCATTGTAGCTTTTCTACAAATTTCTGTGGCTTGGAAATTTAACAAATTTGCCATTTTTTTTACATTATTTATCCCCCTAAATTGCTTGTTCACTGTGCTGTATCTCATTCCCTGATCACCATTTCCCCCAAATATGTGTTCACACATATACACTCCAATAAAAGTAAAGCCTCATTCCCATTTTTACTCCACCCATGCCCTTCTGTTCACATGCTATACAGTGTTCATTCCTCAGGTTGTCCAAAGTCCTCAGATAAACCTCCAGCTTCATGTGGAAGTGAGAAATCCCATCACTTCCTGTTCTCTTAGCTCATTCACTGAGCATGTATACACACACACACACACACATACACACACACACACACACACACACACACACACACACACACACACGCATGCATATACGTATTCAGTACAGGCACTGAATTCATTGTCTTGTAGTCAATGTTTTTATTTGTAGTATTTAAACAACAATAACACTAATACACAAATAATAATGATGATAACATAATTTGTATGGCGTTTGTGAAAAAGAAATGAGATTATATATGCAAAGGATCTTATACATTCAGACATTGTGTTGTTCATTGGTGATAACCCCCACCGTTGTCACTATATATATAACTTCTTCAGACAGAAAGTAGACTTTTGAATCATTGCCACATAAATTTCTCCATTGTAGGTGTAAAAAGTCAATTTAATGATTTATATTACTTGATGTTTACCCAGAAGAAATGATAGCATGTGTGCACCAAGAGATAAACATACGGACATTATGAGCAGGTTCACTAATAGTAATAGATTAAAACATGGAACCAACTCAAATAGTCATCAGCTTCCTGTCTCAAAGACACAATAATGAAGGAAGGAAATAAGGCACAGACCATTAATATTCTATATTTTCAAATTTTAAGAGCAAGTAACATTCTTTGGGAATGGGTATTGGAATAGCAGTTCTCTTTGGGTGTATATAAGATTTTGGCTAAGAAGGAGCAATCATTTGCTTCTTATCATGTTGGAAATGTGAACAGTGGTTACATCAACACATACACATTCATCCAATGTACTCATGTCGAGTTTTTAATGTATGTTTTTCATCATTAAAATACCATTGAGTGGTTTAAGACACTACAGAAGAAAACAGAGCAAAGTTCCTTTATTTTCACGTTATCGTTATCAATGATCAGCCACCCCCTTTCACACACACTCATCCTTCTGAGAGATCCTGGCACTTTGTTCTTTCCATTGACATGAATTACATCTGTTCTACCCATTCATCCATTTTCTCACTTCCTCAAGTTACATCACAAGAATCCGGACCTCCAATGTGTTCTTACTTGGGACAGGGTCAGTAGGCCTCTGTCTCTAGAAATCCCGGGGACAACCGGGTCTGCAGTGCAGAGGCAGTTAAGTTCTCAGCGTTTTACCAAGGTATTTTATCCTAGTTGGAGATCTGGGGACTCCACGGGACCACCACTCTCTGTTTTTGTTTTTATAGCTTAGACACCTGCAGCATGGAGAGGGATAACTTGAATAGGATGCAGAGGAGGAAACAAGTGGACGTCAGGAATGAGAGGAATGAGAGTTTGCAGGCAAGATGCAGTGTCTCCGCTTTCCTCACGCTTTCAGAACATCTGGCTAACAGAGGACACCTCTTAGCTAGCCCAGATATATACTGCTTTAGCATGCAATAAACCTCTGAACTCTTCTTTTTTCTAATTCTTTACAAAGTGATCTCTAATGTTGCTCTTCACTCAAGGAAACTAAATCCAGACACTTCTCTCTCCTTCTGACTATTTTCTCTATAGCCCCTCCTCATCACATGACTTCATGGGAGTCCCCCCCCCCACGCAGTTTCAACTTCCAGCTCTTCTATTGAAGTGGATGTTTCTTCAACAATGACTCTACCCCGCTCTTGCCAAAATTTAGTGTGGTTCACCAGTAAGTAGAATGTATTTCAGCTTCACACTTTTATTAGAATATCAAAAATGTATTATTCACACCCTTCAACTCAAAGTTAATATTTTTATCCCTGATTCTTTCCTCCTTTCCCTCCCTTTCTCCCTTGCTCATCGCCCCCTCCACCCCCCCCCCCCCCCCCCGCGATTCACAAGCTCAGCAACAGCACCTGCTTCACAGAAACAAGGCTGGTCCTGTTCTGCGTTCTCTAGTCTTCCTTTAAAAAGAGTCCCTCTTCCTGACACTCACTGGAGTGAAAGGAGATGCACATAAGAAAAACATCACAGGCAAAACAATTCTCTTTTTGGGGGCGCAGAGCATTTTAACTGTCTCCCCAGAACCCTCAAGTTCTCCTCTGTGCTGTTGTCCCAACAGTTCTGGTGTGGGGGCGTGAGGTGTCTCAATTTAGCTGTCCAGCAGTTCTAAGACTCTCTGCCGAGAGCCATCTCATGGGCTCCTGCGGTCTTTTGCCTTCCCCTTTCCTATGAAGCTCTGATGTGTGCGTGTGCGTGTGCGTGTGCGTGTGCGTGTGTGTGTGTGTGTGTGTGTGTGTGTGCGTGTGCGTGTGTGTGTGTGTGTGTGTGTGTAGGCGCGCGCGCTAGTTCTCACTTGGGGGCTCACTTCTAATTAAGTAATTCAGGAGGCTTAAGAAGCACAGACGAACCAAATGAAACCTCAGATTCGAAGGGAAATGGATCAAATGCGTCCCCATCTCTGGGAGTTCTGCTTAAGCAAGCAAACAAAATGGGCTGGGACAAATGATTATTGTAACTCGGAAGACTGAAGAAAATGTAATTAGTTCCCCGTCTACTTCCTGTTCCTCAGCCTTTTGACATTCTCCAACCCTCACTCCCAAACCCACACTCAGCCGCGAATTTATCCAATGCTTCCTTATCCTCGCCGGGGGTGGGGGTGGGAGGGAGAAAGAAAGAAAGAAAAGGGGAAAAAGGGAGAAAGAAAAAAAAAAGTCCCTGCTGCAAAGCTGGGAGGGTTAACGGAGCTGGTACCCCAGCCTTCCAACTAGCCAAAGGAGATTGCCGGTAGGCCTCAGAACCCGCCCCCTGCCAGGCTGCCCAGCCAATGGGCGCCTGTGGGGAGTGTGGCGCAGAGTCCTATTGGCTGCCAACCTACGTGCATAAGAAAGAACGAGAGAGGCAGGCAGGGCAGCATTGTTATCTTAAGACACTCATCTGGTGGCTGAGTCTGCAGGTGACACTGGTTAGGTACAGAGCGTGGAGTCGGAGTGGGGACGCGCCGAGCTACAGCCTTAGGATGGAATCCACCTGCCTGCCGAGCGGCTCGAGACTCATCCTGCAGTTCCTCCTCTGAGCTCGGCGGATTCTGGAGGACTTAGGAAATGCACCTGCCGAGCGCTCGGAGGACACCGGCAGGTCCTCAGGCAGCCAAAGGAGCCCAGACGCCTGAGGAACGGTTTCTGCCCATGTGCAAGGCACCGATTTCGGATGACAGGGCGGGTGAGTCTCTTTAGAGTTGGAAAAAAAAGGGGCAAGATCTTGGTTTCACATCGGTCGAGGGACAGGAGACTCCTCAGTTGGCTTCCCACTTTGCTCACCTCTCCCACGCCGTGCGTGCGACCCAGCCTAGCGCTGATCCCACTTCACAGATGCTGTGGGTGCCTGGGATGCTCGCTGCTCCGCGGCAAGGCAGCAGCAGGCAAGTGGTCTGACCGCTGCCGCCGCGGCGGCGGCAACAGCAAAGCCTAGAATTGGGAGAATTTGAAAAGAGACATCCGTTCCCTCTCTCCAGCTAAGGGGGAGGCTTTTGCATTTCCCCAAAGGAGAAAGAGCCACAAGAAATCATGAAGTAAAAACTTTGGAAGGCTGCCACTGGAGATGTTGCACAGAAATTGGGCATCTTTTAGGAGTCTCCTCGCAGTCCTTGGTGGTTTGGGGAGCAGCTGATACAGCAAGAAGGGCTTTTGCAAGGATTCAAGGTAACGGTGCAGTGGGTCGTGGGTTTTCTGTATCTATCCCCTTTCGCTGTAATTTTGATGAGTCCTCATTCAACCCTCTTGTCTGGTGCCTGGCAATTGCAAGCAAAAGGAATAATCTCCATTCCATCCCCTAGTTTCTGTCAGGTGGAGCTTAGCAGTGGACTTTGGGTTTGAGCTGACTCCGGTTTTTGCCTCCTGGTGTCGCATGGCTGCCACAGAGCTTGGGCACTCTGCCTGACCTATATTGTGTTTGCCTGGTTTAAGTCCTCAAAGTTAGTGCAACTCCCATTAGCTTTGGAAAATTCGTTCGGGCTCCATAATTGCCAAGGATGACAAGGACTTTTGCTTGCCTAGCTGATGCTGGAGAGAACTGCACAAGGTTCACTGTGTTTGGGGAGGACCCTAAAGACCTGATATTGTGTTGCACAATACATCTCTGTTCACATGTACATAAAGCCCAGTGGCATGATTGAGAAGGCAGTCTGTTTCTTCTATGAACATGGAACAAGGGACAAAAATAATTCCTAAGAGTGAACCCCATAGTCTCTCTTGGGTGGTATAGCAGAAGCCCTAATTGATTGGAGACACTACGAGGGGAATGTTGCTGTGTTGAAGGGAAAGGTCTGCTGATACCCTCTATCAGAATGTCTCCTTGTTCATACATAGTTGAATGTTGCCTGTGGGGTGTGTGTGTGTGTGTGTGTGTGTGTGTGTGTGTGTGTGTGTGTGTATTTTCACAGCTGTATGCGGGGAGCTGGTGCTCACAGAAACAGTAAGCATGCGTGCCGAGCCCCTGCCCACACCATGGATGCCTGGAGTGTTCTGGCCCAGTAGGAGGATGAACTTAAGCACTGCTGTGCTAGTCCAGAGGAGTTCTCTCTTCACCAAGCAGTCCTTCTGTGTGGTACATATTTATCCAGGGTATATAGACTCAAACCAAATATTAACTAACAATCAGCTGGATGCACTGTAATGTGATTGGGAAGACCTCTTTGTAAAGAACCATATGTGTGCTTTCCCCTGTCCTGGGAGCAGGTTGCCCTGAAAAGGAACAAATGTGCTAAGAGAATAACAATTATAAAAGATAATCTGGACCTTATTCACCAGGGATGGTGATATGTCAGCCTAGGCCAACCAGAAGAATTAAATGTATAATGAGTCAACTATTTCTCCCCCATGTTGTTTTCTAAACATGTGCATGCTGTTACCTCTCCTTTCCTTACCCCATGCCCATACTCTCAAAAGATATGCAATGCCAATATTAACCAGGCAGCTAAAGGATTCTACTAAATCCCCTGGGGGGCAGTCTGATGACATCAGGCAGCAGCTAAAGTGGTGCTGGGGTTTGTGCTTTCCCTCTTGATTTCACACAGCTGTACGCACATTATTTGTTTGTGACATGACCCTCTGGAGTGCCTTCTCACCTGGCCTGAGTTGCTGTGCAGCCTTGGGAGCATGACCAAGCAATGGTGCCACAGTGATCCTGTCTTACCAGTACCATAGCTGCCACCTACTCTGGGAAAAGGTGCACGCTTTGCTTCTGTGAGGAAGGATATGATTTAAAAAGATGCAGAGCCAGGATGCTGTGTTTGAGGGTAAGAGTGTAAACATCAGACCAGAGGCTTCACTGCTAGGAAGCAGCTGGTTTTAAAGGGGTTGACAGCTGGGCTGCAGCCATGGGGAAGACAGAAGCATTCTTGACTCTCCTCTCTCCTCACCAAAAAAAAAAAAAAAAGAAAGAAAGAAAAGAAAAGAAAAGAACTGGTTTTTCTCTCCCAGAATGGAGTGTTGTTTGCTACAGTTGGAAACAAGAAAGATTGAGGAAGGAAGAGCTGGGGAGGACAGACAGACCCTACCCTCCTTATGTTGCCCTGGTTATGAGGATGGGAAACAATCTTCTCTTCTTGGACTTCAAGATCATCCCCTTCTGAGTGTTCCTATCTGGCCTCCTGACAGGTTGTTTACTGAGCAGAGCCAGAGGGCACAGAACATCCCTGCGTCATCAACTCCTCCTGATCCCCTTCCCCAAGGTACAGGCTAGCACCTGGGGAGCACCACCTAAGAACTATCCCTCTGAGAGGGTGCTCCAGAATCCCTCTCCACTCACAAACAAGAGGTGATCTGAACGGACTGGAGATACTGTGTGGGCACTTTGTGCTGACTGGAATGTTCAGTGTTCAGGTTTCTGGCTGGTGTTTGAACAAACACAGTGTGGTGTTATTTCTGGAGGTTCAATTCTTTCCCTTAAATATTAGGTCTTTGCATACATTTTATAAAGGCCTCCTTTCCTAAAGAGCTGGGAGGATTTACAGAAATCCTCTAATTAATCCTCACATGGTTTGTTGTCTCATTTGTCTTTGGTTACCCTAAGATGTAGAGCTACATGGTTTCAGCATGCTTTTTGGAAAGGGAAGAGCATAGCACCCTCAGGAGGAGATCTGTCTTACCTCAGTCACACAGCAGTAGGGGATGTCATGGATGGGTCTGGGTCTTAATGTTCCTTCACCAGACTCAGCCCCTATGGCCTTCTTCAAAGGCATAGTTTCACCTCAGCGATGACTTGGTTACTTTATACTTTACAAGCTGTGGTGTGACCTGGGGTTCCTCCTCTGTCAGTATGTCAGGGTAGTGAGGGACAAAAGCCTTAGAAAACTTTGTCCTCCATGATTTTGTCCTCCAAGTAGTCTACTTGGGAAAATAGGCCTATCTCTGGGCAAAGGTAAATGGATGGTGTAAGTTCTAAACAGAAGCTCAATACAAGAGAAGTCAAAAGGCTGACCTTATTAATCGGCCATTGATCTGCACTGATAATAAGAGCTATCAGTATTCCAAGAAAGGAGAATTAGAATTGAGCTTTGAGGGTTGGGGTGGAATCTTTTTGGGTAGGCAGAGGAAATGAAGGGTTCCAGTTGATAGAGAAACTCACTGTGGCACAGGTAAGAGGTTGGAAATGTCATGGTTTGCACGATTCTTTGGGGCCACATCTCTTGCAGTCTGGAAATCCTATATATCTGGGTTAATTATATTAAACATGTATGGCCCAGAAGAAGTTGGTCCAAGCCCCAATCAGAGGTCTCTGAAATACTGGGCATCTCATTAAGCATCAAAAAAGTTACCTGGCCTTCTACCCACTCTCAGGTGTAATCTACACACAACAGGAAAAACGTTACTCAATGTCAGAGAACCTAACCACTTTATATCCAAAAATTTGAATAAGGATGTGGGGAAAGCAGGCAAATTTCAAGAGAACATGAGAAAAATCTTCTTATATTTTAGAATCAGAATCTCTTAAGAGAGAGAGCTTTGATTTTCCTCCATTTCCTATTTCTCCACCCAAATGTTCCTCTTGGGGTTTACTTGGAGCCGGCAAAATGCCAAAGCCCTTAGGCATTTAGCATTGAGCAGAAGATTTTTCAATCTTAAGATTCTTGAGCATGCCCATGTACATAACCTCTTGTCTCCTCTTCTCTTCCTCTTTTAATAAAACATATGCTGTAGCAGTCACAAAGGAGGAGACCACAAAAAAAGCAGAAGCGGGTGGGGAGTGGTACTGCCCGCAGCTGTACCACAAGGTACTGTGATTGTTCAGCAGAGCAAGGAAGGGGAGAGGCATAGTGTCAGCCTGAGCAGCACCAAGGGAAGTCCAAGGCTGCTGCTTTCTACCAGGAGAAGGCTCCGGCCGGCTAGCTATGCACACTTGCTCCAGGAATCAGCCTCTCTCCCAGAGCAAAGATCAAGAGGAGCATGGGTCCTGTGAAAGGACTGGCTGCACAGCCATCTTGGTCACCTCTTGGTTTGAAGCATCATGCGGGCTGCATGTCACTGCACAAATGGCTCCACTCCTAGAGGACAGAAAGCCTCCCCTGGGCATGAGAAGAGAACGGCTTGCCACAGTTCGCACCACGACTGGTGTGAGGTCTGGAGGAAATTCTCTAGGAGCCCAGGCTCTTTTTGGACTTTGGCCTAGGAGTGCAATTGGGGACCAGATCTTCCAAGACATTAGCTCTGTCTTAAAGCTCCCACCCTTAGCTATGCTGTCATCCTTGTGTCTACCAGCAGCCTTGTGCTAATGACTATGTGGTCAGGCTGGCTTAAGAGCAGGGCATCTTCTCCCTTTACTTGCAGAGGCATCCACTGCCATTTTGGGGCCACATGATGTGTGGTTCATAGTTTTGGAGGAAACCCTGCTCTGTTTCAGAGGGAAGTGGCAGAAGGCTCAGTTATGCAGGCTGCAGTGGGCTAGCCTTCTCTGAACATGCTGGTGCAGGTTGGTCCTCCTTAAATTATCACTCTGTTAGGCAGAGGGAGGTAGAACCACAGCCAGGAATCTTCAGTGGCTAATCCAGTCCCCTCATTTATTTTTTCTAAAACTCACTTTCAATGCTGAAACACCTGGGTTGCTGGACTGGGTAAAGTGAGGAACTATTACAAGCAAAATCTACCCACGAACTCTACAAGTAGCCCAGGAGCTCTTGAAATGTGTGTTGGGATCATAAAATATACCTTGGATTGGAAAGATTTACTTTTTAAAAAAACATCTAAGGGTCTAGGTGTGTGTCAGTTGATAATAGTGCTTGCCTAACATGCCCAAAGTCCTGGTATTTATCGCTGGCATCACATAAACGGGGCACGGTGATACACAGCTGGTAATCCTACTACTTAGGAGGTGGAGGCAGGAGGAAGAGAAGTTCATGGTCATCCTCAACTGTATAGAGAGTCAGAGGCCTGCAAGGGATATAGGAGACCCTGTTTCAAAGAAAAAAACACCCCACATGCACACATGAAAGCAATGTAAAAGTATCACTAGTTTTACACCTATCTTAGGTTAAAATGATATGCTGGGTTAAATAACATCCTATTAGTACTGCTCATTTCTTTTTTAGTTTTTAAGACAGGTACCAGAAAGTTAGATTTATCTATGGCAGGCGTTGCCTTTCTTTTAGACTGTGCTGGCCAGGCCCTGCAGAGAAGTGGCTGGTTAATGGGAGGGGAAAAAAGGGCAAAGCTTGAGACAGGAGGAGCCAGAGACATAAAAAGAGAATGTGGAGGGTGAGGTCAAGAGCAGCCCAGAGGGAGCCTCTGGACATGGATTTCTGAAATTTAAAAGGAAGGAACACAAATAGCTTGCATGGCCTATATTTATTTGAGGAGGGACCTAGCTAACTGTGACTCAGCCCACTGGAAGCGTCTACAAATCAATGCAGCTCTCAGCTCACATGCCCAGAGTGAGCTGGGGAGAGGCCTCATGGTTTCACCCATTTTCTTTTTCCTTTTTTTCTTTTTCTTCCTTTTTTTCTTTTAAAGTGGTGTTGGTAGAAATAATTGAGTGAGTGACCTTCAGGGTCCCTTCCAAAGCGTCCCCTTCTCTCGTATCTCTACTACCACATGACCTCCCTTCCCATGAGTTTTTCAATTTTCAAAACAGGTATGTTTTAGTGTGGTAGTGAGAAAGAAGAGCCACCACTATATTTTAAAGATTATTTATCAAATTATCAATTAAAATGGGAAGACAAGAGGATCAAATTGTATTTGTTATTTGCAGGTTGGAATACTACAGCTCCTTCATCATTATTATGCTGTTATTGTTAGTCATTAAGATAAGGTTTGAAAAAAAAGATAAGGTTTGGACATGCCTAGAACTTGTGATATTTACCCAGCCTTCTATCATTTTTTTTAAAATATTTTCCCAAGCTGTATTTTACCTGATTCACACTACACTCCTGAGGGGCAATTATTATCTCCCTCCTATGTTTTCCATGATCTATCTCCAAATTACCCTTATGACTCTATTTTAGAATCCTTCTCTTTATATGCTATTTATTCAGTCTTGCTTGCAGTTCTTAAATATGAACCACGAGAAAGAGGCATTACTACCTCTCACAGGCTTGTCTCAGCACCTCTAAACATAATTGTGTTCCCTCTCTTAGTTCTCAATGAGAAATAGGGCAGAGTACCAAATATAGCTCCAATACATTGTAGACATTCGGCAAATGTTATGCCCATTTCCTGCTAAAGGTCTCCAGATTGATACTCTCATGGTTTGAATATCCCAAACTAGACTCATAGTCATTTCTTTCCCCCAATACCTGCTTCAGCAAATGACACAATCAGACCTCCAGAGACATGGTAAAGAAATGTGAAGTTGGACTTAATGGAACACATCTGTAATCTTGGCACTAGGGAGGAGGGGAAAGCAGAAGGGGTAATGAAAATCCAAGGCCAACCTCTTCTACACAGTGAGCTCCAGGCCAGTCAAGACTAGCAAGACTCTGCTTCACAAAACAAAGGCTAGGGAGATGTTTGCTGAGTAAGAGAGCTTGCTTTGCAGACTTGAGGACCTGAGTTCAAATCCCCAGAACCCATGTAAAAAACAAGCAGCCAAAACCAACCCAGCAAGTGTCTCTGTCAATGCAGTGTTGGGGAATGGAGACAGGCAGATATGGAGGGCTCATACACTGGCCAGCCCATCTGAAGTGACAAGCTTCTGGTTGAGTAAGAGACCCTATCTCAAGTCAGTAAGGCAGGCAGCAATCCAGGAAGATATTAGACATCCTATTCTGGGCCTCTGCATCTGAACACATGAGCCTGTATACTCCTACCTTTACATGTACCTACAACACCACACACACAACAACAACAACAACAGATAACCAAAACAAAACAAAATAAAAAAAGATTAACTATACTGGCCGTTTACTTTCTCTCCCACTGTTCCCCACTTTCATCCAACCAATCAGCAACCCTGGAAAAGGTGTTTCTAGTAATTTCTAGAAGCCTTGTGCTCCTTGTCACCCCTCCTTCCATTTTCTGAAGTCAGACACCCTTCTCTTCTTGCCTGGACCTTCCTACATTGGCTCTCCCCGTTTCCTGCCTGGAGGGCTAGCCAGGTCTGTTTCCTCCTTGCAGCCAGAGTGATATTTCAAAATGGTAAATTTGATTACGCCTCTCCTCTCATTGCAATTCTCCTGTGGCTCCCCACGAGCATCAGAATGAAATCCAAATTTCTTAGCCTGACAAACAGAGCTCCTTCGTGAGCTGCTCCTCAGCCTCTCTGTGTTCCCATCCTCTAGCCTTCTGCACCACAGCCTGCAGTGAAGCCCTGGCCCTCTGGCCCTTAGCTGTGCCATGGTGTTTTCTGGCAGCGGCCTCCCTCTGCTGCCCTAGTCTTCGCTTCCTGAGGGGTGACTGAGATTCAAGACTCTGTAAACATGATCTCTGCAAAGGCATCTCAGAGACTGTGGGACAGAATTAATTGTCTCTTCCTTTATACTCCTACACTTCTTGTTCAAATCTTCTCCCTCGCTATATTCATAACAACGTAATGATTTGTTTATGTGGCTCGGGCAGTGGGGTTGAGATTGGATTCTAAGACACAGTTCTTAGGAAGTACTGAATACAGGGAGCATGTTATTGGAAAACAAGCCCTGTTCCCTAGCATAAGAGATTGGGCAGAGGCCAGCAGTCACCAAAGCCTTGTCAGCTTCCATTCTAGAGGGAAAATATGGCACTGTGGCTCATATGGGGATTGCTGATAATGACTAACACTTTTATAGCATTTTTGTGTCTGGTCCTGCCTGCACTGAAGACTTTCTATGCATCAATTCATTTACTTATCATAGTGATCCTATACACTAACTTCATCCTTTCCATCTTCATAAGATTAATTGGAATTTCAGAGACATGAAAAAAGTAGGGTTAGAGAGAGGGCTCTGTGGTCAAGAGTGTGTGCTGCTCTTCCAGAGGGCCTGAGCTCAGTTCCCAGCACCCTTGTTGGGCAGTTCACAACTGCTTGTAACTCCAGCTCTAGAGAGTCTAATACTGCCTCCGGCCTCTCTAAGCATCTGCACACACATGACACACATGTACAAAGGCAAACACATGAATACACATAAATAAAAAATACAAATAAATATGATTAAGAGAGGGGGCAGGGAAACTACTAGTTCAAGGTCATACAGCTAGTATGTCTGGGAGGTCATATTCCACAAAGTTTCAGTCTTGAGTCCATAGGTTTCAGTATGGTCTTCAAAAAATAACCCTACAAGCAAGTAAATAAATGGGACAATTTCAGATAGTGATAATAGGAAAAAATAGGATATTGTAGAGGAGCATGCCTGGGGTAGTGTTCAGGGAAAGATTTTTACAAGAGGTAGCATTTAATTTGAGGTGTGACTTGTCCTAAGAAGGGTAGATAGGGATGCATCTGGATGGAGACTAGGAGTGAATCTGGGCATCAAAAGAGGGAACAAGGGTACCTGAAGTTCCTGTTGATGTGGTCTAACCCTCACCCTGGAAGTGCCAGATTCAGTCTAGGTAATCTTGGGAGTAGTGAATAGTCCAGATGCTTCCTACCTCCCCTCCACCAGCCCATCGTTTCCTCTTGTTCTTCCGGGTGAAGACATGACTCACAAGGTGTACAGCTTGCTGCTCTTGACAAGGGTAGAAAGAGAGGACACATGAACACACACACACACACACACACACACACACACACACACACACATACACATGCACCATGGCTTTGATAAACCACTTTATTTTACTTCTCTCCTGTGAACCAAGTGTCACTCAGAACCTCAGTAAAGTGACAGGCACAGCAAAAGCAGGAGACAACCCAGAGGTATGCACAAAAGGAAAAGGCAAATTATTTTTTAACAAGATGAAAAGTGAATTGGACTAGAGGGACAAATGGGAATTTGATCAAGGTGGGGCACACAGAGGGAAGGCAGCGTATGAGATGTTCACAGATTGCCAAGTGGCAGTCTGGTCATGATTTCCATCTTCATGTACATCCACACCATATATCTATGTATTTGCTTGTCCCCTCCCCGCCTTGGGACATTTTTTTAAACTACAAGTTTAAGAAATGATTTGGAAAGCAGGTAAAACTTAGCTGGAACAGGCTCATAACTATTTTAAGATACGTCTTAAAATGGTAAAAAAAAAAAAAAAAAAAAAAAAAAGTACCAGGCTCATTTGGGGTTGTAATATCTCACTTAATTTTTATTCTTAACTTACGAAGTGAGTGCCATTCCTATTTTGTAGACCAAAACCAGTAAAGTGCAAAGGACCTACTCAAGTTCTAATTACTGCACCAGGTTTTCTGACTTTCATGCTGGGAAGCTCTGAGAGCCATCAGGAGAAGAGAGGCCACCAAGTTCTGGGGCAGATCAGCTTCAGTCCTGTTTTGGCTACTGGCCAGCTGTGTGACATCAACTTGTTTATATAACTTTTATGAAGCTACAAGTATCTCCATCTAACAAAATGGAAATGATAACATCTCCCGAGTATTAAAGACAATGAATGAAAAATATCCACAAAGTACTTGCTTCAAAATAGGCATCCAGAAAATGGTCACTGCTATTTCTGTGTCTCCAAACATGAGTGCTTGCAAAATGCTATCTTCCACAGAGGGCAAAGTTGGGACCCAGACATAGCCAATGAGAGCCCCAGTACCACCTTCACCTTCTGTTGGGGACTGTGAATCAGGTACTCCCTAAGAATCATTCCCTAGTACCAACTCCCAAGCTATTGCTTTCCAGGTACTTTCTCCTCTAATCATGTGACAAGCCATCTCAAATGGGCTATTTTCTGTTTACTGATAAGGCAATTGAAGTTCCCAGAGATTAAATAACCCATCCAAGGCCTCTCAGTTTGGATGAGGCAGAATTCTTGACCCTAAATCTATCAGATGCAAAAGCCATTTGCTCAAACAGTAGACTCTGCAATATATCCTTTTCCCACATTGTGTCCTAGGAAAAGGGTGCCTCAGTGGTCACAGTAAGAAGGGCTACTCAAATATCTGAGTTGATGTCTCATGAGTGGGACAGAAGCATTCTTAGACTCTGAAAGGATTCCTAGGAGCAGCCCACCGGGGCTGATGGATGGTAAAAATACAACCTAAATGGGGACACTTGAGGGTGCAAAAACAGGCAAAACAAACCAGAACCGAAACCCAGACAAAACCCCAATGAGCTTCTAGTGCAATTAGTACAGCGGGCTGAATATTTCAAGTGTCACCATTTCTGAATACAGGTGTGTGACAGTTTTTCAAAAGACGAAGGCTTTGAAAACAAAATTAAAGATGAGTATCCTTAGGCTTGGAGGAAAGGTTTCCTGAACTACACAAGATTTTTAACCTTTTGGGAAAGCAAGAGACTTTTTATAAATAAACCTTCATCTAGAATCCTAATACAGCCAATACATGTGGAAGGCTCTAGTTGGAACAGACCTAGGTGCCTGGAGCTGGATCATCCTATGCTTCTTTCCTCAGTCAAGAGTTCTCCCCAAGGCACCTCCTTGGAGCTTTAAAGGCTCCTTGAAAAACACACTGAGAAGCATGCACTATAGAAATCTTTCAAAAGGCAAGACTTGCCATTTGTTTAAAATAATAGGTGACATATTAAAATTGATCATAAAATGTAAGACCTTTGCCAACTCAGACACATCTGTGACATTCAGTGAGACTAGGACAAATTACTGCTCTCCCTTATTCTCAATGATTTGAAAATGCATGAAATTCAATGTCTATGAATAAACACCTGCTGTGTGCCAGTAACTGTACCAGACACTAACTACGATATATGCGCAATCTCCTTTTATTCCAAACCCCTCCCCGCTGTGGAGTGCATCTCACTGTTTTCAATTTGAAAATGAGAATAATCGAGTAAGTAGAGTTGCTTGACACTGATCTGAGCTCTCACCAGTGGGAGAATAATGGTACTGGGAATTTTTGCTTGTTTGTTTGTTTTTAGACGAGGTCTTGGTGTGTAATTCTGGCTGGCCTAACTTGGAATTTGTTAAGTAGACTAGGTTGGGTCTCAAAGAGATTCTCCCAAGTCTCAGCTTCCCTAAGTGCTAAGATTAAAGGTATGCCTGGCACCCCCCACCATGCCTGGTAGTGTTGGGATATTAAGGGTGGGTAGAGTGGATTAGCGTGTCTGACTAACCCCCTGAAGATTCTATATCAGATGGAAACAATATTAGCCTACCTCAAAGTTTCCTAGTGGAAACCAACATGTTTCAGTTGTGAGGTTGGGCTTCACCTCTTTGTTTTCACAAGGCTTTCCTATCCTCACAGACCCATGCTGTGGACCCCCTCCCTTCCTTGGCCTTCGGTTCTTGATCTTCTAGCTCAGGGGCAGCCTGTTCATCAGGGTCAAGGTCCAGTGGCAGCCAAGGTTTGAGGGTATCCACCTCCATTCCTCACTTGGGGGCTTCGTGCAGGGTGTAACATCCTGAGCTGGAGGTAGTCTGGCTGCGAGCACGGACTCCAGTGAAGCTTCTTCAGCCTTGAGAGTTGAGTTACTTCGAGAGTGTGGGGTGTGGATCCAGAGAAGTCCTCCCAATTCCCCTAAGGTATAGAAACGCCTAGGCGGTAGATAACAACTGCAGGGTCCGCTCATTTCTGCCTCCCCTTCGCTGTATCCGGCCACTTAGCATACTATAAATATGTTGTCAGACAAGGAACGGGCGCAGGTGATGAGCAGCGTTCCTGTGGGTCCACAGAGACTTCCCGAGCTCCGTGCCTCTTCCACAATCTTTGCCCTTTGGGATTTGAGACTCAGGAATCACAGAATAAGGTCAGCATCCTCCTGAAGCCTCGGGGCTCTGGAGACCCCTAGAGGCAAAAGCCTGTGTTACAATCCCCCCCCCCCCCCCCAGCTGAGAAGGTTCTTGTCTAGAGGTGGCAGGCCTTACATGAAGTACACTTCTGGTAAGCTCCCAAGGCATAGCCAAGGCACCAATGCATGCGCTTGGATGCATGGGTATAGAGGAGTGGGAAAGGCTGGCTACGTTTGTAGAAGCAATCCTGTCCAGAACTAAGCTGATTAGGTCCGGTCCCTTCTCTGCCTGCCTGAGCCTGCCTGAGCCTGCCTGAGCCATGCTTCTTTGTGCCCAATAGGCAGCATCTCCCTCAGCCCCTGCTGAGCCCCTTGGCAACCCAGAGGCTGCCACTTTCAGCAGCTTCCTACCACCTCCATCAAGAAGATAGTTTCCCTGGGGCCCCTTCACACCTCGCAGTATCCTGATCAACTCATTTGTACTGAAGCATTAATGACTAATAATGATTTAATGTGCTGCCCTCCCAATTAACACTGGAGCATTTCAAGAGAGAAATTCACAGATTTTAGTCCAAGTGAAAGTCCCATGGTTCCCCCTTTTCAGAAGTATTACAAGCCCCTCAATGTGCAGAATAGACAGTGGCCTGGATAACAGCCACTTCTGGCAACATTAGAAGGCATTGTATAGAAGCTTGCAAAGAATTGTTTAACAGAGGCCTTCTCCAATGCACACTCCTTAAAGATAACACCTATCTACATAACCCTCATCAGAAGAAGAAAGCTAGTGGTGTCTCGATATAAAAAACAAAAAACAAAAAACCTAGATGCTTAATGAGTTTTCATTCATTCATGGGAAAGACCTTAGTCATTGAGAGGAGAGGCTCAGGTACCACCGAATGGAGTACACATCCTTGGCAGCCTGTTAGGGGATGATCATGTGTTCTTGCCCACTTACTTTACCAACCACACAAGCCTCAGTGCATGCAACTACAAAACAAATGTAGCAAAATTAACAGCCCAGGATTGCTTGGGGGCATGAAATATTGCAGAATTACCACCTATAATGGCTAGTGTTTGAAGAATGCCCACTCTGTGACAGTTCTGTTCCTAATCTTACTTTTACTTTTATGATTTCCCCCCTATCTTAAGCTTCCAATGCAGAGCAGCATGCAAATGCTGTATTTATTGATCACTCAGAAGATTCACCAGCAGTCCAGCCTCCTAGGAGTGGTTGGTTTGGTAATGAACTGGATTTCTTTCCAGATGATGGCACTGTATGAGATTTTTTTTTTTTTTTTTTTGCCCCTCTGCTTGATTTCTTTAAATGTATCTCACAAATGCAGTGAGTGAAATGGATTTGGCAGTGAGTTAGAAAGACTTAATGCATTTTGGAAAGGAAAAAAAAAGCCATAACAAAACCTGGTTTGTTTTTGTGATATATGGTTCATGTGATATGACAAAAATCCATTTTTATGCTTAGGAAAATTGGCTAATTTTAAAACAGTTGACACATGCCATATGCATATAGAGTAATGATAGATTTTGCTCAGGCAAACAACAGAAGAGCACGGGGCCAGAATATCTGCTGGGACTTTCATCAGTTAAATTCCTAGTTTGTGGCAAACCTGCCCAACATATAAGTGAAGAGGGATAAAGAAAATGGACTCATGGTGGCCTCCAGTGCTTGAGTCAGACATTGGGCTATAAAAATACTATCTACCAAGAGTGGAACACAGACACTCTGTTTTCATAAACTGAGTGAGAAGAGAGAGGAAGCTACTGCACAGCAAGCTGTATGTGCCAGATATTGAGCAGTTCTTAAAGCTGTTAGCTGGAAAGGGGGGTACACATGATGAGAAGGACAAGGGGCTTGAAATTGGTTACAACCCCTGATTTGGGTTTCTGAGCCTTTTCTGGTCATGTCTCTTGTTGGAAACATGTAAGTGTTTGGCTCCTAGACACTATTTTAAATGTGCTGTGAGGTCCTCCTGTAAGTAGTTCTTCATAAATCTGTGCCTCAGTTAGAAGCCCAGCCCCTTATGGGCTGATGCTGTGCAGTCTGGTCTTCTGGACTCAAAGCATTTATTCTATTTTATTTCATTTTATATATTTCAAGACATGATTTAATTAGTGAGTGCAGGAAAAAAAAAAACAAGGCAGAGAGCTTAGAGGTTTATGGTCAAGTCTTCAGGACTCAGCAGTTTGACATTCTAATCCTGTTATTTCTCACCTTCAACTGAACAGAGTCAGCAGTCGGATTTCCTTCTTCCCATAACTCATTAGTTATTACATTTTCTTTCCTTTTGCCCTTATTTCCCATCCTTTGCTTTGTGTGCCTCTTTACTCTGGTCCTCCACTCCACCCTCTCTCCTTCCTCAGGATATCATAAAACAAACAAGGCCAGTCAGTGTCTGGATGGTTCATTTGTGACTAGACCAAGTAGAAGAGAATTTTTTCCTGACTCATCTTGCCTTCCAGAATAAGTCCCCTGTCCTCTGGTGGACCTGACCATGAAGGTGACCATAGTCAATGCCCCACAGTGATATAAAGGGGAGGGGCTAAGCAGTGTGCTGCCTCCCTTCTCAGTCACAGACAAAGCACTCTGAAGGCAGGAGTTGAGGCTTGTCTCTCAGCTCAGCCCCTCCTTCCTGGCCCCATATCAGTCACTGGGAAGACTTCGTTATTCACAAAGTCAACAGAACAAAACAAACACTGCACAGATCTCACTATGTATCTCACCACACCCATTTTCATGGAAGTATGACTTGCTGAAAAGTCACCAAGTGTCCTTTCTACAGAGGGTATTCAATATTCAGAACCTCAAATTTATAGAAGTGTAAAATTTGGGAAGGTTTTCCTGTAAGGCAGTGGCTCTCAAATTTTAATGTGCACCCAGGGAGCTTATTAAAATGCAGTATCTCCAGCGCCTTCCCCAAGGACTCTGATTCTCTAGGTCTTACCTGAAATGCAGAAAGCTACATTTTAACACGTACATGATGTAAAGACTACACATTAAAAAACACCGTTTTAGACTAACTGAATAAAATTGTACCCAGACTCTGGTGAATAGACTAAGTGTCCCTCAATGGGTTAATAGATGTCATATAGAGAGGGAAGGATTCTATGATTAGAAAGGTTGGAGGAAGATCATTCTGTCCCAAATACACTCAGAGGTTTGCTGTCCATGAGAAAGGAACATCTTTAACTAAATAGTTCATACATATATGTATACATATACGTATATCTTAAAACTTTCATTTAGTTTATTGCTGAACACCTCTTAAATGTTGAGGAATTTGATATGGAAAGTATTGCCCACAGGGAATAGGGAACCCCTACAGGACGAGAGTGGTATTGCAAGCCAGCTATATTACTCCAGTTACTTTGAGGAGGTAGTGTGGAGTGTCGGGAGATTCACTAGCCATGGAGGATAGCCTACAGTCTGGAGAAGTGTTTGTGAAAGCAGCCATCATTTGTTAAGCATTTGATATTTGCAGGCACTTTCTCTCTTTTTAATTATGTATTAACTCACTTTATTCTCAGAACAGTCTTATGAGTCAGACTCTTTTGTTATCTCCATTTTACTGAGAGGGGACTAAGACCCCGAATGGTTAATAGTATGCTAATGATCATGAAGTTACCAAATGGCTCAGTGGGACTTGAACATGGGGAGCTCTCTCTGGAAAGCCTATCCTGTTAACTGCTTTATCAGGCTGCTTTTCTGGGAGCAAGATCCTGGAAATTATGGCCAGCAAAGAGTGGCAGGTCTTGGTAGACCTAACTTATCCAGGAACCATGATGCTTCAGTCTTTCTGGACAGACTTCTGTAGGTAAAGACCTGTGATCATGGCCCTTCATTCATCAGAGAAATTATTATAATGACCATCGAAACCCCCAAAAGATTTTGCTGCACTTAAACACAAAATATGCTCAGTAAAACAACCTGACAAGAATGATTCATGGAGAGCAATTAGGTACAGAATTTTATGCCTATAAAATCCCGAACTGGGTTGAAGATCTGGCCATCCTGCTGACACCTTGATAAAAAACAACAGTAACCTGGCCTTTGTTATCTACTACATTCTCAGTCACTTCAGGAGGTCTTCCTGCATGGCAAATAGAAATGACTTTCCAATGATGGGGTTTCAGAGAAAGGTTTCAACAGTTGTACTTGAGTCTCTGGGGAATCAGCCTTTTTAGCACACGACAGTTACACCCAAGTGATGTGGATCCTCTGTGTCAACAGTTTCACTCTCTAGGATGTTGAATCCATACTTTAACAGAAACTGTTTACAGCACATCCACTTGGCTGACTCACCATCAGCTGTCATCTCCTAAAGTCCAACTAGAGACATGTGATCTTGTCCTGGCTACTTTGTCTCCCACTATGAACTTGTTTCTCTGGTCCCTGAGCCCTCTGACATTGAAGAAACCAAGCAGAAACTTCTTCTGTCTCAAACTAAACAGGTACACTTACCCAGATGAGTTCTCAGTATATTTCCCTTTGGATAAAAACTCACTTAAACGTGCTGAACTGAAGGTCAAACAATGAGGATAGAACTTGCCATTCCTCTTAGCTTCCTGTGAAACATAAAGCATCAGTTACAAAGAGGGAAAAAGAAATTTCAGCCTCACAAGAGCTCCCCAACGTCTTCCATGCATGGTCCTATCTTCTTTCTGCTGGTGGGAGGTCAATTTTCTAATTCTCCATAACTCATCATTTTAAGTGGTGAAGACTGTAGACTCCAGGTGCTGGGTTAGCCATGGATTTATCACTGTTGGTTGGAGCTGAGTGATGGATGTTTGGGGATTAGCAGAATCATTTTGTTATTTTAATAAATGTTTGGTTAAATAATTTTAAAAGATTAGAAATCAGTCCATGGATCCTGGAGTAATAGACTCTTAAGTTGAAGTTCCAACAAAACACTATCATTCTGTTACCTGGGACCATTAATATACATCATAGATTTTATATATATATATCCTGGAATATATATATATTCTAAGACTTCATTATCTCATTAATTAAGTGGATATAACATCTTCCTCTGAGGGTTATTGTGACAATTAAATCAGATGGTGGGGCAAGTGCACCACCATAATTAGATCATGTTTGATTAATAATAACTATGACCCTTGTAGTTATTATTGTCTTTGTAGTTAGTATCATTTGCTAAGTTCCTTACAGCAAGTACCATGACTTATTCAGTTCTATAGTCATATTCATGCTATATTGTTCAATCCAAGTTTATATAATGAAAACAACAAATACATACTGAGTTCCTTTGAGGTTCCAGGAGCTAGGAAAATAGAAGTGAACAAAAAAGATGAAAATAAAATTCCTGCCCTGTTGAAGCTTGTATTTTAATGGTGGCAGGAAGACAGGCAATGAACAGAACATGTAATACATAAGTGTTGTTGTTATTGTTGTTGTTGTTGTTGTTGTTGTTGTTGTTGTTAGAAGGCAATAGATTGTATGGCAACAGAAAAGCCTGGAGCTCCAAAAAGGACTGCAAGATTTTACTATATTCAGGTTGGTTCTCAAAACGGTGACATTTGTACAAAGACTAGAAGTTTGAAAATCATGTGATGATCTGAATTTCCACTGTGGGAGACCTGCTCCCACATTCCACTACCCAGAGTACTCTTGAGGAGGGCTGAAGTGAGAAATATTTAGATAGAAGGATAGAGGGGAAATAAACAAACCCAGTATAGCCTTGGGAGGTCCTGGATCTTATCAACAGGCCCCTTCCATCTCTTCTAAAGGACTATTTATAGGAATGCCAAGGAGTGGAGCAAAGACCTTCCCCTAGCTCAGCCAAGTATAGACCCTTCCAATCATCTAGTAACCATGCACATAGCCAAGCAATTCTCTAATGCAGCCCTGTCCACATTCCACACAGCCCTGTCCAAAATCCACACAGATTGGTGGATTTTGTCTAATAACTGTCCCATGATGGTCTGTGGTGTCTATTTCTCTCATATGTTGCCTCTTACCATCTGAAATTTTCTCCTTCTATCTCACTACAAGCTCCTTGAGAACTTAAAGCATGCATTGTATCTTCCATCTCTGTTCGCTCACAGAGTTCCCAACTTAGTGCTGTGTGCAGGTTAAGAACTCATTCATTGCTTATGGGAAATAAATCCACCTGTATTTCCTGGAACTATTATTTAAAAGTAACAACTACAGTATATACATTTAGAGTAAAACTTACCCTTTCACATATGCTTTTACAGAACACTCACCTCCTTTATGCTGTGCTTGCTTGATATTTTCAATGAAGCTAACCCAAGTCAAAGTGCACACTAACTGTGGAGAAATCTGCAGTTCCAGAGGGTTCTGGCAGAAATGAAGAAGGGCAAAATGTGGGAAGGTGAGGGAGAGACACACAAACGATCTTCTTAGACAGCCCTAACACTCACAGCAAGTTTCAAATGTCTTCATGGAGTTCTAAATTGCAGTTGAAACTTGGCTTTAAAGGAAACCATGGTTCTAGGTAGATTGAACCTCAAATCCAAAGAAGTCATGGAAGACCATTAGGAAAGAAGCTATTAAGAAGGAAAATTTGGATTTTTTTTTTAATGATATGATCAAAAACATTTTGCTAGTCAGTCAACTGAAATGTGAACTCAATTGATCAACAACACCCTTCAGGTCACTGCATCTGTCAGTAATCAATGTTCCAGCATTGATTCCAGGACATCTCTCCTCTGGCCAAGCCCATGTGCCTTGACTATCATGGGGAGGTGACAGAATCGTTCATTTGGCTGACATGCTCTTCCAAAGAAGAACTATGGTCAACAGTGGCAAATTATCTCTAGGATGGTAAATTGCCTTCAGGCTAGTTATGGATCCAAACAATCAGAGATACTAATTGTTCCTCCTGCACACAGACCTGCCCTGTCTGATGCTGAGGAATCTTTTGATCTTTTACCTCCAGCAATCACTTCAATATAAATGCTTCTCCACTTGGGAACTAGGGAACATTGATCATTATTTTAAACAGAGGCCTCTCTACATTGAGATGTTTTGTCCTGAAAGAGCCTGATGGAGTAACACATTGTACAGCTGTCACTCTCTAGAGAGACCCTCACAAAAGCAGGTTGTCTATCTCCTGTCTCCTAAGGCAAACTCATGAATAAACCATCTTAACATTAAGTCATGTGCATAAATAATTTAAGATAGGCTTGAGAAGGGAAAAGAAAAGAGAATACTATGTAGGACACTAATCATATCACCAGTGTGCTCTCAGATGAGAATTGGGGTTGTCCTTAGAGGTAACAGGTAACAGGTGTTACATGAGATCCCACTGAACAGAAATCCCATCATGCCTTATTATCCTCTTTCTTGGACCTCAGTTGACAATGCATAGGACTTGGTAAAGCTGAAACCTACTGACAACATCCTCATCCCTTGTGTTTTAATAGGCTGCCTCCAAATTAGCACAGCCAAGGCAGGTTCCCTTCAGAAACTAGGTATAGTCCTTAACTCCACCCCTTCAACAGCACCCAAACCTTTCTATTGACAAGCTGCAAATGTGCCATGGAAAAGATCTTGTTCCTCTCCTCCCCGGTTGTGTCTTCCCTCACTAGACTGAAGTGATGTGACATTTAGAAAATGTCTTTTCAAGTCTATTTACCCATCTGTCGCCGAGAACAGTCTCTGTCCTTCCTTTTTCTCTTCCGCATATATTTCAAGTGCAGCTCTTTCTGCCTGTGTCACAGTTCTCTCTCATCTCTCTCTCTTGTTCTTTGTCAGCCAGCAAAAATCTCTCTCTTCCCGTCTCCAAAACAGCCTACATCCCATCTGCCAAGGTTGGCAGGCTCTGGCACACTCCTCCCCTTTCTCCCCTGGCAGGAGTTGGTAAAGTAAGTCGTGGAGATCCCCATTTGAAGCAAGTATAGGCAGAATGAACCCTTCTGTTAATTCCTCTTCTCTGGTAGGCCTTCATTCCACAGAATGGGAAGGAAACTTTGGGGTCTCAGAATGCCACCTGACCTAGGCATAGGGACAGATGAAAAGCTACAGTTAGCAAGAACAGATTGTAAGGTCAGATGGCCTGGTTTAAGGCCTGAACTTCACTAGCTCTGTAATCATGGCTGAGTCATTTTAAGAGATTGAAAGCTCCTCATGTACAGAACATAGATAATCATCGTGTCTTGCTTGTGTGCTATAGTAAGGATTAAATGAAGTAATACTGCACATCACATTGTTGTCTGGCTCAGAAATACTAGTTGTTTTTAGTATAGCTTCTTAAATTAATGCATTAAAACTTACCTTTCAGTCAAGAGAATTTCTTCAATACCTTCATAAGGTTCTGGGAGTGTCATTGATTAGGATCCAGAAACCATTGTCCTGCTCAGGAAAGCATTGCTGTGTCCATTGGCTTCTCACTCACAAAACATTACTTCATAAATCCCCAAGTCCTAATGCTAAAAGGCCTTATCAAATCTTGTGTCATGAGGGAATAAGTGATAATTTGCCCAAAGATTATTTCTGGGATGAATATTCAAAGGGTCACAAAGCTTTTAGTGACCAACTCTGCCTCTTAGTTCTAGGCTTCAGGGGACTGTATTATTTAAGACTACATACAATCTTTGGAAATACAACAATGAGAAAAAAATTCAGTAGTACCATAGGACTCAACATGCTATCAATCCCTTTCAAAATCTTGATAATATGACCCATGTGTCTTTTACCCCTCATATACACACAAGACATGCATACTAGACACAGTAAACCTTTGAAAATTCTCAGCCTCACATTTTTACCTGCATATGCTCAATGATCAGATCGATCTACAAATATCAAATTACTTGCTGTGTTATAGAAATTAAATATACCATTCTTCTTACATTTTCCCTAATACATATCATGATTTAACCTTACATTAAGGAATAAAAGATTACAGTGAAAGACCATATTTCTTTCAAATAGGTTTTAAAGTGGCATCAATCAATTGGAGTAATGAAAATAATGGGAAACAACTTTTGAGTGTGGAGTTCACATTCACAATAGAGCGATTATGGCAATAATTGCTCTACTATGAGCAGACATAATTGGAGTCTCCTGCGAACTTCATTTCCTCTCATTACTTCCTGTCTTTGAATCCTCAGAATCTTCACCAAACTCCCAAAGTTAAGACTGCTCTGATTTGAAATTCCTTGAAGATGGATTTGCACAGTGTAGACAAGAAACACTGGCTCTTTAGTAGACAGCTCCTACTTCTCAGTGTATAGGTGGAGGTCCACTTCTATGTGGATGAATGGATTTTTCTGTGGTGGATGAATGGACCTTGAAACTCTGTATTGTTCTGAAAGGAAATTATTTGCATAAATAAAGGTGACACTAGAGAAACCAATTGTAAGTTTTCTGTTCCCACACCCAGTCTAACTTATCCCTCCCTACCCACATTGCTGCATTTCCTGTGTGTATGTATTGGTTTCTGGAAAGGAAAAGAACCAATATTAGCTCTAGTCTTATTAATAACATCACTCATATCCCTCACACAGCTGAATTTCAACTTATATTACTACCACTAACCAATGGCCAGAGCTCATGTTCAACTTTGGGTTATTTATAGTGGTGTACGAGAACATGAGTAAATGAAGTTTGAGGAACACTTAAAACTTATTTTACCCATGCCTTCCCATGAATATCTCATTGCAGCAATGAACAGTGGCAAAATAGATCAGGTTTTACCATGCTCAGCCTACATGCAAGGATGAATGAGTTATCAAGTAATTGAAAACACAAAGTAGATCAGGAAATTCCCTGAAAAACAAACCAAAACACAAAACTAGATTTAGAAATACTCAGATTTAATAACTCAAGGAAAACTAAGGCTTGGACAATGATAGGGACCAGGTTGCATGGGATGTAGGATGAATCTATTACATGGGATGTAAATGCCCAACAATAACAAACTGCTACCTACACAGAGAGACCTTGTAGGTAGAAAATTCCTTGGGCTCTGAAGCATAATATGCTGTGTCTTCAGGACCATAAGAAATGGGGTGAGTTTTTGTCTAGATTCCTTTGTTTGTCTAAGTGATGGAGATTTTAATACCATTGATTCATTTTACCAACCTCAGACTGAAGCCATAGCATGGGGAAGGGGAAGTGACTGAATATCCCCAATAGCACTGTCATGTTTCCAAAGCAGTTTTGATCAACAGTAATAAATGACTGGATTTGAGCAATTTCAAGCCATTTCGCAGTCTGTGAGGGGGAGGGATTAGAAAGGCAATTAGACAGAATCATCTGTGTTATCTTATTGAAAACAAATATCGGCCTTATGTTAATGACATTTACAGTATACACAGAGGTAACACTAATGGAATTACAGGGGACATGGCCAGGAATGCCCAACAGGCGTCTGTGGTAATTCAATTAGGAGAACCTTCACAGGAACCATATAATTGCATGAAATTCTTACTTTTCCCTTGTTGGGTGATTCAACATAATTTTTATTTGTCTTTCCTCACATAAGGAAGGAAATAAATGAGTGCCCTTCCCTGAACCTAACCCATGCCCACTAAAGTATCCCTTAGTTAGAACTCAACAGAGCAAAGTCTACTGTGTCCAACAGGTACCCTCACAAAGACCAGAGATCCTCATAGCAGAACCTGCCATGAGCTTTTGCAGAATCATGTGTCTTTACACTTGTCTTTCCCATCCCATTATGAAACTGTATATAGCTCATGGGTGTTAGACAGAGATATCTACTCCTACATCTATTTCTACTACACCATCATCTACTCCTTTCACTTAGCTTCATTTTATTGAATTGAAGTTCAGAGAGCAATTTGCTTAGAGGAATGCTTTGTTCAGGGCCACACAGTTAATTATTGGTGAAAGTTGCAACTAGAGCCCATCTCTCTTGTGCTCCAGGCCATGTCTCTCAAATTCTCCCTGTTTCTATTACCATGGATATGCTGGAATTAAGACTAGAAAAAGTATTGATGCTTGAAGAAGATGCTAATGATGCTTACAAGATGTTTGCACATATATAATCATTTGTACCACACAGAAGGTAGTAACAATGACAGATTCTATCTTTTATCATCATTCAATGTACAAGAGCAGAAGAAGTTTAATGTTTATTTTTGCATGTGTGTTTTTCCCAAAATCATTTTTAAGTATGATGTAGGAAAGCACATTTTCTATTCAATTCAATACTAAAATGCTTTTCTATGAGATGTTATTAGTCCCAGTTCCTCTCATAAGTAGGATATTTCACTTTCACATTTTTTCACCTACAATTCAAAGGGGGGTAGATAAAGATGTTCTTCTCTCCAATAAGGTGTTTCTGAAAAGCCAAGTCTAGATCTAGGACTGTGTGATGTCCTAGACTCAGCCTCAAAAAGACACATTTGATTTTAATGGATGAGATTACTGAAAAAGACAAGAATCACTCATCTGCCTAGTGTCAGTAATGGGGATGAGTTGCATTTGCAATTTGCAGGCAAAAACTTGTATCTAACCACTCAGTGTATCTAATCTCTTGCTGTCTCCTTTTGATTTCAATAAGCCTTCATTTTTCTCTTTTTCCTGAGCAGCTACCCATGACTAGGAAGATTTAATTCTCTTTCCTTACATGTATGAGTATTTCACACATATTTACATATGGACAGGAAATGTAGAAGTGCAAAGTGACAATGCTGTGTGTGTAGTTGTGTGGTGTGAATAGGTGTGTATACATGCAAATCATACACACAATGCTTTGCACTATCTGGTAACACATGGTCTTGCAATAGTTTCAAGTGCCATCAAAGGACTTGACACTCTCTCAAAAGACATTCAAAAAGTAGTTTTGAACTTTTTTATTGTTTGTTTTTAAGCATTCACCTTATGGGCATCATAAAAACAATTTCTACTTATTCAACAAGGTGTTTCATCAAACACCAAGTGATAATACACTATATGGCAAGAGATATAGACAGGTCTGTGGGTATACCATTCTGAAGTGGCATACTTGGCTCCCCTGAGGACTCTACAGCCCAGAGCATTCCTAAAAAGCCCTTTTCATCTTCACTGTCCCCTTTTATACTCATCATGCTTGGTCCCAAGTGATTTTTTATCTAAACATAAATTATTCCCTCAAAGGACAATATTTTCTATCATTAACTGTATTTACAGGAATATGCTTCTGGTTTTAGAGGCACTTCCAAAAGTATTATTGGGTCATTGCTTTAGCCCTAGAATAAAACAGTGTACCTGTGAGACTTCTTTGAGAGTCAATTTTCCTTTCAGATGTTCCAATTCTAGAACAATCCCTAAAGTACTGTTTCTGGTTATGCCCACAACTCAGCGATGGCCCCAGGCAGACTTGAGAAGGGTGACATGTGAGTCCTTTGCTCTCCTTTCCTTTCCAGCGTCCTCCTTCCTCTGCTGCACCCACTCTGTCTCAAATCATTCGGTCCCCTTGTGTTGTTTCTTTCTCCATCTGGGTCTGAATCCCAGGCCTGCCATTCACTGGCTTTGTGGCTGTAAGCAAGTAATTTAATTCCTCTAAGCTTAAAATGAAATCAAAGCAACACCAACACCCACAAGGCAGGAGGGAATCGGTTCCTGAAAAGCAGCTGGCAAAGAGCCAAGCCAATCTTGGATGCCAAAGGGCAAAACAGAAGTCATTGACCAGCCGTGGAGCCAGACATGCCAAGAGCCGAGTGGAGGAAAACACCCAGGGACCATGTCCTAGAAGAGCATCCATGACCCGTAGGTAGCATTGTCAACACAGAAAGGCCAGAGCACAAAAAACCTGGCAGATGGCATTTTGCTGATTTGATGCTTCTTTTAAAAGGGCTGGGCGGACCCCCTCTTTGAGCTGCTGCCTCACAGCATCTGTAAAGAATGATACCTTCCTTACTGGGTTATTTTAAGATTTTGATGACACACTGAGTATGAAAGTGCTTTGAAAACTGTAGAGTGCTCTACAAATGCTAATTTCTCTATTTACCCCTTTTCAAAACTGCTCAAAGCTGGCAATTTATAGTGGGATAAGAGAAACAAATTCATGGTCAAGAGCAGACAACTGATAAAGTAGAATGGGATGCACATTTTAGTGGACTGCATTTTCCTGTCTCAGTATTCCCTCACACATATGTTTTAAAGTCACTGAAGGAACTTTGATACTTCTAGTGCTCCTGCCCTGGGCATGAGGATTCTTCATTGATTAGTCTAAGGTCAGGCCTATATACTGGCATAGTTTAAAAGGGAAAATCTTAAGCTAGAATATAGGTGAAATCTAAATGACAGTCATGGTGTCAGTATGTGTCTAGCCAGTCCTGCATGTACGCTCATTCATTCATTCAACATATCTTCACTGGGCAACCATTCACTACTGCCCATAAATATAATACAAATAATGAAGATTTCCTCCTATGACTCATCCAGTGGAACATGCAAGCATGCACATAAGATGCAAAGTTATGGCTATACTGGTAAGACTTACAGGGTAAAGTAAGAGAGAGGCTGAAAACTCTCCCAGGGAATGTCAGAAGCCTGCTCCAGAAAGCTGGAAATTAAGGTAAGTGGTGATAAATGAACAACATTTTTGCAAGCAGGGACTAATAATGACACCTAATACTTACTATACAAGTATTAATAGCATAGCCAGCCCCTGTCCTAATCACTGTGCCCTGACACCCATGTGTAGTTAGAGTTTTCCTGCCTGGCCCACAGTCAGGACAAATCTCTCTCATCTGCGAGGCCTATAGACACTCAGAACCAACCAAGTAAACACACAGAAACTTATATTGCTTACAAACTGTATGGCCGTGGCAGGCCTTTTGATATCTACTTCTTTTATCTTAAATTAACCCATTTCTGTTAGTCTATATTTTGCCACATGGCTTATGGCTTACCAGTGTCTTTACATGTTCTTTCTCATGGCGGCGGCTGGTGGTGTCTCACAGTCTCTCCTCTGCTTTCTGCTTCCCACAATTCTCTTCTCTCTTGTCCCGCCTATACTTCCTGCCTGGCCACTGGCCAAACAGCATTTTATTTATACAGAGCGATATCCACAGCACCCATGTAACCATTCCAATGATAAATATATAAAATAGATGCTAGTATTTTCCTATTTACTTATAGGAAAGATGTTCTCTGGATGTGGGTAACTCTAACAGCGTCACCACCACCTGGGAACTTGTTTGAAATGCAAATTCTCAGGCCTCAACCCAGACTTGTTGACTAGGCAGCCCTTGGGTGGGCTTCAGAATTACAATAAGGCCATAGGTTGCTTATGATGTGTACACATGGTTCAAATCCCCTCAAAAAGTGAAACTGAAGCAAATTGTTAGAGTGATCTGCTCAGAATCACTCAAGGACTAAACAGTGGAAGGAGGATTCAAACCAGAGTAACAGGACTTGGAGTATCCACTCTTAAAGTCTGTGCTGGGAGAGGAGAAGGAGCCCTGATAAAGAAGAACTGAATTAACCTTCTTCCTCCCCCTCCTCTACCTGGTTCATATGTTGGAGCTCTACCCCACAATGGGAGGTGTACTAGTTACTGTTCTTGTTGAAGTGATACAATATCTGTCAGAAAGCAACATGAGGAAAGAAGCTATTTTGACTCACTTTTTGAAGGTACAGCCCACCATGGCAACAGAAAGGTGAGGCAGCTGGTCACATCATGCCCACAGTCTGGAAGCAGAAATAAATGCTGACACATAGTCCACTTTCTCCTTTTCAAACAGTCTGGGACCCCAGCAGTGGAATGATGCCACTCATGTTTAGAGCAGGTATTCCAACCTCAATTAACCCAGTGCAGGAGCTCCTTCACAGATGTGCTTGAAGGTTTTTGTCTTTTAGAAGATTCTAGATCCTGTCAGGTTGACATTATAACCATCACAGGAGGTATTTGGAGACAGGATCTTTGGAAGGTAATTAATGGTGAGATCAGAAAGGTGGAGCCATAATCTAATAGAGAATAGATAGATAGATGATAAATAGACAGAAATGATTGATAGTAGATAGATAGATAGGTATATAGATAGAGACAGACAGACAGACAGAGAAGAAGAGAGACAGAGAAACAGTAATATATTTTATCCCCTCTGTGTGATATGAAGGAGATAGCATGAATGGCCCTCTGCAAAAAATAAACTCTCAGAAACCAAGAGCATCCTGACCTTGAACTTCATCATTAGATACATGAAAAAATTAATTTCTATTGTTTAAACCACCCAGTTTATGGTATTTTGGAATGGCAGCCTGAACAGAACAATATACATTTCCCCTGATTCTTTTCAGGGCAGCTTTGCCCAGCAGAAGACCACAGAGAGGATCATTGTTTGACACTGATTGGTCATAACCCAAGGGAAGGAAGAGAGGACACAAGAGGAGAGAGGAGAGAGAGAACATGGATCTATCAGAACCACCAAGTGACTAGGATGGGGGAAGAGGCAGAAGGACGTGTAAGATGAGTCAGACAGGAACTAAAGCTAGAGACATTGAAGTCAGATTTTGAAGCCTTTTTATGAACAGAAAAAGGGTCTAAACGTTTTTCATGAACAATGAAGAGCCAATAAAGCCAATGAAGGTCTTTAAACAGTTCATATTTGCATTTTAGAACAACAGCTGTAAATGTAAAAGCTGGGTATGAATACAATGATATTGTTTAGGAGAAGATAGAATGATAAGTTACCAAGCTGTTGTGTGATCCCAGGTTCAAAGCAAAGAAAATGAACTAAAGTAACAGAAGTCTGGTTCTAAATCTAAGATGCATTGGGACTGTGATGCCTATGGAAATTTGCATAGGCTTGTTTACATACATATTATATGTAGGCAGACATTCGCATTCCTGTGCATGGAACAGGTTGCTTAAAGACACTTATTAAATGCTTAACATTCCTTATTCAGACTAGTGAAATCAGAGACGGAAAGAAGAAATAATTACAGCTCCCCTAAGCCTCTGTATTGTTTTACTTATTGCAATGAGCATGCAGTGCTATTTAATTTTTCAGCAAATTCAATAATGCTGGTTCATGTGCATGCAGCTCTGGAGCTCAGATGTGAGCACAGCCCTTAGTCTGAAATGTAAAATTGGGAGAAATTGCTGAATAGGTCACAGAGAATACTGTGTGATTTCATAAACCTTGGGAAGAAGGGAGCAAATCTGAATATGCCAGGCTGGTGTCTAGTCCTGTCCAAATGATTGATGGACAGATGAAAGCAAATGGCAGAAAACAGTTAGCCAGAGAAAGGACACTGAAGGATCCCAAGGAAGCATTTCCTTGACCCTTCATGGTCTCTCCAGGTCTTCCTGACACATGTGAGTCAGGGTTAAAACAAATGTTAGGGCTAGGAGGAGGGTAAATAAAGAGTTGTTGCAGCTGCCTGTGAAATAGCCAAACTGACTGGATAAAAGGAAGGATGCGAGTCTGGGAAAAACAGCCACGTCAGTTGCAGCAGGTTATGACCAGTTCCCACAGAGCTTCCAGTAAAGATCAAGGGCAAGGAATCCTCGCCCTTCTCACTGGTAAGCTTCTCAACTTTGTGGGTAGCTACACCTCTAAAATTATCCCTGCATCTAATGAATGTCACTCTAACAGACTGAACTGGGGGGTAAAGAACGTTTCTACCTATTCCAGGGAAGAGAATATCAAGACAGTGGGGCAGGGTAGGAGATGACAGCCATGGCAGAAAGGTAGCTTTAGTTCATGTTTCACTCTCTCATCTCACACGTCCTTCCTCCTCCTCCCCCATCCTAGTCACTTGGTGGTTCTGATAGATCCATGTTCTCTCTCTCCTCTTTCCTGTCATGTCATCTCTTCCTTCCCTTGGGTTATGACCAATCAGTGTCAAACAATCATCCTCTCTGCGGTCTCCTGCTGGGCAAAGCTGCCCTTAAAAGAATCAGGGGAAATGTGCATTGGTCTGCTCTGGCCGCCATTCCAAAATACCAGTGATTGAGTGGTTTAAAGCCCTGGAGGCAGCCCTTTGCCATTGCCTCTCAGCTCTGTCTGCCCTTCCACAACGGAGTGTGCATTTGCTTCCTGTTTTTGCTTTCTTCCTTACTAAAGGAAACCTAGACTGCTGGCTCTGCCTATGCTCAAGCCTTACTTCCTCTTCAGGAGCAATAGGACCAAGACCATTTTTGTGCTGTGGCTGGGACAAGAGGGTGTATGGGAAGAGGCATCTCTCTTCCCTGTCCCTAACAATTCCACAGTTGTTGGGTGAAAGAATATGTTTCAGAAAAAAAAGAGTTGCATCAGCACCACATGCTGCTGGAAGATGGGGGTTGACTTGCAAGATGCCCTTTGAATTTGGCAATTGGGACTCTTGGTTTATGAAAGAGAAAAGAACGAAAGGCTATTTTTATTTTTACTTTCTGTCCTCTGAGGCATGCCTTCTATCTGATAGCTCCCTACTAATTCTGATAAGAAATACAGCCTCATAGTTACACAAACATATGAACAGGCTTCACATAGATGTTGCATTCTATTTTTGTCCCTGGGGTAATATTTTAGGAAAGAGAAAAAAATAATCCTTAGAGATGTTTTGCTCACCGAAGGAAGAAGATGTGTGTGCACGCGCGCGTCATGCATGCACAGAGGGAAGGGGGCAATAGTTGAAGGTCTTTCACCTTATTCTGCTTCATTGTTCCCAATGCTGTAGTCAGAAGCGTATACACGCGGCAGCATGCTAATTCTCTTAGGGAGGACAATTGTAGGTCAGATTTGAGGGAAATCAGTAACCTATTTGCGGCAGAGTGGTAGGTTTGGTTTCCAGCTTTGGTCACCTACATGGAGCACTTGTAGTGTGACTTGCTAAGGGCAGCTTTGCCCAGCACGAGATGGCATAGGGAGAGCTTATCTACAGCTGTTTCATCATCTACTTCTGAGGCTGAAGCCTCAGAGATGGCATGCGATGGGTTGAGTCCTTCTCCCCCAAGTGCCCGGACCGACTGGAATGGAGGCTATTTTAAGGATTTGTCCCCATATTTAGTAATGCTCAGCATCCGATGTGGATCTCCTTTGTATTCAGGTGGAGTCCAGCATGGTACAGATGAAGCCCTGCCCCAAATTCTTCAGTAGAGATGTAAAAGGCAGCTAACATTGGCAAGCTGTAAAGAACTTCTTAGCATTCTAATTTTAAAATTGTATTTAGGTTGAGAAATTTAAGATTCAGGCATGTCCTGAGAAGTTTTTCATATCCTATAAAAGCAGGGTGAGAAAGAAAATTGTCTACTTAAAAAAAAAAAAAATTCACCTAACTCTAGAGCATGCCCTCATCACTTTCTTTGCCTATACTCCCAGCACTGTGCCAGCAGATACCAGTGGCTCAATGTGTAACATCTGTACTGAATCCCTTTTACCATCTTCCCAGATGCCATGACAGTTCCAGACACCATCATCTTTTAGCTGACCCAGTGTTCTGAACCAGCAACTGGTTTCTATTTTCACCTCAGACATCTTAGAATCTGCTCTCAAAATAACAGCCAGAGACAGCCTTCTATTATACAATGTCAAAGTCAGATTAGTCACTAGGTTTAAATTCCTACAGGGTCACCACTTGAAAGATTCTGGTCACCACTACGTAAATGACCTCATCTTCTCCAGCTCCCCTTCTCAGTGCTCCAGTCTCTGCCATTCTCGAGATAAGCAGAACCAGCTCCATTTGCATTCCGTTCTACCTTGAGTTGCCATGCTCTGATCCTCCAAATGCCCTCTTGGGACTCTACCTCACTTGCTTCAAGTCTTTGCTCAAATCCAACTTGTATTTGAGTATTCTGTATGACAGCACCCTCTACCATTGACGTCTCTCCCCCTGCCCTGCATTACTTTTCACGGCACTTGTTCCCACTGGATGCATTCAAATTCAGTTACTGATACGTTTTCTCTGTGTACCCTCCACTAAAATTTAAGCACTATAAAATTAAAGAGATAGTTAATTAGTGCTTAACAAATAGCAATTACTCAACATTTTTGGAATAACTATGAGATAAAAAAGGATATTTACAGTGCCACATGGACTAGAACTTGGATATCCAAGAGAAACAGAAAGCTAAACTCATGATGATACATCTATGGCTATGGTTTATTTTCTCCTACTGTCTCTTTTAATTAGGATAGGCTTGAATAGGATTCTTCAGGCAATTTCACATTCATCAGTTGTATTATAAAGGACTGTTTATTTAATAAAAGAGAAGGTAGAATGCTTCTCCAGTTTCCCCATGAGGCTGTGAGATGAATTTACTTGTCTTTGGAAGTCAAAGATTTTGCATTGTTCTCTTGGTAGCCTAAGTAGTAATGTGCTGTTTCATATGCAGCTGATAATCACTAGCAATGCTGTAGGGATGGTTGTCTATGCTTCATCCCTGAAGCACCATCCCTGGTAGGCAGTGGGTAACTGCTAGGTACCTGCTCCCACCCAGGCATGGCCAAGAATGGAACCCCTTAAGAACTGAAATGTGTACATGCTCCCTATCCTTGGCTACCTCATGATCCTGAATGCTAGATGCTGGACTGCAGACCAAGTCAGAGTTCTCCAGAGAACCATGAAGGGCTGCACCTCACCTCTCCTGGATCATGCAGCCAACCCCCTTGCTATAAGATGACTCAAAATAACCCCCCTTTTACTATTAGGTAAACTATATAAAAGTGCCTCATTAATTGCCACTATACAATGCTTTGCTTGAAGAGCAGGAAGTGTTGAATGCCTGATGGGAGAAGTGTTTACTGACATCTAGACTATGTCTGGTGCTCCATGCTTGATTCTGAACTGGAGATCAACCATACAACCTTGTTCTAATTGGGATGTCCTAGGATGGGATGGGATCCAGTTTGTATGTACTAAGAAGTAGGAACCACACCTAACTGATTTTCCACTGACTTAAGGAATATGTAGGGCATCTCTTATGTACCATTTAATACTTAAAGGGCTAAGAATAAAATGATGAGCTATAGCACACAAAGTTGCAGCCTCTATAAAACTCACAGACTAGTAGGGAAGAAAGATTTTGACAGAACAATGATCCAAACAGATATGCAAAATCACAACGAACAAGCTCCATGAGTAAAAGAGATATATTGTCAAAGGTTATAATTGAGAATTTAACCCTGACAGAGAGATTCAAGGGAGGCTTTCTTAAATAAGTGATGATGGGACTAAGAGCCGTGGGTTGAGTAAGAGACAAATGACACAAGTGAACATTGATAATGTCAGGACTGAGGCCCTTAAAGAAGATCTGTGTGGGTGGTTTGCAGAGCAAGGCAGAGTGTATAAGGCTGGAGAAGTAAGCAAGTGGGAGGCCATTCATAACTCTGGATTCATTGTAATGGTTTTTATAAATGTGTATACAGTGGTGGGAAGTCATTAGATGACGGATAGGTGTGGGGATTGTACTTCTTATGGCTGCATAACAGATCACCACACTTCTAGTGACTTGAACCAACACACATTAATTATCTTGTAGTTTCTATGGGTCAGGAATCCACACATTGTTTCACTAGTTCTTTGCTCAGGCACTCACAGGGCTGACTGCAATCAAAGTATGGACTGGGTCTCATTCACTCCTGAAAGGCTTGGGAAGAATCATATCCAAGCTCTTTCAGGTTATTGAAAGAATTTATAACCTTTAGTTATAGATTTGAGGGTTCCATCTTCTTCCAGAATATCAGCCAGAGGCTTCCCTTGGGTCCTAGAGCAGCCCACTTGCAATTTCAAGTTACATCTCGTTCAGCATAGATACTCAGTGCAGAGCTGTTGTCTTTTTCAAGGCAAATAAGAGATTCACTGTCTCTCCACTCTGCTAAAAGAGATCCTTATGGTATGTAATGTAAGTGTAAGTGACATCTGTTATCTGTGCCATATTGCATTGTTTAGAAGCAAGTTATAATTCCTATGTGTTACTCAAGGATAGGGAATTAAAAATGGGGTCAAGCCATTTGCGGGTGGCGGTCACCTCAGAGTGAATCAATGGCAGAAGGGGCAAGGAGGATGACATGATCAGATCTAATGAGCAGAGAACAACTCAAAGTCTTGATGAGAAATGAGAGTTCAGCATAAGGTAGAACAAGGGTATATAGAAATGTAGACATGTGTGAGCAATGTTTTAGAGTTAAAAATTGATGGACCTTGGTGATGAGTTGCACTTAAGGGGCAAGCAAGAGGGAGATATCAGAAATACTAATGGGTTTCTGTTGAATAAGTGGACCAGTGGCACTCAATATTGTCAGTTGTTAAGAAACATTGGGGAGCTTTAAAAAGATACTTACTCCAGACCCTTATCCTGGATGTTTAAACCCACAATGTTTGAGGGGGGAGGGTCCAAGAGATAAAATACTTAAAAATCTTTCTAAATAGATCAAGTCTATTCATAAGATTTTGAACTGTAAGAACAGAAAGATTATTTTGCCCCTCACCATGACAAGAAATCATTTGATGTCATGACGCTGAGTTGGGATATGGTAAATTTGAGGATGTTTTTGAGATGTCTACTTCATGCATGCAATCAAGTAACATGTAATTCATTTGAGCTCAGAGGAAAAGCCAGGGCTAAAGGCATGTGTTCATATACTCTAACTGCATTCTGAAGCCATATGAGAGATGTCTCCTAAGGATAGAGTTCATAGTGAGAGACAAGAGCTGAATTTTGAGGAACAGCAACACTTATTGATTTGATATAGTATGAGGCTACAAGAAGTAGCCATAGAGAAACCAGACACATTGCCTACACCCCCAAACCCCCTCCCCACATACACCAGCAAGTATGGGGAGAGAAAACAGAGAAAAGAAATTTCAAAATAGAGATGATAGTCAATGATGGGAAATGAACTCATACAGTTGAGCTGCAATTGCTAAAATGTGTGATTCCCTCCCTAATAAAGCATGTTAGGAAGCTCCAGCTACTTTTAATTTAACCTCAGACAAAGATGTCGAATTTTTTTCTCATAACAAAGGTAATGACTGTGAAATATTGGAAATTTGGAGGAAACAGATTAACTGAGATAAAGGGAATTTTAATTATTTCATATACTTACCAATCATAAAAATTGCAAGTGATGTGTGTGTGTGTGTGTGTGTGTGTGTGTGTGTGTGTGAATAATGTGTGTTTTTCTTTTAGAGCACTTTTCTAAACATACTTACAGCTTTTAGTGGTGAGAGATTTGTTACATACACATTACTTTTAATATAATAATAGCACACATGCTGTTTTATAACCTGTATCTTTAAATTCATATATCCTCAATGATTTTCTGTATCATTGACTATTCTTGAATAAAATACCTTTAAATGATTGCATTGCACTGAATTGTATGACTATATTATAATGTGCTCAAGTCATCTATTATTTGACATTTAGGCTATTTTGAACTTTCCCCAGTATAAAGATCACTTAAGAAAATATAAATAGATTTTGTAATGCTGGAAGTGAACAAATACCACCCCTTTCTTTATCTCTACATTGGAGATGCACCCAAGAAATGAGACACAAGTAAAGATGAGCTTCATCTCCAAAAAGAACAAGCACAGAATGTGACCTAGATCACAACAAAATCAGGACCAGACAAATGAGGCTTCCTGTTGCTACCCTGCACACCTTTCACAGCACAGCAGAGGTGGAGCTTTCTGTGCTGTTTGTTAGATAACAGAGATCCAGCAGAATGCCCATCCTTTGCAGACAGATAGCCATCAAAGAGAAAGAAGTCTAGAATGAGCAGGGCCAGGTGAGGTCTGTCCCTTCAGACTCAGTACAATCATCCCTAGGTGACCAGAGAGACGGGAATATTTCCCTTGATAACATCATCCCCATATGTGATAGCTAGCTTTCAAGATGTCCTTCAGTGATGCTTACTCCCTGGTATTCACACCATTGTGTAGTTCCCTTTCACGTATAACAGCACTTGTTTCTGTAAACAATAAATGGAACAGAAACAAAGGAGTATGACTTCAAGGCTAGATCCTAAACATCACCGCAGCTTCCACAGTGCTGCTTCTGGTAACACTTTGCTCTGAGGGAAAACAGATTCCATTTTCTGAGAATTCTCAAGCTGACCAATGGAATATGTCAACGTGAAGAGGAACAGAGGCCTTCTATCAACCAATGGCACCAGCACACCCCATGCCACCTCATCCATGAATCCTTTCTTCCCAATCAAATCTTCAGATGGCTGCACCCCATCATGACTACAATCCCAAGAAAGACCTAGAGCCAGGACCTCCTAAAGTCCTCACTCCAAAGATGGTGTGTAAAAGATAGTAAGGCTTTCCTATTGCTTCCAGCTGTTGGAGTTTGGCATGATTTCTTAAACAGCAGTGGGTTATGATGAATAGTAGATGCTTTGAAAATACAAAGTCATATGACTGATGTTTTTCCTTCCCTAGTACCAGTCAGCAACCATCTTTGTAGCCAGATCTTCATGTTCATAGTCAAAATAATTGTAGCCCTGCTAGGTGAAAGGAGAAGCAGATCCTGATGTCATATGACCGCACCTTGCCTACATTATTTCAGATGCCATAACATTGGCTTTAAAACTATGCCGTCACAACCCTTGCCTCACTCATATACTTGCCAGAAGGGCAGTGTCATTACTGTCTCTGTGGAGACAACTGGGCCAAGGGTAGTAAAATAGCAATGATAAAGTCCTCCAAAGTTGGCAGGAAGCACAAAGGACTTTGGGCATATGCTGACACCTGAGGGAACAATTTTATAAACAGATGAGAAAAAAAAGTATATTACAGGTGCCCGGTGTGCCTGCATTGACTTAATATAGGGCTTCATACACAGATGGATATATTTGGTGTGACAGATAGAAACACGCAGAGGGTTGGAAATTCAATCCATATCTAAGAGACATGTGGAGAAAAGAGAAAAGAGGCAGGAACAAAAGAAACAAAGAGCCCAAAGCAATAGTTAATACCTGTGATGTTAGAGAGTTCGAGGAAGACACAACAAGCACAGGAGAAGGAGAATTTGGTGAACGCTCCCACCCTCAGCAAGCTGCTCTTGTTTATGGGTAGGAAGCTATCAAGTTCCAACAGTTGCAGCATCATGTTTTTCAAAGGCTTATTTTTAGACTGCTCCCAATCATGCCCCAGGAGTTGCTAGATCTGAATTAAAAACCCCAGGTTTCTACATCCCCACCCCTTTTCTAAATAAAGTGTTATTGATTGACTAATGGCCTTCATATCCTGCTGCAAATAGCCCCTAAAGAAGAAGAGAGATGTTACTGAGAGCCCAAGTGGCTAAGGACTTAGAAGAAAACAATATTGTGTGTGGACAGACTGTAAGATACCCTAGGGCCTAAAGAAGGTGATTGTGGAGGGTAAATGCAGAAACATTTAAGGGGAAAGAGTGAAGTTACTGAAAATAAACATGGCTGTAAGGCATAGGTACATGAGTGTGGGCACATGGAAGTTCTATGTGAGTGATAAGTCTCTTTAGTATTTGTTAGAAATCAGAATTTGTTTTTTGAGGAAATGGTGTTTGAGCAAGAGTCCTTGTGCTACAGTGAAGAAGATTTGCACAGAATATAATCCCAAATCCACTGTTAATTTGGTTACAGAAACTGAATTCTTATAACCATATGCTGGACTCTAAAACAAGGTACCTTCCTGGTCTTTGCATCTAGAATCTCAGGGGTTGCTTGTAGATATGATGTCTCTGTTCCTGGGATGTTTCTCTGCAACATTTAATTTTTTTCTAGGGTGCTTCACTTTCTCTGCTCCCTCAGGGGTAATCCCAGGACTAATTTAGAGCAGACTTCCAATACAGACATAAGGCTATCAAGTGGATCAGGATGCTGAATTTGGAGATAGAGGCAAGAGAAAGCAGAACTACGGAAGTAAGAGGAGAGAACATTCAGCCTTCAGGGTTCAGCCATGCCAAGAGCCACATAGGGTGACTTGGGAGAAGTGGTCTGAGGAGAGTAAAACCTATTGGCTACAACCTGGATTCTTGATCTAGATGGTTTGTCCACCCTGGTTATAAAGTACTGATACCCACAGTAATTAGCCTACCCACTGAGCAGCTCAATTTCATCATAAAATGAAAACAACTTCAGAAAACAATGCCTTTGATTGTACTAAAGATCAAAAGATCCAATGTATTTAAAGCCATAAGAATGATGCCTAGTGCCCCAGTTCCTGAGTGAGTAAGTAGTATTTCCCAGTAAACACAATGTACAGGTAGTAAAACAGCTCCAGGGTTGGGTGATGAGAAAGCTGCTGCTGATTTCATTGAAGTCAAGCTTCATGATGCTTGTGGATTGCAGGAAGGGTGGCAGAGACTTCTATAAGTATAAATTCAAGAACAATATCCAGAGGTAACTAGGGGGAGAGAGGGGTGGTTTTGTATTGGGAGGGAACCCAACAAATGAGGTGGAAGAAAAGCTAAGTATTTGAAGAAGTCTACTCAACTGCCCCCCCCCATTCTCTGTCCCTCCAGTGGCTAACAGTTTGCCCACCAAATGTTGATAACTGCTCTTTAAAGAAATGGCACCTTATGGCTGAAGTCAGGATACCTTATATTACACTCAGGACCCTCCTCCACTATTATATTATACCATCACAGGTTCAAATCCCAGCAAACTGCTTCTTCAGGGGACTCTAATATTGGGTGTACTAATGGCATCCAGATATGTACATGGTCAAACAAATTTACCTTTATTATTTCTTTATCATGTGTTTGTTTCCTTTTCTTTGCAAATGCACCACTTCACCAAGAAACAGCTGTGTTACCATTTTCAGGACTGGGAGACAAAAGATAGGAAGTAGCTGAGCCCCGTGTATGTACTTAAAGGTCCTGTTCATCTCAGCAATACCAAATGCCGTTCGCATAGACTACAGTGAGTGATACCTCTTAGTGTCATTCAAGGAAGCTACACCCCCTTATGCTGTGTCCCTGTCACAGAAATGAGAATTCTGAGTGAAGACATTTAAAAAAAAATAAAGAATTGAGAGCATCTTTAATTGAAATTTCCGGAGACAACAAGCACAGAAGGCATATGTGTAATTGCTCCCAAAGCCCAGCACACCAGCTGGGATGTCAGGAGGGCAGTTCCAGCCTCCGGGCAGCTCATTAGGGCAGAGTAAGGATGGATGAAGGAAACAGAAGCCATGTCCCGCTGAGTCACCAGTGTCATTTCCAGGATCTGCCTGGGTATCCCCAGGGACCTCCTGGCCAAGGACTGAGTAAGCACAGGGCTGTAGAGTTGGCAGAACATCAAGGCTGTGGGGGCCCAGTGATAGCCGAGGGAGAGACATTTGTGAATGAGTGTGATGGAGTGTTTCTGTTTGTTTACGCTAAACCCAGATCTGCTTCACACAAGCGGAGCAAACAAGTGTGAGGCCACTGTGATGGTTGAGATGGAAGAGGGTCTGACCAGCTGCTCAGGTTGGTGGCCGAGGCTCTCCAATGTGACAGCTAGCCTCACATCTTGCCAAGGGTGCTACAGACTACAAAATGAGGATTGGCAAGCATTCCTAATCCTCATCTCTTCTTTATTTTCTTAATTAGTAAAAGGCCCTTTGTTTCTGATCACAAAATATAATGCATTTTTCCTGAAAATGTGTGAATACACGAAATCATAGAAAATAACCATAAGTTCAGCATTTAGTAACAATTATTCACATAAATTCATTTATGATATTTTCCTTTATAGAGTGCCTGGCCTTCTGCAGGAATGTTTTGGTTCATTCTGACATGCAGATATATGAAGATAGCTGGGAGAGATCTGTGCATCTTCTTATTATCAATACAGTAAAGAACTGATAATAATTCAGACTTGTTTAAAGTCGCAGAGATTTGTGAAACAACATTTCTTGTCCCCTGGTTCTGACCTGTATAATAAAAATAACTAACTAATTAAAATTTGTCTGAGGCTTCTCAGTCTTAAGTTTTTCCTAGTGATGACATCCTGCTGTGTACCACATTTATATACCTAAGTTCTAAAGCAGAGGTCACCATGATTTAAAGGAGATGGGATAACCTAGTAAATGGATGTAGAAGGTCAGGAGTCAGGACCTTTGATCCCTTCACTCATGTGGAACCACCCTCCATTCAAAGTCTCTATGCTCAAAGCAGCAAGATGGACAGTGTGTAAACATTCCTCATAAAGATATTGTAGTCAGGATATGTCATGGTAGTTCAATGATCTCACTGACTCCTATCCGGAAGCCCAAGGTGTTTGTCTTATTACTGATAATGTTAACTTTGTCCCCTGGAGTGTGATGATGGCTGCTGTATGGATTATGAGGGAGATACTTTGAAATTATGAGACATCTCACCATTAACCTGATGAACTTTTATCACTTTGGCTTAGCACTGGACTGTTTCTTGTTAGAATGGATGGTCACTGGGATGATTGCTAAGTGATTTTTCTATATCCGTCACTTTTTCTTCATCTGTTAGTTGGCAAGTTATGTAAGGAAAATGTTTCTCTTCTTCATCTGCTATTTTTTCTATCTCCCACCTATCTACCTATCTGTATCTATACATATAAACTGGCAGAAAAGATAGATGATTGAGAGATAGAGTGGCCTTCTGGTTTTACACCTCATTTAATGGAGTGCACCCTACCCTTCTTGTCCTAGAGGTCATGGGAGCAGACTTTTCAAGGTAGTTCTGTGTTATTTTGACATGTGCTCATTATTCTTTGAGAATTTGTTTCTCACTGCTGTGCTGGAGCTGGAGCTTCAGAGAATTTGTAGTAAATTTTTCAGGAAATGTGTGAGCCATTCATATCTGGTTGGTAGCTTGGAATCAAGCATGGGAAGAGTATTTACCTCATGAAAACTGGCAAATGTTATAATAGCTTTTTCCCTCCAGATCTAGTTGTTTAAAAATTTACCAGCATACCACCATTTCTGTCACACAAAGATGTTGTAGGTTCCTCTTATATGTTAACTGCCTTGTTCTGTAACTGTTCACTTCTCTAAGGACCTCTAATCCATTTTAGTGGAGATCAGCACTTAGAAACCAGGAGCTTGGAACCAGTGAGTGTGGTAGGATGCTCTAAGGGGGAGAAACAAATGTGCATGTGTGTATATGTATACATATGCCTTAATCTTAACAAAAATCTATTTTAGAAAATGTTTACACTCATTGAAAAGTTAGAAAGAGCATAGGGCTCTTCTGTGCCCCACCCCACCCCCAGCTTCCCCTATTGTACAACCATGGTACAATCGAAACTGGGAAACTCCCAGCACTCAGGATGCAGAGGCAAAGAGGGTCAAAAGTTCAAGGTTATCCTCAACTACATAGCAAATTTGAGACCAGTATGTCTCAAAGACAAAATAAAAACCAGGAAATTAACATTGGTACAAGCTGTTTTAGATTTCACAAGTTTTTCTACTAACATCCTTTTTCTATTCCAGAATCAAATCCAGAGTACCATATTACATTTTGTCCATAAACAAATACATGCACAATTTGACATATCCATCTATCAGTTTATCTGCCAATCTATCCACATTTCCTATATATATTTAAAGCCATGGCTCATACTTGTAATCCCAACACTCAACCACAAGTCTTATATAGCTCTCATTCATCCCATAATTATCACTGTCCTTTGGGTCAAGGAAGTTGGCTCTCACTTCTTCAATATTCTTCCATATAGATAACATGTACCTACCTTCCTCCCCCCAACCCCTGCCTCGTGCTCCAGCCCACTGTCACCATATGTAATAAGGTTGCTATCTCCACTGGGCTTCTGCATCACTCAAGCATACTCCTGTGGCTTTTGATAGATCCTTTATGAGCTGTCCTTTGTCCTCACACAAGCCCGATGATGGACTGACTTAAGATAATAAGAAAGATAAAGGGAGGGAAGTAAGCTGTAAAAAAAATAAATAAATAAACAAAAAATAAAACTTGTCTCACTGTCTTAGCAACTCACTCTCCCCAAGGGTTAATCATACCTTAATGAAAAGAAATTGCTTCACACAGTTCCTATTAGACAGTAAGTGCACAGTAAGTACAATTTTTCCATTATCTTTGTTGCTGATATTAAGGACCCTTTGAGCAGGTAACTAGAGGCCTCTAAGGAAGCAATGGGGGAAACATGGAATTTGGAGACATGGACACCATTATATATGTATATTAGAAAGTGGGACTTGAAAAAAAAAGTAGGACCTGGACATGCATGAATAAAGTTCCTTTAAAAGTTGGCCTTGCATTTTTCAGAAATACTTCAGAGTTCAGGCTCATTAGAATTCATTGAGATAAATGAGGACTTTTAACCCACTGCATGTGGCCCCCACTCTCCACCTAGTCTAACAACAACAACAAAATGTCTGCAGGCATAAGCCAAGGCCCCTAGGAACAGAAACTCCCACCCTGCTCCTCAATTGAGAACCACTGGAGCAAGTGGTTGGCTGGCTTTGTCTTACGTTAATTCTGTTTTCAACAGAGTTGAGAAGTGTGATCTTTGACTGTACATTTGAAATTCCTAATCAGTTACTTCTGTTAGGGTCGGCGTCCAAAATAGAGAGCTTCACTCCGATATCGGGTCACAAAAGAAGCTTTATTTAGCACGAGCTCATGGGCCACCAGCGCGAGAAGTAACTGGTGACCCTGAGTCTAAGGCTCGCAGGCCTTTTATGAGGCGGTTCTATCAGGGCAGGGGAGCGGGTCATCCAGAGTGCAGACATCTGGAGGCCAGATGTCTCCGCGGTCTTTCTCAGAGTCTGGGTGGGTAAATGAATTCCAAGCTTATCTAGCAAGGGGTTATTTTGCAAGCATTCTTCTTAAGCAATTTATCTTGCAAGCACAACTGCAGGTGGTTATCCTGCAAGCATCCTGTTAGCACGGCATGATGGGCTAACTTTCTGGTATGGGGCGTGGGGGAAGAGTGCAGTATTTTCCACTGAATCTACAATTAGCAGAGCTGGGGGAGAGGCTTGATTCCCTTACAATGGCCTTTCACTTCATGAAAGTTCTCCAGAGATCTGGGGCAAAACTCACAGAAATAACTTACAATAAGTCTGAAGATAATCTTAGTTCTTATTCAGAAATGGATAATCTTGAGTAGCACAGAGTTGTGAGATGTCCAAGTCCTCAGTGTAAAAGCTTCCTGACAGAATTCAGGGCAATAGGACTTGACAGGAGAAAAGTACAGAGAGGGCCTTGCAGCCTTCTTTCAAAGAACCGGAAGCATTACCTCCTGGTCCTTATTGCCTCTCTCTCCTTTCAGTTTACATTCTCCCTAAGTGGAATGTTCTTCATTAAAAAAACATTTATTCTCATTTGGTTTTGAGCCTAGCCTTTAACAGCTGAGCGAAGAGGCCATGAATTTGAAAAAAAGCAAGGAGGTATTATACGGGAGGGCTCGGAGGGAGGAGAGGGAAAGGGGAAATGATGCACTTACGATCTCAAAAGATAAAAGAAATAATTATAAATAAAGAAACATGAGTTGGATGGATGGTCGATATTTCTTTAACTTCCCTAAAGGGAAGGAAATTGGAAGATGACTGCCACATTTTACAAAGGGTTTCACTTGTCACAACAGTTTAGGGAAGCTGTAGCAGTCTGAGTCAGAACCAAGTTAAATTTCTTTAGAATTACTTCAGTTCTCCATTGGGGACTCTTAGCAGTTTTGCTCAAGGGCCACTAGGTAGTGCCCAAATCACTGCAGTGTATCTACGTCTTTGTTTCACATTTTGATGGGGAAAGGATTTGGTGGTAAAGAACTGAGATGGCTCAGCTGGTAAAAAACCACCTGCTGTTCAAGTCTAGTAACCTGAATCTGATCCTGCAAACCCATGGTAGAAGGAGAGAACTGAGTTGCCAGAGGTGTCCTTTGACCTCCACATACCACTCGTGCATCATAGCATGTGTGCATCCACACTCAAATGCACATAGAGCACACACACACACACACACACATACACACACACACACACACACACATTTTTTTTTAAAGAAACCTAGGGACAACACAACAAATAAGATAGAAATAACACAGTAATCACATAAATTCAAAATGGCTGGCACAAATCCTCAGTACAGTACAGAAGTTGTCTTAAAAATAAAACACTCTTCATTTTGATCCAATGGTTTCTGGGATCTGGGCAAAGAAATAACTTTTGTTTGTTTGTTTTTGTTTTTTCATCCACACCCAAGATTACACAGCAATAAGCCTTTGCAGCTGACTACTGAATGAGATCCCCTGGAAATTCTTCTAGGGTATTGAGTTTAGTGTATGGACAGCAGTTTCAGGTTAACTTATCATTACTAATTTAACAGGTAGGCTCCTAGATAAGATCTGGTTGTCTGTAAATACTAATCTAAGGGAAGCAGAGTCCTTTGGCCCCAGAACTAAAGATGGGACTCACACTGCTTAGATAGACCTACTTCCCATCAATAGCTGTTGGCAAATTACCAGGGGTAACCAAGACATTGCTTTAGACTTGGTACCTCAAGGCCAGAAGCTTGAGTAGGTTAACTGCAAGGTCCCAGCCTTCCTAGAAAATCCCCAAGGTCATTCCTGTTGGCACATTCACTTCTTCTTCTGCAACAACCCTACTGATTGCATTTTCCTTGTCTCCTCATCCTACTCCACAGCTCCCCTTACACCAGCACCAATCAGGAAGGGGAGCGTGAAGAGTTATGGTGGAGGTGGTGGGTGGGGGAATAAAAGAGAAAGGTGGAAAAAGGGGGAAAGGACTTAGACATAGGTTTCTTGGACTATGCTACCAAAAGAGATAATGATTCTTCCTCGGTGTACTTATTGACATTCATTGAGCAGCATATAGTTTATTTTAGCTCGAGTTTGTGATGTAGCATCTATATTTAATTCTGCAAGCTGTCAGGCAACTCATATATTTACAAACACAGTTCCGGAAACAATGTGTTTGCTGGTCACATCTGCATCTCTAACATCTCAGAGCTCTGTGTTGTTTGGCACAGCTCAGGGCATTATCATTTTACATTCTGGTCAGTGCCAAGGCCCAAGTAGGGCAGGTCCTGGGCTAAGAGTTCAGAGTCAATGACAGGCCTGGCGGAAAGCCAATAGCAAGAGACGCATGGAGGACTGAAGGTCAGAAGGGAGAGTTGATAGTCAGCCCCACCTCAGTACTGCAGCCCGCATAGTGATGAGAGGTTTCTTTGTGCCTGGCTGGAGTTGATTTGGGCTTTGCAGACTTCCAAATACTCTATGTGTATACAGAAGCTCTGCTGAAAATCAAGCTGGGCTTAAGCAATGGGATCTGCACTTGTGGAAGAAATCATAGTGAGTGAGTTGCAGAGAAGGCTTCTCCTTGAAATATGGAATCAGCTGTTGGCAGCAGTGTGGAGGGGGTAGCTAAAATATACCAGATACTAGGAAGGTAGTTGGACATGCCTAGAGGCGGGAGTCAAAAGGCATTATTCCTGGAGTCTTGGTAACAAGAAGCCTAAACTCTCGGCCAGAATACAGAAAGACAAACCCCAGTGAAGCTCAGAATGAGGCAGGGCGTGGGTAGTTATTGGAGGACTGTCTGTCTACATGTGAAGTAGAGGAACTTATAACTGGAGACATAGGGCCCAGCAAGAACTCTAAACCCCTTATTCCTTGCACAGCTTTGCTAAGATTGGACTTGAAACAGGGAGACAGGAAAGTGTGGGTACATGCTCAGTTGGGCTTAGGGAAATAAGTATGAAAGACAAGTTTATTATTTTTATTAATGTATATGTATATGTGTATGTACATGCATGAGTTACTGTGTACCATGTGTATGCAGTGCCCATATAGCCTAGAGTGCATTGGGTTCCTTGAAACTGGAGTTACAGGCAATTGTGAATCACCTGATATGGTGTGCTGAGACCCAGATCTGGAGATTGCAAGAGCAGCAAGTGCTCTTAACCTCTGACCAATCTCTCCAGCTCCTGACCTTAAGGTTTTTGCACAGTGGTTCTCAGCCTATGGATCATGGCCCTCACAGGGGTCACATTATCAGATATCCTGCATTGCATATCAGATATTTATATAACAATTCATAACAGTGGCAGAATTAGAGCTACAAAGTCACAATGAAATAATTTTGAGGTTGGGAGTCACCACAATGTGAGGAACTATGTTAAAGGGTCTCAGCAATAGGAAGGTTGAGAGCCACTGATTTTGAGAAAGCCTATGTGAATTACCACTGACTTCGCAGAGGCCATGCAAAGAGGCAATCTAAAGAGAAGTCAGCAGCTTCAAAGAAGCAGGAAGTATTGAGGACTTGTAGCCAAGCTGCAAGAGCAGTGGTAGGTTCCTTTGCTTTTGTCCTTACAGAGTTTAGATTATCCCTTGGCTTGGAGCACTGTTTTAAGTGGCATTGACCTACAGATGTCTAGACTGGCCTCCTGCATCTACAGCACCTGTATGGAGTCTGTAGCTTTTATGTCTGTAGGCACTGTGAGAGCACTAGGGTTTTCTAAGGAGAACATCACTGGGCTTCTGAATTCTATCCTCTGTAAAATGTGTGTAACACTTCTGATGGAATTATGTTCAGATAAGCCTGCTGTAAATTGAAAGTGTTGGAAATGAATGTAATATATTATTACCTAATGAAGGAATGTCACAACTTGCCAGCTAAGTTCAGGGTGGAGTATGGTTCCCTCTCCTGATCACAAATCTAAGTGGAAGCTGCCCCTCACTACAGCTGCTCAGCACCATGGGAAAGTCAAACATGGTCATTTGTGCCTTTGTTAAGTCGGAGATCATCTGAACCAGCATTAACCTTCAGGGATTTGTGAGCTTTGGATGAGTTAATATAGGACACATGTTTAGATCCATGCCTGGGCCATAGTAATAATACATGAGCATACATGGAGGGATTCTAGTAATAGCTCTGCGATGCACAGGCTGTAGACTTTGAAGACGTCACTTTGCGTCTAATAATAGTTGAGGCAGAAACAGAACAAGCTCTGCTTTCAACATTGGACCTGGGTTCTTTCCCTAAACAGTCCAGCCTTGAGGTACTCCTTCCACTCCTGTAGCCGTAGGTTTTCATCAGCTGAACCATGTGAAGGGGTTCCCATGCTGAAATGCTGTGTATTACAAATGACGATTATTTCCTTCAACAGTTCTACTCTACTCCTTACACTCTTCACATCTTCCTTCTACACACAGTATAGATATCCATGGCTGCTCAGCGTCAGCGGATCAGAAGAAAGGCTAAGTATGTGTATAATCCACACTGAGTCTCACCTGGAGAAACTTCTTGGAGGAAACAGGTCTGAAAGGCATGATGGACACTTGTTGACCGGGAAGCCAGGCAGCAGTGGCACAGGGGCAGGGCACAGAGCCAGAGTTTCAGATTCCAGGGACGTCAGAATGAGGACAATACTTCCCCGGATGAAGGCTTGAGGCCTCTGCTGTAAGCTCTGTGACGCACTGTGGGAGGGACAGCTAACTGTTCATGCAGACACGAAGTTTAGATTACCTGTCTGTGCTGTTTTCTCACTTATAAACAACCAGAAAAGTAGCAAATGAACAACAACAACAACAACAAAGCCATATTTAGTGAAGGGGGTAAATATGGACTTTTTCTCACACTAATAACTTGTGATACAATAGAAAAAATAAGTGAGTGCCCCCCCCCATCACCACAAATCCCACGAGAGGCCATATTTTTAAGGGCTCCAAGTCTCCATAATCCTATGAAGTATCATTGCTATATTACAATCCTTTTTGTCTTTTGAGACAGGGTCTTATTATGTAGTCCCGGGTGGCCTGCAACTCCCTATGTAAACCAGAAATGGCCTCAGATTCACAGAGCTCTGTCTGCCTCTACCTCCCAAGTGCCAGGGAGAAAGGTGTGTGCAGCCATGACCAGCTTCTATTTTCTCAAAGTCTGCTCTGGGAGCCACTCCTCTTTGGAATGGTCTCAGTGGGGTCTCAGAGCCCCTAAGAAGAGGGCAGATTGGTTTGTAGGGGGTTATAGAACGTGCTAGGGTTTCCTAAATGAGGAGGAAGGAAAACGGTTATGCATAGAGATTAAAGGCTCAAAACGTACAACTCTTCATTAGAAGATCCACTGAATCAGCAGTGATGCCTTCCTCTGCTGTGGTGAGCCTTCCTGACCTCAGGAGAGGATGTGGTGCCCAGGAACCTTCCTTCCTGGTCCACACTCTCTGACCCCAGTTTTATTGTGTGAGGCTGTAGGTCAGCCTGTCTGTTAGCTAAGCTGGCCCAAGGAAAGTGACAAGGACTCCCAGTAGACAAGTATGAAGCCTTAGTAAGTGACAGATGATTCTGTCCTTGATAAACGAAGGGCTAGTCATCACAGAGAGAAGTTTATAAACTCGGGACCCCAAGAGGATGATGCCTACAAGGACACTTGTCACTGAAACGATCTGTGCATGTGAGTGTTGTGAAGGTGGGGTTACTCATAAAGCTCAGTACACAATCCTCAAGTCCTGGGTTTTGTTCCTGGCTAGTGAAGGGCTGGGCCACTGTGTCTACCAGATTTTCCCCATCCCTAATAAGTACAGTTCTTGTGTGTAGACGTTCCTTATAACCAATTGGCTGCCTGATAGACAGGGGTGAGGCAGACTAAGGAGGGGTGAGTGAGAGGCCTCTGCGTCACAATATCTGAGTTTTGAGTTTTGATTCTGCCTTTTGTGGAGTGGCCTCCAGAGAGCCCCTTTGCCTCTCTCAGCCTCCCCTCTTGAAGGTCTCAAATTAGTGTAAGAGCATTTAGTAAACAGTAATTATGATTAGCTCCTCTCTGCATAAATAGTTATTAATATTGTTGACCCGATTTTGTGAAGTGAGGATGTCTTCACCCTCATGGTGGAAGTTGCCGTCTGACTAGTGGGGGATGTAGGCAGCTTCCCTGGTTCATGCCAGTCCTGGAGCTGAAGCTGGAGGTTGTGTCATGGAGCCCAGGAGGAAGGAGGCAACAGACACATCACATCTGCCTGGGTTCAAATGAGGGGATGCTGGGAGCTAGCTACTGGAGTGCCATGAAGTGCAGCCAAGGGTCCTTTATGGGCTGTGCTGAACCTCTGTGGAAAACAGCACTGGTCAGCCAGAGGGGAGGACCCAGTCCTTGATGGGAGCCAATAGCATCCTAACCTCCAGCCCTGGCTGCAGGAGGGTCCTGTCACTTCTGTCTACCCTTCCCTTCTAGGATAAACAGGTTTTGCATCAACATGTTGTGGATGACAAGAACAAACAACACTTCTGTGATTTTTTTTTTTTTTTAGCACTGACACCCTCTGATTTATTCAAGAAAACAACTCCTCAATAGAGTTGGCCAATTAACCACTTAAATGACTTGAAAACTTACTTAATGTCACTGACTAATCACTTTATGAAATGTCACTGCTCGGGCTGGCAAAATCTTCTGCTTCATACCTCATCTCTCTCTGCCTTACTCTCTCTACAACATGGCTCCCTTGTGCGTGAGTCCGCCCCCCCCCCCCCATGTACATAGAATTATGGGAACTTCAGCATTGAGCAGGATTATGGGGATCGTCTTTCCTACTAAATCACTTTACTGATGGCTAAAGTGAGGCTCCCCCAGGAAAGTGCCTTGCCTACGGGCACTATCTTGTAAGTGACAAGCAACTTACTCTCTGGAGCTGTGAGTCATGGAGCTGGTGCCGTTACCAGTTGGGCAGACTTGGATCTGCAACTGAAGCGTGCCTCCTTTTACACTGCACTGAGCCACTCTTAGCCTCCCTCTCCTCTGTTTAAAGAGGCGATTTTATTATTCACGCTTCATAAGCAGTAGTTATCACATACATAGTAGCTAATTTGTATGGTATTTATTAACATATTTAACATTAACAGCTTTATTAATCAAAATACTACCCTTCTACCTATGACTTAGCTGTATACTTGGCCCCTCCAGGATGCAATCCCTCCTCTTCAGCAATTGTTTTACTATTTACTATTTAGTGCTCAGGATTTAACACAGAGCCTCACACATTCCAGGCGAGTGCTCAGCCACTGAGTTATACCTCCAGCCCCAGCCTAATTTTCATTCACTTTCTGTATCTACTTCATTTGTCAAGACTTTACATTAGCAGCATATGCCACAAATCACAATTGTACCTTATTCTGAAATGCCAAGCAGATATGGTGACTGAAAACAAGATAACTCAAAAGAGACCCAGACCTTTTCGACTGGGTAATAACCTGAATGGTGGCGACATGATTCTTACATTTTGAAGATTGCCCTGCCCACTGCTCATATGGCCTCATCTTATATCTGATTTTCTCTAGTGACAGAACTATGACCTATCGAATTCATGGCATAAAAGACAGATTTGAGCTTATGTACTCAGCCAGGAAAAGTTTACAGATTGTTCAACTTGTACCTTTGAAGTAAAGCTAATTTATCTGTCTGAGTGACATTGGCCTTAAGTGTGCAAGACAAAGGAAATTATTCAGTTTTCTCAGGTAAATACATAACACTTTTCATGAAGGGGCCAGCATGGCCCCTGTGTCACTGTCCTCACAGGTAACATGGAGGCCTGCTCAGACAGTCATCTTTGGGACAGGCAAAAACTTGAAACATGATAGGAAAGGCACTAATGGTTAGATTTTACTATTTATTAATGGTGCCTCAGACACTGAGAATTTAGACAGTCAAGATTTCCCTGATAGATTACTGTTACAAAATTTCCAGTGATATATTGTGAAGAATAAATAGGAAGGGGTCAAAAAGCTGTTTCCCTTCAAAAGCCCGATTTTCATACAACTGTCAACACAGCGATTATCTTGTCGTGTGTGTGTGTGTGTGTGTGTGTGTGTGTGTGTGTGTGTGTGTGTGTAGAAACAGGTTGTAGGGTTTTTGTTTTTTTTATTTGTTTTGTTTTTTAGGAAGTTTTGAAATCTGTTTAAGGATCTTCTTTCTTAAAAAAAGAGACTTTTCAGTCAAAATGTCTTCAGATCCCCCAGGAAAACCACTGAAGCAGAAAGTGTGTAATTCCCAGGCCAGGTTTTTCTGAGAAACGGCAAGCCCTGAATTCAGGCATTCTTGCTGCGCTCAGCAGACATGGCCCAGCAATCAAAATCATTTGATTCCAAAGCTGATATTCCTGTAACAGGCAGGTTCCAACTCATTGTGAGCTCTGAAAAGGCATAATTACAAACAGTGATGACAAGAAGCATGCTTAACATAGTCTGATTCTTAAACAATTTTTCCAGTAGTTGCCCACCTGTCCTTAGGAAACCCTCATGTGGCAGGTGGGGGTGGGGGTGTTGAGGTAGTGGCTACCATGGCATAGGATGCTCAGAGGACAGTCTTGTCAAGAGGCCATGTGGCTAGACCAGGTTACATCTTATCACAATCTCACAGTGATTCCTTGATGAAGTACATGAAATTTGATGCAGCACATATGCTTGAGAACTAATGATACAGTCAATGGGATGATGAAAACTTACACATGGCCTTAGCTGAATCTGTGTACTTGGCAAAGGAGGGTATAGTGTAAGAGCAGAGTTGGGGGAGACGACCAATATTACTCTGTTCTAGAAACTGCCTTGGTAGCCTCTTCTCCCACAGAGCAACATCTTGGTTTCCTCCAGGGAGCATGGAGCACCAGACCCTCGGCAGCATAGCAGAAGTTGTAGTAGCTTCTTGTGCTTGCTTTGTCTTCCTGTTGCTGTGTAACCAACTTTGCATCATCTAAAGTACCACAAATTTGTTATCTCACACCACTGTATGTATGTGCACGTGTGTGGAGGACAGAGGTCAGGCACCCTCCACCTCTTTTTTCTTTCTTTTTCTTTTCTCTTGAGACAAGGTTTTTCATAGGAATTCATAAAGTGGCTAGGCTGTCCCACCAGTGCTCTGAGTGCTCTGATTACAAGCATATACCATTGCATCCGGGGCTTCTGTGTGGCTGTTTTAAGTGGGTTGTAAGGACACCACTCAGGTCCTTGTACTTATAAGATAAGTTCTTCACTGTCTGGGCTGTCTCCACAGTCCTGGCTCATAGCCTTTGTGACTCAAGAGCCTGGGCATAAGGTAGTTGATCTTTTGTTCCAGTTTTTACCAGGCTGAAATCAATGTGCTGGACATGGAAACAGATCTTTGTGGGACACAAAGTCCTTACAGTTGTATGATGGAAGTTCCTACTTTCCTCCTAGCTGCTGGCTGGAGGTTGCTTTCAAGTCTAAATGCCACTTTTGGTTCCTTACTATATGGCTGTCATGGGCAGCTCACAACATGTCTGCTTGCTCTGCTTTTGGCAGCTTGTACCACTATTTTATTTTAAAGGCTACCCAACTAGGTTGGACCCACTTAGGATATTGTTCAAAGTTATCCACAAGTCTTTCTTTGTGTCTGTCATCATCTAAGCAACTGTCTGGACTTTCAACCTCTACATTCTTCAGTTTTTAATTCAACATCAACTAATGAAGCCTGATAGACCCTCTCACTCACAGGCCCTGCCCACACTCAAGGAAAGAGAATTATAGAAGGCATACACAGAAGTACATAGGGCTTTGGGGAAGTCACTTTAGAACCATGGTTTCCATGTGTCTTTCTACCCATGGTTGTGGATTTCTATCTTACTGTGTGTATTGTGTTGACCTCCTCTGTCAAGGAACCACAGTTTCCCAAATGAACCAACTTTCTACTCCTCCATCAATTTGTCTTTAAAAAGCACAGCAATATTTTGTAAAAGGAAGAAATCACTAATGGTAGAGTTTCAGGTAAGGCAATAAACACCTGCTCGTGCATTGTCAGTTCTTAGCATAATGTCTGGCACTTACAAGCTCCCATTTATGTTTCTTCAATGGATGAATATGTGAATGATTAAATGAGAAATATTTTGGGCCTCCTCATCAGATTGTTTCAGTATAAAATTTGTCTACTCACTCCACATGCAAGGATGATTCCTCTTTTTAGTTTTAAATCATTTTTCTTCCTGGTAATGTAAGCTTATTTAAAAAAAAAAAAACCCACTTGGGGATTTTCCTTCTACAGTTCTGCTTTTTTATAGTTAACTTTTTAATCCATCTGGAACTAAGTTCTCAATGTAATGTATAAAAATATTCCATTTTTATCCAATTAGTCTGTGATGGCTTTGGTTTTATATACTAACTGCTGTGTACCGGTTAATACTGAACTCTCTTACTTCACTGATCAATCTGTCCAATTTTGTGAACTAGCATCACTATTTTAATTATGGAAAAGTTATCATATTTTATAATCTGAAGGTATGGGTGTGTCGGTATTATTCCAGCACCTCAACTTGTCTAGTTAAATGGGGACAATCTCTCTCACCCCTACTCTGGCTCTCTAAACAGTATAGCATTCTTTGGCCAGAAGACAGAGGTTTACATTGTGCCTGTTTGTCTAGCCCAACTCCTCTGGTTCCTACCATAATATAACTTTATAATTATGATGCCTACATAAGAAACTTTAATAATGGGAGGCAGCTTCTAAAGATCTCTCAGCATCCAGCTCCAAATCTGTAACTGCCAGGGAGAAGAAGAGCTGTCTGAGTGCCCAGATTCTCAGGTTTCCTTCTGCCCTTCCATCCTTACATACAGGGACTCTGAAAAGCATCCTATACCAATGCTGAGGCCTCCGTATTTCATGTGCAGCATAATCAGGATTCACACTTATGTTCAGCAACGCCTTTTAGGTTCTCTGGATTAGTGAGCTGACTCATCTCAGAGTGCCCCCCCCCCCACCGGGGTGACTCTGGAAGGAAGCATGAAGGACTGAAGCCCTCTTTGCCTGTCCTTGCAGGGGAATGAAAGTTCAGAGAATTACCACATCTGCCTCACCCCCAGGCATCCTATCTCTAGGCTTTGGCAGCCAGAGACAATTGTCAGACCATGAATTACAGGTGCTGGGCGTTGGAAGTCGTTCTGGCACAGGCTGAAGTGGTATTGGCGGGGGACATGCACAGAGCTCGAACAGCACACGCTAGAAATTAAAGATCGGAGAAGCAGCAGCAGTTCCAGGAAACCCCACAGTACGGAATGACTCCTTACATCTAGAGGTTGATAAAGGTGACTAGTTGTCCTTAGAAAAAGTGCAGGCCCTGGAAATCAGAGGCCTGTGATGAGTTACAAGGTAGCCAGGAATGGAGAAAGACAGAAGAAGCCTTTTTGCTGGTACCTTCCCTCCAACCCAGAGAAAGCAGGGAATGCACTCATTCACTCCTTCAAGAAAGATGTCTGTAGGCATGCTCCATGCTCTCTGTAGCTGAGCTAGACCGATGGAAGAAAGAGACACAGCGTGGCCCCTGTGGGGCTCTCTTACCTGGTTTGGGGCTCTCTTGCCTGGTAAGGTGAGGAGGATTCCCATGGACTCCTTGTGTGGGGATCTCCTCTTATCCCCTATTCCAACTCCATCCCTGTACCACCTTTAATAAAAGAAGAGATTGGCTGCTCAACCTCAGGAAAGTATTAGCTACCGCATAGTCAATTGTTTATTTCTGGAACCCACCTTGCATCCAGACAGGAGAGTGATTTGTTCACGCTTTCTCAGCCATAAAGCAACAAAGGAGTGAAAACACTTTTCTCTCACACAATTCTCCATTTGAAGCATAAGGCTGCTCCTAGCTCAGTGCCAAGCTTCAGAAGGCAGCACTCGATCTATTAGGCAATCATAGAAATATGTGAGCATGTTTGTGAGACGGATGATGCTTAGTGAGCCCAGGTAGGAATGGAGCTGGGATACATATTCCCTGAGCCTAAACTTCATTCTTTCTTCTTCACAGCTGTGAGGACATAAGTCACTGTCTTAAAACCTGAGGCCCCTTTTCTCATTTGTAAGATGCTGAGATGGTGTTTCTTCATATGTTTGTGTTTAAAGAAATAAAACCATACATACTGAATGCTCGGCTCAATATCCTGGGGCCTCAGTTGCGTTGCCTCACGACTAGGGAGGATTTCACGGTCCAGTTGTGTATGATGCTCTCCAACGGGATACGATCCGGTACCCACCTCAAGTCTCTCTTTGTACTTTTCTAGTTTGGAGCCCTGGAGGAGCAGCACTGAGCGGGAGAGTGTGGCGAGAGAATGAAGACACTAACCGCCTGGGAGAAGCATGAGGTGGCAGCGCAACTCTCGGTTTAGAGGGCTTTGGCCGGAGGCCGCCCCATGGGCAGTCCTGCTGGCACTAGGCGTGCCCGGGTGGGTGCTGGCTGTCTCTGCCACAGTGGCCGCTGTGATCCCAGAACAGCATGCCTCCTCGGCTGGCCAGACTCCCCTGGACTGGCTGCTCACAGACCGAGGCCCCTTCCACCGTGCCCAGGAGTATGCTGATTTCATGGAGCGTTACCGCCAGGGGTTCACCACCAGGTACAGGATCTACAGGTGAGTGGAGTCTCCTACAGAGCACAGCCTAGGTAGGCAATGTCCAGCTGGTATGATAAGCATGAAGCTCAAACTGATCAGAATGTCAGGTGAACTAGAGGTGAAATATGGAAACATCAGGCAGGAAAATAAGTCTGCCTTTTTTTTTTTTTTTTTTAAAGAAAGAAAACACATACAAACTAGAAAACCCTGATGCCTCCTGGGGACTTAGCAAAAGGGTTTCTATTTATAGATTGTTCTGCTTATAAATTGAGGGCAAATCAGGCGGCATGCAGACAGCATGTGGCCCAGGCTGCAGTAGGAGGTCAGAGTCAAATGCTGGGCCTTGTTTTAACTAATGGGTTAGGGATTTTTATGAGTTGTAATTACTTAGCCATGCAAATGAAGGAAGGGACGGTTCCCTATTGCCTCCGGGGTCTGCAGAGCCTGCAGGGTTAGGGTCACCTACCTTCACCCTTGACAGTACCAAATGCTCAGCTAGCTTTGGCCATGGGAAGAGGCTCATCTCTCGGACAACTCATATGAGAGGCAAATGGGTGTGTCTAGTTGGTCTATAAGATGTGGGAATAGCACTTATTCCTGGGTGCTAGACTGCAAAAGTGGAAAGCTCCTCATCCCACTGACCAGGCAAGGCTGGGGCTCACATGAGCACATCTCTGGGTTCAAATTTCCCTTTGTCCTTTGGTATCCTTGCCCCTCCGCCATCTCTCTCATTTTCTCTTTGCTGGTCTTATCAGCATTAAAAGCATGATTAGCCATCTGGGAGCTCTACTGATTTTTCCTCTCTATTTAAAAACATTTATTTTCTAAATTAGTTTGTTGTTGTTATTTGGTTTTTCCAGACAGGGTTTCTCTGTCTAACAGCCTTGGCTGTCTAAAAACTCGCTTTGTAGATCAGGCTGACTTCGAACTCTGCCACCTGAGGGCTGGGATTAATGGCATGTGCCACCATGTTCGGCTTCTAGATCAGTTTTAATGCAGAATAGTAGGAAGAAAACGTGGAAGAGCAAAAAGGGAAACAGCAACACAAAATCACTCATTCTTTAGCATCTAGACACGTGTTCACATTTTGGACATACACATTTCTAGTTCTATGAGCATAAAGTCTTTGGTTCTCTTGCTATACTTAGCACTTAAAATTTCACTTAATGAATTTGTATATGTTTATGACTCTCTCTTTGTGTGTGCGTGCATGCCTGCATATGTGTGTGTGTGTGTGTGTGTGTGTGTGTGTGTGTATGTCTGTGTGTGTGTGTGTGTCTGTGTCTGTGTGTCTGTGTCTAGCCTCACATACCACATGGTGCCATGTGCAGATAGAGGACAGCTCTCAGGACTCAGCCACCTTGTGTGCTCCAGGGTGGGTCTCAAGTCATCAGAATCTCTGTTGACTGAAGCATTTCATCAGCCCTCATCTCAGCCCTTTCCCTAAATTAAGAAGGTCACCTCCCTCTTTTAAGCCTTCTCCAAATTTTAGTGCTATGGAAACTGAGATCCAGAGGAGTCATACAACTTGCAACAAACATACAGGTTTAACTTCCAAACAGTCAGATGCCAGAGTCTGAGTTTGTAGGATAGAATTAGAGATATTTGATATCATTTTCCTAGTATTTTTAACATTTATAGTAACTTTGCAATCTGTTTACATTAATATGAGGTATCAGAAACAAGGTTTAGGAGGATTATGGTGTAGGAAGAGAAGAGAACAGACACTTATGGAGCCCAATCACAAGGTTACAACTCTCAAACTTGGGTACAGACAGAACAAGATCAGACAGTTGAGAGGCTGGTACACCAAAGACCTTCCCATCCCCCTTGCTGGCCATATTTATACATTGTGCTTAGCCCAGCCCACTTCTGGAAGAGACTATAGCTCACATCCCTGCTTAAATGGGATTAGTCCTTGTATTTCTTCTAAGAACATAGCAGAGATTCATACCGAATCACCCAGGGAAAGGGTGAATAACTTAGACTCAGGTTGGCTGAACTAACACCTGCACAGACAAAAGCAGACTAATAGAACAACCAGAGCATGGGATTAATTCAACTTTCAATGAGTATATAAGAGTCCAGGCACATGTCCCCACAAACTTTGTATAAGGCAAATTCAGGGCAACCTTTTATCTATCTTACAAAAAACCCCCAAAACTTCCATTTTAAGAGAGAATTCTTCCAGTCCAATAAAATGAGATTTAATTTACCTTCCATGATTAGATTAGATGTATTCAAGTCTCACGGAAGCACTGTCTTCAGGAAAATAATTTGTATTAAGTATATTGGAATGGAAGTCAAGCTAGGAATCCTAATATCACTATGAACTTCAAAGAGCCATGGGGAAGAAAGGAGCTAAGTCACTGTTTGCTTCCCTTTTCTCTTCTTGATAGAGTCTTTGGCCCTCACTAAGCCCCAGACCCAAGTCTGGATATATTTGCAGCCAGTTAAGGCCTGGGTGGCAGCTCAGAACTTGCCCATAGCGGGTGTCCCGAATCTCCTCTGCACCACCCACCCTCTATCAGGTAGTAATGGCTTTCTGATCATTTAATGTGACAAGCTCTTACACTGTGCTGTTCAGTTTTTCTGGGGTCGGTTATTGCACATGACCCTGTACTTGGGGAAACAGTAACCAGTCATTCCGAAAGGAAGGCAGCATTCTGATTTGTGACTCTGGTGGGGATACAGGAGAATGGTCACACACCACTGCTCCAGGAGCCTTCTGGGAGATTTGCCTTCAGTGATTAAGCAAAAATGTTGCCTTTATAGATATTGGTAGGACTCTATATTATCCCATTGGGAATTCTTTTATGTCCTTTTTCTTTTTGGATCCCATGGCAATTGCCTCTGGCAAATTCAGGACCTTGCTTATGCTGACTAAAGCAGGTCACAGGAAACTGATAAAAGATACACTGAGTCATACCCAAATTTCTCCCCTACTATTCAGAGGGGCTGGAAAAAAAAAAAAAAGCTGACAGAGAATATCAGAAAGACTTTGTGGAAAACTATTGTGTCTCCCGAAGAATGAGTCTTTCATTTTATTTTTTAAGGAAGGTTTTTGGTACATAGCAATCAGATGGTATCCATATGTGCTCTCTATATAAAGAGAGAATCAATTGATGGCAAAGGATAAGATTTTCCTGAGGGGTTAGAATACAAAGTACAGAGCTACTCGACAACTCTCTCAACCACAAGAAAGAGACCTTCCTTCTCACCTAGCTGCAGATGCTTGCACAACAAGGTCCCCCTGTTAACCCACCTGATCTCATGTATCCTTAGTTAATCACCAGAGTGAACTCTCAATTTGAAGAGACAGACAGTCATTCCAGAATAATTTCAGTCTCTCCATCCAGGGACTTCCAGAGAAAGCTGCTTATTCCCCTACATTGGCTTTCTATAGGTATAGGTGCTTAAGGGTTAAGAAGCTAGAGCAAGATGCCCTGGGTTCTAGTTGTGGAAATGAAGTTTACCAGCTTTATAATGTTTGGTAAACTACTTAATGGCCTTATTACCCATTGTCCTAATTTGTAAAGACAATAACAGTGCCCATCTCAAGACTGGTGCATAATTAAATGAGTAAGTTGATACAAGGCACTTGGACTAGTGATTAATAAATACTAATTATTGATATTAGATTGTTTTCAGTAAGTATTAGTCTGGGAAAAAATAGTAAGAAGAGAAAGGAACCATAGCTATGAATGTTATAATGTCAGCTGAGGGCTTAGCATACAGAAACCTATTTAGACTGGGAGAATTCCTTTGTTTGTTGTTTTAAAGCACGTTGATCTTTTCCCCTCAGTCTGGCTCAAGTGCAGATCTCAGAGGATCTCCAGTGAAGAACAGCTGATGCTTCTCACACATGCTCTTAGTAGCCACAGAACTACTAAAGAGAGCAAGGTGACTTTTGCCATAACTTGAAGGCTCACAGGCTTAGTTCTTGCTCCTGCAGCAGTCAGGGGTAGCAGAGCGGCAGTCCTTGGGCGTGTCCTCTAGAGGCTGACCACTGCAAGCTCCCTGATCCCTGGGTGTGGTGCTGGTAGGAATAGAGCTTCTGTTGTCTGGTTAAGCTCCAGCGAACAATAAGGTGGTCTTGGCATTTTACCTAAAAGCTTTAAAATCCCATTGACTAACCTCTCAGCATTTGTTTCTCCCATAGAAACACGATCTGAACCATCAGCTCACCTCTTAGACACTATCTCTCAACAGGCTACTTAGAAGAAGCTGTAGGAATGGAGATCCTGTCTCCAGTTCCATTTGTGACCCTCAACTGCCCTTACCCTTGATTCACTTCATAGACCCACTATCAGAACCTCTCACAGCCATGCTACAAGTCAGATAGAGCCTATTAGGGTCTTGGACACTGAGATAGAGTTGTTCAAGGTTAGAGAGGTAGCCAGTCACAGCCAGAAATAGCACCGGGACTCCGGGCTTGAAGTCTCCTGCTCATTACTCTAGCCCATGCCACTTCCCTTTGACTGCTAAGTGCATCTTCATCATAATGCACAACCTAATCAGGCCCCTAAATTGAGATGATGCAAATGTAAATATGGTTTCTCGAAACACTCTAGCAGTAATGTTCCATTCTCTCTCTTCTACAAATCAAAGTAATGAGCCGTCTGGTTTTTTTTTTTATTTCTTTTTGTATTAAAGTTTTAATAGAGAGATAATCATGGGATTGGAAAAAATTCAAGCCACTATGATAAAACACTTAAAACTAGGAAGGAATACATTAAAATTGGAAAAGTTGGGAATCCTACAGAACAGTGAAATGGACTCTGATGGTTGGGAGAAAAGCAAAGCCAGGTGTGACCCCAGAATGTTGGCCTCACTACCTCTGTTGCACACCTAATTCTTTTTTGCAAAGGAATGGTCTGAGGTTATATTGGAAGTCTGAGCCAAAAACGAAACAAGCCATCAAACAAATAATAGCATTGACGGATGAGAACATTGTATTCTGGGAAAACTCGACAACAGCTCCAAACCAAGTTCATGCAGGGTACACAGAGGCAGAGGCTGAGCATGTGGTGACTGACCACATAAGACAAAGGAAGGTTCCCACAGGAAGCATGGTACTAACCCTGAGAAAACACAATCTGTTTGGAATTGGACAGGATGCAAAGTGAGATCTGCTAGTAAGTCGCATGTAAAGAAGGTGACAGGAAGGACCAAGTACTTGATGTACATTCCTGAGTTTGTGGTCTGTGGATTAGACCCATTGGCATCTCCTGACAGTTTGTTAAAAAGACAAACCCTCACGTCTCTCCCCAGACCCACAGAGTCAGAGTCTTTGGCATTTGAACAAGATCTCTGATGAGCTACCATGGCCTTGAAGTTTGAGGAGTAATGTACTGGTCATACTCAGAGTGTGGAGCTTCGAGAACAAGAATGAGCATGGTGCAGACAGAGCCTGGCCTGCTGGCACATCCTGTCATCCCAGCATCATAAGGCTGAGGCAGGAGGATCATAAGATTAAAGCCAGTTTGGGCCTGCATACAAAGACCTCACACCCAAAACAAAACCCAGCGAAAGGATGACCGACCTCTCGGGATGGATGAGGAGAAATGGTGCCATGGGCAGTCAGCATTCCTCACAGTGCATCCACAATGGAGAGTATGAACAGAAACTGTAATAAGTGGAAGAGAATAGCAGTCAAGGGGGGTTAAATTTAGGAGTTATTAGTACTAAGGCACATGAACTCATAAGAATAGTTGCAGCAGTTCGGAGAAAACTTTAAAAGCAGAAAAGGCTGCAGGGCCTCAGAGCAGCCTGTGGGCGCCTCTTGGGAGATGGGGAGGTGAGGAGGCAGAGAGCAGCTGTGGATTCAATCACAGGAGGGGGCACCAGAGCTGATTTATCATCCAGACCACGTCGCACGGACTAACAAATACTGATTTGGATAAACAGAGAACCCTGAGAGAGGCACCATCTCCAATTAAGAGATCACAATCCACATAAATAAATGGCAACCAAAGGCAACCCCAGTCTGCTTAGGTAAATCCCAGTGATTTCTTAGGCATTCCTAACAGCAACTGAGATAGAGAAAGCTTGTGTTATCATGCCTCTGCAGGACTCCGCAAAGGAGCCATGGTTCTCGGAGCACTGATAGGCAAGAAAGAAATTTCTGGAGAAAGACCAGGACCCAAGTAAACTGGTTGATCTCCGAAATCATTACTGGGTTTACATTGTGGTTACATGGAGCTTGTTAAGACAGAAAATGGAGAGAGATATCCATCAACTGTGTTGTGATCCAAAGCTGATCACATTTGCAGGCATATGGCAAAAATGAGCTTACAGTCATAGTCACAGATTAGAGGAATGAGGACATGAGAAAGACCGAACAAAATGGTTTAGAAGCTGCATTAACTAAGAGTGAGGTGCCTGACTAACCGTATAGCCACTCCCACATAAATGTTAATCTAGCTTATTGACCCAACATAAGGCATTTTGGTGTATCAAGGAATTTTATTCCAGAAATGTCTAGAAGTTGAGCCTTGCCATGTCCTTCTCCTCATGCAAACTCCTGTCCCCTGTTGTGGAAACCTACCATACCTGCATAGCAGACCTATATGAATCCTGGTATTTGAGGTCTATAAAGGACTAAATGAAAATGTGTACTGTTCTCTTGGGGCAAGGTTATAAAGGACACAAACCCCTAAAGTTCAGAGGAGAGCAACTGGTATTTTCAACATGCATTTTTTTGAGAGACATCTCTGCTTGGTATTTCACTAGATTTCATGAAATAACAAACCATGAAATAAGGAGACACAGTTTTCAACTGGATTGAATTTCTAGGTGAGTTCATTTGGAGAAAGTGTTAAATTATTTAGCACACAAGGAAGTTAACACCAAATGAAATTCTTCCTATTTCTACTTTGAAAAAATGGACTTTTAGTACTTACCTGGTGAGAAAATAGTAAGCAGGTCTTTAAAGTTCTAGAATGCTAGTGGTTCAAATGCAAGTTCACCATCATGTATACTTAAAAACATGGATGAAAGCAATCATATCACGTCATGCATTTGCTCATGAGGTCTTCACCCAAATACATACAGCGTGTTTCTTGTCAAAAGCATGGGCACTATAACAGGATACAAAAGACAGAGAAATAGGATGCTAATGATTTCTAGAGAATCAGGAGCAGTTTGAGTAACAGAATAGACACTGGAAACACATTGAGACATAGCTCCTCAGAATCTAGGAGGAAGACAACACCAAATGTCTAGTTGAGAGATTTGGTTCATAGATACTGAGTTAGAATGCTAGTTCCAAATTCCTCCAGAACACAATGACTCTTACCCCTTTTAGGGTCATATCCAAGTGGAGTCAAGATTGCAAGGGTAGAGAGAAAATATAAAAATCAAAATGTGCAAGAAATGAAGGGAGACTTGGGAGGAGAGCTCTGTGGTACAGTGCTTGCCATACAAGCATGAGGACCTCCTGACTTTGAATCCCCAGAACACACATAAAGCCGGGCGGGCTCAGTGAGTGTTTCTGTCATGCCCAAGCCTCCACAGGACTCCAAGAAAACACTCAGAAACTCCTGGACCAAGTAGCCTGGAATCTATGGTAGGAATCAACAAGAGACCCTGTCTCAAACAAGGTGGAAATCAAGTATTAATAAGAAGTAAGGGAAGCCTCCAAGGTGGCCAAGGAGGAAGAGCAAGACCACTTATGTTTTCAGACAAGATTTAGTAGAAAGATCTTGAGTCAGTCAGGCAGAGAAAAAGAGGATTAATTTTTGCTTCGAAAAATAATTGATTTTATTCATGAATGAATTGTTACTTACAGATACTCTAGTACAGTGAGGAAGACTGCCTCCAGAAACTGTCACGACACAGAACACAAGCAGACAGGGACACTGGCTAGTCATGTGCGCTTTTCTCTTCTTTTCATCTCTTCAAGAGATGAGCTTTTTCTGGGTCAGAGATTCTCATTTTTTGTTTCTTTATTCAGCACCTGCTACATTTCTCCCATCTCAGAGCTTCCCACATCTCCCACAAGAAAATTATTTCAGTACACAGAGCCTGGAACAGTGAGTGGCCCACAACAAGGCCTTTGAACATTGGGCGCCTGTTTAGTATCTCAATGAACTAACTCCACAAATGCTGGAGGACAGTCGAGGTACAGAAAGATCAGCCCTCCGGGAAGGCAAATAAATGACAGTCATTGGTGTGGCCAAGGTCTGCGGTGCAGTAAAAGGCTCTGTGAGAAGCGTTTGACTCCAATGTCAGTTACCCAGCTCCCTCTGCAGGATCAGGAACAGTTGAGCATACAACAAGATGGTGAAGGCAAATTTGCAGATCATGGTTTGGACATTAGCGTGATCAACCCTACCTTCCCATCCCTGCCCCAAGCCAAAGACAATTGGAACTAACTTATTCAGCTGACTGGTTGACCCCAGTCTTCAGGGACAGGGAGCCAGTCTCCATGGATGACATACGTAGGAGGGTGAGTGAGTAAACTGTGAGGAGGAGGAGCGAGCCAGAGGGTTGTCTACTATCTGAGGCAGGCGTGTCTCAAAGATACGAGGTTTTGGTGAGCAGAGTTCTCACTGTATAGCCTGAACTACTGAAGAATCACCCCAAAGAAGAGAATGTCTCCAGTCTCCTGATCTTACCGTGGGGATAAATGAGTGAGGGGCAAGGAAAACTGCTGGTCCTGCAAGGACAACCAGAGCTGGTTGAATTATTTCATTTCTAATTTTTAAAAGATCTATTTTAATTTAAAGGCATGTGTATGAGTCTCTCTGTCTCCATTTCCCTCTCTCTCTCTCTCTCTCTCTCTCTCTCTGTGTGTGTGTGTGTGCATATGTGTGTACACATGTGTGCCTGCGGAGGCTGTAAGAGGACATAGATCCCCTAGAACAGGAGTTGCAGGTAGTTGTATGTTGTATGCCATCCAACAAGGGTGCTGGGAACCAAACTTATTCTTTCTGCAAGAGCAGAAAGTGCTCTTGATCACTGAGCTATCTCTAGCTTTGCACTGTTTGTTAACATAGAGAAGGAAAGCAAGGAATCCTCTCTACACTAATAATAATGGCATTCATAAATAAGAGCTAATAGAAACATTCAACATTTGTGCATTCATATGTGCGGTGTACATGTATGTGTACACATTGTGTGTGGGCTTACACACCCTTGTGCCCTTGCACAGTGGACAGAGTTATTGAGCATCCTCTCAGTTCTCTGCCTCATTCCTTGAGATACAATCTCCCATTGTACCTGGAAATGACTGTTTTTTGGTGATGGTGATGGTTAATAACCCTCAACAATCCTCCTGTTTTCATTACCCTCCAGCCCTGCGGTCACAGCCACATGCAGCTACACCTGACTTTCTCTGTGGGTGCTGAGATCTGAATTCAGTTCCTCACACTGTGCAGCAGGCACTCTTATCCACCGAGCAAGCTCCCCAGTCCAACATTCAACATGCTACATTACTTAGAAATTATTTATTTATTTATTTATTTATTTATTTTTGTTTTTTCAAGACAGGCTTTCTCTGTGTAGCTTTGCGCCTTTCCTGGAGCTCACTTTGTAGACCAGGCTGGCCTCGAACTCACAGAGATCTGCCTGGCTCTGCCTCCCAAGTGCTGGGATTAAAGGCGTACACCACCACCGCCCGGCTACTTAGAAATTTTCTAATAAGAATTCTATGAAGGTGTGCTCTTTGTACACCCATATAATGGGTGAAGATCTTGAACTTTAAAGGCTCCTTTCACAACCAGGAGGAAGATTCAGTACTCAGCCCCCAACATAGGAAGCCTGACTATTCAATGACTATTGTTCAGTTAAAAATAAAATCATCTGAGCTAGGGATATTTAATATTCCCAGAGAAATGATGCCCCCACCATATATCCACATGCACTTTCTCTTCCTTTTAGCATCCCAGTAGATTCCTGACATACAGAAGACAGGTCTCAAGGGGCTGTAAGGTGGCTCGTCCTACCTCGAGCTCCGGCAATCCTAACTTTCCACCAGAATTCCCCACTGCATTCGGGCTCTGAGGAACCCTGTGCAGGAGGAAGCTGCTCTGGGTTTTCCTGAAACAGTGTATCCACAGCAAATTCTGTATGTGTGGGCTTTGCACCACTATGTTTTTCCACACGGGATACAGTGTAAATTGGATTTCTGTAAACCGGATCCTCTACTGGAGGGACATTTAATGTCATTTCCCAGATACAAGATCTTATTTCTTGCCTGGCAATGGCTTATAAAAATTCAATGTTAAGTAAATTTGAGTAAATCCCTGGCCCTAGCTTTTAGGAGCAGGTAGACACTGATTTACAAATATACATGTCCATTTGGAAACATCTCATATTTCAAGGGCTAGCTATATAAAGCCAAAAGAAACTTACAATATGGCAAGTGTGTAAAAGTTTGTTTGGGAAATTTTGCAGATTTGAATTTAAAAGGCTATTGTTGTTTTTAAATAAGGACAGACAAGGTTCTCTGTATGTGTTCAGACAGTCCTATTTGACATCACTTCCACACTACACTGTGCTGTCAGATGAGAGAGCGAAAGGGATCTAGGCTTTGAGTCCTGTGCCTATTTCATAATCTGTAGGCATTGCTGTGGGATATTAGAGCTGGCCTAGCCAAGGCATGTTTAGGGAAGAAGGAATCTCTCAGGGCTGTCCAGCCATTTCTTCCTCTCCTTCTTGTCCAATGCACCATGATTCTGTCACTCTACCCCTATCAGGCTCTCCTCCAAACCAGAGATTTACCTCTATCTCCCACAAAAAGCAAACAAGCTTTTCATGCCAGTGAATCAGAGTGGGCACAAAGTCCCACCCCCTGGGTAGGAGGCTCTGAGGGGAAGAAAACAATGTTGATAGAACCTTCATTACAACCCCCTAGCCTGGGAGAATTCTCATTTTCCTAGTGTGTCAGGAGAGCCTAGACCTCACCTGGGACTGTGCTAGTGACGAAGAAAGTACAGGAAAGAAGGTTCTTTGGGGAATGACTTCTTGTGGATCCACAGAGGCATGTAAACACCTAATGATCCCTCGCCATGGGCTACATCATCGGTTTATTAGTAACAGAGATAAACTTTAGCAGGGAAGCCAAGCTCTTACTTGCTGGTTCTGTGTCTGTTCTAAATTATGAATTGGATTAGCAGGGCATGGAGCAGCAAGGAAGGAGGCTGTGAGAACCTTTCAAAGTCGGCCTGGTTCATGAAAAAGTCGTGTGTGTGTGTGTGTGACTTCATAGAAAAAAAAAATGTGACTGGAAGCTGACAATATGGTTTTTTGTTGTTGTTGTTGTTGTTTCTGCAAGCTCTAAAGTAGAACCATTTGCATTCTGGTGCTTGAATGTCACAGCCAGAGCAGAAGCTTAGATCGGAGGACCATGGGGCTTATGAGTCTGAGACAAGGAGCGAAATGTGCACAGACAGAATCTGGGTGTGCAAGGACGTCTGATGACATGAAATGGCACATCATAAGAAACAAGAAATACTTGGATGTCTAAATTAGAAGGAAACTCCAAAATCACTCATTTCCCAACTAGCACAGACAACCAGCTCTACAGTCTCACAATGGTGGTTTAAACGGCTTGGCTGGAGCAGTTCCCAGAACAGGGATTTACTGAAGCCCATTTCCATTGAGCAGAAGCTTAAAAAAAGCTATGATGATCTCTCTCCCTTCCTCCCATCCTTCTTTCCTCCCTTCCTTTCTTCCTTTGCCCCCCCCCCCCGTACCTCTCTCCTTTTTCTGTTCTCGTCTCTTCCTTGTTTTATCTTTCTCAGAGAGATCCCCACACTGCGGCCCAGGCTGAGTAGAACTCACTGTGAAGCCAAGGCTCAAACTCAAACTCATGGTCCCGTGCCTCAGCTCTCGGGTACTATGAAGATTTTTCTGAAATGGAATCTGTTTTGCTCCCTTTAATGTCACTGGCTGCTCTTGGCTCTGCCTTCTCTTCTCTGGCATAAGCCTATGTCATTCCACTTCTTACAGCTCTTACCACTCAGCCAGAGGCTCCTGCCTTCTCTGCCCTCTCCCCACAGGCATCCTATCCTAAGCTGTCCTTGTTTAATGTACCTCAACTCTCTGAGTTTTATCGTTCTACCTAAAGGAAACACATGGAATTTATTTTGACAAGATCCTCTCCTTAAACCAATTCTGGTTCCCAGGGACTACCCTTGTTTGCTCACTTTTCCGAGTTCTTAAGAATTGTCACAGATCAGTTGCCCATCTTTGAGCTTCTGCACCCCCACCCCCCCACTCACCGACCTTTCTTCTTGAAAGCATTCTCTGTAGTTCCGGATGGTGTGATGCGCTGGCTCTAGGTCACAGGCACACATCAGGACATGGGGTCATATCTTAGGAACTGAACCATCACAGCCGCCAGAGTTAGAAATGTGTAGAGAAATGAGGAAAGAATCTAGATAGTTTTCCTCCAAGTTAAATTTAGGGAAAATGTTCCGACTTTTGTTTTCCAGCTTCTCCAAGAATCCCAGCCACTTCCAGTTTGCTTTGGCTTTGTATATCTGGGCTTGATCTCAGTGATAAAGCAATAACCAGAACAAAATTTGTCGTACTACATTCCTGTGTCTCCTGTGGTCCTTCCTGATAGGAGAAGCCATGCTGCTGCCGAGACTGCCACCTCTACTCTAACCTTATCCCCATCCGAACTATATACTTCAAGTCCAGCCTTCTCTCTTCTCCTGGATTCAGCATTGACCACTTGTATTTTTGTCTTCATTTGAACTCTATCTTGTCAGTTGGTCCTTCTGACCCAAAGGATAAATCTCATATCTCTTTCCTTATAAAATTCCTGTCCATATCCATTTGTTCCCTACTTTTACCAATAGTCAATGAGTACTGAACTCAGGCCACTGAGGTCTTGTTCCCATTGTTCCAGTCTTAATGAACAGCTTGAGATCTGCCCAGGCACGGGAGGCTCATTTGACAGCATGTCTTTAGTGTCTTATGTCCTCTGCCTGCAAAGCCCTTTCCATATCTTCCTGCTGAGTTCCTACACACCCTCCAAACAAATCCACGTTGACTCTTGCCGGAGGGTTGGTGACATCTCCCAAGAGTCCCCATCTCCTTCCTCTATTTCTGTAGTAGAACTTACTATTTTGTGTTCCTACTTATCTTTGCTTGTCAATTCTCTGTGAGATCTTTTGGGCAAAGAACATGTCTTATAGCACCTTCCTGTCTCAGCACCATGACTATACCATAGAAAGATGGAATAAGAGAACAAAACCATCAGTAACAGTTGGCTTGTGCAGAACTGAATTAGGTGCAGCCTACAGAAGTGGTTGAAACTCTAGACTCTCAAACAGGCTGCCTGAATTTCTGCTGTGGTTCTGATAGATGTGTAGCATTGTGTAAGTGACTTTGGCATGTCTGAGCTTCATTTCCTCAACAGCGAGATTGGTAGAACAACAATCCTTTAATTACTTGTAGATTACTAAAAATAGATTTGTTGTACTTCAAGATAGGTGATTAGCATTTTTTGTGAAGGAGATAAATATGGAATATATCAGAGTGGTAAATCTAGATAAATGTGTAAGGAGAAAATGTGGTGAGCTTTACTCAGAAAATGTGGAGAAAATGAAAGAGCAAAGAGAGGAGAGGTAGTCTCAGTCTATCAAACTTGTTTTACTACATGAAAATCCTGTATAAATCAAATTTATCACTTAAAATCTATGTGCTACTCTCTTTAACTGTAGCCTGAGTTAATCTTTTGATTTTATAGTTATAGGACAGTTTAAAATAAATCCTTCACAGAGATGGTGCTCTCACTGTGGAGACTTTCCCTAACAAGATCCAATAGCCTACACATCAGTGCCGCAAGACCAATGCTATATACCATGTATATCCAAAAAGCTAGAAGAGAGAGCAGGTGAGCTGAGAACTAGAGGAACAGCTGTTTGACCATGCAGACTACACACACACACAACACAAGTCATAAAAACAGACCCTTACCACGTTGACAGTATGATCTAATAATATTTCACCTGGTTGGAACATTGGACTGATATAATTTAGATAGTATTAGAGCAGGCTAAGTGCTGAAACAAAGAGTCCCACAAATCTTGGCAATATGTTCTGCCCTTTTCTGTTCATGCATGCTATAATATAATTCATGAGAAGGATTAAAACAGATTGCTTCAGGACTTCATTCTGGACTGAGACTCTCTTGACCTAAGTCCAGATGACTCTGCCATCCCTTGAGGCCTGAAGTCCAGCCCTCTTCTGGATCCTAGTAGGTGAGGAAAGAGAACACATGAAGAATCAGATGGGAGTTTCACCCCTAGGCCTGTGCTCATCTTCTATTGTCTAAAATTCAGTTACATAGCTAAACATAAAGAGAATGTTGTGTTGTGGGTGTGGAGAGCAGGGAGGCTTGACCATCTGTGAGTCCAAGACAGAAAATGGAAATAGCCTACAGAACAACTTTCTAATCTCTGCCACAAAGGGTGGAATGTAAGAAAGTGGAATGCAAAGTCCTAAATTTAAGTTGAGTGTCAGCTTCAGAAATATAGGCTATAGGTGACCTTCCTTCAGTGTGTCTTGTGACAGAGAAGCTAGGCCTTTAAAGAGATGTAGGGTGCTGGCTGATCACAAAATCACCAGCTACACAATAATGCTTTATCTTTAGAAACTATACTCAAATGATATGGCTAGTAGATTCACTCACTTATAAGAGTAGAACTTATTTCTCAGTTATGTTGTTGGACAATAATGCTTTATGTTTAGAGAAAATACAATAGTCAAGTGAAGGAGTAACAGGAAGGTGGAGAGCCAAAAGAACAGACTTCACCACATGGTAAACTGTGTATCTTTGATAAAGATACTTAAATTCATATCTGCTAGCTCAGATATGAAATTGAACTGCAACACTTGATATGTATTATTTAACAATTGCCACAACTACATATATAAAATAGAACAATATTCAGTAGGTTTAAATGGTCATTTGTACAGATCATGTGTTTGGGTGGCTGCAAAAGCTTTGCCTCATGCTGAAGATGGGCAAAGGGTCCTTAGGTCTGTCTATTGGGGTATTTATTTTAGGGCCAAAGCTAAAAGAACAGAACTAGAAGCATACCCTGAGGCTATGTGTTTCCTGGAGAGGAGAGAGGAACAGCTGGGGGAGAGGTGACTGTATCATTTCTAAAGATGGCTCTTGAAGAATATGCTAGGAATTGTCATAATGTCACTTCCACCTTCATTCCTCTGTCCAAAGCACAGTAAGATCACCACATTCTGAATATATGGGGTTGAGAAACAAGGTCTACCCTGGTAAGTGAGTGATTCTACTGAGCCATATATCAAGGACCTAAAACAGGCAAGATTGAGGAGTTAGTCTACCACACTGACATTTATAAGATCTCCGTGGAAGTTTTAAAATACATAAAATTTGCAGTCCCATTACTGGTGGCATAGAGAGTCAATGAGGATTGGACCCGTGTAATTTTCATGAAGATCATGAGCATGATGATGAAAATGACGGCAGGGTCAGTGTGCTGTCACTTGTCTCCAATGCTCTCTCACTGTCTTGCACATCAACCTAAAGGTGTTTAGAAAGAAATGTGTTGATAAGGTTGACTGCAAGAAGTGAAAGTCAAGCATAAAAGACTAGAGATGTGGATATTCTTATAGGAACTAAGAATAGTTGGTCAAAGAAAAGTATCCTGTATAAAAAGCAAATATACCTAAATAGCAGATGGCCTACCTCGTTTCAAAATGAGCAAAGTTTTAGAGCATTGGAAGGAACTACAGCCTGTGGGGATTATCTTGAAGTAAAATGGCTAATGGGAAGCCTAGGAAGAAGTCTACTGGGGAGAAGGATAGCATGGACTGTCTGCTTGCTGAGTAAACAAGCAGGACAGGAAGTGAACCATGGTGAGGAAGGGTCATTTTCTCCACTGGTGAACAGATGAACTTCAGAAGAGCAGGCTGAGTGGCCAAGGCAAAGATGGGGTTTCTGTGCCTGGAAAGCACTCAATATCCTGTTCAGTTCCTTCTGGTCTTTATTGCAAGGAATCCAGTGCGTTGATTCCATAGACGCGTCACTTCTGGTGCCCTCTTCACAGTCCTAAGCTCAATAGGGCAGTGTGAGTCACCAAACAGTGATCTCTTCCTCCTCCCCTAAGCTTGACTCTCCCCTCCCCACCTCTTCCAATCAGCCTTAATTAAACTGTTTGAAAGCTGCAGCTTGATTTTAATTAGAGCAAAATTGAAAAGATTAGAATGAAATTGGCCAATCATTGTTTACGGGCCCTTGTTTGAGAACACAGCAGGCTGCTAAATTACCTCCACGCCAGGCTTCTTGAGTTCTTCCAGACAGTGAGAAGGACAGGGCACTAGGACATCAAGGAAGTACCACCCTCATGTCTGCTTTTGTGCCTTGAAGGCTATAGGGGCTGAGATCATATTTAACCCAATGATGCCAAAATGAAAGCTTTCTTGCCTGGGGATTCCTCCTATCTAAAATAATGAACAAAGCAGAATTATCTAAGAATTATGATAAAGGTGGGTTTTGGAACCTGAGTTTGAGCCCAGCCACCAGACAAAGACATAAAATCATTAGTAGCATGACCTGGAAACTAGTCAAACTCTACTGCTAATCGACTGATACTGGGAGCCAGTCATTTCTCTCAGTGTCCAGTGTCCTCACTTGTTAACTTGTAAAAGGTTAATAGTTGATTAATAATATCCCCTCCAAGGTCCTTATAATAAATTAGCTAAACATGCATGAAAATTGTTTGCAGTTAAAAAAAAATACTAAAAGATTTCACTATATCCACATAAGAAATTATAGTTGTTATTATCATTTCTTTTTATGACTTGGATTAATCATGTCTCATTCATTATATCAGTAGAAACTCTAATAACCAAGAACATTATAGTAATCTGTTGTTGAGATAGAAATCTTTTGCTAATGTGATGTGTCTAGAAATACTTCATTTGGTATAGAAGCCAAAACACTTATAGATCTTGATGCCCCTAAAATATCAAGCTTGAGAATCTGAAACTCTCTTAGCTCAGTTTCTTTTAGTTGAGGTGAACAGCTGCAGTCTCCCAATGTACATGTTGGCTTTTACCATTTGTGTTGTGGAATATTAGCTGAAGATGGCTACATTTGTTTATGCTGTGGAATATTTGGTTAATGGTACAAAGATGTGTTGCATTGTTTTATGTTGCATTTGTTTAATTCTGTGAAGCTGTATTACTTTGCCTGTCTAAAACATTTCTGATTGATCTAATAAAGAACTGAATGGCCAATAGCTAGGGAGGAGAAAGAGCAGGCAGGGCTGTCAGGAAGAGAGATTAAATAGGAAGAGAAATCTGGGAGGAGAGATGAAGGAGCTAGAAAGGAGGAGGCCAGCCACTCAGCTATCCAGCTAGCCACAGAGTAAGGAGTAAAGAAAGGTACAGAAATTAGAGAAAGATAAAATCCCAGAGGGAAAAGGTAGATGGGGTAATTTAAGTTAAGAAAAGTTGGCTAGAAACAAGCCAAGCTAAAGTCAGGCATTTCTTAGAAAGAATAAGCCTGTGTGTGATTGCTTGGGATCTGGATGGTGGGCCCCCAGAGAGTAAAAGAGACAAACAAACAAACAGAAAGAAAAACAAACAAAAACCCCTATACATTCCTGTGAGATTTTTTTTTAGCTCAAAACTGTGGTCCTACAAAAAAAAAAAAAAAAAAAAGAAAGAAAGAAAGAAAAATGATAGTGTTTTTGTGTGGCAGATTGAACCCTGGGTATGTGGGACATTGGGAGAGACAGGGAACAAGAGAAGGCCTTGTGCAGAAGCTCAAGGAACATCAATGATGCAACACTCTGTGGTTCTCACTGAGTCTCTTGTGTCCAGTCAGCAAGCCTTAAGCTGAGCCACCAGAGAAACATCTCTTTAAGAAAAAGGTGAGCTCAGAGAACCCAATATTTGCATGTATCCAGAACTGGTTGAGATGTGAGAAATGCTTTGAAAGGTCATTGGTTGACACTTCAAGTAGAGTAAGAAAAGTCAGGGAAGATGACAAAATCATTCATGGTTTTGGCCTAAGGCCTGTTTATTGTTCCAAAGTTTTTAAATAGTTTGTTCAGCAACCTAGTCTGTGTCTTTCTTCATTTTGCAAGGAAATCCAGCCATATTTTTTTTTCTTATGGGCATGGTCCATTCCATAGCAACCACTTGGAGAATGGTAGTTCAGTCCCTTGCAACATAGCAGTCCCTTTGAGCATCCAAAGCTGGGTGATACCTCCCAAAAGAGAGATTACTGAAAATAGACTAGAAGGATCCAAAATGGAAACATGCAATAGTGCTGATTGTGATCAGCCCACTTGTGTGGGCCATTTTCAAGCTGCAAGATGGTGCTTGGTGCTAGGCATCCTGAGCTCTATGGCTGTTTTAACACTTCCCCCACCTCTCAGGGAGTCCCAGCCCTATTCTGAGAACTGCCGCCTGAGTGAGCAGGTGATGATTGGTTGACTGTGCTGGAAGCAGCAATGATTGCCGGAGTCTAACTCAGAAGGAAGAAATGGCTCCTAGCACACAGGGGTGCACTGACTCGATGATAGGATGCTGCCGAGCCTACAGGGGTGCCATGGTGAATGCACACTTGGAGAGCCGCAAGCTCAGAATGTGTGAAATGTGGCTTTCCAGGTGACAACTGGATTGCTGACTTTGGTAATGTGATGAACATGGTTTCCCAATAAAGGTGGAAAGACAAAGATCCATTAGAAAATCAGGAGCAGAAAAATCTAACTCTTAGCATAAAGTCTCAGCTACCCACAGCTTAAACTATTATTTATTATTACTAGATTTCAACTTGTAAACATCTGTTTATCTATCTATCTATCTATCTATCTATCTATCTATCTATCTATCTATCTTACTACCCTCCTATCTATCCAGCATATTCTATTTTTAAATGTCTCTCCCTTAGGACTTCACAGGTAGGAAACCTTCATAATTAATGGCTCTTCATGGGGCTGGATCAATGCTCTCAGTTTACAAGCCTGAAAAGTGGTGCTTAAGTGGAAACAGCACCTGGGTAGAAGACCCCAGCTGTGCTCTTTCTGAATCTTTCATTTGCAGATGCTGTGAGACCCTGCAGGGAAGCTCTTGCTGGCAGATTTACTGTTGACCTTGCGTCACAAAGGGCACAGTGCAATAGGGCAGTGATGACTTGGAGACACCACTTTCTATTTACAATGTTTGAATTAGAACAACCTGTAGCCATTGAACATTATCAATGGAGACTGCCTTTGGTTTCAAATGCAGAGCTGACTCAGTCTAAATCCCTGCTGAGGCTTATGTTGTTTGAAGTTTGGCATGAGTGTGAGTCAACTTTCCCTAACCTCATGTACCATCATCATTGTACAACTGGAAGAACCAGCCATCATTTATTGGCAATCTAAGTCACGAGTGTGATGCAGTTTGTGACAAAAATAGCGATAGCTTTCAAATGCCTCTCTTTTTCTTTATACCTAAACAAGACTGAATACATGGCTGTATATGGTATGTGTGTCTGTTACGACACACTGGATTCTATCTTCTTGTCTGGAATCCACTTTTCTTAGGTTTGTATCTTAGTTATAGTTATTGATTTTGTGTTTATATTAATTGGCCCTTTGACAGACATTGTTTACTTAGAGGTAGCCCTGATTGCACTAGGAGGAGATGGGAAATACAGTGAGCTTCTATTGATGATAGCCATCTACTGAAGCACCCTTTTGAAATGCATATGAGTGCCTTTTTCATGAAGTCTACCTTCAAGAACTCCGTTCATCCTTTGACTCAACGTAGGAACCTTTTCTGCAGTGGCCTCTGCTTTTCAGGGGGGTGGGGGGTGGACTTTCCATAGGACTATAGTGCTGCTTGAAATGTTTGCTTTCTCAGACTGTTTACTATGTAACAAACACAGTGGGAGAAGATTTTAGGAGAAATGGCTAAATTGAAATGGAGATTTACTTGATGGCTTAATTGAAACAAAGATGATGGCTTAATTGAGGCACTGTGTGTTAATATAATTGATATATAGAAAACATTTCTTTCTTGGGGAAAAAAGCCTTGATTATTTTATTACTGGGAAAAAACCCTGCTAAATAAAAAAATCGGAAATGAACACTTGCTGTTTGAGTAGCTTAGGCTGCCTTCCAGTATTGTCTTTTGAGGTTTTTAGATGCTGGAAAGAACCCACATCTAAGTGTGCTTATAGAACCTATAGTACTACTATCTGGCTCCTACTCCCTTCACAGATGTTCCCCAACTATTTTGTGTCAATGAAGGTCCCCAAGGTCTGGGAAGAGGCTGACTGGAGTAGACATGCGTGGGTTTTTTGTTTGTTTGTTTGTTTTTTGTTTTTTGGTTTTTTTGAAGCCTTGGAATGAACCTTTCTGTAGTTAGCACCTAATTCTAAGCTGATGCCTGTAATGTTCAGTATTCCATTAGTATAACAAAATATCTGCAGCTGGGTACTTTACAAAGGAAAGAGGCTAACAGAGTTTACAGTTAGGGACGATAAAGGGTAAGGTGCTGTTGGCAGTTTGCCTCCGCTAAGGAATCATGTGGCTGTATTGCATGATGGATGGCATCATGGTGTAATTTAATCTAGAAGGGAGAGATCACTGAACCAAACAAGAACGGACCATCAAGGGGAGGGACTAGAACATTCTTTTGTATAATAGACTTCCCAGAAAACTATCCACAGTCCCATGAAAATTGTTTTAATTAATATTCTCTCCCCCCCACCAACATCTTAAAGTTCCCACTACCTCTTAACATTGTCACAGTGACTATCAAGTTAAAAAAAAAAAAAAAAAACCTATGGGTCTAAGCCACACCCAAGACATAGCAATACATCAGTACAATGACAGGAGCAGGTTTGGCTTTTGTTTGCTTTTCCTGTTTTGTAAATGTGGTCCCATTCTATGAATTCTTCATGCAGTGGGCTTCTCAGGTGAAATGCTCCACATTATGCATTATTTCTCCAGCAAATCTCTCTTCCTTCTCCAGCCTCCACACTTCCCCTCACAATTTTAGAACCTCTCTTTCGCTTCTCTCAGGCAGAGGTACTACATCACAGTGGTCGATGTCCTGTCAAAACAAGCAATGTTTCAACTCTAATTCTGCCGCCTCTGGGCTGTTACCAGCTGGGTAAATCCAAAGATTCTGCCTCCATTTCATTATCCATAGGATGAAAATAAGTTTGTTTTCCTCCTTATAAGGATATTTTATAGATAACCCTTGTAAGATACTTCGAATGCTTAGCACATGGTAAGAATTCATTAAATATTAGCCATTATTTTTTATTGTTTGCTCATAAAGGCTTTCTAAGATAGTACTATTCTTCTAGGTCATGTACTGTTCTGTGTTATGATTTCCTGAGCATCCATGGAACTTGGACTCATGTCAGGTCTTTGTGATTTTTCCCATGATGCCTTCCATGGGAACTTGATTTCCTTCTCAATTTCTTCTCCTACAAACGAGCATCATGAAACCACTTTAATTCGAAAAAGATTTTTTTTGCCATATTATAAACGGTACACTATATTGAATATATAGTATACTCATGTTTTGTGTAGATAATTAAAGAAATGGAATGTTCTGAGTAAGGACCTGCTTTTGTTAGAAGACAGCTAACTTTCTAAAAGGATTGGAGTACCGTGAGTACATACTTCAGGGACACAAAGGAAGACAAGATTGTTGAAAGCAGTGTAGTGTTGACCTTAACCACTGGCACTGAGGTTTAAGTTTGGCCTCCCTCTAATTGTGTGACTCCATCCAAGTCAGACCCTTAACGTTTCTGGGTTTCAGTTCTTGCTATTGTCACAATGTCCCTGGGGAAGGTCAGCATGCTATCTTTTTGCTCAGGTTCTGCTACCAGCTCATTATATTTCTTTAGGTAAACTATGGCATCTTTGTTTCATGGTTTTCTCAGCCAAGGTGCATGCTGGAAGCCGGGTCTGCTACAAATGGATCACAGATATGTCAAAGGCTTCCTCAGTCCTCAGAACAGCAGGGCAAGTGCTAAGGCAGCATGGCTTGTTTCTCTGATTTACCCTGCTCTGAGCAGCCTCACCCAGAACTCTAGAGAATATTTCCTCCTCTTACTTCTTTCCTTCTTTTCTTCTCCCTCTCTCCTTTTCTCTCCTCTCTTCTCCTCTCCTCCCTTCCCTCCCCGCTTTCCTTCTCCTCTCTTTTTCCCCATCTTTTTGAGACAGTCTCTGATGCTTTAGCTTATTCTGCCCTGAAATCCATGGCAATTCTTCTGCCTCAGTGTATCTCATGATCTGGAGAAGATCGGCAGATGATACTCAAACTCTCCCCCCACTTCTAACAGCATAAAAGAATACATGCTTTTCAGTAGTATGACATTAGGCAATTACTTTGCTTTCTGAGCTTGAGTCTCTTCACTTATGTCAATGTTCTTTAGCTATTGGCTTGCATTAAACAGAGTTTCCAAGGCCACTGTCACACTGAGCGAAAGTGCAGAACTATGAGCTTGTTGCTTCTTTGGTCAATCTTTAACACACTGAGTGGTAGAAATGACCAGACTCGCTGTAGAGGAATAGAGCCATTGATCATTCACATGAGTGTAAAGCACAGTGGTCTCAGCTGAGAGATTTTTGTCAGGTACCAGGCTTTGACTGTAGACAGCAGACAGGCATGAGAAGTTGTCCATGTCTGCAGCAGACAGTGTATGAGGACCCAGACAGTATAAAAGGAACAAGCAAAAGAATTTGCTGGTGGTGTTTTACTACTTATTGGAGACAGGGTCCAGCCATTAATCCTGACTGGCCTACATAGACCATGCTAATGTAGCATTCTCTCTGCCTCTGTATCCTGAGTATTGAGATCACAGATACATGCCACCATGCCTGGCTTGATTTGTATTTTTTAAATGCACAAAATTATGCTCATATACTTTTGTAAACAAAACAACTTTCTGATATACACACATTTCAAATATTTCATTTCATGTCAGATCAATCACTAATTGGTTGTTGCTTCTTAGGTTATTTTCCTATAACCATTTTTAAATCAATTTTCCATTAATTTGAAAACTAGTGGATTGGGAAAGCTATGATATTATAGGGTACAGAGAATGTCTCCTTCAATTACTCAACAAAACCATGCTAAATATCTACTGTTGTTCTGTTTTAAGAATGGTTAATATGGCTCATCTGCAGGAGATAGTAAATAGCAGGGAAGAAAATCTTACCCTGGCAGAGTTTATGTTCTAATGGGAGGAGGAGGAGGGAAAATAGATGATATTAGGTGGTAATAAGTCTGAGGGCATGAATGGGAGAGAGACTGATGGATGGAAACCTTCTGGATGAGATGGCCAAGAAAGTGATATGTTTGGCCATTGTAAGAAATGATGGAGGATGGAAGAATGTCTCCTCTTCATCCTTGAATGCAGTAAGAGAACATGTTAGAAAGTATTAGTTAATGAAGTCTACGTGAAGCTCATCCCAAGGCAGAGAGGCTGGGTTTGATGACCCTAGAGCTTTTCTTTTGATTATATTTTGTTTCAGTTTTTAGTAATCTGGTTTTATGATTCATCAGTGTAAGTATCCTCTAGCCAATGAGAGGATACTGAGTCCCATCCAGCCATCTACAAATGAGATCAGGCAACTGTTCTTCACCCTGCAGTGGGATTTGGGGTAGCAAATGCTTTTGACAAATACCCTGTACTTTAATTAAAGTTTAGCATTTCCTGCACAAAAGAAATAACTGATGATATATTATTATTAACTTGCCTAGTTCGATAAATAAAGCCACACAATGAAAAATTTGAAAGACTAAGTTGAAACCATGAATTATTAGTCACCGTTTTCCTTTGTTTGGCTAGTGATGTTTGACATATGCTCCTCCTTTATATCTGAGCCTTTTGAATTAAATGCAGTGGGGGAGACTCCTGTAGGCTAAGATTAGGCACGGGTTTTCATTTATTTATTTTTACTCATTTTGTTTCTACAGCTCCATCATTGGCATACCTTGGTTTTGAAGGGAAGGTTAGACCAAGGTTATGCACTTTCGCAATGAGCAGGATTGGGATGTTAGGCATATATGGAGACTTTACATCTTACTGCTTCCCAAGACAGGAAAATCGGTTTTTACCAGTGTAATAGAGGGTGGAGGTGAGGGTGAAAAACTCATTTCCTACAACTATTTAAATTTCAGCTCAAGACGAAGATTTCACCTGGAAATCTTTCCCCTTTGAGATCCAAATGTGTCAGAGAGGAGCAAATCATGAAGAATGAAATCCTGGATGTGTCTGTAAAGAAACCCAGACATCTTTTGAAACAAGCTGCTTAAAATGTGGTCCTCCTGTTTCCTTCCAGGACCCATGTGACATTTGCACTGAAAGTGTGTATGTGGGGAGCAGGGAGGCAAAGAGAACTGACAAGTTAATTGGAATGAAAATACTCATCCCAAATGAATCTGGTAATCATGTGTTATTCATAATACAAATGAACTAAACACACAATCCCACAACACAAACAGAAAGAGGGAGAAAGAGAATATGCCAGCCTCACTTAAGAATGTCCTAAAACATTACAATTTATTAATAGGCTTAAATATTGACCTTGGATACATGTCTTTTTAATGTTCCATGTGATGAAATGGGAAGCATACACAGAGCATGTCTTTGGCTCCTAAAGAACTATGGTGATCTCAGGGGATAATACATATGTGGTCGTGCTACAAGCTGAGCAAGCAACTATTTTCCTAGAACCCTATTTTTCTTGAAAGCAAGAGTAGCAGACAACCTATAGTTATTTAGACTTAAGTGTTTGGCAGACATTTTCTCAAAAAAAAAGCGAGCTAGCTTTTAAGTGGATGGTATTTATTAGCAAAAATAAAAACTAGGAAAACATGTTATTTATTACCAAAAATAAAATTTCAGTTTTCATATGAAAGTTATATGCATTATTATGAGGTAGTCAGCTTCCTGGTATCTAAAGGTATTTCTGATGCAGTTGTTGGTGGTATTTACTAGTCTGATGTTCTAGTACTATACAATGAAGTACCAGGATGTTAAAAGAGTGGCATTTCTCAGTGGAAACAGATATGTCCAGGATGGCCAATGCATACTCTCACCTGATTATGTGGGATAAAAGATCTGTTCAAAATGTGCTTAAAAAAAAAAAAAAAAAGCTTTGGATTTCAATGCAGTAGAGTACAAAGATTATTGATATGGCTTCAGATGCCATGCTATATAATTAACTTTTAAGGAATGACCATTTCTTTAGTGTGGACCCAAGCATAAGAGTCCACAATTATGATGACACACTGAATGTAGAAACAAATATGAGAATGAAACTATCCTGTTAAGCAGATATGAAAGATTTACAAAGTCACAAAGCAGTGTGCTCTTCTTGTCAAATTTGTTATGTTTCAGTACATACAATTGTTGTCATAAAATGCATTGATTTGGTTATATGTACTAGGTGTATTACTGTGAACTTCAAATGCAGTATTGGGTAGATAACTTTTATCTTCCCAGTTTTAATTTCTGATGTGGTATCCATCGATATGAGCCGCATAAACAAGTAGGGGATGTAATTATCTACAAGAGTATGAAGGGATCTGAGCCCCAAATGTTAAAACATTGTTCTTTCTAGACCGGCCTTCCGGTTTTTAGCAATGAGCTACTGAAGCTCGAATGGATGATGTAACTCACCTGATGGTGATGGTTGTGACTGGATCAGTACTCTGCAAATCACTGCCCAGTGCCCAGCATGTGCTTTTTCTGCTTCTCTATGAGGCATGGCGACTACCTTGGGAAGACATTGAACTACCGCTGTCCAATGGGGAAGCTGGGTGGGTGGAGGTCAGCTTCTCAGACTGGAAATCTCTACCCTGTGAGAAGGGGACTTGAAGAAAGGAGGCCTCAAGCAGAGGAATGACCTTATATTATTTCAGGCTTCATATTTCTTGTTCTGAAATACAGTGGCTTTCTCTGCAGGGAGTTTGCCCGATGGAAAGTGAACAACTTGGCCCTAGAAAGGAAAGATTTCTTCAGTTTGCCCCTGCCTCTCGCCCCAGAGTTTGTCCGCAACATCCGCCTCCTCGGAAGAAGACCCAACCTACAACAGGTTACTGAAAACCTCATCAAAAAGTACGGCACTCATTTCTTACTTTCTGCCACTCTCGGAGGTAAGCAGCCTTCTCTGCCCCAGTCAACTGGTTGTTCCATTGCTGAAAATAACTTTTATGATCTGTTGAATACCATTCTCCCTGCATTTTTTCCCCTTTTTAGCTTATTATTGCTTAAGAAATATTTTCTTCTTGGTGCATCAGAGAACAGTGTATTCTCTCTGCACCCACAACCACCCTAGAACATTTCTATTCTCTTGCAAGTGGCAGCATTAGGGGAGGGGTGCGGGGTAAGGAGGTTGGGCGTGGTGGTAGTGGGGAAACACACCGGTTTCTATAAGCATATACCAGCAGGGGGCGCTCCTACTTTTGTTTTGACTAGCCATTTAACCCAGGGACTTCTACACTTAATTATGACTGTGGCTGCAAATGTCAGATCCATAGGCACAGAAATAGATAGATGTTCATTGAGTCACTGACCACCACCCCCCTTCTTCACTGTGAAGATTGGTGACCAGCCAAACCACAATTCCAACAACTTGGTGGATCTCCCTCTAGTAGGATGGGGGTGGGGACCGGGCTGTGCACAATGGAGCTGGAAACTCTGGACAGAATCACGAGACCTGAAGATACAGAGTTCTCCCAGCTATGGAGAGAAGACAGCAGGGTTTATCATAACATTTAGTTAAGTGTGGCTGGGACAAAACGCAGCTCCCCCAGGGTTGGGGCTGGCTGCCGGCATGTGGTAGGTGGCAAGTGTTTGATGGTGAGGGAAGAGGCAGAACCTCAAAGCTTTTGCCCTTTCCCTGGAAGCAATAATAGCCATGTGGCTTCTCATAAACAACTTGAGAGGGGAGAATTGTGTCTCCCCCTTGGAGGCAGATTGCCTGCTTTGGAGATCAATAGAGGATGTTAAATGGAGCCGCTGCTGAGGGGTAGCTTTGGGAAGCTTTAAGAGCTAGAGAAAGGAGGGCCTCCCAGGCAGGGAGGCCTGTGACCCTGTGCACAGTCTGAGGAGAGAGCTATCAAAGTGGAAATGATGGAGAGAGGCCCACAGCAGGGGCAGTGTTCTCTCTTAGCTCGGTGTGCCCTGCCGGAGGGCAACAGGTTCTTAATGGCTGAGATTCTGGAGCTGACAACCTCACTAATGAGCTCATGTTTTTGTTGTAGGAGAAGAGTCCCTGACCATTTTTGTGGACAAGAGGAAACTGAGCAGAAAGTCAGAAACATCAGGAGGTACCCCTGTAGTTGGGGGCAGTGGGAACAGCTCCGCTGTGTCCCTGGAAATCCTGCACCAGCTGGCGGCTTCCTACTTCATTGACAGAGAAAGCACACTGCGCCGACTGCACCATATCCAGATAGCCACAGGGGCTATTAAGGTACAGGGGAAGCCAAATCCTCAGCTAGCTCCAGGTCAGCCAGGCCACCCTGAGCAAAGGGAAACAGCTGCTTTCTGCTACCATCTCAGCTTGTCCTTACAAATGGTTGCACCACCCATCCTCTGAAGGAACATCTAGGCAGCAGATCTGCTGTTGTCAAAGACAGGTGTGACTGCATTCCAGTAGGGTTGAGCTACTCAGTCAGAGATGATGATTCCAGATAGCCATTTAAAGACAAGGTATACGTTTTCTAGGGCAGGGGTGGGGAGCAATGAATATTAGTTAGATTGGTCAAGAAGGGTGCTTTAACGTTGATCCTGTGAGGCTGAGACCTGAGTGATGCCAAGCCTGATTGTGTAGAACAGAGAAAGGCCATTTCAGTTAAAAATGAAAAACAATGCTAAGTGCGAAGGCCCCAAGTCAGGAAGTAGCATAGTGCCCGCTGAAGCCAGAGAAGAGTCCTGTGAGGGCAGAGAGGTAAACAGATACACTATGAAGACATGATACAAGATGGGGTTCTGAAGTAGGCTGGAGCTGGTTGGCATGGTCACAAAAAGGAATGTTAACACCAGGCAAGAGAAAAGGTTCTAGCAGGATCATGACAGAATCTCATGATTTCATGCATGCTTTAAGGGATCCATAGTTACTATGACTTTAATACCTGTACTCTCCAACTTCCCTGCTCTAATTAACCTGCAGAACATTTCTACTAAAGGTCCTATGATTAATGGATGACGAATGACACTTTTGGGAATTCTGGGGTTTTAAAATTCTAAGTATAAAGTTAAAGTGGTCTATAGGCATCCAAGTTATTTTCTACTTCTGTATCATCTGAAAACAGCAAGGGAATTTTGTTTACTCATTGGTTAACTCAGTAGTTCTTGAGTACTCAGCATGTACCAGATACTATTGTAGATGCCCAGAACACAACATAAAATTTCTACCATCATGAAGTTTGTGTTCAAATAGTGGACCTGCAAATAAATGCAAAGATAATGTGAGATGATGGCGAATGATATGAAACCGAGTAAGAGGACAGGGAGTGATGGGGCTGAAGGAATGTCTCTTAAGGAGGAGCCTCCTTGAGTTGAGTGGTTTGTGTTTCTTGAGCAGAAGTATTCTAGAGAGCAAGCACAAATGCCTTAAAGGGGAATTGTGCTCAGTGTGGCCCCAAGCACTAAGGAAGGAAGTGTAGCTGTATGGAGTCAGCAAAGTTGTAAAATGAGAAACAAAGCTATGGAAGTTGAGGGGCCAGATCACTAGCACATTATTGATTATGGAGATGGGAAAGGGTGGTGTTAAAGACCAGTGTAGTGCCCAAGGGCAGTGTGGTGGGTACAGTAGGACATTATGGTGTCTCAGATGAAGATGGTGGCACATGCAGTTTGATGGTAGGGAGGTAGAATCTACAGGATGAGGTAATGGACTAGAAGAAAGAAATAAAAATTAGATGCAAGATATTTGGTGTGAGCAATCAAATGAATAGTGATTCCTCTTACTGAAAAAGAAATAACATTGGGAGTTAAGAACAGAGCCAGGGAGGACAATGGAAGAGTTTGGTTTTGGATATGGACATGTTGGAGTGACATTCCTGTTAGAAAGGAAAGGCATCCAAGGAAAATAATCTAATAGGATATTGGACATAAACACCAAGGTTTCAGGAAAGGAGCCATAATATGGCACAGACACGTGTTCACATGGGCAGTTAGCATTGTAACTAGGAACCATGTGACTAGGAACCATGTTTTTGTTGTAAAGGAAATCAGAAGAATAAGTACTTATTGGAGAGTGAGGTGGGATCCAGAAAGTGTTTTGTTTTGTTTTTTTTCATAATGAAAGCTATTATGGTTTACTGGTGTGTAGGAAATCTAATTTGGTAGAAAGTACTAGAATGATGAAGCAGTAGAGAGAGAAGATAATCTCAGGGGCATGATCTTTAAATGAAAGTGTTGTCATTTCATGTGGGAATGAAGAAATGGACCTTGCACAGAATCATTCCTTTCTTTGTGTCTGGGGCAACGCAGAATGTGTAAGGACACCAGTTGAAGAATGGTGGAATGTGGTAGTCAGAAGAAATGTTTTTGTTTTTTTGTTTTGTTTTGTTTTGTTTTTATCTGATTGGGTTCTGTATCCTCAACTAAACAAGAAGCAAAGGCCTTGGCTGACAGGAAGAAGAAACTGTTGTGGAAAAATGTGTGACAGGGGAAGGAAGGAGTGTCACTTGAGTGGAAACACCTAGTAGACTTTGGGGCAGCACTAGAGACCCACATGATAGTCATCATAAGCACAGCATGAGATGAGACACTCTAGTTGGGTGCATTTTATCAGCTCTATCCATTGTTCTACATACCAGCAGGCATGCACTAGATGGAAAGTTGGATTTAACCAAGATGTATGTGTGGACAAGGCAAAGGAAAAAGGCAGAGGAGTTAAGACTGTCTACCAAGGAATATACTGTAGATTCAGTATTCTAATTTAATCATTCAAAAAAAGAAGTTAAGGATTATAAAAAGTAGGTCAAGTCCAAAGACTGAAAGTCTAAATCAGATAAGTAGTTCTCAGCCTTCCTAATGCTGTGAACAATCAACAGAGTCCCTCATATTGTGGTGATCTAACCATTTTTCTTACTACTTCATAACTATAGTTTTGTTATGGCTATGAATTGTATTGTAAATATCTGATATGCAGGATATCTGATATGCAATCGAAAGGGTTGTTTGAAGGCCAGGTTGAGACCCGATATGTTATATGGAAGAGACTGAAGGAAGTATGATATGATTGTTTTTTTTTTATTGCAGTTATAGGGGAAATGCAGCTTGCAATAAAGTCTAGGTCATAGCATGGGTGTGGTGACTAAGCTGAGATCAAACTATAAGGAGGCAAGGTAAGGCAGCCAAATATCTAAGAGGAGAAAAGGTTAAATGATGATGTGTATGGATGAAGAAGTCAGTAGGAATGGTACAGGCTTCTGGTGGTAACAATAAGAAGTCTACTACTATAAATCTTCAGTGAGCCAAGAAGTGTAACAAGAAAATAAATATCAAGCAGGGATAGTGGGGCATATTGCCGGATGATTCTGGCTTCCAGGAGCCAGAGACAGCTGGACAATAAGGAAGAATTTCAGTAAAGGATCTGCCTCATTTTCATGCTCAAGTGTATGAGATATGAGAAAGAAGCAGCCACCACTAGAGAAGGCTGCAGAGGAAACTACATCCCTGGGGAAGTGAGGCTGTGGTTAAATCAAAACAGGTGAAGTGGGCTCTTAAGAAGAGCTTGTGGTTATAGAGATATTGCTGAGGACTAGTCATGATATACAGGGAGCACCGTGGAAATTAATGGAAGAAAAAGCAGCAGATTACAGAGGTACAGTGTTTGAAGGGAGCATCTGGGAGAAGAGGATGGGTTTCCATTAGCAGACTGAAAAGTTTCATTTATGAAGCTGGTATCTAATGCAACTCAAAGTGATGGAAAGGGTCCCTAAGTAGCCTGGAGAGAGTTTTACCGAGATATTAGAACTTTGTAGAATTTCCCCTCATCCTTGAGTCTCCTATGAGCTGTGACACACTTGGAGAAGAAGCACAAAATTCTTACTAGGAAATGAAAGGCAATTCAAAGATCTCATTATCTTCTAGTAGTCCATCCCCCTTGCCCCCTAACTTAGATTCACTGATCCATCACTACCACTATTCCCTGCCCTGGATTCCCCTTATCCCCATTCTGTTCCCCTAATCCAAATCCTTGTCAACGTGTACCCGATTTTCTTTCATAATGCTTTCATACTCTCCTCTCTCAGATCGTCTCCCTGATTTACTCTACATTGGTACTGTGAGCAGGAGCACCCGCTCCGGTATCTCCTAATTCCAGACTGTGCACAGAGCAAGCCTGTGTACCCGAGCAGGGTGCCCATGGTATGCAACAGAAAGAAAGAAGGCTCCATCCAAGAACCCGAGTCCTACCACCGTGTGTGGATTGGTATTGAACAAGTTACCAAACTTCTTTAAACTTCATTTCCCCCCTCTCTAAAATTATTAAATAACTAGGAGAGTTTTCAACCCTGAGGAAATTCTGTGATATTTAACAAGAAAATGTACAGATTGCCCAGAGCCTAACACGGTTGGAGCTTGAAAGGGCTGATTGTTCTTAACAAAATAAAATCATCGATCATCTGCCCCTGCTATCTTTCTAGTTTCATCTCAGTTTTCTCCTTGCCCATCCATCCACTTTTACCCTCCACTCACATCATGTAAGCTAGGCGTACCCAAATACCAGATGTTATTAGAACACTTAATCCTCTCATCTCACTCCCCAGGACTTGTTTTCTATTGTACTCCCAATGCCTAGCTGTTGACCCAAGTGGCTCTTCCTGCCTTCTTCGCTCAGTTCAGAAAGGTGACTCCTGTGAAACTTTTCCTGACTCCTAGCATACTTAAATGCTTCTTCTCAATGTTCCAGGCACATTCCTCCATTACTGAGCTTGTCATTTGAACTATAGGTGCTCCTAACATAATTATTTACACAGAAAACTAAGAGATCCTTATAGAAGAAATTTTGTCTCACTCAACCTTCATTTCCTAGAAGAGGACAAAGCTTGCCACATGTGGGTAGTGAGTAAACAAATGTCATATAATGAGGGAAGGAAGGAATGATCAAATGAATGAAGTCTGTCTGTCTGTCTCGGAACCATTTTGCACATGTTAGAAAAATCTGCCTAACACACATACAAATACCTATGAATACATTTAGTTGAAAGAACCAGCCGTCTATTTAAGGCATTTGAGTATAAAGATGGTTTGTTAAGAGTTCTGTAAGGTCAGGTACTAAATTTATTCCAGATGTCTGTGGCTTGAGAAAGGCTGGTCATATTCTCAGCATACACCTTTGGATTCTTGTTTGGATACTTGTTTCTACTTTAAAAAAATATTAGCCTGTTCTCTGTTTATTAGACTTTTCTGAATCCTGTTGTTTGGCTTACAAGTAGTGTCTCTTTGCTGCAGAGCTGCTGCTGGCCTTGACTGGGGTTATCTTTGTTTTATCTGCCATCAGTGCAAGGACCACAGCCCCATTCATGCTCAAATCCTAGTTCCTGATATCTAGAAGAATGGGCTTAATCCTTAGGTATTAATTAGCTGAATTTTATAATTATCAACAATCAAATCCTTTTATAGTTTGGGTCTTCATATAACTATTATCTTCAGAAAACCTAACTGGTTTACAGTTGACTTTCAGCTCATATACCCAGCAGTGTTCCTGGAGTTGCTACAATGGGTTCCTAGACATATCCCTTAAGTCTATGACAGAGGAGTGAAAGACAGGAAGTATTCAAAGCCACATCTCTTATAATGCCTGTGGATGGTCCCAGGGCTACAGCCACTGTCTGCCTCCTCAGAGGAAGGACCACTATCCCTGGAAGCATTCTTTGGTAACTCTTCCAAGGACACATTGACTGCGAAATGAATATCCAGTCCCCTCTGCACCAATGGCCCTGGGGTTTTCTCTGGGAGCACAATGGGGTCTCCCCATAGGATTCAACTCAAGAAAACCATGCATAAAAGGGATGGTTTCACATTCTCTCCCTTCTCTACCCTTCCAAGTTGTTAGTGAGGTGTATGGATTTCAAGGACATTCTGCTAGACTAAGGATCAAAGGGCTGTGTTGGTATTCTCTTCCCACAGCTCTGCTCACCCACTAGGTTTGATCAGTATTGCTGTCAACAGATTCCACCTCTTCTCTCTAAATGATTAGCACTCATAGACCCATATAGGATAGTCCAATAACCAGGATGCACCCTGCAGCACATCCTTAGAGCTAACAATCCTCTGTGCAGTAGCACTTACCATCTGCCTCCTTCTACTGAGCATGCCTTAGCAGTAGCCTTGCTGGGCTCCATCTCATTCATTACTATACCACTGGGTGGGGATGAATGGGGTGAGGGTGAGGGCTCTGCTCACCTGCTCTTCCTTCATGAAAGAAAAGTCTTCTAGCACATCTGCCTGTATTGTTTCTCTAAGGAAACCTGTGGCTCCTTTTCACTCTTCTTTAGTAACTTCTTTGCATTAATGTAGAGAAACGGGTACCCTGCTCCCTCTGGTTTGTTCCTTTGGGAACCAGTAAACATTACTCTGTGTTGTAAGGCTTGCCCTGATCAGCACACAGCTTTGTCATGTTTCTGTTCAGTCTATTTGCATGCCTGTTTCCCTCCTCCCCACACCCACTGTGACAGTAGGCCTTAAAGCAGAAGGGACTCTACCGTGTGCACATAGCTCCAAGTCCCTTTACAGCATCTGGCGTGCGGCAGGATGTTCAATAAAATGCTTGGGAGGTGAAATGGGGCTACACAGTTTAGAGGAGAGCAAACCAAGTGGATCGAGGATATTTGGGAATTGGCTTCAGCCCCAGAGCTTGCTGTGTCTATGACCTTGAGCTGTCATTGAACACCATTTGTCTCCTCCATAATCTGAGCTACCAACCACTTTACACACCTGGACACAGGACTTTCAGCTAACATGACTACTCCTGTTTTTAAAACATGGAAATATTTCCAGATCCTTCCACCCATTATGCCCTACCCACAGATACTCTTCCCCTCTAGCTCCTCTGGACCTCTTTCTTTGTGGCAACCAAAGGACAAATGTACCTCATGAATTCTCTGGAAGCCTTCTGGACAATAAGGCTGGCATCTCTACCAATTAGTTACTGAACTTGGATCCTACATGTTGATAAAGATGATTGCCACACCTGTTTACTCTGCTATCGTGTTAGGGTGACACCAGATGATACAATCCACAGGAAAACCATGCAAAGTATGGAAGCTTATATGCCTGTACTTTCCTAGAAGGAACCAGCACCACAAGGAAGAGATAGGATCATTTTCATAGTTATAATTTACCTCTTTCAAGAAGGACATGGAAAGACTTGGTAAGGAGGAATTGAATAGCCCAAGAGCTAACTGAACAGAGCCAGTCAGAAGCCAGCCAGATCCTAGGCAAATGGGAGTTTCTCACAGCCCATCCTTAAAAGAGACTTGGTAAAGCTACAGCAGCCTGTGGCCTGCAATTTACTTTGAAGCCTTTTTAAGCACACACATCTTCACTGTGCTCTTCATGCTCAGCCCTATCGCTCACCATTAGAAGCCCATTTTCCCCTGCTGTTAGCATTGTAGGTATCCCTCCAGGTAGGGCATAGCAATCTGGAAGTGAGAGCAGGGGGAGGAGTGTAGGCTCACTGGATGATGGTTTGCACAGTCTGGTATTATGGAAAATTGGATGCGCTAATGAACCTGAGATACATCAGGGCTTTCTGAAGGCAGGATGGTCTCTGTCAACAGACCAATTAGCACACAATTATTTTCCCTTTCTGAAAGCTTATCTGAGGCACTTTTTGAAATGTGTGTGCCTGAGTGAACTGCACTTTCTGTTACCTCTATGGACCCTTTTAATAATCTCCCACGCTGCCTGCCCCTTCACAGAGAAAGCTACAAGATTGTGTTGACTTGCCCTTCAGAGACAGGGGCTTTCATCACATGGGTAGGAGCAGGGCTATATATTAGCCTACACTGTTTACCCAAGTCAGTGCCTGACAGTGTCTATATGTGACCCTTTCCAGGCACCTTTCTTCTTCCTATCTCATTACCTACCTATGGAGGAGAGAGATAGTGTCAGAACAGATAGAAAGAAAAATAATTAAGACTTTGGTGTCTAATGAAGTCTGAGCAAGCCTTCCTCATGAAGATCTGGCTCGCCACTCTCCCCTCTATCAGGACATGGGTACGATACCAGGGAATTTCCTCTTTATTCTCATCCTGAATCACAATCAACAAAGGGGAGCTCCTCTTCTCAGCCACCTTCCTGATAGATTGTCTTCTTGTGAAACTGACATTTGGACAAGCAGAGAGAGAGAAAGTTACAAGATTATAGCCAGCCTCAGAATGGAGAAATGACGGTGGGAAGTTGATGGACGAGTGTTGGGTGGAAAACGGCTTGGGGGTCAGAGAAAGAACAGAACACCTCCATTGTGGCTATTCCCTGACCTGCCCTTCCCTACACATGACTTGTTATCTCATCCTTTGCCTGAAGCTAGTTGGTGAGTCATCAACTCAGGAGTGGGTAGATGAAAAATCCAGAATAACACTTAGCAGTATTTTGGGGGCCAGCTTACCCTGAGGTAAGAATGAGCTAGTTTCTCAATACTATTGTGTACCACCTTATACCTGCCATTCGCCCAGCCCAGTCTCACAGGTTCCACTAGATTGTACTAGTTCTCAGCTGTGGCTCTTCTTATGGAGAGTATTACAAAAAGAAGAGACTTGGCCTTGACATAAGCCTGGATCTGTCTTCACAGTCTAGTGTGATCACTAGCCAACCACTCACTCAGTAGGAAGTACTCAGCACATAGTGTCCACATGGGAAGAGAGGCCAGCCCAAGAAGATCCATAAGAACACTGGCATTCTAGAAACATATTTCCACCAGTCTACAAGTGCAATACAGGCAGGAACTGCCAAATTCATCTGTGAGTTGATACTAACTGAATAAAGCAATGCAAGACTATATTGAATTCATCCTGCCCCCTGGGATATAATATATATGATATGGAGTTAGTCACTTATCTAGACCTTGTTTTCTTAATCTCTTATAGAAAGATAGTGAATGAAAAATTGAGGACATGATGGCTCCTGGGTGTTTGAGGAGAAGGTTTATTGTAGATGTGAGGTAAAAAAAAAACAGCTAATGGCATCTGGAAGAGCCCAGATTGAACCAGACCAGCAGACCGAACCAGGCCATGGGGAGGCGAGAGCAAAGGAAAGAGAGAAAGGGGGAAACTGAGGACCAAGAGGCCAAGAGAGTGCATGGACCAAGAGGGCGTATAACCAAAATGGCTGAATTACATAGAGGGAGATTTTTAGGGTAGAGGGCAGGGTGAGAAGTGCTAGGAGGAGCCACGGGTACTGAGTGAGACTTCGGGAGACCTAACAGACAGCAATACTAACTTCCAATCATTACATCCCTCCCCCACCCCCGCCCCTGTTAGCCTTCTGAGGAGGGCAAATCTTCAGAATATTGTCTAGAAAGTGATGACATTTTAAGGTTGCTGAAGTTCACTTTACTTCCTGCAACCCTTTGACCTGTTTTCTAGGAACTGAAATGACACAGATCTAGAATCTGAAAGCTCTAGATTAATTAATTATAATTAATAATTAATAAATTATTTTTGGTTCAGGCCTGTTATCTCTGTACTTAGGAAGCTGAGACAGGAGGATTGTTTTGAATACAGGCTGAGATATATCATAACTTACAGGCCAGCCTGGCAGTAAGACCCTATTTCAAAATTAATCTATCATCAGTCAGTCTTTAAGAATATTCTGTCTCTCAGATACCACCAGCCCAGCCACCCTACTCTCTGGACTGTTTTCCTTTTGGGAGAATGGGAGGATTGCAATTTGTTCCCAAGAGCACCCATGGCATTTTGTTTCACCGGTATGAGAGCTGGAGAATCACCCTCATCTGGTTTGGTCCTGGTCTTGTTCCTCATTTGGACTGCATCTTGCTGGCTCTCAGCTGCTATGTCTGATGCTGCTTCTTTGTTCTTCTCTGGAGTCACCAGACTTTCACAAGTTCCCTTGACTCCTTACTCACTTTTCAAGGCTGTTTTAAGCTCCCAGGATTAGCCCTGACTCCTTTCCCAGGGTTTGTGTATTATCCCATCTCCCACTTGACAACATTATTCTCAATTCATTTTCTAAGTCTAGGTAAACAGGAGTTCCTCAGTGATGTTCCCAGCATTTGGGGTTCCTTAAGGAGCCAGGCACGTACCTATGTACTTTGGAGCATGTGCTATAGATCCCAATGTCTTTCTTTTTGAGATTTTCTTCTTACAATATATTTACCATAACTCCTCTACTGTCTACTTCCTACTTACATTTAAAGACAACTGTCAGTGGTATTTCCTCTGTTCTTTTTGTTTTCCCTCTGCCTAGGGAGGTGCTTCTTGTGACATATTCTTTGGTCATAAGAATGTCTATCAGTCATTTGTAATCTACCTGCCTCCTTGAATGACTCATTATATAGCTCATATATCATTGTGCCTATCTCCCTGAAAAGACTAGAACACATCACTCAGACATTCTCAGGTTCACTGCTTATTTAACAATATTCCAGACTCTGTGCTAGCTGCTATTGATATCACGGCAAACAAAATAAATAGGAGCTTACCTCTGTAGAGACTCTAGCATGGGAACCAGGTGAGGATCAAATACTCGCAGGAAAGGATGTAGAACTGCAGCTCATGTACCTGCTGCAAAGCACAGGTGCCTGGAGCTGCAAGAGAAGGTCAGCAGTGCCAGGTAGAACCCCAGAAGAACTCCAGAAAGGCACTCAATGAATGTTTGATGAATTGTGTGGAATTGAACAGAGGCTGCTCAATAAATATTCCTTGATTGGTTGATTGATTGTTGGCAAGGACTTTGGAGCTCCTGAGAAGAAAGGGCCTCAGGTCCCCATCATTCTTATTACATAATTATTTCAGTGAATTTCAAGCTCCCCATTTTTCATCTTATACTTTAAACATCAGAGAAAACTGATGGGCCAACTTTATAATATTTTAAAATACAGTGTTTGGAATATTATGTGGCTGTAAGAGTTTATGTATATTTAATATACTTACTAAAATATGCAGTAATCCCATAGCTGATTTTCTCTAAGGACATCTCAGCGCTGAGGTGGACTGAAATGTTTAATACTAATAACAATACTCCTAAATACCCGTATTTCTCTAGTGCTTTTCATCTTCTGGATCTCCAAAACCTGTGAACACCTCATCAAGTGGATACAACTGGCTCATTCACAGGCTAACAGGGACCATCTCTGGCCCTTTGCCTCTTTCAAGTTGGCAGACTCCAACTTGAAGGTCTCACTCCATATTCAACATCCTGGTTACACATTTTGTTTGTTCCCATCTGAAAGGCTCTCTTGGTCACATGCAACTTCTACCACCAACCACATAGAAATGATGTTCACTGACCCAGAGCAAGCAAACTAAGTCACTTTGCATTTCCAGGGTAGACAAATGCAGTTCCTTTGCTCAGAGAAAGGACACAAAGTTTCCGAGTGGATGCCTAGAAGGAAAAGGCAAAGAGAAAGCTTCCTCTTGTTTTCTGAGTCTGTATCTTATCCATTTTTCTCTAGGTCACAGAGACCAGGACTGGTCCACTGGGCTGCAGCAACTATGACAATCTGGACTCTGTCAGCTCTGTCCTGGTTCAGAGTCCAGAGAACAAAGTTCAGTTACTGGGTAAGGAGCTGCATGGTGGTTTCATACTGTTCAAGCCTGGTGGAAAACTTGGATCCCTGAAGAGAAAGGAAAGATTTGATTTTCTCATTTGAATATGTTATTGGGGATCAGGGTCTGGGATAGGTGTGTCCAGGCTCTTGGTCTCTTGTTTATAGTACTGAAATAAGGACTCATGTTTTACAAAATGAGCAAAGTAACTTTATTCAAAGCACATCAATAGTACAGATCAGAAATGACCAGTACTGGCAGCAGGCTACCTAAGTGAAGGTGCTCAAGGACCCAGATTATTGTGTAGGCCTTCCTTTTATGGTGTTCAAGAGGAGAAGCTGGTTACTAGGGGCACAGTTTCGATGGTTCTGTACTTTGACACACAGATACAGTTCCAGAACCATTTTTTCTACTGTGAAAGTTCCTTCCCATAATGCGTGTCATTTTAACCAGATGTGGGACAATTATGCATAGGCATAGGATAGTAAGTAATGGATTCTCCCTCACAGTTTACTTGGGGACCCAGTTTTACCTTATTGCACAAATGCTCAAGCCCAGTCTAGGCCACATTGTTCCCACCGCTTTATACCCAGGCATAGTGGACTACAACTGAATAGAATACAACTTGAGTAGTTATAAAGAGGAAGAGAATGTGCTCCTTTGTTCAGAGCAGGGTGTGCACGCAGGTTCTACGGTGCTAACACGTTCCAGGTGCATGGCTTGGAGTAGGGTGTGTGTGTAAAGCACATGCAGGTAAAAGACCTAGGCTGCCAACTGTATTTCGGATAGAAGTGTGTACACAGCTCCTAACAAGTAGAGCCCCAGGTTACTAAGTTTATGCTTACCTGCCTCATCTAAGTCCCCAAGACAAGAATCTTCACAAACCTTAGGACCGGCATATAGCAAATTTCCATCAGGGCTTTTTTTTTTTTTTTTTTTTTTTTTTTTTTTTGTGTGTGTGTGTATGTGTGTGTGTGTGTGTGTGTATGTGTGTGTGTGTGTGTGTGTGTGTGTGTGTAGGGGGGAGCACTTCTGAGGATTTGCCCCACACCCATGACACTTGACACCTAAATACTTCCATTGTGTTGCTTTTCCAAACCTGTATTATTATGCTGTTGGGATCAGACCGTACAGCCTTGTAAACCCAGGACTCAGCCCAGTGATTGCTTTGGTTACCAAAGGCACACTAAGGAACAAGTGGCCTTCGAATAGTAATTGTGGGTTCACTAATAGGGCTCACTCTAGCTCAAACTTTGGGTCTACTGATCTGCAACCACAAGAGAAGAAGGGCTCTTGCTTTCCATTTCCCAGTCTGGTTTTCCATGACTTCAAAGCTGGGAGCAGCATTCAAGAGGAATGACCAGGAACATGTGGATTGAAGACAGAATGGACAAAGCAGAGAAAGAAAAAGAAAAAAGCCACTGTTGTAGTCCCAAAGAATGGGGGACAAGCAGAGATAATTAATCCCATCTGTTCCTCAAATGTTTTAAGGGAAGAGTCATGCAAACTGATTCAGTAGAAAAATCCGTTCTTTCTGAGAGCTAACTGAATCGGCCTCTGTTTAAGATATTACTATTCCAGCATCAGAAAATCAATAGCCCTCATGCAGGATCTAAATTACAAATCTCAAGCAATCTGATACAGAGGCAACCAACATTGCTTTAGGAATTAACAAATATACAGTAAGAGAAGTAGAAAACCTACTAATAGATACTCAATACAATTAATATCTCTCTTCTCCTATGTCCCTATACAAGCTGGATTTGTGTCTGGAAATTAGCAGTGAGTGAAGTTCAGAATGTCTGGTGGTTCATTTGGAATAGTTTATGCCATTTAGTTTTATAGCCCAACACGCACGTAGACATTGCTCAGGGCACTTACTTTATAGCAATGGGAAATGTTCTGGTGAAGAGGACGGGGGGCAATGGGAGAGGGAAGGAGACCACTTGAGAATAAGGGTTCAAAGGAGGCATGTTAAAAGGGTGTGTGTGTTGAGGGGGACTCTCAAGTGCCATGGTGAACATGGCGTCAAGAACAGGAAATTTAGGAGCTAGTAAGAGTAGGAGGTAGTGAGAACAGAAAATATCCAAGATGCTGACAACTCTAAGGTGTAGTGTGAGGTCAGCCGAGCCTGGGACACACACTGTGAACTCTTTGAGTTTTCTGCCACAGACAAAGTCATGGATGTGGAAATGAAAAGCCTATATTTGAGGAAAGAGGATCCTCATATTCAGGAGTCCAATGCCTTACTCTCCTGGTAGAAGGTCTAGCAATATTCCTCCTGGAAGAGCCTCCTGAAGATCTGAGACACACTCAATCCATCCATACCCCTATCTATCTCTAAGTTTCCAACAGCCATCCTACCTGTGGCTTAAAGCCAGTGCCTATCCAGGCCTGATGGTCTGATGCATCTTGAGGCATAGTGTACCATCCTACATTCATATTTTCTTAAGAATTAAATTAGCTGGGCAGTGGTGGCACATACCTCTAATCCCAGCACTCAGGAGGCAGAGGCAGGTGGATTTCTGTGAGTTAGAGGCCAGGCTGGACTACAGAGCAAGTTCTAGGACAGCTAGGACTATAGGACTACACACAGAAACCCAGTCTCAAAAAAAAAACAAAAAACAAAAAACAAAAACAAAAAACAAAAAAAACAAAACAAAACAAAACAAAAAACCCAACCCAAACCAAACAAAAACAAAATCAACAACAACAACAACCAAAAAAACCAAGAGTTAAATTATACTGAGGTAGGCAACCATTCCCAAGTATGCAATACCACCTGGTGAAAGAAGGGTAGTAGTGATCAACACCAGGGCTGTGACTTGAGTGGGTCACTGTGGCTTTTGGCTTTTATTTTCTCATTAAAAGAAAAAAAATCTCAATATGAAATTAGGTGTGGTGACACACACTGATAATCCCAGCACTTGGTGGAGCAGATGCAGGAGGATCAGAACCCATCATCATCAACATGAGGAATGTGAACCTAGCTTGTTTTAGGGAACAAAATAGAACAACAGAATCACCACCTCTGGGATGGAGATGACCCTGAGAGTCACTACCAACTATATCTAGAAAATACTTGATTTAGCACCTGGCTGCTGTCAACCTGTAGTGCCTATCCCTAGCTCATAACCAGAACATTCTCAGCTATCCAGGCTGGAATGGGGGGGGGGGCAGGAAGGATAGCATTTAGGGAATGTCCAAGCATGCCTACTGCCAACTTGGGTGAAACTATAAGAAAGATGACTAGTGGAGGCAGAGCAAGCTCATCAAGCCTTGCTGTCTCCCCATGGAAGGCCTTAAGCTCTTATTTTATCTGAAACAACTTCCTGTTTCTCTCCCAGAAATGCTGATGTGTAGCCAGTAATCCAGTTCTCATGATAAGCACGCTCTCTCAATTTGGCTGATGTGAGGAGTTTGGCTAAGCCTTGGGCTTTGATGTTCCTCCTCCTCTGCATATTCAGATCCTCCCCCATCTGTCAGAGGGGCTAGGAAAGCCCTCTCTCCCAACCAGCTCAGCAGGATCAGACCCTGGGGTGACCATTCTCAGGCCCAGTCAGCAAAACCCTGTTTGGATTCTTGTAGCCTTGGGTGTGAGAAACTGAGTCCCACTGGTTCTGCTCAGTGATTCTTTGATTCATCCTTTCCCCAGGCCTGCAGGTGCTGCTCCCTGAACACCTGCGGGAGCGTTTTGTGGCTGCAGCACTTAGCTACATCACATGCAGCTCGGAGGGTGAGCTTGTCTGCAGGGAGAATGACTGCTGGTGTAAGTGCAGTCCCACTTTCCCAGAATGCAACTGTCCTGATGCTGATATCCAGGCCATGGAGGATAGCTTGCTGCAGATCCAAGACTCTTGGACCACTCACAACAGGCAGTTTGAAGAGTCAGGTAAGCAAGACAACTAGCCCAGGTGCCCCCCACCCCCTGCTGAAGAGTAGAGGCTGTGAGGGGCCAGAACATGAGAAAGCTGACTTGGAGCCCAACTTACTGTTTTTGAACTTCTAAGGAAAGAATAATTGTATGGTCACCAAGAGTCTTAAGTAGTGTGTTTTTCTTCATGCAAATGACCTAACTTAGATGTATGTGTTAAGGACTTAATAAGCTGAGACAAATATCATTGAGAACATAAATATCATTGTCTGTCCTGCTGGCTACTGATTTCATGGTGTCTAGCATAATGTTTGCACATGATAAATATTTGCTGAATACATGAAGTATTTATAGAATGGTCTAATTGGTATCCAGTGAAAACTAAATCAACTGTTATTTGTTGCTGACATAGCTAATTATCAATGTCATCTTAAGTCCTAGAGTCTAAGGAGTTAGTTTTGCTTCTTGCCCTATACTGACCAAGTTTCCCTCCTTGGCTTAAACCATTCAGTTCCTCAATGCTATGATATCCTCATCTTTAAAGGGGTATGATAGCAACAGGTTGGTACAAGGAGCTATTTAAAAAAAATCAAGTTCCAGCCCCCAACCCCATGCTTTGGGTTAGAAGTAGCAGGATATGTTTTACAATACAACTTTAGTTTTTACCACTATGAGATACTACAGGTGAATAAAGGAGAATGTCACAGACCTCTGCCAGGTGATTAGGTGGTGGCAGGTTCCAAGGCAAAGCAGAGAAGGAGGACTTGGGCATGAGTTCAGAAAGCATATCATACCCAGGACATTCAAAAGAACTCATACTGGGAACTTGGAAACAGACATGATGTTGCTTCTATATTAGCTACAGGGTAGAATGTCTATGTGACCAGGAGGCCAGGAAAGCAAGAATTTCTTAGAGAATCAGAGAGTAGGCTGTGGAGGAAGAGGTGAGGCTCAGGGATTAAATATTTCTAAGATTTCTGAGCTTGGTACAGTACCTTCTCTGTGCCCACATTTGCCTGTCGCTGAGCCTGTTTACCTCTTTCACTGGAGAGTATTGTACAAGAAATTTGGTCAAAGAGAGACAGAAAAGGAGTGGATCAGGATAGGAGGGGAGGCGGGGAGGAGATGAACTGGGAGTAGCAGATGTGGGAAACAGTAATCAGGATATGTTATGAGAGAAAAAAGATTGTTCTATGAGTAAGTTACATGGAGAAGAAAAAGGAAGAGACACATCCCAAAGCTATTAGTAAAAGCGGGACTTCTAGGCATTTGAGGAGTGACAGATCAGTTTTGAAATATCGAAGATTTAGTGAAGAACAGCAGCAAAACCTCAGAAGCAGGGGCTGCAGAGATGGCTCAGTGGTTAAGAGCATGTTTTGCTCTTGCAGAGGTCCTAAATTTGGCATGTTAGGTCATTTGTAACAACCTTTAATTATAGCTCTAGGAGATCTGCCCCTTCTTCTGGTCTCTATGGGCACCTACACATGTAGAGTGTGCATGTGCGTGCTTGCACACACACATGAGTAAAAATCTAAAAATGAATGAATTCTAAAAAAAGAATCCTGCAGCTACATTTCATGATATGTTAATTAATTTTCAATAAAGCCATATGTAATTTAAAAAGCTAATATAGCGGATGTGAAGTCTCTTTCTTATGCAGTGACTGTGAGGGGCTCCAGGGACTAAGGAACCAGCAATCTGTATTCTCAGGAGTCTACATAGCTTCTGCTCAGATACTGTATTTTTGCCCACAGAAGAATTCCAGGCCCTGCTGAAGAGGCTACCCAGTGACCGATTCCTGAACTCCACAGCCATCTCGCAGTACTGGATCATGGACACTAACGTCCAGCACCGCTACCAGCAGCTGGGAGGCAGCTTGAAAGTCCTGTTAAAGAAGATGCACCGGATTGTCCGCCGCCTCTTCAATCTCTGCAAGCGCTGCCATCGGCAGCCTCGTTTCCGCCTTCCTAAGGAGAGGTGAGCATCCAGGGTTCGGATCCAGAGCCCAGCACTTCCCGGCCATAGCTGCTGAGGCCAAGAACACTGTGGCCAACATGGAAGAAGAGAAAGTAGTGACATATTCGGTCATTCTGGTTCTGTGACCTTGGCCTCTTTGCTTATCCCTTTCACTCATCAATTGTGTATGAAGAAGTTAAGGGAGCCTTGTGTTACTTTTATGCAAATTAGAGTAGGTTCAAATACTATTCTAGTAACACCAGATTTCTCACTTGTTCTTTTCCAGTTTTCTAAGTCTTCTAGTGAGGAAAAAGTTGAGTTCAAGCTCATCTACAAATTGCCAATGATGATAAATAAATGCACTAGATTGTTTCAAACAAGTGACTCTTATCACTTGACTGAGTCATGGGAGGGAAGAAAGCTGAGGCCTAGACTCTCTTAATAGGGTGGAAATGTACTATGATAGGAATCCACTTATTTATTCACTCATTCATACATGCATCCATTAAAATTGTATTATACCTTTATTCCATGCCCTGCTATTTAGCTATAGAGGACACCATTGGTGAGAAGAGATTTAGCAAACATGCAAAGACATAAAAATTTTAAAATCCTGACTATATTAGCTACTGAAATTAATGGGGGCAGAACACCAATTAAAAGGATACAAATTTTTTAAAAAAAGAACAAAAACAAAAAAAAAAGGATAGTTCCCAAGAGGCTGAGGTTAGAGAGAAAAACCTCCTAAGAAAAGGAAGTCTTGGACAGCTTGTGTAGGAAAAAGTAGGAAAGCCTGGACTGTGTAGGTAAGACAAATACCTTGAGAAGTGTAGCTACCCTCACAGCAGCCCAGCCATGTCACTCACTGGGCCTCAGGGAAGGCAGGAAGCAGGAGTGGAGAAGACAGACCAGCAGGGTTAGTAAGATGGTGCATTTCTTTTTTAGCAATTAATTATTAAATGTCACCATGAACAGGTCACAAGCTCACTCCCTGAGAATGTGTTAGTGGACAGCCCAGGACCCATGTTTCCACTGCACCTCCAGGGAAGCCAGCTATCAATAAGTACTCCATAGAGCAATAGTGATTTTACACACATACAGTTGCCATGGATTGAACCAGAACATAGTGACGAGACAGTGACTGGAGTTGTCCTTTGAAGGAGACCCTGGAAACAGCCGATTTGAGGAGGTAGCAAAGAGTTGAAATCCAAAGTTCAAGTAACCCACAAAAAATTCCAAGTCTTCCTCTAAGAAGGATAAAGCAGGAAATAAGGAGAGACGCTTAGGTGGGCATGAACTTGGCAAGAATACAAACTGTTTAAAGAGCTATGCTATAGGGAGGTCTGAAAAGATGGATTTGATTCAAGACATTGAAAAGCCTACAGTTTTGAAAAGGGGAATGACTTGAAAGAAATTTAGCCTGGCTGTTTCCAAGACAAGCCTGTTGTCAAATCTCTCTGGTTGGTCCACTAGATAGAGTTCCAGGTTTAATTCAGTTGGTCCAAAGTGGAGCACCAAGGTTTTCACTACTCAGCCAAATGTGGCTTTGATCTTTTTATTGCCTCTCCCCCCAACCCCCATCGACTAGCCAGTTCCCTGATACTCTTAGGGAGGACAGTGGCCTGCAGCTTCCTTTGACTCTCACTCCTTTGTTTGATCTCTTCAAGATCCCTGACTTTCTGGTGGAACCGAATCCAATCCCTTCTCTACTGTGGAGAAAGCACCCTCCCTGGGACCTTCCTAGAACAGAGCCACAGCTGCACCTGTCCCTATGACCAATCTTCCTGCCAGGGCCCCATCCCATGTGCCTTGGGTGAAGGGTCGGCATGTGCCCACTGTGCTTCAGACAATAGTACTCGCTGTGGGAGCTGTAACCCTGGTTATGTGTTGGCCCAGGGACTGTGCCGGCCAGAGGTAGCTGAGTCCCTGGAGAATTTTCTAGGGTTGGAGACAGACCTGCAGGACTTGGAGCTGAAGTATCTGCTACAGAAGAGAGATAGCCGTATTGAGGTGCACTCTATCTTCATCAGCAATGACATGCGTCTGGGCAGCTGGTTTGACCCTTCCTGGAGGAAGCGGATGCTGCTCACTCTGAAGAGCAACAAGTACAAGCCTGGACTGGTGCATGTGATGTTGGCCCTGTCCTTGCAGATCTGCCTCACTAAGAACAGCACCCTGGAGCCTGTCATGGCCATCTATGTCAACCCCTTTGGGGGCAGCCACTCTGAGAGCTGGTTCATGCCTGTAAATGAGGGCAACTTTCCTGACTGGGAAAGGACTAATGTGGATGCAGCTGCCCAGTGCCAAAACTGGACTATCACTTTGGGGAACAGATGGAAGACTTTTTTTGAGACAGTCCATGTTTACCTAAGGAGCCGCATCAAATCCCTGGATGACAGCTCCAACGAGACAATCTACTATGAGCCCCTGGAGATGACTGATCCCTCCAAGAATTTGGGCTACATGAAAATCAACACCTTACAGGTCTTTGGCTACAGCCTGCCCTTTGATCCAGATGCTATCCGAGACTTAATTCTACAGCTGGACTACCCGTATACTCAAGGTTCCCAGGACTCTGCACTCTTACAACTCATTGAGTTAAGAGACAGGGTGAACCAACTCTCTCCACCTGGCAAAGTCCGGCTTGACCTTTTCTCCTGCTTGCTCCGGCATAGGCTCAAGCTGGCCAACAATGAGGTGGGCAGGATCCAATCCTCCCTGAGAGCTTTCAATTCCAAGCTGCCAAATCCTGTGGAGTACGAGACAGGCAAACTCTGTAGCTAATGGGGGAACTACCCCAGCTCTGGTCAGAGAGTTGATCCACACATTCAGGGTGCAAAGATAATCGGAGCCCTCACCTCAGTGCCAACAGGATGCTTCTCTGAGACTTTCAGCACCTGGGAGATGGGAGCTCAAGGCTTGGACTGAAGCAGGCGAGAGACAATGAAACAGCCACTACACACATGCACAAGTGCATACAACCCACCCCACCCCACCCCAGCCCCGCCCCAATCACAGGGAGGCCACAGCTCAGCAGCCTCAGATCTGTAAAGTTGGTGCTCTCAAAAATGAATGCATTTGAAGAAGAGGCAAGGAAGAGAAGAAAGAACCAACTACGTCAGGAAAGAAAGGAGTAAAAATGCTTCGAAGTGATTCTTGCCATCCAGGATAGCGAGAAGGGACACGTGTGGGAGGGGCGGGAGCCTCCCCTCTGTGGAGTCACTTTTGTATTCTTTTTAACCAGATTTCTTAAAACGTTGCTGTTGTGTGTGACTCCCTGCATCGGTTCTGACTTTTTGTACACTGCCTCCCTGCACCCTGGAGGCCATGGGCTGATGGCCTTTGGTGCCACTTCCTCAGAAAGTGTGCGCAGTGCTATGGCAGAGGAGGAGCCAACAGGAAGGGCAGGCCACAGCCTCTTTGCTCACTCCTCACTTCCCCTTCCCGCCAGACCCCACCCCCACCCCCCCACCCCACAACCCCCACAACCCCCCACCCCCCGCACCTCCTCGGCCTCCCCGGTTTCCGAGTTTTGACTTGTTCCAAGAGCCCCTCCCAGCTCATGCGGAGCCCTCTTCCCACAGCACTTGTCTGTCCAAGGAAGCAGTTTTGTCAAGTTAGAGACGATGTATATGGAAATGTTCTTTTCTAAAAAACAACAAAACAAAAAATATTTATTTTGTGATTGTTTTTTCTTGTCAATCTGCTCCAGTCATATGAATCTCTGAGTAAAATTTTACTTGATTTAATGCATTTTAAAGACCCTTTTTAGTGGGAAAATGAGGGAGAAATGAGAAATATAGTTCCTTGGGTTGTCTGAATGGTTGTTGTTATATTATTATTATTATTATTATTATTATTATTATTTATTTATTTATTATCCTGTGTCTGAGAGGAGTGTCCACAGATCATGTACATTGATGCGGGAGGCTGGTTCATGGTTCATTAGTATATGTATGCGTTAATTTGTGCCTGTGTTAACTCAGGTATGAAGTGTGCGTGTGCATGGGCGTGTATGCGTGTGTGTGTGTGTGTGTGTGTGTGTGTGTGTGTGTGTGTGCGTCTGTGTGTGTGTGTGTGTGTGTGTGTGTGTGTGTGTATGAGAGAGAGGGGGGACAGGGAGAGGGGGGAAAAGGAGAGGGAGAGAGAGAGAGAGAGAGGATGAGGAAGGAAGAAACAGTAAATGGAGCTGAACTCTTAGAGAGTCAGCACAGGCCCTGCACCAGAACATCCCATCATCATGTTATTGTGCCCGAGGACTGGAAGGTCTCACCAGAAGCTGCAGTCTTACTCCCGAAACCTCCTGAGAGGGGCTCTGTTGTCAGTGCTCCTATGGGCAGCAGGAGACTCTCCCATGGCCTACATATTATGGTCTGTCTTCTCTAGTCTGTCTGCCACTTCCCCAACCCACACGTACTAGACAGACAAGACATGCTTCTCAGCTGAGTGGCCCTCACCGCAGTGAGGGATCACCTAATAGCATATTATGTAGACAACCACTTCTCTGTCCATGTGCTTTGTGTTCTAAGTGCAGTTTGTAAGTATGGCAGCCCTATTTTTATGCAGAGCAAATCACAGAAATACTAAATATCTCAATCTATAGCTGCGGTACATCTCGGTTCATAAAGAATGAAATGGGAGGCAATGATAGAATGGTCCCATCTACCCAAGAGTTTTTTATGTTCATTGTTGCATATAGAAGAATTACATTAATAATCAATTACAACAACAACAAATCCATGGCAGGTAAGTGCCCCGAGTTACTTCTACACAAGCTCCCTGAAGGCTTTAAATCCAGCGTGCTGGGAGGATTGAGGATGAAGGCAGCTATTGGCTAGCTAGTCCTAGTTCAAACCATTGCTTGCTAAGTGGGGTTTATACCAAGCTTCTCAGCTGTGGGAAATAGAATGAACAGATGATATCTTCATCAATGGGAGATCTGTGAAGTACCAGAGGAGGGTACTCTGGGTGAGAAGAGGGTTGCAAATGTCAGGAAGACTTTGATATATGCTGAAGATGGGCTTTGAGAAGTGTAAGGCAGACAGTGGAGTCTGATTTTAGCACTCCAAATGATCCTGTCTACATGCTGTAGGAGTGGGTGGACAGAAACTTCCACTCATAAATTACGGGCACACTTTTTATGTGGCAAATTGTCAGCCGCTGTGCATAGCAAAACTCAGAGTGGTAAGAGAGAAATTGGGAATCTACTGTGCATAAAGTTAGCAGTGTGGAGCCTAGCAGCGGGACATGATTGCCTCTGTAGGAAGTGAATCAGCACACAGGAGATATGGGTTTCCCTTGAATCAATCCCACCATTGTGCTAGATAACCTCAGCTCTATGCCCCTGAATCAGAGATCAAAATGGGCTACATTGTTGCTAGAAAGGACGTTCTGATTTGAGAGAGGAAGGACATCTTGGGAATCTCTAAGAAGTCTGATACTGTGAGATGTTATGGTTTTAGGAACGTATTTACCTATTACCGAGATTTCATTCCTTGCCTACTGAAAGCTTTAAACTGTGAAGGTGAGTGTATCAAGTGCTCCTAAAAGTTCTATATGTGCCCCTTTGATCTCAGGTGCAAGAAACAAAGATAGAGGACTGGATGAACACAAAATATAACAGACATTTTAATACTTTACCTAAACATTTGTTTTAGGTCTGTGATGGAATACCATGAGTGCCTAGTGTAGAAGAGCTTGGGTTAATGCCGCAGACCAAAGATTTTGCTCCTAGAAGCCAGAAAGAAATAAGGAAGGGGCATAGTTAGTGGCAAGGTCGCTATGAGCAGTGGTTCTCAACCTGTGGGTCACAACTCCTTTGGGAGTCACACATCAGATATCCGGCATCTCATATATTTACATTATGATTTACAACAGTAGCAAATTTACAGTTATGGACTAGCAATGAAATAATTAAATAATTCTGTAGTTGGGGGTTACCACACCACAAGGAAACTGTATTAATGGTTGCAACATTTGGAAGTTTGAGAACCACTGTTTATGAGGAAGCTTTAAAAGGTTGAAACTCAGTTAAACAGAGTTTTTCATAAAACTAGGTTGTGAAATTAATTAAGAAAAGGATGCCCATGTTGAAGTTTTCACCTGTAAATTCTATGATAACCAAACATGTGAGCCACCTATTCTCAGATACATTTGCAAATAAAGGATTATCATTAATTAGTACTGGGTTGTCAATGTTGATGAACTCATTGTGGAATTAAAGCTAAATCAAAATTCAGTTACTGCCATACACTGGGTAATAACAGTCAGGAATTCAAGTCTTAATGGTAACCTCAAAGAAGTCATACATCAAATGCTAATCTTCCCTAATGCTGGAGACTAATACCTCTAATACTAAATAATATATTTAATACCTGCTGCTAATAATATAATGCTGTACTCCTTAAACGTACTCAGTGATGAACTGCCTAAAACATAAATGAACTCACAATATTGCATATCACATATCGTTCAGATCCTGTCCTTGGCTTCTTTTCAAAAGTATGAAAATAGTGGTTCATGATAGGCAGAGCTGCCTTTCAAGTAGACAGAATAGTTTGCCTCCATGATGTTCTGCCCTAAAGTCTCTAATTTCATCAGGTGGGTTTGTCCTGAATTTTAAGAGAAGTCTTCCTTTGTCATTATGTTCTGCATGGAAGCTAAAATATCCCATGGGAAAAGTAAATCTTACAAATTAAGCAATGGAAAGATAGAAGACCGTGCTCTTGGAATGGGAAGTTTTGTAGAGACTAGACAGCCTCATATCTTCATTACTGACATAAAGAAAGAGGCTAAGGGAACTGGAGAGAGTAAAGAGCCTGCCTGGTTTGTATCTGTCAGCATAGCTAGACACAGCTGTCTTGTCTTTCCCTCCTTGGCTTCTCTCTGCCGGTAAATGACATCCAAGACTCAGGGGTGAGGAAGACCCAATTCAGGATCTGGGAGTGTGGAAACAGACAAAGGAAAACACGATTCTAAGGAGAGGATCCCTAAGAGATGAAAGCACCCCAGTGTTATTCCCTGTTGTTGGGTCTAGGAATAAATAATATCCCTAGGAAGCACTATGCATGGAGTAGACATGTTTCTATGAAGGACACAGACAGAGCAAAGGCCTTGCTAGTCTCCTAATGGCTGTATCAGCTCACTGTGTTTAATCACAATGTCTTGCCTCTAATTTCTTAATAGTTATATTTTCTGTAAACTATCTAATACAGATTTTTTTTAAACTTTTATTCTTCTCTCATACATTGTATCCTGACAGCAGTTTTTCCTCCATCTACTTCTCCCAGGCTCTGCCCCCACAACTCTCCCTCCTCCAGATCAACTTCTCTGTTTTCCTTTAAAAAAAAAGCAGGCCTCTCATGGATATCTACTAAACACAGCGACAAGATACACTAAGTCGCACAAACACTGGTATCATGGCTGGACATGGCAACTCAGTAGGAGGAAAAGGGTCCCAGGTGCAGGCAAAAGAGTCAGAGACTCTCCCACTCCCAGTCCCATAGGAATACAAAGCTACACAACCATAAGTTATATGCAGAGGGTCTCGCTCCAACCCACACACACTCCATGTTTGTTGCTTCAGTTTCTGTGAGGTTTTATTAGTCTTGATTATCTATTATATATTTTGAATATCACTAAAGTGTTCTGGTGTCTACATAATATTTTTCCTCTGAAGGCTAGAAGCATGGTTTGCCACTCGCACTGAAAGCCTTGAGCTGTCATTGTGGACTAGATCTGGGCAGTAGCCCAAGAGTCATGAAGTGATGATACCCTAGTGCAGGCTGGTTTTAGTACAAAAAAAAAAAAAGCACCAAGTTTTTATGTGTGTCTCATCCATGACACCAAAGCAGCCTGCACTCCTGGGATAGCTTGCTTCTCTCTAGATGAGGCATTAGACATGCAAAGGAGGAAAGGTGGGCTGGAAATTCTTGGTACTCTGTTAGGACTACACATATTCTGGCTTTTAATGGTGGTTCTGCCACCAGTCAGTCCTGTGACTACACTAAGATTTTCTACATCTGTGGGGTTCAGTTTGTTCCCCCTTGGAAGAGGAGTTGGATTTTTCTCCTTGGGTTCTGAGGGTCCTTCTAAGTTATCCTTTGACAGTGTGAAGAGCGGTGAGCACAGCCAACTGTGAAGCCGATGAGTCAAGTCAACCTGCATTCTCATCTTGGACCCACATTTACAGCCTGAATGACCTTCATCTTCTGTCTACAACCCAACTGCTTCATCTCTACTTTCTTTACATGAACATTCTCCTGCCTTAGTTAGGGTTTTTATTGCTGAGAATAGACACCATGACTACAGCAACTCTTTTCTTCTATTATTAAAATTTTAAATTTATTTTACATACCAACCACAGTTTCCCCTCTTTCCTTGTCTCCCATTCCCTCCCCACACCTCTTTTCTACCCTCTCCCATCCACTGCTAAGAAAGTAAGGCCTCCCAAGGGAGTCAACAAAGCATGGCATATCAAGTTGAGGCAGGACCAAGTTCCTCACCCTGCATCAAGGCTGAGTGAGGCACCCCAACATAGGGAATAGGTTTCAAAGAGCCAGTTCATGCACCAGGGACAGATCCTGGTGCCACTGCTAGGGGACCCACAAACAGACCAAGCTATGTAACTGTTACCCACATGCTGAGGGCCTAGGTTGATCCTATGCAGGCTCCCTAGGGCAGTCTAGAGTCAATGAGCTCTTATGAGCTGGGGTCAGCTGTCTCTGTGGGTTTCCCCATTATGACTTTTACCCCCCTTGCTCATATAATTCCTCCTCCCTCTCTTCAACAGGAATCCCAGAGCTTGGCCCAGGGCTTGCTGTGGATCTCTGCATCTGCTTCCATCAGTTACTGGATAAAGGTTGTATGATGACAATTAGGGTAGTCACCAATGTGATTACAGGAGAAGGCCAGTTCAGGCACCCTCTCTACTGTTGCCAGGAGCCTTAGCTGGAGTCAGTCTTGTGGATTCCTGGGAGTTTCCCTGGCACCAGGTTTCTCCCTAACCCCATAATGGGCCCCTCTTTTCCCAATGAAATTTCTTTCATTGTTCTCCCTCTCTATCCCTCCTCCAACTCAACCATCCTAATCCCTCAAGTTCTTGTCCCAGACCCCTCTACCCAATCCCTTCCCCCTAGTTTCCCCAGAATATCTCATCTATTTTCCCTTCCCAGGGCGATCCATGCATTCCTCTCAGGGTCCTCCTTGTTACCTAGCTTCTCTGGGACTGACCAGGGAAACTCTTATAAAGAAAACACTGAATTACAGTTTCAGGGGTTCAATCCATTATCATCATGGACGGGAGCATGACATCATGCAGGCAGACATGGTGCTGACTACATCTTGGCTTGCAGGGAACAAGAAGTCAGCTGACTCACTGGGTAGTATCCTGAGCATAGGAAACCTCAAAGCCTACCCCCACAGTGACACACTTCCTCCCACAAGGCCACACCCCCTAATAGTGCCACTCCCTTTGGGGGCCATCTTCTTTCCAATCACCCCACCTCCCAACATTCTTTGGCTCTACACTCTTCAACTTTCAGAATACACATGTCCCCCCAAGTCACCAAAACTCAATCTCAACTATCCTGTCTAGTCTACTCATTACAGACAGGTTCTTCCTGTGTTAATTGCCAGGATGTCAAGACCCTACAAACATGTTTGTCAGGTTGAGCATTGGGGGATCGGTATAGGACACTCAAACAAGAATGGTTCACTCTCCAGTAGAAGAGTATGGAGTACTGTGAGAACACAGAAAAAGTAAAAACTACCCCCATAAGGAAATACTCATAAAGTAGTTGTGATGCTTCTAATAACTACAGGAACAGTGCCCCAGATCACCAGATATCTTACCTGATCCCATTTTAGAAGTACAAACCAGAAAATACAGTAGCAGAGCACCCACTGAAGGAACCACATTGGTACACGTCCATTCACCAAGGAACACTTAAGAGATTTTCACAGGAGTACCCTCAAGAATGCAGTGGTGTGAGTTGGGCAGTGGTGGTGCACACCTTTAATCCCAGCACTTGGAAGGCAGATCTCAGTGAGTTCAAGGCCAGCCTATCTACAAAGTGAGTTCCAGTACAGCTAGGCCTATTACACAGAGAAACCCTGTCTCAAAAACAAAACAAAAAACAAACAAACAAACCCCCCCCCACCACCACCATCTGAAAATTCCGATTCATAAGATGTGGGCCCCCAACTGCATTTTTACCAAACTCCCAGGGCAAATGCTCCTGCTGCTGCTGCTGCTGCTCCAGGAACCACACTTCCAAGGATGCTATCAGAAAGCAGGTCTCCTTTCCCTGTTGTATTCAGGAATTTAAAACAGAAGCCTCTGGGGAAATACAGGGACTAATAAAAGGATCCATCACTCCTGGCTCTGAGACAGAGAGCTTACAGATGAAAATCTTGGTGCTCTCCTGGCCCTTCATTTCTCCTCCATTTAAGAGCTAGATGTCTGACCTATATATACCAATAAGAGACAGAGTGGAGGGGTGTGATAAAAAAGAAAGGAAACTTTAATAAATGGAACTTCTAAGGTCTCCAAGCTGACTTGCTTTATGAATGTGTGTTTACAGATAAGCAGCCCCAAGGACTGGCTGAGTCATGGTGACTGAGTAAAGGCCTTTCCTCCAAGCCCATCAGTGTCAATCTGCTGAGGAGGGAGCCAGGGAGTACCCATCACTATGTGGAAACATATATCAGATGAGATGATTAAACTCACACCAGCAGTGTGCGAGCACCCAGAGGCCCTCAGACCTTAGAATGTACCCAGAGCCTTCTACACACCTAATCTAAAATATGAAATGAATTATTCTTACTTTCATTTCTGTCCTTCTCAGCTCCAACCTGCACGATTACCACTCTTGCATCATTAATAGAAACAACGACCAAGATTTATGAAGGGTCATTCTTTCAAGGCTCTCAGAACTTGGAAGAATGAATCAATCAAAATTATTTATTGCGCATTTTCAGCTAGGAGCTGTGGGAAATAAAGCAAACATGGATTTAGTGTGTATACTTCCTTAATTCAAAAGGTCTGCAGATGACTGAGGGAATGAAACTGGGGGAGGTGGGGAGAAACTCACAGCTCCGGGAAGGCAGAAGCTGGACGAACCTTGCTTTCCAGAGTCAGACAGTTCCAGCTGCACCTTGTACAAGGTGTGCAAAGCTGGATATATTGTTCATTCTCTTCCAGCCTCAGTTTGTACAGAAATAAAAGAAGGGCAGTGACTGTGTATTCATAGGATATGGCGATAGCCAGTCAACTGACATGAAACATGATTGACAGACTCACAATACAGGCCCAACATATTTGAGTTGTTTTTATTGGGTTAGATGGTATCTATTATTGGAGGGAAGGAAAGGGAAAGGAAAAAAACAAATTGAGGGAAGACTCATGTGACTCACTTGCCAAGCAAACTTCTTCCTGGAAACAAAGAGGGGTTTATCATCTGGGCCTTTACATAAAGGTCATTGGGTAATATAATGGAAAAACTCTTCATTACAGTTTTCAGAAGACACAGATTAGCCATTCAAATGGCTATTTCTTGTGTAGACTCTCTATAAAAGCAGAGAATATACTATTACAACATAAATCATCACCAAAATGTCTGTGCCCAGCTAGGTCATGTGGCCCAGGGACATTGTTCTGATGATATAACTTATTTCAATGATGGAGCTTGGAGTTCCTAAGAGAATGGCTAATTAACATGTCCATTAGACTGCCTCCTTCCAATGATGCATCTTAAGTGCACTCTTCACAAGCACTAAATTGCAGTCAATTCCTGGCTGAATTATTTGATGGGGAACCAGGGTGCAGTTCTGCCATAAGGTTCCTAGATACAGACATGAGAGGGACAGAGTTTATATTCCAGTTATAGTGGAAGCAGAAGATACAGTAGACAGAAAGATAGAGAGAAATGTACTAGGCAATGGGGGCAGCATATGCCCTGGAAAATATTCATGAACACAATGAAAATGTTGAGAATTTACATTCCATGACTAAGCTCCTGAACCCATATCTTCATTTCATTCTTTTTAAAAGGACAGCTTCATTAACATGTACCTCATGGAGTTCATCCTCTTGCAGTGTATAGTTTTGTAGTTTTATTTATTTATTTATTTATTTATTTATTGTTATTTATTATATTTGTGTTTTAATTTTACACATCAGCCATGGGTTCCCCGTCCTTCCCACTCCCATCCCCTACCCCCACCTTCCCCCATCCCCTCCCCTCCATTCCCATGTCTTCCAGGGCCAAGACTCCCCTGGGGATTCATTTAAACCTGGTGGATTCAGTACAGGCAGGTCCTGTCACCTCCTTCCAGACTGAGCAAAGTGTCCCTGTGTAAGCCCAAGGTTCCAAACAGCCAGCTCATGCACTAAGGACAGGTCCCAGTCCCACAGCCTGGGTGCCTCCCAAACAGCTCAAGCTATTCAATTGTCTCACTTATCCAGAGGGCCTGCTCCAGCTGGGGGCTCCACAGCCTTTGGTTCATAATTCATGTGCTTCCATTCGTTTGGCTATTTGTCCCTGTGCTTTTCCAATCTTGGTCTCAACAATTCACACTCTTACTGTCCCTACTCTTTCTCGACAATTGGACTCCTGGAGCTCCGCCTGGGGCCTGGCCAAGGATCTCTGCATCCACTTCCATCAGTTATTAGATGAGAGTTCCAGCATGACTGTTAGGGTATTTGGCCCCAAACTAGGTCAGATCAGGCTTTCTCTCGACCATTGCCAGCAGTCTACAGAGGATGTATCATTGTGGATTTCTGGGGACCTCTCCAGCACTCTGCCTATTCCTGTTCTCATGTGGTCTTCATTTATCATGGTCTGTTATTCCTTGTTCTCCCTTTCTGTTCTTGATCCAGTTGGGATCTCCTGCTCCCCTAAGCTTTCTTTCCCTCAAATCTTGCCCTTCATTACTCCCACTGTCGTCCAGGTTGTTCATATAGATCTCATCCATTCTCTGTCATTGGGTGATCCCTGTGTCTTTCCTAGGGTCCCATTTTCTAGGTAGCCTCCCTGGAGTTGTGTAGCAGTCTAGTCATCTTTGTTTTACATCTAGTATCCTCCTATGAGTGAGTACATACCATGTTTGTCCTTCTGAGTCTGGGTTACCTCACTCAGGATGATTTTTTCTAGATCCATCCATTTGCCTGCAAACCTCATGATGTCATTATTTTTCTCTGCTGAGTAGTACTCCATTGTGTATATGTACCATATTTTCTTCATCCATTCTTCAATTGAAGGGCATGTAGGTTGTTTCCAGCTTCTGGCTATTACAAACAATGCTGATATGAACATAGCTGAGCAAATGCCCTTGTGGTATGATTGAGCATTCATTGGGTATATGCCCAAGAGTGCTATAGCTGGGTCTTGGGGGAGATGTATTCCCAATTTTCTAAGGAAGCGCCATATTGATTTCCAAAGTGGCTGTACACTGGAGGCATCACGATCCCCGACCTCAAGCTCTACTATAGAGCTACTGTAATAAAAACAGCTTGGTACTGGCATAAAAACCAACATGTGGACCAATGGAATCAAATTGAAGACCCTGACATTAACCCGCACACCTATGAACATACAATTTTTGACAAAGAAGACAAAATGTACAATGGGAAAAAAAAAAGCATCTTCAACAAATGGTGCTGGCATAACTGGATGTCAATGTGTAGAAGGCTGCAAATAGATCCATATCTGTCACCATGCACAAAACTTAAGTCCAAGTGGATCAAAGACCTCAACATAAATTCAGTTACTCTGAACCTGTTAGAAGAGAAAGTAGGAAGTAGTCTTGAACACATTGGCACCAGAGAGCACTTTCTAAATATAACACCAGTAGCACAGACACTGAGAGAAACAATCAATCAATGGGACCTGTTGAAACTGAGAAGCTTTTGTAGAGCAAAGGACATGGTCAACAAGACAAAGCAACAGCCTACAGAATGGGAAAATGTCTTCACCAACCCCACATCTGACAGAGGGCTGATATCCAGAATATATAAAGAATTCAAGAAATTAGACATCAAAATGCCCAACAGTCCAATTAAGAAATGGGCTGTAGAACTAAACAAAGAATTCTCCACAGAGGAAGTTCAAATGGCTGAAAGACATTTAAGGATTTGCTCAACATCCCTGATTATCCTGGAAATGCAAATCAAAATGACTCTGAGATACCACCTTTCACCTGTCAGAATGTCTAAGATCAAAAACACAGAAGACAGATTATGCTGGAGAGGATGTGGAGCAAGGGGAACTCTTCTCCACTGTAGTTTTTATTTTAAAAGGTATGCACAGATCTGTGGTGATATTGTATTCCCCAAAATATTATACATCCTAATAAACTTATCTGGGGTCAGAGAACAGAACAGCCACTAGATATAGAGGCCAGAAAAAAAAATGGTGGCACACACACCTTTAATCCTATCACTTAAGAGGCAGAGATACATCTGGATCTCTGTGAGTTTAAAGCCACACTGGAAACAGCCAGGCATGGTGACTCACACCTTTAATCCCAGGAAGTGATGGCAGAAAGCAGAAAGGTATGTAAGGCATGGGGACCAGGAACTGTTTAAGCTTTTAGGCTTTTGAGCAGCAGTTCAGCTGAGATCCATTCTGATGAGGACTCAGAGGCTTCCAATTTGAGGACACAGGAATGGCTGAGAAGTTGGCAAGATGAGGTTAGCTGTGGCCTATTCTGTTTCTCTGACCTTTCAGCATTCACCCCAACATCTGGCTATCAAGTTTGTTTTTATTAATAAGACCCTCTAACAATTCACACTACACAGATTATCACCAGCTACCTCTAGAACATTTCTATCACCCAAGGAAGAAACTGTGAACACTGCAATGTTTCACAGTTATTCATATACTATGAGCAAATCAGCTGAGAAGAAAGATTCATTTTGGCTCAAGATTTAAAAGTTTTCTGTTTATCATGGCAAGGGCAACATGACAGGCCAGAGTAGCTCGCCCCATGGTAGCCAAGGAGTTAACAGAGATTTTGCCTGCATTCATTGCCTTCCTCCATTTTTCCTGGATTTAATTCTACTTCCATAGCTGATACTGTGACAAATACCCCAACCAAAAGCAGCCTTGAGGGAGAAAAAACATATTTCACTTACAATTTCAGGTCGCTGTCCATCTTTGAGGGGAGTCAAGATAGGAACTCTTAAGGCAGGAACTCAAAGCAGACCCACTTGCTATTTCACACAGCATTACCACTTGACCAAGGAACTCAGTTCATAGCTTCTGGAACCACAGAAGATATAGCTTGCTTAATGGAAGCAAATGTTTACCTACCTCTCTTATATAGTTCGGGACCATCTGCCTAGGGAATGGCACCACCCACAGTCAGATTGGCTCTCTCACATCAATTACAAATCAAGACAATCTCCTTACAGGTGTGTCTCACAGGCCAGTCTGATTTACAGAATTCTCTTCCCAGATCCTTCTAGGTTGTGTCAAATTGACAGTTAAAACTCACCAAGACAGGTGGCTTGCCTTACAATTAAGGCTAGTTCTCTTGCCTTCAATTAATATTTCCTGGAAGCTCCCTATAGACATACCCACACTCGAGCTTTACTAATCTAATTTCTTAATTTAACCAAGTTGATCAAGATCAACCAACACACATAAGCAGCCCCTCACTATTCCGGCTCAATCTCAACCCTAGGTAATTAACCTTTAATCTATCTTTTACCTGAATGGAATTAACTATTCTGAAAATTTCATGTAAATGGACTCACACAAAATGTTGTCTTTTGTGGCTGATTTCTTTCAGTTAATGCAGTAATTTCAAGGTTTATCTATGTTGTAACACACATCAGAATGTCACTCCTTTGTAAGATTAAATAATAGTCCATTAAATGGTTATGGCAATTTTTGTTTACTCATTCATCAGATTATAGGTATTTAGATTCTTTCTGCATTTTGGGTTATTAACAAATAATTCTGCCAGAACATTGTGTACGTTCTTGTGCCAACATATAATTTCAGCTCTTCTGAGTATATACTGTGGTATATACTCCATAGTTAGCAATTTGAGGAACTGTAAGACTGTGTTTCGAAGCAGCTGTACCCTTTCACAGTCTCACAACACGTCCTTTCTAACCCATGCTTCTGTATCTTAATTACAGCCATCTCAATGGATGTTAAGAGGTATCTCTTTGTAGGTTTAATTTGCATTGCCCTGATGATGAATGATGCTGAGTGTATATGTGTTCACTGACCATTTGTATTTCTTCTTTGAAGATATCTCCACTCAAACATTTTTCCCATCTTTAAAAGGCAATTAAGTACATTTTAATTTGGTGAGCTGTAAGAGCTCCTTATATACGCCACATATGATTCCTTTATCAGACACATGATTAACAAATATTTTCCCTCATTAAATGAATTGGAGTTTTGTTTTCTTAATGCTGCTATTTAGAGAACAAACGTCTTAAATTTTGATGGAATCCATTTACCTATCAATCAAATTGTTATTTGTCTTCATATCTGAAAATGTGTTGCTTTTCCATGGTCACAAAAATACGTGCCTATGTTTTTTTTTCCCAAGAATATAGTTTTAACTGTCTATTCTAACCTTCTGATCTATTTGTAGATACTTTCAGTGCACAGTGTGAGCTAGGAGTCAACTTCATTATTTTGCTTGTAGATTTACAGTTTTCTTAATGTCATCTATTAAAATTTTCCTATGGAATTTTCTGGCACATATGTCAAAAGTGACTCAGCATAAATATATGGCTTGACTTCTGGATGATAAATTCTGCTTCATCGATCTATGTGTCTATCTTCAGGCCAGTAAAATACTCATTACTGTTGTAGCAGTCTAGTACATTCTAAAATACACAAGTTTAGAGGCTCTGACTTTGTTTTCCTTATCAAGATGTTTTAGATATTCTCTCAGTCATTTACATTTCAATATACATTTTAGGTTCAGTTTATCAGTTTCTATAAAATATTAAGGCAGTCCAGGTATTTTGTTTGTGTACAGAACTGTAGTTGACTCATGTATGCTGATCTATGTCCAGCAACCTTGTTGAAGTTGCTATTTCTTGTTCTTTTAGGAATGTATGTGCTATAATTTTATACATTCAGTATCACATTTATACATGCCAGTGTTCCCCTCATCTTTATTTTGTGGTATTCCATTTTTAGCTGATGTGCCCTTATCCTTGAATCAGAGTAGTGCAGGAGTTCTTTATTCTTTGGCTTTTACTAGAAGTATTTACTAGGAGAAAATTATTTTATTATGCAGTCAGATTGTCATCTAAAAAAAAAAATCACTTCCAGCATTGCATGAACACACACACAAAAAAGTTTCCAAGCATTAATGTAGAAGATTGTGAGAATACTCAGTAATTCAGGGTGCTTGTTCAAAGGTTTTGCACGGCTTCAATTTTCTTAGCTGTCTCCAAAGGACTGCACTGTAGGGCAGCAGTGATTAGATCAATTTTAGTAAATAAGACCCATTTGCAACTTCCATACTTGCATTTGTGGCTATTTGGTCTACATATTCCTTATACCAAGGTGACCAGTGGAAGGGATTGGCTTTCTTTACCTGACCAAGTCATACTGGCTGTTGGTTTAATGCCTCTTCTATGAAAATGTTCTTTGGTAGCATTAACATGTAATTCAAACATCTTGACATGTCCTGTGCACTTCATCGTTCCAACCACAAGCCTCTTTCCCAGATTTTCTTGTGTTTTGATCATTGAATCATTCTTCTTCCAGGTCCTTAACAAGCCAGGGTATTAACAAGTGTGATAAATTCATGTATATTTTTTTCCTTTGGTCATTGCTCTTTCTACACATAGTGGATGACCAATTATACCCCATATAAGACCTTTGACCAATAGAAAGAAGTTTTATCACTTATCACTAGCCATCAAAACCACCTTATAAATAAAGCTTGGCCATTTTACTTCTCTGTTAGGCATTAAAGTCTTCTCATTAAGTTGTTGATTAGATTTACAGGGGAAAATGTTAGTACTTTAGTGACAGATAACATGGAATTCTGTGTTACCTGCTTGTCTAGCTCTGACTGCTCCCAATCTTGGATGTACCATTCCTGTGTTAGAATGGATTGGTGCATTTCATCATTTGGTAGCTTTTACCTAACTCATCAAATAATGGGCAGCTCAGGTTGCTTATGGTTTCATATCCAGAAGCTCTGTGTTTGCCAAGGTCCAGTAGCACATTAAGAGTTGATGGATCATTATTCTCTGTTATTAGCTTGGGGTTTCTCCAGAAGACAAATGCTCTACACTAAAATTCTTCTATTGGATTTTACATAAACTCTATGCACTATTGTCATGGCTAATCTTGCTTGTCAACTTCACCACCTGGAAAGAGAGAACTCAATTGAGAAATTGCCTCAAGCAGACTAGCTAGTGGAACTATCTATAGAGCATTTCCTTGATTGCTAACTGATGGAGGAGGGCTCAGATCACTGAGGGTGATGCCACACCTAAGCACTATGGTGGTCCTGGGTTATATAAGAAAATTAAGCAAGAGAGTCTGTACTATTCCATTGTGGTCTCTATTTTAGTTCCAAGCAACAGGTTCTTGCCTTAAATTTCTGCCTTGGTTTTGCTCAATGATAGACTATAAAGTATAAGGTGACATAAACCTTTTCCTCCATAAGTTGCTCTGGGCCATGGCATTTATCATAGCAATAACAAACTAGAAAAATTATCTTTTCCTACCATAGATACTGTGAGGTGTTGGTTGTAAACCTGATGCTATTAAGAATCACCTAAGATGCAAATCTCTAGGTGTGTCTTTGCAAGCTTTTCCAGACAATTGTAATTGAGGCAGGGAAATGTGCCCCTGTTATGAATGGCACCGTTACACAGGCTGGAGTTCTGTACTAAATGAAGAGGAGAAAGCAGATAGAGCAGCCGGCAGCATTCACCTCTCTGCTTCCTGATGGCAGACTTAATGTGACTTTCTAGCTTCTTCACACTCCTGCCAAGTTTGTCAGAACCTTCAAACTGTGAGCCACAATAAGTCCTTCCTTCCTTCGGTCACTTTGTCTGGCACAGCAATGAGACATACGGTGAACACAGATGCCTTCAGTACTATTGGTCCTCCTGGGTTATGTGGCTTAAGGTTTCCGACCACTTCACCACAGCCTGGTCATTCTGCTGAGCTCTTCCCTCCCATTCTCACAGCCTCCTGCTTTTTGTGTTAATTAGAAAATGGTTACAGTAGTATTGTCTAGCATATAATATTCAGCATGGCTCCCAGAATCTGAAAATACCATTATTTTGTGCTATTGTATCCATATTGGGAGATATACGAGATAATCCTGTGTGTTTTATGTTGGAAGAGATGTACTGGAGTGCTCTAGCACTCCTGAAAAAAAATCATTAGTGTGCTGAGACGCTGAAGAGCCCATGCCCACCTTCTAGAGAATATGCATTTTGGTAAGACTTATAACATTTGTAACTTATTATTATGGTCTTCTTAGCATGGCATTGACAGTAATGGACCAATGTGATGTGCTATGGATAGTCAGCCTCTCTATTGCCTTTTCAGCAGTGTTATGGCAGGGAAAAACTGTTACCATAACAGTTGCATACTCTTCTCCAGTTCGCATAACAGTTGTGTACTCTTCTACTGTTCACCTAGATGTGAAGTACTTCTGGTCCTTCTCTCTGATAGAGATGGACATGGATTTGTTCAGCAGCCCACCTGTTGGTATGTCCTGGAGTCTGTCATTAATCTGTTTTAGTGAAAACATCTGGCACAAAAGCTGCAATTAGGGCCACTATTTATTCAAGTAGTGAGTCATTCTGTTGTGATTCACTCTCTTTTTGTATGGTCCAGCTTGAATGGAACTTCACCTTTGCATTCCTTACATCTTTGCAATCAGCACCAATCTCCACCATTTCCCTAGATTAAAAAAATAAATAAATCAAGTATGACTTTTTATTTACTATCTTAGCTTGAGTAGGAGCAAAGACTCAGTGACTTCCATGCCATCTCTATATTATGTTAGCATACAGGGTGAAGAACAAATGTGAAGGTTTTCAGCAGATTCCAATAAGTATTCAATTATGCTAATCAGATGTGAGGAAAAAACAGATAGAATAATTATAGTGAATGTACTGTGGGGCAGATATAAGATTCTAGGTTTACATTTATGCCTTAGCCCTACATGGCCCTGTTCTTATAGGACATTATGTAGATTGGTTCTCTTGTTGAGTATTAACATCAGTTCTGTCACAATGTCTGACAACCCTCCAGAAGTCTTGGCATTCCTTTTCCCAAATGCTATCACTTGAGAAAAGGGCTATGCCTTTTGAAGGCCTGGAGGACTTTCATCTGACTACAATTGCTTCAGACTTTGCACAATTTCTTTTTATTTGGAATCAGTGTCTCCTTCTGCCTTGAGGGTCCTAGGGGTAAGAACTGACTCAATTCTGGACACCTTACAAAGTTATATGGACTTTAATTTGAGAGATTCTTTTAGACTTCTCATACACTCTTGACATCTCTTGCTTCTGCAGACTGTAAAGTATTCCCTTTGACTGTTCATCCAACACTTCTTTGTAAACAACAAACTCCAATGATGCCTCTGAAAGTCAGGGACCACTGCACCAGCTCCATTGAAATGCTCTTTGAGCTCTCACACACTCTAATATCTGTACTTACTGTGCTTCATCACCACAACCACAATCTTGTTGATCCTGAGCATCAAGTGCCACCACCTATATCTTCACATCTTTATTTTGAGGTTTCCCAAATCAGGCTAATTGCTATTATCAGTCTCTTCTGTCATCAGCTCTGTTCTGAAGAGACCAGTCACCAATGAGCTGGTCCCCCTCTCCCAGTGCATTCCACATTGCTTTGACACTGGGAATGGCCTTTACTCAGACTCTGTCATAGAGTATCTCTAGTGGTGAAGTTTTTAGTCCTACATTTCATATGTTCAACTTCTTGGAGCCTTTTGCTCTCTGCTGTCACTATCATCTGTGGCAGTACTGGTACATCTTCATGTGGTTTTATATTTTGAAGATTCTGAGATACCTTCCAGTGACTTGTTGGTAGCATCTCCTGACTCTTGATTATGGTATCAAATCATATCTAAAGAGATTACTCTTATATAAAGGAACTCCTAACTATCTAACCTAGTGTTCTGCCAATCCTGCTCATCACTCCACAAGTTGGTCTCTTATACTACCAGCTTCTAGCAACATCTTTGGCCTGCAGGTTCTTTGGTGTATGACTGCTCATTCCACAGCAGAATCAGCACACTACTAGACTGGTTGTCCTGTGATTTGGCCTTTCTTGTTGACTAACTATCAGCAAACTAAGTCTAAATAGATTCTGAAACTGGCAGAAGTTGGCTTGGAAAGTGTGTGGCTTCTGTACTCTCTTTAAGTGCTTTACCACTGTCTTCCAACAATGAAGACAAAATGTGGCAGGGACTTGTAAAAGCCCAGCCAATCAAAGCTCTTAGCTGCAACCCTATTTCAAGTCTTGTCTTTTTCTATTAGGATTCTGTACCTGGCAGAAGAGCCTTACTGAGGCCAACCATTCAATCCTATTTGAAGGCCCACTACTCTACTGATTAGGTCCTGAGCCTAGCTCACTGTTTTTTTGATACTTGGCTGCAGTAGATTAGAGTTTCCTTAAATCCTGCTAAGGAGGCCTCTTGGATTTCACATTTTTTACTTGTAATGGGAATGAATCATCTGAGCCTTCCATTGTTTATCTTTTACAAATCATTGGTGCTCACAAAGTCACCAAACTCCATATTGATAACTCCCACTTCTTATATGCCTTTCAGGCACAAGTAGCACTGTTTCAGACCATCTACATGGATAATCCTTATCAGTCTACCATTGATAAAATGTTAATGATGGCACAATAATGTCCTAGCATTTAACAATTGCACTGATATAATGCAAAGGCTGCTCTCCTCTACTTACTGAAGCAATGGTGTTTGCAATGCTAGAGAGCCAGCTACAGACACATGTACAAAATTCTACTTTAATAATGAGGTTGGTAAGACCACTTTTTACATCAAGAAATTCTTAGATGGAAATTGGATGCAAAGAAATTCATGTGGAGGACAGGTTTAGGTTAAAGGAGAAATTAACTTGTGCAGAGCATTTAAACTAAAATGTAAGCTGACTCTGTGGTCAGTGATGGAGCCTGAATGGCCGACTCTTTAGAGCTGCCCCAAAATGAGATGAAGGCCTTTTATATCATCAGTCAGGCCATCCTTGGTAAGGGCTGCCTCCCTAAATGGAGCCATCCATGCCTTTGGAAGAGCCAGCTCACTGTGACTGAGGGCAATTTCTAGTAAGAAGTTAGTATGAACTGTAAACAGCTCATCTTCCAGGAAGCTAGGGATGCCTGGGTCAAGCATGGAGAGGGCACCCTTTGGCACACTGCCACAGACACATGGATCATATTCTCTGTTGTGGTTTGGGGATAAGGGGTTCCCTGGAAAAATAGGACAGTAGGGAATATTACTTGAGAGCATCTCAAACTGTCCAGACCCTTCTGCCATCACAGGCTCCAGAATGTAAAAGCATATACTAATTTGGAGGACTTTCCCTTGAGAAGAGAGCACCACAGGGACACCTGTGCTCCCAGAATTTATTTCACCATACCCAGTTGTCCAGGTTCAGAGGCTACTGCTTCAGCAGTCAAAATGGGCCCAGCTGCCCCATGAGCTGCTAGCAAACTCTGCCATCACACACATGTTGCTAGGTTTTCAAACACAGAGAATGCAAGAGTTACAAAGCTGCAGAGGCATACACCCAGTTTTTAATGGATGACCTTGGTGATCAGTTAACACATCCTAAGATCAGATTCCCTGTGAGCAGCTCCCGAGTAGGTTGTACATGAATCTAAGGCTGAAGTGGATGCTGCACCAGAGACCCTGGCAAGTTAGAGATACCAAGAAGAGAGAACATCTGCCGTAGAAAATCACAAGCAATGAATAGAACCAGCCCAGAAGAGAAAATGTGTGCAGGCACCACCAGCAAGGCTGTAGAGATGAGATTGCCCAAGCCTTTGGAAGCTCCAAAATTTCCAGAACCTACAAGATTTAATGCTTATCACTCTAGGTTCAGTCTTGTTTTGTTCCAATTCCTCCTTTGTCTTTTTCTTTTTTTACACCCCTGCCTTTTTTAGCTTACAGGTAAGGGTTTGAATTGACACTCAGAAAAGACTCTGAACTTGACATTTTGAACAACGTTGGAACTGTTAGGAATACAGAGTCTTGGAAATGGACTGTTCTAGTTTGCTTCTTTGTTACTGTAATAAAACACTGTGACCAAAAGCAAGTTAGAGAGGACAGGTTTACTTGGCTTACAAGTTAGCCTGTCATCAAGAGAAGCCAAGGCAGGAACTCAAGGCAAGACCTGAAACATAGACTTTGGAGGAATGCTGTTTACTGGTTTCCTACCCTTAGCTTGCTCAGCAACCCAGGCCCATTTGCCTAGGGATGGCACCACCCACAGTGGCCAAGACCCTCCTCTATCAATCAGCAATCAAGAAAATGCCCCACAGACATGCCTATAGAATAATCTGATGCAGGCAATTCCTCAGTTGAGATTGACACAAGTTTGTTTCCAATTGCAAAACAAAACAAAACAAAACAAAACAAACAAAAAAATTAATCAGCATGTGGCCTGAACACTGAACACATTGTTGTATTATGAGATTAACATTAGCATTTGGGAAGCCAGTGGTGGAGTTAAATGGTTTAGATATGAAGTAGTTCTCAACAGGCTCATGTATGGAAATCTATCCTATGGGTAGCATTATTGAGAGGTATTTTCATTATAAAGCCACTAACTTCATAAATGTGTTTGGGCCTGGCTGAAGTAGGTCACTGGAAGAAATGGCTTTGAAGAGAGTATTTTATTTATTTTGGATCCTTTTTCTCCTCTCTCTCTCTCTCTCTCTCTCTCTCTCTCTCTCTCTCTCTCTTCGCCTGTCTCTCCTTCCCCCCCCTCTCTTTCTCTCTGTCTCTCACACACCCCCATGTCTGCATCCTGGTTGCCACAAGGGAAGAAGCATCAGCTGCTCCTGCTAAAAAGATAGGGCCAAGGGACTAAGCATTGACGTTGGAAAACTATAAGCCAGACACAAGTTGATTCTCCCTTTGAAGTTTCTTTTGGGTATTTGTCAGAGTGGTGACTACGACAGCCGTTTCCGTCATCCTCCCACCAACGTCACTGCCTTTGCTTCACTGTTCCTCACACACTAGAGTCTTTGTAACTTTGCAGATGATACTGCTTATCCTGGATACTCATGGTCACTTCTGCAAACACAAACAAGGCACTCTTCTACTGTGTTACCCCTTTAAATGACACCTTAAACTTAGCTAGCAAGTAGGGGCCCTAAGGGACAACCTGGTGGCAAATAATGTTGATAAGATTCACCTGGAATCTGCTCTGTTGGTGGTACCTGCTATTGATGAGGCGCACTGGTTAAATTTTGTCTGTAATAAAGAGAAGAAAAATTTTGTCTTGACATTACAAGTTTGATTATGACATTGTCCTGATGATTAATCACTTTGGGACTTCGGGACATTATCTGCTAATTAATGTCGCCCCGTCTTGTAGTCTCCTGACTCTTTCACCTCCAGGGTCAGGTCATAGGACAGAAAGTCTGTCCCCTTCTCACTAGGGAGAAAGAAAATAATAGAACGATGGTGACAAAGGTTCAACAAAACATTCTCCCTTTCTCTTTGGCATACACTAAACCTCTATTTGCCGGTCTCCTCGGGCATTAGCTAGAACCACGTGCCTGAACTCTGGACAAAGAAATTGAGCAAATGTGATTTTCCAGACCCTTCCAAACCCACATCAGGGATGCTCATACATGCTGTCCTCTCTGCTCTCCTGGGGAAGACAGGAAGGAGCTCAGAAATGAACATCAGTCAAGGTCAAAGGCATGACATAGAAGGCATAAGAGTCCTTGGATCTTTGCTTGGAAGAGAGCTATCCTTGTAACACTCGGGCTGTGGGGGTGTAAACCACCACTTGCAATGTCACTCCTGTGGAATGCCAGGATTGTCTGGTGCAGCCTGGTGCAGCATGTGGCTTACACTAACACAGAGGCAGTGAAAGAATGAGTCAGAGGAAACCCAAGGGAACCAGCGAGTGTTCTGCTTCTCACCAGCTCCAGGCACTGATTACTTGATTATACTGTTAGCTTCTCAGCACCTATGCAGTGACTTCAGCCATCCAGAATAATCATTTCAAAAATAAACAAATTTTCGTTTGAAAGTCACCTTGGTGAGCGTAAGAGATGGGCAGGACTTCTTGTGATCAGGGGCCCTTGACTCAAGTAAGATTTGTTGCCTCTGTGTTACTCTTTGGCCACCCTCCACAAGGGTTTGCATGGAGCAGAGGGTGACTTATCCACCCTCCCCATCTGCTCCTAGCCTCTCTCTTCAGTCTAAGTGACACACTCTGCAAAGAGCTCTATCCTGTATCTGCTTGACAATGCATAGGTGTTTTTTCTTCCAAGAAACACAGAAGTTGTTGAACTGAGTTTGGCTGGGGGCACTCCCCAAGTGGAGGGGCCCATCAAGGAATGTGGGCTCTGGGAAGACATCCTTGCACTTAGCCATGCCAGCCTGGCACAACATGTTCATGCTCCTATAATTAAACTGTTCGATTCTCAATCATCTGGAGCTGCTGCCAACTGCTGGCTGCTGATAGTCAGAGTGGCTGCTGCCCGTAATGTCAGCAATTCTTCTGTTCTGCCTCTCCTGACTGACTCCCCTCGCTGTCCCTCATTCCCTATGGCAGTCAGGTACTCATCTCCCCTCACGTGCATGGTATCAAAAGAGTCACTCGGGCACTGCAGTGGAGCTGCTGTGCCGTCACTCCCTTTAGTTAATGCCCATCGTCTGTGCCTTGCACTGTGCCATCTCAGCACTTTAAACACTACCTCATCCTAGCTGACTGGACGTGATGTCTAAGGAGAGCAAACAACATGGGTAATGGAGGGAATGTTGCAGAATGCTCAGCCCCAGCCAGCCTAGATTAGCTATGTCCTATACATGAGCTTGAAGAAACATCACATCAACCAAGTAGGGAAATGCTGTCTATTGATCTCATACAGGAAGAATCTAAGGAATTCTTGGCCATTTGTAGCTTCTTCTCTTTATTCCCATCACCAACACCCTGGATTAGAAATTTACCACCTTTCCTATACTCTCTCTCTCTCTCTCTCTCTCTCTCTCTCTCTCTCTCACTCTCACATGTACACCATACCCGTTTATATGTATGTATGTATACCAGCCTCCCTCCATTTTAGCCTCTGAATTCTCTCTTTTACCCATGGAATGTTCAATGTCATAGCTATTAGCCACAAGTGGCCACTGGGTACTTGTGAGTGTGACAAGATCAATTGAAATATGTTGTAATCATAAATAACACAATAGATTTTAAAGACTTAGGACAGACAATAAGTAAGCTACATGTTATATTGATTACATTTAAAATGTTTTTAATGCAGGCATTTTAAATATATTGCATTCAACAAAAATTATACCATTAAACTATTTTATCCTTCTTCCTTTTTTAATGGGGCTACTACAAATTGTAAAATTACACACAGATCTTGCATTTGTGAATCACGATGTCTAATGAATTAGATTTTCTGGTGTCCAGGGATTGACCAATATGTTCTGTTTGGAGCACTGGTTGTCCATGTCACCTTCCTGTTTCCCATAGCCAATTGAACAAGTTCCAGAGTCTTTAACAGGACTAGTAAGCTCTTCCAGATTTCCTTTCTTGTCTCCCTACATCTTCCAATCCTCTCCTTTTAATTTTATGCTCTTGGCATCTCTTAGTGTGGGTGATTCTTGGAGTACACATCGTTTCTAGTTCTCCTGCTTCAGTTATGTTTCCCATCTCATGGAAATGCCTTTCTCCCTGAGAATTACCCAGAAGCACCTCCTATCTACCTCTTCAGACCTGCTCTAATCCTTTCTCTTATCTGTCTTCTCCCAGCAGGTTCTAGGTGAAGCAGGCCAGGAACTATGGGGCAAAGCTTAAGGAGGAGAGTATACCAACTTGAATTATGTGTCTTAAATGCCTGGCTTATCTCACTCACCCTATCTCTTCAGGCTCTGCTTCTTTGGATGGTCTTCCATGTTACAAAATATCCTGCCTAGAAATCTGTGGCTGCACTTAGCAATGTCTGAAAATGATCTCTGAGCCATTGTTTTGGGGGTAAAAATGATGCTGTATTCATGAGTGAGTCTTCAGCACCCACATCCTCTCTACAAGCTGATATTGCAACTCACAAGGGAGCACTCAGTTTATCCTGTGCTTCAGCTCCTGGATTGTCAGACACTTTCTTATACACCAGGAGTTCAGTAATGATACACAAACTACATCTGATAATATCACAAAGCATTATGTGCTCTCTATCTTTCTAGTTAGGTAAAAACTTCCCAGATCTCACAGGAGGGGTTCCGATTCTGTAGTTCTGTGGTGGGGCCCAGGTGATCTGTGGGCAAACAGAAACTTTCCTGCTTCCTCATTCCTGGACTTCCTTCTGTGTGAGAATTGCTGACTACCTACTCAAGCGTTATCTTTCATGTCCTGGCTGTTAAAGACATAAAGAGAAATCAAGAAGGGTCATTTGTTCTAGGTTCCATATGCACTGCTCTGCTTGGTTTCTGGAATCAAGATTATGTTCCTTTTTGAGAGATAAGATTGAGTAGCCAAGATCACATGAAAGGAAGGAATGAAGACTGGATTCAAGGTTACCTGATGAGTAGTGGCGGCTGGACTTTGAAGCTCAGCTGTCTTCCCAGTAGCGCTTAGAATTGGCCTGCAAGGTTCTTTATTTTAAAAATCATGAGAATTGCATACTTGGGATCACAGACTAGCAGGAGGAAGGCCGAAAGAGTGAAAGGAATGGGTCATGGAAGTCAACATGTGTGAATGGAAGGAGTGAGACTCACTGTTCCTTGAAGGAACTGCTAGCTAGCCTCCATCTACTGCAAAGTCTTAGTGTGGAAGTGCTAATGCCAGGATCCCTTGTTCTACTGCACCTGACCCAAGCTCAGGAAGCCTCTGAACATCTCTCTTCACCTCTCCCTAACCTTTCTCTTCATTCCCCTAACCATAAGGAGTTTCTCCAATTCCAGTGGGGGAGGGTTATCTGAGACGTCACTCTGACCTCCCTATGGCACGGCAGACTTTCTACCCTGTTGCCCCTTCTTACCCAGGATGGATGATTCATTACCCAGAGGACATGACCCAGCAAACGCTGTATGCCCCCCTTAAGTGTGCTGAATTATTCCAGGCTCTAAACCCAGCTGGGATCCTGAGGGCAGCCCCCTATATAGCTGTGTAGTAACCAGCCACAACCTCCCAACCCAAAACAACCCTCTTCTCTGCCTCTCATATCCTTTTGGGCTTCCTGGATCTGGAGACTAGGTTGTCAGTTAAGCAGACTTGATAGCTGACAGCCTTCAAGAACAGCAGGAACATTCTCTCTCTCTCTCTCTCTCTCTCTCTCTCTCTCTCTCTCTCTCTCTCCCTCTCTCTCTCCTCCCTCCCTCCCTCCCTCCCTTCTTTTCTTTTCTCCTGTTGTTGTTGCAAGACTGGAAGCCTGACTAGAATTTAAAACAAGTCTTTGAGATAAAAATATAGGCCAGCACCAGGCCCTGCTCTCTTGGCTTCCTTCTCAGATTGGCAGCTGTCCACCTGGTGGGGGTATAGGGGGTGAACAACCACAGCTGCAGATGGTTAGAGGAGGGGTCTGGAGCAGGGAGGCAGGTGAACCGGCTCTCTGATGCCCAAGTAATCATCTCTGTCTTGACACCAGTCAGGCTTTTATTTGGAGCACAGGAAAGGCAGGAAATCCCCCCAGGGAAATGCCTGGCATGTGTCCTCATCCCAAGGTTCTTGACTGTCCTGGAGTCTGGCATGCCAGAAGGCTACCAGTCCCAGCTTAGGTTTATTCATCCTAATCATGTTATCCATCTTCTTTCTTACCAGTCCCTGCTTAAGACAGATAGATAAATAGATGGATAGATAACAAGGAGAGACTCTAAACAGCTTAAATAAACTATCCTATTTACATCTTTGCTTCAATCTATCAATCCATCGGTCTGTCTGTTTAGTGTGGACTTTCTCTCAATCTGTGGCTTCAGCCTCCATTAGCCATTCATCTGTCTTCCCTTTGCCCTGTACCTTCCACCCCTATTCCCCAGCTTCAGAATAAATCTGAAGCTGAGACACAATGAGGCTTGTCCTTCCACTCCAGTTATCCTAGAAGGGTGGAGGTAGTGGCTGACTCTGGAGACTTCCTCTGACTCTCCTCAGGAAATATGCAAATGTCCTTTGAATGCTCTAGGGACAAACACCAAGTGTCAGATCTGCTGGGCTAGTCCCACATTCATGGTTTTGCAAATAGAGCACAAAGCTTCCTAATCCAGGGTCTCCTGGGGTAAGAGAGGCAATAGGGGATGGCAGTGGCTGGGGAGAAGAGAGGCAGGAGGGCATTTTAAATTAATAGGGAGACAGACCTAGGCACTGAATATTTGTACACCAGATAGCTATACTACTTTTCAAGTTGTTTCAACTACCTGGATGATAGAGCAGAAAAGGATTAGAAAAGAGAAAATAAGAATGTCCTGCATCTCATCATTGTCCTATTACCACTCAGACAGTTAATATCTTGGGATACTCTGAGCTCCACATCCAGCCGCTCACAGCATAAGGGGCCGGTTTAGATGATTACATTCTTAGTCAAAGCAATGAAAATTCATGATATTAATTGGTTTCAAAAATATCAGCAATTTAAAAGAGAAAGAATAAAATCGACCACCAACCTCATCAAATAAAGTACTTTCTGCGTGCTTGGGACACACAGTGTCCCATGACACATATACACAGTGAGGCCATCCTGCCCTTTCTGGCTCTTCCTTGCCTTCACGAAGACTGTGTCAATTTTATTCCCATAATCTCTCTGAGAACAGGAGTCCCCATATGCTCTCTCTGAGACCTTCTCTGATGCCACGCATCCCTTCTTTGACTTCCAAACAAGTATGAGTTAAAGAAAGCAAGACCTTTATTGAGAGGGGTGGGTGGGGGGAGACCATATAAAGACAGGGTAGAACTTTGCTTTCAGTGAAGACTTCAACTCTGTTCAGTTCTGTTTCCTGACTACAGATCAGAGATATGAGTCCACCACACACAGCAGGCGACTTGCTATAGGTCACCAGCACTCTTGGATACCAAGAGTAGAAATCAAGAGGACAAGGGGCAGCAGGATGCCTAGCAGCTGTACCCACGCTCCTGAAGAGCAGAGAGTAGCTTTCAGAACTGTCCGGGGACCTATCATCCAGCCAAGATGGGGACTTCTGGAGACAGAGGACTAGAACATCACTGACAAAGGATTGCAGGCAGACAGGAGAGGCAGGGCTCAGGCGAGAGGCTCTAAGAAAAGTGAGGTCTAATGCAGCTAGAGAAAAAGGAGAGTAAACACTTTACTCATCTGCCACTTAGTACATATTGGCTGGCTTCCTTTGGAGCTTTGTGATATTCATTTATAAGTGTACACTGGTGAATATCAGATGTCAATAAGTAATTATGGACTCTGCCAAAAAAGAAAACAAAACCCAAAAAACAACAAGCCATTCCATTCCTCAGGCTAGCCAGATGAATATTTGAAGGGTGGTGTTTTTGAAGTAGGAAAACATTGCTCTCATATATATCTACATCTATTATTTCAAAATAAGATTTTCTGAATAAACATTACTTAAGGAATAAGGAGATGGGAGATGGAGACTTGCACCTTATGATTCAGAAAAACATTCAGAGTTTTTTGACTCTGGTTTTGTTTATTTGCAATTGAGGAAGACAGATGATGCTGTTATGGACTTCCAAGTGCTGGGGACCCTAAGGCCCCTCCCCACTGCATGGTTTATGATTTTGGGATGTTCATTCAGTGCTTCATGTTTAAGGGAAGAAAAACCTTTCTTCTAGCTTTTGAGATAGTCTTTGGGGAAAAAAAAAAAGCCAACAAGAAGGCAGAAAGGGCAGCCATTCCAATCCCCACTGACTCAAGGAAAAAGGAGGAAAAGAAGTTTTTAAATGAGAGAGTCTGTGAAGACAAGAGATCTCCTGAGAAAGACCACTAGCAAATTAGAAGTATGTGCATCATAAATATTTGTATAAGCAGCGGACATTCAAACAAGATTATTTTTTTTAACCTTTTAGAGCTTTATTGGGAGAGAGAAAGGGAGAGAGAGAGACACAGAGAGAGAGAGAGAGAGAGAGAGAGAGAGAGAGAGAGAGAAAGGTCAAACAAGTTTCTTGAAACCACAGCCATCTTGGATAACCACCCTGCACCTACCTAGCACTTCTACAGTGAAGAATTCCAGGGAATTTTATTGTTTTGTTTTAATAAAAAAGAACATTTGGTGTGATGTACTGTGAGTAGCTCTGTGTAAGATGGTAGGAGAAATTAGATCAGTATAGGGACCGGCCATATAACACAACCCAGACTCCCAAGTGCCACCTTAAACTCACTGAAGACCCAGCGTGGTGCCCAGCAACCATGTTTGATGAACACCCAGCTTCTTTGTATGTTAGCCACCCTCTGCTATGCCTTAGATGAATGCTTGAGAACTGGTTTAGATGATATGATCAGGATTCTTCCAGCCCAAGATTTTATGACTGTGGGAAGATATCAGAAGAAGAGCAGAGAGCTGGACACGGAGAGTTCACTCACTGTACCTTCATGGATATGTGCTACACCTCTACTTGGCATCATAGCAGTGGGGAAGAAAGCTCAAGTGTGTTTCTCTGGGCCATTCCAAGCATGAACAACTTGATTTTGAATAGAAAGACACCCATCCATCACCAAACCCATGGTGGACCAGAAGGTTTTTTTTTTTTTTTTTTTAACTTTGGTTCACAGAATAAAAATAATCCTTAGGTTGTATAATGTTCTCCATTTAATAAAGCACTTTGCAGGCACCATTCATACAATGCAATGAGGTAGGCATCCTTGATACCTTGCTTCAAAAATGGGGAAACTGATTCTTGTAAAAGTTAAATTATTTCTCTGGGGTTACTTACTTTCATGTAGGGGAGCCAGAAAGCAAATCCAACTTTTGACATCGTGATATTACCCTATTTTTGCTATTCCTTAGAGATACTTTACCTATTAAAGGTAGTGTAAATGATCCTATGAGATTTCTAACAGTTATTGATATTTTAGCATGGTAGTAACATCTCCAGAGTAAAGTATCACTTTTACTAATGCAATAAAACCCAGATCCCATGTGGAGAAGGGCAGCTGCATTGATCAAACTCCACTCATCATGGAGCATGACCCCAGTGACCTAGTTCCTTCAACTAGACCCCACCACCTTAGAGCTTCCATCACCTCCAGGTGGTCCATTCAAACATTAATCAGTGGATTATCATGGCAATGAAGTGAGAGCCCTCATGATCCAATCACCCCAGAACACCACTGCATCAAGGAATCAATACTTGATGGACATTTCTGATCCAAACCATGTGCAGAAGGAGCTTGCATACAGACAGAAGGGAAGCTATGGAAAGAGGCAGCAGAGAAGGGTTGGAAAGATGCTGGCCTTGAAGGTCAGTTTGATGTGGCCCTATGTTATAAAATGCTGACATCTACCAAAACTACCTCTTCTTTGGACAAAACAAAGAACGGACTGTTCCCTGGAGCTCCTAGAAAGAGTACAGCCCTGCCTACACCTTGACTTAAACCCATGAAGCTGGTTTCAACCTCCTGACCTGATGGTGAGAGAATAATTATTTTTTGAGACAAGATCTCATGTTGCCCAAACTAGTTTCATGTAGCTGAGGATGATCTTGAACTCGTGGTTCTCCTAATCACTCCATATACTGATATTACAGGCATGTGTTACCATGCTTGGCTTATGTGGTGGTGGAGACTGAACTTAGGGCTCTGTGCATTCTGGGCAAGGTTTTTAACCATATTTCCAGCTCCACATTAGGCTTGTTGATATTTCTTACAGCAGACAGAGGAAGTGAAAAATAGTGAGATTGAGAAGTCAGGTTAGGAATAGACACAATGAAGTTGTTTAACACAATATTCTCCAAACTTGTTTGGCCACAACAGTATTTCCCTCATAAGACTTATTAACAGCAAAACAGAATTCACTTACATGTATCCACTTTGAAAAAGGATGCCTAAGGGAAATTTTTTACTAATTTTTAGGGCTGCTGATGCTGGTTTTGGGACAAAGATGCTTTCTGATAACATTCTGACCAAACAGAAGCTGATCTTGGCAATGCTGTAGCATCACTGTTTGGTGATCAACGGGAATTCCATTAGCTAGTCCTAGCCACTGCCATGTTACCAAATATATCTGTAAATCTTTTCATGTGAAATCATACTAAAAGCCTCCAGGCTTCTCTGCAGGGAATAAGAGCCATCTGGACATGAAGTCAGATGGCTCATGTAAAATGACCAAGACCTGGACAATGGCCTCTTACCTGTAGTGGTATAATGTATTCATTAGTCCAAGAGACAAGTAGAGTTGATGGTAAGGAGACTTCTGCCCCTCCTTTGACCTGTCATGAGGATCCACCTTCACCATGCAGCTGTGTAGAATTGAGGATGACATAGGAGAGGAACAAGGGCCAAGCAGCCTTCCCATCTGGGTGGGAACATTGCACCTTGTTCTGATGGAGCCATACATGGAAGTACAGTAATGGGAGAGGCACATACTATTACAATCCCCATTTCCAGGCTCTCTTCCCTAATATCCCCTAATATCTACTTGTTGTTATGGTTATTATCAGTGCTGTATACCTCTCTTTCACGTGAATGGGCAGCTAGAGAATAGCTTTTGGTCTTCTCTATTGCCCTTTGCCTTATGTAGGCTGTTAAGAGTTTACCACTCAAGCAAAGAAGTTTAATTTCATCTTTAAATAAGAAGGCTCTGTGATTTCTAGGCATTTGTCAATCTGAGCTGGGTGGTGTGTGGCTTTTCTCTGGAAGGCAACGGACCTTATGTTCTAGTAATTGAACAAAGAGGTCACAATGACATTTTAGAAGTCCTTTGGTAGGTTATGCTGGCTATGAATTCTTGGAAAAGAAACTCAGAAAGTGACACAGAAAGACAACCCTATGATAGAGGTACATTTCGAGAAGGAACCCATGAAAGACACGTGATACACATGCACAGTGATGCACACGTCCCAAACCACATAACACCAAGGGCTGGCTCAGGAGTCTGGGTCTTTGGAGTAATTACTTCAAGCTAGGCTGCCCACGCTCCTCACTGAGCTGATTCCTCATGACAAGAAAGGGAAAGGGGCCGCAGAGGGAGCCGACTCATTGTCTCCACCACACTGGTGAATATTGTATGAACGCTGCTTTATGATAGGAAGAATGCCATGGGAAGCTATTGATATTCATAATGTGCCAAAGCCAGGCTCCCCGTAACAGACTCTAAAAGCATTCACAAAAGCCTTAGCAAGGGGCATTGCTCGAGGTGTGTGTCTGTTTTGGGGATCTAAATGGAGTCTATTTTTTCAGTAACCTCAGGCTTACACAGGCCACCACCTTCTTCCCCAGAGTCCGGGGGCTGCTTTTTAATGGCTGAACCTGTGAGCCACAAGGAACGGCTTTAAGTAAGTTTCTATAATTTCCATGAACTGATCGGAGAGGGGACCTCCTACTCTCACTGGAGCAGAGGATGGCAAACACTACCCAGGGAACAGAGAAGAGGAAAGAGGATGTATTCTCAGGTGTTCTCGGGGGTTGACAGGGTGGCCAGAGAAGGGGAAATGTCACTCTGAAAGCTGAGCAGCAGGCTGCCTCTCCCGCCTGGCTGGGCACAGGGTAGCTTTGAGGATGCTCCTCGTAACCATGACAGCTGGAAGCAGGTGAACCGATGCAGATAAAAGAACCCACCTCTGCCTCTGGAAGCATGAAAACAATCTCCACTAACCTTTATATGAGGCATTTATTCTCTTCCAACCATTGTTTCTGCCTTTCAAAGGCGCTAGATAGAGGCAGCCCTGTAAACACCAGTGTGCCGATTAAAAATGTGAGCATGCTAGCCCAACAGTGCCAGAGCCCATTGGTCTGCAGTGGGGCAGCAATCGAGGGGAAAGAATTGAAATCTAATGGACCCCCTTGGGGATCACCTGCCTCCACACATTGTTCCCTGCAATCATCACTGACCCCAAATGGGACCATCTGAAGGGGAATGGGCTGTGTAGCCCACAGACAGAGTCAGTGCCATATGGAACAAGCATTCCAATTGCCCATTGCAATTCATAAAAAACAATTCAGGATTTTAACTCTATTTCCCTGGCAATCGAGTTGAACCATCACCGGGCCCAGTATAATCAGATTCTGCTGCTCTATTTATTAAATATAAGTTGCTAAACATATGACCCAAGAGATGGTAACAGAACTTAGAATCTAGCTTAGTGGGCCATCATTTCTCAGGTCTGCCTGTGGATATGTAAGGCAATTGTATGTATATATGTAGCAATTGCCAGCTTACGGCTATGTAGAGCCTGTAAAGAATGGATCATCACAACTACAAAAGCAGCTTTCCTTCATGGCATGTAGCTGGCTAAAATTAACAACTAAAGAGGTCAAGATAGTGGGTTCAATCCTAGTGCCAGGTAGTTCTGTGTCTTTCATTAACATTTTAGTGAACACCTACTATGTGCCATTGCCAATATTCCTTTCAGTACCAAAGGATGGGCAATATGTCTGCCTAGAAGCTGTGGAAGAAGGCCAGAAAAAAATACAAACTTCAGCCCTTATCTGTTTGATACTATGAAATAGATGGACACAGATATGTGTGGGAGCCACAAAGGAAGAGTAACTAAAATACAACCATATCCTGTGTGTGAATAGAGCCTTGCAGTTTATAATGCCTGGACTTCAAACAAAGCATCAAGATGTGAATTTTCCACCTGGGAGAAAATGAAATAAAATTCAACTTCCCAAAAGAATTCAGCCCATGGACGGGTATCTTGGAAAAATACACTGCTCATCTGAGCCTCACTGGCTGTCAGTCACACACTAAGAGCCTGCTGGTAGATCCAGGAAGTACTCCTCTAGCCCCAAGTGCAGGCCCCTGACTGACGACCCTGCCAGAGCATTTTCTCTTTATTAATTATCTAGGTTGTGGTCTCCATTATCTATGGTTCACCACACAGAGAACTCAGAAGTATTGGAAATGCAGAGAAGTATGCTGTAAACTGTGGCAGATTAAAGGCACCTGCACATCCTGCACCTCCCCAAGACTCCAGAAGAGACAACTGTCCTAGTTTGCTTTCTATGGCTGCCATAAAACATTCTGACCAAGTGCAACCTGGGGGAGGAAAGGGTTTCTTTGGCTTACACTTCAGGTCACAGTCCATCATTGAGGGAAGTCAGGGCAGGAACTCAAGCACAGCAGGAAACAGGAATCAGCTAGAAGCAGAGGCCATGGAGGGATGGTTCTTGCTGGCTTGTTCCCCATGGCTTGCTTAGCCTGCTTTTTTATACTACCAAAGTCCACCTGACAAGAAGTGGCAGGGCCCCTAGTGTGTGGTGCTCTCTCTCATCAGTCTTTAATAAAAAATAGAAAATACCCCACAGAGTCTACAGGCATATAATAATTTTTCAGTTAATGTTCCTTCTTCCCAAAGTTTGTGTCAAGTTGGCAAAAACAAACAAACAAACAAAACCTAACCAATGTGCAGCTGGTGTAGCTTAGTAACATGCTTACCTAGCATCCAAGAGGCCTTGAGTTGGGTCCTCAGCACTGCAAAGCAAACAAAAGCTGAGTATAGTAGCACATGCCTAGAATCCCTGCACATGAGATCCTAACACAGGAGGCCTACTATAAGCTTGAGACTAGTGTGATCTACACAATGAGCTCTATCTAGGCTAGCCTAGGCTGCATAGCAAGCTCCTGCTTCAAAAACTAAAACAAGCAAACAAAAAGAGGCTGACAAGCATAGAAGATAAATTAGCAACATGGAACTCCACTTGGCATTATCTATATACATGCTCTCTTCTAACAATGACTTAGCAACCTAAACCATCACCTGCTTGTAGTATGTGCATGCAACTCTCTCCAACCAAACACTGCATCTAGTAGCCTGTTAGCAACCTTGGACCCTCCCCATATTAGGCTGTATGTATACCTAGTTTCAACAAAGAAAACAAATCACTCCTCTACCAATTCTTTGACAACACCCTATTTCTATTCAAACATGTCTCAGAACATATCCTAAAAAGAAAAGAGATGTGCCAGTCCAACTGAAATTGTTCTGTGTTTATCAACAATAAGGCAAACTGTGTACTCTGACAAATTTATGGGGGAGAATCTCCTATTTGCCTTCTTATACCTATACATAATTTAGCACATATAAGATTAAACCAGATAAATGATGGGAAGAAACAAACACAGTAAGCAAAATCTTACATATTCCAACTTTTCAATCAAAACAGAGAACTACCCACACTACGTGGGCATACCCATGCTAGAAGTGCATCCTTAGAACGAAACTCCTCATTCTCTTGAACCTCATTAAAGGGAGACCCAAGCAATAACCAGGGCCATTGGATAGTCTCACTCATGTGGCTCACTGTCTCTCTTACTGATGTATTTGTTTCTGATCTGTGCTACTGTTTTGCTTTGAATAAAGTTTTCTTATTACTTTGCAATCTATGTGAGTCTTTAATTCAATTTTTAAAATAAGAGGATATGAATCTAGAAGCACTTGGCCCAGACCATGGGTAGCAAAACATCCACCACCACCACCACCACCACCACCACCAACAACAACAACAACAACAACAACAACAACAAAAGAGTAGGAATTTTTAAGAACAAATTAAAAATGAAAGAGGAATATAGACACAGAATTTTGGTGCTAGAAGCAGATGAACATGTTTGAAATGAACTTAGCATGCTCAAACCAAAGCCTGAAGTGGGAAAAGTTCAGAAGTAAGCAGGTCTGTACCTCAGAAGCCAAAAAAAGCCTGAGCAATATAGACTCCAAATACCTCTAAATAAGAGAGTACAGGTGGAGTTGAAAATGAGATCTGTTAAACCTATATATGAAGCATAGAAGTCCGCAGGCCCTTCTGGCATGGCTGCCAGCCTCAACGCTGGTAGAAAGTCAGACAGAAAGTGTCTGAAGAACTCTAGATTGGGCAGTGGTAGCATCTGCTGAACAGAGGGTTTGTGTGTGGGGGGTGATGTTCTAAATCATAGGATCTCCCACCCATGCCCCACCCCTCCCTGTCTGAGAACTCTGGTGACTAGGTTCATATCCATAGGCAGTAAATTTACAATAAATATTGAGATACTACACCAAAATACAAAGTGAAATACCCCAAGTAGAGCTATTTGTCAGTAAACCAGGGGCAAACACAGAGCGTCCAGTCAGTATTTTAACTTCTCACTGTTACCTATTGTGGTCTATACTCGGGAGAAGTGTAGGGGTGCTTGGGAGTTATAGGCAGCAGAATCAGGTTCAAGGTCAGCCTCAGCCCTGCAGGGAGTTCAAAGTAGCCTGGAATGTGAGTGAGAACCTTCCTCCAACAAAATAAAACAACAAGAACAACAAAGTTTTCACTGTTTACTCTAGCATGAATTATTTCAGGAAGCCTTTAGCATGGAGCAAAGAGCCCCAAACAAACAGCTAACTACAGACAACCAAAAGTACAGGGACAAAGAAGAAAAGAGAAAAATATTTTCAAGAGAAACTCTCCTAATTATCCTCTTCAGAAAGATGAAAGAAGATATTGTCTACATAATAATCACAGCTAGTGTGGCTGCCTATTCCTCCACGCAAGTCTGCCCCGAGTGCTATCAAATTATTAGAGACCATAGAAGAAGCCTGCATGAACTGAGCACAGCGATTATCCCCATTTCATAGTTGGAAAACTGAGCTCCAGAGGGGTAAGTATAATGTTGAATGTCACAGAGAGAGATAGGTATTGATGCTGCAGTCCTTACCAAAGCAAGCTGTTCCCTCAGAATGTACCTCAGCCACCATGCAAATCTTCCTTCTCCAGAACAAACAGACTAAGGAAAGGAAACATTCAGAGTAAAAACTGCAGTTACACATGACATACTCCTGAAAAAAAGAGAGTGAGAAGGTAGTTCAGAGAGAAACTAAGAATATATATTTACAATATATATATATATATATATATATATATATATATATATATATATATATATATGAACATTACACACACTCCCAGAAAAAAGTACCAAAAAATATATAAAGGAGGGAAAAATATTGTGGAAAAATTCCAGGACCTGGTAGATCCCAGTTTCTAGAATGAAAACACTTCATATCTGTACAGTATTATGAATGAATAACGAGACATAGATGTGCTAAGAACATAGAGCAGGTGACTTAGAGAAAGTTTCTCCTCTGAAGGAAAATAATAATTGGCAAATTATTAATTAACTTTGTGGAAAAATTGAATTAGAAAAACAAAACAGTATTCCCTGTGACCCAGTAGTGCGAGCATTACATTCACTCTCAAAATAACAAAAGCAAGGCACAGTCACCCCCAAAGAAATTGTGATTAATGAGACTAGGGAAATGTGTGTGTGTGTGTATGTGTGTGTGTGTGTGTGTGTGTGTGTGTGTGTGTGTGTGTGTGCATCAGATGGCCAAATGCTAGTAGGGTAATCAATAGATTATACCTAAAATTGAAAAACTAGCTGTGCAAGCATGTTATTTAAAATTATTGAGGTAACTGCCAAAGGAAAGATTAAAATAATTGAACATGATTGCCTCTGTGGAATATGAACCTAGGTTTGGGATAGAGTATTAAGGGTTTCATTGCAAAATACATAGGACTCTTTGAATCTCTTGAACTATGCAAACCCTGTCAAAATTGAAATAAAATTTAAAAGAATTATAATTATCTTCTGAAGGCATTAGCTAGTGTATACTAAACAGCACTTTAAAAATCAGTTATTCATTTACTTTATGTGTATGGATGTTCTGAGTGCCTGGTGCTGGCAGACCCAGAAGAGGGTAGCAGATCCCCCAGGGAAGCCAGATACCCTGGGGTTAGAACTACAGATAGTTGCGGACCCCCCTGTGGATGTTGGGAATAGAAGGTGTGTCCTCTAGAAAAGCACTTAGTGCTCTTAATCACTGAGCTGTTTTTCCAACCCCTGAACAATTATTTGTAACTGAACAAATTCAGCTCCTTTAGAATAGGATCTAGTCCCAACCACTTATCAGAGAATGGTACCTAGACTGCCTGGGCTGAAACCCAACTGTCAGTGGGCTGGAGCTTGTCTGGCCTGAGTGATCCCACTTCTGCTGGCCACAATCCCCAAAAAAGCCAGTGTAGCAGATCTTGGGGGAGTGAAGACAACAGGATAAGCCAAAGTTTCACTGTGTGTGTGAACTAGATCGAGCCTAGATGCCTTCCCGAAGAATGAGGGGGCTGTTTTCAGCCTAAGCAGGACTGTTTTCTTTCCTGTGTAGACTATTTCCCAGCAGCAGTACAATTTAGGGAAGGTTCAGAGTGAAATGGAAGTGAAGTAACTTTTCTCATTGGTCTGAACTGCACAACTACTTTATTCTCAATCTTATGAATCAGGAAGTCAACAACAGATATGAGGTGTAGATATAGAAATCAGCTGCTGAGGTTTGCATACTGACATAGAAGACAGGAATGCTAGGGAGTTGCTGAGACACTAGTTTAAACCTCGAGTGGATGATGTTTCCCCTTGTAAATCCAATTTGGTCTAACTGTGACCCAGGCCCTACTTCATCCATCTCTGTCACAATCACTGATGAGTGGTGGATACGGTTTGTTGTGTCCATCTGTGGTGGTCTGAATAAGAAAGGCCCTCATATGTTTGAATTCTTGGTCCACAGTTAATGAAACTAGGAAGAATTAGGAAGTATAGTCTTACTGAAATATGCTGTGGGATGCTCTGTATGCCAAATATGATGCTCTGATTGGTTAATAAATAAAACACTGATTGGCCAATAGCCAGGTAGGAAGTATAGACAGGACAAGCAGAGAAGAGAATTCTGGGAAGTGGAAGGCTGAGGTGGAGAGATACTGTCAGCTGCTGCCATGAGAAGATGAAGATGCCGGTAAGCCATGAGCCATGTGGCAACTTATAGATTAATAGAAATGGGTTGGTTTAAGATATAAGAACAGTTAGCAAGGAGCCTGCCATGGCCATATAGTTTATAAGTAATATAAGTCTCTGTGTGATTATTTTATAAGTGGGCTGTTGTACTGCTGGGGCTTGGAGGGACCTGGAGAGAAAACTCCTGCTACAAATGGTGCCCAACGTGGGGCAAGAGTTTCCACCTAAAACCTGAGAAAGAAGATTCTAAAATGGAGCTAAAAACAGCTTCCTAGTTGTCTCTCTCAAGTTAGCAGCAGCCTACAGGTTTGAGCTACTATGGCATGTTCCTGGCGTTTGCACTTGACCTACAGTATGGCGGGAATGACGCATCTACAAGTGGCACATTATGCTGCTGTGTGATGGATTTAGCCTTTGCTAGTTAGAGAGAGAGAGAGAGAGAGAGAGAGAGAGAGAGAGAGAGAGAGAGAGAGAGAGGTTGATTTCTGGGCTACACGCTGCTTTGATAGAACTGCTTCTGATAGCTCCAGACCCAGAGCTGGCTGTAAACTGTACCATTGCCATGTTGGGAAGCTGACGGGGGAGGAGCCATCAGCCACAGTGCTGTTTCTGTCTTAGAATACTACAGTTTAAAGCAATAGTGTCACAATAAGACAGATTCAGATGGAACAAGACTTTAAATGGTTTACAATGTGTGTAAAATATACATAGGCTTGAAAGAGACAAAAAAAGGTGATATATACAGTTATATAAAAAATACATAGTTTTAAAATTTAAAGTCTTTAAAGAGACAGTAAAATTAATACAAAAAATAAGCCATGTAAAGATAGATTTTACACAGAGAATCTGGATAGGTTGTGTTTGATATTCTTAACTGCAGAAAGATATTTGATTGTAAAAGCTGTTGAGTTAAGCCAATATGTATATTTTTAAAGATACCTTGACTTCAAAATTTGGATCTAAGAATATGTTGCTTTGGAAAGGAGGCTCTGGTTTTGTTTTCACAGAAAGCCAGAGGCTATGGATTTGTTCCAGATTAAGATACATCAGGTTTGACCAGCCAAGACCTCCTAAAAGGTCTCCGATGACACCATGGCCCAGATGATCCAACATCCAGAACAGTTGATACACCCTCATGGACTACTCCATAATCCTAAAATTTTCTTTGTGTCCCCATAAGATACAGCGCCCCCACACCTCGAGCAGGAAATAGTAAAGAGAAGCTACGCCCAAATTCTTAATTATACCAAGCTGGCTTGGGAGATGAAATTGGCTTACTCCTTCTCTAAATCAAAGCATATTGCTAAAAGAAAAGGTTGAGAGATTCTTGTACCCCATATCAAAAGAGCACTCTGGTGTGGGACAGAAAAAAAAACAATATTTGTATTTAAATAAGGTTGATTATAAATGTGATCTCTTTATAAAGAAGAAAATGGGATATGATATAGATATATAGGATATAGATATGATAGGATAAAAGGGTAGATTGTTGAACCTACTTTTAAACAGCAACAACTTGTTTAAAAATGTTTTATATTGCTATGGATTTTAGTCTATTGATATAAATTTAAAGTTAATTTTGTTATACTGTATGTATATTTCTACTCTTGTTTAAGGTATTATGTTTGTATAGCTCATTTAAAATTGTAATGGAAATTTAAAAATAGATTAATAATTAGTCATCTATGATAATAATACTTACAGCCATGTTAGTTAAATCTTCTAGGTGTACATAGAGATATTTCAGATAGATAGGTAATCTTCAAGCACTTCAAAGACCTACAGAATATGGAATTTAAAATGTTTTAAAAATTTAGACTTTCTCGGCAGTGAGACATGTCTGCTCCTGGCAACACCAATTTACTTCAGAGAGGAGGATGGGCATCAAAGACACTTTATATGAAGTTTATCTTCTTCTTGGCAAAAATAACCATTTGGGCAAGAAACTGTTCTTGCCTGGACTGCTTGAAAAAAATGTATCAACTGTACATGCAGGATCCATAGAAACATGAGCACTGAACTTTGCTTGGCAAATGGTCCTTCAGGTTCCTGCTTCGCAGAGGAAACTGCCAGACATTCTACAGGACACAGAGAGAAGTAACTGAGAGACTTTAGTCCTATGGGCTGAAGACAGATGCTCCAACTTTACAAAGGAACTTTGGATGATTGTCCAGGCTGCAAGCTGTCTCTGCCCACTCTCACAAGACTCCCAGAAGTTACTTGCATCCTTTTTCCCATTTCTCAGGTAATATTATATCCTTCTGAGGTCTTTGATGTAGTTGAAGACTAGTTGTAATTGCCCTTAGTTATGATAAATGATAAGTTAGATATGAAACCTTAGACTCACAAATATAGGATAGATATCTTCTTTAATTTTGCCAAATAGACCAGTTATTATAAATAGACTAGATATATAATTGTAATTCTTGCTTGATAATTCTCTTGTTATCAGTAATTTTACTATGTGAAAGTAAAAATCTTCCTTTTGAAAAAAAGAAAAGGGGAAGTGCTGTGGGATGTTCTGTATGTCAAATGTGATGCTCTGATTGGTTAATAAGTAAAACACTGACTGGCCAGTAGCCAGGCAGGAAGTATAGATAGGACACGCAGAGAAGAGAATTCTGGGAAGTGGAAGGCTGAGGCAGAGAGATACTGCCATGAGAAGATGAAGACACCAGTAAGCCTTGAGCCACATGGCAACTTATAGATTAATAGAAATGGGTTGATTTAAGATATAAGAACAGTTAGCAAGAAGCCTGCCACAGCCATACAGTTTATAAGTAATATAAGTCTCTGTGTGATTATTTTATAAGTGGGCTGTCAGACTGCTGGGGCTTGTCGGGACCTGGAAAGAAAACTCCAGTTACAGGAATAGGCGTGGCCTTGTATGAGGATGTTTGTCACTGGAGATGGGCATTAAGGTTTCAAAAGCCCACTCCAGGCCCAGCCTGCACCCCCCCACCCCTGCCTGAAAACTATAGGTTAGATGTGATCTCTCAGCTATTGCTCCAGCACCATGCCTGCCTGCCTCTACACTCTTTGCCACAATGTTCATGAACATCTGAAACATTCTGAAAGTGTAAACAATTCCCCAATTAAATTCTTCCTCTATAGGTTGCTTTGGTCCACGATGGCTCCTCACAGCAATAGAACTAATGAAAACACTATCCAAGGGGGAAAAGTACTGGTAAGGATTGTAGGAGATTTCTCCCATCAACGTCAAGGTGGCTTCCATCCCACTGCTGTATCTTTCCTCTTCTTTCTGATCTTTCCTCTTCTAACACATAACCAGGCACAGACCCAAGGAGCTATTTTAGGAGTTACCTTCTGTCTTGGCTTCATGTTTCCCAATGAAGGTTTCTAGTGCAGTAGAATGACGCCCATGATGGGGGAATTTCAGGTCTGATTGTAAGTGAGGAGGTGAGTATACGTGGATCAGTCTCTTCTTTATCTCCTTTTGAGTGGCAGCTTGCTCACTGAGAGGATTAATTCACCGCCTCTCCATTTGGCTGCCAAACTTTAGCAGTAGCTCCCTCTGGGAAGGCAAACCCACTTGCCCAAAGACTTCTGCCATGTCCTTTAATGTGGTTTGTTTTGACTCTCAGAAATAAAGCAGACATTTTGTTCTCTGACTGTAGGTTATCTTTTATACTGCATCAGTATGGCTTGCACGTCCACATAGGCTATCTATGAGCAGTTTCTAGAACATGCCAAACTGCTTCATACCCTAGGGCCACCATATCTGCCTTCACTGGGCCTTCATGGATCTCATTCCCTGCCTAGAAGTTCTGCAATGTTTCCTTACCGTTCTATCCCCAATTCATATATGACCTCCTCAGGGAGGTCTTTCCTGATGACTCCCTCTAGATGAGGCCCATCTCTTCTGCATTTTTTCAATTATATCCTCCATTTGTTGTCCTTATGCAACTATTCATGGCATATATCCTTGTATACAGTTCTCTGTTCACTGTATCATAGTCATGGGTAGTATTTCCCTCTACAATGAATGTCATTTGGAGATAAGGATTTTGTCATTTTCCTGACTATAATATAGTTATACAGCCCCTAAAATACTATCTTGTACACAGTAAGTCTTTGATAAACATTTTGATCAACTTATGAAGTTAACATTTTTTTTTCTACTGAAGGATATTAGTTCTGGTTTTAAAGCATGGGATGGTTTTGTTGCTAGTGGCTCGATTAATATTATTCCTTTAAAGGCTGATTTTGCCCTAGTTTCCTTGTTGACCAGTTAGCTTCTGATCACAGTATATTGACAGCCCTGGGCCTTCCCATTTGCAGGCTAGCAGGTGTGCTTGCCCCCTGCACACTTACTTCATCTCCCTCCTCTCTCTGCCCTGTAATAGCCTTCAGTGCAGACTGAACCTGGTGTCTATTACAACCCAGTGACCATTTTAATTCCCAGTCTTGTCCATTCACATCTATCTCAGGTCATTCCCATTTTATTACTTCCTTTTCACTTCCAATCTACAATCAATTTTAGTTTTTATAACTCACTATCTTTTTGTCTCAAGGGTATCTATACCATTGTCTCTAAAACTCCTCCAATCTGGAAATCATTTTTCATTAGCATTTTTCTTTTGTGGCTTTATTTTGCATTAAAAAGTTAAACTATATACCTTGAAGGACTTTAAAAGTCATGAAAACATTACATGAAACTATTAAAACATTACATTTATATTTTGTTAGAAATAATCTCATCTGTCTGGTTGGCCACCCAGGAGTTTTTACCTACAGTCATATGATATTCTATGCTGTCTCTCAGAGCTTTATAAATGAAATTACATCACAATGAGCAAGGGCTTCCAAGAGGCCATACATTTCATTGACACTCTGTCTTAGATGTTCTAGCAAGTACAAGAGACAAGGCAAATCCTTAGAAATGCTATGAGAGTTTACACTCTGTCCAAGTCACCTGTCCTTGTGTGAGCCCTGCGTAGTTCAACATTACTCTTGGACAAAACAAAACAGACAAAAACTAAAGGGAGCTCATTCTTCGGCTTTTCTAAAATTGTATCTGAAGTGCATGGATGATTTGCCTTGACGCCTCATTCATACATATCCAGCCATTCACTGTATAATGACTTTTCAGTCAACAATGGGCCAAATATATTATAATGAACCCATAAGATTACAATGGAGCTGAAAAACATATGTCACCTAGTTATATCATAGCCATCATAACATTGTAACATAACTACTTAGGTGTCTGTAATGATTTTCACATAAGAATCTTATTGCATTTCCAGGTATGTGAAAACATCATGTATATGGCTGTGTACAGTATGTAATGCTTGCTGATGATAACAAATGATTATGTCATTGGTTTATGTGCTTACTGCACTGCAGTTTTATCATTGTTTTAGCTCATACTGTTTCTATAGAAAACATTTTCTGTAAACAGTTTGCAAACTTATCCTGCATCTTACATTCACTGAGTTCTTGAGCACACTGACTGACCTACACTTCCTAGGCTTGAGTGGGTACACTCTGCTTTACTTACACAGAGACAAAATTGGACACATTTCTAAGGATGAATTTCATCAATAAAGATATGGCTATATACATGTGAATACATGCTCATATGTATATTTGTGTTATGTAAGAGACAAATGTAAAGGGCCTTTGAAAATAAAATAAAATAAAGCAGCTTTCTAATATAAATAGTGTTTGAAATTAGAAAATACTTCCTCTAGAATATTTTCTTTGGCCTTTCCTTCTAAAGAGAATTGAGTAGCATTTTCTAGACTTGAAGGAAAGTATTCTTCATACACTAGCTTTCTTTGATGGACCTTGGAAGCCCAGTGACTTATGGAGGAAGTGTGAAATATTCTGACTTACTACACAAATGGACCCATATATTATATCTAGTGATGCCCAGGTAGAGTAGACTAGGAAAACCCCCAACTACTGTTGAGTTAGTATGTACTCCACTTCTAAAGAAAGAAAAAAATGTAGCAAGACAAATACACTAGACCATCTTCCCTTATTTTGTCTTAATTTTAATCTCATTCTTGTATCTTAGAAACTGAGCACAGGTTCAATTATGTTATACATTACAGAAAGATAAAGACAATATAAATATTGTCTCATGTATTAAATCCATGATGTATGCATTTGCACACACACACATATATACATACACACAGAGAGAGACAAAGATAGACACACACACACACACACACACACACACACACACACACGGGGGGGGGGAGAGAGAGAGAGAGAGAGAGAGAGAGAGAGAGAGAGAACAAGAACTAATCCCATAAAAGATGCTTAGATTCAATAAAATGTCTCTCTAGGGACAGTTGTACCTGGCAAAATCACTTTCAGTCTCTCATTTATTAGTACCCATTAAGCCTCTTAGTATTAATGTTACCACGGAGTGTTGTGTGGTAGTAGACACAGGCTATGGAAAACAATTCTTAAAAGGAGAAGGCATGCCTGATGGTATGCTTCAGTAGACAATGTTGCTAGAGGCAACCCAATTCACTGATCACAAATACAGTATTGATCAGAAAGGCAGAAACTTGAAGGACTTCTGAGGACAAAGATAAGAGGCTGGCAGAGACTACTTCTGTAAATACCAGGGATGTGATCTCAAGGCTCTGTCACCTGACTGTTACTCTTTTGATGTCATCCTAGCCTGCAGCAGAGAAAGACAGATTTCAGAATGAGCAGAGTGGGACCCAGAGAATTAAATGACAAATGAAAGCTGACCTATAATTTCAAAACCAAGTTGGGTCTACAGAAACAAAGAACTGGATGTGTAGGCAAGACTCGGGACTACTTCTTCAATGAGAATAGAACTTGCTGAATCACGTGCTCCAGGTGTTCTCAGGGCAGAAATGCTCTTTAACTGAAATCCTGGGAGAGGTTGCCTTACTGTTGTTGACTTGACAGAATCTACAGTCACCTGGGAGAAGGGCCTCTGGGCATGCCTGGGGAGGATTATCCTGATTATCTTAAATTGAGGAGGGAACATCAGCCACTGTGGGTGGCACTATTTCATGGGCTGACTCCTGGATTGCAAGAAAAGGAGAAAGGAGGCTGCATGCAAGCATCCTTCTCCTCTCTCTGCTCCTTGCTATAAATGGGATGGAATCATCTGTATTGAGTTCCCACCATGCTGACTTCCCCACAGTGATGGATCCTGTGAGCTGAAATCAACCATTTCCTCTTTAATTGCTTCTGTCGCCTTCTCTTAAAACAACAAGAAAAAGAAACGAAGACTGGACCTCAAAAGAAATATCCCCACAGTGATAAGAGGATTTCTCAGCACTCCAGTGCCCAAGAATTACCCTTGCCTCTGGTTAATTAATCTCATCTGCTCATCTGAGATGGAGCTGAAGGTGAAATAAGAGAGGGCAGAGACAGAGAGGACATATGGTGGGTCCAGTACCACAGCTCACAATTCCAAATAGAATGCTAATAAGTAGGATGAAAACAAACAATTCCCTGGGTCCCTGGAAGTAGAGAAAAGTCTCCAGAGGGGCTCCTGTGGCAAACAGGCTGAAGCGATGTCCCAACGCTGGAGAGCACACACTGAGGGGATCAATGTTCCCAACAAAGGAAGGAAGTAATTTTAATCAAGGAATGAGGATAAGATGAGAATTAGATTACCGTAATTTGTGAGAAACCATCTATAAGAGCTTGTTCTTTCTGATTAGGAGCATCATCAATAAATTAGAAGTTGATAGCATAAGGTTTCTATATGAAAGTGGCAATGAAGATGTTTATTTTCACTTAAGGCAAAAGTTCTAGTATGCAAGTTGTTTCACCTTGGAATGTTCTAGACACATGAGAAGTTCTGCAAAATGTAAGTTGAATAAATAAGCTATCTTCTGTTTGTCTGTCTATTTTATGTGTTTTTGAGACTAGGTCTTGCTATACAGCCAAAGCTGGTCTCAAATTCATAGTCAGCTTCCTGCCTCTGTCCCTGCCTCTCCAGTGCTGGGCTCTCAGGTATAGCACTTCCTTTACCTTCTACCTGTTTTCTAACTTTGTGATTAACCACTACACACTGCCATCTAGTGACTACATCCCTAATTGTAAGCAAAGTAGCAAAGTAAGTAAAACTGGAAACAATTAAGGACTTCAACTAAACCTTATCAGGCAGGAGTTTGTGGGGACTGGAGAGATGAGACAGCGATTAAGAGCACTTGCTGCTCTTCCAGAGTCTCCAGGTTCAACTCCCAGCATAGTTCCCAGTTCAATGGCAGCCCATAACCTTCTGTAACTCCAGCTGGCAGAGGACTAAACTCCCTTTTGTGGCTTCTGCAGGCGCGAGAGGCACACATGGTTCACAGATGTACAAGAAAACATACATACACTTAAAAAATAAAAATAATAAAAAAATTTAAATGGAGTTTATATAGTTGTTTTGTTCTGGTTTTGATTCTGTGTGTATATTTACAAGAGAATGTGCTAACAGTGGATTGTATAAATATTTTTATTGCTATTCTAGATGATCTAAGAAAATTTTGCTTGGAAACCTTTATGTTCTTTACTTGGAATTTACCTGCAACTTTAGAGCATTCTCTCAGGCTTAAAACTCTGAAGTAGACAAACTCTTTTGATGTCTTCAATATCTCTTGACTCATAAGTCACAGGAGGAACCCATGCACTCCAGTATAAACTTTTCAGAAGAGTTTATGAAAACATTCACTCTCCAGCATCTGCAGAGTGCACAGGTCTAAGGCCCTTTGAGCCACCTCTTGCTGGCAGTGATGGACTCTATTTCCATTTAAGAACATAGGAGCTGACACGGGCTTTCTATTTTTTACTTTAATGAATGCTATTTTCATTTGCTTTACAGAGCTGTCCCCATGAAGACTAGTGTCAAGATGAAGTACCACTGGTTTCTTTTTCCCCTGACAGGTTCAAAAGTGGCATACGGGTGGCAAATTAGACTTGGCTTTCCATTAATTGGTAAGAAGACACTTTCTCTCCTGCCATTCAGATTGTCATTGGCTTCTTTAGCACCCATTGAGGTTTTGCGGGTTTTTCTTTACCATTGTTATATTTATCATCACTGCTGCTAATGCTGTAGGCAATCCTTCTGAGAAAATGATGAAGAGCAGGCATCAGAAGCCTCCCTCAATAAATGTCTTAAAATAGCTGGAAACTTGGGGTGAAGAGCACATCAGTTGATACAAATTCTAATTTGGGGTAACTCTGGATCTGGGCAAAGAATTATTTCTGGAATTATCTTTAGAGAGCTTGACAAAGTGCTATGAATGATATTGATGTTGCTAACAATCTAGATGTAGCATCCCTGGGCTGGTGAGATGGCTGAGAGGGCAGAGGTGCTTTCTGCCAAGCCTGATGACCTGAGTTCAATTCCAGGGAACAGCAGGTGGAAAGAGAGAACTGGCTCCCACAAGCTGTCCTCTGACCTCCATCCACACCTGTCCACACCCAAATAAAAAAAAAACAAACAAAAGTAATCCTACTTTTTAGAATGCACCATCACTTACTGAACGCATGTGACATGCTGGTAACATAGGTTGTTTTACATGTGCTCCTTGAGTCCATAGAGCGAGCCTTTGGAGGAAATTATTCCACAAGCCTTGGACAAGTAAGAGATTTCCCCAGCTTCCCACAGCACAGGGATGGTAAAGCAAAGATTCAGTCCCAGAGTATATTTGAAAGAATCACAACAAACAAAGTAAGACACAGAATAAGTTTGATCCTTCCCACTTTTCTAGGCATTCCATTGACCAGAACCGAAGACTGACAGGGTGACTGGATAAACCTGAGCCCACGAAGGACAAAGATAGAAAGAAAAAGAGGATTCGATTTTCTGATTGTTATTGTTACTCTGTGTTTGACAGGCCAACACCAGATAGTTTATGGAATAAAACCATGACAATAAATCAGAAGTATTTGATGGTGTGATGGCTTTGTGGTATGTCAAGTTGACTAGCCCCAGTGATATTCCCCAGATTCCCCTTCTAGTACGTTCCTGTCTAGAAAGGACTGTGAAGGAGATGAGTTTAGGAGCGCTAGAATATCCAGAGGATTTTCGGCCGTTTGTCATATATGTACACCTCTCAATTATCCAATCAAACACTAGCGAAGGCACTACTGTGAAGGATTTTACAGATGTAATTTAAGTTCCAAATTAGTTGATTTTCAGCTAATCAAAAGAAAAATTATCCTGGGTGGATTATCCTGGCTTAATCAGGTGAAGGGTCTTCGAGGAGAGACCACTCTTTCTCTGAATGTGAAAGATCCCAAGTAACAAAGAAGAAGGAGAACTGGAAAACAGCTCAGCAGCCCCAGACTGTGACAATTCAGCCACTGCTGAGGATCACATGTCGTAAGCATGAGAAAGCAACTGCTACCCTTTCTCTCCACACCCTCCTTTCCTGCAGTCTGCTCTGTAGATTTGGGGCTGCCTGGGCCTATATTCATCTGTCCTCTTCTGGCTGCTGTCCACCTCAGAGCCCTCTGTCAGGTGCAAATGTGGGGTACCCTTGAAAACCAGCTCTCTCCACTAGGCAAGCATTTTTACATAAGGAATTGTCTCTCCTGAATGCTAGTGGGCACTGGCTTGGGCAGAATTCTTATGCTAAAAAAATATTCAAGAAAAATTCATATGCCTGACTGTGAGGAAGAGGGAGTTCCTTTAATGAGGCAGTACACTTTACTATGTGGGCTATCAAAATGGAAAGACCACAGACTGGGGGGCTTGATCACAGACTTGTGCACTCTTGCTGTTCTGGAGTCAGGAAGGCCAAGTTTACAGTGAGAGCAGGGTCGCAGGGCAGCTTACACTGGGGCCTCCCTTCTTAGCTCACAGGTTGTCATCACTGGATTTTGATTTGTTTGCTTGGCTTTTCAATGTATGAGTAAAGACCCGAGAGCTCTGCTGTCTGTCCCTTCCTCCTTGTCCTGTTCGATTATGGTTCTGCCCATATGAACCCACATAACTTAATGACCACGAAAGGGGTTCTAACTCAAAACAACCTCCCACTAGGGATGAAGGCATCAACTATGAATTTGGTGAGCATGACTGAGTTCATAACACCTATGTAGCAAAAGGAAAAGAGAAAAATGCTTCTGAAATTAGGGATGCTTAAGGATGACCCAGTCCGACAAAGGGTCAAATGCTGTAGATACTGAAGGGAAGTAGCGTTGTCCAATGACCTCAACATATCTTTGTCTAATCTTGCTTCTATTTTTCTCCCCAACCATGCAGAATGTCCTTTTGAATTCACCAGATTATAGGTCAGTACTAGACCATTCAGTGTTTTTGTTTGTTTGCTTTTTAAAGAAAGTTCTGTTATTATATTTTACTGAAGAGCCACAAGGCACACAAAGTTTTCACCACACACCCCACAGCAGAGCACATCAAGTGCTCTTGCTACTTGTAACTCTTCTCAGTTCCACTATGGTTCCCCTTGAGAATTCCCTAAAGTTATTCTTTCATTTCTCTATTTTCCCAAGCCCTTCTGTCCCTAACCTCAGGCTTTTATTTAGTCTAACATAAATTTCCCACCCCATCTACCAGGCTCAATGATTTATCAGACAGCACACACTGATCTCCCAGAGTGGAATTCCACTGAAATATTTTTCTCCATCTTGCTTCAGGAAAGCAGCATTTCTAAAGGAACTGATGTCCCCACAGGCACACACACTAGCCAAGAGGACACCTCCAAATAGAAGGTGGGCTAATTAAGAAAGGAGAGAGGGAGAAGGAACCACAGGTTTGGAGTCGCTTGAGATAAGGACACATTGTTTCCTGAAGGCCAGACTGAATCATTCCGGAGAGGAGAAATGCAGCCAACCTAGTGTTGGCCTCTGAAGTCACTAGCTACCAATCAGCAAAGAGGAACAGGCATCCTCTTACAGTCTGCGGGGACCTGGGCTCCTAGAACACGGTGAGTGCGGCTACCCCTGAAGGAACTCCCTCTGCTACTCATAAAAATGGCTAATTTAACACACCATCAAATTAATAATGGAACGTTGCTTTGCCACAGCACAGAAGGCCTCCCATTCATCAGCCCGCTGTTGGGAAGTGCCCTCTGTGAGCCCTTTCCTCATCATATTACACAAGCACCTCTTTCCGGGACTCAACAAGAATTGTTCCCCATGGTAGTATGAGTAAACGCGCTATGCTAATGGGGAAGACAACTCAGGAATGTAAATGTTGCTGGGTGGGCTGGCAAGTAACTGTAATCTTAGTAGTTGGGTGGCAGAGACAGGCAGGTCAGCTGTTTAAGGCTAGCCTCACCTACATTGAGAGTGTAAAGCCATTCTAGGTTACAGGAGATGTTTTCTTAAAAATAAACAAAAGAAACATGAATGTTTCCTTTGTGAGTTGACATCTGAGTTACAAAGACCCACCTTACTAGTGAGTAACCTCCAAGAGGTGACTTCTTTCCTTGAGAATTCAGATTCCTTTTTTTTTTTTTTGGTAAAATTATGGTACTTAACTAGTTTTCTTTTAGATCTGTCCTGGATGAACAGCGACCATGACCATCATCGTGGCTTGATATTTAGTATATGTTTAAACATACCTGAACACTCTTCGAACTTTTAAAACATACATTATCTCATGTATTCCTTACAAGAGCCCTATGAGAACAGTGTCATCACCATCATCCCTAATTTTTATTTTTTTCTCCTTATTTATCTTATGTGTATGGGTGTTTTGCCTGTTTATAGTATCTGCACCATATACATGCAGTATCCACAAAGGCCAGCCGGGGTGATGGTTCCCCTGGGACTGAGTTACAGATAGTGTAAACTGCCATTTGGATGCTGGTAACTAAACCTGGGTCCTCTGGACGAGCAGCTAGTGCTTTTAACCACTAAGCCATTGCTCTAGCACAAATGCCTCTAGTATTTTTTTTTAAAGACTACCTTTTTTTTTTTTTTTCTTAAAGATTTATTTATTTGTTATGTATACAGCATGCATGGCTGCAGGCCAGGAGAGGGCACCAGATCCCATTACAGATGGTTGTGAGCCACCATGTGGTTGCTGGGAATTGAACTCAGGACCTCTGGAAGAGCAGCCAGTGCTCTTAACCTCTGAGCCATCTCTCCAGCCCTACGCCTCTAGTTTTAAATAAAAATCAAAAGTAAGGAGTGAGGATATTGTAGTAACTCATCCAAATTCTGTGGTGAAGGGCTGGATCTAGGGTTTCAGCCAGGCAGTTCACCACTGCTGCTAACATACAGCTGTGAACGCCATATTGTTCTAAAGCCCTTAGCTGTGAATGCCATACTGCACCAAACCCTTAGCTGTGAATGCCATACTCCACCAAACCCTTAGCTGTGAATGCCATACTCCACCAAACCCTTAGCTATGAATGCCATACTGCATACTGCACCAAACCCTTAGCTGTGAATGCCATACTGCACCAAACCCTTAGCTGTGAATACCATACTGCACCAAAGCCCTTAGCTGTGAATGCCATACTGCACCAAACCCTTAGCTGTGAATGCCATACTGCACCAAACCCTTAATTGTGAATGCCATACTGTACCAAACCCTTAATTGTGAATGCCATACTGTACCAAACCCTTAGCGGTGAATGCCATACTGTACCAAAGCCTCTGAGATTGTTACCACAATGGCCACTGTTCCACTTCAGCATTGTTTAAAGTGGTGTGGCAAGCTCCTCAGAATCCTTTAGTGTTCTTACTCAGGCTTCTGATAACCAGATGAGAATGGTTGTCCCAAGATGAATGTGCACACAGGAGTAAAACAGGCAAAGGTGTCGAGTCCACAGAGGTTTCCTATGAGATGGGAACTTGCTTTACACAGCAGGGCTAAGGGGGTGGATTGACCACGTGCATGGTCACCAGGTGTTTGGAAGGGTCTGCACTTGGCTGTGCCGTGCGTGGTATGCTTTGATCTAGCAAGGGGGAGATCTTTGGCTCCTCCCCTTGGTATTCCTTTAAAAGCCCTTTAGCAGACAGAATGGGCTGGTGGGTTTTGACTCAGGCCCTCCTGAGGTTATTCGATATTTCTGTCTCTTTCCTCTCTATATTTCTATCTAAATATTTCCCACTTCTCCCTATGCAAGAGCACCCTTGGGGGAGGGAAGAGGGGGAGCAGGTCTCCCACACAAACGTATCTGACCCACCAAGGATTAAGCACTGACTACAGCCATGCCAAGTGCTTGAAAACATGTCATTTTCCATTTTGACCAGATTTACATGTGAAGTATCTACAAGATTAGGTTGTAATGCCACTAACATTGTCCACTGACCTGTGACTAAGCAAGCTGCATTTCCCTCACATAATTGTAGGACCCTAAGAGGGCAAAACCAACATTCAGAAGGTTACCTTTCATTTAGGGCTTAGAGATGGCTCACAGCAACAGCTTTAGATTAGCTCGTGTTTCTACTTGTGCTCAGCACACTTTCCATGATGCCCTTCCCTGTCTCTTGCTAACTTCAGACTTAGCCTTCCAGAATAGCCATCCACACTGGCCTCTTCTGGCCTGAGTAATACAGTGAGATCTGTCCTGTTTTGTGACTGTCCAGATCCACTTTTACCTCATTGGAAGCAGACAAAATGGAGTACAAACTTTAGATTCTCTATAGTCATGAGCTGAGTTCATAGCTCTATTACCAATGGCACAATTGATAAACTGGGTTTGAAAGAAAAGATGACAAGCGGGGACCACTTTCTGCTGAAGCATTCTTGTTATTCAGGAGTGGTAGAAACAAAACCTCTTACCCGTGACTGGAGTTTGGGCCCTTTGGAGCTTAGACCCACACTTGGCACCCCAAACTGATGTCCCTACAGATTATAAACATTTGCAAAGCTACTCGATAGCAAATGCCATCTGGAAAGGACATCACAAACTGCCATTGACAGCCATCAACACTTTATTTCAAGATAGGCGTGTAGAAACCCAGGTAAAATGTTAATCTTTGTGAGATCAGTAATTGGGAATGGAAAAGGTCAGTTCTGAGCAGGGGGAGTAAGTTTCTGAACAAGAACAAGGAAGGTAAAGAAGAAAGATGAGGGAAAAGTAGGAATGCTTCAAAAGGAAATGAGACAGGCAAGAAAGATGTCCCATCCCTAAGTCAGCCTTTGGGGAGGCCTCCTGAGCATATTTCTGTTAAAACATGCATATATGCACATACATTGGGGATGTAGAGAATCATATCTCATCAAATTGCAATATAAGAAATGCACAAACTCTCCTTATGTTTTCCAGATACAATTTGAAAGTCTAGGCAATGTGGATTAGATGATTTTGATTGATATCTTATTTTGAAGAAACTGCCTTTGAATTACCCAGCTCTTTCTGTCAAGAGAATTTAATCATAGTTTGCAAAGAGGACTTTTGAAGTTGGAGGTATATTTGGGCATCTTCAAGTTCAGGAGGCTTTCTATGGTAGGTGGAATATCTGCTCTGTTCAATAAGTGTGCTTAAACCCTCTCCTGGTCTACATGCTCAAAGGCAAGGAAGGATGGAAGAAGAAATATTTGATTATTGCCATCAGAGTGTGTGCGGGCAAAACAGATACAGGTCGCTCTGAGCCAGTGCCTGCCACTGCCCAAGGCATCTGCAAACCATACTTGTTTTCTGGCCATGACAGAACAGTCTTGGCTGCCTTTGCCTTGTCTTCCTTTATAGCTCACATATTCTTGGCCAGAGGAAGGTATGGCCACTGACATCTTTCCCAGGCATGGCTTGTTTTTCTTTGTAGATTTTATGCACTGGCAGCTCCAATCCTGGGGTAAGAAAATGATCTTTTAGAAAGAACAACAGCAGAGAGGCAACTGCTCCTGGGTCCCACCACTGGACACAAGCCATCCCTGGAGGAACTGCCCAACTTGGTCCCAGTTTCCAGCCAATTGGCGGGCCCTGTGGGAAGGCTACACTTTTCCAAGACTGCAGGCAGACCCTGCAGTCTCCACACCTTGCATCCACACCCATCTGCCAGAGACCCCAGCCACTTCCTAAGAATCAGAAACCAGCCCCCAGCTTCCATCCTGCTCTGGAATTCCCATCTGGACCAGAGACCAGAGGAACTCCCATCTGCACAAGAGACCAGAGGAACTCCCATCTGGACAAGAGGAGCTCCCATCTGGACAAAATAAGGAGACCCCAGGGACTTCCTGAGACTCAGAGTCCAGCCCCCCAGCTCCTATCCGGCCAGCATTCTCATCTGGACCAGCGCCCCCATCTGGCCCAGAGCTTCCATCTGGACCAGAGAGAGGCTCCCTAAATCTGCCAGCTCTCTCTGGACCAAGTACACTGATAAGACCAAGAACGAACCCAAGAGGAGATGGGCAGACGTCAAGGCAGAAGTACATACAACAAAATAAAGAGCAATACCAGAACCTAGCCCTTCTCCAACAGCTAGACCTGAACATCACGGAATGGAAGAAGAAGAAGAAAACAACCTTATAAGTAACATCATGAAGAGGCTAGAGCCCTATACAGAAGAAATCAAAAATAAAGTAGAGGAACAGACAAACAAAAAATGGGAAGAATGATATAAAAAAAACTAGAGGAAAGGACAATTAAAGCAGAAGAAAATAATAAGTCCTTGAAAGAAAATCATGAAAAAGCAAGAGAGACAGTCCAAGACCTGAAGAGGGAAATAGAAAAAATGAAGAAGACACTAGCAGAAGGAATGCTGGAAATAGAAAATCTGAGTAAACAAACAGGAACTTCAGATGCAAGTATAACCAACAGAATGCAAGAGATGGAAGAGAGGATCTCTGGTGTTGAAGATACGGTAGAAGAAATAGATTCATCAGTCAAAGAAAACACTAAAACCAACAAAGTCATGACCCAAAATGTCCAAGAAATTTGGGACACCATGAAAAGACCAAACCTACAAATAATAGGGATAGAGGAAGGAGAAGAATACGAACTCAAAGGCACAGAAAATATATTTAACAAGATCATAGAAGAAAACTTTCCCAACTTAAAGAAGGAAATGCTTATGAATATACAAGAAGCCTATAGAACACCAAACAGACTAGACCCCCCCAAAAAGTCACCTAGCCACATAATAATTAAACAACTAAATGTACAGAATAAAGAAGGAATGTTAAGGGCAGCAAAGGAAAAAGGCCAAGTGACTTATAAAGGCAAACCCATCAGAATAACACCCGATTTCTCAATGGAGACTTTGAAAGCCAGAAGGACCTAGACAGATATAATGCAGACACTAAGAGACCATGGATGCCAGCCTAGACTAATATACCCAGCAAAACTTTCAAACATCATAGATGGAGTGAACAAGACCTTCCAAGACAAAACCAGATTTAAACAATACTTATCCACAAACCCAGCCCTACAGAAAGCACTAGAAGGAAAATTCCAACCTAAGGAAGTCAGATACACCCATGAAAACACAGGCAATAGATAATACCACAGCAGTAAACCCCAAAGAAGAGAAGTACATACACACTACCATGAAAAAATAAAAATAACAACAGGAACAAACAATCACTGGTCATTAATATCCCTTAACATCAATGGACTTAATTCACCTATAAAAAGACACAGACTAACAGAATGGACACGAAAACAGGACCCATCTTTCTGCTGCTTACAAGAAACACACCTCAAATTCAAAGACAGACACCTCCTAAGAATAAAAGGCTGGGGAAAGACTTTCCAATCAAATGGTCTTAAGAAGCAAGCTGGTGTAGCCATCCTAATACCCAGCAAAATAGACTTCAAACTAAAATCAATCAAAAGAGATGATGAAGGACATTACATACTCATTGCAGGAAAGATCCAACAAGATGAAGTCTCAGTTCTGAACATTTATGCCCCAAACACAAGGGCACCCACATATGTAAAAGAAACATTACTAAAATTTAAATCACATATAAAACCCCACATATTCATAGTGGGAGACTTCAACATCCCACTTTCACCTCTGGACAGATCAGCCAAATTGAAATTTAACAGAGACATAATGGACTTAACTGATGTTATGGCTCAAATGGACTTAGTCGATATCTACAGAACATTCCACCCAAACCAAAAAGAATATATCTTCTTCTCAGCACCCCATGGAACCTTCTCTAAAATCAACCACATACTTGGCCACAAAAAAAATATCAACATATACAAAACAATTGGAATAACCTCCTGTGTTCTATCAGACCACCATAGTTTAAAGTTAGATTTCAACAACAGAAAAACTACAGAAATCCTACAATATCATGGAAACTGAATAATGCTCAACTGAATCACCAATGGGTTAAGGAAGACATAAAGAAAGAAATTAAAGACTTCCTAGAGATCAATGAAAATGAATATACCACATACCCAAACTTATGGGATACTATGAAAGCAGTTCATAGCACTGAATGCCCACATAAAGAAGCTGGAGAAATCTCACACTAGTGACTTGACAGCACACCTGAAAGCCCTTGAACAGGAAGAAGCAAAGTCTCCCAGGAGGAACAGACGCCACAAAATTATCAAATTGAGAGCTGAAATCAATAAAATAGAAACAAAGAGAACAATACAAAGGATTAATGAAACAAAGAGTTGGTTCTTTGAGAAGATCAACAAGATAGACAAGCCCTTATCCAAACTAACCAAAAGACAGAGAGAGAGCATCCAAATTAACAAAATCAGAAATGAAAAGGGGGACATAACAACAGACAATGAGGAAATCCAGAGAATCATCAGGTCATACTTCAAAAACCTCTACTCCACAAAACTGGAAAATCTAAAAGAAATGGATAATTTTCTGGATAGGTACCACATACCTAAGTTAAATCAAGACCAGAGAAACCATTTAAATAGTCCAATAACCCCTAAGGAGATAGAATCAGGCATTAAAAGTCTCCCAACAAAAAAAAGCCCTGGACCAGATGGTTTCACTGCAGAATTCTACCATATCTTCAAAGAAGACTTAATACCAATACTCTTTAAATTGTTCCACACAATAGAAGCAGAAGGTATATTACCAAATTCCTTCTATGAGGCTACAATTACCCTGATTCCTAAACCAAACAAAGATGCAACACAGAAAGAGAACTACAGACCAGTCTCCCTCATGAACATCAATGCAAAAATACTCAATAAAATTCTGGCGAACAGACTCCAAGAACACATCAAAACAATTATCCACCATGATCAAGTAGGCTTCATCCCAGGGATGCAAGGGTGGTTCAACATACGAAAGTCCATCAATGTAATACACCATATAAACAAACTCAAAGAAAAAAAAAACACATGATCATCTCACTAGATGCAGAAAAGGCATTTGACAAAATCCAACACCCCTTCATGATAAAGGTCTTGGAGCGATCAGGAATACAGGGAACATACCTAAACATAATAAAGGCAATCTACAGCAAGCCAACAGCCAACATCAAATTAAATGGAGAGAAATTCAAAGCAATACCACTAAAATCAGGAACAAGGTAAGGCTGTCCCCTCTCCCCATACTTATTCAATATAGTACTTGAAGTTCTAGCCAGAACTATAAGACAACATAAGGAGATTAAGGGGATACAAATTGGAAAGGAAGAAGTCAAGCTTTCCCTATTTGCAGATGACATGATAGTATGCATGAGTGACCCCAAAAATTCAACCAAGGAACTGATATAGCTAATAAAAACCTTCATCAACAAGGCAGGATACAAGATCAACTCAAAAAACTCAGTAGCCCTCCTATATACAATAGACAAACAGGCTGAGAAGGAAATCAGAGATACATCACTCTTTACAATAGCCACAAATGATATAAAATACCTTGGGATTACTCTAACCAAGCATGTGAAGAACCTATATAACAGGAACTTTAAGTCCCTGAAAAAGAAATTGAAGAAGATGTCAGAAAATGGAAAGATCTCCCATGCTCATGGACAGGCAGGATTAACATAGTAAAAATGGCGATCTTACCAAAAGCAATCTACAGATTCAACGCAATCCCCATCAAATTACCAACACAATTCCTCACAGATCTGGAAAGAATAATACTCAACTTCATATGGAAAAAAAAAAAAAAAACCAGGATAGCCAAAATAATCCTGTACAATAAAACAACCTCTGGAGGCATCACAATCCCCGACCTCAAGTTCTACTATAGAGCTACCATAATAAAAACAGCTTGGTACTGGCATAAAAACCGACATGTGGACCAATGGAATCGAATTGAAGACCCTGACATTAACCCGCACACCTATGAACATACAATTTTTGACAACAAAGCCAAAAATGTACAATGGAAAAAAGAAAGCATCTTCAACAAATGATGCTGGCATAACTGGATGTCAATGTGTAGAAGGCTGCAAATAGATCCATATCTGTCACCGTGCACAAAACTTAAGTCCAAGTGGATCAAAGACCTCAACATAAATCCAGTTACTCTGAACCTGATAGGAGAGAAAGTAGGAAGTACTCTTGAACGCATTGGCACTGGAGATCACTTTCTAAATATAACACCAGTAGCACAGACACTGAGAGAAACAATCAATCAATGGGACCTGTTGAAACTGAGAACCTTTTGTAGAGCAAAGGACACGGTCAACAAGACAAAGCGACAGCCTACAGAATGGGAAAATGTCTTCACCAACCCCACATCTGACAGAGGGCTGATATCCAGAATATATAAAGAACTCAAGAAATTAGACATCAAAATGCCCAGCAGTCCAATTAAGAAATGGGCTATAGAACTAAACAGAGAATTCTCCACAGAGGAAGTTCAAATGGCTGAAAGACATTTAAGGAATTGCTCAACATCCCTAATTATCTGGGAAATGTGAACCAAAACGACTCTGAGATACCACCTTACACCTGTCAGAGTGGGTAAGATAAAAAATATAGAAGACAGCTTATTCTGGAGAGGATGTGGAGCAAGGGGAACTCTCCTCCACTGCTGGTGGGAATGCAAGCTTGTACAGCCACTTTGGAAATCAATATGGCACTTCCTTAGAAAATTGAGTGGAATCAATCTCCCCCAAGACCCAGCTATAGCACTCTTGGGTATATACCCAAGGAATGCTCAATCATACCACAAGGGTGTTTGCTCAGCTGTGTTCATATCAGCATTGTTTGTAATAGCCAGAACCTGGAAACAACCAAGATGCCCTTCAACTGAAGAATGGATAAAGAAAATATGGTACATATACACAATGGAGTACTACTCAGCAGTGAAAAATAATGACATCATGAGGTTTGCAGGCAAATGGATGGATCTAGAAAAAAATCATCCTGAGTGAGGTAACCCAGACTCAGAAGGACAAACATGGTATGTACTCACTCATAGGAGGATACTAGATGTAAGGCAAAGATGGTTAGACTGCTACACAACTCTAGGGAGGCTATCTAGAAAACAGTACCCTAAGAAAGACCCAGGGATCACCCAATGAAAGAGAGATGGATGAGATCTACATGAACAACCTGGACGACAGTGGGAGTAATGAAGGGCAAGGTTTGAGGGAAAGAAAGCTTAGGGGAGCAGGAGATCCCAGCTGGATCAAGAATAGAAAGGGAGAACGAGGAATAACAGACCATGATAAATGAAGACCACATGAAAACAGGAATAGGCAGAGTGCTCGAGAGGTCCCCAGAAATCCACAATGATATATCCTCTGTAGACTGCTGCCAGTGGTTGAGGGAGGGCCTGATCTGACCTAGTCTGGTGATCAGATGATTAAACACCCTAGCAGTCATCTTGGAACTCTCATCCAATAACTGATGAAAGTGGATGCAGAGATGGTCAGCCAGGCCCCAGGTGGAGCTCCAGGTATCCAACTGTCGAGAAGGAGGAGGGACTCCAAGAGAGTGAATTGTTGAATCCAAGATTGCAAAAAGCACAGGGATAAATAGCCAATCGAATGGAAGCACATGAATTATGAACCAAAAGCTGTGGAGCCCCCAGCTGGATCAGGCCCTCTGGATAAGTGAGACAATTGAATAGCTTGATCTGCTTGGGAGGCACCCAAGCTGTGGGACTGGGACCTGTCCTTGGTGCATGAGCTGGCTGTTTGGAACCTTGGGCTTACACAGGGACATATACTCAGCCTGGAAGTAGGGGACTGGACCTGCCTGTCCTGAATCCACCAGGTTTAAATGAGTCCCCAGGGGTGTCTTGGTCCTGGAGGACATGGGAATGGAGGGGAGGGACTAGGGGGAAGGTGGGAGTGGGGGAGGGATGGGGGAGGACAGGGGAACCCATGGCTGATGTATAAAATTAAAACACATAATAATAAAAAAAGAAAGATCTACAGCAGCAACAACAAAAATGTTCTATTTTGTTTAGTACTTATTCACATCTACAGCAGTTTGTCCAGACAAACTTGTCCTCCACCAGTCAGAAAACACCATGCTTGCACATATTTCTTGCCCATACATAATTCTTCTGTCTGCCAATCCCAAGTGCTCACAGCAGGACTTGTCTGTACTCTGGCTGAGGTTATTTTGAGTCCTTCTACCTTGTGGAAGGTCTTGCATAGGGCTGGGAAAAGAAGTGATTTCACTTTATCTCCTTCCTCAGTGATTTGATTGGATTTTGATTTTGATTTTTCCATTTCTAAGTGTATAGGTTTTTAGGAGAGAAACAGAGAGAGGCAGAAGTAACAAAAAGTTAATAAATACTAACCCATAATTTATTTTGTTGCCCATTTGTAAAACTGAATTTGGTTGGAGATTAAATCTAGTCTGGCTATGTATTTATAGACTTTTTAAGATGCCCAGCCAGGTGCCTGGAGAGAGATCTGTCAAAGATTTCCTTCCCTTTCTCTGAAGCCTCCTCACATCTCCCCAATTGTTTCATTTTTGACTTTTCCAGAACATTTCTATGATGTTTTCTCATGAGAAAATATACAGATGAAGCATTGCCTGAGTCCAAACCTGAAGTATCCTCAGGGATTTGAAAAAATCCCTAAAGTCATGGGTCGTTTGTGCATTTGTTTTGATGGGAGGTGGTAAAGACCAGGGAAAAAAGAGCAGCTTCTTTCCCTATTGCTGGCTCTCTGTCCTGCAAGGGTTAAAGGTGGGGGAAGCAAAAGGTTTCTACCAAACTTTTCTCCATAGGACAAGCAGCTGTCTCCATTCAGGGTAAAGAGGCTGATGATGTCACTGACTAGCATACTCAGTGAGTGTATCCTGACCAGTGATTTCAAAAGCCTATTGGTGTGTGTTTGCTTGCTGACTCTCAGGTTAGGGGATATATTTGTGTTGTAGGGCAATGGGAGAAAGATGAAAATAGATGCTTCCATTCTTCAGCGAAATCAATGTGAATCTTTACCACTATTTACTCAAAATATGTCATATTGGGGAAAAAGTGAATCTTTGGAACTTCTCTGTGATGTTATCCTTGGGGTCTATAGCTCTGAACTGCTGTAGTCTAAAATAATTTCCTGGCAATGATGCTAAGAGGACAGAGTATTCTGACTACAGGATTCTGAAGAAAAATAAAATTCCTTTTAATACATGTAAGGTGCTGGTGATATGTTCTTATAACTAAAATAAGAAAATAAATAAAAATCAAAGTTAAGAAAAGCTATAAATGGATACCAAAATGACTCCCTAACAATGAAGCTTGAAAGAACTGAGAAAAAAGTGGGGAGCGTTTTCAATTCTCTCTTCTAGAGCATTATTTTAGACTGGAAGATACCAGTTTACTAGAGAAAATTTATGGAGGGGGAAGTGGGTCCTGTAACCCACAAAATCAAAGTGCCCATATACACAGAGTTAGTACCAGTGGTCATAAACACTGCCGGGTGAAAATATCACTTGACAGTTTTGTACAAAAATCTAGTTCCCATCACCTATTTTCAGAAATGTTGGCATGGTAGATCTGGGGTGGCATCTGGCAATCTGTATTGCTTTTGCAGCATGTCGACTCTTGCAAAGCACAAATGTAGTGTTAAGGCTTTTGATGGAGATGCCAGGAGCCTAGGTTCTTCCGGTAGTCTATCACTAATTCATTAAAGAGACTTGCCTAGCTGCAACTTCCTAACCAAAAAAAAAAAATCCACAAAAACTCTGCCCTGCTCACTTCGCTGGTCCTTCCAGCCCATGAGATAAGAGATGGCACAGGCTTCATATGGAAGAAAAGCACAGTGCAAATATGACTGAATGGTCCCTTTATCAAATTTTACTTCCCTCATCAATCACTCTCCCAATTACTCATGAGAGACCCTCTCTCTTCCCAGCTAGTTTTCACATGGAATTTCAAATCCTCAGATATAAATTAGGAGGCTGCCCCATGCACAGACCTGTGGTAAGCCATAGCGCCATTACCAACCTCTGTACTCTTAGGCAAATGATTGAAATCGTCTGATTTTCTATATCCCACCTGTGAAAATTGGATGCTTTTACCTGCTGTCCTGAGAAGTGGGATTCTAGGTCATTGCCACTTTTCCTGAACCTAGTTCTTCTCTTCCACAAACTCTAAAGCTCCTCAGTCACCTTTTCCATCTCCTACATGGAAATGGCCATATTGTGATGGAGGCTTAAGTTTCCATTGTATTTGGCATAAGGCACGTTAGTAAAAACTTACACAGAATAATAAGCAAGTTTTTACCTTGCCAAAATTCTCAACAGAGTGCTCATTATAAAGAACCATCCTGAAGTCAGGCAGCAATGTCTAATCCTAGGTGGGTGGTAAGAGCCACAACATTCCCCGGGCCTCTGCAAATCAGCTTTGTGAGCATCCAGAGCCCAGCACACAAAACTCGGCAATTCCAGAGGTGCCTGTAATGATGTCAAAAAAAGCAAATAGAGTATATTCCGTGGGGTCTTTTCTGAGCCCACCTCTCGTGTGGGTTTTGTACCCATATGGCAAAGAGACATGGGAAAATAAATGGCTGTTGGAGATGCAGGAGCATGTGGAAGAATAACTTGGTACTTTAAAGAGTAACCCATATGGGGCATTTCATCCATAATCATCTCTGACATCCAAAGAGAGTCAATCTGGCAGGTGGCAGGTGCCTCTGGGAACACAGGTTTTCTTTTCTTTCTACTTTTTTTCTGGGCAGTCCTTCTTGTTTAAAAAATGTTTTTGTGGGTCTGTAATAGCAGCTATCTAAGAGTGTGTAGCATTCAACTGGATATTCTCCCCCTTCCTATATTATTATTATTATTATTATTATTATTATTATTATTACTATTACTACTACTACTACTACTACTACTACTACTACTACTATTATTATTGGCAAGTTCAAAAACATGGGGAAGCATCCTTGAACCCTCCGCACAGGAATGCTTTTAACGGGGATAGGCACATATCACCTGACATTTGGCTTAGTGTCTGGACCATTGTTTTGAAGCCATCCTCATTGTCCAAATGGCTAGTGGTAGAAAAGACATTCAAGCAAAGCTGGACAGTCGCTTCCCTGAGATAAGGGCTGGGGGAAACATCAAACTTAAGCCCAGGCCTCTCTGGGTGTTCCATGAAGCCTTTTCTGACTCCCACTCTGCAGCCAATGCATCCCCTGCAGGTCTGTAGGAGCACTATAGCATTTCCTGTACCCACCTGCTTAGCCAGTCCTTGCCTCAAACCTAACTTGTCAACTCAGTTTCTTTCCAAAACACTTCCTAGTCATCTCTTTTCTTATTCCTCAACTGGGCAGACACCTCCCCTCTGTACTCCATTACAATGGCCCACACAGGTATGAATTGTTTTCCATCCACCTATCTATCCATTCATCCATCCATCCTTCAGTCCATCTATCCATCCATCCATCTATCTGTCTGTCCATCCACCCATTCATCCAGCTGGTTTTTCTTCCCGATTATATTGAAATCTCCTGCAGGCAGAGGCTTTACTTATTTCTGTTCTTGGTATCAGCCTATACACAAAAGAGCTTGGTAGACATTAACTGGCTGATTCATTGGATGGGTGGTTAAATGGATGGTCAATTTCTAAAGTATATGTATCACACACTTAATTATTCTCTTTTTCTCAAAACTGCATTTTGAAAGGTGGAGCTAATATACTTTACATTTTCCTACATCCAAGATACTTGGAGTGAGATGCTTTGCTTACCAATGATGCTGTGTGGTTTGAATGAAAATGGCCCCCAATGTAGGCCCATATGTTTGAGTACTTGGTCCCCAGTTGATAAAACTGTTTGGCAAGTATTAGTGGGTATTGTCTTGTTGGAGGAGGTGTGTCAATCAGGGTGGCTTTGAGTTTTCAAAAGGCTAGCACCAAAGACTTGTACCATTCCCAGTATTCTTTCTCTGCCTCCTACCTCTGGAACAAGATGTGAGCTCTCAGCTTTTCCTGCCTGCATGCCTTTGCCCCACTATCTTGGACTAACCATCTGAAACTGTAAGCCCCCAAATTAAACACTTTATTTTCTAAGTGGCTCTGGTCACTGTGTCTTATCATAGCAATAGAAAAATAACTAAGATAGAGGCTTTGCATCCATTAGAGCAAATATCAGCCACTGCACGGATGGGGAGTGTGACTGTGCATCGTCCTTTGAAAGCTGTGAGAGCTGCTGTATGAGCCTTCAGACTGGGAGGTCGGGCATGGCAAAGAAGTTTCAGACTGCTTGGCAGTCTGACTTCTAGGTTTTGGCTTTGAATGGACAGAAGACTTCTGAAGAGCAAACTAGTACCTATGTGTAGTTTACAAGTAGACTGTTTTAAAATGGAGAGAGAAATTTCCTAGGGTAGAGAATCTCCTAGAAAATAAAACTTTAAAAATAAAATACTATAAGGAGGTCACTGGAAACTTAAAGGAGAGATGTTCTGCCACATGTGGTCTTTAGGAATGGTCTAAGACAATGGCTCAAACCCACTGCTGAGGGCAAGGGGATTCCCATCCTAGTCTTCTTGGACACTAATTACGGACACAGTGTTCTGAGTAATTTTACTTGTGGTTATTCAGTGGTAAGCACTAATAATGGTGCCAGTTTTGGTGCCTACAGCATTATGTCAAGCTTTACAAATTATATTGAAAATGTAGGCAACCCAGTTGTTCAGAATTACAGGGGAATCGGGGTTCCTTTATGTTTAAGCAACCACCAGAACAGCAGAAGACAGTTTCTAAGAACCCTGGAGAGTACTCCTTTGCTGTGTCTTAGAATGATTTGGGGGAAGTTTTAAAATATCTTGAGCCCAAGCCATACTGTATCAGTGGAATAAAAACCTTCAGAAAAGGAACCCAGACCTCATTATGTCTAGATTTTTTTAGGTGATTCCAAAGCTCAGAGAACTTTGAGACAGTCCCAGATGTCAAGGAAAAAGCCTTAGTTCTAACAATTAAAAAAAAATATATATATATATATATATATATATATATATATATATATATATATATATATGAGTTTCCTATCCATTCACAACTCTACAACCTGGGGCTGGCCAATGAGCATATGTAGGCCTGGCTAGCTCGGAGGTTTTTGTCACCTCTATGAGATGCTTTAAAAGCTCAAACACTTAACATAATGACCAATACAGAGAAGTTAGGCAATAGAGAGGCATTTTCTCAAAAGAATATATGAGGGATTACATAATAAGCCACCAAGTGAAGTGATCAATCATACTGTTTGTAACAAGAAGTGATAATATCATGGTTGTGGTAAGGAATTCCAAGAAATTCAGTAGAGATAGCCCCAGTGCTAACGAGACATTGGTACATAATGGAGCTGCACATATTTATTACGTTGATAAGTACCTTGGGTAGATGGGAAGAATCAAGAGCAAAGCTTTTTAGTTCACCTTGGGAAATTGCCTGCCCAGCTGCTCGGGTCTCTGTCCATCTGCCTATGTACTGAGATACCAAGTCAATAAGCCATACGGCAGAGACACAGAAAAGTGCAAAGGATGCTGGAGAAGGTAGGAGAAGAGATATAAGAGTCTAGGAAAAGAAGAAAGGGGTGCTAGATTGTGAACATGGTAAGGGGGAGATGCAGGGGGTATGGAGGGTAGAGAGTGATGGAAGAGGTGTGGAAAAACTGGTGGGACCCAACAGTTTAAGGGAATAAGGTGACAACAGGAGTTTTATTTTCTGGTGATTCATCAACACTAGGACTGAGAGCTGGGAAACACCAGTGATGAATGAGCCATAAGATTTCAAAGATCAGGACACTATAGCCCACTGCTAGCACCTTACTTTGAAAGTCTGAAGGTTGTCAGATTGCCTCCCATTCCTGAGAAAGCCCAGGAAGGCAGCTCCCTCTGGGATGCACATGAACCCTAATGCCTCACTGCTAGAAACACGAACGAGAGCTCATTCCAGTTGTCCGTCTGGTCTGCAGTCCTAGCAAGCGCGATGAAACTTTATGAGGCTTGTTACAAGCAAATTACGTGGGAAACTGCAAAGCATTGGAAGGAGGGGGTAGCAGCGGGGTGCTGAGCACACTGCTGGAAAGGGGAGCAGGTAAAGATGCTGGGCATAGCCTGAACTTGGAGTGCACTGGAGTCTATCACTGAGCAGCTGGCAACTCCTGCCTCCAGGGCCCAATTTTCTGAGCAATGACTTGAGTGTTCACACCTGCACTGGCTGAGGCAGCAGCCCTCCCTCTGCAGAGTTAATGGAGCAGGCAGAACCCAGGGATGCTTTTGGCCATGACAATGACTGCTCTCCTCCTTGGCCCTATACTCTCTACTGGTGGAGCAGATTCCTCTCCAGCTGCTTGCGGCCTCGCTGGTGCTGGGCTGTGCAGACACACCCACAAATGATGGCTTGGGGTCATTAAAGACTCTCAGGATTTTGCCCAATTCAGTTGAGAAACTTAGTCTTACCTCCTTTCCTAGCCTCCTTCTTTCCTTCCTAGTTCACAGACCTTCAATGTTTATTTCTGTTTCCTGTGAAACGGAAGCATAGCCAAGTCCCCATGCTTCTCTTTTGGCTGGTGCTTTCAGCTGGAAACAGACTGAAGATGGAATTACTGGGAATCTCTAGCCCAGAAGTTGAGATTCCTGTGGTTTGGTGTAGTTCCTAAATACACTAGGAAAAAAATGAACCGTTTTTAAACCTACCACATATTCTTTTTCTTCAAGTCTTTCTCATAGTGATTGCTGCTAAGAAATCTCATTAACTAGCCTTTTCTATTTTCATAAACATTTGTACACAACACACACACACACACACACACACACACACACACACACACACACACACACATACACACGAACATATGCTCACTCAGAACCTCCTGATTAGATGCCCAGGGAGGCTTTGCACACAGTGGGCAATTTAGGAGGAATGCAGGGTGAGTCCAACCAAGGCAGAGGTTTGGGCAGATGCCTTGGACCAATCTGAATGCAGGAAACCAAAGAAGCAAAGGAGAGATGCTGTGTGAATGCTGTTACATAAATTTTCCTCCCAGCACAGCCTGAGGTGTTTAGATGCCGTTTCCATCCAATGGGAGCTCCTTAAGCTCTCCTACTAATGCTGGGAAAACATTCACTTAACAGGCTTGTCCAAACAATTCCCTTTTTAATTCAGACATGATGAACTGCAGGGGAGAAGCGGAGCCCCAGGGCTGTCCACCTCAATACCATCACTCCTGACATGGCACAGAGCCATGCACTCACCTCAACGGCCCATTAAAAAGCCTGATGGGGAAACGATGCTATGGTCAGGTTACAGAAACAGGCAGCAAGCAATTAGGGCCTTCCCAGTTGCCCTGTCCTTCTGTTTTCTTCTCTTCACAACACCCACACAGCACATGCATACAAACCCAGCTCTATCTCTTGCCTTTGCTTGAATGTTCCTTCACAGGCTCTTTCTCTAACGCCTACCCACCTTCTTGCACACACTCTCAGACTCCAACTTGCCAGAGAAACCAGAGTCACACAATTATCACAGGTTCGTCAAATCACAGCTACACCGCAGCCTTTCTTTGCCCCATGCACATTCTTTCCAAATGCATTGATTTGCCATTTCTTCTCTCTGACCTTGAAGCTGCTAGCTCTTCCTTTCTCATGCAAGAAAAGCGTTTTTTGTGCCTCTCCTTTCCTAGATCCTACCTTCTACAATGCTCACACCTCTCCCTCTCTCAGTGGCCAGATGCTCACCCCCACACCCTCCTGCAGGAAGTTTCTTGAGGCAGTCTTATAACTATTTTATTGCTTTGTCTCACTTTTCAATTTCTGTCCTCCCAACAGAACTAGATTCCCCCGAGTTAAAACCTGGCTTTAGATTATGTAACAAGTTCCTTGGGGAATACATCAGGATTCAGCCAGTCATGTAGAAGTAAGCAAACTGCCAAAAAAAAAAAAAAAAAGTGTGTGTGTGTGTGTGTGTGTGTGTGTGTGTGTGTGTATACATGTCAGCTCACATAGGATCCTTATTAAAATGGATCTAGTTGTGGAAAGTAGTGGGAATAAAAACAATTCTAGTCTGGCTAATGCTAGTTTCTTGTCCAACAGTTATTTTGCAAGTGCTAATGGGATTGAAAAAATACCATTGAGTAAAATATGCATCTATGAATTCCTAGTATATGCTTCCTGAGGTGTGTGCTGTGTTAACTACAGTAATGTTCAATGCAGTGATAGAAGTACTCAGTTGGTATAATTAATCAGCCAGTCTATCTAAGCCATGTGATATGAGACATTTGTTATTATCACACTGTGATTAATACTCATTCAATTATCTAAACATGGCTGTGCTCTGCTTATAGTTTAAGAGATATGGAAATCATTGTAACACATTTCACACATATTTCCATATATAACTTTTTTTCTGTGATATTTCAAAAATTTGGATGCAGTCCCCATGTGATTGCTCAAATCGATGCTCATGTATGTTGAGTTCAACTCATAGGCTGGCTTCCAAAAGGAGCAATAGGATGCACAGGGATTGTGCAGGTGGCTAAGGGGCAAAACAGAGCTGGGGAAATAACAGGGAGGGTCTTTCTCCACCTGTTTTTGTATCTGTGGCCCTAGACATCAGAAAAGAGAAATTGTTTTAAACAGTTGCTAAGTGCTTTCTCTCGGGAGAAGTTTAAGAAGCTAAGTGGTATTTACAGCAATGTTTGGGATGCTGTCTAGAGCAGAGGTCAGTAGATAATCTGCTTGTGAAGGGTAGATACACAGTAAACATTTTTGTCTATGGGGACCATATGGTCTGTGTTGCAATTGCTCAATCTGCCACTATAGCATGAAAGGCTCCACAGGAGAAAACCAGTGGGCATGGATCTGATAAAACACAAAACTTTATTTATGAACATTGATATTTAAATTCTGATGAATTTTCACATGGCCCTACATTATATATATACATTTAAGATGGAAAACTTCTCAGATCATAAACAATAGAGGCATAAACTTTAAGTTGTGCTTCACTCTGAGACCCCTCTCCCCTTGATTTCTAGAGTACTATAGACATATACTGTCAATCAGTTCCTCCCCACATGCCTTTTCTAGCTTCTTCCTTTCCATTCTTTCCTGCCTGACCTCCACTTAATGCTACAACCAATGATTGTCAGGTTTGTTGTTATGGAGAGTGATGGCCTCTCGTCTTTCCCCTTGAAAATGCCTAAGAGAAAATGCCTTTCTGGGTACCCTCATCAAAGAAACTGCTTCTTGTCTTCTGTTTATGCAGTTCCAGTGAAGGGAGAGGGATGGGGAAAAGCCTTCATATAACTATTGTCACTGGCCACACGTCTTTGCATTTTCCTACAATACGACCAGAGTCCACCCTTTTGGAATCTACAGAGAGAGTAGAGGCATGAGCTTTTGAAGAAAGCATATGTACTAATCACTACCTCAGCATGATAAGTATTTATTCCCCTGTACTAGGTTTCTCCACCAATGTAGTAAGACAAATCGAGCTGAATTAGAAGGTAAAAAACCAGGTTTAATCTCAGCAAAGCACTCCTGGGTGATCTTGGGGTAAGGGAGGAGGAGAATCACATGGCAGGTCTATGGACCAGAGTTTAAATACCCTGTAGGTACCGTCTTGAGCAGCTCTGGGAGAGAAGCTGCCACTTGGTGGTTTTTCTGAGGGCCAGGATTTGGAGAGAGAGGAAGGGGCTGGGGTGGAGCTTCCAACAGAACATCCCAACCTTCCTGTATATATGGGCACTGGTGCAAGTCTGGCTACTTCTTGTTGGAATGGGATGACATGAGGAAGGGGAGTCAGGAGTCTGTGGGTTCATGCTTGGCGGGAAGTGTGGGTGAAGAAGCATTTGGCTAACTGCCTTTTTGGAGACCTCTGGGATCTGTTTCTTGAGGAAGCAGAAAAGATAAGTTGCCAGGAGAAAAAAATAGGTTATTATCACTGGCCCCCATGAACAGGATTAGCCATGGGGAGAGTGGAAAGTGCCAGTAAGAATGGAATGGAGATATGCCCATTTATTCTGGATAAGTGCCCACTTGAGTCTGGAGAGATGGTACTAGCACTGATGTCCCAGGAGCTTAACGGTGGCTGGGGGAGGGGGTTAGCACACAAAAGCGATGGATGATATGTTCCAGGACTATCTGAGCCATCACATCTGCTGTTTCTCTGGAGGTGGGGAGTGCCTCCATACATCCTGTAAAGATATCAACAAGAGTTAAGATATAACAGAGGCTGGAGGGCCCCCTGCAGGTTGGCTTTGACACATATCTGGCAGGAAGAGTGGACCTGTAAAATATGGACTCAAAGATGGATGGGGTTAAAGAGGGGCTCTAGAGACTGGTATTAGTTTCCACCAGGCCAAATTTCTTGATACAGTAGCAGAACTCTTTCCCCAGGAACCTGCAGGTGCCTATAAAGCAGCTGGAACAGATTTATACCTTGATGTCATAGCCAAGGCTACATCTTTGGGTTAAAATATTTTTCCTAGGACCTGGTTTTAGCCTTATGAGACACACCTCTAACTATATACTTAGGACATCAGCTTTACACCACACCCCACTCCCCATGCCAATTCCCTGTTGAAGAATCTCACAAAATCTACTTGAAGTGGGAGATTTCTTAACCTGTCTTTGCACTGCTGTAACAGAATGCATGAAACTAGGCAATTTATAATAAAAAATGAATTTTGCTTTACAGTTCTTGAGGCTGAGGAGCTTCAGATCAAGGTGTTACTATCCGGACAAAACTTTCTTACTGGGATCAGCATGTAGTAGAAGGGACAATGGCAATGAAGCAGAAAAGGAAGAGAAGCCACTCCCTCAAATCCTTTGTAGAATTGTGTTACTTCATTCAGGAGACTAGAACCTTTGTAGCCTAAACATCTCCTCACCTCCCTCTTTGCATTTAGGATTCAAACACACAAATTGTGGGGAACATTCCAACCATAGAGATTGAGCAAAGTGCTCAGAGCCTGGCTGCTCTCTACTTTCAAGCTTTCCCTACAAACACAGAAATGACATTGAAAGTAGACTCCCAAGAGTGTGGACTAGGAACATAGCATGGGTTCCAATTTTTGCCTCCAGTCAACCCTGACTTCAGTCAGCTGTAACATTTACCAGAGTTAAATGACATATATGAGGCCAAGAAAAGTGTCATATTACCCCTAATTTACAGGGAACACTGAGGTTCAAGCCAGGAGGGAATATGTCCCAAATCAGGATGTGAAGTCCAAGTATAACAGAAAACCTAAGTGTGTTACCCTTATTTCAGGCTATTGTCTTTATTATAGGACTCCTATGAGAATGCATGCTACTTCTTTGTTTCTAGTGGAAATTCTTGGGTTTCTACAGCCAGAACACTTGCCAAATTGCAGCTGTCTATTAATTGAATGCCATATCCCATGGATAACCTCCTTCCACTATTGAATCCAACAGGTGGAGAACTTAGACTAGACCTTAAATAATCAAAACTACAGAACCATCAAAAGGGATGCACTGCAAATAAGAGATGCAAAGTCTCCTTTTCTGCTCTGCTGTAGGCCTTCCACACATCATCCATGCTCCTTGCCCAAAGAGCCTGCAAAGAAACCAGAAACGGGAGGTTTCTGAACTCTGCTTAAAGTTTGAACACCTTGCAGGGTCTCACTTTGATACCGACACAAACCCCATACTCTCCTTATAACTAGCCATCTTTAACCATACCAGCATGATAATAGCAGCATGGCTGCAGTGATGGGCAGCTCTGGAGGGCTGTACCCATTTCCAGATACCCGTTCTCCCTGCTGACAGACAAGCAGCACATCCTGCTTTTGCTTAGAAAACTCATTCCTCTGGGAGACCAGAATCTATATCAGCATTAAGCAATTGGTCAATTCTAGGAGAACTACTGGGAAAACCACAATGCTGTCCTGCTCTGCATCACAATTGGAAAAAGGTCAGAGCGGATTTACTAAAAGCTTGCATTACATGGACCAAAGTCAGAAATCAATATGAAAAATTTGATATGTGGAAAGAGATTATGATGAGATAGTGTCAGTTACTATGAACTAAATAACTGTCACATGAACAGTAGCTGGGGCTGCCAAGGCACATCCAAGAGAATCCTGGCCAGAGCTGGTAATTATATTTTTCCCAAGTGTGAATTATATATTAAGCAAAGGTTCTCAAATGTTTTATGAACCAAATTATTAAAATCCAACTGCTGACTTTATATGTTTTCCTTTATAAAGAGCCAGAATATGTGGTCAGGACCCTGAGGATAGAGTGGGTATGAATATAACTCAAATAACAGTTTAAAAGAAAGGCTTTGGGAGAAAACGTGTACAGCATTATGTCTAACCAACTCTGTAAAGCAATGTTGTTACCACTTAAGTCCCCAAAGAAAATATTTTTAGTTCATTTTGGTTACTATTTGAATTAGTCCCAATTCACCAGAGCCAGTAATAAAGAAAATGTTGCAGCTAGAATCATCCAGCAACTGCACCCATTTCAGGAGGAACATACTATAGATTACTGCAGGCATATTCCCTTTCATGAATCCATGTATTCCTTCTCAAACATTTATTTAAACATTTACACTGTTGTGCTTTGGAATCCGAGCCACCAGGTAGCCTTCAATTTAGCAAGGAATTGACATCAAAATAAACTATTGTAACACAGTTGGATAATACACATTAAAAAGAGGTATATAAAAGAAATGGGTACTACTCATAGCAAGCACACTAGGAAGTTTGAGGCCATATTGTTTACATACAATAAAAAAAAAAAAAAAAAAACGAGTAAGTGAGTAGGCAGATGAGATGACTCAGTGGTAAAGATGCTTGCTGCCAAGCAGGACTGACCTGAGTTCAGCCATTGAATTCCATACAGTAGAAGCAAATAATTGATTTGTACAAGTTGTCTTCTGACTTCCACACCTACACTGTGGCACACACATGTAAATAAAAGTACACAAATTAATAAATAAATGTAATATTTTTTAAGTGAGCAAAAGAAAGCCTGAACCATGTGTCTTTGTATTCCTGGGCAATCTCCTCAGAGCAGGTCATGTTTAAAGTTTCCAGAAAAGCTTCTAGGGAAGAGGGTACCCCAGACAGAAGCATAACATACATAGCATACATAATGGTATGAAGACGTGAGAAAGCATGGGATATATAAGAAACTACTAGTCTACAAGAGGCGCTCTGAGAACCTCAGTGAAGGGAACATCTTCCTTAAATAACACCACCTGCTAAGATGACAAGTGATCCCACTGCCCTTTGCTCTGATTGCTTTTTTTAGTGGGAAGCTTTGGCATCCCATATCACCTTGTGCACATCCACGTGTAACCCCCCACACCTCCCTTTCCTTCCTTACAAGGTCTGTGTATTTACTGCTCTGGTAACCTGTCCTAGTAGGAGCGACAGATTGTACTCAATTTTTCCAGGGACCAGCAACAGAACCAACCAAAGAGCTCTGCAGCAGGATTGGTTTCCATCTGCAATATGGATAGCACCCAGCCTAGGGTATGTGTGCTCTGAGGTCTGAGGGGCCAAGCGTATTTCACCCCTGCTGTGACTTACTCATTCTCCCAAACATTGGGTAGTACTTCTAACTAGAAAAACAGCATTTCAAAATGCAGTCTTTTTTTTTAAACTATTTACTTATTTTTGATATTATAATTCCAGCATTTTTCCCTTCCCTTTCCTAACTCCAAAACCCTCCTATATATGCTTTCTTCTCCTATTTCACATTCATGACCTCTTTTATTCATTAATTGTTGTTACCTACACACACACACACACACACACACACACACACACACACACACATTGATAAATACATAAATATAAAGATGCTCAATCTGTTTAATGCTACTTATATGTATGCTTTCACGACTGATCATCTGATATTGAATAACCAGTTGGTGTGCTCTTCCCTGGGGAAGACTAGATAGGCTAAAAGAAAGATGCCTAGAGGTCTCTTTGGGTCTACCTTAATCTCTCCAATCCTCAGTTTTCACATCTATTCGAACAGCTAGATTACAGTTGGTAACTTCCTTGTCCTTTCCAGGTTGGAGTTGAGAAACTGTCAAGATAATGACAGTTTGAGTAGGCAGTGTGTCATGTAAGATTATTTGAGAGCAAGAGTTGGCAAACTACCTCCCAACAAGCTAAGAATACTCAATATAGCTTTTAATGGGCTGCCAGCAAAACAAGAAAGAATATGTGACAGGTGTGAACTGGTGCTGTTACAGAAAAGGTGCATTGGACTCTATGTTAGGACACCCCAAAACTGTCCAGACTGGAGAACTTAGCTATTGAAGACTCCAAAGCACAACCATATTTCCCAACAGTGCTTAGCCTCTGGGGAATATTACACATGATACTGCATTCTTCTCATTGGGAAGTGGGTGTGCTAACCCTCTTCTTGGTTGTGTGGACTTTATAATTGTTTTATCTCATACACTACAGAGGAATTGGTATTAAATTAGTCTGAGGGTCCAGGTATAAATTGACCGTTTTTATTTCCTTGTCTCCTGGAATGCTGTGTCTAGGAGCCGTGGGCTGTAGCCTTGACTTTTGACAGACTGTGTAGTAAAGCTGTCTTGGCTATTTCCAGACCAGACCATCTGCTGTCTGGAGACCACTAAGGTCAGTAAGCACAGCACAGCAGAATGAACAGTCATGGCAGCACCAATTCCTGAACAATAAAATCTTCAGAGATTGTCTTGATGACCTAAGGTTCTTCATTCTGAGATATTTTTGCTGAAAAGCAACAGAGAATTTTACAGAGCCACAATATGGGGTGCATATGAAGTGATATAGCAACCAGCTCCTCCACCTGCCTTGGACATGTATTTTAGTTAGCATCTCCCATGGTTCACATTAGCAGACAAGATCTGGAATGATTCTTCCTTCTGTCCTGTTCTTGTAGAGAGAGTTTCTGTGATGTATTTGGGGCTGTAGAACAAGTTTTCATTCTCCAATAGTGCCTCTTGGGGAACCCAGATGCAGCCCAGATCTGCTCAGAGTTCACTTCTTAGTGCTTCTCACCACTCAGGCCCCAAACTTTTCTGTGAAAAGAATATTACCCAGGGTGTGTTGAGAACTAGATTGTAAGATATGATTGGCCTTTAGATCACAAAGAACCTAGCCAGGCATAAGTCACACAAAGTTCACTGTATTTGTGGACTGGAAGAAAATACTAATTGTTTCATTATGTACTCTGTGATAGAACACAGTACCAAATTCTTTATATTGATTGTTTCACTTAATGCTCATAACAATTTCAAGACATAGATATCGTTAGCTTTATCATAGAAATAGAGAAACTGAAGTTATAGATGGCTGTGCCCAAGGTAGCATGTATGCCATTAGACTCCAGTGCCCTTACCCACTCCATAGTAGTCCATTTCAAAGCTCAAGCATCATAGTCCATGCCCTCAAGGGGCTTCCAACATGGGTTAACCAGAGGAAAACTGTATACCAGGAAACACTTTGCCATGCAGATTACGTGTAAGGCCCAGCTCTTCTGCAGACTGCTATAGGGATCCATAAAAGCTTTGCCATCTTACTATAGCAAGACAGAAAATACCTCCAACTGACAGAAAAGAAACCTTGTCATCAGTTCATAGTTTTGTAGGCCCAAGTCCAGACATGTCAGAGATAGGTTTTTTCCTCAGGTTCTCAAGTCAAAATCAAGGCAGCCTGCATTCTTATCTAGATTGCAGGCATTTTTTCTGTGCCCATATGGCTGTGTCAGAATTCAGTTCTTTATAGTGAAGGACTGAGATCCCCGCTCCCTTGCAGGCTATAGTTAGGACTATTAGACCCTAGAAGCACTCATATTTCTTGTCACATGAGATCTCTATCTTCTATGCCAGCTATGGAGATTTTGCATGGCCTCAATTCCCTCTCACTTTGAAATCTTCTGGAAGAGTCCAGTCTCACTTACAGGCTCACGGGATGTGGTCAGTCTCAGTCAGGATATTCCCTTAAAGTCAACTGATTTGGCCGACTCTCAACTGTGCTCAGAAAATCCCCTCACAGCTGTACCCTCATTAATGTCCCCAGGCTGACTGGGAGAGGTGTGTGTACAGCAGGGGCTGGGACTCTAGGGGACAGTCTTAGAAGTCTACCTACTAGGAGAGTACAGAGGAAGGACAAGTCACATAGAAGCTACACCACATGCTTTGTCCTCTTGCAAAGACATCATCCTTCTCTGCACTTGAAGGTCCCAGCAGAGAGGGCCCCCCGTTCTGGAACCTTCAGGCAGATGATTATACAGTAATTTTTAATCTGGGAGTAGGGTTTGGAGAGATGAGAGTACAGGCTTATAAAACAAGGACTCTGCATGTTAATGTGCTGTACAAAGGTAGAGAGGCTGCAAACAGTGGTACCCCATGCTGGCTCCCCATCTTTCTCCTCTTAATAAGGTCTCTGTAGAGAGGATTCACCCTAGAGGGTATGATCTAGGCAGGGCCTGACTTTGTGTTTCCCCCACAGCCCTGTGTTCTCTGCAGAATGTGCTGCTTTCACAGTTGAAGTTGATTATTGAATAATGAATTATCATTCTTTTTTAATTTCCCAGCCCTCTTCAGAAATGCCCTGCTACTTTTCTACTTACTGAGGCTTAAAAATAATGGAAAGGGGGAAAAAAGGCTCTTTCACACAGAGGGAGCAAAACAATCTTACCTATCAAACCCATTTTGATCCTGGAGATGATAGTAAGAATTGTTTTAATTAATTCTCTGATTTGGAGTAATTTCATTTTACAGTTGACCAGACAATAGAACCTCTAACAATGCAAAGATTCACTAGGTAATCAAAGACAGGGGGGCACTTGGTCAGACCAAGAAAACTCTTGGGTTGGAAGTGAGGCTCACACCTTGTCTAGCATGTACAGGGCTCTGGATTCAACCTCTAGCATCAAAGAATGAGAGGGAGGAGAAGGGGAGGGAAAAAAAGGAGAGAAGGCTAAAGGAGGAGGAGGAGGAAGAGGAGGAGGAGGAGGAAGAGGAGGAGGAGGAGGAGGAGGAGGAGGAAGAGGAGGAGGAGGAGGAGAAGGAGGAGGAGGAGACTACTCTTTTGTCAGGAGTGGATTCAGCACTCCAGGGCTGAAGGGAGGAGGACAGTGAGTTCCAAGCCATCCTTGGTTACACAGCAAAACTCTTCCTCAAAAAAGGGGAGGGGGAGTAAAGAACAGCTCTTGCCCTCTTAGGCTTGGAGAGTTGCTCACTCCCTATGGGTCAGAGATGAGGCAGAAAGGAAATGGATACTCCACCCAAGAAGAACAGAACCATCCCTTGGTAAGAGAGCAGAGTCGTTCTCCAGAGTCAAGTCTTTATAGTGTCACAGGAAAGATGTCCTATGAACCACTCATCTGGGAGTTCTGTGACTGTGAGACACCATAGTTGCAGAATGCAGGGATACTTTGAGAGAGGAGGAAAAAGGGGTCTGTGAAACAGAGCAAATAGCCACAGTTAAGAAAATAGAAAGAAATGCCATGCTATCAGGCAGCTGTATCAGGCAGCCATAACAAGGTATTGCAGACTTATGTGTGTTGGGAGGGGGGCTAGATAACAAAATAAATTAATTTTCTTCCTATTTGAGGGGAAAGAAATCAAAATGGAAGGAGTTAGTAAGGTTTGTTCCTCCTAAGGACTCTTCCCTGTCCTTTAGTTTACATGTTTTTTATGCCCTGGTCCTCCTCCTAACTCTCTCCATCTCTCATTTATTTTATTTGTTTGCTTATATATTTTTATTAATTTTTTGAGAATGTCATAGAATGTATTTTGGTCATATTAACCCATAAGCACTGCTCCCAACTCCACTCAGAGCCACTTCTACCAACTCACCATATATCCCATTTCACATCCTTTTGTCCCCCCAACTGCTTTTTTGAAATAACCCATTTAGTCCTATCTGTGTTGCTCTCATACTTCTGGGTATAGGGCTATCTACTTAGGCATGGCCCTAAAGCTACACCCCTAAAGAAAACTGACCCCAATGTTCAGAAGTCATCAGCTGTCTGTAGCTTCTCATGCAGGATCTGGTCTCTTATGGGGACAGTCCTTTTATAGATTCTATATGAGCTATTTCATTCTAACCATCTCTCTAAGGGCCCTGTTTCCAAATAAAGCCACGTTTGGAGGTATTCAGGCTTAGGACTTCAGTATGTCAGTTTTGTGGGGGTGTCTGGCAAAATTTAACCCATCACGGTCGCTCACACAGGCTTGAATTTCTAAGCAACCAAAGCAGATGCAACCAAAAAGTGACTTTGTATAAACTGGCCTTTGAGACAAGATCAGTCCTTAAGTTACTACCTTCTAGAATGTCCAAGAAAGGATAGTATGCTTGCAAAGGCTGGTTTTGTGATGGGGATGCCTCAGTTGTTCTTCTGAAAGGTCTGCCAGGTATCAGTGAGGCACTATTGGAAGAGTGTGTTATCGTGTATGTGAACAAGCAAGTTGCAGGTGAAATTTATAAGAGCATGTTATTGGGAGTATGGATGATTCTGAGTATGTTGTTGAATATAAATGAGTCAAAACAAGAGTGTTTATTGCTCAAGGAATGAATGACAGCATACACGTGTGAGATCATGTAAGTGTGTGAGTGAGTGAGTGAGTGTGTGTGTGTGTGTGTGTACAATACTAGAATATGTGAAGGTATGAATGAATGAGAGTGCATATGTACGTGAATGAAGGGAAGGGGTGACAGTGTGAATAAGTAAATGAGTGTATGTGACTTAGTTGAGTTTGCTAGTTTTGTGAAGAGACACCATGACCATGCAACTCTTATAAAGGCAAACATTTAATTAGGGTGGCTTGCTTACAGTTTCAGAGGTTCAGTCCATTATCATCATGACAGGGAGCATGGCAGCGTGCGGGCAGATATGGTGCTGGGGCTGAGAGTGCCACATCTTGCAGGGAACAGGAAGTCGACTGACTGTCACACCAAGGGAAGTTTGAGCAAAAGAGACCTCAACGCCCGTCCCCACAGTGACATGTTTCCTCCAACAAGGCCATACCACCTAATAGTGCCACTCCCTTTGGGGGCCATTCTCTTTCAAACCACCACAGTATGTATGTGAGAAGTGAATATGTGAATGTGTATGAGTGAGTGTGTGTATGCATGTGAATACAGTGAGGGTGGTGTATGTGTATGAATGAATGGGAGTATGTTTTCATGTGAATAGAACATATAAGGGTATGTGATCCTGTGTGTTTGATGCTGGAAAAAGTCACAACACAAGCCACGTTACCTGCGTCCTGAGTTACTTTTTTCAGCCCTAGAACAGATTATAGGATTTTGTATGAGGCAGGAGAAAGATTCTATAATGAATAGGTTCCAAAGGTTCATGACAGAGTAGAACAAAGCTAACAAAACATGTAGCCCTGCAGACAGAGAGCAACGTGCAGATTCAGATGCCAATAGTCAGGTGTAAGATGCAAGAATTTGACAATGAAATCAGTTTGCAAAATCATTTATTTTTTATAGGTAAACATCTGCTTAGACTTTTTGCTCATAGACCATAGGTCTTTATGATGCCATATCACTGAATGGATAAAAACTGAATTTAAAAATTTAATATGTAGGGTCTAGATCTCTGGATTTCTCTGAAATTTATTCACCTTAAGGGTATGCCTCTTTTTTCTTGTCCTAGAATTTTATAATGCCCCCTAGGGTAAGAAACAGCTCATTCATTCCATACATATTCTGCAACCCTTTCCTCTGGGTGGACTTCTGTCTCTCTCTTGGCATTTATCACTATGTAGCATGGTAAATTTCCTTACATTTTAACTCATTTGTTCTCTGGCTCCTTAGCCACAATGTAAGCTTCAAGAGTGGAGAGAATTTTTGCCCATAATTTTTCACTTCTACACTCCAGGGCCTTAATTATTACCTACCACAGAAGACATGGAAATATTTTCTTGATGAATGAATACATCTGATGAAAGCCTACTATGCTCTAGGCAACCTGTTGAACACAAGAGAAAATAAAATAAATGAGCTCTTGACTCGTCCTTCATTTCCCCAGTTACATGCAAGTAGTTAATGCACAGGTAATTGACAGCTAGCAGAAATCTGGGGATGCTGTGGCAAGGGGCAGTACCCTGCACTGGACCAAGCTGAAAGACTTAGGTGAGACTTCATAAAGATCAGGCATTTGGAAGTTGATGATGTGATTCAACTGCTATGGGGCAGTTTACATATACAATGTAGATACTCTGGACAAAGGGTAAGTGGGTAAGACTGAATGGGGTGGGGCCTGGCTTCACCACCAGGATAATTTAGAACTTACAGATTTTTTTTTTCAGGGAAATTTTTGTTAACATTTTAGATCATGTGTTGTAGCAGATAACTGAACTCATGAAAAGCAAAGCTGTGGAGACAGAGGACTACTGTATGCGTCACAGAGTAGAAGAGGTTAGGATACAATATATATTGTGCAAGCTAAAGACTGGGATTTTGATTGGTAGGAAGCTGAGAAGTCACTTTTGAAGATAGCAGAGAGATTCATAATATGATCAGATTGGCAACTGTAGCAGAAACAAAAAAAAAGGAGAGCTGTAAAGGAGAAATACTAGAGACAGAGAAGCGTCAGGAAGAGTCTGTGAAAAAGCAAGCAGGCCAGGGTAGGGCAGATGTGGGGACAGAGCTGACACTTAAGAATGACTAAAGGAGCAAGGGAGACAGGAAGACAGCCGTCACAGGGAGGGATCTGAACTTCTGGTTCAAGCAGTTGGGTTAAGTGTGGCCTCACTAACATGCAGACTCAAAAAAGAAAACCAGGAACAACAGGGTTTAATTTGACATGACCATTTTTTGAAAGAGGAATCTGGAGCTAGGCATTGTGTCCTGTGTTTGTATTCCCAACCATTGGAAGCTTAGGCAAGAGGATCACGGGTTTAAGGCCAGCCTCAGCTACAGAGGGAGACTGTCATAAAAATAAGAGAGGGAAAGAGAGATGGGGGTGGGTAAGGAGGGCAGAAGTCCCCGTCCTTAGTATCTTTCAAAGCCTTAGGAGTGACATCATCACCAGGGGGAATGTCATTTCTGCCAGCCTCACGCTTTCCTGCTTCTACTTCTGCCTTCTTCTAAGGGTGTTGTCCTTCCCTCTCTCCCCCTCTCAGAGCCCTGCAAGACTCCCCACTGCTCCTGTGTACCTCACTATAACACAGGCGTAAGTCCAGGCTCTGTTGTTGTTAAACAATGTAAGTGCAGCCAAGGCACCAAGGAGACACCACCAGCCGTTTGTTGACTTGAACTTCACAAGCTGAAGATACAAAGGAAGACTGATTTCAGTAGACGGTATATTTAAAAGCAAACAAACCAAGTCTCTTAGCATGATACCCAATAGGAACTCCAAGAAATAAACATAAATAGAGACCTAAGTACAAATAAGAGCTGCAGCCTATGCTTCCGAGAGACCTTATTCCTCTACTAGCATTTTTTTTCATCCAACTCATCTATCTCCCAAGTGAGCTTTAAGTCCTTAGTAGTTTAAAAATTGTTGGGGAGAAGACATGGGCAGCATCACTCTGCACCCTTCGGGACTCTGGAATATACAATATATATATCACAGTAAGGTCAGAGACCAGTGGGGATTGGTGTGGGCAGCTTTCCTGAAGAGAATACAGGCACATTCGGCCCTGACCAATGAGCACATGACACTCTCCTATGTCACAGGAAGCTCCCACTGAGAGAGAGACTGTCTTCTCAGATGGGCCATTGCTGTCATATCACAGCAGAAAAAAAAAATAATAGCATAGACCCCCTTGTGAGAGGAAGCAGATTGAAGACAGCTAGCTCCCTAGTTCTCTTCCTGTGCAGTTCTCTTTCCTTAAAGGGCTCTGCGGAATTAAATCACATCATGCAGGAGAGAGCAGGACAGTCTGGGAGAACAGGAAGCTGCTGGCATCAGTACTAGAGGATGCTGCCAAAACCTGCAGGAAGGGGCCCTGGTGACGGGAACCGAAGAGTGGAATGCTTTGAAGCTGTGTAGACAAAGATGTGGGTGGAAACCCGGAGACTGAAGAAGATGGGAGCAGAGGCAGAAGGGTGGCCACAACCCTGCCTTCTAAATCCTGGAGTCCCATAACACATCCAGGAACTGGATGGCTCCATGTGCGGGGATGCGCATAAGAAGAGTTTTGGCAGACACAGGTTACTTATGTCTACAATATGCCACTCCCCCACTCTTTCCTTCTGGCAGCGAATCTCTGGTCAGAGATCTTAAACTTTTGATTCAAGTTCACGAAAGTCAAATTCTAAGGGCTCAAGCCAGTCATGTGAGTGAGAAAACCCAATCAGGTGAAGGAAATGTCATTTACCTGGGTCATGCTACTCACAGACACATGGGCACAAACTGTTCTTTCTACTGGGAATCTGCAATGGAAGAGGATGACAAAAGGCTGCTGACAGCCAGCCTCCAGGCCACAACACAATAGATGATGTGGGGAATGTGTGACCTGGGGGGATTTGTAGCCAACCAATGTTGGTCACTCACCCTAAAACCCACTGTTAGCATTAAGACACTAGGTGCCCAGTGCATGCTGCATCTGATATTCAAGGAGAGATATACTCACTTCTGATGTCTACCAGTTTTTAAATATTTGCCATTTTTAAAAAAGAAACATGCTGGGCGATGGTGACACACGCCTTTAAGCCCAGCACTCCGGAAGCAGGGGCAGGTGGATCTCTATGAGTTCAGGGTCAGCCTGGTCTACAAAGTGAGATCCAGGACAGGTTCCAAGAAAAACAAAAAACAAACAAACAAACAAAAGTAATAATAAAAAGAAACACAAATAAAACATTTGGATAGGCTGTGTTTGTCTTAGAATCAATTTAAAGCTCATGAGCTGGTCCAGTATTTTATCTGTATAGGCCATGGGGGGGGGGTAGCCTTTCCTGTCTTGCACTGTGAATTGGGACAATGCTGTCTGTAGAACCTAGTTCTTTCCACATTCGTGTCTCTTGCCTCTCCCTTTTTTATTTCAGGCAGTTTCTCTGAATGTGTCTGCCTACCTCTTGACTTTGGCATCTATTTTCATTTCATATTCTGCCCCCTGGCTGTCAGTGTCATTACTGCACAATCCCATCAGTAATTCTTGAAGCTTTGTACTTTCTACCCACTCAAACAAAAGCTTATTCAACTCTTCAGGACAGTTCTGGGCTGAATTTTGCTTCTTCTCCAAACATGTCCACACTATAATCTTCAGAGCCTGCCAATGCCCTTTGGTTTGAAAGAAAGATCTTTCCAGATGTAGTTGTGTGAAGGACACTAAGGTGAGGTGAACATTCTGAGCTGTCCCACTGGGCCCTACATCTAAGGACAAGAGTCCTATAAGAAGGAAGGAGGACAGTCACACAGACAGAAGAGCAGGAGGCAGCGTGACACCGTCAACGCAGGTACTGGATAAGAACCAGTTGTGTCGTTTTAAGCCATCCAGGTTGTGCTAGTGTTTTACAGTAGTCACAAGACTTCTTTCTGACCTAGTAAAGACATTTCTTGAGATACTAATTATAAGAATGATGGACCCTGTTGAGCACGGGTATTCTCGAACCTTCATATTATTCTTTAGAAGAGGAGTTCTTGCCCTTCCCACCCATCACACAAATGTGGAAACTGTGACACTGAGTGTTCACATGGCTCCTGAGCACCTCACATTCTTCCATAATTTCAAGAAGTGGATCTAATGGCATGTCCATTATTACAACAGATAAATGCAGACATTTTGTCCTACACAATGACAGATTTCTAACAACTGTTTTCTTTCATCTAAATTGTATCAATCAACATTAACAACAACAACTACAACAAAGCCTCACCTAGTTCACTGGGTTCAGACAGAGCTGTGCAAATACACAGTACCTTCCCATGAAGGCACTGCTAGGCAGCAGCCTATAGTGAGTCATCATGACAGAAATCCCTGACTGGTAGGTTATAAGCCAATAACTTCATCCTCTTGGCTTTCTGGAAACTGATATCACAAAGTCTGGGAAGGGGACCATTGGGGCTCCATGGTAGTTGTACAAACAGGTCAAATTGTGGGCAGTCCAAAAGTTAAATAGGTTCAAGAGGGAGAATGAAGGCTCCTGGAATCACACAAAGTGTGAATAACTGGAAATACTTTGGCAAGTACATTCTGATCTAGAGAAATAAAATTGAAGCATGATTTTCAAATATTAAGCCTGAGTGCTTAGATAATTGAAGTTAATCTCTCTGAACCTCAATTTGCAACTGTAAAATGTGAGGGTAGAATGGCTGTATGTATTATATGAAATAGTGTCTGGGATATTTTTGGTCCCCAAATTAATAATAGACAATTATTAAATTATTATTGTTGTCATTGCTATGAGTTGACTATGGCATATCCTTTGCTTGATTATACAAAATTTTGACTCAAATATCCTCCAAGAAGATATCATAAAAATGATCCTATCCTTCAGCTTAATTTATCTTTTTACAGTTATATAATGAATTGCAATTCCACACTAAAAATAAGCACCCTTTCAAATTATCTTTTAAAATAACTTGTTGCAAGCAAACATAAATTCAGCCCATGTGTAATATTCTTTCAATTGACTTTGAGATATGAAAGTACACTTGTTAGAGGAAGAAAATCTATAAAGGCTGTGCTCACTCATCCACCAGATATTTATGAAGAAACATCTCTGGAATCAATGCAAAGTGCAGTAATTGCCCTAAGAGCCATTGATAAAGTGACATGGGATTATAAATAGAAATACAGAAAACTTGGCTAATTAAAAAATTAAGTGTAAATTCATAAGAGGGAAAATTCCTTTTCAACAACATGCAGAGTTGAAGGTAGAATGATGGAGTCTACTGTAATGGGGCAAAGTGCATATAAAAGTATTTGTTTTAACACTGGAAAAGCGGATGGTAAGAGGCCTCCAGTAAACTGGAACATTGGGAACCTTATTTGTCAGATAACGTGTGTCTTTATGTCTTTGAGGAGGAGTCCTGGGGTTGGCAAAGAGCACTCTGTAATTTTAGTCTGTCGTGGTGAGAACAGGGGTTGAGAGACGAGCTCTAATGCCATTTCAGTGAAAATGAAGTGAAAGACAAAGGTATTTACAGGAGAGACAATCAGTGAGATGCATTAAGTGAGAAAAAATTCAAGCATGGCTTTATAGTCAAAATCTAAAGGCTTCAAGAAAACTCTTTTGGTATCAAGCTTAATAAAGAGCCGAACAAAGAGCCAATTTCTTGGAAGAACTGATATATTTAATTTAGTAGATTTAAAGGGGGAAACAACATTGAGTTTAGAAAAGAGTTTGACTCCAGAGGTTAAGGAGAGGGCTCTACACAGAGTGATGGGAGGAAGCCTTGAAAAGCCCTGTGAGTTATAGAAAACAACAGAAAAAGAAGGAGAAGAATCAGAGAAGACTGACCCTGGAGGGTGCCATCCAATTTCATGTGGCTGACAAGAATAAATAATAGGTGAGAAAGAGACAACTAAGAGGTGAGGAAGAAAAAACTGGTCCAACATCTCCAAAGTCATTCGAGTTCTCCACATGGAAAAAATTCACCAACTGAAAGAATATGGATATACTAACAGGTATTAATAGGCAGATAGACATAGATATCACTAGAAATTGAAATAGATACAGGTATAGACATATGAGAAAAGACTCATCAGGAAAATCAGCCTATGTAATTATGGAAGCAAGGAAGTCCCATAGTATGTCACCTACAGGTGAGAGAAATAGGAGAACCAAACTTAGCTCTGTCCAAGTCCAAAGGCCTAAGAACCACAGGGGGCCACTATTGCAAGTCCTGGAGTTCAAAGGCAGGAGTATTAATACTCAAGGGACAGAGGGGAAATGTCCCAGCTCTAGAATGGAGGAAGGATTCTGCGTTTACATGCCTTCCTGGTCTGTCCAGGTTCTCAGGCAATTGACAGTACCCACATGCATTGGCTGACAGTTAATATTTTGTACTCAGTCCATGGATTAAAATGCTAATCCCATTCAGAAACAGCCTCCATAACCAGAAATGATGCCTCACAGCCATGCATATCTTTAACCCAGTCCAGTTGTCACTTAAAATTAACACCATACTATCACTGTTCAGATCTTGTTTAGGTAACCAATCTGTCAAGGTATCATGAATGTATTTGAAGGCAATACTATCTCACAGAAGACTTAGACATGCTAACACAGAAGGTGGAAATCTCATGGGATCCCATCAGTAGACAAAGAATTACAGGCAACTAGTGACTTCTGAAAGGGAGGGAAAATTGCTCTAGTCCAGAGATGAGCCCTCTAATTGGTTATCTGATAGAACGTTATCATCTTTGAGATCATATACACAGAAGCTATACTAAATAGACTCTGTAGGTTGTATGTATATACATTTATATATAACAATATTAAAGTGAAATAGTCCTATCAATTTGAAAGGGAATGAGGTGAAGGGGACATGGGATGGGATGGAGTAAGGAAAGTAAAGGGGGAAGTAATGTAATTATATTTTAGCTAAAAACTAATTTTAAAAGAGGTAAAAATTATAACATAGTCTCTAATATCTTTGAAGGAAGTATGGATATTTCATAGAACAGTATCTTAGAGAAAGTTGGGTTTTTGCAAAAGCTGTTTTCTTCTTGGAGATGCCAACTCTACCTTCCTCTTAACAACTAGTTGATTCCAATTCACCTGTGATGCTCATTTTAAGTGTGATTGCCTCTGAGAAATGACTTCTCAGAGGTATTCAAAGCATGGTATTCTCACTTTACATTTTCACCAGATTCGGTCCTATTATCTGGGCCCCAGGGCTAATATTGAAGGCATAAAGGAAGTGATCAGCTTCAATCAGTATAAATAATACTTCTCTCCTCCAATAGGAAAGAAATGGAAACCTTTAGGCTTAGTGTATAAAATCTGTTGCCATAGAACACAGGGTTTCTTTCATAGGTTCTTAATCTTATAGATAGAATAATTTAAAACAGACAGAAGAAAACACAGAGACAATTACATTAGAGTTTGAGCAAAAACAAACAACAGAACAAGTTGGAGACTGTAGAGCTTCACAGAGGAAGAGGATGGATAAGAGGAAGACAAAGTCATGCTTTCTGGGGTAGAGGTCTAGAAAGCAGGCTGGCTAAGCAACAGAAGTCTGTAATAGTTGCTTATATGTGGTGGGAGAGAGAGTGTCTTCAGAGAAAGAGAGAGAAAGTGCTAGGAGTTATCAGGTGAAGCAGGCTTAGGATCTGGGCCAGTATATGAAAAAATAGGAGTCAGAAAGCAGGGCAAGAAATGTCATTCTTACTACATCAGGGGGCAGCCTGGCATGGCAGCAAGGACCTAAAAGCCACTGTCAAGTGAGAGGCTTCTGGTAGATATGTGTATCTCACACACATCTAAGGGAATAATTATTCTTCTCATCTTCTTAACATACCATCAGATGTACCATGTACCAGGTTTTCTTGAATTACAATTATTGGTTGATTGGTTGTTAGTGGTGATGATGGTAGGTGTGTGTGTGTGTGTGTGTGTGTGTGTGTGTGTGTGTGTGTGTGTGTATACGTACTTACTTGGAGGTCAGAGGAAAGAAAACTTCTGTGAGTTGGTTCTCTCCTTCCACTGTGTGGGTCCTAGGGATCTAACTCAGTCAGGCTTGGTGGCACCTTTACCCATAGGCAATCTCTCCAGCCCTGTATTATGTTTCTGGAACTGGAAACTTTGCTAGGGAACAGTTAATGATCCACTTGATTGACAGGTGCCTTTGGAGTAAGTCTTAAGGCAAGAGACAATGGCTTTTTGTTTTGTTTTGTAAACTTATACAATATTTTTGGAGGTTTAGAATGTCCTATCTCTTTCTAGGGCCAGAGTTACAACTCAGGTACCATTCTTTGAACCAAAAATCATGTAACAGAATAGATTAAAAGAATTGTTGGGTTGGGGATTTAGCTCAGTGGTAGAGTGCTTGCCTAGCAAGCACAAGGCCCTGGGTTCGATCCTCAGCTAAAAAAAATTAAAAAGAATTGCAGAAAAAAATTAACTTATAAAACAGCTGTGATTCACTAGGAAACAACAGCCTTCTTCCATGGTTTTCAACAAAGCTTTGCCACCTTCACCCTCCTCCCCTTCATGTGGCATTTGAAATGCTAAAGAGGGGAAAACACAATCTTTCCTTCATCCTTTATCATCATATTTCACTTCAAAAGAGGAAATTGTGGTTCCTCCTCTTTCCTTAAAATTAGTGTGTTACCAGGGAAACAGGAGGTGAGGTCCAAAGCTTAGTATGAGGGAGATATCCATCCTACACAGCCTCAAAGCCTGCTAATGTCTGACAAGCCACCTAACAGGATCCTCAGGCTTTATACAAGCTTCAAAACTATTTGAGATGTTAACCAAATAAATGGCCTTCCAAAATAGAAAAGGGAAAAAAAAACACCTTATTTAAAATCTACCAGAGTAATTGTATTGAATAGTCAAGCAGAAATCATGTGACATCTACAAGGAAGTATAAGTTTGATTTAATGAGTATAGTATGTACATTATATATGCACATAATATAGAAATTTGTTTTGTTTGAGGCCATGCATCCAAAAGCACATGTACCCAGAAGGTGTGAAGAATTCAATTTTCCCCAGGGAAGGCTACCCAAGGAAGTGATGCCACAATGTATATACTTTATAAGCCCTCTGGCCATTTTATTCAATGAAATAATTGCCTATGAAGTTAAAGCAAAGACTTCAAAGTTTACCTAGTATAAATGTCTTCTTCAAGATATATTATCTTCTTTATATTCTTCCTTGTTTGATTTACATAGGGACTGATGGCAGCTCTGTCTTGGAGAATATTCATCTCCCCACTTAGCAGTTCTGTGATCTCAGCCGAAACCTCACAAACAAGTATTTGACCTCTCTTAAAAATTCACATATTAATAAAGATGTATAAAAGCAAGCTTCCTACATTTTATAAAAAATAATTATGATGTTTCAAAAAACAAGATGAGACTTTCCAGACAGTTACATGTTTCCACATCCAGCCTGAATCCCATCTCTATGCTTCGTTTTGTTGTCTTTAGAAAAAGTGCATTAAGGAAGAACAGCAATATGGCTACTACCAAGATAGGGTACCTGGATGAAGCCTGCGGGCTGGGGTGAAGCAAGCAGGTGAAGATAAGCAATGTCTTTTTCCTGAAAAAAATTTCAGTGGGGTTCTATTATTCATTCAGATTTAAAATTATTAAAAATGGAACTACATGCATAGCATTCATCTAATTTATGAAAATGACAGTCCAGAATCCTATTTCAGACCAAATTTTCAATATATGGAAGTTGTCTGTGAGCATCTGAGTAATATTAGGATACTCTTGTTAAAATTACCATAGTCTGTGGAGAAAATTAACCTTCTGAAATATACCATAGGGACTATCATTATAGGCCTTTCAAAAGTTACCATCCAATTTTCTAAAGTATGTAGCTGTTTTCCAAATAATATACATTTAAATAAAAAGCATCAAGTATGTTATATATTTGAACTACATACATTTTAATATAATAGTCGTATGATCATTTTATATTCCCTATCTGACAAGTAATCCATTTCTTTACATCTGCACATTTCTCACTGGTTATTTAAGATGAAAAAGCTCATTGGTGTTTTATTAACATAACTTTAAGATAAGAGAAGCAGAGGCAACTGCCTTCCTTGACAATCAACAGCCTTCATGTTATTTTCAAATTTTATTCATAAAATTACATTTAGGACAAAAGCTATGAAGGTGGGTGAGAAGTAAAGAGTTGAAGAGAAAGCCAGAGACAAATGACCACATCAAGGCCCAAATATATGGTCAAGCATTATTTTTGAATAATGAAGCCTTACTTAATAATAATAATAATAGCATCATTCAACTTCATGTATTGTTCTAGTGATAAAGATATGGCTTAGAGTCTTCCCCTTCTCTACTACCATACCAAAGAATCTAGACTACAGCACAGCCTTCTCCAACCACCTCCAACTTGACAAGGGGACAGCAATCATAATCAAAGACAGAGTCAGGCTGCAATCAATTGTCCTATCTGTACTTTATTGGCCCTCTCTGCTGACATCTACTTTTTGGAAATTCTATTACCAATCAACAGTCTATATATAAGGTTTTTAAACTTTTTAAACAACTTAGAGGCTCTTACACATTTGGAAGAAATTCCATTTGCAGAGACCAAGCTATTCCATTAGTTGGGTGAAGATGCATTTCAGTGTTAATGAGACCAGGTAAAACTGCCTTGTGAATGCTGGGACTCTGTGTACAAAAGGGAGTTCTAAAATTGGTCATCTATTTGCATAACTGAAGTAATTCCCATGTTGCTCTGCTTCATTGACTATCAAACTCTACAGACCATGGAGGAGTGTGCCCATGGCAGTCAGCATGATGCACCTGGCTCTTCCTCAAGCCAGGTGTACTTTCCTTTTGAGTTGTCTATCACCTGCTCTGTGGACAGACGTGCCAGCTGTTCTAGATCATCACCTATCTTCCTCTGGTGTTTGTTTAGGTTGGGAAAAGATAGAGTTAGAAAGAATATTAAATTTTAAAGTTATTGAGCTCAGTCATTTAGCTCAGAGTGTAAGTATGCTGAGAAGAACAAGAGAGGATGAGCAAGAGTCAGTAGGACATGTTTCTGACCTGACTCTTATAGGTGACCAGCTCTGCCATGATATTTAAGCAGGCCTTCTTTTCAATCCCTAAAATATCCCAGGTTAAAATGGCCAAAGGAACCAAGGTTAAAACCAAGAGAAAAGTTCTTGATCAATGTATGCAAAACTACTTCCTCACTAACACCAAAAACAATGTCATCATTCTACCCCAAGGGACACAGAACATTATTACATTCATGTTCCTTGTCATTTGTGTCTTAGACCTTCCCATTCAAGTAGTAAATATTAAAGTCAGAAGTGGTAAATAAAAATTTAACCAACATAAGTTTCTCTAATGCTGTTTGGTCCACAATTGCTGGGCTAGGGACCTGAGTTCAAGAGAGATTGCTATATGTTTTACTTGAAGGAACCAGGCATTGTATTAGCAACACTAAATAATGAGAGACCCCAAGGAATTCTAAGAAACAGGAGAAGGCTCTACAGAGAAAGATTGATTTGGCCCAGGGATCCCAATTTGCTGCAATTTCAAATATTGTTTCAGCCCTCAGGACAAAGAAAGTGATACATTGCAACTGTCAAAAAAAAAAAAAAAAAAAGAACCCTACTCTATTTTTTCCTATATTTCTTCTTTCCCAGAAGATATGGGGGACACACACTGTTATTAAGACTGAGTTGACAAGGAAAATAATACAAAATGGTAAATAAATAAACCCAGTTAATTAGGTGATTACAACAGTGCAGATGTGAGCACAGACAGGGAAGAGTGGTCACCATGGAAATACTAATACCCCAAGTTTCAGAAAATTGTTATAACATCATAAATATATACAATACATGTAAAGAAAGATAAAGCTAGTGCACACAAGGGCTATGTGAACTAATGTGACTTTAGGAAGATGTCCAAGCAACCACTGGGCATAATAACCTTTATACCCTGACATTATCACCAAGGAGACAGTAGAGGATAAAGGAACCATGCCATTAAGTTTTTACCAGACTTGAGCCAATTATTTTGTTACTTAATTTTTAGGGTTCAATTTATTGCTATAAAGTGTAAATTTAAGGCCTACCCTGTAGGTTGTGAGCATTTGTGAAATAACACATGGTGTGATGGTCTATTTTCATTGTCAAGTTAACTGGATCAGAATCACCCAGGAAATACATCTCTGGAAAGGAGATCAACTTTGACTGTGGGTGGCAACCTTCACTGGCTAGGGTAAAGGACTGAATAAAACAACACAGGAAACAGGGGTCTGGTGAAGCCAGCAAAGTACCTGTTGTGCAGTCATGAAGAGCTGAGTTAAGGATATCTGGGATCCACACAAAAAGTACCTGTAAGCTCAGTGCTGGACATTTAGAGATGGCTGGATTTCTAAGGTTCGGAGGTAAACTAGTCTTGATGAATTGGTGAGCTCCAGGTTCAGTGAGAGACCCTATCTCAACAAATAAGTTAGTGAATAATGACTCCCAATATCTACCTCTCACCTCCAGATGCACATGTACACACATGTGTGCATCTCTTCACCCGTGCCTATACACTATTAATTAAAAATGAGGAGGAAGCAATCTGAGCACCAGCATTCATTTCTCTCTGCTTCCTGATTTCAGATGCCATGTGACCAGCTGCTCCATGCTTTTGCTGCCATGCTTTACCTCCATGATAGACCTTATCCCCTCCAACTGTAAGCCAAAACCAATTCTGCCACTCTTCAGTTGCTCTTGTCATGGATTTGGTCACAACAATAAAGGGAAATAATACACATGGGAAAAAATTAGCTCTGTAAGATAGTCTTTAATCACTGTTTTAAGTATACATAGTCAAACAGGGTCTGAAAATATCAAATGGAACATTTATTTGTAAAAGAAACAATACATTTTCAGTTTAGGGTTGTTATGACCAATATGATAAAAATCTCACATCATCCCACTTTACCAGTCTAGGAAATAATTCATCCCTTTGTCTACCACGTCCACACTGTATTGGTTCCCTACTCTTTAGTCACTTATCCTCAGTTATGGTAATCAGATCTATTACTATGGTTATTGGAATGATTATGTTCATCTCATTCTTCTTTTACTGAATAGGATCAAACACAATAGAGATGCAAACGTTATATTAGGACATAAACCCTGGAAGGACAGAGGAGCTCCCTCTGTACAATGTGGTGACCCTGCAAGGCAAACAGGCAAAACACAGCACTGTAGAATATTTAGAGTGGCAGTTTAAAGCATCCAGTGAGGGGTTGAGAAGGAAGGCATCCTTCATGGAGAAGGAGAACTACCACACTCATAGTTTTTATTAGTGCCATCATCAAATCAAACTACGGGATGGGTCGTTGGTGTAGGCAGATACATTTCTAAACTTAAGAGTAATGGACACACAAGTAGAAGTCAAATATTGCTGTATGTTGCTTTGAAGGAAGTAATAGTTTTGGTAGATGAGTTTAACACTGTTTTGAGTTTACATACAATAATGTATTATTTTATTATTAACAGAGTATTTTATTTTACTCTATTTAGTTTTGTGAGACAGGCTCTCACTATGTAGCTCAGACTAACCTCAAATTCAGGATCCGCATGCCTCAGCCTCCCTAATGTGATTACAGGTGTGTACTACCACACCCAGCTCTTTAGTTTCATGTGTCAGTACATCCCACAATATGTTTATTAAAAATGATAATCTATTTTTCCCTTTAAAAAAAAGTTATTTTCTCTCTTATGTATACAAGTATTTTCTTACATGTATGTGCATGCATCTTATCTTCCCTGGTGCTGGCAGAGACCAGAAGAGAACATCAAATCCCATGGAGCTAGAATTACAGACAGTTATAAGCCATCATGTGTGTGCTGAGAACTGAACCTGGTTCCTCACCAAGAGCAGTAAGTGCTCTTAAATGCTGAGCCACCTCTCCATCCTTAACTTGGCCCTTTATATGACCAAGTGTGCTAATGAAAGCATGATGTTTATCTGTGCTAAGACTTGAGCATAATCAGCTCTCCCTAGCATCTTCTTCATGAGCTCTACGGGTCCCTTTGAAGAACAGAGAAAGGAAATCTCTATGTAGCCTCCTCAACTTTTAGCCACATAGCTCAAAAGTCACCCCAACAGCTTACATCAAATCCAGAAGAAAGAGGGAGGTCTCTCTCTTGCATTTCACTCTAGTGAACATGGGTTCTTTTCGGGGACAGAGCAAAGGCATCAGCACATTGATCAAAAAGCCAGGAAGCACTGAGAAGATGGGTAATGAAACAGAGACCACAAAACTTAATTATTTCACAAGGAGAAGGCTGGTGAGAGGTTAAGGAACACTTTTTGAAATTATAACTACATTTAAATTATTATTATTATTATTTATGTCTAGGGTCAGAATTCCTTCAAGCCAAATGAGCAGCTAATGGGCTACATTGAGATTTATCCTTATATCATCATTAAGTTTGAGAGTGGGTACAGGCATTCCCTTAAGTGTGCTAGGAAGCAAGACAGCTTTGCTTGTTTTTGTGTTTATTATTGTTACTGTTGTTTCATTTGCAAATGATGAATTATTCCTAACAAATTATTGATGATACTAATGATAATGGGGATTTTCCTTCCCATTAAGTAGCTCAAATGTAGAAAAGTTCATATTTCAGGAAAGTTTTTTTTTTTCTTTTTGTAGTCATTTCTTCTGCCCTAACTTGACCCATACTCCTCTACTAAAGTTGTGAGGGTGACAAGGCTCACAAATGAGCTGAGAAGGTTGGAATGGAACAGTGGTGGGAACAGCCCTTCCCTACTCTTTTCGGGCCCTCAGAGAGGAGCTTCAGAAGTGAATCAACACCACACCTTCTGCTCCTTTGTCCTTTTATATCCAGCTGCTCAAATTAGCTTTAAGTTCCCTGAGGGTAGGGATAAGGTCTATTTTCAAACTGTGTTCCGAATCTAGCACCTTGCTTAATCAATGTTAAATAGCAACAGTGCATTTTAATTGGCCTACTTTCAGAGCATCAGATTAAATTATTCTGCTAATTAATTGGTTGATCTCATATTTCACTTATATTGTCAGGTTATTATTTTTTCCCTTTAGGGCTCAAGACACGACTGACAGTTCAAATACTTCTTCATTAATTACCTGATCTTATATTTTTGCATAATTTTATTATAATTATTTTTGATGCCATATTTATTGAGCACTAGCTCACACTAGGAACAGTCAGGAATACAGACTCCATTGCAAACTTCTCTCACTAATATGTACATGGGTTCATTCCATACAATCCAGGGAAAGGTGTTCTTGGCTTGGCCAAACAGAGCCTTTAATTAGGTTTAATTGGTCAGACATTAAACTAGTTTCATGTAAGTGGTCAATGAACATTTTATAACATTGGATCAAGTTTTCTCCTCACCAGCCAAATGTTTTCTGTTAATTGACCCATCCTGTCTTTCCTAGCTGGCTGTGATATATAACTAAACCAGTCACTATGTTTTAAGAAGAAATTAGATAAACATGTAGTTTTTTTGTGTTTGGGTTTTTGTTTGTTTGTTTGTTTTTGAGAGAAAAGAAAGCAAGAGAGAAAAGTATTTGAAAACCAGCATAGGTCAAATGGTTAAACTAATTGTGAGTGTTCTCGCCTAGAAACAGAAGTGGTGAGATGTAAGAGCTCCATGTAACATTGAAGAGCTTACAAAGTAGGAGATGGGTCAATGTCATGAGACAGAACCCAATCTAGTGAGTAAGTATGAAGGGAAAGGAAAATTTGCACAACATCAAAAGACTATAAACAAATGCTTAAAATACTGTGTACAATAGAGGCCTTTATAGTACAGATAATTTTCATTCAAGGAGGTATAGGATGATGACTATTTTTTTTTTGTCTGCACTGTGAATTGAACCCAGGACTTTGTACAAGCTACATAAGTGCTCTACCATTACATCCCCAATCTCTGTTAGTTTATAAAAATTCAATTAAGGATTACACATGCCTACTCTGCAAGATACTTTTATAAGAAAAAGCTAACAAAATGGACAAAAGATGGTTATCAAGGAGCTCAGTTCTTAGTGTGCTTGCAGTAGTTGGAGCACTGATCAGAATAAGCAAACGTTTTGTCTCTGTGATGTCAAGGAAGCGAGGCCAGAGAGGTGGGAGGGGGCTAAAACTTGTCAGGGATTTATAGGGGAGGGTGGAGAGTTATGATTTTAATCCAAGTGCAGAGTAGCCTTTGGAGGGTGTTAAGTGGGGAAGACATCATCCAATTTGCATTTTTAAAAGATCACTCTGTCAGTGGAGTGGAGAATGGATTAGCAAAGGGGAAAAGAATGGAAGTGGAAAGAACAGCTAGGAGACCATTATGGAGTAAGACAGGTGAGAGATGTGGGTGGGTAGATTTGAAGAATGTTCTGGAAGTAAAGCTGTTGCTAGATCACAAGGGACAGCTGAAGAATCAATGGCAAGTAGAGACTACCTTAAGGAAAGTTTAAGAGAGAAACTGGCACTTTAAATGAATGGTTAAATATAATGGCTTCTAAAGGCCCTACCTGACAGTAGGGTGATGTATAGTAAATCTTGGATGTGGTAATTGTAGGCTCCATCTCGTTTCTGCTATTAGGAGAAGCACTCATGTAAGCACTATATTGACCACAGGACAAAGAGAAGCCAGCATCCATGAGGCAGAAATTGCCTATTGCTTTCTTCACTAGTGAACCCTAGTGTCTATCGCAACACTCCAAAAATAATCAGAGTCCAACAAAGACTTGATGAATGAAGTGGCAAGGGGAAAAAACTGTGATGTAATCTTTTAGAAATGCAGTTGATGTGCCAACAAAATCATCCCCACTGTAGTTCTCTTACTGTGGTGTGAGAGTTATACTAGAATGCAACACAAAGAATAAATAGTCACATGTATAGGAGTTGTGGCCTAGGAGTTGAAAGAGATGGAACACTTCAACCTTTCAAACTCAAAGGGGGGGGGAACAGAAATAGAAGCATACTATGATTACACAAAGTCATCTGAATCATGTTTTCTCTTTAAGGATATATATGATACATACAACACCTGGGACAGTTTGTTCCAGAATGTGCTGTGAGTCCTTGGAAAATGTCAGTGACTACTGGGCTGGGTGTGGTTGTTTGGCCTACCTAAGGAGATACCGGGAGGCTGGGTAGTCCTCAGGTACTGTGTCACTCATAGGGAGTGGTTTGTCATGCCAACATCTACTTATTTGCCTGTCAATCATTATGGAAGAATTGTGTCTAGATTTTCAGAGCTTTCTTAGCATATATAATTGTTTGTAGGTCCCAAAGACCCAACAGCAGCCTTTTCAGAGGTTTCCTATGCTCTGCTCTGTTCCCGTTCTCCTCCTGTCACTCTGGATCATTGCCTTTCTTTTGCCTCGTCCTCAGAGTTTATTCGCCTCTCTTAGACTACGAGGCAGAGGGGGAAACAATGACAACCAAACAGTAAACTTCACTCTAAGCAAACAGAAATTGTTGCCAAGGCAACTGAGCAAGAGAGTCTCTACATCCAGCTATCACAGTGTGAAGTGAGTTTCAGATGAGGAGATGGCTTAAGGGACAAGGAGACCCTTTAGGAAAAGGCTGACCTAATAAAAGAGCCCACGAATTGCTATTCTGAGTGATGTCTTTTTCTCAATAAAGAGAAGAGCTTGCAAAAGCCCTAAAAGACAGGCAGGCTGCAAAACTAGATGAGATTTTCACAGGGGTCTGGGCAATTAATCCAACTACAGGTAGATCTGAACCATTGTTCTTCTGGGTCCAAGTAGAGGGGAGACTTTGGGGTTAGGAGTGACAAGAAAGGGGACAGGGCATGAAACACACTTCTGATACTGTGTACACTATAAATAGGAGGTACTGCCTTTATTTGTACAATGCTTTTTGTCCAGACGCAGCATGCACAGCACAGACATTATCTCCCTGGGCTTCTAAACACCCCAGTGAGTGGAGGATCAAGGATGGGATTATTTTACAGATGGGAAAACTGGCACTCACAAGCAACATATGTGCCAAGGCCCCTTCAGAAGGAAGTCGTACAGCCAGAAACAGGATGCAGGTAAAAATAACAACAATTAATGTTTATCTTTTTTTTTTTTAAATTGTACCTTAACATCTTCTCCACTGGATCTAGACACATTGCACAAAACAACTTTGAAGAGTCAAATTATTCTGTTTACCCCAAGAACAGTAGGCAGGTACACTTGGCACACAGTTGCTAAAGCCCTAAGATCCTGTGACTGAGGGGACACAAGGTAAGCCTGAAGACTGGCTGCATTTATCAAATAGAAACACACTAAGGAAGCAGTGACAGTGCTCTTGAATTTGCTTTCCTTGTTTAATGGGAGAACTTGTAGGAGATTCATTCTGGTACCTCCCAACCATGTGGATTCTCCATCTGGGAATCTTAATCAATCAAACAAATGTTTATTGACTGCCTACCATGTTGAGATCTAGTGCTGCAAATGAATAACAAATGTTGCCTGTGGTACTCGCTTGATAAGATTGTGTATCCATTACAGTGCTTCAGCTGAAAGACGCATATAAAATGCATGCAGTACACAATCAGTGAACGAACAGAAAATGAAACTTAAGTCACCATAGATGATGATGGGGAGGAGAGTGTGTTCTGATTCTGAGGGTACAGTGTCATGAAGTTGGAGCCTTTGGCTCAGGGTTGTCTTTGGCCTGCTTAACAGTGGTTAGATATGGGAATAGAAAGAGCTGATGCCAGCCCCAGATGAAACAGCCTCAGACACTTAAGATTTCACAATATTCCTGCCTTTATGCTTCAGAGATAGGACTTGGCAAGTATTAGTTTCTTTTCCTGGTGCTATGATAAGAAACCCTGATAAAGGGTACAGCTGTATTTTGTCTCATAGGTCAAAGTTATAGTCCATGATGGGGGGTGGGGAGGGACTCAAGGCAATGGGGTGTTGAAGAGCCTGGTCACATCACATCTCACTCAGGAACCAGGAAGAGGTATGATGTTTGTTCTCGGTTTACTTTCTCCTTCTTATTCAGTCTCGGACCCCACAGCTCAGAGGATGGTGCCATGAGATTCTAGATCTCATCAAACTGACAGCTGAGAGTAACCATCACAGGCCACTCTGTTGTATGTGGTTCTTGCTTCTTTACACTGTATTCTTAGTAAAATCCATATGGTATTCATCCCTGTGCCTGGCCTTATGCTTGCACATGGTGGGTGAGCAATCATTAATATAGGATGAAGGAGTAGACCACTCTTACATGAATTCTAATAGGTCTTTTAAAATATCTCAGCACCAGATATTGGGGTAAATGCTGAGAGACAAAACAGGTCACAGTCACCATCTCTTACCTCACCAACTCCTCAGTCTGAAAAGGCTTTCTAGCTGAAAGACCTCTACCCAAAAGGGGTTCTTCGGCTGAAAAGCCTTTAGTTCCTCTCTCCTCACACCTTATATACCTTTCTCTACCCAACCATCACTTCCTGGGATTAAAGGCATGTGTGTTTCTCAGTACTAGCCACTGCCTGGCTCTGTTTTCTTTCCTAGACTGAATCAATCTCATGTAGTCCAGGGTGGCTGGCTTTGAACTCACAGATATCTGTCTGGAGTGCTAAGATTAAAGGTTTGTGCCACCATTGCCTGACCTCTATGTTTAATCTACTATCTTGTTCTGTTCTGTGATCTTCAGGCAAATTTTATTAGGGTACACAATGTATCACCACAGACAACATACTAAAGAAATGTCCTGAACAATAATAGCTGAGTAACAGAAACTCTATCCTGTCTCAGATACAACAAGAATTTGAAGCTGATAATAAGTAAATGAGTCCTTAAGTCCTCACTTAGCAAAGAAGCCAAGAATGCTGAGGGAGGGCTGAGTATTTGCTGTGCCACATACTCTCCTGCTGGCTTCAGGACAAGGCTCTAAGTCACTGTTTCCTCATTTATAAAATATGAATAAATTAATTATATTTATCTCAGTGGCTTTAGTAAGGATCAAATTAAATAATGCATGCAAAAACATTTCGAGAAGTATAAAGCAATGCACAAATCTCAACTATTATTGCCATCAATAGTATAATTTAGCATATCATTAATTTATGTCTTCCATTGTACATTTTCTTACCAATGTACTATTGAAAATCATAGGCCAATTAGGGCTGGAATAGCCTCTTAAGATGAATAAGCTAAGGTAAAGTGATTTCTCCCAAGGTCCAGCAGCTGGGAGTGGGACCATATGCACTGCTTTTATTCTGTGCTCCTTCTACTGATGGCTCCTAAAGGTCCCTAGGGAATGAGTCTGGGATGGAAACCATTCAGCTGCCTTCCCCCTGAGCTCTTCCATACTTGCACAGAATCACAGTCCCCAGCCTTCCTCAAAACCCAGATCTTGGGCTGAGGGATAGCTCAGTGTCAGAGCAGCTGCCTGACATGCAAGAAGCAGTCGTTCAATCCTTTTCACCACACACACACTAAAACGTCCTTGTACTTGGGACTGTGCCTGTGGTCTTCTTCAGCATGAGCCCCACTAGATGCTCCTGTTGTCCCTTTTCCATGTGGAATATTCACAAACGGGTTCTTTTCAGAGATTAGCATATTATTGTGTGCCAATGCTAGACAGATATCTGTCATCGTGCAATGCTTGAGAGAATTAATTTATCAAGAGAGGAGGTTTATGCTGGCCCGTGGTTTTAGTTTCCTGTTCATGACTGGCCAGTGAGAGGGTGCCTGATAGCAATGGCAGAGAGAATACTGTAAAGCAAATCTGTAACCTCATAGCTTGAAAAAAAAAATTAAAAAGAGGAAGAGAATGGCTTTCAAGGGCAAGTCTTCAATGGCACAAGGACTGACCTCCTGCAGTGCCTTGAAGATTCAACCACTTCCCAGGACCATCACCCTGGAGATAGAGCCTTCTACACTGGGCTTCTAGGGGACATCCAACACCCAAACCACAGCAGTGCTTGTTTTAGATTCCAAAGGACCTACATGGTATGTGTTTCAATATAGTTCATCATAAAAAGTAATATGCCCTCCTCCAAAAGGGTAAGGGCTCCCATAGGGAGTCAACAAAGCCCGGTACATTCAGTTGAGGCAGGACCAAGCCCCTCATCCCTGCATCAAGGCTGAGCAAGGCATCCCATCATAGGTAATGGGCTCCAAAAAGCCAGCTCATGCAGCATGGATAGATTCTGATCCCAATGTCAGGGGCCCCTCAAACAGACCAAGCTACAGAACTGTCTCCTGTATGCAGAGGGTCTATTCTGGTCCCATGCAGGTTCCACAGCTGTCCGTCTAAAGTTCATGAGTTCCTATGAACTTGATTCAGTTGCCTCTGTAGATTTCCCCATCATGATCTTGAGCCACCCCCTCCTTGTTCATGCTCATGTATTCTCTCTTCCCTCTCTTTGACTGGCCTGGATGAGGGGCAGGGGAGTGGAAAAGGGATGGGAGGGTGATCTGTGGTTGATACATAGAATGAGTGGAAAATTTTCTTAAACAAAAAATAATGAAAAAGTAATATGCATAGACTAGTACTGTGGCTCACTGAGTCCTGCTACCTCTCACCACTTTTCTCACTCCCTTCAGTGTGGTCTGTTTATTCAGTCTGAACTAGCTGTCCACTGACTGTGTTGTTTCTCTTTTGTACTGTGCTTGTTTATGAAGATTTCTCCATGTCACTTACACTCAATATTTACACACACACACACACACACACACACACACACACACACACACACACACACATGTAGGTATGTCAGGGCTCTTTCACCAAACATAAACTGGGGAATTGTGATAATTAGCTCTTGTCTGTTGCTCATAGGCAGCTGCCTGAAGTTGCTTTTAGGAAATGGCAGCAGAGACGGGCTGGAAGCAGTCAACTGGTCAACTACTACTGTCACACTGACACACAGACATGCAGAGAAAGAGACAGGGACAGAGACAGAAAGACAGAGATACAGATGAGAGAGAACTCCAGCACTGCCTCTTTCAGAGGAATGTTAGTGAGCCCATATCAATTTCCTATGATTAAGACACCCCATACTTTCCATGACGACATGATACTGAAAGAAATGTAGAAGTGTATGAACCAGATACCTAAGGTTGCCAGGTCACTCCTACCTTGCCAGTTTCACAGTTCTACTGCATGGTTAGGAAGCATTCTCATTATTTCCTCTTAAATGCCTTCAGAATTAGCTTTTATGCTTTTAGCGTGTAACATATGTTATCTCTATTGTGCACTGAGCCATTAATTAAAGATTTGTTAAGCATCTATGCCTTCTCTCTGACAATAAAGCAAGGAATTTACCTTTATTTATTTCTCTTCTTCAATAGCTTGATACCTAATGAAGGAAGTAGAATAAGAAGCAATTGCAAAAGACAAAAATGATGGCCAAGAAAGGCTGGAACTTCAGTGAAGGGGACAGCGGATCCAGCAAGGCCAGATTGCCTTGAGATACAGTCAACTAGAAGCATTACCTGAGGATGAGTGGTCCTTCAGTGAAATGAAGGAGGAGTGGGGGTGTCTTGGGAGGCAAGGATCTTGTGAATTGTGTTACTATTTTACTCATAGTTCTTGTATTACTAGCTATATTATAATGTTTCCAAAAGATAGACATTAAACTTCACACACTGTATGGCCTCCTTGTACCTCAATAGCTCAAGTCTGCACATAATGGATACTAAAATGCCATCAGCTGCTGCTAGAGAGAATCCCATTTTGATGTGTCGCAGTTGTCAAACTAAGAGGAAAATAGTAGCCCTCAGGATGGCTATGCCACTGGTCCACTGACTCAGGTGACAAGAAGGTGGTACTAGTGTGCACTTGTTAGGGGATTCAATCATCCTGTTTGTCCTTGAATACTCAAGCAGAGAATTAAACCTTTCTACCCTCAACCATACTATTATTACACTCTGTAGATTTCAGGAGATTGGGAAGTAGTGAAAGCTGTGAAATCTATCAAATCCTAAAAAGAAGGAACCCAGAGACAACAGCTTCTGGCAGGCCTCTTGGGGGAGTGTAGACCTGAAAAAAAAAAAAAAGCTTGAACAAAAAGGACCTCTGTGGGAGTATATTTGGTCCCATTAAGAAACTATATCTATAATCATCTCTACTATAGACATCATCTCTTGGTTCTCATGACAAGGAAAGAGGAGAGGTTGCAATATTCATATTCAGATAGGTTCTTCCCACAAGCCCCTCCAGGAAAGAGAGAAACAAAGAGATATAGCTACCAGACCCCCTCCCCAGCCCTCTCCACTCTGTCTGCCAGACTCCTTATCCAGACAGGCCCAAGAACTTCTTGTGATATACCTCTCTGTTCCCTATTCAACCTGACCAGGGAAGAACACTGGATGGATGATTTGGTCACAGACCAATGTAAACTTTGGAGAGTGTATATTTCAAAACACAGCTTTTCCAAATATGCGTATGATGTGTGAGCTGTAACTAACACTCACTAAAATAAACCAGGCTGTCTGAACAGCAGGATGCAGGTTCTTGGGAGATTCTACCCATAAGTCATTTCCCAAGTCTCCTGGAGCAAGATTCTTTGCAAACTCATCTTCAGCCCAGCTAAGGAATCCGTTGAGAGAAATGGAAAACATGTATAGATAGGGCAGCTGGGTGTGAGAAGACCTCTGTTTCCCCTTTGGAGATGGGTTCTTCCTGGACTGTATATCAATTCCTCCAATGTTCCATGCTGTTCAGTCAGGATATAGCATATCAAAGATCAAGACAACTAAAACAGAAAAAGACAGCAGGAGATCAAAGAGAACTTTTAAAAATAATAACAGAGTTGAAAATAAACACACAGCCAGAAAGCATTAAAATGAGTTGCAGATACTAAGAAGAATTGGACAAGGAAAGGGTTAAAATGCGGGCTTAACATCTTGAGTACCATTTCATAAAAAGGTAAGAATAAAGAAAAAGGAGGCAGAGGAATACAACTGATTAGAAAACAAAATGATCAGAGCTATCAAGGTAAGATTAAAACATAGAAGATGAAAGATATAAGATTATGATAAAGCTCAAACTTGAATGTAAACTTAGAGCTTTTGAGAAACAGGGTGAAGAATCAACAGAAAGAGCAAGGCTGTGCAGAAGAGAGATAAGAGGAGAAGGTCTGACAGAGAGAGTGAACTCTCCAGCTTCTGAACACTGGCCTGGGAGGGCTACAACCTTTCCCTCTGTACAGTGCAGACGAAATCTCCTGATATGTGCTACTGTGTCTACATTGGCCCTGCAGAATTTATGGATAATTCTGTTACAATATCAGGCTCAGTTTTCACTTTACCTAGGATGGGAATAGGAGCATAGATTCTCTAGATAGGTGCAAGACATAATTAATCCTCTCAGTTCCTGCAGGTAACAAGAGTGTTGATGTCTCCTCTTCCCTGTTTCCACTCTACAATGCTCATCAGCTCTGTAAAAGAATGCTGGTGTCTGGTATCCAATACGGACCATGATGGAGGGGTGACTTCCTACTGTGACTTTCACTGTTGCCCCTTTATCAGTTACTTTCCCCCATGATGGCCACAAAATGACCACAACTAAATCACGTTAAAGGAAGGTTTGTTCTGGCTTACAGTTCAAAAGGACCAGTCAATTGAGAAAGACATGGATGGCAGTGGGAGAAAGGGCCATCCAGTCACATAGCATCCGCTGTCAGGAAGAGAAAGAAGTGGGCAAGGCTATAAGTCCTCAAGGCCCACCCCAAGTGACTCATTTCTTCTATAAGACACTAGCTCTTAACGGTTCCACAACCTTCCCAAACAGCTCACAGGAGTAAGTGTAGCCACAGTACCTCTAATTACAAATAAATAAATAACAGATAGGCCAAGAGAGGGGTATGGAAGATAATTAACTAAAACTAAGGATTAGAGGAAGCCTTATGAAAACCCACTACTTTGTAAGCTAATTAAAAATATAATGTAAAGATGGTGTTTGAATGGAGGTACCCTGCTTGGATGGAAGTTGCCATTCTTATGACTTAGAATCTTTTTTTTTTCCTTTTTAAAAATTTATTATATTTGTGTTTTAATTTTACACATCAGCCATGGGTTCCCCGTCCTTCCCACTCCCATCCCCTAACCCCCCCTTCCCCCATCCCCTCCCCTCCATTCCCATCTCCTCCAGGGCCAAGACACCCCTGGGGATTCATTTAAAACTGGTGGATTCAGTACAGGCAGGTCCAGTCCCCTCCTTCCAGGCTGAGCAAAGTGTTGAGACCAAGATTGGAGAGGCATAGGGACAAATAGCCAAACGAATGGAAGCACATGAATTATGAACCAAAGGCTGTGGAGTCCCCAGCTTGATTAGAATCCTTTTAACAGGAAGCCTCATTGAGAAATTTTCTACAGTAGATTGGCCTGTGGGTATGTATATGGGGATTCTCCTGATTGCATTAACTGCTGTGAGAAAGGCAATCCCAAATGTTTGCAGCATTATTTGATGGTAGCATCCCAGATTTTAAAAAAAAAAAAAAAAAGACAGGGAAGAAGGAAGATTGCGTGGCTTACCCTCTTTTTGTCAAGTTAATTTACCTTTGGGGATATTAGAACCAGCTTTTCTGGATTTTCAATCTGTATTAAGCACCAATGATTCTCCAAGAACTTTCCAAACCTTTGGTGCCAAACTGAAACTGTTTTGGTATCCAGCCTCATGGATTTAACAACTAATGAGTTCTTGGACTTTTGGGTACAGGAGGCAGCTGTTGTCAGACCTTTATAACTCTATTCCATATTTAATAAATAATAAATCCAGATAGATAGGTAGATAGATAGACAGACAGATAGACAGACAGACAGACAGACAGACAGATAGATAGATAGATAGGTAGATAGAAGATAGAAATATATAGATAACATATAGGTATTGAGTAAGTATGTGTGTGTGTGTGTGTGTGTGTGTGTGTATGTGTGTGTTCATTCAATCAATTTTCTTCCTCTAGAAAACCTTGACTATCAAACCCACTACAAACCATGGTTGTAGGACACAGAGAAATTAAGTTGCAACTGACCTGAAAACTTCCTCACTCCTGGCTTCATAGTATGGAAAGATACTATGTAGACTACTAAAAGAGAAGAGTCGTCAATGGTCTTACCCAGTGTTGTATTCTACATACCAGTCTGATAGGAAAGGTGTGTGCAATGGTGTGATAATGGCACGAATGTTATAGAGGATAATAGACTACTTTCCAGTTGGATTTGAAGCCTTCTTACAGGAGGGAATTCATGCCTCATGTTGTAAATACAGTCAAAGCCAAGAGCTGGAGAAATCATAGGTCCTTGGTGGAAACTTACTAATGCTGTTTTGCTAAATATTGTCAAACTGCCTTCTGCCTTCTAAATATTTATGTTCATACCCATAGATTGGTGCTCCTTTCAATCTTTGTCATAGAAGCTTCTTTTTGCCCTGGGCATCAGCTAAGGCAGAGACTCACAACTTGTTAAAATGCTGAGGCCAAGTGACAATAGGTGCTCAGCTCTCAACAGGCTATCTATATCACCTCCCCAACCACATGTCAGGAAACACTGCAGAAGAGAGGAGAGAAGATTGTATGAGCTGGGGAAAGAAGAGGAGTATTATGAAACGCTGTCTTCTGACATGCTAGAGACCTTGCATTCATGAACTCACAAAAGATATGGTTACCTACACATGGCCCACAAAAGATCCAGCCATCAACATTTCCACGTGGATGAGGGGCATGAGCTCTAGCCCTGGATGAAGACTTATTAGCAGCTCATGGCTGCTGAGGAAGGGGAAATTATTTTTCTTCAGAAGTGTAGCCACTGGTAAGTTGCTCAGGATCCACTAAATAACCCATACTCATACACATGCCAGCAACCCTAATAATGCTCAGTGGGTTTAAAAAGTAAAAGGCATGGAAGTAGGAATGAGGCATTATGGGAAGAAGTTTCCAGAGGGACTTTGTAGGGGATAAGAGGGGGAAGTGGGGAATAATTCTGATTTAAAAAATGTATTATATACATGGAGGAAACAAAGAATAAATAAAAATTATTTTAAAACTTAGAAGTAGCCAGATTGGATCATTCCTATGTAAAACAGCTCTGCACCAAGAAGACATGGTAGATTAGAACTATTTGGAGCTCTTTGGTCCTGTTTGCCAGAGGCCTCCTTGTTTTTCTTCCTTTGTTCTCCCAATTCTATCTCCTGATTCTCACTCCCGAATTTTGTTCCTATTAATTTCTGGAAACTGATTTGATTTAACTTGCAATGCACCTTGCTCCCCCACCCCCCGCCCTGCCCATTCACTATTTAATTATATTTTTTATTTTCCCTCTTATTTCCTTTCCCCCTTTCTTTCCTTCCTTCCTTCCTTCCTTCCTTCCTTCCTTCCTTCCTTCCTTCCTTCCTTCCTTCCTTCCTTCTTTCCTTTATTTCTTGCTTGCTTCTTCTCCTCCTCATCCTTGTCTTCGTCCTCCTCCCCCTCTTCCTCTTCTTTTTGAGATATAGCCTAGGAGCACCTTGACTTCAGCCATGTATCGCAATGTTGTTTATTGACTTTGTCTTCTGTATCATTTACAGGACTCAAAGTCTTCTGATTCTTTGGAATGTGCCCTGGTGCTCCTACACTATCGGTATTAGATCTCAGTTCTCTATAATACTGGGTTTGACAGCTGCTATTTCTTCTAGTGATATTATTCTTATTCCAGCCAACCATCTGAGAACACTGGTCATGGTGTTCATAATGGGACAGTGTGTGTTTGGCTCTAACTTAAACCAATTCTAACTACTAAGAACAGAACAGAACACATACTGTGTGAAGAGAGGGGTGGAGTGTCATGTTCCTATGTGGGGAAGCCCCATTTGTCCTCTAATACCAACACTCTTTGAAACAGGAAAATATCCTGGCATTATTAACTGAAAGAAATAATGGGAATTGGGAGGTTTTGTTAACACAGAGGCAATGTCCATTCCAGACTGTCATGACTGATGCTGAGTCCTATCTCTTTACCTGATCATGATATTCTATAGATCAGTGAAGATTTCTGAGTAATGCAACCAAAGCAGACCATCTGTTACACTGCAAGAGACAACACAGGCCCATATCCATGTTGCTTATGGCTCTCAAAACGCCATTCTTACAGGTGCTTACAAACCTGCACATGGAAATGATGCTGGACGAACATCAGTTAGAATGCATTAAATCTTTCTCTTGGTAAACTAAACTTGCCAATAGAGCAGCTAATTAGGTCCCATGTGTTGGATCCGAGGGATTATTATTATTATGTTCCTTTTTGATGACTTAAGGCTGGACACAGGAAAGCACAATTTAATGCAGACAACTGTAAGGTGTTATTTAGGGCAAAAAAAAAAAAATCCAGAGAAAACAATGCATGTGAGCACTAACAGCTTTGGAGTGGGACCAGGCAAATCATGCCAGTGCTCTGCCCTGCTGGCTGAGATGCACAGCAGCAACCTGACACATGCTGACCTCCTCTGGACATCTAGGTCAAGGTGGAGGAGGGAGTATCTTTTTGTTCTTTAATCCCAGGGCTGTTTATTTCCCCTGAGGCTGGATTAGTGTCCTTTCAAAGAAAGAGACAGAAAAACAGTAATCAGTGTGTCAGGTTATCAATTGAGGGCCCAGGGCTTTACAATTCAACACAAAGCTTTCACCCAAGGGAGGACTTAGATAGGGATGCAGTCTTTTCTAAAATCCCCAGACATGCTTTTAACCCAGAAGCACTGGCTCCCAGCTTTAGAAAATACACATACTGAGACATTTGCAGGGCACAGGCTATCCTTCTGTGTGGAGCTCATTTGAGGTGCAACTATATCCAGGTCAATAACGGTAGGTTTATTTGTTTGAGTTTGGTACCCAGGAAGCTGAAACCTAAGTCAGGCTTGTGATAACGTCTCCATTTCTCATTCCATGCTTTTCTTTAGGAAGATGTAAGAGCTGTGATCCTCAGTCTTCTTAGTGATAGAGGGGACCAGCTCCTCTGTCTTATCTTTATAGAGTTTGTGCTTATTTCAGATTAAGATGGCTCACCTCTCATCCTCTTAAAACTCAGCTTGCACATGTCCCTGGATTCTGTCCCTGGAATTTCTCAGAACCTCCTCATTCCTGGGTGTGAGAACAGTTAATGCCTACCACGTCTATGTATTCTGGTGTTCACCTTCCTGCATCATCTGCTCAAAGTGACTTTGTACATTTGACTCACAGTTTTTCTGAAACAGCCCCTGTGTTTATTTTCTTTATGAATCTTCTCTTTGTTGGAAACCTTGAATGAGGCTTTGCACTTCTTTTGGATCCAGAAGCATGCTTGCTCCCTCCACATTCCAGGGACTTTCCACTAGTAGAAATAATCCCTCCATGATCCTTTCGGCACACATGTTTGAACAATCCAGGTCATTTTGATATCTGCTCATCTAAATAATGAGGAAAAGCCTGGGGATTCTTGATCCATGAAGGTAGAGGTTGCAAACCAATCCCCAAAGATGATAAAATAGTTAAAAAAATAAATAAATAAAAGATATTGGTGATTGAAGTTTCAGATGATCAGGCAGGTGGACATTAACTCAAATTCTCCTTCCAAACTCTCAGTTTCTCAGTCAGTCACATTGATTTGGAAAGTGGGAGAAGGAAGTAGCATTAAGGAGAGCAAAACCTTCAGGCCTCTCTAGGCCAAACGGGAGATGATTGTTTCAGGAAGCTACCTGCTGGACTACATGAAATGAAGAATGTTGTTATTTAAAAGAAAGAAGTGCAAAACTGAGCAATTCAATTTCTTTTAACGAACAGGAAGTCAGCTAAGATGAAGGAGGCATTTGTTAGATTGTGGGATGCAGGTGGTATGGACAGAGTCTGCAGAAGAACCAGGAGTGGTGTGGTGGAGGTCTCATGCTTCCAGGAGCCATCGGAGCTGGCTGTGGAGTTTGGTGATGACTCTGTGTTGGCTGCAGGTTTCACCTATGAGCAGTGTGATGAGGACTGTCCAACTGCTTTGACTGCATAGTGTCTGGGCTCTGGTATTGCCCACCTGATGTCAATGATAATTTCTACCATGCCTGCTCTATGGATTTAATCTGTATCTCATGATCCTTTATGGCCTATTATTTAATAGGATTATTTCACCCCTGATATTATAAAATTAACCTGTGTTTCCTTGAAAAAAAACATGGAATTTTACAATCTGTAATGTCATTGTAAGAGTTCAGAATTTCTGTTCAGTGTTTTTGGAAGGAAGGATGATGAATATGCATATAAATAATTCATACATTTGTGCATAAGAATGCGTGGGCATATGATGCCACACATTTTTATTTTATACAATTCAGATTATAAGGTAAGTTCAGCTTATAACAAGAGGTACATGTTGTAAAATTTCTTATTTAGATTAATAGCCTTTAAAAACCACACAGAAAAAAAAAAGACTGTAAATTAAAATTCACATAGCATCAGATTAATCATTTTGTGACTAATTCAGTTGCATTTAATATATTCATGATATTGTCAGCCTCCCTTCTTATCCAGTTTCAAACAATTCTGTAACTTTTAGAGAAAACCCAAAATCCATTTTGCAAACTTTCCTCATTCTCCACCTCCACCCACCACCACCACTGAGCAGCTAGAAATGATCAATTTGTATCCTATCTCTGCATTTACTTATTCTGGGTATTTCATATGATGAAATCACAGAATATGTGATCTCTTGTGCCTGATTCTCTTAGCATGCTTTTTGAGCTTCTTCTTCATTGTTGCAAGTGTTAGAACTTTATTCTTTATGGCTGAAGTGCACTCCATCATTTATGTATGTCACCATTTGTCTCTAGTCATCCATTAGTGGACTTTGGGCTGTTTCTTCCTTTTTAAGTATGAACATGTTTGAGTGCCTGCTTTCAGTCTGTTTGAGTGTGTACCCAGAGTGGTGCTGTAGAATCCTGCAGTGGTTCCCTGTTTAACATTTGGAGGCACTGCCAAGCTGTTCCATGGCTGCTGGGTCATTTCCATCCCCACAAACAGTGTGTGATGGTTCTGATTTCTCCACATCCTCACCAGCACTTGTTAACTTTGGTTTGTTTTCATCCATTATAGAAGCCCATTTCTTCTACTGTGGTGAGTGAGAAGTGGTACTGCATTGTGATTAAAACACGTTTTCTTCTTAGTTTTTTTTTTTTTTTTTTATGTATATGAGTATTTTACCTGCATGTGTGTGCTTGGCCACCACAAAGGTCAGAAGGGGACATTGGATCCCCTGGAACTGAAGTTATGGATGGCTGTCAGTCATGTGAGTATTAGGAACTAAACATGGGTCCTCTGCAAGAGCAACAAGTGCTCTTAATGACTGAGTAATCTCTCCAGCCCCACAAGCCGTGATGTTTTTTAATGGTTATGTATGATTCATCTAGTTTTCCTACAATGTACTAATCAATCTGTACCCTATTGTCAGCATTCAGGTTGCTTTGAAATAGTTTCAACTATAAATAACCATGTAATGAAATCCTTATACAATATATAAATCATTAATTAAATTTCATTGTTCTTTGTCAAAAGTTTCTGAAAGCTGAGGTCTGATTCTGCCAGGGAAGATACAGAGTTATCAAGAGCTGGGGCCAGGACTCAGGTTGTCTAAACCTCAGCCAGGCATTTTCTTCATTGTTTTGATAAATTTGAGTCAGTGTTTACATGGCAGATGTACAGAAGAGTGATTGAAACTCAGCAAAAGGAAAAGCATGCATCTGATGCTATACAGGGCCAGTGATTTCAAAGTCACTTTAGAACTAACTTTATTCATTCTTCTTTACTTTGGATGAAAAAGGGGACCTCACACAATAAAGCTCTGTGTTCACATGCATTGCCGTATACCTAGTTCCATCAACAATTGCATAGATCTTTGTGCCTAGCCTTCAGCAAAGCCCTCCATGACTCCATCAATCCTTCATGTGCTAAAAGTCTGAGAGAAGTCGGTTCAAATCAATTGCACTTGGTCTACTTCCCTTCTGTGACCTTTTTCCCCCACTTTCATGGTATTCTGTGCTTAGGCAGAAGAATAACAAGAAAATCTACCCTGTCATTGGTAGCCTTCCATATAAGTGACATTTCCAATGAGATTTGAGCTGGTGAGAGAGTGAGATCCATTGATACATTTTGAAAATTTTAGTGAGATCTCAAAAAGAAATATATCCAACCACATACAGTGCATAAAACTACAGTCTGTTTCCCCTCTAATTGGTAATAAATGTAAATGTTTAGTTATGCCTGGCTAGGGAGCGATGAACAACACATCTGTCTGGCTGCTTTTTCGGTCTACACAAGGACTGCAACACTTAAACCATCTGTAGCCCGTGAAGGAAGAGAGAGAGACAGGGAGAGAGGGGCTGCAGCAGAGAAAAGGTGTTCTATGAAGTGGACTGGGAACTCACTACTTAGCAAATCTTTCCTGAGCACCTCTCATGGCCTGGGCACACAAGAAGGATGCTGTTGAGTTTGGGGAAGATAATAAGTCTCCCTCTATCCAAACTCTAAATCAACTGGAGGGGTGTCAGGTCTATGGAAATACAAATGTCAACTTGCTTATTGAAAACAACTACTGGAGAATGAGGTTTGGTTTCAGTAAGAATGTTTTTTAAAGGATGAAGTCTAGCACTAAACATGTCCCCTTACCCAGACAGAGAGCACTTGAGGACTATGGGGCACAGAGCTCAGACACTTCTCCTAAGGTCTAGCTAGCAGACTAGTAGGCTTTTTGCAGGCCAGCTGTGCCAGGCAGGAGACAGAGAAGAAGACTCAGCTACTGAGAATTCATTAGAACAAGGGTGTGATGAAGAGGAATGAGGACATATGCACAAATGCTGTGAATCTATATATTAGGGTCACTTGGGGGATTTTAGCAGACTAGGGCTTTGTTCCTGTTCTCACAAATTCAGATTTCATTGGAAGGGACTGGGAAAAGGCATCTGGGATTCCAGAGGTGACTCCTGGACTGGGAATCACTATCCTAAGGAAAGTGGGGGAAGGAACTGCCCCCACCCCTCACCCTGCAGCAGCTGTTATCATGGCAGAATACAGAAGAACTAATTCCCCTGCCTTCCAAGAGCTCTTCTCCAGAAAGAAGAGGCAACGGAGCAACTCTGGTGCAGTTTGCACTGAGGATAGCAGAACCAAAGGCCTGGGCCTGAGACCTTCTGAGATAAACAAGCCTGAGTTCAGAAACCTATCAAGAAAACTGCAAAAGAGCCACAGGAAAGATAGAGGGGCTCCTCTTTTGATGCTTAGCAGATAGAGAGAGAGAGAGAGAGAGAGAGAGAGAGAGAGAGAGAGAAGAGAGAGAGAGAGAGTTTTTAAAAATTAAAGGAAAATAAGTATATAGAAACCCAGATTGCTTGTTAATTAGCATTCTTCTGGGTCCAGACTTAGGATACCACACTTAGGTTTATAAAGAAGGCTGCCATGGCCTATTGGGTCCATATGTGTAACCTCTACTGGGGGCTGTGGTGCTGTGTAGGGAAGCCTCGTCTTCTAGAGATCATGCTTCAGAGCAGGGAAGAGGATGATGATTAAAAATATATATATATGCTCCAATGCAGGGCCCAGAATGCCTGCTGTGGGTAGTAGGTGTTTTTGCTGTTTGCTATGAGAAGCCCTGCGGGCTTAGGCAGCACCGGTCTTTCCTTGCCTTTCACGAGAACAGTTGTGCTGAAGATCTATAGATATATAGATATTTTCCTCCATTCCACAATGCAATCATCAGTAATTGGCAACAATAACAATGCTGAAGATCTCTGAACACTGCATCTTAATGAGTTTTATTGATAACCAGACCAAATGAGTTTTAGGTACCAAATGCCTTAGTCCATTTTCCACAGCTACAACAGAATATTTGATATTGGATTATTTCTTTTCTTTTTTTTTAAATTCAACTTTAACTTTTATTGCCATAGTGGGCATGGTCAAAGAAGAAAGGCTCAGCTTAGCTGCTGTTCTGAAGACTGGAAAGTTCAAGCAGACGGCTGCATCCTATGAGTGTTAGATGCTGTCATCAGATTGAAGACAGGACTGTGGACAAGAGTGACAGTTGTCACATGAGGAAGAAGGGGTAAGGAAAGGGGGGTGCTGTCCCATAGCCCCCTGCTCTCCTGGAAGGTCAGAGCCACCCAAAGACCACATCTTTTGTTAGGGTAGACCTGCAAAGACCTAATTGACCCCAAGAGTTCTCATTGCTTTTCAGCAGCAGTATCCTGGGTATTAGGTCTCTGGCACATGAATTTAGGGAGACAAAAACAAGCTCAAATTATCGCATTAAACACCAACAATTTCTTTTTACTTTGTTCAATCCTCATCATTCCTTCATGAGATACATTTTTAGAATCCCATTTTACAGATTAGAACCTGCGGTTAGGAGAAGTTAAGTATTTCCTAATGTCAGCATTTAGGTAAGAGTAATCAATGAAATCTGCCTTCTGGTTCCATATGAAGCTCCTTTTTCATTTTACTACAGGAATAAAAGAACTCCTTGTGCCTTCAATAGCAAGGCTGTAATGGTGGGCATGGTTTCCGAGTCCTTCAGAGGCATATGCCCACCAATTGTCTTTGCTATGTATAGAAATGTGGTTTTGGTTGTTTCAGAATTCCTTCTATGCTGTATTTCCCACAATAATCTCTACTAAAATATGGAGAGAATCTCCTACTCAAAAGCGAGAGTAAATTAACTCACTGTCTACACATAAAATTTCCAGAGGTTTTTAAGAGCGCTCTGGAGACTATGGGAAAATGAGGACTTCCAAACTCAGAATCACTTTCTCCCCAGTTTAATTGCTTGTCCTGTTTTCTACATTAACATCCCCATTGTATGCTTCAGGTGCTTGTCAACAATCCATGGGAAAGTTCATGAGGATTATTGGCCACAAATTCCTCAACTTGGCATTTATGCTTTGCATTTGATGGCTACCTTTTGACCAAATAAATGAATGACTTGGAAAAGATTAGCACCACCGGAACACAAAGTGTAGTGGAGACACTGTGCTTTGCTTAGGGACTATCCTCGAGGAAAGGCTCAGAGCTTGGGAGCTGGAGACTGACAGGACAAGCAGGGAGGCTGAAAAAGGAGGAGGTGTCTCCATCTCTCCCAGGACGTGGATGACAATACTTTGTGCTGTGACTATAGGTGTTTGATGGCTTTGCTCATCTTAATTTCAAATTGGATCTTTATTTTGAATCCCGGAGACGCTGCACAGTAGCAGTCTGCATATCATTTGTCTTCCCACTCTTCTTGGAGGTCCTATCTTGGCAGCATTTGCAGCTGACTTGCAATTATCTTCACTTGCTTCTTAAAGAGGCGTTTGACAAGAGTTCTTCGGCAAAGAGAAAAAAAATGGCCATTACCCACTTTTTCGTGGTTAGCACAAATAAAAGTGGCATCGCAAAGTAGCTTCTCTCTACTTTGTAGCCTCAATTCCACCCAGTGTACATCTATGGAGGCCACATGCTATGTGGGACACTGTGGCAAAAAAAAAAAACAAAAAACCACCCTGGCAGTTTGAGGATAAATAAGACCCAAGTCTTGCTTCCAAGTGGATACCCTATGGTAGCTATAGCACAACGGAGTCTCTGCTACTTACTAACTATAGGTGTGACACTATGGGGAAGTTTACCTTGGCCTGGGAGACCTGTATTATCATCTATCTTATTTAGAATCTGTTTAACCACAGAGCAAACAGTTGAGAGATAGCATATAATTGCAGTTCAGTCCACACTAAGTCCTCTGCACATTGCTATGGGCAAATGAGAAATTATGCTAGAGGCTTTTCTCAACCCAAGATTTAAAACTTCAGGAACTTGATGACAAGAAAGTGTAGGCACTTTCATGTTGTCACATAGGAATATTTTGATATTATTCAATCTATCACCACATCTAGATTGAACTTTCAGCTTCAATAATGAGTCTTGAAGACTAGCAAACATTTATGGAATAGCTAAAACATGCCACCCTCTTGGCTCAGAGCTAGGAGACGGTGGGAAAATAAAGAGATATTTTTAGAAGCTTGCAGCCAAGCAATTTAAAGAAATGATGTTGGGCATTTACACAGGGAGCCATCATAGCAGAAATGAGGTTTCTTTAGCCTAGGCAGTGGGTTCAGAAAGCCTCCCCGAGAAACTGCCTTGAAAGTGAACACTGGCTCCATGAAGGAAGTTGTGAAGGAAAAGGCAGGAAGAAAGAAAGGAAAAGACACAGAGGACAAAAGTGTGTGATGTTAGGTGGCATGCTAGGGGGCAGTGGTGTTAGTGGGGTCGAGAAAGGACAGATGGTGCTGGAGGCATCAAGTACCAGACCAGATTTGGCCTTCAGCACAATACAAGTCAGGATGAGCCACCATGACTGCATTCTTGAATGGATTAGAGAGGAACAAGGTATTGAGTGAGAATCCCAGTTTAAGATTCCAGCATAGAGGCTCTTCAAGCCTGTGCTAAGACTGTGAAGACTCCATTCCCAAGTGAACAAGAAAGAGTTCATGAGAGGAAGCATCCGTCTAACCATCAGGGTAGAATGCCAGGACTTGTTCGGGCATCCTGAGAGAAGAGTGAGACAGATCCAAAATGATCATTGGAGTAGAAGGAAAATAAAATGACTCGGAGATTTGGTGCTTGTGTAGACAGATAGACCATGCATCATTTATAGTGACTGGAACCATGAGAATCTTGAGGACAAAATGAAGAAAGGCCAGTTTGGGATATGTGCTGAGCTTAAGATGACTACGAGCTAAGTCTGAAGGCACTGAGTAAGAAAATAGATACATCTGATGTTCGGAGGAGAAACTAGTACTGGAGATACACGCAGAATCCCTATTTCCTTGCTCACATCTCTTAGATCAGAGCCAGGAAGTAGTAAGCAAGAAAGTAAATAGTGCATGTTTAAGGTGATTGCTTGGCAGGCATGGGAGAACTATTTGCTCTAGAAGGGAAAAGAAAATCTTTTAAGATTCCTTAAGTTCTGAAATACATTAAAACGCTTCTGACCAAGGCAGGAGTTGGCTGTTACTCCCAGCCTGAAAGCAGTTTTCCCACTACCTATTTTTGGTGACATTCTACTTATTTTTAGATGCTATTAGAATTAACGCCGTAGAATCTTCTTTTGAAGTTTACCCAGGGGCAGGTGACCTGGATAGTGAAGAATCTGGGAAACCTCTCATAGGAGAATTAATTTAAATCCTTGTAGATAGACACAAGCATACACACACACACACACACACACACACACACACACACACACATACACACACACACACTGGTAGAATAGTCACTCATCCATATATTTTAGGGACCATTATACCAAAGAAAAAATAGACTTACTGAACACAACCACAGTAGATCAATGAGTAGAAATTATATGCAAATAGAGTTCAGCTTTACTCAATAATTGTTAATTGTTGCCCATGTTTAGCAGCTTTTGTTCTAGATAGGGAGATCTGATGCAGCACAAGATAGATAAGGTCCCTCTTCTCTCCCAGTTCATGTTTTGTGATGGGGAGACGGATAATCAACAAGATAAATGACTTTATATACTGACGATCACTGAGAGGATCATAAAGAGGCAGAAAAAGTCTCAGAGACCAAGGAGATGTATGCAAAGGCAGCAGAAACTCTTTAGAATGGGAACCAGAAAGACTTCCTAAAGATGGCAAGAAAAATCTAAGCAAGAGACTTTTGTGCAGTGTAAAAGTGAAGCAAAGAATCCAAAATTCAGGACTGAGCCTAGGATGGTAAGGCAAGAACCCTGGCCTAAGGAAATTGAATGGGGAAGGCCATGCCAGATAAAGCCAGCTAGGTACACAGAGCAAATTTACACAATGCCTCTGGGGGCCTACTCCTTTGAAATGTGATTGGAGATTACTGTGTAATTTCTGAAGAAGCAGGAATTATTCTAGTAGTGAATTATATAAATTATACTGGTGTGTGTGTGTGTGTGTGTGTGTGTGTGTGTGTGTTCATGTGTATATGTTTGTGTACATTGTGTATGTGTGCATATGTGTAAGAGTGTGTGTATTGTGTGATCATGTGTATATGTTTGTGTACATTGTGTATGTGTGCGTGTGCGTGCGTGTGTGTGTGTGTGTGTGTGTGTGTGTGTGTGAACATGGAAGCCAACAGTTGTTGTCAGGAGTCTGTCTCAAAAGCTCTCCATCTTAGGTTTTTGAGACTAGGTCTCTCACTGAATCTGTGCCTCACAGATTAACTAGAGTGCCTAGTAAGGGATCCTCTTGATTCTTTCTATAGGGCAAGCATTTTCCAAGAGAGCCTTCTCCCCAGCTCCTAAATGAGAGATCATTCTATAATGAATGGAGTCTGAGGTGTTAACACTATGGAATGATCACAAAGGGAAAAGGATTATATCTTGGAGTAAAGTGATACCATTGTAGATGAAAAAAAGCATAGACAGAAACATTTCATAAATAGAAATGGCAGTATTTCATGATATGGATAATAAGGAAGCAGGGAAATGGAGAACTAAGCATGACTTAGGCTTTTGGCAGGAATGTTCAATGTATGGTGCTTCCCTCTATTAGGAGGGGAGATGCTGGAGGGTACAAGAATAGATTGTGGGTAGTAGACAGGTTAAGGATAATGGCTTTGATTTATTTCAGACGCACAAATTGTTCTCCTGTGCAGGAATTAGACATCAGCCAGGTCTCAGGAAGAAGGTCAAGGCTGAAGAAATAAGAGAAGAGCAGTCCTCAGAACATGGATGGTGAGAGGTGTTGATTGGAGAATGGAAGGAAATAAAAGAGACCTCAAACTAGGTCTTGGGGATTTCTAACATGTGGAAACAGGAAGAGGAAGCAGGACTCCTTAAAGTATGAGTGATGGAATTGTACACACCGAACACATAATGAAAACCAAAGGAAAACATACTTAAAGAAGAGGAAATATTTTCATTCAAGCAAAATTATGTTAAAAAATAGATTTTTTCCTATTGCAGATGGGGCCTCCTAGTCTCTTCCAAGAGGACAGGATAATCTTGGTCTGCATATCTCTTCTGAATGCTGAAAACTAACCCTGGTGACCAGAAGTCAAATGATCTAGATCAGGCCAGACCCAGGAAAAGACAGATTGATAGTTATTAGCTGCCCCAGGCTTCCATTCTCTTGTCTTAGACACATCTGTAGACTCTTCTCTTAAGGTGAGGGTCTTGCTTTATTCTTGGGTTTTCCTGAAATTTTTCTTGCATATTGAATGTTCTTATCCTCTTTGATTCTATTTCAATTCTCTGTGTCAGATCCCACCCTCAGACCCTATGAGTCCATTAGTGATGGCTTTGGCCTTGCTAGGATAAACAAACTCTCACTTTCAAGTTTTGGCTGAGTTTTTTCCCCATTATATTCCAGCTTCTCTTGTTTTTCGCCCGTTATAGCCATGGTTAATTCCCAGATATGAACACACACAGTCCTGTCTTATCTAACTATAGCATTAAACTTTGCCTAGTACTACAGATCTTTTGAGATTTTAACACCAATCTGAATCTGGACAGCAACAACTTGTAGCACCATAACCCGGTGGAGAAAGTCATGAATGTTCAAGCTTCAGTAGGATGAAACACATGAATAAATACCTACAATAAAGAAGGCACCTACTTCATGTATGGGATGTGGAATGGATGTCTTTCAAGATACTTTCAGCATAAGATACTGGAGTGCTTTCAGATGTACCATAAAGACATGAATTTCAAGTTCTCCTTTATGGAATCATTTGTAGAGTGAACATTTTTTGAAAACAAGTACATTTCTTTTTCTCTAGCATATGACTCTTCTCATTCTGAAATTCTGCTTTTACATTCCTCTCATATGTTTTGTTTTAGGTTGAGGGAGCTCTTGTTTTGCCGACAAGATATTTTGCTTGAGGCTCACATATTGCTACTCAGGCATAATTCCAAGTGACAAGATTATACACTGGAGTGTACAGTTTCTTCTGGTCAAAACTGACCTTCTCAATTTCTTTGCATGTAGTGAGCACTCAGAAAACATTTAACAAGTTGAATTGAGGGCTTTAAAAATGTGTTTTCCTTGATAAAGCTATGGCTTGTGTTAGCCTTCATTATCAGGATTGGTTAAAGGACAGGAAAAAGGAGTTGTTGAGCCATACTCTGTTTCCCCCCTCAACTACTCACTTGCTAATGATAAGAGGATAGGTTAATGCATTTCTATTTGTAACAAGAGTCCTGAGCAAACTTATAAATGATATGGAGACAGGGAGTTTTCTCAGTGGCTTAACCATTTACCCAACAAGCATGAGGACCTGAGTTCAGAAACTAAGAACCCATGTAATATTGGACACAGTATCTCACGTCTATAATCCTACAGCATCTATGGTGAGTTCAGAGGTGGAAACAAGAGAATGCCCAGAAGTTGGAAGGTATACACCCTGGCATCTGAAGCAGTAAATGATAAGAGAAACAAACAAGCAAAGAGAAAGGCAAAGATCAGCACCAGGGTTTGTCCTCTCATCTCCACATACATGCTGCCTTTGTGTGTGCCCCCCCACACAAGAACATACACACACTCTAAAAAAGACTGGAAGTAGATTCATGACTTTTTGAAATAGACACCATCCTAGAAAATGACATTGGCTTGGTATTAGTATAATGTAGGGACACATGATACTGCCCTGTCCTCTATCCTTGTCCCAAGGTTACCCTTACTGGGATATGGACTTGCGGTGGCCCAGGGTAAGGGAGAATTGAACTAACATAAAAGCCCAAGGCTGTAGTCTGCATGTTTGTCTTGTTAGACCCAGGCAGGATTCTAAAGTGTTTCAGAGGCATTCATTCTCTGACCTTCATTCTTTTTGTTACATTGTATGGTACGTGCTTCATTCATTTTTGCTACCTGCTAGGGTTTTAGATGCTTTTAAGTGTGTAAACCTGCTCGAAACTCTGATAGAATGGGAAGCACAGCAGTGCTTAGAAATTGTCATACACAAGTTTTATTTGGCCTACATCAGTGCAAACATGACAAACTTTTAAGACAGAAAGCAATGCAACTGTAACCACTTTATTGAAGAAGCTAGAAAGAGAAAAGAGCAGGCTGAAGGCAACTTTATCCTTCTTCACCAAGGTTCCTTTTCCTTTCACACTTTCTATGTGGTGCTCCTTTTCCCACCAAGCGATAATTCTTGCTCTTAACATTATTTTTCCTGTTACTCCCATGCATTTCTGGAGAAAAAAAAACCTGACTTTTCAAATATTTAAAAGTCAAAACCAGTTTGTTATCCAAGTGTCCATCTCTTACCCAATGTAAATGCACCAAGGTTCTACCCACTCTTCCAAATGGCTACTCACTAAGGTCTAAGGAAGAAGGAGGGTGAGATAGTCAGCCTGTCCACTTCCTTGATCACTGTATCAATGATGCTCACGGCCACCTCTATGGCTATGCTTGTAAGAATGACGAGAAAAACGCTACTGTCTTCTTTGGCTGGTGAGTTTAGACAAGGTCCCTGGAATAACTGTGTTTCAGAAGGAAGCAGCTCCTTCCCTACTGGATTGGTTGGTAAGTTGTTTCTCGTGTCTCACCTGGAAGCTTCCCATTAGTTGTTCCTCCATGTGAGACACATCCTCTCCCTCAGGACACTTATGGTTCCCTAACATATCAACAGAATTTGGAGTACCTCATCTCACCCAAGTATCCTACTTGAAAAATCCCTTCTATGATTCCTGGAATCCTTTACCTTTTGTGAGGTCTAGTTGCAAGGAAAAGAATATTCTGATGCTGTAGATTTGGGGAATGCAGGCCCTTTCAATGCAGTTGTCCAGCTCTTTGCTTTTGCTCTGCAGACATCTTCAGGCCCTGCAGGTAGGCACTGGCTTAATCTCTCCAATTGTCCAGAGAATACATATCAAGCTCTTCCTCATGGGCTTTAGGTAGGGGAAAGCACTCCTGTAGCAGGGCACTTTGGACTGCCAACCAGCTCCCAAATCATGACATGAAGACTTATTATTAATTATGAATGCTCAGCCTTAAGCTTAGGCTTATTTCTTGCTAGCTCATATAGCTTAATTTAACCTATTTCTCTTTATCTATATTTTCCCTCAGGGCTTCTTACCTTTCTTTCGTTCTGCATGCTCTACTCCATGTCTGTTTCTCTGGTGGCTGCCTGGCTGGTTGGCCTTGGGCATCTTCCTCTCTTTCTCCCTTATTCTCCCTCTCTTTTCTCTTCTTCTTAAGCCTAGATTCTTCCTCCTACTTACTCTCTGCCCACCAGCCCAGCCTATCCCTCTACTGCCTAGCTATTGGTCATTCAGTTTTTTATTAGACCAATCAGGTGCCTTAGGCAGGCAAAGCAACATATCTTTATATTGTGAACAAATGTAACATAAACAAATGTAACACACCTCTACACAGTTAAAGTGATATTCCACAACATACCCTTGTTCACACAGGTCAGATGGACATCCCCAAAGTTTCACTCTTTACCAGCTTCTTCACATGCCCTCAGTGTTCCTTCACCTGCCTTCAGTCAGGAGATGGGGAAAAAGTGCAAAGCATGGTTTGGCCCATCTCTTTCCAAATTCTACGTGGATGATGCAATACCTCATATTGGTACACAGAGATCAACTGCAGGGTCTCCACAATAGAACAGGAAAAATATGTGATCTTTCTATTCTAAGTTCTATAGCCCAAAACCTCACCTACCAACTGCCGATCAATCTTCACTTCTGGTTCGGCGCCCCTTGTCTATGGATTTTTAAAGTCAACCTTCCCTTTCTCTTCTTTGTATCCTCTCCCACTCAGATGAAACAGTCCCACCAGAATCAAATAAATTCTATAATCTCCCATTGGTAAAAAAAAGAAAAAAAATTCTGGTAAGTTCTCCCCTGACTCCATACAAACCTCTAGTTATTGCAACAACTTTTCTGCTCCTCTCCACAGTCAGATTTCCTAAAAGGTTTTTCTACACAAACTGTCTCCACTTCCCGCATTCCCAATTTACTCTTCAGCCAGGGCTGCTCGACTTCGCCACCATCACTCATCAGAAACAGCTGTTGTCAAAGTTAACAACCTCACGTTGCCAGATGCGATTGATGCTGTTCCTTCCTCACCTTTCTGAGTGCCTCGCCAGCGGACTGACAAACTTTCTACTCCAATCACTTTCTTCTACTCTCCCCAGGACACCATAGTGTCCTGAATTTCCTCTTTTCTCACCATTTTCTTATTGCCCTTTATCCTGTCTGTTTCTAATGGAGCCAAACTCCTGGGGCTTCCCCAGGGCCTCGTTCGATTCAGCACGTTTTCTACCCCTCTTTGCCATGCTCCACCTTCCATCTAGTCTAACGTATCACAGCTTGGCGATGTAACCCAGACTGGTCTTGCCTGTATCCTCGCACACCCAACTGTCTACTTAATGTAGTGTTCTGTAGCTACCAGGCAAGAATTGAAATCAGAAGCAAATTTTTCTCTTGAAACTGTGGTGTTAATAATTCTTTTCACCTTAGGAAGCAACAAGCCTCCCTTGCCTGCTACAAAAGCCAGGAACAGGGATAATAGTCTCATTTCTCTCTCTTCTCAGTGTTTATGACAAAAATCACATATATGTCCAGGGCTTTCATGTGTCCAGCCCTGGCTGTACTCATCTTGCCCCACTCGTTATCACCCTACCATCAAAAGACAGCACTAATCTGGCTCCATTTTTCCTCTCACAGGCTAGGACATTAGTTCAAACATTCGCCATTTCTCTGACATCCCAGCTGTCTCTCACATTCACTCCGACCTCACTCATGCCCTTCCTTCCTCTTTCTATCCCGCCTCCAGAACAAGTTGTAAAATGTGACAATTTTAATATCTTTGCTTTGTTTTGTTTAATTTTTTGAAAAAGTCCCAGTCTGTAGCCTAATCTAGACTAGACTATTATGTAACCAGTCTGGCCTCACACTTATGGCAATCTTCTTGCCTCTGTCTCCTAGTACAAGCACAAGCTACCATACTTGGTTTTCCCTTGACATTCTCTGCCTTTCTATATATTGTTTCTTCTTACTTTCAATTAATGATGATTTTTTTGTTGTTATTTTTTCCTTGTCACTCAGACTGATTTATAAATAAGACCTTTGGGGACAAGGGTTGTGCCTCATTTGGCAATAGCAGTATTCTTACCACCTATTTCAGGGTCTGACTGAAAGAAGGCATGCAAGATGTCCCTACAGGGACATCCCACCCACCCATGGCCATTCTAATCACACTCCACTTGAACAGTATTTCCAGGAGAAACAGAAATGGAATGGAACACTGGAGCCTCTCTTCCTATAAAATCAAAGAGATTTTTATTTACTATAGACTGAACACCATTGTCCTCTCTGGAGATATACAATCCACAATAAATGTAAAATCTCTAACTTTAAAGAACTCTTGTCCACTCATGTAAATGGACCACAATATATTTAATAGAAAAAAAAGATGGTGTGGTGTGTTCCATAAGACACATGCTTTGAAAAGTGAAAACAGGCCAGAGAACAAAGAACGGCAGTGGTGAGGGCCCTTTAGACTGGGTGGCTAGAAGAAATGTCCTCTCTAGAGGCACATGCATGCAGGATATGGATATGATGGATATGGATATAAGAGAGAGCAGTCCTCATGAGAGAACAGCCATTGGGAAGGCCTTTAGGCAGGAAAGGGTTTGGAGGAGTGGAACTAACAGAAGATAAACCTACAAGACTGAGATGAGAGAACAGGAGACAATGAGGTTGGAGGGTTGTCAGGGCTCAAGCATAGGAGGCTGCAGAGGATGGCACACAGTGTTGAAATATTTCTCTAAATGTGATAGGAAATGTCCTAGGGATTAAAGCAGGAGAATGACATGATCTCATTGATACTTCAGACAGACTTTCTCTAGCATCTTTGTAGGAACTGGCCCAGAGGCACCTGGAAATAGGAGGGTCAGCCAGGAGGCTATTGTAGTGGTGGAAATGAAAGGTGGACTGTGGGTAGGGGGGAAGGGAACAGATGGAGCACACTCTTTGAAGGTGGGATCAAAACTGTTGGTACATCGGCTGTGAAGAGGGACACAAGCAAACTTCCACACTTAGGCCTGAATAAGTGGTTTACCAAAAGTGGGGATGGTGGGGGAAATAAAGAGTTCTATTTGGCTAGGCTTGAACTGTTCTGAAAGCTCATGTAGCTAGTTTGACAATGCACTGCTCTTAGGTTCATGCGATCCACAGTAGTCATGGAAGGAGTTAAGTGTGTGGATCAGTTACTGTCCAGACAATCTCATTACCAAGTTTTAATGACAGCAAATCTCAGATCGGATCTTACAAAACATGTAGAGGTAATGTCTTTAACACAGAGGGACAGGGCAGTTTGTACACCTGCTCTGGAAGCTTGATGTTGTCTCAAATCATAGTACTGCCAGGTGTGCCAACCGCTGCACTCAGCAGAAGGTAATGTCCCCAAAGCAGCATCAGTGAGCCAGACATGCTTTGCTCTGCTGGCTAGAAAGAGGGTTCTTTAAAGAAACAAGCTGTACATACTATCCCTACAGCCAACCCCATAGGCCTTGAGGGATTCTTATATCCTACTTTTATATAAGCAGGTAATATCCTTAAAAACATTCTCTCCATATCTTAGTTACCTCTAATTCAATCTACAAAAGCCCATTTCTAACATCCATTATGCTGATTAACAAGCCACTAATTTCACAAATGGAAACCCAGTTCTGATTCAGCATGCTAATTAGCAAAATGTCTGGTGTTGATCAGAGTTAAAGATAGCTGAAGTGCATGTGGTAGTTGCCTCTGGAGGAAGGCCTTTCTGCAAGGAAGCCAGCTGTAGTGCCAAGTCTTGATTAGAGCAACTGTCTGCAGCTAAAAGTAACAAATACACACCTTGGAGCATGCCCTGCTCCATTTGATAAGGCCATGGTAAATATGCATGTTGCCTAACATGCAGTCACACAGGGGCATCTTGTCAGTCCCTGGATACACAGGGATGATACTCAGGACTACAAGAGGACAGTCTTAAGTCCTCAGGATGTGAATGTAATATAAAGCTATGGAACTAGATGAGAAGGAGAGGGACTCAAGAATAGTGACCTGGGACACATCAATCTTAGGAGGCAGTTAAAGGATGTAGATGTAGTCTATGAAATCAAAGAGTAGTTACAGAGGAAAATATCTGGGGAAATGAGGATCTCAAAAGGGGAGATTGATCAAACGTGTCAAATTATCTGAGAAAGTACAAAGTGAGGACTGAGGAATGAACCCTGTGTTTACAGATTGAAGTTGCTGATACTATTGTCAAGGAGTTTCCCACACAACACTGTGAGGAAAGAGTGTTGAAGAGAGACTCAGGAACAGTTTGGGCCACTAATTGAGAAAAACATGGAATGTAATGGTAACTGAAGAACAAAAGGGATCAAAGAGGTCTTTACTTTTATTCTCTTTATTGTGTGATGTGGTATATGTGTGTGCCTGTACGTCTGTCTGGGTATGTGCATATGAGTACAGTTAGCCGAGGAGACCACAGGCCCAGATTCTTTGAGGCTTGAGTTACAGGTGGTTTTGTGTGCTGTCAGACATGGGTGCTAGGAACTGAACTAGAGTCCTCTGGAAGAGCAGCAAGTGTTCTCAACTGCTAAGCCATCTCTTCAGCCTTACATAGCATGTTTTGATGCTGTCAGGAATGACCCATCAGAAAGGATGAAGTAATGAGGAATGGAGAGCACCCACCCCTGATGCTATGCCATGAGAGGACACCTCTGCCACTCCACATAGTAGATTCCCACCCTAGAGTTGAAAAACAAATCCTTAGTGATCTACTGGACTGGGAGAAATAAGATCCAGAAGAATTCAAATTCTTAAAACTAAAAGACCGCCAAGGAAGGCATGTCCCAGTCCCTGCATCTCCATACCATGAGCCAAAAGAAGATGAGAGGCCTCTCTCCTCTGTTAACCATTGGCAGTGGGTCTGGCCTGAAAAAATGTTCTAATTGTATACTCAGATCTCAGATCAATCTTGGTTATCAGCAAGTACAAAAATAGCCTTCAAGAAGGTCTGTCAGCAAAGGAGAGGAGAAACATGCTACTGGCCATTGACTTGCATCCACCAGGGATGATGAGGTCACATTCAGCCCATTAAAAGGGACAGAGCTGGGAGAAGCAGAGTGGAATGATTGGTGCTGTGGCTATACCATAACTTCTGCTTACCATGTTTTGTGAGATAATACATTTCCTGACCATTTAAGTCAATTTGAGATGGATTTTATACTTGATGCTAAATGCCTCCTCTTCACTTAGTACACCTATTCTCAACTGAGTAGAAAAAAGTATATATACCTCAGTGCTTCCTTCACACATGACCTGGTCACCATGCACTTACATCCCTATTTCCACCAAAGGCCATGAGCTCATCATTTGTCTTCAGTATCTTGTACATAGCCCACTAGATGCATGAGTCCTTACTAATCCTCAGAAAATCCAATCCACTGAAAAAGTTATATTTATCGAAAATTCTTTACATTTTCTGTTCCTTTAGACTATTTCTGCCTCCTCATAATCCCCTTTTACTTTTCATGTTCTACAGATAGATAAATAGATGACAAATGGATGGACAAATTGATATATAGATAGATGATTGATAGATAATAGATAAATCACTAGATAGATTTAAATGTATAGATTTAAATAAGATTCTGCATATGAGAGAAAGCATATTGTCTTTCTGAGTCTGTCTTATTTCACTCAACATAATGATGTCTAATTACACTTATTTTCCTGTGATTATTAAAACTCTTAAAGTTGAACTAAGTGAGTTTTGCATTTTGAGATGGCCATAAGCCTTTGGACATGATAAAGAGTAAAGACTTATAGTTAGGGTGTCAAGTAGACAAGGGGTGGATTTTATTGTTAATTAGACCTGATTTGTTTGTTTGTTTGTTGTTTGAGACATGGTTTCTCTGTGTAGCTCTGGAGCCTTTTCTGAAACTCACTCTACAGCCCAAGTTGGCCTCAAACTCACAGAGATCCATCTGCTAGACTTGATTTTTAATCATCAAATAGACAATTCTGAGCATATCTTTGAGAGGACATAAAGAAAGGACTAATTTAAGGTCCTCTCTGAATGTGAACAGTACCATCTCATTGGCTTGGGTCCTGAACTGAATAAAAAGCAAGGAGATAGCAACCTTATTCAGTCCCTCTGCTTCCTGAGTGTATATACAATGTGCCCACCCACTCACTTCATGCCATAGGCCTTCCCCAACATGATGAACAGTATTGCCTTAAACCATGTGTCAAAATAAAATCTTATTCTCATAAATTGGTTTGGTTAGGCATTTTGTCAAAGCATTGAGAAAAGTAACAAGTATGAATCTTTAGGTCTTTTAAGCATATATGTAAGTCATTTGCAAATAAGGATAAATCCCTTTCCTTTCCTATTTGTTTACCTTGTATTTCTTATTTGTATGTCTCTAAGATCTTGAGCGCTGTATTGAATATGAGTACAAAGAGTGAGAACCCTTGTCCTATTATTGATTTCAGAAGTAATTATTCTAGATTTTCCTTATTTATTATAAAGCTGGGTATATATATTATATATATATATTTATATGTATATGTGTATTTATATGCATGTATATGTGTATGTATATATATGTGTGTGTAAGTATATGTGTATATATGCATGTATATATATATGTTTGTATGTATGTATATATGCATGTATGTGTTTATATATGTGTGTATATGTATATATATGTATATATGTATATATATGCATGTATATATGTATTCTTTACTGTGCTAATAAATGGTCCTTCTATTCCTATTTTTTTCAGGGCTTTTATCCTGAAGTGATATTTCATTTTCTCAAAAGTCTTTTCTGTACCTGTTGAGAAGTAATGTGATTTCTGCCCTGAAGACTTTTATGTACTGTCTTACATTTATTGGGTTGCATACACTGAACTACCCTTAGGTCCCTGCAATGAAATTGATATGTCCTTTGTAGTTTATTGAGAATTTTTTCTCCCCTATTTTTATTTATTATATTTGTGTTTTAATTTTACACATCAGCCATGGATTCCCCTGTCCTCCCCCCTCCTGCCCCTTCTCCCACATTACCCCCAGCCCCTCTCCTCCATTCCCATCTCCTCCTGGGCCAAGACTCTCCTGGGGATTCAATTCAACCTGGTGGAACTCTCATCCAATAACTGATGGAAGTGGATGCAGAGATCCTTGGCCAGGCCCCAGGTGGAGCTCCAGGAGTCCAATTGTCGAGAAAGAGGAGGGACTGTAATAGTGTGAATTGTTGAGACCAAGATTGGAAAAGCACAGGGACAAATAGCCAAACAAATGGAAGCACATGAATTATTGACACTTTTTATGTCTATATTCTTCAGGTATGTTGGTTATAGCTTTGTGTGTGTGTGTGTGTGTGTGTGTGTGTGTGTGTGTGTGTGTAGAATCCAAAATTTTATTGGCTTTTAGCCTCCACTTCATTAATTTCTGTTTCATTATTATTATTTATTTATTTCCATCTGTTTTGGAATTTGACTTCTTTTTTTCTAAAGCCTTGAGTTGCATCATTAGGTTGTTTATTTCAGTGTCTCTTAATTTTTAATGTAAGCACTCACAGTTATATACTTTCCTTTTTGAGGTACTATAACTGCAGCCTAAATGCTGACTTGTCTTTATTGTTTCATTCAAATGTGTTTTCATGGTCTTCATTGAGTCACATGTTAATTAATTGCTATTTTGAAGTCCTTTTCTTGTGCTTTCAAGTAAATTGCTTTTCTTGGGGAATATTGCAACAGGTACACTGGTTTCTAGAGGAAACATATTGTTTTGGTTGTTCATATTTGTGGTTTGCACTGGGATCTAGGACTTGAAATGATCGCATCTGTGGTGTTTCTTTGTGTGGGTATCTAGTCTTAGCTTAGTTGGGTGGTTATCAGGTTCTTTGATTGCTGTGTGGACAGGTTGTGGATCAGAAGAGGGATGTGTGATTCTCAAGCTTCAGTGCTCATACTCTGGCTGGTTCCAGATCCCAAGTTCTTCCTTGAGCTTAGACTTTAAGCAGTTCCAGATGGGTGCAATTGGTGGGATGAGAGACATGTTAACAGGTGGGTCAAGCTGACTGACTCTGGAAATCTCCCAAGTAGAGTTCAGAGTCCAGCTCCAAAAAGGTGGCAAAGGCAGAACCAGGGGCATCCTGGGTCTGACCACAGATAACAGTGAGTCTCAAGAGACTAGAGATGGGCTGAAGGAAGGGTTGAGATGGCAAGATTGGGTGTACCCTTCAGAAACCAGAATGGAAGAGGGGAAGGAGAAAACAGGTAGCCTACCTGGGTCCCCAACCAAGTATGGTGACTGTGGAGTTCTTGAAGAGAGAAGGCTGTGGTTAGTGGGAAGTCATCAAGGAATGGAGATGAGTTAGGAGAAACAGCTTAGAAAAATAGCAACAGAACTGGTGAGGAGCTGAGGAGAGGTTGGACTTGGTCTGTGCCACATGTCATGGTGGGAAGCCAGCTGAGGCATGAAGCAACAGCAGGTCTAAGAATGGTCTAATGAAACAAACATGGAGGAGGGCAAAGAGGGGACAGGTAGCCTACCTGTGTCAGTGCAAAGTGCGGTCGCACAGAGTCCCTGGAAGAGAGTGGTTCTCCTAGGGAAAGAAAATGAACGCCCTCCCTTATTTCTTCAAAGACCCGCTGTCACTGCAGGAATGCATTGTTCAGTTCTCTGAGTATTTGTGCAGTTTCTGTTGCCATTGATATCTAGTTTTATTCCACTCTCATTTTGATAAGAAAGGAAATGATTTTGATTCTTTTGTATGAATTACAAATCATAAAAGGGAAGGCAACAGAAAAGAAACAAAAAGAAGGAAATCCTTTTCAAAGAGGACAAGGCTAATAACTAAAGCATATCAATGTTAGGATTAATTAGTGTCGTCAAACTGCACTTCTGATTGCTCCTCTACTGACAACAGAGACGGGAAATCCACAGCAAAACTGGAGGAAGTGACTCCCCATCCGTCAGGCATAGAGGCCCCTAATGTCTTTTAGTTTCAGGTCTTGCTTCCAAAGCTTACCAGTAATTTGACCTTGAGCAAACTCTCTGAGCTTCATTTTTCCTTCTCTGTGATATGGGGATGATAATATCTCAGCAGGTTGTTTAAGGCTTAAACAAGGCTGAACATCAAAATTAGCTCTCGCAGTACCTGGGTCCAGAATAAATGACTAAGATCATGCAGAGAGGTGTAAGAGATAAGCAGGTTGTTATATTTTGTTCATTTTAATTGAGAAAGCTTTCCTTAAGAGAGCAGCTCTCAGCTGTCATTCCCTGGCAGTTGAAATCCTTGATTTCTATCTCTGCCGGAGTCTGAACATAGCCTACATACAGCTGTAGAGATGAAGGCGAGCCATCTCCATGTTGCGACAAGAGCAATATAATTTTCTAGTTAAGAAAATAAACCAGAAGAAAAGAAGTAGGAAGCTCAAGTTGGAGAAAAGTAATGGAAATATCTGTTTTCTGGATGCCTCTTCTATTTGGGGTGGTGTTTTTCTAGTCTTTAAGTTAATCAGGTGTATATTACTGCCCTTTGTTACAAATCAGAACACTCAAGCTTAGAGGATATTCCCTGAAGCTGCTTAATTAGCTGGGTTCTGAGTTTCTAATCCATGCCAATTTCATTCTAGATCCGGTGTGGGTGCCAGAGATCCATAGTTAAGCTAGAGTCCCAGCGCACTGGGGCAAAGTCCTACAGAAGGAACAATGCAGTCAGTTTACTTTTAATTTTTCCTGTATCCAGACAGAGAATAATCCCTTCCTAACTTACTTCATTGCCTGCAGTCGGTGCAACACAATTCCTTGACAATATGCACTCAGGCCAGTGTACAGGGAGACCAGGAAAGATGAAGCAGGCTCTTAGAAATCATGTTCCTTACAGGAAACTAGATCAGGCAGTGGGAGGAGGTGAGCTGAAAATAGCCTGAGGGAGTGGGAGACAAGCCTGGGAAACAGAGAAAGGCAGGCTGAGAGAACCGAGATTAGCAAGCAGAGGGCACTATGCAGAGAAAAGGGAAGCCATAGCATGATTTTTTTTTCAAGATTCTGTTCAACCATTCATCCCCCAAGGCAAAAGTCATTCCCCAAAATGCAAAGTGTTTTAAATTATGTCAACTTAGTTAAAGTACCATTCATTTGGTAGACTCTCTGTCCCGGCAGAAATATCCATTATCTGCAAGAAAAAAAAATCAATCCATCCTTCAATGAACGGAAAGAACAACACTTTTCCTCTAGATTTTAAATTAAAGTATTATATTATATAAAATTTGAAATGTACAGAAAGTCTAATGACCAAAATTACCCATTCTGTTTCATAGATATAAGTATTTTTAGCATTCATATACATAGCTTTTATGTTGTATAAGTAATACACACACACACAGACACAGACACACACACACACACACACACACACACACACACACACACACACACACACACACACATACACACACATCCCCATTCATGAATTTTCAAAGTAACAGAAAAAAAAATCCTCCAAGTTTCTAAGCAAAATATATATGTTGCTGGGGTGTGTGAGTTTTCCAGAATTACCTGTGTTACAGTTGGTTTCAGATCCTTGTATCTTCAAAGACTGAAGTTTGCCTTATGCCTTATCTCTCCTGTAATCTAGAATCTCAAAATATTTATTAAGGGGCTGGAGAGGTGACTTAGTAGCCTAGAGCTCTTGCTATTCTTGCAGAGGACCTAGGTTCAGGTCCCAGGACCCACACTGGTAGCACACAACCTTCTGTAACTCCAGTTGCAGGTGATTCAATGCCTTCTTCTGACGTTCATGGGCATTTACACATATGTGGTCTACCTTCAGATAAGTAGATATTCATATACACATATGAATTTTAAAACATTTAAAAATTATCAGGCCCATGGATTCCCCCATTTACCATGTAATTCTCATCCTTATCTCTACCTCTTAAGGGAATTGTTTTCATGAACTAAAATTGGGTTGACATATTTGGGGAACAAGCCTAGGCTTTGAAAGCCTCCATAAGCTAGACTTGGCTACTTACCTTTAATATGCCAAATAATAATGAATGAGCAATTATGAAAACCAGAGAGAGATGACTTATTTAATGTGACTACAATGGGAACAGGAACAAATAAAGGGGTCCAGTGACTCCAAGTCTGTCTTTCGAGTGCAACATGAGCTTTAGGTCGACTAGGGAAGAGTTAGAAATTGGGGGCAAGTGGTGTATACAATTAAATAGTTCTGGTTAAGTCAAGGTGCAGTCTCATCCATTCAGTGTCTAAGCTCCAGACTTCCAAGAAATCTACTGGTCTTTATTGCTGTTGTCATCACTTGTGGGGTTAAGACCAGGTGGTGCTCTACCCTAAATTATTCCATATTGTATAAAACAGTGGTTTTTCAGGTTTTATCTTGCCCTGAGAGACTTAATATTTTAAACATTTATGGAGAACTTCATACATGAGTCCTGCATTTACGTACATAATTTCTATCCTTTTCCCACCTCCAATTCCTCCTGTGCCTCTCCTCTCATTCTAACCAGATTCTTGATCTCTTCTCTTTAAATTATTAGTGTTAAGCCACACACATATGCATGCAAACACACACACACACACACACACACACACACACACACACACACACACACACACACTGCTGAGACATTTAGTGTTTCCTATCTGCTTATGTGTTTAGATTTGACCATTAGGGACAGGATAATATATCAGGGGTGCTATCCCTGAAAAAGACTGATTCTCTCTCCTTAGAAGCCAAGTAAATTGTACCAGAAAATGTTATACTAAGTGAGGGTAACCCAGATCTAGAAAGATAAACATTGAATGTTCTCATATTTGTGGACCCTACTCCCAAATCTTTATATGTGAGAGACTCCATTTTACAAACAACTTTTGACTCCATTTTGAGGATGAAAGATGACTCAGCACATGAGTGGCTTTCTGAATGGCACCATCTATGCACAGCACAGACTGATGGCTAATTTACTCCTGGAAGTAGAGAGAATGCCATCCTATAAGTTTATTGGAGTGAATTAGGACGATAGAACACATAGGTTTATTTAAAATCATTCTAGGAAAACTGGGTCTGATAACTTATCAGACATCAGACTAAGGAAAAGATACAACCCCCACATCTGTGTTCCATAAAGAAAAGGCCACCTAACACTGCAGTGGCAATGACCTCAAGCTGTTGTCTGACCACCAGACTGTGCATCAAAAACTGACAGGCAGAGAACTATTAACTGTCACAGGGCTCAACTCATCTTAGACCACACTATCAATATGACCTACTTGAATTCTTCTCTTCCTGTTCTCTTGTTTTCCTATCTGGACCTGTCATCCATCCATCCATCCATCCATCAACCCATCCACTCATTCTGGGCTGCTCTCACCCTTTTCCATTGGCAGCTGGACTCAACTCTGCACTTTGCTTTCAGACTTGGTGCTCTCAGTGGCCTGACACTGACAGCAGCAGCTTCCCCTGCTGCTCACCTCAGTGTCTCAGTGTGCCATCTTATCTACACTGACCATATTTGCATTTCTATCAGCTCCCTGATTTACAGAACCTCTGAATCCTCTTGAACTCTGCTGTGGTCATTCTGGGGCAGAGAGAGGCAGGGAGGTGGAGGGAGAGGGGGAGAGGAGAGGTTTTTTGGCTCACAGTTCCAGGGAATGGTTATTCATGGAAGGGAAGACATGGATGGAGACAGGAGCCTGGTGTCTGAAGTTAGAAAGCAGAGAGCATAACACACTGAGGCTCAGATAATTTTCTCCTTTGTATTCAGTTTGGAACCCCAACACATGAAATGATGCCACTCTCATTTAGGATAGGTCTTTCTGATTCATTTAATCCACTCTGGAAACTTTCAAAGCCATGTCTAGAGATTCGTTTTCATGGTGATTCTAAATCAAGTTGACAATCAATATTAACCAACACACACACACACACACACACACACACACACACACACACACACAAAGTCATATGTGTATAATTATAAAATGCATATGTATATGTGATACATACCACATACATAGTATATAATGATGTATGCAATATTTGCTAGTAAATTTTTACTTCATTTGCCATATGTCTCCACATAGTTCCAAATGAATGTTGTTTGCAAGCCTTTTCCCTGAATTCATTTACTTCTCCAAGAAAGACTACCCAGTTCTTCTCCAGACTAGCTAATGTTCTGGGAAATAAATACAGGAGAGGGTAGAGTGCACTTTACAGAATGTAGACTTTACTTTTTCTCCTTGTTTTAGTTATAAACTCACCCTCTGCCACCCTCTGTTGTGAGGCTCTCACTGCTCCTCCTAGGACAGACTTCACCCAGGTCTCTGGCTTATGCTCCTCCTTCCAGTCTCCTTGAGGTAATGTTATAGATGGAATAGCTGTGTCTTCTCTACCTATTGAGGTACACCTTGCAATGTGGTGCTGTTTGGAGGAGGGGCTTTGGAAAGATGATTAGATCAAGAGAGCTCACCGTGCCCTTAAAAAAGAAACCTCAAAGAATTCATTTGTTATTTTGACTTTCTGAGAGTACTGCAAGAAGGCATCACCTCTGGCCAGGAAAAAGGCACTTACCAAATAAGAGTATGCCAGCCCTTTGATCGTGGACTTGCCAGCCTCTAGAACTGTGGACAGTGAATTTGTGTTCCTTACAATTCCTGTCTACATCCTATGCCAAGAACAGGGAAAAATATCATTCTACATTCCTTGCTTTTTCCTAATCAATTACTGTTAGTCCAGGTAGTCATGTGCTTCAAGGAAACCCCTATTCCTTTTATGTTGTCCTATATGCTACTGAACTTCAGATCTCAGGCATCTTCCAGGAAACCCCTATTCCTTTTATGTTGTCCTATATGCTACTGAACTTCAGATCTCAGGCATCTTCCAATCTGTTTCCAGTAACTGGTACCATGCCACTGTGCTTGAGAGTAAATATGTGAAATTTAGGAGGCAGAACTCTAGGTTTCAAACTCATAGAAGTGATGGGATCAACAAGGTTTCTGAAAAGCCCAACTGTGAGAGAGTCAGCAAGGAAATGTACAGGAAAAAGGGTAACCCTTATATTTTCAAAGAATGCAATGTATGCAATAACAAATATGAGTATATGACAATTGAATTTGAATACTTGCAAAATAACGGTCACCTAGGACATTATAAATTCATTGGTGACTGTCTTACCAGTGATGACCTTCTCAGCTAATATGTCACTGATTTGAGCTTATAGTTTGGTACTAGGTGAACTGGGAGAAAATGGCTGCTGATTTGTGTATCCTGATAACACCAATGCTTTTCTTACTCGCATGCCTTTGGGAAACTCCAATGACACTTAGTTTCTATCTCACTGACAAAATCATCACAGAACTAGAACCTGAACAAGCATACTGGATGATTTTCTTCTTCAAGACTCACTCGGGGAGGACTTAGAATAAGACTTCAAATGCGGTTAGTCATTTTCAAACTGTAGTCTGTTGCAGCAACATGGTTTATACTGTTTGCACCGAACACTATGCCCCTTCCGGCTGTTACCACAAATGTACTTCATTCTATGCCTTAGGTAAAAATGACCTGCCTATAGGGGTTCAGTTAATCAACTGACCATTACTAACTGTTCACCCCACTTCTTAAAGTGATTGCAGTGATTAATCTCACAGTACTTAGACTTAAAATGACTTTGGTTTGTGAGAACAGCATATGGCCCATAGGCACCATCTTTTGGAATCAGAAGGTCAATTGAGAGTTAAGAAATAAACATGTTTTAGACTTTTGCAAGGGTGCAGGAAAGCTCCATGGAAACTGACTATAGCCCGGGGCTTCAGTCAGTCAATGGCAGCCAACCAGAAGTCATAGACCCCAAAACACTGATCACATCATAGGAGGATCTGATGCTTTTCCAAATAACAATGCTGATATAGGATGCCTTTCCAGTAAATCATCATGTTAGACATTTGCAGTTTCGAGTCTTAGATCTCAGTTCCTTGTTCACATCATGAATGGATTTGGTGTTTCACTTATCAGCCATAAACATGGCTGGCAGAGTAAATTTAGCGCCAAGTCCTCCTGCCACAATATTACTAAATAAAGGTACTGGCTCTCCCAGGGAACAGTTGATGCTTTCCTAGTCAGGCCCTTAAAAGTCCCACAGTCTCAGAATAGCAATCCAATACTTGTTCCTGCTAAATTCTGGGCCTTGACCTGTAACATTGCAAGCAAAGGGGAACTTGAATGAATGCTAAAATACATGTCTAAAAGTTTTTTCTAGTGGGCTTGTGCGTGCGTGCGTGTGTGTGTGTGTGTGTGTGTGTGTGTGTGTGTGTGTTCTCCTGCTGTTTGCCTCATGTATTGTGTTCAGGACTAAGTTGTAATAGTTTTCTCTCTCCATACTCTCTCCCTTGATATCATCAATCTTCATTGAAATCTTCATTGTTTTAAATGTCATCACTACGCTGCTGGTTCCCCAGCACACATTAGACTTGTGCCTTTGGCCTTGCTGGCCTTAGGAATTATACCCTCAACTACTTACTTGACATCTCTGAATGTCAGATGGACATCTTGCACTCATTATGTCAAAGACTAGAACACTGTTCTCTATCTCAGCTCTCCTTTTCTGTGCCATTCTGCCTGCCATATGGGTATCAGCACCTTTACCTGGAACACAGATTTTCCTTTCTCCATCCTTTACCCACCTATGCTATATTCTCCTATAATAAACAAAATGATGCCTAATATTTATAACATGAAAGACCCTCAAGTATCTTAATACCGAGGCCACATCCTTCATGATCCTTTTGAAAATGATCTCTCTTTTTTTGAGCATATGTCTTTAGTATCTTTTCAAAGCAAGTGGTATTCTTATTCTTCAACTCAGCACCATCACAAATGTTAATTATATAATTTGCTTGTATAGTTCATTGCTGCATAAATTATGTAAGTGCAGATATCATACCCATTTCATAGCATAGTCATTATTTTCTTAGGATTGGAACCAAGACCAATACACGGTGAACACTCAGTAAATGTTTTATAGTAACACAATTTGCACATTTCTGGTGTGTGTTTGCTGGCCATGACCTCACAGCATTATTTTATTGCCTTTTTGAATTTGATCAATATTTTTCTCTGACATGATAGACACTTTTGGTGAATAATCTCATGTTTAATCACTCTAGGAGAATGTATTAGGTTCTCAGGGAAGGAAAACAACCCTATACAGGAAGATGTTAATGTTTCAGTACTGGGAGAATAGCTCTCCAGCTCTGAGTTCTACCTTACACCTTCTTCAATAAAATTAAAAACTGCTACATGTCAATAGATTTTTGGATCACTTAACCATAACCAAAACCATAAATAGGGAATCTACTCATGCATGGAGTTCTGTATGTGTTTTAGTAACAATTCCCCCATGTCAGCATTAAAAACTTCTTATTCCATTGCAAAGTGACTTCAATTAACTTTTTCAACATCAGTGTTTCAGTATATACTGAATAGAATATGTAAGAATGAATAATTGCTAGGTTGGGTATAAAATTTGACGTAAAATCCTTTCCTTTTACAGTTACACAAATTCAGATGTAATTCTATTGTCCTCTAGTATTTCTTAGTCAAGGAAATAAAATAAATTTGTCACTATTCTAACATTAATGTCTCTGTAAACAAGCTCTTCATTTTCCTCCTCCTGTTGGGTGTAGTTAGAGTTTTCCTGCCTGGCCCAGTCAGGACAAATCTCTCTTACCCGCCAGTCCCATAGTTGCTCAGACCCAACCAAGAAAGCACACAGAAACTTACATTGTTTAAAAACTGTATGGCCATGGCAGGCTGCTTGTTATCTACCTTTTCTATCTTAAATTAACCCATTTTTGTTAGTCTATACTTTGCCACATGGCTTGTGGCTTACCAGTGTCTTTCTATGTTGCTTTCCATGGCAGCGGCTGGTGGTGTCTCTCCCCAGTCTTCTACTTTCCTGAATTCTCTTTTCTCTTGTCCCGCCTCTACTTCCTGCCTGGCCACTGGCCAATCAGAACTTTATTTACACAGAGCGATATCCACAGCAGTTGGGGACTCACAGGATCTTCTAAAAACTTTATAATTTAAAAGTCATATCTGATTATATGTATGTATAGGTATCATTTTATTAATGCTCCCCATAAAAGCAAGAAATTTTGGTCACTGCAATATGAGAGCTTTTCTTAAACCAAGTGATATTTTCAATAAATCTTCTGTTCCCAACTGGCTACCATCTTGGGGGATATTTTTCAAAAAGTGAAGTTTCTAATTGTCTGTAAAGCTTTTGTCTTCAGTATCCCTCATCCTCACTCTCATTTTTTTTTTTTTTTACTTATTCCTTTTGCACATTTTTGAGAGCTTCTCAAGTTATCTCTCTGCTTTGCCTTCTACTCAGCATCATTTCTGTCCCTCAGTCTCTCTGATGAAAATCAAATTCTTTTACAGAGGTTCTAGTTGGCAATTGCTATACACATGTCTCTCCATTCCCACAATTTTCTGATAGGTCTTTCATGAGATCGTGCTAACCATCTAAACTAGGCTTAAGGAAGATCTTGTGCCTGGGAATGACAGTACTTCCAATACCAAGTCAATCATCACATTGGGTAGCTAGTGAGGCCAGGCCTGCAAACATGCTTATGAGGTGAGACTCCCCTTCACATCCAGTCTTCAATGAGGCACTCGTGAAAATACAAGAGCAAAGGGCGAGCAGATGGGTTAGAGGATGAGCATCTCCTCTCAGGGAACCACTTACAAAAACACATTGCCCCTCAGAAGGACCTGGCCCTGAAGGTGAGTGGAAATGCCTGTGGGTATATATGGCCTTTGCCAAAGAACCAGAAATAGATCCTGGGGAATGGAGCAAAGGCTAAAACCCAACCTTTCAGGAAGAAGGAAGGGAGAGAAGGAGATGGTATCAATCACAATAATACCATAATATTGATGTTAGGCTAGAGTGAAACTCCTCTCAGAAATAGCTGGGCTACAAACAGGGAAATTGTTAAGCTACTGTAATTAAGCTCAATGTATAAAATTCTTGAAAGAATTGAATTTAATTAGTATTTAGAGCCCTTCATACCTAGCAAAGCTTAGAACATACTAAAAACATCTTTCCTGGATGTAAAAGACCATGTTGAATGCACCAGCAAGGGAGCTTGAGGATACCTGTGGCAGTGCCTATCAATACTCCTAAAGCCATCTCTGAAAGTGAGCTCCTGTGCCTTTACCTCCCAGGTAAATCTGTATCATTGTGTTCTACTCAGTCTGTATACATATTCACTAGCACTTACATCTACCTCAATTTTTTCTTGCATTTATATCTCTATGAGTTTTTCATCTATATATTCTAGCACTTAGTCACTGAATGAGAGCACATCAACCTTTAATAAATTGGCCAACATATGGAAGATGGAAAGAGACAAGAGCAGTAAGGAAGGACAGAGGCAAGCTTCTAGCTTGAGTACATGAAACTGGAGTTAGCAGAGCTCTGAGGCTTAGGAGTGGAGTCAGGAAGCACAGACGCTGACTTTAAGTACCCTGCTATCCAGTCTGTAAGAATGAAAAGAGAAAGAAAAGAAATCTGCACATTCAATTGGGAAGTTCACAGTTATCAATTGCTGTGTAACAAACTGGTCCAAAACTTACAAGCTTAAGTTATCCAGCCAATACAATTGTGTTTGGTTGATTTAGACTGTGCTGAACAGAAGTGTCTGGCTAGTCTTGGCCTATTGCCCTAACATGCCTGGTCAGCTGATTGTCACTGACTTAAGTTGAATATGGTCAGGGCCAGGGGCTTTCTGTAGTGATGGTAGAGAACAAGTCTAACCCCAATCATCCAAGCATGTTCAAGGCTCTGCTTGAGTTACATCTTTTAATGTCCCCTTGACCAAAGGGGTAAAACATCGAGCCCATTAATGAGATCTACCACTTGCATTAATCTAACTGATTAACCTAATGAAGGGGCTCTTCATCCCTGTGAGAACAAACAAATGTTTAAAAGCACCTCCCAGTTGGGCCATTATGTGACATAGAAACACATGTTTAGTTTTCAGGGAAAAAAGAATACTCTGAGGCTTTCTTAGAAATTCAAATCACCATTCACAAAGTTAAGTCACTTTCTAAAACTGGATATATAATGAGTCTGGGACTTCATCCCATTTGCATGCTCACAACAAATGAGCCTTCCACAATCGAATAGATTCTGGGTAAAAAAACATTGGATTTGGGGGTCAGAAACAGGGACAATTTATTTTTATATAATATAAAAGTTTATATAATAGCCAGAGAACTCTTCCTTTACACAGGTTCCTTGAGCCTAATTCTCAAAAGGCAGCACTTTAAGAAAAAAAAAAATGTAGGGACCTCTCCAGCACTCTGCCTATTCCTGTTCTCATGTCTTCATTTATCATGGTCTGTTATTCCTTGTTATCCCTTTCTCTTCTTGATCCAGCTGGGATCTCCTGCTCCCCTAAGCTCTCTTTCCCCTCAAATCTTGCCCTTCATTTCTCCCCTTGTCGTCCAAGTTGTTCATGTAGACTTCATCCATTTCTCTGTCATTGGGTGATCCCTGTGTCCTTCCTAGGGTCCCGTTTTCTAGGTAGCCTCCCTGGAGTTGTGTAGTAGTCTAGTCATCTTTGTTTTACATCTAGTATCCTCCTATGAGTGAGTACATACCATGTTTGTCCTTCTGAGTCTGGGTTATCTCACTCAGGATGATTTTTTTCTAGATCCATCCATTTGCCTATGAATCTCATGATGTCATTGTTTTTCTCTGCTGAGTAGTACTCCATTGTGTATATGTACCATATTTTCTTTATCCATTCTTCAGTTGAAGGACATCTAGGTTGTTTCCAGGTTCTGGCTATTACAAACAATGCTGATATGAACATAGCTGAGCAAATGCCCTTGTGGTATGATTGAGCATTCCTTTGGTATATGCCCAAGAGCGCTACAGCTGGGTCTTGGGGAAAATTGATTCCCAGTTTTCTAAGAAAGCACCATATTGATTTCCAAAGTGGTTGTACAAGCTTGTATTCCCACCAGCAGTAGAGGAGAGTTCCCCTTGCCCACAGTGATACATCCTCTGTAGACTGCTGGCAATGGTCAAGAGAAACCCTGATTTGACCTAGGCTCATGATCAGATGGCTAAACACCCTAACAGTCGTGCTGGAACTCTCATCCAATAACTGATGAAAGTGGATGCAGAGATTCTCAGCCAGGCCCCAGGTGGAGCTCCAGGTGTCCAACTGTCGAGAAAGAGGAGGGACTGTAAGAGCGTGAATTGTTGAGCACAAGATTGGAAAAAGCACAGGGACAAATAGCCAAATGAATGGAAGCACATGAATTAGGGACCAAAGGCTGTGGAGCCCCCAGCTGGATTAGGCCCTCTGGATAAGTGAGACAATTGAATAGCTTGAACTGCTTGGGAGGCATCCAGGCTGTAGGACTGGGACCTGTCCTTAGTGCATGAGCTGGCTGTTTGGAACCTTGGGCTTACACAGGGACACTTTGCTCAACCTGGAAGGAGGGGATTGGAGCTGCCTGTACTGAATCCACCAGGTTTAAATGAATTCCCAGGGGAGTCTTGGCCCTGGAGGAGATGGGAATGGAGGGGAGGGGATAGGGGGAAGGTGGGGGTGGCAGCGGGAGGGGGCAGGACAGGGGAACCCATGGCTGATGTGTAAAATTAAAACACAAATATAATAATAAAAAAAATCCTGAAAAAATATGTAGGTGCAAGGGAACACTGACAGACTTAGTTTGTGGCCCTACAGTACAGAAAAACCACATTGAAAAGATGGTCAAGAAGGTCAACAATGCTTTTTCTCATAAGACACAAGAAATCTGTGGAGAATTGTGTCTAAATGATGCAAAAACAATTCCCCCCTTCTATGCTGGTCTTAGTCAGAGCCAAGACACATTCAGAACTATAATTTAGTTTTGAGAACTAACACTACCTGTGGATCTGAAGTTTCTCACATAGACAGAGTACTACACGGCAAATCTGGTCAACTCCCCTGTTCCAACTTCTGCTCAGTGACTCCACTTAAATTTGCATTGACTACTTAAATAGTTGCTGTCAGACTTATCTTTGAGTCTCTGCTGACCCATCTGTAAAGGAAGGAGGGAGTCTGTAACACCCTTCTGCTTGTTCTCTCTCCTTTCGTTGTTTTCACGTCCTATTTCCCAGCACCTGTGCATTCTGGAAAGTACTACGATCTGGGGAGTTAACATATCAACAAAGCCAGATGAGTTTCAGGTGTGTGTGTGTGTGTGTGTGTGTGTGTGTGTGTGTGTGTGTGTGAGAGAGAGAGAGAGAGACAGAGACAGAGACAGAGACAGAGAGACACAGAGACACAGAGACTACCACAACTTAAAGTAAGAAATTCTTTTTCAGGCTATATGTGCAGTAAAAATGTCAGAAAATACAGAGATTCACTGAAAGTGCTCTTAGCTTTCAGATCCCTGGTTACCTGTTGCTACCCCAACTTAGACAAAAATGTATGCAGATACATAGCATCAGCGCTCCTGGCGATGGCAATGCCTGGCGAGCTGCCCGCCGCTTCCACTTCTCCTTATGCCATCAGGAATGCTAGGCTGCTGGTTCTGTGTTAATCAGCTCATGCTTTGGTTTAAAGATCCCACGGAATTATGCAGTGGACTGCTCGGGCACAAAACAAAACCAGGTCCTTTTTAATACAAATTTTTAGTAACATTTAAAGTAATATTTAATTTCTGTTTATAATACCCACCCACCCCAGAACTCCAAAATGAGTTCATAGGTTCTTCCTTTCTAGGTCACATGTCTTACCCAGCATTCATTTTGGCTGTTATATATCTATTGAGGAACTGGTTTTGCCTTCTCCTCCCACCTACTTCCAGTCAGCAACATCTCTCCTGAGTTTCATGCCCTAGGCTTGGGTCTTGCCTTTTTTCTGATATTTTTGGCATCTTGATGAAAAGTATTCAGAACAGTACAGTACCTGACCAGCAGCATTTATTATAAGTACAATAGATATATCCCTAAAGACAAACTTGCCAGAGGTAGGTCACAAAAGTCCAGGGCATATCAGCAACTCTATCTTGTCAGCTCATCTCCACCTATGCAGACAAAACTATATCCAGGCTTCACTGGCCAAAGAAGGCAAGGAAACAAACACACGCGTGTGCAGATGACCGGAGCTATGCACATATGGCACAGGCAGGCATCTGTACCCCACAGAGTCTCAAATCAGATGAAAAATAAAACAACATTAAACTGGTCACAAATTGTATCCTATCCATTCTAATAGGTTTTTGGAAGCATGGCAGCTTCTCCATAGAGTCCTATTTTAGAAATACAAAACATGGTCCCCAGGATGCACATATCCATAGTCAGAATATTCTTTTACTCAACTAGGCAGCATCTGCAAATTGAGAGGCCTACTAGCACTACTTTCATTTTTTCTTTCAGAAAACAAGAAATTTTCAAGCAATTTGTTTCCAACCTCATCTTCCCTCCCAGTGTCTCCAAGGGGACCAGGGACATGGAGGAGATGCAGGCACAGATATCACTTGAGAACAGCCTCATTTAGAGCATCCGGATGCCTCAGAACGCTAAGACACACTTACTTGCTGCTCTGAATTATGTTTCTTCAAAATCTAAAAATATTTATCCTTTTGTCAGGCCTTAGAAAAATCAAGTTTTAAAAGCCCCCCCTTCTCTGCACCCCCACCCTAAAAACACTCACAACAATTCACAAGTGGTCGGGCATGAACAGACATACAAACTATTCTGCAGAAACCAACACAGTGACAACAATATCAGACTCTAGTTCTGGTAGTCAAGGAACAAAATTAAAACCAAAATAATCTACCTCCACATTTGCTACCAGACAGGGGATTGTCACTTGTTGAAGCCACATCAGAGGCATCAACATACGGTGAAAGGGCTTTTTGTTACCCTCGTTTTACTTTGGTATGTGAACATTGCTAAAACCCAAATTAAGGCATGTGTTTATGCTGCCAGAAAAAGAATATTTGTCTACAATTTTTTTCTGAAAACAAAATGGATTATGAAGTATTATTGAGGCTGCATTAACGGATGATGTAGCTATAGAGAGATGGCATAATATCCAGGCTAGGCAGAAAGCAAAGTAACAACATCAGGGTACTTATCCACCAACGTCCAGGAGAGAAAGATTTCACAAATGCTGGACATTAGACTTAGAACCTGAAGATCTGTGCTGGAGAGTGGAAGAAGGGTAATATGTATATATTAAATGTCTCTCTGCATATTTTCTACTCAACTTTCATTTTTTATACACACACACACACACACACGAGAGAGAGAGAGAGAGAGAGAGAGAGAGAGAGAGAGAGAGAGAGGGAGAGAGAGAATCACAAATTTTAAAGGTCTTATTAATAAAACCAAACCCTGTGCCAGGTATTGGGGTGAATGCTGAAAGATTAGAGAAACAGTACAAGCCACAGCCACCTCATCTTGCCAATTCCTCAGCTGATCCTGTTTCCTCAGACTGGAAGCCTCTAAGCCCTCACCCGAACAGATCTCAGCTGAACTGCTGCTAGAAGTCTAAAAGCTTAACCAGGCTCTAGTGCCTGGTCCTCACACCTTATATGCCCTTTTGCTCCCTGCCATCACTTCCTGGGATTAAAGGCATGTGTCATCATGCCTGGATGTTTCCAGTGTGGCTTTGAATTCACAGTGATCCAGATGGATCTCTGCCTCTGGAATGCTAGGATTAAAGGCATGTGCTATCACTGCCTAACTTCTATGTTTAATATTATGGCTGTTCTGTTCTCTGAACCCCAGATAAGTTTTTTGGGGTGCACAATATATCAACAACGAGAGAGAGAGAGAGAGAGAGAGAGAGAGAGAGAGAGAGAGAGAGAGACTTGTGTGTGTATAGATAGAAACATCTCAAAGTTAATAATCTAGATACAAATGTAATGTGTACAGGACACCTCTCTCAATAGCCATAACTTTGGCACTCTTGCTTCCTAAATCCTTTCCTCCTAAACCATAGCAGAGAGGCTGTATATTTATTCTTCCTCCATAATGTGCTTCAAACTCTCCCTTCTCTTTCTGTTTCCCCTGTTGCCATTTGGGTTCACACCACTCAACTTATTTCATGAGTTACTTCAATAATCCTTCAGATGATCACTCTGCTTCCAACTTTATCTTTATTCTGTTTCACACCTCTCTTTCTGCTTCCCAGATGACTTTTCAAATAACCTATCAATGATGTCTTTGTTCTGCAGTAGTTTCCTATTGCCTTCAGCTTCACCTTCACCTTTAATAGAACTGACCTTCATCATACTCATCCAGCCTCACATGCTATCATGGTCTTCCTTAAACTAACACGGTCTACCATATGGGACAACTTAAAGCTCCCTGGCAGAGGTACTCACTCTTAATTGGACATTTTCTCCAGACCCCCCTTTTTCTCCCCTGTTCCCTAGTTCCCTAACTGGATCTTCTACTCAGTTAGCACCTGGTTTGGATCATCTCCTCATAGCATTGTCAAACATCACCTATCATACATTGGGCTCTGGCAAACCCAAGCTCTTGATAACAGGTAATGTGTCTGCATAATTACTTTTCTTGCCACTGTGATCAAATACTCAATAGAACTGTTACTAGAAGGACGAAAATATACACATTGGCTCACAGGTCAGAAGAACTGTTCCTTGTGATGGGGAAATGCTTATCAACTAGGACAACTTGGTTTATGATGGCAAAAAGTTTGGGGTGTAGCTAGTTTATATCTTGGTGGCTTGGGAGGCAGAGAACTAAAGACAGAATCAGAAACAGATGTTATCTTTGAGACCTACCTCTAGTTACCAACTTTACTTGCCAATTCTACTGCTAGGTCTTAGACTTTGAAAGGTCAACAACCTTCTGGAATGGTGCCACCAGCTGTAGAACAAGGCTTTAGATGCATGAACCTCTGAGGGACATTACAGGTGAAAATCTTAACTATGATTGACTTGAGTCACACATGAATTCAGCTCAGTAGAAAAACACTTCTAAAATTATAATCATTTATAGAATAAAACACTTCTCATAAAAAGCTTAAGCCCCTTTTTCTGATCTTTCAGACACTTCAGATGCCTGGATATATGGTCATTGTAGCACGTATCTTAAGGAGTCTAATTAACAAAATCAAACCTGAGGCCAGTTATTGGGGTGAATACTGGAAGATTATAGAGAAAGAACAAGCCACAGCTATCTCAGCTTGCCAGTTCCTCAGCTGGTCTTGTTTCCTTAGACTGCAAGCTTCTGAGTCCACATCCAAATGGCTCTCAGCTGAACTGTGCTGCTCCAAAGCCTGAATGCTTAACCAGCCAAAATGCTTCTAGTTTCTGTTCTTCACACCTTATATATCTTTCTACTTTTGCCATCACTCCCTAGGATTAAAGGCCTGTGTCTCCATGCTGGCTGTATCCTTGAACACACAGAGATCTGCCTAGCTCTGCCTCCCAAGTGCTGGGATTAAAGGCATGCACCACCACCGCCCAGCTTCTGCTATGGCTTCCTCTGACCCATTTTCTAGCCACTATTTTTGGCTCTGTATCTAGTGGCTGTCTGTTCTCTGACCCCAGATAAATTTATTGGGGTGCACAATATTTTGGGGAAAACAATACCACCACACATTGTCTTTTGCTGAAACATATACTGAGGAGTCAAATGTCTTTGATGCTAGCCATACATGTTTTTCTTTGTTAACAAAGAGCTGGAATCTGGGTTGTCCATCTGACTCTCAAACTCTACACCTGATCTCCTAGATCTTCTATCATGTATCAATTCTATTCTTTTTTTTCTTTCTTTCTTTTTTTTTTTTCAGAAAAACACCATGGAGTAAAATGTCCAGGACTAAGACATGCCTTGAACTCTTGCCTATCCCAGTAGGCCACACATGCCCTCCAGAATGTGTTGTTGGCCTGAAGAGCTTTAAGTGACTGGAATCACAAAAGATGTAACCACAGAGTAAGGCCTGCTTGCTTTGGAGCAATGAAGGAAACAGTATCTCCATGGACAAAGTCATCAGCAGATTTCCAGAACCCCTGCCTTCACCCTGTGGAAGGTATTCAAGTTTGATTTCCTGTGGACACAAATAGGACCTCAAAGCAAACACCACCCATTCCTGTCACAGATGTGTACTCAATGGGAATCTATCAGCTACAAAGGAAGCCATCTATCTTTTCAATACATACCTATTCTTAGGAAGCCATAAAGGTTCTCTTAACATTTGTCCCATCCTGCCCACAGCAAAGATGGGGTAGAGTCATGCCAGATCTGGTTGAGAGTATCTACAGAAAGCACTGACAGGAACACACACCAAAATGATAAAAGCACAAACTTACTTCTCTAAAAATATATATATAGCATCTTCAAATGTAGTAAATGAAGCCATTTAAACAATGGGAAAACTTGGCCAGGGATTGTGGAGATATACAGATTCCAACTCTAATTCTTGGAGCAGTTAAAAGAAAAATACCCAGACAGTGAGGGTTATTAAGTATTAGAACTGCTCAGAATGAGGAACAGGCTTTCTAGTTTTGAAACAAACAGTAAGAAAAGAGAACCATTTATTTGGGACATCACTTGTTGACATGCCCAAAGGCAAGGGGCTGCACTCTGTAGGCCTAGCTTCTTATGCATCTGGTCCCGTGGTTCTAGAAATATTCCTAATAAAATGTTTCAAATACATAAAGGGATTTGCCATTGCTTTTCTTCTGAGTTAAAAAGAAAATCTCTTGTAGGTGGTTCATCTGCCTGCTAAATTTTCAGGGGGAATTAGGCCATTTAGAAATGTATAGTACCCTGTAACCATCCTATGGCACTTGATTGATGCCTGAAAACAGAGCCTAAAATAGAAATCAGAAAGGCATGTATAGAGTGACTATTTCTGCCAACCTTGACTAGGAATGCACACTGATGTTGTCATAATCATCCTGTGCCAATGCTTAGAGATAGCTATGAGGTACTTGTTGCTAAAAGTTTACAGTAAATCCCAATATTGAGATGCCAAGGCAAGAGAACCCAGAGTATGGAACCAGCTGAGAATGCACAATAACTGTCTTTAAAATAGTAAGAGTTTGGAAAGCAGGTAAACCCAGATACCAACCACAGCAAGAAAACCATTGAGATCTTTCCAAACTCATAATGAGAGAAAGGACAATGTCAGGATTTTCTACTCTAGGGAGAAAATGAAGAAGAGTACCATCCAGAGAGTTCCTTGGAGTGAATGCTCTTGGTTTCAAAAGTTGGGTGGGGGTAGTTGGGGGAGGGGCAAAGGAACAGTAAACTAATGGAATTCATTCAGTTAGCTCACCAAACTCTGAGATGAGTTTATGGATATTTGACCATGATAATGAGAGTCCTGCAGAATGTGAAATTATTAATATATTCTGCATGCAGCATTGTATGTTTAATACTGCATACATTTGTTTGGATGCCCTTACATCTGTTCCATAATTACTGGCAATGAGGCAAAGTATCACTAGCAAAATATCCCACTGTTCTGAGAATATATTGCTTTAAAAATATAAATTAGAAGTCAAAATGTATGTATTTGACAAATGCATATGAAATATTACATCTAACTGGTAGGGTAGTAAATTGTTTTAATTAATCTTTCAGTTTGTCTCCAGTTCAGATTTTCAACATACTTTTCTGATATTATTGTTTAACTATCACAGAACCAACATTTAGAAAATGGAATGAACAGATTCCAACCCTTAATCTGGAAACAGAGGACTGACCCCAAACTATGGCTTTGCTTCCAGCTCAGTGAGACAGCACTTTGGAGAGCAGTAAGGGAGAACATGAGGAGGACAGTTGTAAGCCATTTTTTGCTGCTTTCTCTGATTTCCAAATTCTTATAGCCCAGCTCAAGAAAGCCCACTGGATTTAGAGTCCTAGAGAAGTCCACAATCAGTTCAGAGACCACTGCTCTCCTTTGAACTATGCTCTATCTCGTGTGCCCTCTCCCAATCCATGCTATTCTGCAATGACTCAAAACAGACCATCACAAAATGGTTTAATGTGCTCTAGAAATGCAGGACCGTGGAAGTCTATGCAGCAGTTATAAATAAGAATAAAATCCAAGTGTATTGGCATACAAGCATACCTAAGACGGAACAGTTACAGTATGATATACACATTATGACATTATTAATGTTAACAACACAAACAGCACAGTCTTTACATAACTAGTTCATTGAAAAGTCTGATTGATTGGGATACAAATATAGAATTGACTTTTTTTCCCATTCAGTGCCTTTATTGATTTAATTTCCCTTTCTAAGCCCTTATGGATGAAAGGCCATAGACACAGCTTTCCAAACATTCTCACACATTAAACACTCAGGTTGGCCCTATCCATTTATCCCAGGTTAGGTCAACAGTCTTATAACCTCCCTTCTCACCTAGTTCAGCATCACTACAGCTAGAGGAATTTGAAGTGAGGAGGGGGATGGCTCTGCCATTCTATTTATCTTCTCTCTGTGTATTCTTGCTTCTACTGCACTGTAATAAGGGTAGAGCTGGAGCACTAGCACTGTTGGGGTATGGGGCCTCCATAATCTCATAGGTAGTGGCTATAAGGAGGTGTGGCTTTGTTGGAATGGGTATGGCCTTGTTGGAGGAAGTGTGTCATTGTGGGGGAGGGCCTTGAGGTTTCCTATGCTCAGGATACTGCCCATTGTCTCCATTGACTTCCTGTTGCCTGAGATGTAGGACTCTCAGCTACTTCTCCAGCACCATGTCTGCCTGCATGCTACCATGCTCTCTGCCATTATAATGGACTGAACTTCTGAAACTGCAAGCAAGCCCCCCTACAATTAAATGTTTTCCTTATAAGAGTTGCCATGGTCATGGTGTCTTTTCACAGCAATGAAATCCCTAATTAAGAAGGATGTTTGTTTGCTGGCACTTTCAGGTGTTTGATGTGACATAGAGAGCAGGCTCCTTTATTCTGTAGGTTCTTTCTCAACTAGATAAAAGGCTCTGATTTGGCTCCTTCTGATTCACCCCACTAGGGTATCAAAACCACACTCTATTTTTAAAAGTATTTATTTCTCACTCATAGTAGGATACTAGATGTAAAACAAAGATGACTGGACTGCTACACAACTCCAGAGAGGCTACCTAGAAAACGGGACCCTAGGAAAGACACAGGGATCACCCAATGACAGAGAAATGGATGAGATCTACATGAACAACCTGGACGACAGTAGGAGTAATGAAGGGCAAGGTTTGAGGGAAAGAGCTTAGGGGAGCAGGAGATCCCAGCTGGATCAAGAACAGAAAGGGAGAACAAGGAATAACAGACCATGATAAATGATGACATGAGAACAGGAATAGGCAGAGTGCTGGAGAGGTCCCCAGAAATCCACAATGATACATCCTCTGTAGACTGCTGGCAATGGTCAAGAGAAAACATGGTCTGACCTAGTCTGGTGATCAGATGGCTAAACACCCAACTGTCGTGCTGGAACTCTCATCCAATAACTGATGGAAATGGATGCAGAGATCCTCGCCCAGGCCCCAGGCAGAGTTCCAGGAGTCCAATTGTCGAGAAAGAAGAGGGACTGTAAGAGCGTGAATTGTTGAGACCAAGATTGGAAAAGCACAGGGACAAATAGCCAAACAAATAGAAGCACATGAATTAGGGACCAAAGGCTGTGGAGACCCCAGCTGGATCAGGCCCTCTGGATAAGTGAGACAATTGAATAGCTTGAACTGTTTGTGAGGCACCCAGGCAGTGGGACCGGGACCTATCCTTAGTGCATGAGCTGGCTGTTTGGAACCTTGGGCTTACACAGGGACACTTTGCTCAGCCTGGAAGGAGGGGACTGGACCTGCCTGTACTGAATCCACCAGGTTTAAATGAATCCCCAGGGGAGTCTTGGCCCTGGAGGAGATGGGAATGGAGGAGAGGGGCTGGGAGGAAGGTGGGGGTGGTGGCAAGAGGAGGGAGGACAGGAACCCATGGCTGATGTGTAAAATTAAAACACAAATATGATAAATTAAAAAATATATATCTATTTTTATGTTCATGGGTGTTTTGTCTGTATGTATGTGTGTGCAGTGCAAAGTTACAAAGGATTGTGAGCTGCCATGTGAGTGCTAGAAATCAAACCCAGGCCTCAGGAAGAGCAGCTAATACTCTTAAAAGCTGATCCAGCTCTCCAGCCCCTAACCACATTCTCTTGAGGTAAGAGTCTCCTTTCCTGGAGTTCAGCCATATTGGTCAAGAATGCTCAAGCTACCTTCTTTTAGATCCATGTAAGACACAGAAAACTCAACTGTTTTCCTCAAGCCTGCATTAATAGTTGATTTTCACCTTCTTTATCTATTTCTCATCCTGATAAATGCACCCTAAGTAAAGCAATCTACTCCCTAAGCAGACTCTCAGCTTCTGCACTGCAAGCCCATCTCCCACTCTTTGCAGACACCCCAAAAATATAAATATAGCTTTGTTGGAGTTTTCCTCATTTTGGCAGGTTATGCACTTTTGTGTTACTGTGACCAAGCACCTGATAGAACAACTTAAGGGAGCAAAGGTGTACTTTGGCTCACAGTTTCAGAAATTCAGATCCTTAGTGGGGAACATAGGACAGATGGCCAAAGTAGAGGAAGTGTGTGTATGCAGGCTGCTGATCACACTGGAGAGAACAGAGTCAAAAAGAAGAAACTAGAATGAGGAATGGATACAACTTCTAAAGGCCTGTTGCTACTTAGCCACTTGTCCCTGCCAAGCCCTACGTCTTAAAGACTCCACAACCTACAAAACACCACCACAGACTAAGAACTGGGTATTTAAAACCTGAACCTGTAGGGGACATTTCAGATTCCAAGAGGAATACTGGGTTAAGCTGAAGTACCTCTTCTGGATGACTAGGAGATAGGAAGGGAGAACCCACAGTACCCTTTCCCTAAACAGAAAGGTCACTTCTTCTTTCTACAATTTGAAGAGGAAGGCAGAGAATGATAGTAGTGGGGTGTTTTGAGGAATTTGTCAGGGAGGTACCCAAGGACTCAGCCGAATTGCCACTCTTCAGCCTATTACATACTATTATAAACAAAACTTATAGGTAATATTTTCTTTGGGGAAGGGTCATGGGATGGTGAGCAGTGGTAAACAGGCCTTAGTTTGTCTGTGCCATTTGGGGTTCTACAAAGAATATTTTCATGTATTTCATTCATTGATTTAGTGTATTGCTTGGCTTCTAGAGATACCATGAGCATCTTAGTCAAGGCAAGTGAAGATGGGAGTCTCTGTATTGACCACCAGATTGTGGTGAACACTACTGACTGCACTGATAAAGTTCTCTCAAAGTCTGATTAGAGATATGTACTTTTTCCAAGAGAATAATTGGCAACTAATTGGAGCTACAGAACACAGCACAGACCCTTTTTTTTAACCCTCATTGCTAATGGGACACTGATGACAAGTCAATGTTCCCTTCCATGTTCCACCTGCTACAAGTCTGTGTGATCATCTGCTAGACTCTGACTAATGAGAGCAGCAGAAACCCTGCAGGGCAGAAGGGGCAGTTTGACAGGAGCACACACAGAGATAAGATGCAGCGCTGAGCACCACATGGAGCTATCACTTGGTAGGGGCTCTTGACAAACATTTAGAAGGCAAGGAAGGAGCTCAGCTAACAAGCAACAGGCCTGGGATGATCCTCTTCTGGCTGTTATTTTGCATGTCCACAATAAAAGACAAGATCCCCCAAGGCACCTCTTTTGGCAAGAAGATGAGGTAACATAACCAAATTCTTTGAGGATGGCGGCAGGCACGTGGAAACTAGCTTTTACATCTTTGCCAAGACCTGTCAGTCTCCATGGGTAGCTGGACAGGAGAGGACTCCACTACCTCTAACAAGCTTTGTTGACATGGAATAGATGATTCAAAAGGGAAATAAAAAGGAGGAATTGGAAGGTTTCAGATATAGCACAAGTGCTGTGATTTCAGCTAAAGATGAGTTTGCCTTAGGGATTCTTGCTCTCTGAAGATAGCTCCAAAATTGCCTCCATGACCTTGTCCTTTCCCATCAGGTCACAGGAGAATTGTGATCTCTCTGTTTTTAAATGGCAATGTGTTCTTTCATCCTTAACAACTTAGTTTTTATTACAGTGTCTCTTTGATCAAAGACACACAAAACCTGATTGCTGGAAGGGAATTTTAGAGATAATCCAATGCAGCCATTTCATCTGACCATGTGAAGAGGAGAAATGGCAGTCAGCTGTCCAGAGACTCCTAGTACACCATGGCAGGTAATGTCCGGAATCCAGCTACTCACATCCCGTCTCTCTCTCTCTCTCTCTCTCTCTCTCTCTCTCTCTCTCTCTCTCTCTCTCTCTCTCTCTCTCTGTGTGTGTGTGTACTCTTAAATACATCAGATATTCTGCTTTGTCACTTACAACCTTATTCCTCTGAGTCAGGATCTCTCATCTGAACGTGTATTGGTGAAATTATTAAGGCCACTACATGTAGTTAAAAGGGAGGTTTATTTTGTGGGGTAACTTACAAATGAATGGATAATTTATAGAGTCTGGGGAAGGCGTGGCACAGTCCAGCAGTGTTCTCTAGAGAACTCTGCTCGGTCTACCTCCAGTATCCAGGGTCCAGGCACTAAGAGAGCCCCCGCATCCGGAATTCGGGTCTTCAGCATCCTCTGTCAGCCCCGCCTTGCAGGCGTGACCATTACCGAAGCCTCGGTGGGGGTTGGAACTTCCAGGTCAAAGCTGGAATGGCTACCCACTACAAACCTGATCTAGGTTGATAGCCAGAAACCTACAGTGATCCCTGTGCCCCACATTGCTGGGGTTACAGACATACATAGCCATGCAAGCAATTTTGTGTGTGTGCCAGGATCTGAACACAGGTCCTCTTGCTTATGCAGCAGATGCTCTTACCCACTGAGCCACATCTCCAGCCCCACAGAAGCAGTTCTGGTAGTACATTGTACTTTCACAGTTGTTCCCACCATCAGCACTACTGGTGCAGAATGATAATAGTACCTAAGTCATTATATGTCACCACAATTACTTCCACCCACACAGCCTCATTTGATTCAAAACAATTCTGAGTTTCAAGCAGCACAGCCAAAAGGTATGTCCATTTTACAAACTTGGCCACTGAGTTCAGAGAGACCATTCACTTTGCCTGGAACCATGCAGACACAAACCATCAGCCCCGTTTCTTAGCTTAACTTTACTCTCATATCATAAATCACAAGTCTTTGTAGTTTCTACAGATTTCTAACATCATAATTGACTACTTTACACCTGAACTTGATGTTTTTTATTCGTCTCCACAGGAGGGAAAAAAAAACACAGATCAGCCACAGGCTTATTTTCAGATATATCTGTTGGAATTTTATTATGAGAACATGGCATTATATATTGAAATTAACAGCCAGAAGCCACACTGACTCAAAGTACAATATGAGCCTGCTTTTTATTTTTATCTTGGGCTGCATGCCTCTGGGGAAAGGTTTCAGTTTGTGCTGACTTACATACAGAGTAGCGAGAGCCTAGCCATGACCTATCCATGTGTCTTTCTAGTCCCCCTCCTGTGTCACCACCCCTCCCTCCCACTCCCTGCACCCCTACCCATGCTCACACAAATGCAGCTTCACCTGCTCCATGAACAGTAGAATAAGTTCTACTAGACAGGCCTTGACGTAGGACTAGCTCTGCCCCTGGCATCTTCTGCTTCTTCCCCTCAGTACACACCACTTGGCCATATTAATTTCTGTCACAGGGGGGAGATTGGTCAGTGAAATCTAAATGGGCTTTTCCTATTTATTGATACAATTTCGTGGCAAGAGCAATTTTCAGAGCTTATTTTCCACTCCATTGAATCCCATGTTACTGCAAATGAATATATTCCTCGGTCAGTGCTATGGCAAAACACAGTTGTAAGTGCTTTATGCTTCATTTGGATAAAGAGTTCAGGATATTACCAAATATAAAAGGAAGTTAAGGGCCATATTTCATTAAGAAGCTGTCTCCCCTGTTAATATAACCTGATGCTGGTGGTAGATGTGTAAAGAGCTAGAGTGAGGACTTATGGCTCTGGCTGGTGCTCAATAAGGCGGCACAGTGGCTCTACACACCACCCTGGGAGGACACCGCTCCTCCAGTCAGCCAATATCTCCAGCCCAGGGAACAGGAAGAAACTGATAGTTGGATGAGAGTTAGATGTTTCATAGAAAATTGAAAATCCCACCCTCAGGCCACGATGTATTGTTCTTTACGAGTTGGCTTTGCCACCATTAAAGGAAGACAGATGCTAATGTGGCTGAGTGCGGAAGCCATCAGGTCATCCTGTTGTGAACTCATATGCTCGGGCTTTTAAAAATGATGTCATGGATGGCCTTCCTGTATTTTATCTGTTTACTGGGTAAAGGAAGAGAGAGGACCATCTAATTTCTCAAGTGGGGGAACACAAGAGCAGTCTCAGAGCACAGGGAGCTCATTTCTATAACTAGATCGCTCCCCTAGGACAGGTTCCCCAACGCTAGCAACAAAGAACGAAGGCAGAACTCTCTTCTGCATCTGAACTCTTTGTCCTTTCTACAGGTGCATCTCTGCAGTGAACAGTCCGCATCACAATGCTCTCCCCACCATAAGGAGGTCACCTGATCCTGCCACCAGTGCTATAGAACTAATATGAGTTGCTGGTTTTTACAAATGGTACCAATACTTACAAATCCAGGGTATAAATGGTTCATTTTATCAATTAGCTATAGATAAATTATAACTTTTTTTTTTTTTTTTTGGTTTTTTGAGACAGGGTTTCTCTGTGTTGCTTTGTGCCTTTCCTGGAACTCGCTTTGGAGACCAAGCAGTCCTTGAACTCACAGAGATCTGCCTGGCTCTGCCTCCCAAGTGCTGGGATTACAGGCGTGCGCCACCACCGCCCGGCTCGATAAATTATAACTCTTACCCCAATCATATTAAACTCCCTTGAATCTCTAAGTCTAGGCAAAGTTAATCATTGACCTAATTCCTTCTCATCCCCTTATCTTCAGGCAGATTCCTGGATCTTGTCCTAATTTGGATCTCCACTTCTCTGTTTCTTGTCTTGAAGACAAGCTTCCACCAAAATCTCCATTTTTGATGTTAAAGCTACAGCATTTTATCAAATGATTTTGTGTTATCCCCAAGAATAGGAGTCCTTCATAGAAGAGAATCATCTGTAGACTCTAACTTCATCTTCTCTCCCAGTTTACTCATTCATGCCAAGCAGGTAACATCAAGCCAGAGTTAAGACCTGTCTGTCTCAGGACCAGTCTCCAAGCACTGGATATTATCATGGGATGCTCTGATCCCAGAAGCACTCTCCCTCTTTCCAAGCTGAAAGCCTGGATTCTGCCCTTTCCTTTCATCCACACCCAGATCCTGATGTTGCATATGGAGGTCTGTTTTCTTCATCGTCCTACCAGGGCTTCCTTTAGGCCTGGTGAACACCACGGTTGACGTTCCAGCTCCAGCTTCAAGCCTGTGCTGTCTGTGTTCCCCAGCATGCTCATACCCTAGAAGGCCTGTCCTCAGGTTCAACACTCTGCCACTTACCACTTAAACATGTTTCCAAATTCCCTGAGCCTTCTCTGTCTCCTTTGTGGCAAGGGTGTAGGAATACTCCTAAAACACTTGTAGGAATAGCATGCCCTAAGATCCCCACAACCTCACAGGAATTCAAGAAACGTATCTCCTTTTCTGGTTATTATGTCTGGATTTTGATGGATGTGCAAGCATAGTCACTTATGCTCACTTCCTGATACATTTCAGTGCAGGAATCACAGTTGACCAAACACTCATAACTTAACCAGGACCGACATTTCCTCTCCATATCCTGAGATGAGGGGACATCAAAACTCCTAGGACATAGTTAATAGTTGCTGCTTCATCTTTTCACAGTTAAGATCCCATTTGATTTTCTTCTTTTGTCCCTGAACTGTGCTGTGGGCAAAATAAAACCAAGCTTTTCAAGGGAAAACTGTGGGAGCCACTTCCTGGCCTCCTCCCAGGGAGCCTTGCCTTTAGTTTTTAAGCATTCTGCTCAGTGCTCATGAAGTCATTTATTATAATGTTTTATTTTCTTTTTTTAATTCTCTCAATTTTATTAAGACTCTAAATCTTCAGATTAAAGAAGTTAAATGAACCTCAGACAAAATGAAAATAAAATAAAACACAGTCCAACCACACAACAGCAATCTTTTATTGTTTAGGAATGTCTGTCTTTAGATCATTACTATCATACTCTCTCAACTATCTTTCTGTATTTGGAAAGGAAAGATTTTCTAGAATTCAAGATACTGGTTACACGTGGCAAGTGAGAAAGCTTCAATACATTAAACTTACAGCTGACCAATTAATGGAAAGGATGAGTGAGTATTTATTATTCTCTAAATTATAATTATCTCTATCACTAGACACTACAATAAACATAAAGTGACTTAACAAAACCCTTCTTCCCTGCCTCTTATCTTTGTGAAATTATAATCCTCATGCTTCCATTTCTCAAGTGCTGGCATTACAGGTGTATACAACCACACCATGCTACTGCAAGCCATCTCTCCTAACAGTTCTAAGCCACTAGCTTGTGAACTGTCCGATGACAGGGCCTACTGGGTCACCAGTGCTCACTTTTGTTTCTCCCCATTTCCACATATGACAAGTGGTAGATCATCAACCAAACCTATTATCTTGCATACCTGCTACAATCTAGCCTCTTGGCTACACTTACACAGAAGTGTTCAAGCAGCTTGGGGAAAAGATAGAGATGAATCCTGGCCCACTGAATCCATGGTAGTCTGCTCCAGGGATGGCACCTGCTGCCCAACTGGGAATGAAAAAGCCTTCCAGCACCACAGACACTAGTCTGTGTAGTCAGTGACAGAGTCAAAAAAGAATCCCCCCCCCAGTGTGTGTGTGTGTGTGTGTGTGTGTGTGTGTGTGTGTGTGTGTGTGCATGCGTGTGTGTGTGTGTGTGTGTGTGTCACTCTGAGTTTGGATAAAGGACCTATGCAAGGTATGCTGGGGTACTTAGCAGCACAGCCCTACAACTATGCATTAGGGTCCCAGCACAGGGTCAAGAGGGTGGAAGCCAACACAGCTAAGTTATAGGGCTTCTTAAAGACTCAGAGTATATTTGAGCCTGCAGCAGTCTTGACTCTTTTCCTTGGCAATACAAAGCATTCAGAATTTTGTTCATGATCTTCCTGCTCTGTAAGGTAGGGTAGGGCGGCCTCCAGGGACCTGTGAATTCTTAATGTTCATCACAGAACACAACCAAGGGTATATGTCTAAGAAGAGGAGACAGGGTTAGTCTTATTTACTTTTCAGGTGACCCAAGCCTCTCTCTAAGAAGCTTTTTCTTCTTCACCGCATCCTATAGCTCTCTCCATATTGCTCAGTACAGCCCACAAGGTCTGTGAGTGGAAGCATGCAGCCTGACTCTCCTAAGCAGTTGCCAGCAGTTTTTCACATCTTCCATGATGCTCTCTGAGCCTTAGGTGCAAGAAAGTGTACTGTCGATGTAACAGGTGGGGATACACAGAATCAATTGTTCTCTATATTTTGATCAGGTATGGTTTTCTATAACAGTCTCTGTCTTTTGCAAAGAGAAACTTCTTTGATGAATGATCTTCCTCCATAACTAATGTCATATTCTCATTCTACCTCCAAATCACCTAAAAAAAAAATACATGGCATAAGGCAACATAGGAATAAAAAGCACTGTATGAAGCGGTGAATCTCTAAGCTGGATTCTGCTTCATCTCCAGCCTTGAAGAGAATCATTGGGTTTTGATGCTTGTTAGGGAGGTCTCCCCACAGGCCATACTATTGTAAAGAAGCAGTATTTTTAATCACTTCATGGAAGGGAGAGAAGGTATAATTTCTGTGAGTTGTTCTCTCTTATCTCCAATTAGCCAAATTGTATCCTGTGAGTATTAACTACACCATAAGTCTGTGTTGCTATAGCTACATGAGATACCAGGTCCATGTCCTGTGGTTGGGCTTTCCATCTAAGTCTAATGAAAAGTGACTCTACTTCACCCACATTCTTCCTAGGGACTTCACCAGATATCAAATGGTTTCTCAATATTTAGGTCCTTGAGAAAAGATTTGAAAATCTGTTGAACCATAGTTTCAAGAGTTATGTATTCCCACTGCATGTAGAAGCAGAGGCATATCCAAGATGGGCATTGCCTTCCCATTATCAAGGGAGAAGTACTGTACAGCCTGTCACTGACTCAGCCCCTTATCCCCCTGATCACTACTGATGCTTACTTATATCAGCTACCCATTGGGACTTTAGAGATCCAGACCCACTTCAGACCACAGAGGAAACTAGCCACATCAAGGCTGTCACAGGCAGATGTCCCCAAACCATTGCCTACTACATTGCTTTAAAATAGACATATATTAGGCATTCACTGGGTATCTGGCAATGATATGTGCCAGGCATCCAGAGCCCTTAACTTGAAGACTATAGGAAACCAAGGAAAAAACTTAATGTTGCTTAGTAACTGTGCAGTGACATTAAAATACAACTCTGAAGTGCATGGAAGAGGTGTCTCTGGTTTCAGGTAAACTTCATGGTTTACAGGCTGATCGTTTATATCCATTTTTGTAATTAATCTAATCTTGTCCTGAAGAGCTTCAGTGTGTCAGGTGCCTAATGAGAAAATGCTATTCAAGAGGATGTCATGAATGAGGCTCATGATGGTGGAATAGAGCTAGGACTATCTGGGGACTGTGCAAATCTTCACAAGAGCAGTGGACATACAAGTGGATGGATGCATTTCTTCTCAGCAAGATGAGCAAGATCCAAGACCTGACAGACACAGATGAACTACCAGAAAATTACCCTCGTGCTTAGAACTTAGACTGCCTGTAAGCAAAAGGAGAAAAGGAAACTTTATTTTTGAAGAATGTTTTTTTGTTTTTATTGGGGTGCATCAAAGAGCTGGCCTCCTAAATTGTGATAAAGAGAGCAGCCCTAAATCCATTTCTTTGGATCCTTCTAAGGAGTCAAATCACTAGTAGCTGCAAAGCAGGTTTATAGAAAAGAGACAATGGAGCAATAAGGAAATACAGAAAAAAAATCTTGGCCTTTGTTACTCAGTTGGTCCCTGTCATATATAGAAAGATCCAAAAGATGGGTGGGTTTGCAGGAAAGAACAGGTCAGAACTATGGGAAATAGCCCAGAAAGTGTTGATAGCAGAGACTGGAAAACTTCTTGAACCTGCAATTCATCCAAAGAAATGAGAGCAGGGAGATGGTAGAAGTCGTTGTGTTTACCTTAAATAGGTGTGATTAAAATTCTTCCCACTGATTGAACATTAGGTTGGAAAATCAAGGTAAGCTCTTTCTAAGCCGGCACTCCATAAGGACTTGCCATGTTCAGCTCAAGCGCCAAGATTGTGAAGCCCAATGGCGCTGCTCGAGCTGGAGATGAACTCAAATCTCAAGGTGCAGCTGCGGGAACTGAACTTCACTGTGGCCAAGAAATTGAAGTTGGTGGTGGCCGGAAAGCTATCATAATTTTTGTACCAGTTCCTCAGCAGAAGTCTTCAGAAAATCCAATTCTGGCTGGTTTGTGTATTGGAGAAGTTTAGCGGGAAGCATGCTGTCTTCATTGCTCAGAGGATTCTGCCCAAGCCAACTCAGAAAAGCCGCGTGAAAAATAAGCAGAAGCGCCCCAGAAGCCGCACCCTCACTGCGGTGCATGACGCCATCCTCGAGGACATGGTCTTCCCAAGTGAGATTGTGAGGAAGAGGATCCGTGTGAAACTGGAAGGCAGCAGGCTCCTAAAGGTTCATTTAGACAAAGCCCAGCAGAACAACATAGACCACAAGGTTGAAACTTTTTCTGGTATGTATAAGAAGAAGCTCACGGGCAAAGATGTTAATTTTGAATTCCCAGAGTTTCAGTTGTGAAGAAAATGACTGAATAAAGTATCATTCATAGTTAAAAAAGAAAGAAAGAAAAAAGCAAAGGAAAATCAAGGTAAACTCAGATATAAGGAATTAGAGACAATTCTATTTTCACAGTAGATTATACAATTGTGAAAGCCACGACATCTACATAATGGAGGCCCACCCTCAACCTGAACTGTGAGCTTCTTGGAAGAAAGTTTGGTCTTGGCCTTCTTTTGAAGAAGGGATGGAGAGTCGATTTGGGGAATAGGCGAGATGACATTTGAGTCTCAAGGCTATCTTTTATTGTCTATATAAACCTTAGGAGTCTCCATTTGTTTCTTCAGTTGCAAACCATGGAGAATGTAAGCTTCCTTCTCTTAAGGAGTTTGTCAAGTTTAATTAGGTAATGTGTGGGAAATGGCTGGCACTTGAATACTCAATTAATACTTTCTCTTTTCTGGTTCCTCTCCATCTCCTCTTTCCCCTGCACACAGCAAAGGGCATAGCACACAGTGATCTTCAGTAAACTCACAACATATTTTCTTTCTTTCTTTCTTTCTTTTTGCCATTTTCTTTTTATTTATTTATTTATTTATTTATTTATTTATTTATTTATTTATTATGTGTTTTAATTTTATACATCAGCCATGGGTTCCCCTGTCCTCCCCCCTCCTGCACTCACCCCCACCTACCCTCCAGGCCCTCCCCTCCATTCCCATGTCCTCCAGGACCAAGACACCCCTGGGGATTCATTTAAACCTGGTGGATTCAGTAAGGCAGGTCCTGTCCCCTACTTCCAGACTAAGCATGTGTCCCTGTGTAAGCCCAAGGTTCCAAACAGCCAGCTCATGCACTATGGACAGGTCTGGTCCCACAGACTGGGTGCCTCCCAAACAGATCAAGCTATTCAATTGTCTCACTAATCCAGAGGGCCTGATCTAGCTGGGGGCTGGCTCTTCAGCCATTGGTTTATAATTCATGTGCTTCCATTCGATTGGCTATTTGTCCCTGTGCTTTCTGCAATCTTGGATTCAACAATTCACGCTCTTGCAGTCCCCCCTCTTTCTCGACAGTTGGACACCTGGAGCTCCACCTGGGGCCTGGATGAGGATCTCTGCATCCACTTCCATCAGTTATTGGATAAGAGTTCCAGCACGACTGTTAGGGTGGTTGGCCATCTGATCACCAGCAGGTCAGATCAGGCTTTCTCTCGACCATTGCCAGCAGTCTACAGAGGATGTATCATTGTGGATTTCAGGGGATCTCTCCAGCACTCTGCCTATTCCTGCTCTCATGTGGTCTTCATTTATCATGGTCTGTTATTCCTTGTTCTCCCTTTCTCTTCTTGATCCAGCTGGGATCTCCTGCTCCCCTAAGCTTTCTTTCCCTCAAACCTTGCCCTTCATTACTCCCACTGTCGTCCAGGTTGTTCATGTAGATCTCATCCATTTCTCTGTCATTGGGTGATCCCTGTGTCTTTCCTAGGGTCCCGTTTTCTAGGTAGCCTCCATGGAGTTGTGTAGCAGTCCAGTCATCTTTGTTGTACATATAGTATCCTCCTATGAGTGAGTACATACCATGTTTGTCCTTCTGAGTCTGGGTTACCTCACTCAGGATGATTTTCTCTAGATCCATCCATTTGCCAGCAAACCTCATGATGTCATTGTTTTTCTCTGCTGAGTAGTACTCCATTGTGTATATGTACCACATTTTCTTTATCCATTCTTCAGTTGAAGGGCATCTAGGTTGTTTCCATGTTCTGGCTATTACAAACAAAGCTGATATGAACATAGCTCAGCAAATGCCCTTGTGATATGATTGAGCATTCCTTGGGTATATGCTCAAGAGTGCTATAGCTGGGTCTTGGGGGAGATTGATTCCACTCAATTTTCTAAGAAAGCACCATATTGATTTCCAAAGTGACTGTACAAGCTTGCATTCCCACCAGCAGTGGAGGAGATTTCCCCTCACTCCACATCCTCTCCAGCATAAGCTGTCTTCTGTGTTTTTGATCTTAGCCATTCTGACAGGTGTAAGGTGGTATCTCAGAGTCATTTTGATTGGCATTTCCCGGATAATTAGGGATATTGAGCAATTCCTTAAATGTCTTTCAGCCATTTGAACTTCCTCTGTGGAGAATTCTCTGTTTACTTCTATAGCCCATTTCTTAATTGGACTGTTGGGCATTTTGATGTCTAATTTCTTGAGTTCTTTATATATTCTGGATATCAGCCCTCTGTCAGATGTGGGGTTGGTGAAGACCTTTTCCCATTCTGTAGGCTGTTGCTTTGTCTTGTTGACCATGTCCTTTGCTATACAAAAGCTTCTCAGTTTCAACAGGTCCCATTGATTGATTGTTTCTCTCAGTGTCTGTGCTACTGGTGTTATATTTAGAAAGTGATCTCCGGTGCCAATGCATTCAAGAGTACTTTCTACTTTCTCTTCTATCAGGTTCAGAATAACTGGATTTATGTTGAGGTCTTTGATCTACTTGGACTTAAGTTTTGTGCACGGTGACAGATATGGATCTATTTGCAGCCTTCTACACATTGACATCCAGTTATGCCAGCACCATTTGTTGAAGATGCTTTCTTTTTTCCATTGTACATTTTTGGCTTTGTTGTCAAAAATTGTATGTTCATAGGTGTGCGGGTTAATGTCAGGGTCTTCAATTCGATTCCATTGGTCCACATGTCAGTTTTTATGCCAATACCAAGCTGTTTTTATTATGGTAGCTCTATAGTAGAGCTTGAGGTCGGGGATTGTGATGCCTCCAGAGGTTGTTTTATTGTACAGGATTCTTTTGGCTATCCTGGGTTTTTTGTTATTCCATATGAAGTTGAGTATTATTCTTTCCAGATCTGTGAAGAATTGTGTTGGTAATTTGATGGGGATTGTGTTGAATCTGTAGATTGCTTTTGGTAAGATCACCATTTTTACTATGTTAATCCTGCCTATCCATGAGCATGGGAGCTCTTTCCATTTTCTGACATCTTCTTCAATTTCTTTTTTCAGGGACTTAAAGTTCTTGTCATATAGGGCCTTCACATGCTTAGTTAGCATAACCCCAAGGCATTTTATATCATTTGTGGCTATTGTAAAGGGCGATGTATCTCTGATTTCCTTCTCAGCCTGTTTGTCTATTGTATATAGGAGGGCTACTGAGTTTTTTGAGTTGATCTTGTATCCTGCTATGTTGCTGCAGGTTTTTGTTAGCTGTATCAGTTCCTTGGTTGAATTTTTGGGGTCACTCATGTATACTATCATGTCATCTGAAAATAGGGAAAGCTTGACTTCTTCCTTTCCAATTTGTATCCCCTTAATCTCTTTATGTTGTCTTATAACTCTGTCTAGAACTTCAAGTTCTATATTGAATAAGTATGGGGAGAGGGGACAGCCTTGCCTTGTTCCTGATTTTAGTGGTATTGCTTTGAGTTTCTCTCCATTTAATTTGATGTTGGCTGTTGGCTTGCTGTAGATTGCCTTTATTATGTTTAGGTCTGTTCCCTATATTCCGGATCGCTCCAAGACCTTTATCATGAAAGGGGTGTTGGATTTTGTCAAATGCCTTTTCTGCATCTAGTGAGATGATCATGTGGGTTTTTTTCTTTGAGTTTGTTTATATGGTATATTACATTGACGGACTTTCATATGTTGAACCACCCTTGCATCCTTGGGATGAAGCCTACTTGATCATGGTGGATAATTGTTTTGATGTGTTCTTGGAGTCTGTTCGCCAGAATTTTATTGAGTATTTTTGCATCAATATTCATGAGAGAGATCGGTCTGTAGCTCTCTTTCTTTGTTGCATCTTTGTTTGGTTTAGGAGTCAGGGTAATTGTAGCCTCATGGAAGTAGTTTGGTAATATACCTTCTGCTTCTATTGTGTGGAACAATTTAAAGAGTGTTGGTATTAAGTCTTCTCTGAAGATCTGGTAGAATTCTGCAGTGAAACCATCTGGTCCAGGGCTTTTTTTTGGTTGGGAGACTTTTAATGCCTGATTCTATCTCCTTAGGGGTTATTGGACTATTTAAATGGTTTCTCTGGTCTTGATTTAACTTAGGTATGTGGTACCTATCCAGAAAATTATCCATTTCTTTCAGATTTTCCAGGTTTGTGGAATAGAGATTTTTTGAAGTATGACCTGATGATTCTCTGGATTTCCTCATTGTCTGTTGTTATGTCCCCTGTTTCATTTCTGATTTTGTTAATTTGGATGCTCTCTCTCTCTGTCTTTTGGTTAGTTTGGATAAGGGCTTGTCTATCTTGTTGATCTTCTCAAAGAACCAACTCTTAGTTTCATTAATCCTTTGTATTGTTCTCTTTTTTTCTATTTTATGGATTTCAGCTCTCAATTTGATAATTTCTTGGCATCTGTTCCTCCTGGGAGACTTTGCTTCTTCCTGTTCAAGGGCTTTCAGGTGTGCTGTCAAGTCACTAGCATGAGATTTCTCCAGCTTCTTTATTGGGCATTCAGTGCTATGAATTTCCCTCTTAGCACTGCTTTCATAGTATCCCATAAGTTTGGGTATGTGGTGTATTCATTTTCATTGATCTCTAGGAAGTCTTTAATTTCTTTCTTTATGTCTTCCTTAAACCATTGGTAATTCAGTTGAGCATTATTCAGTTCCCATGAGACTGTAGGATTTCTGTAGTTTTTTTCTGTTGTTGAAATCTAACTTTAAACCATGGTGGTCCGATAGAACACAGGAGGTTATTCCAATTGTTTTGTATATGTTGAGATTTGCTTTGTGGCCAAGTATGTGGTTGATTTTAGAGAAGGTTCCATGGGGTGCTGAGAAGAAGGTATATTCTTTTTTGTTTGGGTGGAATGTCCTGTAGATATCAACTAAGTCCATTTGAGCCATAACATCAGTTAAGTCAATTATGTCTCTGTTAACTTTCAATTTGGCCGATCTGTCCAGAGGTGAAAGTGGGGTGGTGAAGTCTCCCACTATTAATGTGTGTGGTTTTATATGTGATTTAAGCTTTAGTAATATTTCTTTTACATATGTAGGTGCCCTTGTGTTTTGGGCATAAATGTTCAGAATTGAAACTTCATCTTGTTGGATCTTTCCTGCAATGAGTATGTAATGTCCTTCATCATCTCTTTTGATTGATTTTAGTTTGAAGTCTATTTTGCTGGGTATTAGGATGGCTACCCCAGCTTGCTTCTTAAGACCATTTGATTGGAAAGTCTTTCCCCAGCCTTTTATTCTTAGGAGGTGTCTGTCTTTGAATTTGAGGTGTGTTTCTTGTATGCAGCAGAAAGATGGGTCCTGTTTTCGTGTCCATTCTGTTAGTCTGTGTCTTTTTATAGGTGAATTAAGTCCATTGATATTAAGGGATATTAATGACCAGTGATTGTTTGTTCCTGTTGTTATTTTTAATTTTTGGTGGTAGTGTGTGTGTACTTCTCTTCTTTGGGGTTTACTTCTGTGGTGTTATCTATTGCCTGTGTTTTCATGGGTGTATCTGCCTTCCTTAGGTTGGAATTTTCCTTCTAGTGCTTTCTGTAGGGCTGGGTTTGTGGATAAGTATTGTTTAAATCTGGTTTTGTCTTGGAAGGTCTTGTTCACTCCATCTATGATGATTGAAAGTTTTGCTGGGTATATTAGTCTAGGCTGGCATCCATGGTCTCTTAGTGTCTGCATTATATCTGTCCAGGTCCTTCTGGCTTTCAAAGCCTCCATTGAGAAATCAGGTGTTATTCTGATGGGTTTGCCTTTGTAAGTCAGTTGGACTTTTTCCTTTGCTGCCCTTAATATTCTTTCTTTATTCTGTACATTTAGTTGTTTAATTATTATGTGGCTAGGTGACCTTTTTTTTGGTGGGGGGGTCTAGTCTGTTTGGTGTTCTATAGGTTTCTTGTATCTTCATAGGCATTTCCTTCTTTAAGATGGGAAAGTTTTCTTCTATGATCTTGTTAAATATAATTTCTGTGCCTTTGAGTTGGTATTTTTCTCCTTTCTCTATCCCTATTATTTGTAGGTTTGGTCTTTTCATGGTGTCCCAAATTTCTTGGACATTTTGGGTCATGACTTTGTTGGTTTTAGTGTTTTCTTTGACTGATGAATCTATTTCTTCTACCGTATCTTCAACACCAGAGATCCTCTCTTCCATCTCTTGCATTCTGTTGGTTATACTTGCATCTGAAGTTCCTGTTTGTTTACTCAGATTTTCTATTTCCAGCATTCCTTCTGCTAGTGTCTTCTTCATTTGTTCTATTTCCCTCTTCAGTTCTTGAACTGTCTCTCTTGCTTTTTCATGATTTTCTTTCAAGGACTTATTGTTTTCTTCTGCTTTAATTGTCCTTTCCTCTAGTTTTTTTTATAGCATTCTTCCCATTTTTTGTTTGTCTGTTCCTCTACTTTATTTTTTATTTCTTCTATATAAGGCTCTAGCCTCTTCATGATGTTTCTAATAAGGTTGTTTTCTTCTTCTTCTTCCTTTCCGTGATGTTCAGGTCTAGCTGTTGGAGAAGGGCTAGGTTCTGGTGATGCTGTATTCCTCTTTATTTTGTTGTATGTACTTCTGCCTTGATATCTGCCCATCTCCTCTTGGGTTCATTCTTGGTCTTATCAGTGTACTTGGTCCAGAGAGAGATGACAGATTTAGGGAGCCTCTCTCTGGTCCAGATGGAAGCTCTGGGCCAGATAGGAGCGCTGGTCCAGATGAGAGTGCTGTCAGGATAGCAGCTGGGGGGCTGGACTCTGAGTCTTGGGAAGTCCCTGGGGTCTCCTTATTTTGTCCAGATGGGAGCTCCTCTTATCCAGATGGGATGGTCTGTGGTCCAAATGGGAGTTCCAGGGCAGGATAGAAGCTGGGGTCTGGTCTCTGGTTCTCAGGAAGTAGCTGGGGTCTCCAGCAGATGGGTGTGGGGGCAGGGTGTGGAGACTGCAGGGTCTGCCTGCAGTCTTGGAAAAGGGGAGCTTTCCTGCAGGGCCCGCCAATTGGTGGGAAACTGGGGCCAATTTGTCAGGTCCTCCCGGGATGGCCTGTGTCCAGCAGTGGGACCCAGGGGCAGTTGCCTCTCTGGCTATAACCCCAGGCACTCACCTCTGGTCCAGATGGGAGTTCTGGGGCAGACAGGAGCTGTGGGTTGGTCTCTGAGTCTCAGGAAGTGGCTGGGGTCTAGGGCAAATGGGTGTAGGGGCAGGGTGTGGAGACTGCAGGGTCTGCCTGCAGTCTTGGAAAAGGGGAGCCTTCCCACAGGGCCCACTGATTGGCCAGAAACTAGGGCCAAGTTGGGCAGGTCCTCCTGGGATAGCCTGTGTCCAATGGTGGGACCCAAGGGCAGTTGCCTCTCTGACTATAACCCCAGGCACTCACCTCTGGTCCAGATGGGCGTCTTTTTGCCATTTTTATGCCTATAGCACTTTCCTCACTTGTCACACCCTTCCTGATCCTGGAGCAACACTTTTCTCTCTCCCACAGTGCTTTCAGGACAACCTGAATTAGACTCAGTTAGGTGAAGTTGTTAATTTTATTTTCTCTCTGTTGAAGTTTACGAAACAAAGATATAGAATGGTGCTGGCATCCTCCAAGTCAGACAGCCAGTAAGTGGATGAAATCAACAGCTTTCTGACTCTGGAGATAACCGCTTTCTTCTCCTGATTCCAGGTTTCACCCAATTCCAAGCACACACTTCCTCAATTCTGCCACAGGTCTTCTTTGCACAGATTAGGTTGTTTTCCCCATAAATTCTTCATTGGGTTTGGGTAGCTTTGACAAGGTAAAACTTTAAGCTCCCAACGGAAGAACTTCGGGATTCTGATCTGCACAAAAGCACATTGGCAGGCAGCCGCCTTTGCAAATTTCACTAAATCGGCCAATAAGTTCTTAGTGAGAAGCACTATTTAATATTGAGTTCTGAAGGGTTCTGGAACTACATGTGAGATCTTGAGCCATGAAGACAGATGGGGCAGGGAAATTAGCCCAATCAGAGCAGGCAGTTCCCTTGGATGTCTACTTCCTCATAGGGAGTGAACCAGCAGCTTGGGTGCAGGGGCATGATGGGGCTTGGCAGATCAACCCAAGCAGAGAGAAGCAGCCAATGGCAACTTCCTTCTCAAAAAAAAAAAAAAATTTCCTTGGATCTCCTCTTTCTAGAGACCATAACTGCCAATGCTCCCTACTCAGTCTTCTCCAATACCAAATAAGAGTCTCTGTCCCCTAAAACTGTTTTATTCCCACGCAGTGCAATGTTATTTCATGGAGCCATTCTCCATGCTATCCCAGATGTTTAGTGCCCTATAGGTTCTCAATAAACACTCCTCAGATTAATAACTAAATGAATAGCCTTTGTTCTTCTGTAAACTCTGATGCAGAAAGTTTTATTCTTCTCCAGCTGACTCCAATTTTCTGGGGATAGGAAGGGATGGAAAGTGATATATATTGATTGTGGTGGTTTAAACTTTATGGCCCCCATTGGCTCCTTATATTTGAATTGTTGGCCCCTGGTTGGTGGAGCTGTTTGGGAAGAGTTCAGAGTTGTTGCCTTGTTGGAGGGAGTGTGTCACTGGGAGTGGACTTTGAGGTTTCAAAAGCCCATGATACTCCCAGTTAGCTCCCTCTCTGCCTCATGCTCGTAGATCAGATGTAAGTGTTCTGCTACTGCTGCAGTGCCATGGCTACCTGCCTGCTGCCATGCTCCTTGCCATGATGGTCATGGACTCTAACCCTCTGGAGCTATGATCTCCCAAATGTCATGCTTTCTTTTATAAGATATCCTGGTCATAATGTCTTTCCATGGCAATATAAAGGTAGCAAAGACATTGACCCCCCCCCCCACTACTGTGTATCAGGTACAATATTTCTTCTGCATAACTGTCTTTGTGTTTTGACACCACTGTAACAAAATATCTGGGACTGAAAATGTTCTAAGTAATAAATGGTGCCTGCCTATATGTTGATTTCCAAGCTAGAGTTCTGATGCATGGAACTACATGAGGACAGCATCTGGTGAGGGCCTCTTTTCTGTATTCTAGCATTGGAGAAGATATCACATGGTGAGACAAAAGAAGCATGCTAGCTTTTGTTCCTTTCTCTCTTCTTATAAATCCAATAATAACATCATGATCTCACCCTTATGAGTTTTTAATAATAATTCTTTCCAAGGCCTCAACTCCAAATATCATCAACATATGAATTTGGTGGTTGAGTTTCTAACACGTGAACTTTGGATAGACAGATTGAAGCCAAACAATGGTGTTATTTAAAGCTCATAACAACTCTATGAAATAGATGTCACTGCTTTATCCTACAGATAACAAACTGGATGTCAGGAGAAATAAGGTAACACCACAAGGAATGGTTTCTGAACCAATGATTGTTTTTCCACTGTACTTAATACAGCGGGATTCATACTGAAAAAGAATGTGAATTATTTTGTTTTGAGCCCTTCTCAAGATTGCTATTGGACAGTTTTCACTACTTATCATTAATTGTAAGTGTAACATTTTGTAAAAATTGTGATGTACCAGGTGTTACTCTAATACTTTACAAAAGTTAATGCATTTAATTATTCCAACATCCCTCTAAGTCATAGAATATAAGGTAGTGATACTTTAGTTCATTTATATGGACAATAGATCAGAAGTTTACAATGCAAACAACCTGTGCAAAGGTCAGAGACCTGATGGGTAGTGGTTCATATTTCATACCCAGGCAATCATGTTTCAGTGTTCAAGCCCTTACATACTTCACTGTACTTTCCCCTCAAAATCATATATACATGCATATATATACATACACACACACACACACACACACACACACACACACACACACACACACATATATATATATATATATATATATATGTATATATATATATATGTATATGTATGTATAGGATGTCTACTAGGACAGCCCATGCTCCAAAAGCTAACCAGTCTCAACCTCCAGAGTAAAGGATAATCACACACTAGACATTCATCATTTACTAGACATTCACCTCTAGAATTGAAACCCTAGCAAATTCTTGGTGAGTTTGAGGCAGAAAACTTAGCTCTGTCACAGACACAGACTAACCTTTCAACATGGCCATGCTTTTGGGTCCTCAGAGTAATTACAGTTTGGAGAGGCACTGCCTTGAAGGCAGCAGGCTAGGACTTTTTTTTTTTTTTAAAGTGAGCCTTATATAGAGCTGGGTTGCGCAAAGCTCTAGCACTTCAAAGATGATTTTGCTCCAACTCATTAAACATATATAAAGGAACTTCAGAGGGTCAGTGATAATAAAGCCCAGTCCAGTGACACATTGCACTCTAAAGGTTCTCAGGATGTGAACCAGACAACTCACATTCCAGAAGCATGAAGTATGAGAGGCAAACTCTCTGAGGGAATATGAGAAAACTAGAGCTAGGCATTTATGAACCAAAGTTTTTAAGAACATCTCTCCAATTTTCTTGTGTATCTACTCCACACATACTCTACCTGTGCCCTGACCCCAAAGCTAAAAATTAGAGTCATCTTTAACTAAGAGACAGGAATTTAATTTTTCTGATGACCTCTGATATGAATACAATAAATATTACCACCTTTTCCTTATTACAACTTTTTAATAATAGAGCAAACAATTTTTTTCATTAAATTCTCAAGTGTACCCCAGGACTTAACCAAGTTATGTTGGAAATGCATCCCTGTTTTTCCTACCACAGATACTACCTGCTTTTAGAAATGAAAAATACTGAATAGCAAGTAAGGCATCTGAAATTAACCTAAAACGAAAGAAGGCTTTCCCAGAACACAACAAACCAGTGTTTCCCTCTAAACTATTCCATTCTAAGATCTGGTGTTAGATGAGATAAAGCAGAGGGATTCTTCTTCTAGACTTGAGAAGCTGGAATGAAGAGCAGGTGTCTGCTACCCCTCATGATTGACATTCTAGGTGCACCAAGATCTTGCTCTCTCAGTTTTCCCATTTCCTCCTTCACCATCTCAAAGCAACACACTGAGACAACCACGTTCTATGATGACAAGGGCCCTGTAGAGATTCCAAGGGTTACCTTGTTTCCAGAAAGCTGTATATTTGCAATCAAACCCACAGCTTCCAAAACTTGAGGATATACTACTCAGAAAGCACCTTTAGTTACATTAGAAATATTATACTTATTCCCACTAAACAAGCACAAACTCTGCTGTTTTAGTAAGGTTCTCTAGAAGAAAAAAAAACAAGGGGATAAATACACACACACACACACACACACACACACACACACACACACACACACACAAATTTATTATGTACACTTTAAAATAATGATAACCAAATCACATTTGAGACTCTGAGAACCCAGATCTTCAGACTGGGTATCTCAACAGTTGAAGTAGTCCCAGAATAGTTGGCTCTCACTGGAGGTGGGGGAGTGTTGACCCATAGTTACTCAGTCCATAAGACAGGGTACATCAGTAGTCCCATTCTGATCCTGGAAGCTAGAGAGCTAGCAGTTCCTACTCTGAAATGAAAGTTTCGAGGTGCTGATTCAGAAGTGGCATCAAGTCCAGGGTAAATCCATTCAGTCAGCAAGAGAGAGAGGCCAAGCCAGCAGAAAAGCAGACAATCTTCCTGGAATCCCCCCTTTTGTTTATCTGGGCTGCCACCTGAAGGAGCCACTAATAATTGGGGTGGACCTCTCTTCACCAATCAAAGTGAACAAGACAGTTCTTCAGGTGAGGTTCTTGCTCAGATGATTCTAATTGGTAACAAGTCAACACTAAAACCAACCATAATAGCAACCATTCCTCTTTTCTAGCATCAGCAGATGGAATTGATTCCACCATTAAAATGATACCATTTATTTCTGTCTAAGTAAGCACATGACCTTGGATGAGCCTTGTCACTCCCCTGAGTCTCCCTTTCCCCTCATTTCAGAAGATATGGGATGACTAGATTAGATGAACTTGGTCTTCTCAAACACACTGATGCTAAAGACAGCTGATGCTCTCATTCCTGTTTATTACAACAAAATTTTTAAATTTTCTTTCATTTTTATTCATCAAAATACCTAGGTTCAACTATTGGCTCAGCTAATTATTAACATATTACATAAGTGAATATGCATTCACATACCTTGAGGGTCAGAGAGCTTTTTTGGTTTTGTTCTATTTTTTTAAGCAGAACCATGTTGGTACATTCCAAAAGTGTCTCTGCATTAGGGATCACATAGTAAGATGGGAGTCAAGAGTGTTTTCTTAAGTTAATATGAAATTCATTTTTAAAAAAGGAAGTAATGCACTTGGAAAAGGAAGTAGTTTGGAAAGATAAGCCAGGGAGTTATTATTGGTTCAGATATCCTGAATTTAGGCTTGTCTGACAGGTGACCTATATTTATAATTTATTGTTTACTGCCATTATCTATCCAACCTGTTGAAAACCGGTGCATGCAGCTCTTACCCTGGGGATTGATCAAGGTCAGTGATAAGTAATATTGACTTACGTCAGTGTCAGTGCTAACTAAAACATACGCTATGTGTCAATTCAACAAGCACATCGACCAACAGGTCCAAGAGAGACATGACTCTATTGAGGAAAAAAGCTAGAGATTTTTCCTAGAGCTTTACCGAGCGTTACAGTTGATGGTTTATGGACAGATGAGGAATCCACATTGGTTGCACATACAAGGTCCATGCTACATTGAATGCAGTATTTCTTTTTGTTTTACCCAATTCCCAAAGGTACTTACATACATTTGGGAAAATTAGAACGTTCTTTGGGTTAATATTAAGAATTACAAAAGTACTTGAGCCAAGAAAGGCGAGTATAAATATGGTTGCTGCTATTCTGAAGTCTAGACCATATCACTATAGTGATCCCTGGTGTACTATTTGGCATTCCTTTTAATTTGCCTGCAGTTGTAATGAGATAACCATAGTTTATAATACAGTAAATATATAATTAAGCACAGATGATAGGCTATTCCTGGAAGTACAATTCAGGACTCTTGGTTGATACTCCATAATGCCATGAATACCTTGAACACAAGCTTATTTGGGAAATAAAAGCCATAGTTAAAAGGGCTCACTTATAAACATTCATGCTGATAACTTTGGTGTTGACTAGAAAATTCAGTCATTTAGAGCACCTTTTATTATTCATCCATTCATTTGATGAATGTCATGGATGCCAACTATATGCCCAGATGCATGCTAGACCCTCTGTATACAAAAACAAAAAGTGTATCTCATATTCTATAGTAGAGACTGACAGTAAGCAGACACAAATAAGAAAAGTATCTATAAAGATAATGTCTGTACAAAAGCTAACAAGGAGATATTACATAGGGAAAAGCTGGATTTCTGGATGGCCAAGTTCCCCATCAGAGTGGCTCAATCCACCCTGCCCATGCTACCAATACAAATGGAATGGTTCGGATAACCTGAATAAACTGGAGCAAGATGATTGACTTGTTTTGGTGCTGGGGACTGAACATAGGGCTTTCACATCCTAGGTGAGTGCTCTACCATTGGGCTGTGTCCTTCCCTCTGTCACTGTTTTAATTTGCAGAAAGGTCTCACTAAGTTTTCCAGGCTGGTCTTGAACCTGCAGTCTTTGTACCTCAGCCTCCAAGCAGAGTAGCTGAAATTGCAGCACCAGGCCTGTCATGGCTGCCTTACTTGAGTCAATTCTTAGCTCTGCCAATGATTAACGGTGATTTTGAACAAGCCCCTGCTCCAATTATTGCTTTTCTCATACACAATGTCAGATGGTACCTGTTCTACTTCTTCATATCATATCATAGTGCTGATGAGAAGCAAATAGTAGGAAATTGAGGAAATTGTAAAGCTGGATGCAAATGTTTCTGGTGCTATTATTAGATCAGCTCTAAGAAGTTCACACCCTGTTTCATACCCTCAAGACATCTGTCATGAAGACATTACTTGTTTTCTTTTTTCTCTGCTTTCTAACTAAAATGCCTTGATTGTAAACTTTGCCTTCTGGTAAAACATGACCTCTGACATACATTTTGCAAGCCTTCCATCTGAAAGCAAGCAAAGCATCTGAAGTGCTCTGCACATTAGGAGTTGGGAGTATGTTTATTAGTTTGTTTGAGGTTTTGGGAGTGACTCCCTTTCAGTGTTCAAGTTACATAAAGAAATAATCAGTAAATAGAAAGATTGCCTCATTATGCAAAGTAAAATACAATCTGCCATGGAAAGAAGAATCATGCAGAGAAGCTTGCTGAACAAGGCTCTGCCTCCAATTAAGCTCCAGTTACAGAGCTGTGTGGTCATTGAAAATCAGTTCCCTAGAATGGGTTAGATTGCAAAAGGCACGGTCAACATGATAATAATAATGATATCATGCTGTTTTCCAAGATTTCTCTTCCCAGAGGACATTCCTACATGGTCTTAGCCTTTGTCCTCAAACCCGGTGGTGACTATGGGATAGAGTTTTCCCCTTTTCCATTGAATTTTCCAGTCATTGGAGGTAGGGGGAGCATCAGAGGATTTGGCTAAGGAACACTGTTAGGAAACGAAGCCAGATAACAACCGCTTCTTCACAAGGTTTGTGTATCATTTTAGCACTGAGAGGTAAATGATACTATAACAAGGTCCATAAATAGGAGAGACACTTCTAACACAGCAAAAGTGTTGGTTAGATACAAAGGGCCTGAAAAGGTACTGTTGAGTAACTAGCTAAACTCCACCCTATCCACACAATCATTTCATAAACTATAATTATACTTTGGCAACTATTGCTCCCCAGAAAAGACCAATGATATACTTGCACAGGATTTTATGAAGTTGAAAGTGAAGGGTGAATACACATCATCTTCTTTCCATAACTCAAAGAAAAAAAAATACTACTACAAATTAAAGTTTAACACATTGTTTTATTATAATTGATTATGAGACCAATCAATCAGGTCCATAGGAAATTCTAATCCTCCAAACTCCTAAAAAGTCAGTCCAAATATCCAGAAATGAGCTCAACCTGATCCATAGGAGGATTTCTGGTGGTTAAATAAAAGCCAGCACTCCTCAGAAACTTGGGAAACCAGTTTCCACCTACTGAAAGGAGTCATTTCTCTTACCTCCAACAGAAGGGACATATGGCAACCTGTGGTTCTTATCAGTATATTAAAGGGCATGTGGCCTCCAGACTCCCTCAAGTATCACAAGTACCTGGGACTCATTTCATAGTCCACTCTCACATCCTAGCCCTTCTCACCTCCTCCACCCCAAACTCCCACCAGCTCATAGCCTTCCATCCCCATAGCTACTTATCCTTCTCAGAAGCCAGCTAATCTCACTATTTCCCTCCTCCTGCTTTTCTCACTGCGTTTTCTCTATTCTCCTTCCCCTGCTATTCTTCCCTTTCTCACAGATAACCTTGGCTGTGTCCAACCTACCGGCCAACTTCAGTCGACTTTCTTTCTCTGTTCCAACTCCTCCAAACACCCCGGGTTGTTCTCTCTCTCATAGCTACAATAAAAGCCTTAGCCATACCATGGAGCAGTCACGTCAACAGTTTCGTTACTGCCCTCCTTGCTTACCTGAGGTGCTGACACCCTCGCATCCAGTATCTTGATCTTAGAGATGTTAAAATGCAAGACAGTATGTGTTTAGAAGCACTGGAATACAGTGTGTTGGTTGATTGATTTGTTGTATTTTGCACATCTCTTAAAAGACACAGTGGAGGCAGGAAAATCTCTAGGAAATGTGTCGTTAATTTGATAACAAGTTTGACAGTCCTCTCTATGAGGCAAGAACAGAAAACTAGGTAGGCTTGACAGGGGATAAAAATGAAGCTTGAAAAGTCATGTGGGGTACAGGTAGAGGATATAATATAAGAACCACCTTACTAAACCCTGGCAGTTCAGAATTAGGAGGAGTCCCTATATGATTAGAAGGAGAATTTTCAGAACAAACAAAAAAGGATGCTATTTAACACAGCAGGAAGTCCACATAAGAGACTCGTTATTCCAGGAGCTAGCACAGACTAAAAAAAGATAATTTGGCTCAGAAAGGATCTTAGATAAATTCATGGATGGTAGAACCATAATGGAGTCTATCCTCTTTCCACTTAAATACTCTTATTAAATCATCACACATCAGCCTTTTCCTTCTGAGCTAAATAATAGTGCTTCCTCTAACTTTTCCCAACAGTCCTCATTTTCCAATCCTTCATTTTATCTGTCCTCCTTTGAGTAACTAATACCTGTTTTCTTCTCCTTAATGAGTCCCTGAAATATTGTCATAGAAAGCTCAGATGTAATCAGATCCCAAGTCACTATCAAATTTTTGAAGTTCACTGAGGGCAGAGATATATTTTATTTTTGAGGTATCACAAGGGCCCCATATAGATACTGGGATATGTGCCCATTAAACTAATGAGTGAGTGAATGAATGAATGAATGAATGAATGAATGAATGAATGAATTTGTACAATCTCAGTTGACTGGAATTCTTACTGCCTAGGTATCCCCACAATCCATTGAAATGTATTTTTTTATTCTTTGGAAACTCCATACATGTATGTAATGTACCTTGATCATATCCACTCTCCACTCACTGCTTTTAACTCCTCCCCAATACCATGAAACACATCTCCTTGTTAGCTTCATGTCCTTCTTTTAAAAACTGTATAATCTGCTGCATCTAATTAGTGCTGCCTATGTACTCATGGGTACGGAACTATCCACTGGTGCTTGGGCAACCTACCACACCACCAAAGAAAAGTGACTTTCCCGCAGCAGCCATCAACTGCCAAGAGATGCCCTGCTATCTGTAAGTCCTCGGGAGATCTTCCCCATCCATGCTGGAATGCTCAATAGTCTGGATCTGTGAGGGTCTTCTGCAGGTCATGTCCAGTAGACATGCATTTCACAGTGCTCCTCCCCATGCTCTGGCTCCTCCATTCCTTCTGCCTCCATTTCCCTAATTTCCCTGAGCTTTTGTGGGGGTGCAGGGTTAAGACAGATGCCCCATCTATAGCGGAGTGCTTACGGTTGCTTATTTTCAGCACTTTGAACAGTCAGGAGTCTCCACATAAACCACTACTCACTTCAAAAAGAAGCTTCTGTGACCCAACTGAGAGCAGTCAGCTCTGTGGGTGGAAGTATAAACATTAGAAGGCAGGTTAACACCAGATCATTTAGCAAAATAACAATAGCAATTTACCCCTAGGGCCTGTGACCTCCCTAACCACAGGTATGAGTCCCTCCTGTAAAGAACAGCCCTGTGTGGGTTTTTTGTTTGTTTGTTTAATGTGTCTCTTCTTCAGAAGAAATTTCCTTGTGTCTCATGCTCAATTCTGCAGCTGTCCATGGGTCTGGGCAAATAGGCCAGCCTCCTAGAAATAAGACAAGTAAACTATTTCCAGGTTAAAAAAAAACAAACAAACAAACAAACAAACAAACAACAACAACAAAACAGAAGCATGTTAAGAATAAGAATTATTCCACAAAACCAGGGAGATTGGGATACTACTGGGAGCTTTCTTAAGTTATGTGGGGGAGAGGGTAAAAATCACTCAGAAATGAGGGATTCAGACAGAGGCTGGGGAGACAGGATATCGGTAGAGGACTTGCTACACAATCATGAGGACCTGAGTTCAGATCTCTAGGACTAACATAAAAAGCCAGACAGGTACCTGTAATCTCACTGCTGGCTGGGGAAGAGGTGACAGGAGGATCCTTGGGGCCCATCGGCCAGCCACTCTAGCCAATCAGTGATCTTTAGATTCAGTGAGAGACCCTGTTTAAAAAACAATAGTGAAGAACAGAGCAATCAAGGGAGACACTTGACACCAAAATTCTGGCCTTCTTGTGTACACATGGTCATACACACACACACACACACACACACACACACACACACAGAGAGAGAGAGAGAGAGAGAGAGAGAGAGAGAGAGATGCTTAGAAGACCTGCCATACATTTCCTCAGAAGAGAGAGGAGTCTACTCTCAGTCAAAAGCATGAAGCATGGATGGAAGTTCTCTCAATTAACCAGACTAGCCTGATGGTGGCTTTGGTGACCAGGACTAAAATCATCCAGCAAGTCTGACTGCATGCCAGCAGAGCCAGATGGAGCCCTGTAAGAAGCACCTCAGTGACATCATTTAAGAAGCAGAGAGGGGGAAAGTGGAAGAGTTGGTGCCTGTTTGAACTCAAGGATCAGCAGTCTTTATTCCTGCTGATGGGGAAATGCTAAGGAAAAGCAATTATTCATATATATATATATATATATATATATATATATATATATGTATGTATATCGCAGTTTGGAACATCTTTTGAGAAAATTTTAAAACCTCACTCTGACAACAAAAGCTCCTTTATGGAGGCTTGCCTTTTCCCCAGTGGCCTGAGTTAGCACTCATCATTGAGTTCTTTATATACTGTATTTATGGAAATGACACCATGTGAGAATGAAATGCTTTATGGCTGGTAATCTGTGTCTTGTTACCTAGGATTTATAGGACTACAGAGGCAGCAATCATCAACAGCCCTGCACCTGATGCCAACATTTGACACATCTTCCTTTCTTCCTTTTTAAGGGGTTAAGGATTCATTTTACCTTATATTATTTATTGACTTGTCTTTCCTTCTTCAACATTTGTGAAACATTTAAAATATAAGAGGATGCTGCTTAAGCACATCTTCTGTGGTGGGTAGGTGTGTATTTGTCCATGTGTGTTCCTGTGTAGTTGGGTCTGTATGTGTGCTTGCATATCATAGATCAGCATGGTTATGACTACTTAGAACCACTCAAGGGAAAATTCTAATGCCAAGTTTAAAAGGGAAATACCATTGCCTCTAAACATTCAGCATATCCTTTGTGGATCTGAAGCAGATTTGCATTCTGTAGAAAGTAAACAGGGAGCATTTGTAGCCTGCTCTGTGCATTTGTCTCATTGGTGGGGTTCCAAATCCTTCCCACTCAGTGACTACCGTTTAGTCTCGCAGACATTTTACCACCCTATCCTTCACCGAATATCCTGTTGCTGTTTAAGCATCTCTCAAAATGTAGGAACAGATCACTCAGTATCCCTGAACTTACAGGTAAGAGGTCTCCTGCTGAGGTGGGAAGTGGCTGGGGCTCAGTCTAGTGGGTCAGAATCCAGAACTGTTCTCCACATACATCTTCATACAACACCCACCAAGTTTAGGAAGAGGAGAAGGTTGGGATTCCCAGGAATGCAGGATCTCCCTTCTTGCCCCATTGGTCTCTGTGAGAGCAAAAACAAACCTCTCACTGTGCACTAAGTACTCTCTGACTTTCTCAGAGAATTTCCATGCCACAACATTTTCCAGTTCTTGGCTTTGCAGGTCTTTATCATGATCTCTTTTATAGATTAAAAACAAAAACAAAAAACTCTGAAATTCAGACACACTGAACACCTGCTCTGAGATCAGTCATGGTAAGGTATGGGTTCTGTCCAAGTCCAATGCACCATGTAATGACAGGGAGAGTAATACACTAATACAAACACTATGGCTGCCTCTTTGGCCCTGGGCATTAGGGAGGTCATTGATAGTCAGTTATCTCATGAGTAGAATCACTAATGAGAGAGGTTTCTACTTCATATGAGTTCATAAAGTGATTGAATATGATTTTAAGCATTGAGCCCAAAGATGATGCCTGGTGCATACTAAATTTATAATAATAACTAATTAAATCTTACTCTTACATTTTACATTATTAGTCTAGAAAATAACCATTGGAAGTTTCTCATTGTGTCGGGTACCATGGTTCACTTTTTTTTTTGTTGTTTTGTTTTGTTTTGTTTTTCGAGACAGGGTTTCTCTGTGTAGCTTTGTGCCTTTCCTGGAACTCACTTGGTAGACCAGGCTCTGCCTCCCGAGTGCTGGGATTAAAGGTGTGCACCACCACCACCTGGCATGGTTCACTTCTTGGTAAAGTATATAGAATTTATAGATTACCAAAAAGAAATGGAGAGGTCATTATTTTTCTAGGATAAATAAGCTAAGAAAAGGGATTTTATGAGCAAAACATTTTACTAAAAAGTAAATAGAAAATTCACAAAATCAGTCATCACCTAGGGCAATAAAAATTAAAGAAATATCTTTAATTTCATTTGTAAGTTTCTAAATTCCAAAGGTTATTGGGGTGTTAGTCTTCCTTGCTTACCTTTAGAAAACTAACTACCCTTGGTGGTGTTTCACATTCTGCAATGATCCTAGCATTTTTTTCCCCTACTCTCTGGCACATGCAGCATTTTAACTCTAAATGTTGGCACCTTCAGGGCCACTTTTAGGGAACATTTTAGCAAGTTCTTAGGGAAACACAGACCAAAATAATTACTTCTCAAATTTGGATCACACACTAGTTAGGTTTTGCTGTATAATCAAATACCCTAACACCTGTGGGTTTAAAACATAACCATTTATTTCACTCATCATTTTTTTTCCGGACATTCTTTTACCCTAGGCTAGAACAGGGTCAGCTAACCTCAGCCAGGATTGCCACCTTGTACTCAAATGTATGGCCTATCAACCTCCCTCAACTTTCCCAAATGCCTATGAGACACAAATCAGAGTGAATGGATGGAACAATGGGCAGAGATAGCCACGTACAGATTTTGGGGGGTCCCAGGGCAGAATTGTAAAAAAAATAACAATAATGTACTTGCCCAGCATTTTATTGGCCAGCACTACTTATATCTGAGGTTGAGCCAATGCATTCTGCTTCCGGCTCAGAGAACCCCCACCCCAGCCTTTCCCTAAATGCTGTGCCAAGTAAGCCACTATTTTTCCCCAATAACATTCCTTTTCAAATCCCATTTCCTCAGGACTTGAGAAAAAAAAAGAGTCTTCCCCTCTTGATGGAAAGAATGGCAAAGCCATATTACAAGAATGTGGATACTGAGTGGGGAGGAAATTGTAGCTATTTTGTAATCAAGCACAGGTCCCGCTGTGGATCCTGAAGTGTACCATGCCACCCATGCTCACCAGGCAGCACACAAGTGTTGCTATGTTAAAGGGAACAAGGCAACTCTTTCTAACGCTCTTTTTTTAAATCCTATTTAAAAATTGTTCCTGGATGTCAGTAATTCTCAACCTAAAATAGCTGCCTCAGCCTCAGTCAAACAGCCTTTAAGCTCTTTAGAATGCATTCATCACACAGTGGAGAGGTGACAGACGCACTCCTAAGAGGAAATCCCAAGACCAAAATATCATCTGTCACTTCCGACAGAAGATGGCATGTGCTCTGGGGGCAGGGGTGGGGCAGACGCTTCAGAAGACCCTGTAGAGAAGGCTGTTCATGGTCACCACTCATTGTTTTGGTACAGAGGCATGGTGAGGCATCAGGGACCTTGCAGAGCAAATGCAATGGCACCCCCACCCTCTGAAAGGCTGATGTAATGAGCTCCACTGCTCTGAGGAAACAACAGGCAGGGCATGATTGATGGTGGGACAGGTCCTCTAACCGAGTGGAGTTGGGAATGATGCTTGATGTCCCTCCTCAAACCTGGAAGCTGTTGGGCTATTAGCAGATGACTAGCTACACTCCCAGTTGGGGACAGAAAAGGTTAAGGAGAAGCAGCCAGTGACCAAACCCAAATGATCTGTGCTTTTCAGTTTCTGAGAGAGGCATTCTGACTTGGCATCCCAGTATTCCCCAGACCCAGCCACAGAGCTCCATGCTGTTGATTTCTGCAGATTCTATTAGCTCTACTCCCATGCCTCCATCCCCTATGGCCAGGTCACCGCCTTAGTTCATGCCCTATTGCTGTTGCTCGACTCCAAGGGAGCTCCCTGTCTCCAGGCTTCACTCTTTTCTGTCAATCCTCTCCAGTTTGTAAAATGCAGTTCCAGCCATGGCACTATGGCAGAGCTGTCAGAATCAAGGTCACATACTTTGGTGGTACCCTCCCCTATTTCTCTGTCTTCTCCACTTCTACACAGCTCTCTTCTTCACATTCCAGACCTTCCCACATATCTTTGAAACAGTTATTAGAAACTACTTGTGGTTCCTTCAGATGTGACAAGCTGCTTGAGGCATCCAAATCTTGTACATTTTGTTCCTTCTTCCAGGAAAACTCTCTTCCCACCCCCATGTCATCTCAGACTTACTCATCTTTTTATATTCAGCTCAAGCATCACCTCTTCCAAGAAACCTTTCTTGAGTTTCCTAATCCAATATAGATGCTCCTCCCCCCGTGCTCTTCTCCTGCCCATGGCTTTGCCACATTGTGCTGAAATGGGTACTCTGAGGCCAGTGTCTGTTACATTCCGTAAGGCGGCATTGTATTCAACACTCCCATGTTAAACACAAAGCAAATGCTGGTTAATGAACAGATGGAATAGATAAATAGAAACAGTTGTCTGCACTTGACTCCCCTTTCGTACTGTGGTCCAGAGCTCTCTCTTGAAATCTACAAGGTGATTAATTTATTGTCACCATCAGTTACCAATACTTTCCACTTCTCAGGTTCATCCAGTAAATTCTACCTTCAACTTAGACACATAACCAGACCTGCCCCTGACAAGTAACTTTCCTCAAATTGTCTCTTCCATTTTTCCCTTTCAAAATCTCATTTTTCCAAACCTCAAGTGCTGTAAGCCTTGCTCCAGATGGGTTCAATGACCTGATATGGATGTGTGAATTCGGCCACATGAAGAAATTGTGACCACCTGTTGTTGTTCAAACACGTGGCCTGGGATAGCCTGGGCTGACTTTATTTATACAACTGTTTTTAATGGTTTGCGTGAACAGTTTTACAATCAATTTTAACTTCCTAAGTTTCTAAAAATGAGTACAATAATTACCAGTTTGCTCTTTGCCTCTTTTCCCTTCCTTCCCTATCTACTCTGTCTCCTCTGGGGATATATCAGATTTTTCCTTTTATCCTGTAAGCAACATAAATTGGAAACTTTCTCTTAATAGTTGGCACTGTTTATACCTTGTTCTCATGTCCTTCTCCCTTAACTTCTTGGGGTATTGGCACAGATATTAGAAATGAGGGGACTGTGGGTTTCTATGATTCTGCTTCATTCCCTGTTCCTAGACTATTCCCATTAACTCTTGATATCATCTATTTAACAACATTTCTCAAAAACTTTAGTGGTTAAAATCATTGTTTCCAGAACAGTTATGCAAATATGTCATATTAAACTCCATGACCTACTGTGACGCATTCAGGCCAGCAGTATGGCTATCATGGTGAAAGCAAGAAGAGCAGATAACACATATGTTCCCAGGCTCATGCCCAGAGTCATGCAGAGAACTATCCACAGGTCTTTGCCAAGTGGGTCGAGGTCTCCAGGGCTTTGCCACAAGGAGAGCTGTTCATGCTATCCTCAGGCCTTGTCCCCTGAGGTAGTCAGTCACATGGCTCCCACCACTCAAGAGAAAATTTAATATAAAGTATCTTTAAAATGAAGGGAGAATAGCTGAAAATGATAAGTCCTTTAATTATATAATGGTTTTGTTTAAGAAATTCTCCCTTTCCTTGTCTCTAACAACCACTGTGAGATAAGCCACATGGGTACTCTAATCTCCTTGTATACCTGACAATACTCAGGCTTATGTAAGTTCTTCAATTTTACTGGAATGATAAAAGTAATAAAAAGTAAAATGTCAACTCAGATTATTTTTACATTTTTTCCCAGTTCAATTTTCAAAAGATTTTGCTTATATGGAAAAGAAAAACCTTAAATATAAGAAGAAAGCTGACCAAGTTTGGTTAGAAGTAACATAGGGATAGATTCCAGGTTCTCTAATCACATGTCTAGTGAGAGTTCTTATTCTATAAGCAATGTTCACGAAGTGAGAGAGATTGGCAATTCTTTGCATAAGGATGCCAATAAAGGTTTTTCTTGGCTCGTATCCTTAGATCCATGATCTGCCCATGAAAACCAGCTTCTACCCATAAACAGGCTTAGCTCAGAGTTGTGCCCAAGTTCATAACAAGGTAGCCTGCCCTACACGTCTGCTGGGAGGTCAACTTGCTTCTAGGACAAGTGTGTGTATAAGTCCAGATACAGTGTAAAGGAGTGAGTGAAAGAGGAAAGATAGGGAAAAAAACAGAAAGGGGTAACTAAAGAACTCTTAAGAAAAGTAGTTCTATAGAGTTACAGACCATCCATAATCACTTTCCTTGCACCAAAGGTATATCTATTCAACTTTAAGAGTATGCAAATACACAGTCAGTACACATATGATCGTGATGGTGTCAACCCTGCTACCTCACTCTAGTTACTGGAATAATTGCATCTGATCTCACCAGCACAGCTAATACTGATTACCTTCCTGCTACACAATTCTTTCTTGCTTCCCTTCACTCTTAGGCTGTTTCTCTGCTGTTCCCAATGATACCCTGGTGTTGTGACATGGATCCTCATCCTTCAGTGATTTGAGTCCCTGGTCACATGCTCTTCAGACTGCTCTCTGTGCTTTTCCATTTGCCATCACAACTAGGCAACAAAAAGAGGAGAAATCGAACAGGTTACCTGTGTGATAATTACAATATTTGGGTAAGAGCAACGGAATTTCCTCTTAGGTAAATTTTTGTAAATACTGCCAAGATCATACTTCTCTTTGCCTGCTGATAGACACTAGGGTTTCTATGACCCCAGATGGTAACTATCATGTACAGATCATTTGATGAAAGTCTGTCTCATCTAGGAACAAAAATCTCTAAACATACAGATCCTAGAATGATGATAAATGGCAAGCTTCTCATTTCCCTGTTTGATCCACAAACTCACATATCTTACTACTAGGGAACAGAATACCATATAAGTCTCTTATACCATATAATGATATAGTGGACCCCCTGCTGTGATGTGATGATACATAAGATCTATACCAGTGGATTAAATATTGTAAAGCCTCTGACAGTGGTATTATTGAGGTCCTAAAGGCAAGAAAGGAAAGTTTACTCTTGTCTAAATGACTCACCCTTCCAGAACAAAATGAATTCAGTATAGTCCGTTGTTCACTAAATGTGTGTTTGGTTTTCTTGGGAAGTGCTGCTAAGCCTTGGTTTCATTGTAAGTAGCTTCTGGTAGAAGTAGCTCTATCTGCCTTGGAAAATGAGAGCCTGTGTTTAAACTTTCAGATCTATGCATAGTTCTCTACTACCATGATTTCATTATGAGGCCATTAGGTCAGCGCTGCACTCACCTGTGAAAATAGTTTTTTGACATCAGTTCACCAAATTATCTTTGCTTGTTGGTTATTTAGAACTTATTCCATTATTAGTATACTTTGTTAAGTATTAACATCATTTGATGTTTTTTAGAAAGTCTTCAAATTTTGTGTACACTCTTACACACTCACCCATATACCTCAACTCCACATTTTCCTGGTCTCTATCTTCACTTTTAATATTATTATTTAGATACTTAACAAGTCCTCCAGGTAATTTTCTTCCCTATAAATCTGCACAGATCAACCTTGTGATACTTTTGTCTCAATACATAGTTTATGATTACATTTGGCATGAATTCTACTCTTAAGATTTTTCTTGGCAGTCTTTTATGTCTACCTATCAGTGACCATGTAATGCTCCTGATATCCATTTTCAGCATATATCTACACAAAGAGCAGATCCTTTATTAAAGCAAATTCAGTTTAATCTTATACATGCTGAATGTAAGGTTATCCCAAAGTCTATATATATGAACTGAGAGGAGGTATTGATGCTTCAGAGATGGGTTCCTGCATAAATTGTTTATACATGCCTTTTATCCTTCATTTACTTGGCATCATATGAGTCTGCCCAACCTTAATAATTTTATGGGCCCAATTAAATCAACATTCTAATGAGGTCTAGAGGTGTGATCACTGGTGGTTTCATGATCTCTGCCAATTTTGTCTCTACAAGGTTCCAATAGTATGTCATATGTTGCTTCAGAAAAAGTTCAATTCTTATTGTAGGTAGCTTGACCTTGCTCGACATGCAAAGTACCTTGTAGTTCTCCTGTTGGTGCTTGCCATAAACTTCAGAGGCTCTCATCTCCCACTGTCTACACTTACGCATGAATCAGACTTTCAGAAGGTGGAACAATATACCTAAAGAAATCAACTTAAACAAGGAAAGGAGTGTTTGGCTCACAGTTTTAGAGGTTTCAGTTTGCCAGGGCAGGAGCAGAGTAGTAGAGTGGCTTACCTAATGGTAGGCAGGAAGCAAAGAAGTAGAGTGAGAGAGTGAATGAGTACATAGGCTTCCTCCTTTCCTTCTTTTAGTCAATCTCACTCCCCACCACCTAGGGAATAGAGCCACCACATTCGGGGGTGGGGGGAGGTTTTCTCCTTTTAGTTAATTCCTTCTGCAAACACATTCAGAGGAGACCTTTCCTAATCTCCTAGGTCTTTTCAATCTGATCAAGTTAGTAAGATTATCTATCACCTAAGACCTACTTTTCAGATAACCAAAGTGTCATATTAAATCTGCTAAAGTCATTTTTTTGCTCTTTAAACTCCATTCAAACCAGACAGCCTTTTGTATCATTTGATATATGAGATGAAATAGTAATTTCAGATATGAAAAAAATCTGCTTCTAGGTCCTGAAAGGGCTATAGATCTTTTCTTCCTTCTTTGGGAAGTAAGAAGAAGAAGGAATAGTGTGTCCTTAATTTGAAGGTAATATTCTAAAATGCTCTGGCTATTTGACTCCTGTGGATTTACTGACATTGTAGGCCCCCACATCTTCATGGAGTTTCTCTCTACCCTCCTGAGAAAATGTATTTTACCAAGGCCTCAAAGATGCTAGTCACTTCTCATTTTCTCAATTTAATTAGTCTAGCATCTTTGATTTTGTATATCAACTTGATGTTCTTTGAGATACTTAAAAGATCTAGATTGCTTTGGACTATAGTATGACAGCAGACAGAAAATTTAGTATATCCATGGGAGAGATAGAAAATAAAAATACATATTGTCAAATTCATACCAGGGTAAACCATTGCTATCCTACTACAAGATTTGTCAAATCACATACCCAAAGCCATGCCAACCTTATTGAGAAGTAAATACCTCATCAGACATAAGAAATACAACAGTGATTACAATCTGATGGGATTTATAAGATGATTGTGGGTTTTCTTTAAGATAATAGAGGTATGATGGGGACCACTACTCCTGACTCCTTCAGATCTATGACAGAAGCACTAATTCTGTCCTCCTCCCCTCTGGGATACAACAAAGTCAGACCCTTACGTTTGACTCCATCCACTATAAAAGATGCTTTGACCTGACAGAACAAAACCCCAATGTAGAGGTTACAGAAATTTTCAAGTATATCTAGCTCATTTATATTTTGTGGGAAAGACCCAAATGACCTACAACCCAGACTTCATCAGAATCTATAGTTTTACCCAAGCCCAGTATATTTCCATCTTTGTGGAGAGATGGCCAATACAGTTCACATCTTCTAGTATCAGTGTTAGTCCTATCACATTGTGTTCTGCAGCCTTTGAAATATTTGGACATAACCTCCTCACACCATCCCTCAGAAGATCACCCAACACTGTGGGGATGGACTGGAAGACTCAGTACTATACATCTTGGGTGTGGCATTGCAGAGTTTTTCTTCCCATCTCCAAGGCCCTGTCTTTTCTTTAATCAATAATTTGTGGATTAAAAAACCTCTAAAGGTTAGAAAGTGAATGAAGAACACTGAATTTCTTCCAGGGTTACTGCTTCAGCCTCCTGATGCTCCATCCTGCATTCCTTCTGGTGACACAAGTTGAAAAATACCTGTGTTGGATGCACATCTATTTAGCCCCTAGGAATATCAATCTCTTAACAATTCAGAACTCTGAAGATCAATCTTCTTGGCTGCCATTCCTTGAACTTGCTGCTCTCTATAAAAATTACATGTACCTGACTGTTAAGTGCTGACACCTGGCCTTGATTGCTCTGGCAAGTCAATGCTATCAGTGAGTTTTGTTTGGTAATGGTTTCACCTATCATTAGCCTTGACCTGTAAGCAACAGCCATCCCCAAACTTCTTATGCTGGCAACCCTCGCTCATCAGCTTTCCTTACCTTACAGCTTGATAAATTCCATGTTGTCTGGTTTTTCCCATGGAACATAATTATCAAGGCTTTGTCTTTACACTATCTTTCTAGTGTCTAGTTCAATGTATCTACTTCTCCATGTCTTTTCTTATTAATTTTCTCTGTCTCCTCTTTTGGAAAATTCAGCATTTCACTTACATTCTGTGGGTTGCTACTTTTCTATAATTCCAGAAGTCATCTTTTTTAAACAAGTTTGCTGTATCTGTGAGATCTTTTCCATAGCATTAAATCCTATATGTCAAAAGAATACTCCGAATTCAAGAAAACTTCACTTATCCAACCATGTATTTCAGTCCCCATGAGGAAGCACCACTGGTCCCATAATTCTCTTCTCTACTTTATTTCAGCACATCCCATTTCTGCCCACCAGTTTTGTTCCTTCCTTTTCAGACCTATCACACTTTCTGGCTCTTAGATATAAGTGTAATAGCCAGGAGGAAAGATAGAGGCTATACTAAGGGATTAGGGTGAATGGGGGGGGGGGTGGGGATGGTGCATGTTGTTTTCCAGAAAAGAATGCTACATTTCCTTCAAGCAAGAATACAGGTATGCTAAGTTTTCACAAGGATAGGTGAGCCACTTGTATAGGTAGAAAGGGTTCCTACGAATTTAGAAATCCAAACAAGATTGCTGGTGGGGCCAACCTAAACATCCTTATCTTGTATGTTTTTACCTAACCAGAGTTCCTAACTTAGCATGGCAGTTTACCATGTTTGAGAGTTCCATTTTCTTAAGAGCTCAGGTACTTCATAATGAGATGCTGGTTTACTCCCCACAGCTTTCTCTGTCTTTCCACTGCATAAGAAGAGAGCCCCTTTGTAGTCTGTCAAAAAGGTTTTGGAGTTTTACTCTCAGTGCTACAATTGCTTGCTAATTACATTCTTCACCTGTCTGTCTTCTGATTTGTGTTAGCCAACGATTCCTGGACATGAGACCTGCCCTGGAGAGCGGTTGATATACCCAGTGACACTGCATTAGAAAAAGAAATTGTTTTGCTTTTCCTAGCAGGTGTAAATTGCAAATGGCTTCTTAGTCCCATCCACAACTAGGGTAGAACTTTGTGTTCACTTCTCCCTCTCTGTACTAGAATTTTGTCTGGGTGGAATTTGTGCAGATCTTGTATGTTCTATCCCAGGCTCTATGAGCTTCTATGAGTATCAGCCTTGTTGATCTAGAAGATATTGTTTCCTTGGAGTCATCCACCACCTCTGGCTCTTAGAATCTTTCTGCTTCCTCTTCTGCATAGATCCCTGAGCCTTCAGGAGAGCTTTTGATAAAGACATCCCATTTATGGCTGAGCATGCCAAAGTCTCTACACATTGTTCAGTTGTGGGTCTCCGTGCTAACTCCCATCTACTGAAAGAAGCTTCTCTGATAAGGGTTGAGCAATGCTGTGTTATATGGATATAGCTATGTCAATAGGAGTCATTTTGTTGCTATGTTCCTTTAACAAAGTTCTTGGTCACTTTAGCAGCACCAGATATGAGTTCCATCTCAAGAAGTGGGCCTTAAGTCCAAGTAAAAAGTGCTTGGTTATTCCTATAACATTAGTGCCAGTATAATACCAGTGTATCTTGAAGGCAAGTTGCTGTTGTATCTCTTAGGGTTTGTAGCTGTGAAAGTGATCATTCTTTTTGCTCTCCTGGTAGTATGCAAAGTACTTTTTAGCACCATTAATGTTAGTCAGTAGGTGTGAAGCTTCTGTCTGGGCACCAGTTTATGTCATGGGTTCAGTGACACAAGTAAGTGGTATTTTTGGCAATAGGGCCTTATCATCAGGTTTTGGAATGCAACCAATAGCCTTTGAAATATTCTGTGGTGTTTGTGGGCACAGTTTATGGGACCCCTTGGGCCAATGACTAAATAAGATGTAACCCATTCTTGGAACTGGATATTCTACTTGGTAACATAAGATGTCTAGTTAAGGCACTATCTCCCCCACTATATGGTAACTCCATTTAAATTCCTTTCATACATATATACATATTTTAGGAAGCTTCTAGAGTAGTTGGTTTATATAAGGCTTTTAAAACACCTTTACTTTTACTTATCCCTCCCCATATTCCCTCCTTTACCCTGCTCTTACATTTCCCCTACCTATTTAATGCTCCTATTCTAGCTTTCATTTATCTCTTTATAACATTATGTTCTATTTCCCCTTTCCTTGGAATATATCTGCTTTGGATATATTTTTTAATTAGAATAAAAATTAATGGGTCTCATCATGATATTTATAAATGTGTGAGATGGATGTATATGTGTGCATGTGAGTGTGTGTTCATTTAAGCATGTATATGTGTGGAGCTTGCACATGTGTGTGCAGGTGTACATGCATGTATGTGTGGAGACTGATAGTAGTGTATTTCCCAATCTCTCTCTCAATCTAATTTTTTTGAGAAAGGGTCTCATTAATTCAGCTAGACTGGCTGGCCAGAAAGCTCTAGGGATACTGTTATCCCTTTACCTCCTCATCTAACCCTGCTCTTGCAGATATGTTTCATGGGTACTAAGGACTGAACACAGCAACCACTTTACCCACTGAGATATCTCCCCTGTGGTGATATACTGTGCACCCCTATAAAGCTTGCCTGGGAACCAGAGGACAAAGCCAGTCATTATATTAAACATAGAGGTCAGGCAGTGGTAGCATATGCCTCTAATCCTAGCATTTGGGAGGCAGAGATCCATCCAGATCTCTGTGAGTTCAAGGCTACACTAGAAACAGAGCCAGGTGTGGTGGCACACACCTTTAATCCCAGCACTAGGAAGGAAGGAAGATGGAAGGGCATGGAAAGGTATATAAGGCATGAGTAAACAGAAAGTCTCTCTCTTAAGGCTGAGGATTTCATAGAGGTAAGAACATGGCTGGCTTGTTCTATTTCTCTAATCTTTCAGCTTTCACCCCAATATTTGCCCCTGGGTTTTTTTTAATAAGACCTTTTACAATTCATGTTACACTCCCCAGTCCTCATCATGATGTGTTAGACATGTCTGTCATTTTACTTTGTTCTGACTTGTCCCCATACTGTGTTCTTCCACTGTTCCCGCCCCTCTGTTCCACACCTCTACTCAAATGGTCATTCCTGCTTTCATGCCACTTATAATATAATTTCATATTTCTTACATCCTATGTAGCATCATGAGATATGAGATCTTATTCCTCTGGTATGCCATCTAACCCTGGTATAAAAGCTAAGCTTTTGCTCTTTGTAGTGTCTGTGCTCTGATGAATATAGGGTGCTACTGGGTGGTGAGCAATCTTGCTCTGAAATTCCACCTCAATTCCTGCTTTATTGAACCAATCCTGTGGCTAGCTGCTACTATATGAGTAGCAGACTGAGATGGGGGTTAGTGAGGAAGATGCTCACTAGTGAATTCCCTTTGGAAAGTAAAATAAGCAAACATGGGGAGGTAGCGGGAGAAGTTGAGTTAAGATACAAACACAGATAATAGCTTCAGCAATCTCACAAAGTACTCTGAGGTACTTCCAACAGAATGATGCTGTGCTGGGCTGAAGGAGCTGAGCCTGTCAATGCAGGACACTCAGGAAGACAAAGCTCTAGGCAAAGTCCTCTCTATGGCTGACGCACCGTAAGTAGGCTGAGAACTGAAGACTGAACACAGCACTCCCTAGAGCTGTAACAACAGGAGCTGCTTTGAAAGGGGACTAAGTCCATCCCACCTCTAAGCTTGGTCCCTTTACCCAATAATCGCTGTCATCCTGCCTCGCTCATCTTGTTTTCTTTCACTACCCACGCTGCCTTTCTCCCGTCTCAATCCCAGTTCTGGTCACGACACTTCAAAGCACCTTTCAGGAGGTCTGTGCCTTGTGCCCGCTCCTTCCTTGGCTGTTGTGTCTGGTTCTCAGCACTGGTTCTCAGCTTCTCTTAGAATCAAAGCTTTCCCTGGGGCTGGCTTGCAGAGCACTGACCAGCGATGGCTCTGCTGTCAGTCCTATAGTGCTACTGAGCATGGTTAGCAGCTAAGGACCTACAGTAAAAGGCTTTGAACAATATTTATTTTTGCCTTCAAAAAAGCCAAATAATTAAAGATTTATAGGGGGTAAGGGGCAACAAAACAATGCATACATAAACTCAAAGCTTCAGGTAAATTTTCAGACCATTGACAAAATTGCCTCCTGGTGAATGGGGCCAGCAGAGCCATCCAGAGATGAGTAGGCTATAGGTAGCCCAGACTAATTTGTCTGATGCCCTGGGGCAAGTCTTTTGTGCTCTATTTCCCCTCCTGTCAGCCCATCTGTATATTGAAAAATACAGCTTTTTGCCTCCATTCTGTTCTCTGGAGGTATTTAAGACCATTAAAGATGCAAGTTCTTTTGAAAGGATGATAAGCAAATAATATCACTTAGAAAGGGGGTGGGGATACTGGTTTGGCAGAAAGAAGGCACTTTGAGGATGGAACTGCAAAAGCTGGTTAGGTTTGAAATGCACAGGAAGGCAAACAAAGTAAGTGAAAAATGAAGTGGAGAAAATAGAACAGACAGAACTAAAATTCTAGCAAGCCAGGCATGGCAGCTCACGTCTGTAATCTCAGCATTTCAGCAGTCGGGGCCGGGGAGCAAAGAGTTCCAGGCCATCCTGAGATTCAGGTTAAGTTCTAGGTCAACCTGGCTAGAGTGACAGCCTGCCCGCCCCCACCCCCCACACACACATCCTTCACCACAAAAAAAAAAAAAAAGTGCCAGCAAGAAGAACATTAAAGACAGAGGAGGAAAAGGATGGAAAAGCAGACAAGCAGAGGAAGAAGGGGAGGAGGGAAGAGAGTAAGGAGCATCTGTGGGGTGCACTCCAGTCACCTAGCAGAATGGCCTAGTCTCTAACAAATCATGCTACCTCCACACAGAGCCCAGAGTTCATGCTAGAGAGGAAAAAGAACACCTAGAACATGAAGGTCGATGAGGAAGCCAAGACCTTAAGCGAGATTTCCTCACCTGAAACCCTTCCTTGCTCAATTATTTGCCCAATATGCCTGGATAGCTGAGACTTAGATCTCCTAACACATTGAAGGATAACCTGAATTAGGATATTAGAAGGTTAAAAAGAGCCCAGCTCCTCCCAAGGCCGAGAAGATCTTACAAATACGGATCCAGGTCCAGCGCTCTGGTTGCATTCATCCTCATCCCAATACCTAAATGTATCTTCAGAAACTCAACCCCTGTCAGATGCCCCTTTTAATGTTAGGAGAAAGCTGCAGGTGGCACATTCAGTACTCAAAGAAATGCATATGAGAGTTAGGATGATGAAGTTTTTTTTAAAATATAGGTTTAGTGTGCTTCACTCCCCTGCCAGCAATAAAGAGGACTCCTTAAATAGGTCTGGTAAAAGCAGATTATAAAAGCAAAGATCTAGGAAAAGCAGACATTTAAGCACCCCACCTGCTGAACACACAAGTCATCAAGGGCTGCTGGATATCCACGCTACACACAAGCATGGCTTTTCATATCCGCTTTGCCTCAGTTACGCAGGGAGCATGCTCCAGTCTATCTCCTTCACTCTCAGCAATAATTATTTCCTTTCTCAATGTTTGCCTTCTTCTTCCCTTTCTTCTTATATAATAGTTTTAGTCTCCCAGGGTATAATTACTTCTTTGATCCAGAGGACGTAATTAAATTTGGTTCTGCATAGAATCTCTCATATCTATAACCCAGAGTGCTTGAATAAGTGGTCTCGACGCACAGTGGTAACCAGGAGCAGTAGTATTCTTATGCTTCACTTCTCTGCATTCACGTGAGCAAAGAAAGAACCTCAGATGTTGGAGATCTGTGCATACTGCTGTAACATGTGTGTTGACCCCTGAATGACCCCCCAGACTTAGGAAACTGGCTATTTTTTTCTGGACACTCTCTGGAAAGCATCTGTTTCTATTGGCTACTGTTTTACTTTGTTTAGTAGGGCCTGAAGTTTGTGAGTGTGTGAGATGGTGGAAAGGAGGGCTTTTGAAGCTCTCTGATGAGAGGAAAAATAGGGAAAATGAGAAAGTTCCAACGGGGTTATACACTGGGAAGGAATCTTGATAGCTCAATTAATAAAGGCTTATGTGAAAAGCTTTTTTAAATATAAATTGTCTAGCCCAGGAATAAAATTCAAAGCAAATTTGAATTTGAATCTTACCTGTATTGGGTACAAGTTGGATCACCTGTGACAAATTAGCTTCTGTACATCTTGATTTTCTCATTGTTAAATGGGGGATAATAAAACCTATTTCTCAGAATAATGGAAGAGAATTAAGTAAGTGGCATTGAATAATGAAAGGAAAATGTTTATTATGTAGTAACCATTAATATTATTGTCCTCAAACTAACTCTGCTGTGTGATTTCAAAATGAGTAAACTGAGGCTCCCGAGAGTCTAAATAGCTACTACTCACGGATATACAGCAATAAAAGACAGACCTAGGAGTTGAGTCCTATTCTGCATGATTCAGTCCACTGTGAGATGATAGCTCAGAGCACTCAAGATGGTATCCATGGAAACAGCAGACCAACTTTGGTGACAGTTTTTCAGAGTACCTTCAATATGTCACTCTAACTTCCAGCATACACACCTCTATCCCTTGACCCTTACCTATTCAAGGTTTGGATTAGCTCATTGCTCTGAGCTCCAGGGGCTTCATGTAATCCAGTGAGAAATACACACCAGAGAAAATTCAGCTATGGGTATTATCTCTTAAAACGGTAGAAAATTAGACTTTAAACATTGAAGGAAGACCTGTAAAGAACATGCCCAGTTATCACTCTGTGCCTGGCCATTTATCTCCTCCAAGACTCCTTTATTCAATTAATGTTGCATGCATATCACATTCAGAGAACACTGCAGTAAACATAGGAGACAGTTTTGTGCCCTTAGAACTAACAGGAATCACTGTAAAAAATATTGTCATATTAAGACAGGACAAAAACTTAGACATCATCTTGCCACTCTCAGGCCACCAAAGAATGTATTAAATAAAAATACTTAATTATAATAATTGAAGACATGTGTAATTGAAGTAATTACATGAGTTAAATGAGAAAGAAAGAAGGGTCAGAGATTTTAATAGCAGCATGATAGATGGATTTAGTTAATTAGATAAGGCATCCTATCATACTAATCCTTTCTAACACAGGCCTGTCAGTCATACAACTTGCCACATTAAGCATCCCTGCTAATAAAATTTGTTCACAGACTTCTAAGAAAAATATCCCTTGGTTGTTCTGTATACCAAGAGCAGTCAGCTGACTATATGACACAGAAATCTCACCCAAAGATGGGTAAGTTGTATGCTGGCCACCATCCAGCTACACTCAAGAGGTGGTATACTGATTCAGGGTATTTCTCCTGTGGAGGGGGCATGATAGGATGGGGCATGCTGTATATGTCTAATAAGGAAAGCACTGGTGTTGAAACCAGATCATTTAACACCAGAATCCACCCTCTTAATCACCTTTCCAAATAACAGGAGAAGAAATGAGAGAGGACACAAAGGGAAGGTCTCCCAGAAAGTGGCAGAGTCTTGTAAATGGTGTCAGAGTGCAGCCTACTGATGCAGGCTCCTATGGGTCCAACAAAGATGACACTAGTGTTAGCACTATCTGAGAACACAGAGAATGGATGTTCTCAGACTCCCCAGAGCACAGTCTTCTCTGATACCATTGCAGCCTTTTAAGACATTTTTTACTGCTCAGATAACTTCAGCAAGTTACTTGCAGTTCAAGGACCCAATACTCCTTTTCAACTATGAGTTCTTTATATGTACAATTCTAAGATTCCATAATTTGTAAGTTATATCTTTGGCAACATCACTACTATATCTATTTTTTAAATCTCTCTTCTTTATTCTTTCTCCCCCTCTATATGTACAAATGTGTGTGCCTCTCTGCCTCTCACTTTCTCTCCCTCCTATGTGCATGTATGTGTTTGTGTGTGTGTGTGTGTGTGTGTGTGTGTGTGTGTGTGTGTCTAAGTGTCCCAGGTGAGCACTAAGGAGACCTGATTCTGATTAGCATTTGAATTCAGATGTAATTAGAGTATGATCAAGGAGGCATGGCTATAGTCTCTCTCTCTCTCTCTCTCTCTCTCTCTCTCTCTCTCTCTCTCTCTCTCTCTCTCTCTGAGTTATAAATCACTCCTGATAAAAAGACCTAAGAAGAGTGACTTGGGGCATGATGATTGCCTGGGCCATTGTCTCATCTCTGTTCAGAACATGAAGGTCAGCCATGGTCAGAAAACCTGCCAAAGGGTTTTGGAAGTCATTCTGAAAGAGAGCTCAGCCAGCTAAGCCTGCACACTCCTATGTTTGCCATTCTTTGCTGCAGTCCTCTGGACATTTATGTCTCTGCTCTTCATCTTACCATTATTCAATGGGGTTTATCTACTCTTCTCTTCACCTACATTTCTTTCTTTCTGTTCATTAAAAGAAGTCATTTATTTACTTTTTGCATGTGCGTATATGTGTGTGCGTGTGCATGTGTGTGTGCGTTGTGTGTGTGTGTGTGTGTGTGTGTGTGTGTGTGTGTGTGTGTGTGGTGTTTATATGTATGACATACATTCAAGTTCCTTCAGGTCCAGAGGACATCAGTTACCATGGCACTTGGGTTATAAGCAGTTGTAACGTGCTGGGATATGGTATGGGTGCTGGGAACCAAACTCACTCGGGTCCTTTGCAAGTGCAATAAGCGTTCTTAGTCACTGAGCCACTTCTCCAGCCCTTGCTTATAATTTCAGAGGGGTCTCTTAAACCCTTGTTTCATGGACATGGATTCAGTTAGGTGCTTTCATTTAAGTATAAAATGGGTTAATGAAATTGTAACAGCTAAGTACTCTTGGTGGCATAGGTCTATACTGTCATGTGTTCAAGAGATTGAGGCAGGGGGATTTCAAGTTCAAGGACTACCTAGGCTACAGAGTAAGTTCAAGGCCAGTCCGGGTAACTCATCAAGCCCCTGTTTCAAAATAAAAAGTAAAAATAAGGCTAGGGATAAGGGTCAGTGGTATAGGGGTCCCTCGCATGTGCAAGGGTCTGATTTTAATCCTCCATACTTACCAAAAAAAAAAAAACCCCAAAGGTTGCTTCACCCTCTTTATTCTACTGTTATTAATTATTCCCTGTTGTTAATTTCATTCACCCTGCCCACAGGCACTACCTCCATCTACTCTCCTCCAACATTTATTCATTCATAAATATTTAGTTAATAACTACCATTTGTCTTTCTACAAAAGCAAGGCCATTTAGATAAAGGGAGGCCTGACACTAGAATTTAATTTGTGGTTTAAAAAAAAGCAGGCTATGTATATAGAGATAACCTAAAGAAAATCACCTCTTGTACTCACCATGCTATGGCTTCAATATTAGACTTGGGCACAGACTATAAGATTGCTCTAAGAGAAGATGAAAAGCATTTCTTGCTTAGGGAACTCAAACAAGCTTCACATACCATCCATGATTAGAACAGGAATATGTCTCTCTTTCCCATATATCAATAAGACAAGGATATTGAAGTCTTCTTAGGTAATAAAATGATGTTATTTCCAAGGAGAATGAAAATATGTAAATAACAGCCCTACAAGAAAAAAAATATAGTAAAACATTTCTCCTTCAAACTTTCCTTGATTTTTCTTTCTTCCCTAGGACGAGAATACTGCCGAGTTTGAAGCTTATCACTTTAGACATTTCTGAGTTATACAATCACATGAACGAGATTGAAGTATTTTCTTTGAGAGGGGAATTTGAAGGGGAAAAAGCATCTGCAGTCTGACTTAGAGGTAGGGAAACTAGTGAGATCATATGCCTTCTAACTTTAAAAATATCTTTGAAAAATACTTACTTTAATCTGAGCCATGAAGCATGGCCATTTCTAGGCTAAATCTTCTGGGATGAAAAGGATGACTTCCCTGAAATGACATAGGAGAAATGGCAGTGGATTCATAATATGTGTGCTGAGTTCCTCTGTGTCCCAGGATGGTCCAGATGACTCAAGGAGAAAGCATTCACAAAACATTGACTACTAGACAATGAACACTTGTAAGATTTCCAGTTTGAGCATCAAATCAATCCCTTGATATGGATATTATCAAGTCATTTTATAGATAAGGGAACAGAGGCTCACCAAGGCTAATCGATACAGCCAACAGTAGACATTGAGGTCTCTGGCTTCAAATTCTAGGCATGTTTTGTTGACCATAGAACACAGATGCCCTATTAGACCAAAAAAATACTGGACCACCTACGCAAAATACTATTTTACTTATTTCCACTATAACATCCTTACTTGTAAAAGACAAAGTAGAGTTGTGGGTCTACTTTGTGGGTCATTAAGAACAAGAAAACTGAAGAACTAATCTCAATGGCAGCATATTTTTGTTTGTGCTATAACCAGGTCATACTAAAGAATAATTGCTTAATCCAAACTAGATAAATCTTAGAATATGCATGCTATCACAAATCAAGCATTACTAAGTTCTAATTATGCAACAGACATTGTCCTTTGTCTTAGAGATCTGAAGAATAACAGATATCCCAGTGCAAGAACGTTATTTCCTAGTGTTGCAGGAGAATGAAACCATCGTTAGGCAATGCATATGCAATAAAACACAGTGAAAACAGAGTATAGGAAAAGACCAAACACTCTGCCAAGTGAATCAAAGAAATCTTCATAGACATGGTATTTAAGCTTAAACCAAAGACACGAATAAAAGGAAAGAAAATTACATTCTGAGAGTCCATTCTTTCATGTGATTTTGAATGCTATTTACTGGGGGGTTAGGGTGGGGGGATCTCCTACATTGTGCATCCTGTTGTGACTCCAGTGGTCACTCCTGGGTCATGATAATCAGTTGGCTCCAGATTTATTATATAAGTTTTGAACAAAATTAAAAGTTTTTAAATATCTGAAAAGGATATTCACCCACAGAAGAATGGTGGTTTTTTCCTAAAGGACTTTTGAATTCTAATTATATAGAAGATAGGATATCTTCTTAGGTTAAGGAATTTTATTTTTTAATCTCAATAATTATTACTACAGTCTCAAAAGCTAAAAAGGCCTATGTCTGGAATCATCCAAGTAAATCAGATTTTCTCAGAAAAGAAACTGAATTTGTCTTAAAACTGTGCATTGTCTTATGACCATCTTAGAAATTATAGAAGAAAAAAGCATTCCTTAGATCTTTAAAGTTTTCTTCCATCCATAAAAATGTGAACACAAATTCTTGAGCCAACAGATAGAAAAAGAAGGGAAAAGAGATGACCTTAGGCTAAATGGCAAAAAAAAAAAAAAAAAAAAAAAGCAAGTAAAAAAAGTCAGGGTACTGGGAGAATAACTCGGTATAACATATGCTAGCATGTGCAGGTCACTGAGTTAGATTCATAGCAGGGGTGGGGAAGGAAAAAGGGGAGGAGAGGGCACAGGGGGGAAAGGAAGGAAAGGGGAGGAGAGGGGAGGGGGGAAGAGAAGGAGGGGAGGGGAGATTTTAGTTGTACTAGATGCACTAGGATTGTTACAATCAAAAGAAGTCACACAAAGTAAGCAGAGGGGAGTTTAGGGTTCCCTTAGAAGAATGTCTATCCAGGCAACTATTCCTTTTCAAGTTGAAGATCATTCACTCATAGAAGAACTAGTTGGAAGCCACTTCTAGACATTTATTTATTTATTTATTTATTATTTTTCAGAAAGAAGACACAAATTTGGGTGGATAGGGAATAGGGGACTGATTTGGGAAGAAATAGATGAGGGTGTAAATATGGCCAGTTTATATATTATATGAATTAGAAGTTCTCAAGAACCAATAAAAATGAAATTAATGTATAAAGAACAAGAAAGTATAACTAAAGTGTTTCAACAGGAAAAGGGGGTATAGATAAATTTAATAGAGGTCAGCATCAATGCCACACACCACTAGGGACTGTTGCATGGTGACTAAGGATATAGCATAATGCTAGTTAATGCTGAACATCACATTGTGTAGAAAAATAATTTATAACATTAGCTAATTTCTACAAGCAAGAGTCCTTCTATGGGTGATTTCAATTTGCAATATGGTGACACTGAGCATGGAGTTGAAAAGTGATGTGGACAGTCAGCTCTTTTGGGCCTATGTGAGCCAGTATGAGCCAGCTCCAGCAATCACTGCTGATTGGAATACCAGTACTGAAGACACAGAAAGTTTATACAATTTTGATCCTCCAAGAAACTGTGAGGATCAAAAAAAAAAATCATATTAATGAGAACTTGGGAGGAAAAGTGCCCTGATTTAGATGTTGGTCAGTGCTTATAATACTCCCTGGTAAGATTTACCGACTTCGGGGTTTAGAAACTGAAGAAGGTTGGTCTGGTCCATAAGTTATCTTATTGACTAGAACTTCCTGACTTCATGGCTCACAGCAAGGGCTTTAACAAAAAATATTTATTCAAGCATAATTTTTTAAAATAGCTAATGGGGTTGGACTGACATTCAGCACCAATACATACTACCATGTCCATCTGCCTGTTTACAGTCAGCCTCAGGATTTCACTGGTGACTCTGCTAATATTGATGGCTAAATATATGAGTATCATCCACATCTCAACCAGAAACCAAAGCTGAGAGAAGAAGGAGAGCACTCAAATACTCATAGCCTCACAAGGTCCTGGTGAAAGAGGAGAGGCCTGAACTAAAGGAAGTGGCTGACGTCATAATCTCAGCCACACCTTTCTGGAAGTCAAAGAGGAACAAGCAAGGGTAGAGAAGCGTGAGCATCAGAATCCATGACTGAGGAAAAAATACGGGAGGAAGAAACGCTTCTCAGTGCTGGGAGCATCCCAAAGCAGAGGGATAAATAATCAGAATCACATGGCAAATGTGCTTGGGGTGGACAGAGTTCAGAAGTGTTAACTGTGGTTTCTGTTTCAGTCTCCTGAGGCAAATGCTCTTGGTAGCAAGGGTATCAAATCAAGGGCAAAACTGTTTAAAACAAACAAACAAACAAACAAACAAACTATAATCCTTTATTGATTCATTAGGAATTTCATATCATGCACCCCAGTCCACTCACCTCTCAGTCCCTCCACAACCACCCTTCACCCCTACCTATAGCATGTCTTCCAAAATAAATTAAAAAAAAAAAAAAAAAAACTTCTCTACTCTTCTGTCCCTCCTCCAAACAGTCCCTTTACTCACTACAGCAGGTCATAGATAGGGTAGATGTGAGGGTAGGCCAACCCAAGGCCCAGGATGTGGGTCTGAGTGGTAGCTGAGCTGGCCAGTCTGGGCCACTGGGACCATATCCTCAGGTGAGAGAAAAGCCAGCTCTCCTAGGTCCATGCCACTGGGGCAGATCTCCCACACCCTTGGTGAGGGGTGGGGCCATCTCTCCCAAGTGCAAGGGGAGTAGCTCTCTCTTGGAGGTGGGGAGAGCTCAAGGGTAAACCTCCTTAAAAGACAGACTCCCTGGGATTAAAGCACACCACAGGAAAAATAAATAGTAGGCCATAAACGTATAGGGATGACACATGCTTGTGCACCGCCCCTCTCCAAAGAGATCTGATGCTTAGTTTTGCTTTCAGAGACTGGATATGAAGGCCTTAGTGGAAAAAGACAAGCTAGAAGATTCCAAATATGTGCAATGTAAAAGTATGAGCTCTCAAATAAGACTGATGCAGAGGCAAGCCATCACTATGTCTCAGTGGAGAAGAGTCATGTGTCCTTGAGAAAGGGGACTGCAAGAAATTTTTAGTTTCTCCTAGATCTGATGTGTTGCTGGCCATGAGTGGGCTTTTATGTGAGTATTTTAACATCCATGTCATGGCATAAAACAAGTCAAGACCCACAAAGGTTGCAATGGTTTCCTTGTTTGGGTCTATAGACTTTTAGATATGACTAACACAAAGACCGCATGGACAGGACACTTCCTGCCAGTGTGTCTCTGAATGTTAAACCCTCTTGGTATGATCCAATAGTACTAGCTGAATTCTAAGCTGCTTATTTACTGTAAGATGATACCAGATCCATGTTTTGCAGCTGAGTTGCCTTAAACCATTAGACATCTGAAGACCTAATGCTCTAGAGAAGGAGTTGGTGAAGTGACTCACTTGGTAAGGGACCTGGCACACCAGCATGAGGACTTGAGTTTGGTTCCCTAAAATGGATGTAAAAGGCAAGTACAGTGGTGTGTCCTTATGATCCAGCACTGGGTAAAGACAGGAGGGTTCTAAAACTCACTGGCTAGCTAGCTAGTCTTGTCTGGCCAATGAGCTCTAGGCTTAGTGAAAGACACTATTTCAAAAAACAAGGTGAAGAGCAATAGAGGAAGATGCTCAATGTCATCTTCCCAGACCCTACAGACCTTGTATATAACCTACCCCATTGGTTTCTGCCCAATCATTCTGAATGGAGAAATTATTACCTCCTCAAAGTCCATCAAAGAAATCCAATATCTCCAAAGCAAAGGTTGGCATCAACAAGAATAAATGATATCTCGTGACTAATCTCTTAAATGTTCCTCTTAGACACGTCTATACTCCAAAGCACCTTCCGCACCATACCCAAACTGCTCACCACTTCCCATGTTAATGCTTACATCTTCTCTTGCCCCAGTAACTTCAACTTGCCTCTTCTTTTATTTTACAAATCAAGTCTTCTTGGTTCTAGAGATGCATCCTTAACTTTACCAAACCAAATCTATCCTCTATTACAGAAAAGCCAAAAATCCATGCTGTTAACATTATCAATGACAATAACTATGCTGGGTTATGGATAGTACATATGCCTCCTTGTTCCACAGATGTAGCTTGCCAAATATTGTAGAACTGTATGTATGAAGGAGAAAGGCATTGGGTATTTTTACCTGTCCATATTTTCAACAAACCATACTGTTTGATCTCAGGATCCAAGCTATGCATACCATTTGTGGTTCAAGACATCATGACTCTTGAATCAAGTCTCACCATGATGGTAAAGACATGATGCACATAATTTATGATCAAAGTGCTGGAACTGATGGAGGGGAAGGTGAACAGGAAATATTGCTATGATCTAGAAAGATAAAAGTGGGTAGTGAGCAGGTATCCAAAGGCATGATGATGTTGAGAACCATTAGGAAAGTATATGAGAACAAGCATGGAATTATGCATGGGTCATTAAGTGACATTGACATATTGTTTCAAATGACCTGAAAGAATGAATGAATCGGAGCAGGAAAGAAATCATGTTGGTATACACTTTCAGAATGGTTCTACAGTTAGTAAACCTCTTTCCAGGAGGAACTCAAGCAAGCTGGATGACAATGATAGTTTGGGGTCTCTTGGTTTTATTACTAACACCTGCTTCAGACAGGAGCCTTGCTTCTCAAGGTCACTGGGATTCAAACTTTGGGCCTCTGTATGAGTGTCTTTGCTTCAATAGAGCTACTTCCCTAGCTGACCTCATACTCTAGCAACAAAGCCCATGATTGCAGGCTTTGGATATGATTTAGAGATGGGAACAGTTAACTTCCAATCACATACTGACAGTGTCTTCTTGGTGTTATGTTGAGAGGGATTCTGAGGGCACATGGAGAATAAGCAGGCAAGAGTTTTGCCTCTCTGGATATTCTAAGTCCTGTAGGCTTGCTCATACTGATAAAGTCTTATAAGGAAAAGCTTTGTCAAGTAAGGAAAATACAACTGATTTAGGGTGAGATAAGTCCAGGTTTGAATGACAGTTTTGCCTTTCATGTTTGGTGAGGGGAGCCTATAAACCTGAGTCCTGACATCCTTATTTGTGGGAAAGTGACAAAAGCATCCAACCAGTAAAGTCATAGGGAAGTGATTTGACATACATTAAAATCCAGGAAGCCTCTGGCATATGATTAGTAACTCAAACCGTGTTATTTCTCTTTCCTCACTAGAAAGAGACCATGCTTTCTCATGCAAAACTCGCAGCTACATCAGCCAGTACAAAAATCAACTGATGGAAAAAGAGCAGCTGAAGACTGTATATCTTTTCTGCCTAGGACAGAATGTTACAGAGATCAGTGTGCCTGTCAACACACTTGTCTTTCTTCGAGGGACACAAAATTGAGAAGCAAGGACTTGAAGTGAATGAAAACGTAATTTAACACACAATGAAATAAAAATTCTATAGCTTTCGCATCAGAGAATATTCTGGAAATGGACCCTTTTCAGTGCCATAAATCTCACCAACTGCATTTTTTTAAGTATCCCCCTTATCAACCTTTTGAAATGAAGGTTGATTAGGTTCAATGGGAAATCTGCATTTCATCATGAGAGTAGAACATAACGTCCTTGGCTTAGTCTCCTGAGGAGCAGCAATTTGTGGCACTGTGTGCAAAATGTGGGGTAAAAACAGGTACAAAATTGATTTCAGGTGTGACAAACAGGAAGCATGCATTTGCATAACTCAAAAGGTGGGTGTGAGAGATATTGGCTTCCAGGATCACTGAGACTCCTTGCAAAGGAAACCACCTCCAAATGGCTAGTCCAGTCTTTAATTTAATAAATAGACTATGAGAAGAACAACATGACAAGGAGACATTTTGATTAAGTGAATTTAAATGCTGAATATTAAGAGGAGGACAGAGTCAGTTATCACAGGGTAAATGCAGCAATAATAAGTCTAATAATGAAAACCAGGCCTGCACTGAGCAGAAGACCCCTACAGTAAAGTGCTTGACACGCAAGCATGAGGGCCTGAGTTGGGAAGCCCCACACTCAGGTAAAAAAATAAATAAACTAAGCATGACAATATACATCTATAACCAGTGCTGGGGGGGGGGGGGCAGAGATAAGAGGTGCCCTAAGGCTTGCCAGAAATCAATGATCTCTAGATTCAGTGAGCAACCCTGTCTCAAAACCTAAAGTACAGAGTGATTGAGGAAGATTCCCATGCTTAATTTCTTGCCTCTGTGCACATCCACATATTTTCATACCTGCACACACACACACACACACACACACACACACACACACACACACACACAAACAGAAAGAAACCGAGACACATTGGATGTTTCTTGAATCCTCACTTCTTTTGAAAATGCATGATGTTCAACTCAGGAGACTGTGTCTGCATAGTAGCCTGAACAAATACAAAAGAATAAACAAAAAGCATGAAGGAAGAAAAGGTGTGTACACATATTATACATCTCATTCCTAAAACAACAGTGAATCGTGCACTTGATTTAACAGGTTAATTAAGGAGTCTGTTAGCAATGAGGTGAAAGCTGGCATGCTCCCAATTCTGGCTGTTCCTAGCCAAGACACAAACATAACGGATGGTTCTCTAATACCACTATGCACCACCTAATCCTGAGAAAACGCATTATCTCTAACAGGCTTAAAGTCAGATTGGAGCCAAAATGTTGCCAATGTTTTCTGATCAAGTCAGTCCTCTGAAAAGCTGAGTAAGCTGTTTTACTGGCAAAAGAGTTGACACTGAAGGGAGAGTTCAATGGGCTGACACCTGGTTAAGAGAATCATGTAGTCAAGTTCATGACGTGCTGTTCCTCAGTCCTGTACCTTTAAATCAAGTTGACCTTACCATGGAGTAAGTGATTTGTGGTCAGGGAATGTAAGAGGTACAGGCATCCCATCTCCTGCAATTATTCTGTCCCCATGTATTCTCACAGACCCATGAAGCTCCTGGAATATTGGAACAAAGTGCAGCAGCATCCAATTTGATGGAGCTCCACTAAGTACCAGTGTGCATCTTAAGTATCAGTGTGCATCTGAGCTGTGCCACGACTTATGACTCAACTTGGCATTGTGGATACATAGGCCAGTGAAATATGACCTTGCCTATAAAAAGCTCAGTTCTGAGCGGAGGAAATAGATGATAAACAAATAGTGATAAAGGAAATGGTAAAGTTGGATATAAACTGGAATGTGAAAGGACAGCTACTTATGAATCCAAAGGCTAAAGCAGGGATTGGAGAAAATGATAGAGAGGTGGTGATCCTTAAACAATGTTAAAAGTTTAGTCTGCAGACCAAAGAGGAGCATGCATTACAAACCATGGAGCTGAGGTAACACATGGAGGGTAACCGTGAGGCACAGCACAGATATCAGGACTACTAGTTCAAGGTTGTTGGGATAGAGAAGCTGCATGCTACTCTGAGATACTAACATCTTAAAAATGGTGTGTGTGTGTGTGTGTGTGTGTGTGTGTGTGTGTGTGTGTGTGTGTTGGGGGTATATTAATATCTTTCAAGTACCTTATGAAATTCCCACCCTGACATCCCTGGTACTATCAAGTCAAAGTCTTTAATGATAATACCTACATCTTTATTCCCTGTATCCTTCACTCACTCATCATATGAAATTTAATTGGTTTTATTTTTGAATGATGTTTTTTCTTTTGCCAAATCATTTTTCAAAAAGTAAAGAAAAATGAGGGCTGAAGAGCTAGCTGTTCAGCAGTTGAGAATTTATACTGCTCTTGTAGAGGACCCAAGTTCAGATCCCAAGCAAGTCATAGGGCTCAAAACAGCCTGTAACTCCAGCTAGAGCGATTTGGTGCCCTCTTCTGGCCTTGGAGGCCACTGCACTTAGGTGCGTTTATCTCCACACAGACACACCCATATACATAAATAAAAACAAAATCTTTTTTTTTTTAAATAAGTAAAAATAAAACAGAAGACATGAAGTTGGGGAGTACTTAGGGAAATTGAAGTAGTTGAAATAGAGTTGAATGTGATCATGTTTCTCTGTGTGTGTGTGTGTGTATTTATATTTATATACATATATGTATGTATACATATGAGATCCTCAAGAATAAAGAAAAATAATAAAAGGACCCATTTTCAACTTAAAAGATCACACATAAAATGATACATAATGTGAGGACTACAGTTGGTATGGAGTCTCCTAGTTATAAATTGTATTGATTGAGAAGGTGTTAACTGCTCTTGCTTCACAAAGTCTGTGCATGGGAAAAACAATTATGAAAAATGATGGATATGCTATTTTGTTCCACTATAGTAAACATTTTAACATATATGTATCTTATAACATCATGTTATATAGCTCACATATGTACAGTATATTTTATTTGTAAAATGAAAAAAGTACTAAAGTACTGTTATTCAATTGAATTAGTGTAGGTTAAAAATAAAAATCTAAAACTTTATTATCTGGATTCAAAATCTGGCTCTGGTACTTGCCAGCTGTATAATGTGGGATGAGAAACTTAAGAGGAGAGATACTGCAGGTGAGGGAAGTTGAGATCATGATGGGAGGACGTGCAGAGATGACCGGCCACACTAGTGGAACCCCATGAACTGTGGACTGGTGGCTGTGGAACCCCACATGGGACTGGACTAAGCCCTCTGGATACAGAAGACAGTTGTTTGGCTCAAACTGTTTTGGGGGCACCCGGGCAGGGGGATCGGGATCTGTCCCTGGTCTATGGGCAGGCTTCTGGAACCCGGTGCCTGTGGTGGGACACCTTGCACAGCCTTGGTGCAGTGGGAGGGTGCTTGGGCCTGCCTGGGCTCAGTGTGCTGGGCTCTGCTGACTCCCCATGGGAGACCTTGATTTGGGGGATGTGGGGATGTAGGGTGGCTTGGGAAAGAGGGCTGGGGAGTGGGAGGAGGGAGGAGGGGGGATCTGTGAATAGCATGTGGAGTGAGTAGAAAATTTCTTAATAAAGAAAAATGAAAAAAAAAGCATACAATAGCAAGGCAAAATAATGGTAATATTTCCCTATGACATGACTGTAAGTATCAGACACAAAGCATGGATAATAGTTAGAACATTGCATAATATAACAGGTACCCAGTAGGTATCAGTTACGTTTAGCAACTCCAGGCACTGAGATGAATACTATATAGTCTGACTTGGTGGTACAAGCCTGTAATCCTAGCTACATATGAGGCTGAGGCTAGATCTCAAGTTCAAGGATTGTGTGGACTACAGAGGGAGTTATAAGGCCATCCTAAGCATCTTAGTGAGACTCTCAAAATCAACAGTAATAAGAGGGTTTGGAGTGTAGTTCAGTGGTAGACTCTTCGCCTGCTATATGAAAGGCCCTAGGTTCAACCCCAAATACTTAAAAAAGAAAATCATCTTTGTATCTCAGTCACCTACAGCTCCCGACCCTCCCACCCTACAGGGGAAGTGACATCCTTTGCACATGGCTAGAGCACTCCCCTCTGGACTTGAATAGTACTCATTTGGTTGGACCATTTTTCCTAGGAAATTGTATTCATTCTTTGCAGTGCACCAAGACCCTTAAAACCTAAGCAATTCTTTTCAACTTTATCCCAGAATCATATTTCCACAGACAACAAATGCTATTTGCAGCACTGCTAAAAACTCATCTATTTCCTATGAAATAAGCTGGTTCCTGATGAATTGCCACAGGAAAGACAAGGACAATGGGGTGCTTAGAGGTTGGTAGTCTCTCGGGTGGCACTATACAAGGTCTGACTTTGGTAGAGTCTTACAGCTTTGATATTTAACAGGTTCAGTAAAAGAGATGGAAGAGAAAGCTGTGCTTGTGTTTGGCATGAAGTGGGGGAGATGGGGGAGAGCATGTGAGCCTGGAGACACAGTGAGCGAGGAAGGAGTTTTACAGTGCTCTTGTTGCTTATGGCAGGATTTAGTCCAAATAAAAAACCCTGGGATTGGCCGTAAAATGAAGGGCTTCTTTCTCTCATCCCTGAATCGGAGTGATTCTGAAGGAGGGCAATGCATGGGGAAGGCGGGAGAGAGGAGGGAGAGAGAGTTCAAAGCAACTATTATTGTCAACAAATAATGGAGAAAATCAGTACTGGCTGCATAATGTTTGAGAATCTGTGCCAGCATCTATAGCAGGATGCCACCTGCAAGCTGGTCACTGTGACATTCTGAAATGAAACCAAAGGGAGGCGAACATGGTAACCAGCAGCTGTGGGACTTCAGACTGCTGCAACCTGAGTAGAAAGTAACCAGTGTCGCCAAAGAGCTCTCACGCATAGCCATGTTTCCCAGGGTGGCCAGTGTCCCACAGACAATGGATGATTTAGCTACAGCCTCCTAATCAACCTGCCAGAAACTGAAATATAAGATCAGGGAGACAGAGTAACTAATGAAGCAATGATTAAAAAGGAAGATCCTCAAATAGTCACAGATAAGCAATCTGTTTTCCTTTCCACATTGAGTACAGGCTCATTGTTCCCAAACTCCCCCACTACAGTGTGGAGAGAGGCCTCCTATAGGAAGGAAGGGAACTTGTATTGTGTCCCTTCTACCTTTATCAGAAGGGAGGGCACAGTCTTGATCCCAGACAGAGGCACAGAAGGAAAGTGGCAAGAGAAAGCATTGCCTGAGAAAGCGTTCCTATTCCCATGGACTCTTACTACAGCAGCCCCATAGCCAAGAAGAGGCAGAACTGCTCTCTCCCTCCTGAGCCCATCTACCCATCTGGGCAGCATAGAGCTTCTAGTCCCCAGGCCATGCTGCTGGCCCTGTGGACCTTGCCAGAAGCAAAACAAAACAAAGAACAAGAGATCTCTTTCTACTTTAGACTGGAGATCTCCTTCTACTTTAGACTGCAGCTAAACCATCCATCCATATCCGAGGTCCTCAGACTCTTTGGCAATGAAGACACTGCCCAAGTGTTACTCTGAGAACAGGTGACATTCTAAGCAAGTAGCTATTCAGCCCCAGTGAGGAGGATTTACAAGCAGGCTTTAATGTAAAACCATAGTCCTTGCTCAATAAATTCTTGCTAAGTGAATGTGTGGGGCTTGTAAATGTTCAAAGTCAACATGAGAAAGAAATAATAATACCTAGATGAGATATGACACAGGACTAGTTTAAAGAAAACAATGAACACGTGCACGCACGTGCGCACGCGCATAGATAATAAATTACACAGCATCAAAGGAGTGGGTCAAAATTCTAGTTGTACCTGCACACCTGCTTTTTTTAGAGAAGGTGGGAGCTAAGGGTGGGGAGGTAGGAAAGGCAGCAGTGGCAGCGTGCACTGGTACTTCTGACTGTGACTGATGTCCTGTGCCCTATTCTCGCTCACATAGAAAATGAGAAGACAATCACTCCAGATACAGGACCATCTGAGTTCCTGTGTCCATTCCCTGTGCCCAGACTCATGTGGGAGACCCTTCTAGCCAGTGGGCCTTGACACTCAAGATTCCTAGTAGAAGAAAGCCAAAGAGCCTTTCTTTTCTATTTCTCTCATTCATGTTTTCCAGCCTATACTCTATCTTTTCTCTCTCTCCCTCCCTCCTTTTTGACTCTCTCCCTCTCTCCCCTTTCTTCCTCTCCCTCTTTCCCTCCCTACCCTTCTCTATTTCTCCTCTCTTTCCCCACTAATGAAAAGAGAAAACTTCATTTTGAGGATTCTTCACTTAGGGACCTAAGAGGGAAATTCATTTCTCTTGAAGCTTCTAGTTATTTTTCCAGAGGGCTCCATAACTATAGCAACAATTACTTCTAAGAGAGGCTTCATCAAATTTGCCATGGCTCCATCTCTGCTAAATTGGCCTGACTGTCCCTCTATCTCTCCATGGGTCTCTCCCACTCCCCCACCCACACATAGCCTGCTATATACCAAACAGGGTTTATTTCAAAACACTGCCTTTCCACTTAATCAGTGTGCAAATGTCTTAGCTGCTCTTATGAGGTTTAAATTGGAATATGAAGGGATGAAGACATCGAACACCTACCTCTTTCATGGAGTCCCATACTATTACCCCCAGTGTTATCAGGGACAGTTATTTTTACAAGCAACGTTCACAAGACAACTATATGAAGAAGTAAGGAAGACTACTGTAGCAGTATCTAGATTTTTAAAGTGTCACTCATGGAGTGACATCCACTACACTCATCCTTGCTTTTACCGTCCCTGTCAGTTTATGACATTTCACAAAAATACAAAAACCATTACAGAGTTTGGAAAATATGAATACTTGAAACTCATCATTGGTTACCATCTTGTAAATGCCAACCTAACCAAGGTGAAAATGTGGTTGTACTAATCAAAGTAACCACAAAACCCATTAAAAAAATGGCAAATGTGAAAGTGTCTAGTGATTAACTTGAAGGAGAAAGATCCCATTTTGAATACTTATTTCATATACCAAATGCATACTTAGGTAGCATTTTTTAGTAAATAGGTATTTAAGCATATTTTAGCATTTAAGTAATATGTATAAATCTGATTTGATATTTTATTTCTTTTCTTTTTAAAAGAACCATTGTAAATGCTTTCAGCCTCACCATCTAAGAAGAAGCAATACATTGTCTCAGAGATCCCACCAGAGATGACCACTCAGGCAATCTATGGCCAATTGAAAGTCTTCACTCCAGCCAACTGGGACTTCACTCAGGTATAAGGGACCCAAGCATAGCCCCAAGCATTTAGAGCAAGAGGATTTTAAAGGCAAAAACCACATCCTGGTATCTCCTCTGCAGCTGCAGGGGAAGGGAGGTTTTTGTGCAAGTAAGCAGTTTAACAAAAGCTAAGATAAGCAGCTGGAGGGGGAGGTTTGCACAGGTTTGCACAAGCAAACAGTTTAACTGAAGCCATGTTAAGTTAGCTGGGGCATCTTGACCTCAGATTCTTAGAACAGAATTGGGTGGTTTTTCTCATAGGATTCTCCATTAAGGAAATCAAATTCTAATAAAACCTAAAATGGCCTCAGCATGAATACAAATGGAGGAACCTCTGCACTGTCTTGCCCCGTCACAATGTGTCTGTAGCCCCGGAAAGATTGGAACGCATGGCAAAGGGAAAGTTTTGGAGCAATGCCTTGCATCTTCCCATCCCAAGCCTCCTTTCCCCACATAAACACACGGCCCAGCCTTCCTTTCCTGTACTGATCAGTGCTAGTTGTCCATGCACCCAGCTGGGCACAAAGAATATCAAGGGCGACCTCTGGGGACAGTTGGGCCTCACTCCTCTTGAGCTTCATAGATTTAAAACAATAGTTTGAACTGCATGAGGAAATACAGTGAGGCAGTGATGGAAAATGGAATAAAAATTCTCCCTGGTCGAGACAGGTAGAAAGGCCACTAGAAATACCAAGCTTGTCTCCCATGAACTTGATTTTTAATATTAAGACCTTCCTCTACAGGAGGACATTTGCTAAAATGTTATCTAAACTTAATTTCAAGAAGACAAGCGCATGGCTGGAATTGAAGCCAAGAGCTTGCTTTCCAATGCGGAAATCCTTGGCCCTCAGGGGAAAGCAGCTCCTTTGAGCTGTACTGGAGGCAGCCTTAGAACAGGAAGAGCCATGGTCTCCCTGCTGCTTGGCCTGTCTCTTCTTTTTCCCTGTTTGGGCTTCCCTAGCACTGGACCTTAAGCTTTGCAGTCCCCCTCAAAGCCCCACCCCGCACAAGTGGCTTTGTTCTTTCATTCAGTTCAGGGAGTATGCTTGGGCATACTGTCAGTCAACAGGCCCTCCTATGGCTCAGCCCAGAGCCTATTTTTAGGCTTTCAGTTCCTCTTCATCCCTTTTCTTTTCTCTTCACTTTATTGATCACCTACATGGTTTTGTTCCCAAAATTCAACAGTGATATGGGAATCAGTCTGCCCGGCTCTCTCTGTTCTTTCTTGTTTTCCCACAGTAACCATGAAGCCTTTCATTTTAAGGGTTTATTGCTAATAACTACAGAGGAAAAAAATCAGCCCCCAAACTAACAGTGACAATAAATACAGGGAAGTTCCAAACCTGAAGAAATCCTTCAAAGTTTACACAGCATTGGTCTCCAGGCTACAGTTATGGTTTCCTTTTAAAATGGTATTTGAAAACTACATTTGATTTCTGTTCCTTCTTTTTATTTCTAAAGTTGGAGCCCATTAAATCTTCCATTTCCCAACACAGGCATAGTGACCATCTTTCAGCCATAAGGACCTTTGACTCTGAGCAGCTCCATCTCATGTCAAATGAGTCCTTGGACCATCAATTAAACAAACAGTTACTCTCTATTCAAATTTCCACCCCTATAGATCCAAATTGAATTTGATCCTTAAGCTACACTAAGTGACTAGTAATTACTTACCATGCTACCAATACAGAGGCAATTGTATTAAGAAAGATTCCATGGACTGGGGGGCAAGATAAAGGAATGATGGAATGATGCTTGGGGGTTGGGGGAATCAGACATGACAGTCCTGTAGAGAATGGAAACCGACCACCTGTCCTGATGCCTGGAAAGAAGCCCTTGCTGAGCCATGTGTTAGTCTGTCCAGTGTTAGAGGGTGTCAAGTCGATATAGATTATCCTAAGAACCATTCTAAGTCCTTCTTTATACTAAGACAAGACAAGTTGAGGTATTCAAATGGAATATAAATTCCAACTGATGTGAATCATGACAAAGCACACTTGAGGAGCCAGATCAAAGAGCTGCAGTTTTGAATTCAGTCTGACATCCCATCAGTGTGCAGGAGGCACACAGTATTCAGGGCACAATCCTAGGCACCCAGCAACAGTGAACAATATCTCTGCCCTATATGGGCTTTACACTGGACAAATGTAAAACCAAAGCTGACTACACATGTGGGTGTTGAAAAGTAGCAGCACAGATAACCAAAAGCTGAAGACCATCTGCTCATCACTAACAGAAGCTCCCCCTGCCCTGCTCCCTACCTGGCTGAGGAAAGCAAGGTGGGGGGTGACTGGGGCTCTAAGCAAACCCAAACACAACAAGGAGGTGCCAAGCAACAATTTGCCTTACAGTAACCGACTTCCCAAATGGGTGCAGGGCCATGTTTTGTATGTTAATTATATGTATCCATTAAAAAACAGAACTGTTTAATGGATATCTATTATATTAGGAATATATATATATCAGGTGATGGCGTGACTTGTTCAGAAAAAGGCAGGGGGAGATCATGACAATAATCACCACAACAACACCACAGCAGACAAATGCTAAGGTTTTGGGTTAGAGCCGAAATGGCTACCTAAAATATGTCTTCACTTGGTGTTTTAAGGCTTATAGGCTTATTACAGGAATTGATTAAGTATAAACTGCCACCTAGTTGTAAAGGCCATTTCTAACTGAGACTGTCTCTAGAATTCCCTTAACTCAAAATTCAAAATTCACTAGCACTCTACTGGGCTGCAGGCTACAAAAGGCCGTACTGTGTCTAATTCCCTCTAAGTACAAGAATGACTTAAGTAGTTAATGAAGAGAGGTTTTCTCCAAACTTTAGCCTCCTTCCCCAAGGCCCTGGCCTCATCCCTTCATCTTTGATAATTCACCTCACCTTTCCCAGATAAGAAAGAGAGTTTCCCACCTAGTGTCATGGCCGGGCTGCTTGCTAACTATTAACAATTGCGTTGATCGCAGAGATTGGCTGGGCAACAAAGAATGATGGAAATTACAGAGCAATGCACAGGAGCCTTGACCAGCAGCTCTTTGCTCTGGAATGGAGGACTTTCCCTTCATTGTGTCACATTTTTAAACACTGTGAGACCCTTCCCAAATGTTTGGAGGGAAGAGTTTGTCAAGACTTCTCTTTCTCTGCTCGATCCATGCCTCCTGCATGACTTATGAGACTTCATAAAAACAGGGCCCCATGTAACCTGCAGTGGTATTACAGAATTCCTGAGGTAACTATGCAGATTAGACCCTTCTATGATCCTGGGCAACTTTAATTTAAGGCAACATGCTAATTAAGTACTAAAAGGTGGTGCAGGCAGCAAGAACAGAGGGAGTTCAGGGTAGGGAGAAAGTTCATGTCCTTCTCAATTCAATTTATAAAGACGACCAAGGATTTTTATTCTCTTTGCCCTTAACTTCTCCCTTACTCCCTTCTGAGACACACCACCACGACCACCGACCACCCCACAACCATACTACATTCCTTCCTGGCAATGACAGGTGAATGGAAGGTAGCAACCAAAGAGAAATCCAATTTGTGTAAGCACCCAATGAATACCTACTATGTGCCATCACGGTGCTTGATAGTGACAATGAAAACTGCCAAGAATCACTCACCAGTCCCATGAAACTTGTAGTCAGGGTGGAGGATGGGTGAGCATGTCAGCAAATTCCAGGCGCTGAGGGTGAGAAGTGCTTCAATAGTGGGATGCACTGCTGGGGAGGCAGAGGAGCAGCTGGCAGGAGGGAGCACCCTGCAAACTTCAGGTGCAGGCAAGTGATGCTCTCCTACAATACTTACACTCCTGAACTCTGAGAACCTTCTGGGAACCCCAGATAGATAAAAAGGTGCATGAGGGTGGATATGCACACATAAATTTGATGTACAAGTGGAGGTAAAACTGTGCCAGACTTTTTAAAAGAAAAGCTAAAGCGGGATTATTGCATAGTGATAAAATGTAAAGCACTTTTCAAATGTTTTGTGGCAATAAAAGACACTTCTGCTAAGCATTTGTGCTAAAGAATGTTGTATGCACATCATAAACACTTTTTGTCAGATTTGTATTCTTCTGTAATTTGAGGTAAAACTTCACTTTGTGGTGTTTTTTGGTTTTTTGTTTGTTTGTTTGTTTGTTTTGTTTTGTTTTTAGGGCAAAACACCAACAAACAAATGGAGGTCAAACCCAATACTGGGTGTGATTCAAAATTTCCAGTTGGAGGAGGCATCAGCACCATCACTGATACAAAAGTCTATATCTAGATTCTAGGCTAGGGCCCTCCTTTGGGTCCAGAAACATGATTCCAAAGCCCAGGATATTTTAATAGAAGACCTAAAAAAGTATTTTGGCCAATGGGAATAAAAACAAAAATTTCTAAAAATAATGTCACCAGAAAAACCTCAGTAAGTTTAGTAAGTTTATACATACACTCATGCACACACACAAAACACAAACATACATTTCCTCCCATGTTCAAGTTAATGACTTGCTTAAACTTCATATACATTCCCTGTCATGAGATTCACTGGCCTTGATTAAGCCTCAGCTTTGGGTTTTTTTATTAGGTCACCAGGTGATTACTGAAACTTGGATACTGACTGTTCAAACTATTTAATCACAGCACTGTCTCTGTCTATCCTTTTCCTGAAATAGCTTAATGAATGGTTGCAACTTCTCCTAGCCATGAGGAGTCCTTCAGTGAGAGCCACTGTCACAAAGACTAGCTTCTATTGTTGGAAGACTATGGGTGCACCCATGAAAAGATGAAGTTGAAATTTCACTCTAGGGTTCACTCTCAATGAAGTGACTCTAATAAAAGAGAATCAAGGTAGATCGTTAGAATCTAGATGTTCACCTGAGAAAGAATTAAAAGTGACCAAAGAAGTTTGCACTCAAGTCAGAAATACAGACAGGTCCTCAAACTTACAGCTATGGTCCTGTGGGCAATCCTGAAAGTGGCCCTTTAACAAGGCCATTATTTGAATATCTGGAAGAAACAAAGAAATGCAAAGCCATAGAGAGCAACCTGTATTAAAACCTGGTACACATTTGCTAGTTTTGCACATAGACAAAAGTATAACTCTCTTTTCAAAATTTATTGCTTTGGACAGTTATACACATAGCATACTTCGGGATAGATTGACTTTGCTACTCATCCTTACTCAGTGGCATCATTCTTTACATCGTTGTTCTAATGACACTGTTCTTTCTTTCTTTATTTATTTATTAGTATTTATTATTTATTTATTCTTCTCTCATATATTACATCCTGATCAGAGCTTTCCCTCCCTCCTCTCTTCTCAGCCCTTCTCCTCCAGGTCCCCCCTTCCCAGATCCACTCCTCCTCTGTTTCCCTTCAGAAAAAAGCAGGCCTCCCAGAGATATCAACCAAACATGGCATAGCAAGTTGCAATAAGATTAGGCACATTGTCTCATAGGCAACCCAGTAGGAGAAAAAGGGTCCCAAAGGCAGACAAAAGAGTCAGAGACAGCCCACTCCTACTATTAGGAGTTCCACAAGGACACCAAGCTACCACAATCATAACATATATGCAGAAGATCTAGGTCAGACCATGCAGGCTCCCTGGTTGTTGGTTCAGTCTCTGTGAGTCCTATGAGCCCTGGTTAGTTGATTCTGTGAGCTGTGTTCTTAAGGTGTCCTTGTCCCCTCTGGCTCCTACAAGCCTTCCTCCCTATCTCCATGGTATTCCCTGAACTCCACCTAAAGTTTGCCTGAGGGTCTCTGCATCTACTCCTATCAGTTGCTGGTCAAAGCTTCACTGATAATGATTATGTTAGGATCTAGTCTATGAGTATAGCAGAATATCATTAGGAATCATTTCATTGACTTTTTAAAAGTAACTATCTTTCACTCATTTGTTTGATGTGTCTAAGGTACTTAGCATGGTTAGCTATTTCTTCCTTCTCAAAATGTGTCCCTTGACTTTTGTGGAGAAGTTTCTATTCTGGCTTTCCCTTTCTAAATTTTGCTCATTGACCTTTATGTATTGACCCTCCCCTTTAAATTGCATTGGCATAGGCATCCCAGCCTTGGTCCTCTATTTGGCAAAACCTCCCACTGATAATTGGATTCTGTCTCCACCTTCCTTATTGTGACTCCATGTCTTTTTGTGATGAACTAATGCAAATATAAAATGACATTTTCCACTTCTTCCTGGTGGATTTTTACATGTTTGGGGCTTATCCTCATTCAGATGAACAGACTCCATAGACTAAACAACTCTGGGTGTCAGGTTCTACATGTGGGTGTGGTGAAGTTCCAGTGATGAGTGGGATTGTGATGAACCTTTTGAAACATTGGCTTCTTCCAGAGCATTGCCTTTGAGGTTAGTTTAAAGGAATCCACTACAGTGTGAATCACATCTGTATCATCAGTACCCACAATTTACAAGTGGTAAACTAGGACTCCATCCTCTTTAAGGCACCTGATTAGAACAGTGAGAATGTTTGCTAGGCCATTTTGGAAGTAGAATCTAGAAGAGAGTTTTTCATGGTATCTGTCATCAATGTGTAAAGAGAACCTAATACGAGAACAGCAACATGACAATTTGAGACTTTAACTGTGGTTTCCTCCCTGGTCCTAAGAACTTCTTTGCCCTTTCCTCTCCCATTTAGTAGAAATATTCAATTACTTTATGGGAATATCATTATAGCAAAGCATGAAAGGTCAGTATTGTTTTTTTTTGAGTCTCAAAATAACATCTTGAAATGATTTCCAGAGAAAATCGTTGGAGAAGAAATCTTTTGATCTTTTGTGTTTCAAAATCTTGTTTTTCTGTTTTGTGAGTATCAAAAGCAAAAGTTTTGAAAGATTCTGAAACTAAAGTTTATTCACTATGAACACAGGCTCAGGGAAAGCAAGAAGGCAAAGACCACCCTGCAGTAGACCAGGTAAAGGTTCTAGCAGCTGGAGTGAGGGAAAATCAAAGAAGCAGAAATGGGCTTAGATGTCAAGAATTCTGTGAGAAAAAGTCCCTTTCCTACCCTATGCTCTCCATCAGGTTTTAAGGTGAAGCGTAATAGAAATTCCAGAAAACTTTAAGACTCTGAGACCAGAGAGGATCCATGCTTGTGGACCAGATAAGGACCAGTGAGCCACCAGCAGGAGCATTATACAAAGAAACCAAAGGCCCTGTTTGTCCATCTCTGAAATGTCTTTGGGGAAACAAGGATTTTTTCTTTCACATCATAGGAAATGTAAGGAACTCGGAGCATTTTTTTGAGACAAAGTCCACATATCTCTACCTGGTCTTATATTCACTATGTGGACCAAATTATTCCCAAACTGTGATGATCTTCTTGCTGCCTCCCAAGTGCTGGGATTACAGGTGTGAACCACCACATCTAGCAAACCTGTCAGTTTCTACAGGAAGCAGAGTATTTTGAGTGGAAATCTCTCTACAGACAACACAAAAATGCATACTTCCCAATGGATGCCAGGGGAATAAAGCAAAGATCAAAGACCAGACATCCCAGCTGTAGAGTGTTTGTGCTACATAAACTTCTGTGAACTAGAATTCAGAAGGAGAAAATTAAGAGGAGAAAACCCAAGTTCATCCTGGATTTCCCCATAGCAAATTTACTCATGAGTAGAAATATAATTAAGCCATGAAAATATATTAATTTACATCTCTATAACTCCAATATCTATCTATCTATCCATCCATCTTCTATCTACCTATCTGCCAATTCATCCATCCACCTATTGAGAGAAATAAAGTCTGTCTATGTAGCTCAGGCTGGCATCAAATTTCAACGCACAAATGATCCTTCTACCTCAAACTCTCATAGTTAGAGATAATGCACATGCCACTACACTCATCTGTAAGCCTAGAATTTATAATTCTTATACGTACTTTGCTAAGCATACTTAAAAAATACAAACAGGTCCTGGAGGTTGCGAGTAATCTTATATGATGAGCAGGTGCTTTAGCAAATCCAATAGATGACCAGTCTGTTGAAATCTCCGGTGTAACTTTCAATATCTTCTCCTTTTCTCTTTCCCCCAAAGACACCCTAGAGGACTTGAAGGAGAAGCCAAATGGGGGCAAACGCTGAGCAGAGTGAGAAAGAAAGTCCATCCAATGATGGTGTGAATACAAGTGTTTTCAAAACAACCCCAGGGGCTGAATGGGAAAACACTGCACAAAATGAGCAGTCATCCAAGTCCCCTTCAGGGACACTTGTCCCACTTCCAGCCTCAGAGCCACTGAAGGAGAAGAGAGCAGCATTATCTCAGAGCCATAGCTCATCAGTGCACTGCCATGGTGGCTGCTGCTTGCAGGTCTGCCTAAAGCAACAGCTCCCATCTCCAGCTGTGAGTGTCCCACAGGCTCCCAGCCTCCACAGAAAAAGCTGCTGAGTAAGAAACTGCACCCTCTCCTCAGAAAAAGCTTCTGAGTAAGAAACTACACCCTCTCCCGGCTCTGCATCCACTCCCAGAGTCTCTCAAGTCCTCTCTGCAGGGGCCTCCTGAAGCTGAACCCTTCCAACTGTAAAACAGACCTAACTTCCTCACCTGAGGAGTCAACAAAACTGTGTCCATGCCTGAAATTTAGCATTTGGAGCCTGAGCTTCCTAAGAATTTCAATTGAACATCTTTAGTCTCTTTGAACTAAGTGAGAATCTCATCATGTTGTTTGAATCTTAAGTGGTCTTTTAATAATAAAAACCCAGTAACAGATATTGGGGTAAAAACTGAAAGATCAGAGAAGCAGAACAAGCCACAGCCAACACCTATTAACTCACCAACTCCACAAATCCTCAGACTGAAAGCCTCTGGGTCCTCATCCCAATGAGTCTTAGCTGAACTGCCTTTGTTCCTGTTTCCTCAAGCCTTACATACCTTTCTCCACCCTGTGGTCACTTCCTGGGATTAAAGGTGTGTGTGCTTCACAGTACTGGGATTAAAGGTGTGTGCCACCACTGCCTGGCTCTGTTTCCAGCATGGCCTTGAATTCACAGAGATCCAGACAGATCTCTGCCTCCCTAGTGATAGGATTAAGGGTGTGTGCCACCACTGTCTGACCTCTATGTCTATTCTAGTGGCTGGCTCTGTCCTCCAATCCTCAGGCAAGTTTATTAGGGTACGCAATATATCACTACATTACCTACAGAAACCAGGAAATTCTTGGCTAGTTGAACTCCCCCAGGGTACTGTGAAGATTACATTAAATTTGGTTAGTGGACATTTAAACTGAGGTGGGTTAGGACGTGTTTCAAAATTAAATCTGAATGGTGTCCAATTCCATTTAAAATAAGTGAACAATATGCACGGTAGTTGAATTAAAGATACATTGATAGTTTGTAAAATAACTAACTGCAGCTGGGACAGCAAATGTGTTTGGGGAAACAAACTCTGCTGTGTATATTTTCTCTGCATCCCAACCTTAAATGGAGTACTTGGGAGCTCATTAGCTTTAATTGCTTTACCTGTGAATTTTCTTATTCTGTCTTGCATAGGAAAAGAAAATGTTGGTGAATTTTGCAGGCAGAGAATCATTTGAACCAACCACAATGGAGCAGTTACAATGGTCCAGGCAATGCTGTAGATCCAAAGAACCCTAAAACCAGGCTAAGGATCTAGAGAAGTCAAAGCTATCAAAGGAGACTACAGTGGGGGTGGATACATTGGGGGTGACCTCCAATAGCCCATGGTCAAAGGTATGGTCTGTAGCCCACAGTACTACTAAAAGGTAGGAGAAACAGAGATAGAACCTAGTGGGGGATTCTAAGTCATCTGGGGGAGTTGAAAGGAATGCAGAGAAACCACTAAGCCTCTCCTCTCTCTTTGCATATCAGCCACCATCCTCCTTGACCACACATTAATAGAATAATGCACCATGCTGCTAGAGACCCAAAGCAATGAGAACAAAAGTCCGTGGACTGAAACCTTTGGAAGGAAGTCCTAAAATAATCCTTGATCCCAATGCAGTCAGTCATTTCAGGTATTTTGCTGCCATGAGGGAAAGCCAACTAAACAGGCTTACACTCGCAAGTCAGTATAATACAATAGGAAAATGCTCTGCTAATTGTACAGTGACCACAGAATGGGAATCCAAAGAAACCATATACATGGGCTAAGGCAAGGAAACCAATATAAAAATAGGTGACTTCAAAGCTGAGATAGCCCCAGATCATCAAGGTCTCTAGGAGAGAGTGAAGAGCAAAGTTCCTGTAAGAAGGAAGAACAGGTAACGTGAAAATGTGCCAAGCATGGCTTGAGGAACTGTGGCTGCAAACAGATGGATAGGGTACAACATGAGAGGCTGAGAAAAGAACCAGGGCCTCTCTCAGGAAAAGCCCCGAGTGCCAAGCTAAGCACTGTCATTTTTATCCTGCAAAGTCACTGAAGACTTTAATGAGGGCAGCCACTTGATTGGAGAGAAAATGGGTTTCAGACAGAAGCAAGGAAGCCATCTGGAAGGAGAACTGTTGCAATGGTAGAAGGGAGATGGACAAAGGGGAATTAATCTAGACTCAGCAGAATGTCCTCTTTTACCCCAAAAAGTAATTGATTAAAAATATTTATCAGCGGGATAACTTAAAATATAGATTGAACCATATGAAATTGCTATTTTTGTAGGCCAACGATGATTGAGCATCAGCAATTTCATATAGTTCAATCTAATATAAAGCGCTGCCCATAAGCTACTCTGAATTTAGCAGAGACACAAGGAGCACATATCTGCAAAGAATCAAATTTCTAGAGCCAAGGATCATATCTGTGTAACTTGCTTTATACATTATCGACAACAGAATTGCCCAGAGCTAGATTCTTAATGCTCCAACAAGAGGGAAAAACTGTCAAAAATATTGCTTAGTGTTTGCTACTTCTTCTGTCTCCTCTTTGTTGTTTGCTTATTTAGAAGTGTGTTATAGAAGACAGGAAAAAAAATCACAATGTGGGCAGAATGGGGAAGCAAAAGAGAGTGAGATTGAAGGGAGTGGGGAGAAATAAGAAACAAGACAGCACTTGCCCAATGCTACCTGTGACCCAGCCACAACGTGGGGGTGCATTGCCTGAGAAAATTCAGAGAGGGTCCCCTAGGAACTTAGCTGGAGAGAAAGACAAAGCCAGCATGAGCAAAGGGAGCTAAGCAGGAGGACAGGGGGATTTGGAAAACATCTGGACTGCCTTTTCTCAGACTCCCTGCTACTCATCCAGTCCCTGGGTGCTGTGGGACAGAATTTTAATCTGGTTCTAGCCCTTCCCCCTCACATTCCTACCTTGTATTAACTGCAGATTAGGATGCATCTCCCTGTTCTGAAAGGACAATTCCTGTATACTGTTGTCTCTTTAGATTTAGAATAAGTGGAATTCATTTCTCTTGTGCTGGTTCTTTCTTTCCACCCTAAAGAATGAGTCAATCTCTTGCTCACTCCTTTTCTCTTGTTCAATTCTCACATAAATATCACACACACACACACACACACACACACACACACACACACACACACACACACATCTATACATACACGGTCCCTCTTGGGATGAAAATTAACATTAAACTGTTCTATTCAAGGAACCAAGACTCTGTTATCACACCCCAGAAAGTGATAAGTTGTAATTTCCACCATGTGGTGCTACTCAGAGCAGCAAAAGGAGAGAACTCTGAAAAGGCACAATGCAAGCAAGCCTGGAAATGTCGAGGGTCTGTTCTCACACCCCCTCTCCCCATCACTACCCTCACCATGCCATATGGCATGCAACAACTGTTCAGAGAAATGAGCTCACGCATTGAGCACACCCCTTTGGCTCTCCCCTGGACCCAGAAACATTCACAAACTACAGAAAGATTAAGTAGCCCCAGATCAAATTGCATCTCATAATCAAGAGGAAGTCTTGAGGAGTCATCATCAGTCTAGGAGTTTAGATCAGGATCTCTTGTCTAAATGGTCCCTCATCCACCTACATCTGGCATCACAGCCAGCCTCAGTGTGGCACCATGATCCAAGGGTTATAAGGACAGAAGAGGCCATACTGAAGATCCCTGCTAAGGAATTCCAAGACAATAGGCAGGTGGTCTGCAGATTCTTGTTCTGACATACTGAAGACCACTGCTGGGTCGCTAGGTTGGCGAGCTGGACATGAGACTTTACAACTGCTCCCACACTGGCATTTCCCTACTCATGAACCTGGATAGGCTTATGACTTGCATAGTCCAAAAGTGATGCAGGATGAGTTCTGATCTCTGGCTTTGAGAGCCTTGTCAGCTTCCTTTCTTACTGCCCTTGGCTAAACTGAACCCGCATGAAAGAGGTCAAGAACCTGATGGATGACAAGAGACAAATGGCTTCCCACCACATCCAACAGCCAGCTGACTGGCAGACAATCTGAGCGAAGCTGAAGTGTTAACTGCCAGCTGAATCTAGATGCCAGAATGAGGCCAGTTAAGACCAGCGGGACTTCTCCAGCTGATCCCAGACCAATTGTGAACTAAATACTAGTTGTTATTTAAAGCTGCCAGATTTTAGGGTGTTTGCTATCTTGTTTAAAAAAAAAAAGAAAGAAAAGAAAGCAAAACTGGTAGAAAGGTAGTTGGATAAGTCTCAATAAAAAAACATTCAGAATCTCTATAGAAGAGAAAAATATGTCTTTGATTTTCAGAAAAAATATTAAATTTCCTGTCATAGCTTCTTTGCACAGAAATATTTATAACTGGCATTGTGCGTTTTTCTATTTCTTAAACAAATAAGAAGGTACAATTTAACCTTTCTTCAGAACTATAAAACAGAAGTCTTTCACTAGGCTACAGTTGCAGGATGTCTTCAAGGCACTAGTGAAGCCCACAGAGAAACGCTGACATGCTTAAGAAATTCTTTTCTCCTGTGATGCTATCTTTGATCCTCTATTATTTTACTCTGTACCTTTATAGAAAACACTGTGATTTTTAATGAATTTGGGGCAAAGAATGATACTCTGCATTGTGGGTTGAATGTGAAACGTTCCCCATAGGCTCCTGTGTTTGATGGCTTGGACTCTGGCTGGGCACTCCTTCAGAAAGCCTAAAGCCTTTAGGAGGTCAGTCCTCCACAAGCAGATTATCAAAGGTAAGCCTTGTTTTGTAACATGACCCCATTTCCTAGCCACTTTCTGCTTCCTGACTGCGGAACAACATGACAAGCCAGCTCGTGCACCTGTTGCCAAGTTTTCCTCGACAGATGGACGGTATCTTCCCAAATGGTTAGCAAAAGTAAGCCTTGCTTCTCTTCTGTCCCTACTCAGTCAGCTGTTCTATTATAACAACAAGAAAAGTAACTAATGCACCCTGCATTTCACGTTTCTTACCGCTGATTGTGTATTCTTACTCCAACTGGTACAATATCTCCACTACCGTGGAGCAGGAATAGTCTGTGTAGGTGCTAGAAAACAGCCATATAGTGATGTGAGCAACTTATCAAGCACTTTGAAAAATCAGCTAAGTTAGGACTTGAGAGAAGGCTCAGCCATTGATGACTAGGCTCACAACCCAAAATTAGCTAAGGCAGTCAAAAACATAGAAAACATAACTTGAGACTAGCCCTAGAAGACTTAAAACCATTAAAGAAATTAAGCATGTCATGTTATTAGAATATTTCCACAAAGTATTAGGAGGATCAGTTCTGGAGTGCATATAGATATGATACCATACACAAGTTAGTTTTATTTCTGGGAAACAAAAAAAGAATAATTTAGAGATAGATCACCTTAGAAGACAGATATGCTAATTATTTTATTTCCACTATTATACAATGCATACATGTATCAAAATACAAGCCTGCAATGGTGAGGGCAAGGGAAAGACACCCTCCCCCACCCCTTGCCCCTGCTACCTGTGGCCCATGAAGGAGCTGACTCTCCCCCTTACCAACTACAGCACTCAAGAAAGTGTGCCCTGCATATCACCTGGGCAGCACAGCAAAGCTGACCCTATTGGCAGGGATACAGGTGAACTGGCCCAGAGAACTTGAGCATGGGAGATCTGGCCCGCCCCTTGTCTGAGATGTGGTAGTGGTGGTGGTGATGGTAGTGGTGAGGGAGGAGATGCCCCCCACACCTTGCTGCCTGTGGCTGGTGGGAGACTTGTCCCTGAGGTCATAAGAGCAGGAGAGCTGTTCCTGCCCCTTACCAGCTGTGAAATAGTCAGGGCAATGCTGGAGAGCTCTCCCTGGTGGTAAGGACAGGGGAGAGCTGGCAGGTTGACCAACCCTGCAACTACCCAGACCCAGAACAAGGGTGATGAGTTGGCCCATCCCAACATCCATACCATCCATGTACATGTTCTTGGGAGTACCTGAAGGGGCCAGTCCTGCAGACCCAAAGCTATAGGAGTTCCATGACACAGGACAACAACAGGATATCCACAGGGAGTCCCCGTGAGGGCCCAGCATTGATAGTGTAGCAGAAACCAGAGGCCTCAAACCAGACCAATGACTCTCTGGAATGAACACTTGCAAGTAAAGATATATGGATAAAAGGGTTTACTGTGTGACTCACTGTGTCACAGTACAGCTTCCATGACAAGATTTTTTCCTTTTCGTTTGTCTTTTTTTCTCTTGAATTTTATTTTATTGGGGGAGGGGAGTCAAGGATTACAAGGGCAGAGGGCAGATATGAAGGGACGGGGAAATAAATGGGATGAAGATGCATGATGTGAAAGACACCAAGAATAAATAAAAAGAAAATTTTAAAAATTACCATGTACCATATACATATGTACAAACACTAGGCATCATAAAAATAAACCAAGAAATTCAATCAACTTGCTTACCTATGAAAGTAATGAAACCAAAATAGTAGATCAGTACTTTAAAAAAAAATTACATTTTAAACTGAGAAAAAAAAAATCATACAGCTACATCTTACTGTGCTCATATTTTCCTGCTTCTTCTAGCCAAAGCCATGAACTGAGGGGGGAGATTGTTAGGGTTGTTCACAATAACCAAATTGAAAAAACAGAAAACAAAAAACTATTGCTAAAGCCACCGCACACTTTGGATGCAGAATACAGAGAAATCAACCTTGGGTTGACCGGAAAACTCACTCCTGCTGGCTAGCTTTTGTAGTGTTGAAAGCGCAAGCCCGGCTACTGGCAGAGAAACAGTGTCTCCTGCCTTATCCGGCCCTGGACCCAGCATGGTACAATACTAACATGCCAGGCAAGATGTGCCCACTAAGCCAGGCGGTGGTGGCGCACGCCTTTAATCCCAGCTCTTGGGAGGCAGAGCCAGGCGGATCTCTGCGAGTTCCAGGAAAGGCACAAAGCTACACAGAGAAACCCTGTCTCGAAAAACAAAACAAACAAGAAAAAAGATGTGCACACTGGTGCAGTCGTGGCAAGACTGTTTATGGGGTAACCAAAGGCTCTCTTGGTTGGATTGGAGGCCTGCTCTATAGGAGGAAATTTATGCCTTAGGCCTTGAGGAGGAACCTACTGCTGTTTTTTCTAAATGGTCGTGTTGTCAAACATGTGTTTGTGTTTATATACATGTTTTCGTGCAGCTCTCAACTTTAGTCACAGTAGGTTCTTATTGCAGTGGGCAATGGTTAATGCAAAGACTCACAACTTTTCAAACGCTGAGAGTAAGTGACTATGAATGCTTGCTCAGTCATGGGTAGGACTTCTATACCAACTTGCCCCACCCACTCCACCTACAAAGGCTCCTTAGAATGTCTAGAAAGAAGGGGCAGAATGGACAGTGTCAGAGCCAGAGGATGGGGAGGAGTACTGGTAAGTACTGTCTTCTGACATAACAGAAGACAGTACTTATGCACTCATAAACTCACAACAACTGCTATTACTGCACAAGAGCAAACAAGGGTAAAAATTCAGCATGGACCAGGGAGGGTGCTGTGGATATTGCTCTGTGTAAATAAAGTGCTGATTGGACAGTAGCCAGACAGGAAGTACAGGTGGGACAAACAGAGAGGAGAATTCTGGGAACAGGAAGGCTGAGGCAAAGAGACGCTGCCAGCTGCCACCATGAGTAACAACATTTAAGATACTGGTAAGCCACGAGCCAGGTATAGATTTACAGAAATGGGTTAATTTATGATATAAAAACTAGATAGCAAGAAGCCTGCCACGGCCATACAGTTTGTAAACAATGTAAGTCTCTGTGTGTTTACTTGGTTGGGTCTGAGCGTCTATGGGCCTGGCGGGTGAGAGAGATCTGTCCTGACTGTGGGCAGGCAGGAAAACTCTAGCAACCGGAGGACCTCAAAAGGTCCCCTGCCTACCCAATGAGCTAAGGGAAGTTTTTAGCTGCTATGTAAGAGAGAAATACTTTTTTTTTACAGGGGTGGTCACTGATTGTTTGCCTATTTTTAGAGGATGTGTCTAAACCAATGTGCATAGGGAAAACTATGATTTGATTCAGCTGGTTAAAATAAGTAAATAAACAAAATAATAAATGTTTTAAAATATGATAATTTGCTCTACAAAAGTTTTCTGTGATAATGGGCAAAGATCTTGAAGCATGTAAAATTACTAACATGATCATTCCATAAAGGCTTCTATTTCAAACAAAAGGTAATATGCAGATATATGGGGGAAAAACTGGCATACATTAATAACCAAACAAAAATTAGACAAATGGCAGAAACAGAAGAAAAAGCCATGTGAAAATGCCCAGCACCATTAGAAGTTCCAGAAGTCAATCATATTTTATCCCATCTGGAGAAATAAAAAACTACTGAATTTAACAATAACTAGTGGTAGCAAGGGTGTGGAATGTGAAGACCTCATATGCTAATGGGGCACTAATATGTCTATTCACTTCTGTGTTGTTTTTCTCTAGCTTAATATGCTCCAACTCAATGATGTGGAAATCCCCCCCCCCCCGCCTTTGGTATAACTTCTCTGGAGAAACTTTTTGCACAAGTATATGATAATACATGAGAAAAATCATTAAAGTAACATTACTTGTGACAACAACAGTTGGATATTGTCCAAACACTAATCAATGCTAAAACAGTTACCTATAGTGTATGTAAAACAGATGGTGTGAACACTATAAACTAACTGCATCAATGTCATAAATAAATAAAGATATACATATATATTTCCTTAGTGTCTATATATTGTACCGTCTGTGTGTCAGGTACTGATCTTACCAATTTACAAATGGTTACAAATGTATCTTAGAAGGAAATAGTGAGAGCTGGGTGAAGTGGCACATGTCTGTAATCCCAGAAAAATGGAGGCTGGGGTCATATGATGATAAGTACAAGGGCAGCCTTTGCTATACAGAGAATCTGCCTAACCACTAACCACCACTCTGAAAAAAAAAAAAAGAAAAAAAAAGAAAAATAGAAAAGAAGGAAGGAAGGAGGGAGGGAGGGAGGGAGGGAGGGAGGGAGGGAAGGAAGGAAGGAAGGAAGGAAGGAAGGAAGGAAGGAAGGAAGGAAGGAAAGGAAGGAAGGAAGAAAACACAGTAAGGTAGGTATTAAGGTAAGGTTCACTGTTGGCCTCATTTTGCAGAGAAGGATACTGGCATACAGACAGTATACAACTTCAAAGCCCAGAGAAGTATTTACAACATAGTGTCCTTTTATAGCAAACAAACAAACCCAAGATTTTATTATTTATGGAAATATGTATAGAAAATGTTTTCAAAGAATGAGTAAAATGAATGCACCAAATTCAAGAAAGTGGTTATCCCTGAGTACCTGATCTGCTTGAAGACTGAAAGCAACAAGAAAATATTGCTGTTGGTGGACAGCCCAATTTGGCAGGCACCTGCAGTGGGCTTCCTGTTCCTTGGAACAAGGAATTGGATATGTCCGTGGATAGAAGTAGGGACAGTCTACTAGAAAAAGATACTTTCAAGGGAGGAACCAGGCAGAAACTTTAGGAGTTCAAATGGCAAAGGTTGTTTAAGGAAAAAAAAAAAAGGTGTTTATACCAAATAGTGTGATCTCTAGGGTTTTTTGCATAGTGCAGGCTTGCTTGTACATTATCTGTTACATGTAGCTCTACATACAACTTCATGCATCATGTCTCATCTCATTAGTTTCTTAAATTTCCATCCAGGAGTGTGTATTTCAGTATTATAATGAGCCCCAGGTCATAAGCAGACACTCTAATGAGCCTCTGCATCTGGACCAGTATCCACTGGTAGTCAGCAGAGACTGGGGGATTCCAGCCTTCTTCTTTGCTAACAGGGAAATATGTTGCAAAGTATGCTCATTCTGCAAACTTTGTATAAGGCCTTCCTGACCTAACTTCTCACCCTACTCTCTACTCCCTATGCTCTAGCTTCAGTATCAGTAATGTCCTAGCTCTTTCAATTGGTGATGGACTCATGGTTGACTTAGTTCTTTCTGTTGGTACATTTCATTATATACATTTTTTATATGTATACACATATATGTGTGTATACTATGTAGTGTTGTTTATATGAATATTATAATTTAATAAAATGGTTACCTGAATTTTGTGACACTATGCTGGATAGTTTTTGGTCAACTAGACACAAGCTAGAGTCATTTGAGAAACGGGAACCTCAATTAAGAAAAAGAATGCCTCCACAAGATCAGACTGTAGGCAAGTCCACAGGGCATTTTCTTAGTTAGTGATTGATGGAGGATGGCCTTGCCCATCGTGGGTGATGCCACCCCTGGCTTGTGGGTCTGGGTTCTATAAGAAAGCAGGCTGAGCAAGCCATGGTGAGAAAGTCAGTAAGCAGTGCCCTTCTGTGGCCTCTGCATCGGCTCCTGCCTCTAGGATCCTGCCCTGTTTAAGTTCCTGTCCTGACCTCCTTCAGTGTTGCGGAAGTGTAAGCCAAATAAACCCTTTCCTTCCCAATGTACTGTTTGGTCATGGTGTTTCAGCCCAGCAATAGAAACCCTGACAAAGAGAGACACACAGTAACAAGGAAGATCATTTTGCTTACCTTCTAGTTTTCAGCTACACCCCAAAAGGGTGGGATTGTTACTTCCTTGGCTTGTAGAAGAACAAATAAAATTATGATCACTTTACAGTATCTGTATAGTCATTCTGAAGATAAAACCAATGATTATAGGAGCAAGTGTTGTCAAAATCTACTCTTTTTTTTGGCACACTAAATTAAAAAACTGGATCTGACAATGAGAGCTAATAAATTAGCAGCTTCCCCCACACTCCCTTTAATGAAGATAACTACCTTATTGAGAGAATTGAAATAATAACACAAGAAAATCAGCAATATGAACTGCCAATTCAGGACCAACATGAAAAAGCTGGGAAATTGTCACACTCGTAACAAGTGTGTAACTCGTAATACGCTTGTAACAAGTAAAAGTTGGACAGACTGAAATAATGATGACTTTTCTTGGACCCATTAGAGAACAAACTGCCACCCCCATATCTGGACAGACAGCCTGGTTCTCGGAGGCTCATTCAAGATCTGTTCACATGGAACAGAAGCTTCTGAAGCCATACAGGGACAGCAACACTTGAATGGTGCCTCTGGGGAATTGTTGAGAGTTGAATGTGACCTAGAACGAGAGTAAAATGATCTGGAGATTCCAGTATACATATTTAACAGTCTTTCAAAGCTTACTTGAAAGCATTCCACCTGGTTCTCAGGGTGAAAAATCCATGAATGATCCTCATAACTGTTAGTCTTAGTCTGGAGAAGAATCAGTGGAGTGTACCTAAGACATTCTCTATAACAAAGACTAACCTTCTGGGGAGAATACTAACCTTAGCCAAGATGGGAAAATCATCATTTTGGCCCATCTTTCCTTCCTTCTAATCTCACTTTTAACCTTGAAGGAAGAGAAGGAAGGAGCCAGAGACAGAAGATGGGGGATAAGGACAGGGGAGGGAGAGAGAGCAAACCACTGAGAAAGTATTTGTCATAGTCACAGTCCAATGCAACAAGACTAGCAAAAGACAGATTCACTCATAAGAGAACAGAACAATGTGTCTTTTACACTCAACCTCCATACCAACAAGAAATTTCTGGAGAAATCTGGTAAATTATGAATGACAGAACTGAAGATGTAGACTCTTTTTCAACCAGAGTCATCAAGAAATTGCCATTTCAAAAGGAGAGGCAATAAAAGGGACATCAGAGAAATCTGATTATCTCTGACACTTATTGCTATACTAGACATTTAATATCAACAAAATAATAACCAGATTATTACAAATGTTTACAGTATGCTACATGTAGCTTTCATTAAAAAATAAAGCATACAGAAGAATATAAAACAAACTTTGAAGGGAGAAAACAAACATTAAAAGCAGGTTAATTCATGAATTCTAAAAGAACAATACTACCAATGAACTATGGTCATGTCATTTGATAACAGAAATATAAACAGCAAAGTCTAACACAAAATGTGTTAAAGAAGTAGAACTGATATATCAAAAGATAAACTTGAATCATTTTAAATGTTTAATTAAAGTTGAGCAAATGGAGAAAAAAAACATAAAGAACTATAACTTCCAGAAAACACAAACATGGGAAGTACCAACTCAACTACATCAATAATCACTTTACACATGTTCTCAATATGGCAATTAAAAACAGGGATGTTATTGCCGTGAGAATTATTAAATTGCCAACTATATTTCATCTGCAAGAAAGCCACTTTAAATATAAACACTCAGGCATTTATATTTATAAAGACAAACCATATTGATGCTAATCCAACTGGTCTAGAGTAACTTTTTGTTTCAGCCAAACCAGAAATAGAAAACTTATTATGACTAAATAGGGTCATCCTGCAGTAATAAGGGGCTCAGTCCCTAAACAGATATAATAATCATAAGTGAGTATGCATTTAGGACCAAAGTGTCCCAAACTAATAGAACTGAAAGGAAAACTGCAAACGTATTACTATAGTTACAGAATTTCACAGACATTTTCCATCAGTTGAGAGGTGTTGCAAGCAAGCTAGATGAAAGATATAATCTCTATTATATTATTATATAAATCATATGTATGTTTTGTTGAGGGTCTATTAAGTTACATTAAGGATATTATTGATGTGGACAGCATTATAAATCAGCTTTATAACTAATATTTAAAAACATTTTAGTCAAGAATAGCAGAATTCTATTCACACACATTGTGAATGTTTACCAAGACAGATCACATTCTGGGTCCTAAGACTTATCTTAATGAGTTTAAAAGACTAGAAACCACAAAAAATATATTTTCAGATTATAATGGAATTAAACAAGAAATCTGTAACAAAAAATATCTGGAAAATATGCAAATATTTGGATATTAAACAATGTCCTACTACACATTACATAGATCAATAAGAAGCCTCAAGAGTAATTAAAACATTTTATAGTCAATGAAAATGGAAGTGCATCTTTTCCAAATCTATGACGTACAGAGAGATCTGAAATAGAGTACGTATCCAAAAGGAACATGATCTGAAATCAATAGCCCATGCTCCCACCTCAGGAAAATGGAAAAAGAAGAGCAAGTCAAAGCTAAAGCAAGCAGAGGAAATTAATAATAACAAGCTCAGTTGAAGCCATTAAAGAAAACAGAAAACGCAGCGGTGGGACCAGAACTGGCTCCAATGTGTCTGAATCCAGTACTGGTGGGACTCTGCATGTAATCCTCTCCTCTCCCTTCAGGTGCTATTCCTCTTCATTTGGGACTCAAGAAACAAGTGTGGAAAAGTTTAAGAAAACAGGTTAGGGAGGGAGAAGGTGGGGGTGAGGATGGTGAATGAATACAAATGGGAAGGATAATAAATAAGGAGCCAGCATTCCTGAACAATTCTCAAACACATCCTAGGTAGCTCATTCAGTTTTAAATCCAAGAAGAAATCCTCTGCAACTCAAGAGTTCCACCCTCTGGGATCTTGGCTCAGCTCTCCAAGCCCAAGATCTGCCCTCTGAACCACATTTCCATTTCCACGAGAGTTAGCTTGAGTTTCAGCAGGACTTTTATCAGCCAGTGCCTTCCCTGTAGAACTGTGGGACTGAAACAACTTTGTATTTTGTGCGCCCTCTGTTCTGCTCAATCTGAAGCAGCAGCAGCAGTGTTTGTACCAACAGAAATCTCCCAGGAACTTGGTGTGGGGCTTGGGGTTTTGCTTCACTGAAGACAAGGATCCTCCATAAATTATTGGGTAACATCATTCATAGTCTGTCTTCTGTTGAGATGGTTGAGGACACTCGGGTCACAGGACTGATTCAAGGAGCCATCTGTGACTGACTGGGTGCTCACCTTGAGAAGAACCAGAGCAAAATGCAGCCCGGGCATATTCTTCTTGAATTTCTCTCCAAAGCATACTTTTTCTAACAGTGCATCACCAGACTTCAGTGTATTTTATCATCTTGACTGAGAATTTCATAACCCATTCATAGTATCTTCTTCATATTTAACTATCCTCTCATTAAACTCTCTTTTCTCTTACATGTTGTAAGCAAGGAGACCCAGTCTGTATCTCTACTGCTTTGCTCAGGAGTCAGTTTAGTTCAATATTCAAGTTCACCATATGTCAGTTTGCCCCTCCACATAAACTACAGAACGGGCCTCAGCTCAGATGTCTGTCATAGTATGGCAAGGATTCTCTCTGCCCTGGTTTTCAACAACACGCTCCTTTCCATTGAGCTGACTGATGGCGACATGAACTCCCACATTTCCACTGACAGTCTTTAATAATGATACAGGCATTCTATAAGACCACAAGTGCTTTTTACAGCTTGCTCTTCACATCTTTCTCAACCTTCACTAGCAGAGTCCTTAACATGTATAATCCTACCTGCATTCTAAGGAAACCTAAGTTTTGTATGTCTCCCCTATAAATTCTTCCAGCCAATGCACACTGCACAACTTGCAAGCCTACTTTTTGGCATTTGTTTACAACACCTCACTCCCAGTTACTAAAATCTACATAAACTTTTTTCATTTCTATTGTAATAAATTATCATACACTTATTATCTTTATTAACTCATAGTTTAAGTGTCCAGGGATTTGAATAGGTCCCTATGGGTTTCATCTGTATTCTCTTCCACCTCCAAAGCTTGTACTACCTCTAAAGTCTATCTCTTAGAACTTAAAAAATGCTTCCCCCTTGCATCTTCTACATCTAGGCAAACTTGGGCTTCCATTGAGCCCTCTGGGAATTCTTTTGCATCCTGTCTATGGGCAGCTGACTGACAACTTTCATCCCAGCTGATAACTCAATCCCTTTTTTCTAGATTATATGACACAGTCATGGGTTCCATGGGCAATGATGCAGTTTTTCAAGGTAATTATTTGTGTGTTACAAGGAAAATGAAAACCAAGAAAAATGTACAAAGCTGTCAAAGTAGAGGAACCCAAGGATCTATGATGACAAAATATTACTGTGACATACTACATGGATATCTAGGGGGGGGGGAAGTGATGTTAGATAGGAAATAGTAATAATAACAATGGAAGAACTGACAGATACTAGTTAATAATGATTAAAATATTGTAAGATTTTAGTAGTAAAGAACACTGTGTTTGGAGTGCAGAGGACTTTATTCTCTGTTTGACCTAAGGGTTCTGGCCAGACAATGTCAGAAACAGGGATTTCATCTTGATGCTGAGATTTATAAGAATGCAGAAAGATCTTTCTGCAAGATGAAAAGTCAGGGAGCCTGTTCTTAGTAAGAAACAAAACTCTGTTTTTAACATAGTTATCAGAAAAAAAATGAATCTTGAAGTGTTTGAGGGGTTTTTGGAGTTTCATCAATTATTTATCTAGGAATCAATATGATGTTATGTGTGTATGTGTTAGAGAGAGAGAGAAAGGAGGGGGACACTAACATACATAAGGACCTGGGTTCAATTCCCAGTACTGAAAACACAATCAAAAGAATTGGGAGCTCATTAAAATCTTAGGCACAAAGGAGACCCAACACATCATATTTTTTATGTGCCCTGTGACTTTATTCCTCTGTCATTGTCCTCAGGAGCTATTGGTGAAATTATTAAGGCCACTCCACGTAGTTAAAAGGGAGGTTTATTTTGTGGGGTAACTTACAAATGAAGGGGTAGGTTGCAGGGTCTGGCAAAGGTATAGCACAGTCCGGCGGTGTTCTCTGGAGAACTCTGCTCGGTCTACCTCCAGCGTCCGGGGTCCAGGAACCAAGAGAGACTTCTTCCTGATCCTTGGTCTTCTGCTTCCTCCTCTGCCCTGCTTGTGGGCGTGACCATTACCGAAGCCTCAATGGGGGTTGGAACTTCCAGGCCAGTGCTGGGATGGCTATCCACTACAAGGAGCTGTTCCTGCTAAAGGAAACCAGTCAAGTGTGGTTTCACCTGAAGAGTCATCGGCATTCAGACACCTGCTTTCACTCTAGATGTCACAACCTCTGATACTTCCTTCTATCACAGCTCATCATGCTGTAGTTGGCTTTTATCTGGCTTTCTTACTGAGCCTGCATCTCCATCACAGTGTCCATCCCCTGTACTCTGTCACCGTGAAGCTGAAGGGCAGGGACTTTGCCTGATTTGACAGCAAAACAAGGGTGGCAGTACCTTGCACAGTGCTTGGCACAAACCATAGGACACAAAGAGAGAAGGGAAGGAGGGATACAGACAAGAAAGGAGCTCATGACAGGCCTCCCCGGACAAACAGAAGAAAAGCCCAGCTCATTGCACAGTGCCTTTTTGTTTCATGATCTGCCAAGGCCTAACATAAATTTTCTTTGAAATATGCTACTCTCAGCTCTGCTCCTTCCAGCCAAGCTCTCCACGTTTTGCAGGGCCTATTTCCACTGAGACCCTCCTCATGTTCTCTTCTTTTCCTCAAGCCCTCTTATGCATGACAGTCCCCCAAAGGCAGCAGTTTACTTGAGAAGTACCAGCTCACTGCGATTTATATTCTAGCCACCTTCTGGAAGATTCTGAGGTCCAGCTGCACATTTGTATATTCATTGAGCCGTACTCTCAACTCCACAGCCTCCTGACAGCTGCAGATGGCAAAGCCATTTTTCATAAGGTGTATGTGAAAAGGAGAGGGACAGCGGCGGGCTTAAACATCACCTGGAGGAGGCAGCGCCTTTGAAGCCACCACAAGCACCAGGTATGACAGAGAACTAAACTAAATAGGGAGCAGACAATAATATTGTCTCAGTCTATTGGCATACACTAAAGGCTTGTACACCACTCTGCCATTGTCAGGGACCATCACACCCTGCACAGTATTCAGAATGCCTCAACTGTATTCGGATGCTCATGGCAAACACATTGAATGTAGCGCACTCTCTGCTGCTGCTGCCTTCCCTCCCCCATATTCTTTCTCTCCATGTTAGTTTGATAATCCTAAGCTCTGGGGTGAGCAGGTCACAAACACAAAGCACCAAGAGTTTGATATAGCCGAAGATGTACAGATAGCTAGTTCATAAAAAAAAGAAGAAAAGAAAAGAAAAAAAGAAAGTTTGGAAGGTCTAGTTTTTGTGTTCTGTGTGGGAGGAATTACCCATGGGTCCTGGCTCCTGTCTCGGAGCAGCAGCTGACAGTTGTCACATCAAAACCACCACTGCTGTCTCGCAGGAGCGGGAATCAATGAACCTACAACTTCGCTTCTCCCCTGAAACAGGAGATGTATTTCTGCTGACGAGTGGGCCCACCTCCTTACAGAGGAACCAATGGGCCACCTCTGCCTATAGGGGTCTCTTTTGTCACCCCACTCAATTTTATACTCAGTTTCAGCCCCTGCTCACATAAAGCTAAATAGAATCCACCCATGCTATTTTCTCTATGTCCCTTCATTAATATAATCTCCACATTTGTAGTTTTTTAGGACTGTAACAAGACTCTAATCTTTATCTTCCTGCCTCATAATATCAGGGAGTGTTCTATGCTGCATAAGCCTGTCCTGGTGACGCCTTAATAGAGGCCCAGAGGCAAGGTTAGGGTGATCATCGACTGGAAGCTAGAGACTAAAACTAATCTTTTCTCTGAGTTAGTTATGGTAACTATTTTGTTGCAACACTGAAAGAATATAGTGTTTATATTTTTTATCAGCTAAAGAGGCTTGAGCTGGAAGGGACAGTTCCATTGCAAGTTGGAAGAAAAGCCATTCTTGCTACAATGTGGGAAAATATTGAGCTGTATTTTTTCCCATGCCCTCACACATTCTGGAAGCCCAAGCTTAAAGGTGAAACACTAATTTATCTGGAAAAGGGAATTTCAAGGAGCAAAAAAATACCCTTCAGTTTGTGGTTGGGTATTACTATCTAGACAAATTTAAATGAAGATTCTGAAAATAAAAACAGAAATTTTGAAAAATTTGCAGTTTGGCTTACAGGGAGCATAAACATGTGGCCAAGGATGGAGTAGTTGTTATAGCTGATGGAAAGAATCCAAATGCTCTTCATTAGGATAATCAGGTGTCTTATGGGCACCTTAGAAATCTGAGAGGACACACATACACACACACACACACACACACACACACACACACACACACACACAACTGGCTCAAAGTTACAAAAATACACACTTGTTTCAAATATCTTTAAAGACAAAATAATTTTAGAGAACTCCAGGCTACCCTGCATGTCCAGGGCAGCTTTAAGATCCATTTTCCTAGAACTCCTTCCTTGGCTATAAAGCATTCCAAGACCATTGCAGACATGTTTCAAGCTGGCCTGGGTACAATTGGCACTGATCTACCTTGGCATCACCCACATGATTCTATTTGTTCAGGCATACAGAAGGCAAGAGATATGGATTCCTGAAGGCTTCTACTGAAATGCGTAACCCTGGGAGGCCAGACAGTCTTCTCCATTGTTCTGGTATCGGTAAGATGCCCTGACCAGGCAACTGTGGACATGAGAGAATGAAGCCAAAGCTATAAGGGAAAACTCGAGTAGATGTTGACAATGGGCAAGGCTCATCTGGAAAAATTACAGTGGTATGCACATGTGTGTGTGTTTGAGTGTGCATGTGTATTCGCATGTGTGCGCATGCATGTGTGTGTGTGTGTGTGTGTGTGTGTGTGTGTGTGTGTGTGTGTGTGTTAGTTTATTAGATTGCCTTACGCAATCAAAGCTGGAGAGTCCCATATGGTTATGTGCCGGCTAGGGAGCCAGACAAACCATTAACTGCTCAGATAAGAATATGTAGGCCTCAGAATAAGATGGGCCAGTGATGCAGCCCAGTCTGAAGCTAAGAGGCCAAGAAGCCCCCTGCAGAGTTGCTGTTGTATGTGCTAACAGGCTAAGAAGCTGGAATCTGGAGTCCATAGGTGATGCACAGTGGTGTCACTAGGACACATGCTCAGGACACATCTGCTGCTTTCCTTCTTCTGTTTCTGTTTTATCTAGGCCCCTAAACTATTTAGATGGTATTGTTCATATTTAAGGTGAATCTTTCTCCCTTAGTTGTAGTCCTACAAACCAAATATCTCTAGGAACATCCTCAGTAGTGTAAATTGATAATATTCTAGGTGTCTCTCTATCCAATAAGGTTGCTAACTAAGATTAACCATTACATAAAGCCACCTCCTGCCACAGTCCTGGATTCTAAATATTAAATTTTAGAATTTATTGTTCATCTGCTTATGTTTGGATTTTGAGCTAATCATTCCTTGCTATTTTCCTAAATCCTCTGATCATCTCTCTCTCTCTCTTTCTTTCTTCTTCTTCTTTTTTTTTTTTTTGACTTTGTTTTCTTGTTGTTTTTGTTTGGTTGGTTTTTCATTCCTTGCCTGACCCTCATATAACAAGTCTTTCTATATCTCTCCGCTCCCAAATAATGACACAGACAAAGAGACTTATTATTAATTATGAAAGCTTGGTCTTAGCTTAGGCTTGTCCCACTAGCTCCCCCCCCCCCCCCCCCCCGGAGGTAGAGTTTCTCTGTGTAGCTTTGCACCTTTCCTGGAACTCACTCTGTAGCCCAGGCTGGCCTCAAACTCACAGTGATCCGCCTGCCTCTGTCTCCTAGCATGCTGGAATTAAAGGTGTGCACCACCATTGCCCGGCCCCACTAACTCTTATAACTTAAATTAACCCATATTTTTATTAATCTACACTCTACCATGTAGTTTTACCTCTCTTCCATCTTTCACCTCCTGTGTCCTCTCTAACATCTCCCACAGGCCTGGATTCCTCACCCCCTTCCTTTCTCTCCCTGGAAATCCTGCCTATACCTTCTACCTAGCTATTGACTGTTTAGCTCTTTATTATGCCAATCACAGCACTACACCTTCACACAGTGTACAACTATCACACAACACCCTCACTCAATCCATCATGGAAATGTATGGTTTTCGTTTCAAGCTTTAGAGGGGCTCTCAGCTGAGTTGAACTCTTAGGAAACTGAAGCTGGACTTTAAAACAGTGCTGGAACTGCTAAGATTGGGGTTAGACCAAAAACATTCTGTCCCATACCACGGGCAAGAAACTTTGGGGAATGTACATGAAATGATAGTTTGGATCTTGAATCTCCACAAAGTTCTACATGTCAAGGTCTTGGACCCCAGACGTGGTGAGGATACTGCAGAAGATAGAACCTTTGGCAGGCAGGATCTAGTGGTAGGTACATGAGTCATTGTGGTATGACTCCAAAAGGAATTGGGAGAACCAAGCCCTCCCTTTCTCTTTCCTCCACCATGCATGAAGTTTGTGGATGTTTCTCTGTCATTTGCTTCTTGTCATAATGTACTGCTTTACCAAACAGGCCCAAAGCCATGGGACCAAATGTCATGGACGGTATCTCCAAAAGAATCACTTTGTCTTCATAAGTTCATTACCCCATGTGATTTCTATCATCTCAAATGTTTTTATGTGCCTGAGTGCCTTATCTGCCTGTGTGCCTGTATATCACTTGCTTGCCTTGTACCTGTGGAGGCCAAAAATAGGGTCCTGAGTCCCCTGGAATTACAGATCATTGAGCAATAGAAATAGAATTCCCCCTGAAACAGCAGCAAATTAGTCTTAACTGTTGAGCATATCTCTAGGCCCAAGTCTTAAAATTTTTAAGAATGGCTAGGGAGATGGCTCGGCAAATATGAGAGCTTGCTGTACAGACATGGTGACCTGTGTTCAGATCCCCACAAGTCATATAGAAGGCCTGGTTTGGTGTGCCTATAACACCAGCTTTGTGGTAGGGAATAAGAGAGCTGCTGTGGCTTTTGGACCGACAGCCTACTTAAAAAGTGGCAAACTCAGGTTCGGGAGAGACCCTGTCTCAAGGAGCTTTTGTGGAGAAGCATAGAGGATGGCACTTAATGTTCTCCTCTGACCTCTGCACATATGCATGTTCATGTGAACCTGCACACCCACGTACACATATGCAGGCACCACACATACACACAAAAACATGTACATGTCCCGAAATTGAAGAAATCTGACATTGTGTTAAGTATCATTTCTAACCATTACAGTATAAATGTAGAAATAATTAACAAGAGGCACTTCAGAAAGTTCACAAATATAAAAAGTTAAATATCATGAATGCATATCCAAGAAATCAATGAAGAAAATAAAAGGAAAATTTAAAAGTTTTTGAGATTAAGCAAAAATAGAAACACAATAAACCCAAACCTACAGGATGCAATAGAAGCAGTTATCAGAGGAAAGGTTAAATGCCTAAATCAGAAAAGAAGAAAGATTCCAAACATTTTATAACTCAGAGTTCTTGGAAAGCAAGAAGTGGCCAAGTCTAAAGTGGGAGAAAGAAATAACAACATTATAGCAGAAATAAAGGAAATGAGAAACAAGAAAAGATCAATAAAGCCATGAGTTGGTTTTTGAAAATATACATAAAATCAATTAAACTGTGTGTCAATAATTTTTAAAAAGGAGAAAAAAGACAAGAAAAGCTGAAAAGAAAAACAATACAGATGATGCAATGGGAACACAAAGGAACAAAAACTATCATGAATAATTATATGCCAATAAATTGGATAATCTAAAAGAAATCAATACACTTCTTGACACGTACAACCACCCAAATTACATTATGAAGAAATAGAAAATCTGAGCACAACAATAATAAGTAAGGAAATTGAATTGGTATTAAAAAGTCTTCAATCAAAGAAAAGCCCAGGAACTGGTTTCACTGCTGAATTCCAGCAAACATTAAATGAATTAAAATCAATCCTTCTCAAACTCTTACAAAATATTCAAGATCAGGAAACATTTCCAAACTCATTTTTATGAGGCCAACATTACCCTGGAGGAAGGGAAGCAAGAAAAGTGAAAAGGACAGGGAAGGAATGGAGGAAAGAGGGAGGGAAGGAGGGGAGAGGGAGGGAAGGAGGGGAGAGGGAGGGAAGGAGGGGAGAGGGAGGGAAGGACTATAAGCCAATATCCTTGGGGAGCATGGGGGGAAAATCCGCAACACAATATTAGCAAACTGAATTCAGTAGCACATTAAAAATATCGCTCAAACTGGTCAAGTGAGATGTAAAAGTGTACCATATTTGTAATAAAAATATGATGCATCATGTTAGCAGACTGAAGAACAAAAATAATATCATTCAATAGAATGCAGAAAAACACTTTCAATAAAATTCATCATCCTTTCAGAAAAAAAATCTCTCAACAAATTAGGTATAGAAAGAATGTTTCACAATGTGGGAAGAAAGGTCATGCATGACAGATCTGTAGTAAACACAATACTCAGCAGGGGAAAGCAGAAAGCACTCCTAATATCCACACAGGCAGTGGCGCTTGTTCTCAGCACTTTCATTCAGTGCAGTGCTGAAAGTCCAAACAAGAGAAATTAGGCAAAAGTAAGATGCAAAAGGCATCCAAGTTGGAAAGAATGAAATTATATTCTCTGTGTTTTCATAAGACAGATTTACAGATTTACATCTCATAAATGTACAGATCAAGAATGCAATTTTACTCAACGCTGTTAGAACTAATGCATGAATTCAGTAAAGTCACAGGATACATAGTCACCAGTGATACAAACGTCATTAGTACTGTTATATACTAGCAATGAACAACCTAGAATAGAAATCAAGAGAGATATCAAATTTATAGTAACTATCAAAATTTATAAAATACACACAGGCAAACTTAATATGCAGAAACATCTTACAATGATAGTTATAAAACACAGATGAAAGAAATTAAAAAATGGAAATAGGCACAAAGACATGCCGTGTTTATGGATTGGGAAAAGTTATATAAGTAAAGTGTCCAAACTACCCACATGGTCTACAGATTCAGTGCAATTCAGTCTCAAACAAGCAAACCCACAAAAACATAGGGATGGGATTCATCAAGGCCTATGGTAAAATGCATATAACCACAAAATAATCCAACAGACCTAACAGTCTTGAGTAAAAGAAACAAAGGTAGAAGCATCATAAAATCAGATCCAGAGGCCAAAGAAAAATATTCAGATTAACATGACTAAGTTAGCCAGCCACATCCCCTCAGGAATCCAGTAACTACATGGATGAACCTAGAGGATGTTTTAAATGAAATAACATATGGATCTCATGTCTATGTGGAGTCATTTTTTTTCTTTTCCTCATTAATAGAGAAATTCAAATCAGATGGTTGGTTCCAGAAGGTGCATAGCAGGGTGAGGTGAGGCAAAATCAGTCAAGGATTGCAAACTTCCAATTAAATAGAAAATAAAATTAATTTCAAAGAATTAAGGTGTCTCTCGTGCAACAGTTTGACTCCACTTAAGGTTATATTACATTCTTGAGTAGATATAAGCAGTTCCCAGCAGAAAAGTGATAAAAAGTGAGGTGACGTTCATGTTAACCATCTAGAACCAGCCTTTCTGTATGGTATACACACTCCAAAACAGCATGCTAAGCACTAAGAAAAAAATGTTATCTGGACCATGTTTAAATTACACATAAAAATATATAAATACACATGAGAAACAAACAATGATAGTTGCCTAAACATCCAGCTGAGTTTTATTTGTAATGTGTAGAACTCAGGAAAGGGCCCTTTCAGCACTGAAGCAGGATCCCCATCACTGTGGGGCTCTGTAGGCATGAGGCTGATGAGGGACCATGACAATCCTCAGGGGCCTGTCCATAGGACAGTGAGGATTGTAGGTACCCAAAGAAACTAAAAACAAGACATCTACCATGAAATCAATGGAAGGGTAAAGATGGCTTCTTTTATCTGATGATTTAGAAAGAGAGGTCCAGCCTCACCCAGAGAACATCAGAGATCTTAAGTAAGAATGTGTTTTGAGTCTGGAAGCATACACAAGTCTAACCTCTAAAAAGGAAAATGTGTTTATCAGAGATAAACACCAAAGAGAACTTGACTAGAAGTTATGACATTTGACTCCAGAAGGCTCATAGTGAGTAGAAGAAGATACCAGAAACTCAAGAACAATCCAGGCTCAAACATAGACAGGGATTCGTGTTCTCTCACCTGGAATCACCTGATCTAGTCTCAGAAGGTAGTGTTCATGTATGTTTGACTTTCATGTAGTTTCTCAGGTGTGGTTGTCATCATAGCTCAGGACACAGAAGACCAGTAAGTAGCCCTAGACTTTAGAAATAAAGTGGATTTGGCTTTTGGTCAGAATTTTGCTTTGTTTTTTGTTTGTTTGTTTGTTTCATCCTTCCTGCTTCAGGACCTCTATTTCTCTTCATCGCTCTCCTCTAAGAACTAGCCACATACTTGCCCTTGCTGAGGTGAGAACTGGCCCTTCATCATCAGGCCGAGTGACTCTAAGACACAGCTGAGCGAATGGAGTACATTCTTGACTCAGGCAGAATCTCTTTAATAATTTGAAGATGTGCCTAGAGACAATAGCTGGAGGGTGCTGGGCATGAGATGAGACGTGAGAATGGCAGCCGTGGTTGCCTCTTCCAGTCACACACGCCAACACAGAAAGAACTCCTCCCCTCAATGGACTAAATGATAAAGAATGTGTGCTTTGGGAGAGCAGTAGTGATAAGTTCTCAAGCAATGTTTCTCAACCTGTGGTTCATGACCCTCTTAGGGGTCATATATCAGTTATCCTGCCTACCAGATACTTTTATTATGAATCGTAACAGTAACAAAATAACTGTTACAAAGTAGCAATGAAATAATATTATGGTTGGGGGTCATCACAACACAAACTGTATTAAAGGGTCCAGCATTAGGAAGATTGAGAACCACTGTGTGGCTAGGACACGATATCTTAGGCTCTAATTTATCTACTTGCTGAGACCCCAGGTTTCCCTTTTTCCACTGGGTTTTCAGATATTTATTTTATTTATTTACTTGTCTCTTTCTTTGTTTATGTTTTTATTTATTTATCGTGGGCAGTGGTGCAGTGGTGTGTGTGTGTGTGTGTGTGTGTGTGTGTGTGTGCGCGCGCGCGTGTGCGTGCGCGTGCATGCGCGTACATGTGGAAGAGGTCAAAGGACAGTCTGAGAGGGCTAATTTTCTCCTTTTGCCATGTGGGTCTCAGGGATTGAACTTGTCGTCAATCTTGACTGTAAGCACCCTTACCCATGGAGTCATCTCCCTGAGCCCCTCCCTGTTTAATAAAATTCCAATCCCCTTTTTAAAGCTAATTTGAAATGTTTCCTACTTTTATCACCAAGCCATCCCTGGCAACAATGATTTAATTTCCCTGCTCATGAAGACACACGTACTTGGAGTAAAGCTGGAGCTTCGTAACTCTCCCAACTTCTAGCAACATACTGTATCCCACATACCCCACTCTACCTTCTGTTCACTTGTATCCCTTTTTCTGATGTATACTCCTTCTACTGTCCCCATTCTTTACTCTTTCCACCATGCAGTCTAGAAATTGTACTTCATGGTAAATTAAAACCCTAACTTTTTGTTCTCCTTTCCATTTCTTACTAAACGGAACAAGGCTAACCCCAGAAAGTCCTTTCTACTCTCAGTTTGTTCAAGCAGGAAGTGCCATTCTCTCATTTTCCACACATGCTTCAGGGATGTGAGAAAGCCTAGTCCAGCTCCTAGCTGCTTTCCGCTACTTCTAACCCATCTACTTGCCACCAAATTTTGACATAAAAAGAACTAAGCCTTGCCTCATCTTTATCAGACTCTGGTGGCCGTGTATTGGGAGACGTGTACTACACTGATCTATCCTCAAGGTCATTACCACCCTCTTCCACATTCATGGGGAGAAGGCTGCCTTTATGTTTCCAAGAGTCCTATTCTGCTCATGTTTACTATATGTAAATACACCAAGTCTTTCTACTGGGAACACCTTAAATCATTTGTTTTTCTGACTGATCAGGATTATAGAGGGAGAAAAATCGTTGTTGCTAATCCTTATAGTTACTTTCACGTAAAGGCAACTTTATCAGCTTTTTCCTCCTAGACTCTTACCACTTTCCAAGAAAGGAGACCTAAATGATTTGTTAGTCTGGTTCAAGACCTGTGCACACACATTGACCTGACACTTTTTGCCCTCCTCTTTTTAGAGCTCACCTCTTCTCCATGGGTAAATTATATTGTCTATTTTCTAATCACCTGAAATAGGTCTTCCTCTTCCTTGCCAGAAGCCTTCTTGGGTCCACAGCTTTCTAAGCCTGGATTGCTAAGTCCAGGATTCAGTATTAGACAGTAAACTTTAAAAAGCCACATTGTCTAAAATTGAGTTTATGAGTAATAAACATCACCTTTTCATTCCCATCTCCTTAAATTATCTTCTCTCTCTTCATTGTTTTCAAATTAGATTGGAGGAAAAAAATGCAGTCATGAGGGCCCCATAAAACTCCAACACTATAATTCAGTTAGTCTCAGGCAGCAGCTCCTCTCCACATAGTGTCTCAGCAATCTTCCTCCTCTCCCTCATCTGCCTCCAAGGTCCCATCTACCTTCATTTGTAGTCAGTCGATTCTATATTTTAGCTTGAGATTTTCTTGACCCCTTTATCCCCAAGAGCCTTGGCTCTTCTTAGCACATGTAGCAGAGAAACTGAACCAAGCTGTGAATGCTGTGATACTCTTAGTCATTTCCAGCTTCTGAGGCATCTTTGCTTGGAGTAAGATTGAGTTTGAGACAGAATATCACTCTATAGTCTAGGCTAACCTGGAATTTATCATTTAGACAAGGCTAATTTTTGACTCACAATCCTCCTGTCTCAATCCCCTAAAGGCTGGGATTACACCATCTCTAGTTTCATGGCTACAGTTTAATGCTCTGTAATTAGTTAACAAGTTAAACCACTAAGTGAAAGCCAGAGGATTCACAACCAGATGGGCAGTGTCAGGAGTTCATGAAGAAAGGCTAATCCCAGGCAGTTCAATGAGAATTAGAACAGATACAAAGGAAGGAATGCGTGACATGGCCACAAAGGAAGGCTCACCTTGGTCCTCAGCTACTTCTGCTGCTTGATGAAATGTGTGTCTAAACTTGAGCTCTTTTCAAGTTTGCCATTTGCAAGTAACCAAATGCGGTATCTTCTTTATGATATTGAATTTGGTTGAGTTGATTTAGGTGGGGAGGTGAGAACAATTAGCTTGAATCTGCCTAGCCTTCTCATTTGTCCCCATGAAATTAAGGATGAGCATCTCACCCATACTAGCCTGTGGTTTTTATGGGGCCACGTCACTTACAGCCCTCATTTGGGTATTTTCTTTCAGTCGTGATCCCAAGGCAAAAACTTCTCTCCTGATCTTTGACTGTAAAGCAGGGAATGGTCTGATGGGATCTACAAGGCATTACTACATCCACCTAGGCATTTTAGAATGACAGACCTAGAAATCTCCTTACCAACACACACACACACACACACACACACACACACACACACACACACACACACGTATGTGTGTATGTATATATATATATATATATATATATATATATATATATATATGTAATATTCCATGGAGCTCTTGGACTTCCTCTCATGCTAGGCAGTACCAGGGAAACAACTTCATCACAGACCCAGCATCGGCTCAGCACTTCATTCTCAGACTCGCTGGGACCATTTCTCAGCTCTTTCACCCAGGACAAGGAGTGTGGCATGATTGGCACACTCTGTGCAGGTGTGAGAAGATAGTTAGTACCTCAGCAGGAGCTACCCAAGCAGCCCTGCCAAGAGGTTCTGTGAAAGAGCCTGGAGGTATCTACCACACCTCACACTAGCTTTTCTCTCTCTTAAAGAAATTGGTGAAAAGCCATTTAATTACAGAGTGTTAAGTGAACACCTAATTATGTCAAGTTTCTGAACTCTAAGCTCCCAGGGACTGGTAGGATTTCTGAGTTTTAATCCCTCTTTTCACACTCACTTCACCTGTCTTAGCAGTGTGGATCTTTTTAGGCTGTCTTTTTAAGAACAGCAAAAAATAGAAACTTAAAAGCACCACTCAATGATATAATGGCAAAATTCTTCAAAGTTTTCAAAAATTAATTATTCAAAGGCTAAAAACCGTGCTATAGTGCAAGCACAAGAGCCCTGGAAGATAAAATAGCCATGCTCAAACTTATCTTTGCCATGCTAGCCCGTGCCTTGAGCAAATTGCCCAACTTATCTAAGCCGTCATTTCTGGGAAATAGACACCAAAAAACCCTGACAGTTTATCTCTGCCATGTAAATTTGGAAGGCGAAGGACTTATTTTTAACCCTTTTCTTAATCATTTGCATCATATTGTCTTCCTTGGCAATCTCATCTATACTGTGACTGTATTCACCACCTTTGTATACAAATTCCCATCTGACGCAGACCTCCCAGGATTTGCTATATTAAATCTGATAATTCCCCTTGGGGACCCTAAACAAAACATCAGGTCAGTCTTTCCACTACTCAGTATGATCCTCACTTATTATTCTCTCTTCCTGGGAAGGGCTTCATCATCCATGGCAATCCAAGTGCAAAACTTTCACCATTATCTTGACATCCTCAGCTCCTCATCCCTAGTATCCATGTACCCAAATCTCCTGCTGGTTGACAATGTTTTTTACTGTCTCCCATTTTCCTCATCTCCCTGTTTGTCAAGCTATTATGAAATGCTATCGTTTCCCCCTTTCAAAATCCTCCTAACTGCTCTCCTCAGATTCTCCATTACCTCTTCTTCTCTAATCCACTTTGCTTTTCAACATCAAAAGCAATCTTAAGCAAAAAAAGTTAATCTTGTTATTATCACCCACTTACAACTTTCAAATAGCCCTTCATTGCTCTTACGATGGAAACCAAACTCCCTTCTATGACCCTCAAGTTCTAAGGCCAGTGTACAAGGACAACCTCATGCATTGCTTAGCTTTACTCTCTGCCTTCCAGTTACATTAAGCTTTTCTTTTTTTCAAGTGGGTTCCCTTTCTTCCTAACAAGGAAGGCTGGCACGTATAGGTCTCTTTGTGTGGAGCACTATTCCAGCTCTTCCGTCTCCTTAACTATAAACACATCATCTTCACATGTTCCCAGTTCTTTCCCTCTCTCATACAGCAAGAGTCCTGACATAATTTCCTTGAAAAAGACTCCCCTGACTCAGGGATTGCAAGTACATTGCTTGATGCATGAGGGTAAAGTGATGTAAGTAATCCAGTCACACTTCACTCATAAGTCCTATGCCTCAGTATCTTTCATCTAATCTGAAATTCATGGGCCAGGTTATGTGGCAATGCAGTCTTATGTCCCTATACTAAGTCAACACTTTTTAGAGCATTTCTAGTTATGGAAGGGCCATATACTCTCATTTATAATATCATGATGCCAATTTTATATTTATGTATATAATTATTGAGGGTTTTCTTTGTTGTTTGTTTGTTTTATAAACCTGACACAATCTAGAATTGTTTGAGAGGAGGGACTCTCAATTCAGAAAATTCCTCCATAAGACTGACCTATAGGTAAGTCTGTCAGGAATTTTCTTTTTTAATGACTGATTTGGGAGGGTCTGGACAGTGGCACCACTGGGCAGTCTCCTGAATTGTTTGAGAAAGCAAGCTGAGCAAACCATGAAGAGCAAGCCAGGAAGTAGCATCCCTCCATGGCTCCTCATCTATCCCTGCCTCTAGGCTCCTGCCCTGACTTCCCTTGGAACCTGAGAGTTACAAGCTGACATGAGTGCTACCTCCCCAAGTAGCTTTTGGACATGGTGTGTGATCACAACAATAGGAACCTTAAGACATGTATTCAATGCCTGTCCCTTCCAATAGACTTTAAGTTTCCAGATACTCCATCTGACTTGGTCACCACTTTATGCATTTTCTGCCATCATCTTTGATCCACTATGGACACTCAATAAACATCTATGTAATTAATGAACAAAAAGAGAAAGACAATTATCATAAAAATATTTTTCTTTATTTATGAGATCATAACATTGCTGAAAACCTGGCAAATACTGAATGCATTTTAGCTTGAGCATGAAAAATGAGTTAACAAATTTCCAAACATTAAGTGACTTACTAAGAGCGACAGTGATATCGTTTGCAAAATGAGGTGCCCCTTAGGTGAGTCCTGTCACCACAGAGACTTCTCTTCATACAAGGGGTTTAGAGATTCCACAAGCCTGCCTGAGACATAGAGACCCCTCTGACTCTTCCCTGGTATCAGAATCAAGGCAATGTACTGCAAACAGTGGGGAGTCTGGGTCTCCCTGCTTAGCCCCGATTGTTCAGCCAGCAGTGTTTATAAAAGCCAGGCATTTGGTCCGTGCCACTCAGAAAAAATGAACTGGCAGTAGAAGTCCAATAAGACCTCAGTCACTGTCTCGGATGAAAATCATTAGCCCCGTCATAGCTCTCATGTATTGAGTACTTTGGGGACAGGCACTATGATAAGTGCTGTCCATGCATTATTCATTTCCTCTACACAGTGACCCTATGATCTATTAAGTGGAGGTATATAAAATTGTCACTATTTGACCCTTTGTGACCTACAAAAAAATGAAAGTTTTATGTTTCAGTCTAATAGATCTCATGCCCCTCCACTTTAAAAATGAGGAGCTGAATTTCCAAAGCCTGGTATGGAAACCCAGAGAGCCTGATTCCAGAGGCATAAACAAAATGGTAAACCAAAGAACAGCTAACAGAAATCAAGAGTTTATCAATTTTTTATATGCACTATTTTAGGTCTCTCCCCATTTTGTACTGGTTCATATTAAAACTTTTTACAATGAAAATGTTCTCTCTCTCTCTCTCTCTCTCTCTCTCTATATATATATATATATATATATATATATATATATATATATATATATATATATATATATATATATAGTGTGTGTGTGTGTGTGTGTGTGTGTGTGTGTGTGTGTGTATGTACAAGAAGATGATGCCCACTTCTTAGAAGGTAGTTGGCAGGGATAGAGTGAGTGGCAACAGGCTGTGGAGAACTGCTGAGAAATTAAGGAGTCTCTGCCTACTCTTGCAAACACCTGGGAAGAATCTGGGACCAGCAGCCAAACAACAGCACCAGTAGCCATACCCTTTCTGCAGCACCTGTAACTGACAACATGAAGTCCATCTCAAGCTTTTGTTGAAATTATTACCAGAAGAATTGTCAGGGACCTATGGGTCACATGCCTCGGACATCTCTTTAAAGATGAAAGGTTAACTCAATAAATATATGCTGAGTAATTACTACAAGCCAGACACTGCACTGGTTTTTGCTTGCAAAGATATGGGTGGGAGATATACAGCACTTGCCCTCATGGGGCTTACAAACTAATCAAGCAGGTGTGAAACACTCCATTCCACCATGAGCTTAATGTCCAACATGTGGTTATAAGAGTGAGCATGGGAGTTGGGGATTTAGCTCAGTGGTAGAGCGCTTCCCAGCAAGTGCAAGGCCCTGGCTTCGATCCTCTGCTCAAAAAAAAAAAAAAAAATCTCAGCTTTAAGCCCAGCGGTGGTGGCGCATGCCTTTAATCCCAGCACTCAGGAGGCAGAGACAGGCAGATCTCTGTGAGTTCAAGGCCAGCCTGGGCTACAGAGTGAGTTCCAGGAAAGGTGCCAAAATGACACAGAGAAACCCTGTCTCAAAAAAACAAACAAAAACAACAAAAAAAGAATGAACACAGCTTGTTGTGAAGATGTTCTATGTTCTGAAGAAATGGCTGGAGGAAAACCTGAGAGATAAGCTAAGCAACTGATGAACACCTTGTCACTAGGGCCAGGTGGTTTGCTCAGGATCAGAACATTAACTCCAATATCATGCAACTTAGTGCCTCTCTGTGTCTCTTCTTAAAACTGAGTTGTGGTGATATTGTGTTCCCCAAAATATTGTGCACCCTAATAAATTTATCTCTGTATCTAGACAGCTACTAGATACAGAGGCAAGAAAATGGTGGCACTCACACCTTTAATTCTAGCATTCGAGAGACAGAAATCCCTCTGGATCTCTGAGTTCAAGGCCACATTGGAAACAGCCAGGCATGGTGACAAACACCTTTAATCCCAAGAAATGAGCCTTTAGTCCCAGGGAGTGATGGCAGAAAGCAGAAAGATATATAAAGCTTGAAGACCAGAAACTAGCAGCATTTGGCTGGTTAAGCTTCAAGGCTTCTGAGAACAGTTCAGCTGAGACCCATTCTGGATGAGGACTCAGAGGTTTCCAGTCTGAGGAAACAGGATCATCTGAGGAACTAGCAAGGTGAGGTAGCTGTGGCTTGTTCTGCTTCTCTGATCTTCCAGCATTCACTTCAATACCTGGCTCCAGGATTGATTTTATTAATAGAACCATCTAAGATTCCTGATACATCAAGTAATATTATTTATTCATGGGACTATGCTAAGCATTGAATGGGTCATTACTAGCAATCCTTGGAAAATAATAGTTGCTCACTGAGGGAGTGTTCTATTCCCCTACGTTCTTGAGTCATCACATTTTCTACTGTGTGGCTTTGTTCTTACTCTTAGGGAAATCAGGGTCAATGATTTCAGACTGTTTTGATACCTGTTTAATTTGCTGCAATGTTATGATCAGGGACTGGAAAACAAACATGACCTGAAATTATTGCTGTGTTGCCATTATGAGTCCAAGAGTTTTATGTTGCAGCCAGGGACTTGGGTGTTCTTTTTCAGTTCAAACTGTTGCCCATGTTTCTTCATGATAAAAGTATTCTTGCTTCAGGAAGCAGATTTTAGGCATGTTTACTCCACTGTATGCCTAGAAAATTGTCTGTTGGTCACTTTGCCACTGCTGGGGAGAAAGCACAATTTAATTGATAATGTGGCAATGAACTTGAATGGATTATGATCCTGGCACCCTTGGGACTACCTGTTCATATCCCAGTTTCACTGTGGAGAGGTCTGGGTGATATGTGGTAGTACTCACCAGAGAGTTACACACAAGCACCTGCTTCCTTCTCCCAAGCTCTCTGGTGCTTAGCAACGTGGGAAGCAGGTTAGGGGGTTGTAGACTGGAGTCCAGGAGTGAAGTCAAATGAATCAGGAATAAGCAAGTTTATCAGGTGGTTTTGCACATCTCATAGGAGTTTGCAAGAGAGCTGATGTTACTTGTTTTATTAAGCATCTAGCATATACCAACTGTTCCGTATACATTAACTATTAGCAGTTATTATTATCATATTTATTTTATTAAGATTGCCTTTGGCCTTCAAGGGTTCACAGTATGGCAATAATAATATATGCAATATGAATAGTAATGATATACAATATTAATAATTAATCTGAAATTTCAAAATGTTCCAAAATCTAAAAGCTCCTGTTTGCCTGTATGGTACCATAAGTGGAAAATCCCACAACATGAAATTTTATTTAATGGACCAAATTATTTTAATTTGTTTATTTTGGGAAGAAAACAACAGGTTTATTGAATGTCCTGTAAGGGGCAGCATACTGGGCAGTGACAAAAGTACTGCCTGCGCCCACAAAATTATTAAAAATATGTATTATATAAAATTATCCACATGCCATATGTGCAAACTATATGTGAAATATAAGTGAATTTTCAGTTTTAGACTTGGATCCCATCCCCAAGATAGTTCACTGCATATATGAAACTATCCACAACCAGAAAAAAAAAATCCAAAATCTCAAAATATTCTGGTTCTAAGCATTTAAGTAAGGAATGATCAGTTGTAGTGTCATCAATATTTCTAGTAGAGTACAATAATTTCAATGATGTATGCATTTTCTAATGATTATATTACAGTAATAACATTGTTATTATCATTATTTTATGAACTAGCCACTGTTCCAACACTATCACATGGCTAACCTAATTTAATGCTCCCAATAACTCTCTCAAACACATACTACTGTTATTATCACTTTACAGATGAGGAACAAGAGCTCAGAAAGGAGAAACTGACCCAGAGGCACGTGTTTACCGTTGGTACAGTGATGCTCTGATGATGCTACTGGATGCTATCAGTGTACCTCAGATGCCAGGTAAACATGAACTACTTAACCTTCGTGTCATGGAGCTGAATTTTAAAGACTCAGAATTACCTGGATATAAAGGAAGAGAAAAGCTTTCTCAAACAGGGAAAATGGCATGAACACAGAGCTAAAGTCTGAAGTCACTGACAGGAAGTATCACATTAATGTAAAGAGATGTAGTGGGAAGACAATGGAGATGGGGACAGGTTGCAGGGACATCATGTTAGAAGGGGAGCCAGGACCAGATGGTAAACAGCATTGCCTAGTCCTTGAGGAGTCAGACACTACATTGTACATGACAGGGACTCTTTGGAGAGTTTCCTGTAAAAGAGAGACATGATCAGAATAAAGGCTTGGTGGATTTCTGGGGAAGTAAAGACAATAGATGGATAATGGGAAGAACAGTTAGTTCTCCAGAGGAGAGAGGAGGAGAGTATCAAGTGGGGCCATGGTAGAAGGGGTGGAGGGGAAGGGGAATAAAATATCACTAGAAGTCAAAATCATCCAGATTGGGTGAGTGACTGAGAGATAGTAGGGTAGCACAGAAGGAAGGACAAATGGAGATGACTCCACAGGCTGAGCTGCAAATGAAGGAAAGCAGGTTGAACCTGGGGAATGTGGAGACTGCACACTGGGTTAAGAAACTGCTTTATGTAAAGTTACTAGAGGACACCAGGGAGACATGGCCAAATGGCAACTAGTCTTGCTAGTCTGGTGTTCATGGGTAGTGCTACAGAGTTTTTAAAGTGGGAAGGGGAAGTAGCTGCATACACACACATAGATTAAGGTCCCAAATACTAGATGAAACCTCCAAGGACCATTAAAAAAGTGCAATGTGATGATAAAAGTCCAGAGAATCATCTCCTGGGAAATAACAACATTTAAAAATCAAATAGGAAAAATTTGTTGGTAGAGAAGGACATTACTGATAAAAGGCAAAGTAGAGCACAGTCATTAAAAATCCTTAACAGGACACTGTGCCCCATGCTGCAGAGTTAAGGAAAGCACCAATATTAGGTTGCATTCCTATCTAGACATCAGGACTTGGGCAGAACAAGTCTCTACTGAAGGGGAGACATGAAAGCCAGTGGACTGAGAGGAAAATGGGATGTGAGGAAATGAAGGGAGAGCCTTGAACATTGTCAGGGGTCACCATGACATCCAAACCACACCCCCTTGTTCTTCACACACCCTCTAACTTACCTTACTCTGACTCCTGTGTATTCCTACATCCCAGAGCCAGATATAATAAGGCTAGAATAACATAATTGATTTTCCAAACCAAGGCCAGGGTTCTCAAATTTAGATGTTGTTACTGCAGATTCAGCTACTCAATTTTTACAAATTATATTTGTGTATGTGTGCATGCATGTCTCTCTATATATGCACATATGTACATGTGTTTGCAAGTGGAGGCCAGGGGTTGACAGTCCTTTATTGCTCTTATTTTACTTGGACAGGTGTAAATCAGGCTGGTGTTAAATGGTTAATTGGGATCTTCACGCCTTCACCTCTTCTGTATCCTCTACTGGTATACAGCACCAGAACTGGCTACACCTTAGTTTTTGAGACAAGTTCTCTCACTGAACCTGGAGCTTATCAATTCAGCTAGAATGGTTACTCAGAAAGCTTCAGGGATCTCTCTGTCTCTCCCTCCACAGCGCTGGGATTATGGGCATGTACCACAGTGTTTAGTTTTACATGGGTGTTAGGTTGAAACTTGGGTCCCCAAGCTTGAGTGTTCAGCATTTTACTAACTGAGCCACTTCCCTAGCTCCCACACTTATAAAAGGAAATGTCATCTTTCTGCATTGACAAATGCAGGATGAAATGGAGAGACAGCTCCCTCACCACTAGCTCCCACTCTAAGCTGTCACTATTTCTTTCTGAACTGCAACATGATACTCTTGGCACTCCTACACTTGTATGCCCCAGTGAAGACAAAACATTCCTTTGAAGAAGGAAACTAATTCTAACCTTGCCTTTATTCAAAGCAATTTAATATCCTCTCTTCTCACCTAAAATAAATCTCGGGTCCAACCAAGTAGCCTAGCTGGACTGATTCTTTGCTTTCATTTCCGATCTGTCTGTCTTAGTTAGGGATTCTATTGCTGTGAAGAGACACCATGACCACGGCAACTCTTATAAAGGAAAACATTTAATTGGGGTGGCTTGCTTACAGTTCAGAAATTCAGTCCATTATCATCATGGTGGGACATGGCAGCATGCAGGTAGACATGATGCTGGAGAGGTAGCTGAGAGTCTTACATCTTACAGGCAACAGGAAGTGGTCTGAGTGTCACACTGAGAGAAGCTTGAATGAAAGAGACCTCAAAGTCTGCCCCCACAGTGACACACTTCCACCAACAAGGTCACACCTACTTCAACAAGGCCACACTTCCTAATAGTGCCACTGCATTTGGGTACTATTTTCTTTCAAACCACCACTCTATCTATCTATCTATCTATCTATCTATCTATCTATCTATCTCTCTATCTATCTATCTCTGGTCTTAATGCTTTTCCACCTAGCAAGTAAATGCCTGTATCAGGAACAAACAAATGTTCCTTCTGAAATGCTATCCTCTAGAGAGTTTCATTTCATTTGTACTGTTTCAATGTCATACATAGATGACAGACAGACAGTTGTATGTGTACAAGTATACATAATGATTTTTCTTCATCAATTTTTCTATCTATAGATATGTGGGAATGCCCCCAAGTACATATCCACCCACAAAAAATGTAAGCTCTATAAAAGTATTAAATTTTGTCTATAGCTCTCTCTAGGATAGAATTAGAACACAGTTGGCCATTTAATACATAACCATTAATTCAAAGGGGGAAGAGATCCTTATGTGTAATTGTCCTAGCGAGGGTTTCTATTGCTGTGAAGAGACAACATCACAATGGCAACTTTTGGAAAGGAAAACACTTATTTGGGGCTGGCTTACAGTTTTAGAGGTTTAGTCCATTGTCATCATGGCAGGAAGTATGGCAGGTGCAGGAAGACATGGTGCTGGAGAAGGGGCTGAGAGTTCTACATCTTGATCTGCAGTCACCAGGAAGAGACAGTGAGCAATGCTGGGCCTAGCTTAAGCTTCTGAAACCTCAAAGTCCTCCCACACAGGGACACACTTCCTCCAAGAATGCCACACCTACTCCAGTAAGGCCACACCCACAAATAGAGCCACTTCCTGCAAGCCTATGGAGACCATTTTCTTTCAAACCACCAGAGTAGTTGATACACGTCTCAAACTCTAAAATCAAAATAATAAGGCAAAACCAAAATTAAGCAAAAAATTTCTATGGCAAATGTGTACCAAACATTTCTGGTGTGTCTAGGGTCATGTTGCATATGGTATAACAAAGAGATGCTTGGCCCTTCTCCATGCTAAGCAGCCAGTTAAGTTAATTCAATAAAGTGGATTGTAAGAATTTTTTAAGGAAAGTAATAGCAGTATCTATATTAAAATCCTAATTCATGTATATACTGTTATTGTCTTGTTCTGAGACATGGGACATTTCCTAATCCTATCATTATCTCATCCTCTGCCATAAACGTGTCCTTCTTCATCATTACCTGACATCATTCACTACTGGAGCCTTGACTTAATTGATCTTCATTTCTTCACTGAAGGAGCTGTCCTAGCTTGCTGTTTAGGGATTTCCTAAACACTGTCATTTTCCCTTCAGCTCTAACCTTTGACCCTTTCATCACTGATAACTTCAGAATTCTAAGCACAGGATGCAGATGGACCTGTTATTACATCTGAACTACACCAGTAGCTGAGATTAGTCATACCTGAGGCACACTAGTAGCTGAGGTCAGTCAAACCTGAAACATACCAGTAGCTGAAGTTAATCAGTGACTTGAGACAATTGTTTCCAATGTCAATGATATGGGAATTTTTGCCTATGACCCATCCAGTCTCAAAAATATATCATTACATATTTACACACACTGAAACTTTGTGCACCTCTTCTTTCTGGTCTCCATAGATTGCTGAATAGGGTCTCCAAGTCCAGTAAGGGAAAGGAGCGAAATCAGCAGCTTTGATCACTTGGCAAGGCCTTTGCCTCAGCAGGCTTTCCCTCAGACTCATTGCTCATTGAAAAAGCCTCACCAGTTACCCCACTAATTCGAAAAACTATCACATGCATGAGGCTATATGAACTCCAAGATGAAACAAGCAGAAATGATGATCACACTGCAGTACAAGACCGAAGAATGTGTTCCTCTATTAAACAAAAACATCGATAGAGTAATGATTAACCTCATTCAAAGCAGGCAGTCAGCCCTGTGTGATTACTCTCAGAATAACAAAGAAAAGAAAGAAATCTGATACAGTGTTGTGATATCTCCGAAAGCAGGAGGTTTAGAAGGGTTCATGTATATTCTTCTCTGAATTCAGAGGAGAGAATAGATTCATTTATTCAACTAACATGTATTAAGCACAGCACTGAAGTGACACAGGACTATTAAGGAGGCACACTGTTCTTTCACCAGCATTTCTGAAAAACAGACATAGAAACAAGCAGCGATAACAAACTCATGCGTGGAATAAACAAGCACCAGATGAGGGCTAGGTCAGGAAGGAAGGATGGGGAATAAAAACGAGCCGGAGTGAAACAAGTCAATCTGTCCTTTTACAATTATCCAACGAGTTTCCACATCCCTCACACTGAGACAAACATAAGACAAGGGTGCCAGCTCAGATGATCTGGAAACTTCCCACAGAAAACAGAACACACTCACTAAAGCTAAGTCAAAATAAGTGCAGCATAGCGGAATCTGCAGGTTGAGTGGCAAAACAGTGTGTGTGCTTCAAGAAGTGTGGGAAAGATAAATCTCTGCTGTGGTGAACTTGGAGAGAGCTTCACGGGGGAAATAGGAATTGATTTGATATTAGATGAGGGGGAAATTTGAACATATGAAAAGAACACTCATCCTAGTCAATGGAAACCAAGTAAATAAGTTCTACGGATGAGAAAGTATGTGACCAAGATGTTGGTTAATGTCTCCTGTTATAAAATGCGACAATCTCCGGCTCAATTAAAGCTGCCTTTTTGTTCACAGAGTCTAATCCAGACGTTCGAAAGTCCAATCCAGGTGTTCACCGTTCTCAGAGAGTGGGTGACTTTCTGCCTAATCATTTAAGGACTGGGGTTCTTGTGACTTTGGGTATGTGTACCTCTGGGTCTTTATATTCCTTTCTCTTTACAAGCTGCATGGGAAGGAGAATGAAAGGACAAGCTGTGTGTGGAGAATTCCCACAGGCCAGGTCTAGCAGTGATAAACCTCAGGTTTGCCCACGTTTTCCTGGCTAGAATTTGTTCCCAGTACCGTGATCTGTTACAAAGGGGTGCCTCATTACACGCCTAGAAGGGTGAGGAAGTAGGATGTGTTGGCTTCATAGTAGTCTCTACCACAACCCACAGCTAGAGCTGAGAGAAAGAGAAATAAAAGGTAGAAAGTGTAAGTCATCAGGCTGCTCTCTGGAGGATTGGTGAGGAATGATAAGTATGCATAAGTCTGAAAACCAAACCAGATAACACACCCAAGTCTCTTGAGGTTGCTGCATAGCCTAAATGGGGAGGAAATTCTTGGAACTAGGGGGTTGCTCAAGGCAGCCTAGGTGGGAAAGCTTCCAAGGGAGATATGAAAACAAAGGTGAGCCTTTAGGAATGGATTGTAAGAGGCAGGCAGTGTATGAGTGGATATCCCAATTGAGAAATACAGACAAGGGGTGGAGAGAAAGCAAGGGATCACAGGTGATAGGGGGCACAAAGATCACTGTGAAGCTGGCAGAAGTAGATGCAAATCAGGCAACCATGAATGGGTAGCTTTTAGAAACGGGGCCATGGGGACTAATCCTTCATTTATAAGACTATCCCACATTGCAGGACTATCAGCATACCTGAATGCCACCCATTAAGTGTTGGCACTGTTTGCAGGAAATAATGACAGTAGAAGTAATCCACATTCCAGATCTTTTGAGGGAGAGAGATAGAGAAGCAACATCTCTCTTCATAACCTTGGAATCAGAGTAGAGATGCCAGAGAGATGGAAAAGCAACCCCTCTCTTCCTGACCTTGGGATGAGAGTAGAGATGCCAGCAGGAAAGGATGGTCTTGGCTCCTAGATGTGAGCCTGCAGAGGTCAAGATAGGAGAATTAAGATAGGAATCTCTCATGGGTCTTGAACTGAGCAGTGTGTTAAAATGGGTTTGCAAATTTGATACTTTCAAGCTTGCTGTCCAAGATACAGTAACAACAATTTAAAGTTGTGTTTCAACTTGAGGTATAACTCACAAATGACAGATATCTAAGTCGAGTTGATCCATCCACAAATAGCCATTCAAATATTAAATGATAAATTCCTGAAAATTCAGGGTGCTCCTATCTGCAGATCACTAAATCTATCTCTTACTTTCCAAGGCTAGATGGTATGAAGATGAAAGTAACTCATCCTAATGAAAGAAATCAATCCGGCAAGAAACCAGGAGTGTTAAACACATTTGAAAGCATCTACATTTCCTGCACATCCAGCTTATATTCGAAATGTTTGGACTGCCAAGAGCACCATTGCAGCTACTTCAGATATGCCAGGTTTTCCAGACAGTGACATCTTGCTTTGGTTCCCAAACCACTGGAAAGCATACTCTAGGAAATGACAGAATGGCTGATGGCCAGGCTATACATTTGTCCCTGTATCCTTTGCCTCATGAGCGGCCCTTGAAAACAAGAGTTGTTACCTGAAGAGCAAGTTTGGGGCTAGGGGATGACTGGTTGGCTGGGATTGCCTTTTCTTCTACAATCACAGAGCACACTGTGGCCCTCACAGCACTGAGGTGGAACAATCAGGGAGGCAGGTTGGTGCACCTGCAGACCTCATGGGAAGCACCACTTTAAAGTGTCTCAGCTGCAAGAGAGACATCACAAAAAATGGATGTTTGAAAATAACCATGATGAGCGTCAAAATGGGGCACTTAAAAGGTCTTCAGAGGATAAAAGTTAGGGTTACAAAAACAATTCTAGGGAACCATCCCTCATAACAGGAAACAGGCAACACTTCCCAAGCTATCCAGTTTCTTTTAAAATGAAAAATCTTCTCATGGCATTCTTGTGATACAAATATCATGTAGACAAACAAGCTTCCTCTTTTTTGAAAATTTAGACACCCCCAAGGAGGACTCTGATGTGATTATTTGGACATCATTATTTTCTAAGAAATGCACTGAAGCAATGGGGCTTATGATTAAGAAATGGAAGAGATGGGTAACTTTGCTACATTTGGGACATTAAGATACAGGACACTAGAAGGTTTCACTCATTACAAAGGGTAGAAGAAGAGAGATGTGCTGGTTTGTTTTATGTCAACACAACTTAGAGACATTTGGGTAGAGAAAACCTCAATAGAGAAAATGTCTCCACCAGATTGGTCTGTGGACCAATTTTCTAATCAGGGATTGATATGAGAGGACCCAGCTCATTAAGAGTGTGGCCAACCCTGGGCAGGTGGTCCTGGAGCAAATAAGAAAACTGTTTGCATAAGCCATGAGGAGAAAGCCAATAAGTAGCATTCCTCCATGGCCTCCTTTTCAGTTCCTTAGCAATGAATGGTAACCTGAAAGTTCTAAGATGGAATAAACCCTTCCCTCAAGGCATCATAGTGTTTTATCAAAGCAATAAAGACCCTAACTAAAACAAGGAATTAGGAAGACGTGGGGGAGGGAAGAGTGCCTCATTCACACATCGCTCTCCTTAACGCTGGAGACAAAGTAGAGCAGTTCCTTTCGCTTTATGGCATGCTTACTGTTTACATGGGGCCAAGAGTACCGGGATCTAGGCATCCATTAGTCAACAAGAGTTCAAAACAAACAAAAACTCACTCTATCATTGGAAGACAGAAAACGGTGTGATGATTGGGAAGATCTGTTTCTGTTTGGGATCAAGATCAAAGAATCCTAGGAGTAGGTGATGGTGCAGAGAAAGCAACCAATAAGAAGAAATCCTGTGATCACAGACCAATGTGGAGGAAGGGAGGAGGGGAAGGCCAGGTTGCCCTGCACAGCTAAGGAAGATCAGAGGCAACTGCTGGGCGTGAATCTGAGGAGGAAGAAGTACAGAAGCTGTAAAATGTAGATACTGTATTCTTGACCTCAGCAGGTCTCCTAGTTTGCCTGATCTTTATCCTTGTGTGTGTGTGGGGGTGGGGTGGGGAATGTAGCCTGCTGAAGGGCTTGATATGCAAACCTTTGATCAAACACTGGGGATGGATCTGATGAAGCATCACTAGCTGAACCTTCAATAATAGTCCAGCAATCCACTAAATGTCCCCTTTGTGTCTTGCAATCTGTGTACTTTCTGATCTTGTAGGAATTCCTTCAGGAGCCTGCTTGGAATCAATGAAAAAAAAATCTTTAATATCAACAGATGGTTATTGAATAGTAAGAAACGGCACATAAAAGTTCAATAGCAGCTTTCCTGGAAAATCTAGACCTGCTCATTCCACTTCAAACAGGTAGATCACCCTGCTGTCCATCAAAGATGCGGGGAGCCCTCTCACTTCAGTGTGGGCACTTACCATTTACTCTGCAGACCTTCCCAGAGAGAAACACAAAGCATCCATCTTCCATCAAGTTTTGCTTCCATGTTACCATCTTGGCAGGCCAACCTGAAAACCCCTTTGAAATTGCACACTTAAAGCACTCCTTCCTCCTTGCCCTCCTCCATTTTTCCCACAGCACTCACTATCTTCCGCATACTATATAATTTACTTTTTAAATTATAAATGTCTCTCCATCCCCTGCTGAGAATGGAAGCTCTGTGGGCCTGTGGATGTTTTTCTCCCTCTTCTTGTTTCACTTCTGTATTCCATAATCTTGAATAGTTTCTGATACTAACTAAATTATTTACTGAATAAATGAATGAGTGAATGAATGATAGCTCTGGTCCGTTTTTATCTCTTAAAAATTAGCCTGGTAAAGCAGCCTCGTATAATATCTCCAGCCTCTCAGATCTCTGGTAATTGGCTCTAGAGAAATAACATTGTCAACATAGCCAATAAATACCCTTTACATTACTAGGGCATCTTATCAGGACAGTCAAAATAGCATATCAAAGATATGAACGAGATAGGGGTGGAGAAAGGAAGGTATGGGGAGAAAAAGAGGAACAGGGAGAGAAGTCAATGGGGCGGGGATACAGGGACAGAGACAGAGAAATGAAGAGACAGAACCAAGAGTCAGCCAGCACGCAGTGTGTGTTGGATGAAATGAGCACGGCATCCATAGGCTCATGTATTTGAGTATTTGGTTCCCAGTTGGCAGATTCTTTGTGAAGGATTCAAAGGTGTGGCCTTGCTGGAGTAGGTGTGTCACTTTTGAAATCTGAAAAGTCCACTCAAAAGTCCAAAAGTCTAGCTCACTCTCTTTAGGTGCAACTTATGGATCAGAAGTGAGCTGTCAGCTACCGCCCCCAGCTCCTTGCCTGCCCATCTGCTAGATGCCACACTCCCCGCCATGATGATCACGAACTAACCCTCTGAAACTGTAAGCAAGCCCCCAGTTAAATGCTTCTTTAAAATTTGCTTTGGTCATGGTGTTCCATCACAGCAGTAGAGTAGTAACTAAGACACAGAGAGAGGGATAGCATATTATCAAACATCTACCAGACTGTTCTCTGTCAATGTCCTACCCTTGTGTCACCAGCAGAATAAGACTGCCCTAGCTTGGTCGGGAGTTGTTTAGGGGCTGCCCCTTGTCTCTTCCATCTACTGTGGAAGGCAGTGTCTGGTCTTATAGATGTGCTGTCATTGAACTGGGCAAGATCAGGTGGATTGATTAGCCACTTAGCAAAATGCTCACCAAGATTTCTTCAGAGAATTAAATGTAATGCAGACTGCATATTGACAGAGACAAAATGCCTCTTTGAAGTGAATGCTAGGATGCTTAAGAGTTGTTTTTATTAGGACTTGTATTCAAGACCTTGAATTTCAGTGTGTGTGTTTTCCTAATGGAAGCAAAGCTTTGCAATTATGTCAAAAGTGATTTGATACACAAATATTAGCTTTATAGCCAACTTCGTGCATTCGATGTACAAAGCAAGGTCAACCTTTGCTTTACTGTGGATTTTGAAAACTCCCCAGGCCCTCATTACCTTCCAACAAAACATAAATTTGTAAGCCTACAGTTGTTTTGTTGTATGCAAGCCTCTTAACACTCTCCACCCTTCCAAAGTCTCATTTTAGTTTCTGAAGAGATTTTCCCCTACTTTGCATCCCAAATGACTTTAAAGCCTGGGGTTCAGATGAACATTAGCCCTACCAGTGTGTGAAGCAGTGTCTGGCCCCCATTGTCCTGTGGAGGATGGGCTTTATGCAGTGCTAAGAAATGGACTTTGTGGTCTCATAGTCCTAAATTTGAATTTCATTACATGGCTGACTCTGGTCTTGGATAGATACATCTCTAGCATGTTATATAATAATATAGGTCACTGTTTTTGAAGTGTCATTGTTACAAAATATGGTGCACCTCACATGAGGGTCAACAAGAAGACATCCATTCCATCTCCCTTGTTGGACTTTACCATCATCTATGACTATTCTCCTTCAAGGGTGCCCTAGGTCCAGGGTCCTATAAATCCCAACTCATTTCAAACCCATCTGGTCTTACTCCAGGTATATAATGAGACTGAAATGATGAGCTCAGCACAGCTCTGCAAAAAATGTTCTTGTCACTGAGCAGCTGAAGCTACAGCTGAGGAAGATGGTTACACACAGGTAGGGACAGTCCTGGCTTTACTGTATTTTGAAGGGTGTCCTGTATTCTAAATGTCTGTAACTTTATCCAGTAAAACCCTCAAAAGGTTAAAGAGTTGTACTCCATCACCTACATGGGAGTTTCTCCCATATAAATACAGAAGTAAAGCATTTATTGTCAATGGTTCCTAACTAGAAATTTAGCGGGAACCCTCACAGTGTATACCAGAGATGTCTCTGCACTGATGTAAATTGGTGCCATTTGTTTACTTCCATGTACCAGAAAACACTTCCTCATTTAATTCTTATTTTTTAAACAAGGCATATCTAGTTCTACCTTTACTACAGTAAAGGAAATTTAATACCAAGGTTGTGATTTAAGGAAATGATGAAGATAAACCATGGGGGGGGGGAGAAAAAGCCATAATTAATATCATAAAATGTGTAAAATGTGTGCAACACTGAAAATAAAATGTATAGTTAAAGAGGACAGAGACATTGCTACTATCCATCATGAAAAGAGGGTACCCCACTCAAGACTGTACACACATTGAAAAGAAAAGTGGAGAGGCAGTAAAAATAACATTAACAAATTCTACAGCTTAAATAAAATGGAAAAGTTTCTTGAAAAACACATTTCACCAAATAGACACAAGATGAAATAGGGCCCACATGTTCTTTTGTTAAAGAAATTAAAAGTATTAAGCAGGCATTGTAGCACATTCTTAGCATCCCAGCAGTCTGTGGGTCAACAAGGGAAGACATGGAGGACAAGCTGGGCTACAAAACAAGATCTGTTCCAATAAGAAATTGGGTTTATTATCAAAAACCTTTCCATACAGAAAATCGTAGGTTCAAGCGGGGCTCTGGTCACTGTCACATTACTATCTCGAATTCCAGAGGCAGGAAACTTATAAAGAAAAATGATTTAATTTGGTTTGTGTTTCTAGGTATTCTAGTCCAAGATGGAGTAGATTCATTCCTTTGAGCCTCTGGAAAAGATAACAAGTCTAGCAATATAAGGCAGAGAAAAGCAATTAAATTCTGAGCCAGGAGCTAGAGAAAGAAAATAATTGAATCCCATAAGCCCCTCCAAGGGCATGCCCCTAATGACCTCAAGGCATTCCAGTAGGTCCCACCATCTAAAGTTTTACCAGTTTCCAATAATGTCATCCTGGACACTGAAATTCAATACATGGACTTGGAGAACAATATCTCAAACCATAGCAAGTGGTTTTAAAGATGAGCTCCACCAAGCCTATAGGGACGAATCCACCATTTCCCTACTAATTTTCTGAGGTAAGAATAACACTGATGGCAAAAACTGGAAAAGAAATTGCAGAAAAATAAATCACAACTCTCATGAGCAAAATACACATATACTGAACAAAACAGTTCTAGAATAAAGAGGATGTTGCTTTATTAGAACATTTAAACATCAATGTTATTCAATATATTAATAAGAAGCTGAGATAAATTATTAATAAATTCAGGAGATTCAGGGAAAGTAGTTGGCATTTTTCTAGTCTGGAAGAAGATATTTGAGGTTTTAAGTTACATACATTAGAGTATATTGTTTGCTTGCTTTTATTTTATTCATCATTATTAAAATGTATTTGACAAATTAAAACTATATATAATTATAGAGTACAACATGATCTTGGGACATACATATGCATCATGAGATACTAAACTTAAGATTATAAGATGTTTAAGTAAAGGTACCTAACATATCTATTATTTCACATAGGTATCTGTTTTGCTACAGGAGTATTTAAGATCTACCTCAGCAACTTTAATTATAATCTATGATTTAAAACATCATACTTAGTGTAGGACACTAAATATTTTTGTATAATATTATAAACAAACAAGGATGCCCACTTTCACCGTTCCTATTCACCATTTTACTGGAAGTTATTTATACTCAAGGAAGCAAATGAATAAAAGGAAACAAATGACTCAAAAATAAAACAGAAAAATAAAGATGTCTAGTTGCAACTGACATGATTTCTTCAGAAAATTCCAGGGATTTGCAAAGGCTCTAGAATAACTAAGAAATGTATTTAACCAAATTTCAGCACACAAAGACAGATTGAAAAAATATACATTTTACATACAAAGCAATGATAATATTTAATGACAAATGATTTTATTTCCAATATCATAAAATTTATAAATTATTTAAAAAAGTAAGTTTAACACAATGTTCAAAAAGTGAAAACTATAAGAAACACTGAAGAGATATTAGAAGCCAAATACAAAGAAAGATATACAATGTTCATAAAACATAGGACTGATATTACGGAATTCTCTATGAACTGATTTCAGTTCTCCAAAAACAGTTGGAAAAACAATCCCAATGCAAATCTCAGGAAATTTGTAGGCATTAAAACTGATATATTAAAGTATATATGATAGTACAAATGTCTGAACTATCCAAATGTAATAGTAAAAAAATTAAGTTACACAACTTTTTACAATTTGTCTAGAGACTTCTAAAGCTATTTATTGCACTCTAGAAACATGATATTATAATACAAATTGGCAAATTAATTCAAAACAGAATAGTTCAGGGATATACTCATGTTTACATGATCATATAATTTTGAGCAAAATGTTAAGAGCTATCTAAGATAAGAAGGAATTATTGCTGACAAATTATGAACAACCAGATATGCCTATGTGGAAAAGACGAACCTTTGCCCTAGCTTCACATAATATGTGAACTTTAATTTGTAGTTGCTTCTAATTCCAAAGATAAAAGGATTGAAGAAAATCTTTCATACACTAGACACAGAAATCAATAATCGGGCTGGAGAGATGGCTCAGAGGTTAAGAGCACTGACTTCTCTTCCAGAGGTTCTGAGTTCAATTCCCAGCATCCACATGGTGGCTCACAACCATCTGTAATGAGATCTGGTGCGCTCTTCTGGCCTGCAGGCATACATGCAGGAAGAACACTATATACACAATAAATAAGTAAATCTTAAAAAAAAAAAAAGGCCACAAATCAATAACCATAAAAAGAATTAACAAATTAGGCTTCATTAAAAATAGAAAGTTTCTTGCAGACCCTCCTCTTTCTCGACATTTGGACACCTGGAGCTCCACCTGGGGCCTGGCTAAGGATCTCTGCATCCACTTCCATCAGTTATTGGATGAGAGTTCCAAGACGACTGTTAGGGTGTTTAGTCATCTGATCACCAGACTAGGTCAGATCAGGCTTTCTCTCAACCATTGCCAGCAGACTACAGAGGATATATCATTGTAAATTGTTGAATCCAAGATTGCAAAAAGCACAGGGACAAATAGCCAAACGAATGGAAGCACATGAATTATGAACCAAAGGCTGTAGAGCCCCCAGCTGGATCAGGCCCTCTGGATAAGTGAGACAATTGAATAGCTTGAACTGTTTGGGAGGCACCCAGTCTGTGGGACCAGGATCTGTCCTTAGTGCATGAGCTGGCTGTTTGAAACCTTGGGCTTTCAAAGGGACACTTTGCTCAGTCCGGAAAGAGGGGACAGGACCTGCCTGTACTGAATCCACCAGGTTTAAATGAATCACCAGGGGTGCCTTGATCCTGGAGGACATGGGAATGGAGGGGAGGGTCTGGGGGGAAGGTGGGGGTGGGTGCGGGAGAGGGGAGGACAGGGGAACCCATGACTGATGTATAAAATTTAAAACACATAATAATAAAGAAAAAAAATTTAAAAAAAAATAGAAAGTTTCACTTTCACTAGCTAAACTAATATTAAGAAAAAATCTACAGTGCATAAGATGGGGAAAAGGGTATCTGTAAAATGAATATAACTATAAACTGATGTTCAATAGAGATTTCTTCAACTCATTAATAAAAAGCAAAATAATCCAATAAGAAAAGAGTAAATGACTAAGACATATCATAATGGAAGATGTAAAAATGGCCAGTAAATACTCAAAAGTATTCCATATTATTAACTCTCAAGTAAATACCATTAAAATCACTATAGTTAAAGCATATAATTATAAGAATTATTGAAAAATAAAAAGTGATACAGCATCAATGTGGTCAACACAGAACTCTTCTACACTGTGGTAGGAATAATTAAGTGGTACAGCCACCTAGTTTATTACATTAAACATTTATCTCATGTCCCAGGAATACTTATTCTAGGAGTTACTCAGAAGAGCAAAAATACATATCTAATGAGAATATTTGTACAAGATAGTTCATAGTAATTTCATTCATGAAACTGGCTTTCCTTCCCTTCTGTTCACCAATGGGAAAGTTTATTCACCTCGTAAGTTGATCATAGCTCCAGCCAACTGCCCAAAAGTCTCACTTTCAAGAATACCCTGGGCTACTAGCCACCACCAGACAGGAAGCAGAGGGAAATGCAGAATTTGTGGACTATTTATGAAGAACCTCCATACATCTGATTGGAATAAGCAGGTTCTGCATTTGCTATAAATCCTGTGATGCTGGAAGATGAGCTGAAGGGGACTCTCCTCCTGTTTAGTGGATAATAAACAGCTAAGAACATAGCACATGGGGAACAACATCCAGCACATTCCACTGTCCAAGTGGCTGGGGGCTGGGCACAGTTGCACCATGCACATACATTTACACAGTGGATAATCTCACCTGCTAGTGTGTGGTAGTTGTGACCAGAAACCCATCACTCTGTGTAGAGCAATGTCCTCTACACAAATGTCCATGCCCAGCATCAGCTGCATCATCTAAGATAAGAAGCTTCAATTCTACTAGGTTGAAAGAACAACTATTATCTTGTCAACTAGGGCAAAGAGCCCAAAGTGTTAGTGTTTCCTATAATGACATTCCAAACATCTTGATTTCAGATAGGCATCATACTCATCCCTTAATGGAGCTGATGCTTCCGACTCTTAATTCTTCTGAGGTTCTCAGGTATGAAGAGTCTTTCTGAACATTTTTCTTTATTCCAAATGCATTTGCTTTACATTTTTCTCTAATACACTAAATTATTTAACATCCAAATTCGTATTATTTTTCATTTCAGTCCTCTTTTTCTCAATTATTTTTGTCTTTAACTTTTACTATAAAGATCTTTTGAGAGAGTTGGGTTGAGCCTATTATCACAATATTCTCTTCTATTTCTCTTGACCTTGCTTTGAGATTTCTAATTTTCAAAAATCCCATTGAATATTTGTTTGCTTTTCTTTTACTCATTATCCTTTCTGATCTACTTAAATATTACATTTTCTTTTTTAAAATGCTTGGTCATTCTATTATAGTGTCTTATTCTTAATTTTTTTCATTTATTTAACCATTATAGAAATAATTCCAAGGTTGTTTTCCCCCCAAGTTCCTGTTATTTGTTCTACTTGTTGACTTTGGAAGAAAATCGTGGTATATTATTATTTTATTACATAATTTAAATTTTTTATTTAGTATTCAATAGACTTCTACCTGTAAAAATAGAGCAAAAAGCTTTATATTTATTCTAAAGAATGGTTTTATAGTTAATGATTTTATATTTTGGGGAGATGGCTAAGATGGGATTTTGTGTAGCCTAGACTGGTCTTGAACTCTTGACTCTCCCGCTAAGTGCTAAGATTAGAAGTAATGTTCTACAACTTCTAGCTGGTTGCTTTGTGTTTGATTCATCTAAATTTTATGCCTGCTTACTTGTTTGTTTGTTTTCCAGTCCTGGGGATTGATGACAGGGCCTCTCATAGGTAGGGAAACACTCCAACACTTAGCTAGCTCCCTAGCACTTAATGGTGATTTTCATTAGAGCATATGGCTTGTGCAATGTAAGTTTTTATTTCCACACATGCATAGAATGCACTACTATCCTATTCACCTTCCTCTACTGACCTTTCATTCTCCCATACATACTCTTACTTTCATGACCCTTTCCCCCCATGAAATTGCAGGTATGAGGGAAAACATGTGACATTTGGCTTTGTGAAATTGGCTTACTTAGTAAGATGATCTTTAGTTGGGCTCATTTTCATGTAAGTGTCATAATTTCACTCTTCTTAAGTTTTATACTACATACTATTATTGTTGATAGTTTTTGTCCTTTTCTCTTTGGGCTCTTTTGTGGGGGCTGCCCCCACCAGCTTCCAAATACACATGGAGGCTTATTTTTACTTATAAATGCCCAGCCTTAGCTTGGCTAATTTCTAGACAGCTTTCCTTAACTTGAAGTTATCCTGTCTATCTTTTGCTTCTGGGCTTTTTCCTTTTCTTACTTCTGTAATTTTCCTTTCACTCTTACTCTATGGCTGGCAGTGTGGCCAGGTGGCTACCCCTACTCCTGTCTTTATTCTCCTGCTCTTTCTTCTTCTCCTTCCTTCTCCCTTTCTGTCCAGATTTCTGCTATTTATTCCCCCTGCCTGCTAACCCACCTATCCTTTCTACTGCCTCACTATTGGCTGTTTAGCTCTTTATTTGACCATCGGGTGTTTTAGACAGGCAAAGTAACACAGCTATATAGAGTTAAGCAAATGCAACATAAAAAATGCAACACATCTTTGCATCATTAAGCAAATATTCCACAGCATAAACAAATGTAACACATCTTAAAATAATATTCTACAGCATACTATATTTTCTTTATTCAGCTATTAATGAGCTCCTAGGATGATGTCCTGCTTAACTATTATGAGAAATTTCACTATTAACATGGATCGAGGTATCTCTGTTTTATGCTGATTTTTAATATATTTGTGCAGATGCTCAGTAGAAATACAGCTGGATCACATTAATTACTTTTCTGTTGCTGTGGTAAAACACCATGACCAAGGCAACTTACAAAAGGAAGAGTTTATTTGGGCTTATGGTTCCAGAGGGTTAGAGTCCATAATAGCAATACAGCTATGGTCTGAATGTGTCCCCCCCACAAATGTATCTGTTTTTTCAACCCAATATTCAATGCAAAAGTCTTAAGCTGTGTTTAAGTCATGAGGGTTTCTCCTTCAGAAATATATTGCTGCTATTACAGAAGGAATGGTGGACAGAGCTTGGGACTTTGGCCTTTCAACATTGGGCTGTGTGAGAAAACAGTGTTCCACATTTCTGAAGGAACAACAAGTCACCATCTCAGAAGAGGAAAGCAGCCACCACCAGACACTATACTTTCCAGCATGTTGATCTCCAATTTTCCAGCTCTCAAAACTGTACATAATAAGTGTATTGATTTTGAAATGACAAAATTGGAGAGATATCACTATAAATAACCTAATAGAAAAAATGAGGAAGAAACCGGTTATAGCACGAATCTTAAAAAGGTCTTACTAATAAAAACAAACCCAGAGGAAGGTATTGGGGTGAACACTGAAAGATCAGAGAAACAGAACAAGCCACATCCAATCTCACCTTGCCAATTCCTCAGCTGATCTTGTTTCCCCAGAGTGAAAGCCTCTGAGTCTTCTTCTGAATGGATTTCAGCTAAACTGCTGCTAAAAGCTAAAAGCCTAAAAAGGCTCTAGTTCCTGGTCCTCACATCTTATATACCTTTCTGCTTCCTGCCATCACTTCCTGGGATTAAAAGTGTGTGTCACCAACAGCCTGGCTATTTCCAGTATGGCTTTGAACTCACAGAGATCCAGGCAGATCTCTGAATGCTAGGATTAAAGGCATGTGCTACCACTGCCTAACCTGTATGTTTAATATTGTGGCTGTTCTGTTCTCTTACCCTAGATAAGTTTATTAGGGTGCGCAATATATTGGGGAACACAATATCACCACAACTGGTTGATAGGAAAATTCTCTGATATTAAGCAGTATGCTGGAAAATATTATTCTGCCCAATATTTTGTACTTAGGTTCTCAGAAGAATTTCTTTAAGAGGGCAGAAAAAAGACTTGGAAAAGAGTGTTGAGAAAAATTCTTCAGCCAGAAATCTTAAGTCTATAGAAAATTAACAAAAATATAATGAAAAATATCTAGGCAAAAAAAAAAAAATCCTGTAGAAATTCATCCCTAAAAGAATGCTTAAAAAGGTTTCTCATAATGAAGGAAAATAACAGCATATGGAAACACATATCCACACAAAGAAATGAAAATCTAAAAACAAAGGATCACTTTTTTCTCTTCATTTTTTAAATTTGATTTTTATTAAGATAAAATTAAAAAAACATAATATTCGCCATCAAGCCTCCTTAAAGTACAGAATTCAATAGTATTTACTATATACATAATATTGTACAAATATTATGTATCACAAAACAATCCAAGATTTTTTTTATCACTCTAAAAATAAGCTCTAGATCTACAGCATACTTACCCTACTCCTGCCTTACTCCAGACCATTGTGAATACTCCTGTGCATTCTATGTCTATGAATTTGTCTATTCTAGAACTTCATCCAAATAGAATCATATTATATTTGGTCTTTTTTACTAAATATTATATTTATAACTCATTCATGCTATAATAATAGCAGCATTCCATTCCTTTTATGACCAGTAATATGTCATTGCATAAATATTTCACTAGGTATTCACTAACTAGTTGATGAATATTTGGCTAGTTCTATCTTTTGGATATTATGAGCAATGTAGCTATGACCATTCATAATGCATAAGTTTGGGGTTGAATACAATTTTTAATTCTCTTAGGTAAATACAAAGTTCCTTGTATACTTGAGAAGAATGCATATTCTTCTCCAAATGAATCTTTAATACATATTTTGGATTACTTGGTGGGAGGGTTATTAAGTATTTTATAGCTGTCTGATAGGTTTGATTTTCCATCACTCTATTTAAATCTACCCATTAGCAAAAATGTGGCATTGAAGCCAACTATCATATTTGGACTTTCTATTTCTCCTTACAGTTCAGTCACTTTGGCTTCATGTGTTTGAGGTCTACAGTTAGATCTGTACATCTTTATTAGTGTTAGTGTCTTTTGAAGAATTTCTAATTATACAATATCCTACTTTGTTTTTCATAACAAATTTGCCTTATTTTCTTTGATATTAGATTATTCTAGATATCTTTTTAAGTATATATATAATCTTTCCATCATATTTTTCATTTATCTGTATATCTAAATATAAGCTTATTTAAATATCTGAGTCTCTGCTTGATAATATATAATTAGATCATAATTTTTAAATCTATTTTGCTCCTATTTTCTCTTTAAGACTTAATTCATTTACATTTAACACAATTAATGTTAATGAAGGACTTCTGCTATTTTGTTCTCTGTTTTTATGACATCTTAAAATATCTCACCTAATTCCTCTTTATTTTCCATAGGGTTTATAATAAAAAATTAATTTATGGTAACAATGATTTATAAAATATTAATTTTATAATTCATTAATTCATAATGAGTAACATATAAAACTTTCCTCCCAAATGGTACAAGTTAAAGCAGAAAAAGCTCAATGTACCAGGAACTGTGACAATACTCAAAGAAACAAGATATTTCAGGAGAATATTAGAATAGCTTGGAGGACTTCTCATAGGTGAAATACAGAAAAATTTGAGTGCTGACATAAATACTGACTATAATGAATTAGAATTCATTTAACAAAATTAAAATTCACATGTATACCAATAGGAAAGTACAAAAATTGCAGACTGTCATAGTGAGGCTATTGAACAGCTATGGAAGTTTCAGGAGTTGGGGGCCTGAGCTACCAGGTGTTGCTCTTTGAGGTGGTAGCACCTTGAGAAGTGAAGTCTTTTAATGCAGCTGAATTTTCCTGTGTCCCCATCTGCCTGCAGTCGGGACAAATCTCTCCCACTCCATTGGCTAACTTTTGCCACAATGAAAGTTAACTCCATATGCAGTTTCTTCAATGCCCATATCTTCTCTGAAGTAGATTGGTGCTGCCAGGAGCCAACATGTCTCATAGTCATAAAAAAAAGAAAAAATTTCTAAGTTATTAAAACATTTTAAATGCCATATTCTGTAGATCTCTAAAGGGTTTGAAGATGACCTGTCTATGGAGTTAACTTTCATTGTGGCAAAAGTTGGCCACTGGACAACAAATTATCCTTGAATTGACTGCTGACAAACAGGACAAAATGGACAGACAGGGCATGAAACAAATGACTACCTATTCTTGCCAAGACAACTGTGGTTGTGGCTTTAACAACAGGCATCTTCTGAGGCCAGGACAATATGGCACCATCCCTGAAGTGGCCTTTGCAATCTGGAAAAGATACAGTGCCTCTTTATTCGAAGGCAGCTGAACTAGCAGTGGACTGATGGCTTCTGATGTGCAGTGGAACAGCAGCTGAAACAGTTATTCTTAAAAGAGTAACTAAGCTGAAAGGGTCTAACCTCTCAATGGTAGACAGGCATTTAATAAAAGAGATGAAGCCACCCACAAGCCAAGAAGAATGGAGAGCTGAATTCCAAAAACACCAACTATTTCCAGAATTTAAAATCCTAAATCATGACAGGACACTGGTGGAATTCAGGTGTTTCTGGCACATGGACTACTCTCACTGAATGTGAGGTCAAACTGTAGGCCTTGTGTACATCCTACTTCACAAATAAGTCTGTCAGATATGCTAAGCCTATAGCCTGAAGATGATGTCCCAATGTTGTGGAGAAACCTCAGGTGACTGTCTAGGCACCTGGCTGTTTCTGTCAACTCACAATTATTTTGGAAGCTGCTTGCATGCACTTCCTGTTTTATTAGGTAATATTATTTCTTTCTTGGGTCTCTGAGGGAGTTGAAGATTAGATAGTTATAGTTATAGTTAGTTGAAGATTAGATAGTTATAGTTAAAGATTAGATAGTTATAGTTTTCCTTGTTAAGAATTTCAGAAAAGAAACTCACTAAAGAGGTGTAAGCGTATTAATTTGAAAGATATTATAAGATAGTACTCTGTTAGTAATATAAGTTAGGATAGAAAGTGAATTAGGTACATTTTGGACTTACCAAAATAGGATAGATAATGGAATATTTTCTCTGAGTTTGTCAAATGCAAATGGACTAGACATTGTTTAGGTATTTATTGTTGTATATATTGTATATAGTTATTATACTTATTGTATATAGTTTTTCTTATATTAGTTATAACTTTTTCCTTTTTTCTTTTTATTAGAATAGAAAGGGGAAATATGGTAATATTTTATTTGTGCTGAAATATGATTTTATTTGTATATTAAATAAAGTTGCCTGGAGATCAGAGGTCATAGCCATTAAGCAGAAGTCTGGCAGTGGTATCACATGCCCTTAGTCCAATCACATGGCAGGCAGAGTCTCTGTGTGTTCAAGGACACAACCAAGCATGGTGACACACACCTTTAATCCCAGTACCAACCATAGAGACCTGGAGGTTTGAATAGACAAGCAGTGATGAAGAAGTGGTTGGGTTTAGGGCCAATGAGAAGGCAGAACAGAAAGGCAATAAAAAGACAGGACACAGGAAGAAGGTCTCACTCTCAGGGGAAGGACGGCAGCGAGTGGTAAGCTAAAGGCTTTTTGCTCTGGTCTCTTGGGCTTTTAACTCTGTATTTGGCTTTGTGATTCTTATTTAATAACACCATTGAGAGTTTTGTCTACATTGTAAAGACCCTTAAATCATTGGAGGCACAACCCCAAAGGGAACTGTGAGAGCCTGGCCATTCCTTTTTTTTTTTTTTTCATTCCCTGGATTATGAAGTTTTGTTCCACCCACCTGCTTCAATTTTAAGAGGCTGCCTCAATTGGGACCCAGGCAATGTGTCAATCATAGACTAAAACCTCTAGAATGAGCCACAGCAAACATTCTCTTTGTATAAGCCACTTGTCTTGGACACTTCATTTTAATAATGGAAAGATAATTCATATACAAGGTAAGAAAAATATTTTTACAGTTGAATCCCAGGAGTAAACAGGAAAAGTCTGATGAAATCAACACTAACTGTTAAAGCCAGTGTGTCATATGTTGAGTGAGAGCTGTGTATTTTTTGTGTTTAAAATATTTGACAAAAAGGTATTTATTAATTACAAAGAGGAATATTTTAAACTAGGGGTACTTGGAAAACACTTTTATCCAAGTCATTATAACTAACGCAGGCATTTGAGAACAGGCTGACATCACACACCTTCTAATAAGATTCATCGAGAAGAATTCACCATTGCTTCAGCAGTATTCTTGCCAAAAGTGCATATCCTGAATCTAATCATGAAGAAACATCAGACAAATCAAAGTTGAAGAACATTCTACAAGGCAGCTGACTTGAAATCTTCAAACATTCAAGGTCAAGAAACACAAAGAAATACTGAAGAACTATTCCAAATTAGACACTAAAAAGATGTGACAACTAAATGTAATGTGGGATCTCAGATTTGATTTGTAGTGGAAACAATCAATAAGCTACACAGGAATTTATTAGGACAATTGATTAAAGGGGTCAGGTGATAGTGTTGTATTAATATCAAATTTCCTGGTTTTATAAGTCTAATAAGTTTATGCAAGAGAATGTCTTTGTATTTAGGATGTGCACACTAACATAGTTAGGCATATAATGGCATGATATCTTAGTTTTATTCACACAAAAAAAATCCCAGGAAAAGGAACTCAGAGAAAAAAAGAGACAAAGACAGAAATAAAGAGAGAAAGTCAGATATTGATGATAGAAATCAGTGACAGACTATATGAGAATATATTAAAATATTTTTAAACTTTTCTGTCCAGGTGAAATTACAGTAAACTATGCTTCTGCTGTGTAAACATGACATAACAAAGATTCATCTTTTCACTTGAAACAAGTGAAAAGGGTAATAAAACCACAAAAGATATAAACCATAGTTTTCAAGATGTGAGGAATGAAATGGAACAATCCAGTCATTCATGAGGATGGGAAGAATTGTCTTTCTGGAGACATATTCTAGGACACAGAGCAGGAGAGGGGTAACTAACAGAGAGCAGCAATTTTCATGAGCACATATGGATATGAAACTAGAAAGGCTAGTGTGATCTGTGTTGAGTGCCAATGTTCTAAAGAGGCAAAGGTCTCCTGAAAGAGAACACTACTGAACTGACAGTCTACTTCAAACCCTCAGCTAAGCACGGATGACAGGACACACATAAAGAAATCACCGAAGACTGGGGAAAGAGAAACCAAGAGGAAGAGAGGGAAAAGTCTTAAGTTTGTGTTCTTTTCCTCCAGAGTATAAAAGTCACAGTGCACAGGGATATTCTACAGTGCTGGAGAAGAGCCATCTCCCTGTTAACACTGCTACAGTTATGCCTAACAAAGTTCAAAAGGATATTTCAAATAGATCAAATGGGTTTCAAATAACAGTTTCCCAGAACAAAGCTCAAAAATATTTGTATGAATATCAAAATATACAGCACTCCAACACACTAAAAGGAAAAAATGCTTGTCATACAACAAAAAAAAGATGGAAGACATGCCAGGAAATTGAAGAATGAAGTCCATAACAAAGAGAAAATCTAATCAATGGAAACTAATGTATAAATGATATGAATAATAAGCTAAATGGAAAAGGACATTAAAAGTTATTATAACTACATTCCATTTATTCAGGGAGGTAGCAGAGAAATTGTAAATGTCAAACAGAGACAAGAAAGGCATTTTAAACTCCAAATAGATTTGATAGAAATGAACTACAATATGTTAGATGAAAAGTGCATTTGATGGGATTAAAAGCAGATTCAATTCTATAGAAGAAAAGATCAGTAAATTTGAAGGCATAAGAATAAAACCAACTAAAGATAAACACAGAAAAAAAGACCAAAAAAAAAAAATGAACTAGCACATACTTTCCATCAAACTCAGATCCAAGAAAATCAATAAACCCAAGCATAAGAATCATAAAGAACATTATGAGAAGGCACATTATTTTAGGAAGAGGTATACATAGTAACAACAACAGACTTCTTGTCAGAAACAATATGGGAAAGAACAGTTGTATTTTTAAAATGTGGAAAGAAACCTCTGTAAGCAGTGAATTCTATACCCAGCAAAAATATCCACAAAGCTGATAGTAGCAGTAGCAGGAGGAAGTGGCTAACAAAAAAGATAAGAAAAAAAAATGCAGCATTTATACTGTTTTCAAATTCAAGTGTAATCTGATATCACAAAGGGTCTAAAATTCAAGAGGAGTTTGCTTCTACCCTCAAGTCTTCTTCATAGACTTTTCTTGAGCATGTATAATAAAGAGAAAGTTGGTAGAAAAGTCTTCCTCTCAGGTCCAGGTGGGGAAAATCTACTGGTGTCTAAAGATGAATAGAAAAGCTAAACAAAATCTCACAGCAGCTTCAAAACTTAATTCTAGCCAGTAAGTATGTACACTAGACATGCAGAAGGAAAACTGAGGGGAAACACCAGATATGTAGGCTTGGGGCAACTGTTGTTGCCTGAACAAAATGCAAGAAAACCAAAGATAGCCTGAAATAATTTTGACCTTCTATTGGGAATATTCTTGATCATGGGCCTGGTGGGATTTTGAAGACAATGAGAGCATAAAGCAAAAAACCCTTGAAGTTTTAAGATTTCATTTGAGTACAAAATAGTAACTGAACTTTAAAGTGGGATAAGACCCCTGGGGGAAAAGTCACTAAGTCACAGGTATACACAATCTGTTGAGTTGTAATATAATATATATACTCTCATATTCAGAGACTTGTTACAGGAATAAGACATTAAGTGCTTGCCTTCAAATAAGTTGAAGCCTGGATGAAATAGAGCTAACTAAAGTAAAGGACTTACCATGTTTGCCAAACCTTTGACACTGTGTCATGACACTGTCAACTGCAAAGTTCACCCTTAATAAATATACAATCAAGTTAGAGACAAAGATAAATTTAAAAAACACTCATAATATTTTAAGTAAGTTTATGTTTGTGTGTGGTCTATAACCATAGCTACTCTCTGCTATATGAAGTCAGATGCATCCAGAAAATGCAGTTCACACACCAAAACTATCTCAAGAATAACTTCATCCTCTAAAAGTTCCCTGTCAAAAGAAGCACTCACAGTGAACCATGGACAATCTGCATACTTTAAATCACTAAGTTACTTACACCTAATATAATGTGAACACTATGGAAACAATTATCATGTTCAGGGCATGATGACAAAAAAGAGTAAGTGTGTGATTGGTACAGATGGAATTTCAGAAAATATTTTTAAGCCACAGTTGGTTGAATCTGTTCATGCATGAATACATGAGCCCATGAATATGGAAGCCTGGTTGCATTACTTGTGAATTGGAAGAGTTTATATTTTAAGATACCAATTCTCCCAAATTTAAGCTGTGACCAGTAAGATTCAAAGAAAATATCTACAAGCTTTCTTTAAAAAATTTAGCAATTACTTGTAAATTTTGTATAAAATGTAAATTTCTTTTATATTTTAGTAAAACTTTAGTTTTCCACAACCATCTCTCACTCTCTCTCTCTCATTTTAGAACATTTCCATTACTCAGTAAACTTCTCTGATGCTCATTTCCAGTTAATCCCCATTCATTCTCCTATCCGGGGGAATAATCAATATCCTTTATATCTTACGTACTCATTTCTCTACACACTTAATGAAAGCTAATCAAGCAGAGGTGATCCTTTCCAGCTGCTTTCCTTTGCTGGCACGCCTTTGGGGGTCACACAAACTGTGGTATTTATTGCTGGTATGTTTGGGTTGCTGAATAGAATTTCATTGTATGGCTCCATTGTGACATGTTAGTTTGTTCACCAGTCTATAAACATATTGTGTTTGGTTATTATAGGTAATGCTTCTATGAACACTTCTAAACAAATATTTACATAAATAAATATGTTCATTTGTTTTGGAAAAATCCCAGCAACTTGGTTGCTGGATTATATGTAAATTCATGTTTAGATTTTTAAGGCCCTGACACAATATTTTAACTCTTACATTTCTCTTTGACAATGCCTATGGGGTTCTTGTTGCTTGCTTATTTTGTATTAATTGGCTTTTAATTACTATAATGAAACACCTGAGGCTGCTTCCCTTTAAAATAAAGAAGTTTGTTAGATCCCTATTTGGGAGTCTGGAATTCTAACTGCACAGGCTGTGTTTAGGAACACTCTTTAGCTGAATCATCTCAAGTGGTAGTTTGAAGAACAATCCCCTTGGGTTCATATATCTGAATGCTTCATTCTCAGTTAGTAGAACTGTTTATGAAGGATTGGGATGTGGGGCCTTGTTGAAATAAATATGTCATTGGCGATAGGCTTTGAGGTTTCAAAAATTCATGCCATGCCTAGTCTCTCTCTCTCTCTCTCTCTCTCTCTCTCTCTCTCTCTCTCTCTCTCTCTCTCTGTGTGTGTGTGTGTGTGTGTGTGTGTGTGTGTGTGTGTGTGTGTGTGTGTTTATCTCTCTGTCTCTCTCTCCTTGATGCCTGCAGGACAGGATGTAAAGCTCACAGCTATCCTCCAGTGCTATGCCTGCCTGTATGCTGCCATGATGACTAAAACTATGAGCAAACCCCAATTAAATGTTTTTTAAGTAAGAGTCGCCTTGGCTATAGTGTTCCAGCACAGCAATAGCAGTTAATAACAGTAACTAGTAGTTAACAGTTAATAGTAATTAATAGTCAATAGTAACAGTAACTAAGCACCTTGTAATACAGAAAGCATAGTATTCCTTATCTTCCTAGTTTATTGGAAGTTGTCTTTTGTTTTCTTCCTGAAAGCTTGTTAAATTTTATTAAATGTTTTTAGTAGCTCTTGATATGATCATTTGGTTTTTGTCCTTCATTCTGTAGATTATCATGTGTGTTGATTTGTGTCCAGTGATCTTTATTTTCTATCAGGAATGTTATATAGAATTCAGTATGGAAGTATTGGAAACTTTCCTTATGTTTAGTACACAGGTCTTTTTAGTGCTTTATTGCACTACAGTTCATATACTACAAAAATCATGCACTACAATTGTTGAAGAGGTTATTATATTATACCCCCCCAAAGCATCCAATAAGTCTCTACCAATAGATCCCAAAGAAATGTGTATAGATGCAGTGCCTGATAATTTAAAGAACTCCTATAACAAGCTCAGTGCAACCTAAGAATTCAACTAAGCAGTTAAATGAAATTAAGGAGATTGTTCAGGATCTGAGTGAGAAATAAAGCAAAATATAGGAATTTTGAAAAACAACTATATATAAGTTCTATATATTAGGAGAATAATACATTAAAAAAAAGTACAATGTCAAACTTCAACAGAGACTAGATCAAGTGGAAGGACTATCTCAAACTGAAGACCAGTTTTAAAAATATCCCTGTAAGCAAAAAGAAAAAAAAATATTAGAGAATGGAAAAGTATCCAAGGGCTTCAGCAATCAAATATCTACACCTTTTGAATATTCGAAGATGAGGAGAAAAATATAATGTCTTATAAAATACACACAGTGAAATAATAACAGAAAGTTCTCTATTATTTAACAATTATAAGGACATATTTCCATAGGAGGCTGATAGGATTCCAAACAGGCTTGAGCAGAAGAGATATTCACCATAACTTAAAATTTCAAATATGTAAGATAAAGAAAAATTTCTAAAATCTGAAAAAGAAAAGCAACAAACTACATTAAAGAATCTCTACCTTATACAAACAGCAGATTTCTCAACTAGAATCCACTTGCATATGGAAAATGGAACAACATATTCCAAATCATGAATCAAAATAAATGTCCACCAATCCCAGACCCAGCAAGACTATTCTACAGACATTAAGGAGAAATTATGATCTTCCAAAATAAGCAAAATATGACCACCAGACAAGCTTACAGAAGATGTTTAGGGAAATTCTACATTCAGAAATAAAAGATAAAGCCACTATGAGAATGTGAACTCATAACTCCCAGAAGAACAAATACACTAAAAGGAAATACAAAATAATTACACATTATTAATGCACAAAGATGACTAAGGAAGCAAATATTATGAAAAAACATTCAAAACAACTGAAGAGCCTTTAAATAATAGGAATCTTACTTCTAAATAATGATTTGGAGTATAAATAAAATTCTTCAACTAAAGGACACATGGTGGCTAAATGAATCTCTTAGAAGGCTAACTATGATACTATTGCCTACAAGTAAAGACAAACCAAATAAAGTGAAAGAATAGAAATGCTATTCTAGGCAAATGGAAACCTAGCAAATATGAACATCTGTACCTAAGCTTGATAAAACAGAATTTATAGGAGAAACTGTGAGAGACAAAATGGGTTCATATATAGTGACCAAGAGAAAATTTCAGCAACAACAACAACAAAAATGATTGTAAATCAAAATGTACCTAATGATGATACATTCAACCATTAGACCAAAAGAGGCCACTGAGGTCACAGGGCATGTTTCAGATCCCTGAAAGGAGGACCTGAAAGGCCATTAAGTGAAAATTTGAAAGTGAAGCCTAATCTAACATGGAGATTGCAGGATGTTGAGTACCAGGAACCTGGGATGTCTGTTGAGATAAGACGCAGTTATCAAGTGGAGGCATCCAAGAAAGAATACATACATGCTACAAGTCATATGATGGAGGACTGCAAAAACCAATCAGATCCCAGATAATATTCTCATGTGCTCCAGGTGACAAACACAGATTGTAGGGATTGGTGGTGATCCTGTAGAACTTTGATCTTCTAGTCCAGCCATTCATTACTTGCTATGCCCTCATTCCTACCTTTCAAATAGAGATATTTACCCTGTGAGTGTATATTGGAAGTATGTAACTTATTTTTAAGATGTTTTGTTATTTTCATGTGCACGTATGTATGTACATGTGTGTGGATGCATGCAGAGGCTAGATGGGTGTCAGATCCTCTGGAGCTGGATTTATAGGTAGTTATGAGCTGCCTGATATGGGTGATGGGAACTGTATTCTTATCTCTGGAAGAGCCATTTCTTCTGACCCCAAAATTTATTTTATTATTTTTAAATTATGCATATATGTGGGGGATGAGATGAGTATGGGCATGTAAATGCAGGTGCCCGTAGAATGTAGAAAAGGATGTCAGATCTCCTGGAGCTGGAGTTATAGTTGGTTGTAAATCACCCAATAGGTTTACAATAGGGTAGTTTACAAAACTCAAGTCCTCTATGAAAGCAGTTGGCACTCCTAGCTACTGACTGTGTCTCCAGCACCAGAAAGCAGTTCACACTCACAGCTACTGATCCATGTCTCTAGCACCTGAAAGCAGTTCACACTCCTAACTAATGAACGGTGTCTCTGGCACCTGAAAGCAGTTCACACTCCTAACTAATGAGCATGTCTCTAGCACCTGAGAGCAGTTCACACTCCTAACTAATTAACCATATCTCCAGTACCTAAAAGTAGTTCACACTCATAGCTACTGATCCATGTCTCCAGTACCTGAAAGCAGTTCACACTCCTAACTAATGAGCAATGGCTTCAGCACCTGTAACTTCTTTTTTGTTTGGTTTTTTGTTTGTTTGTTTGTATTTCTCAGATACTCAGAGGTAAGAGATTGTTGTAAATCTCAATAGACTTTAATCTTTGTACCTCTGAACAGTGTTAGAAATATAAGCTTACAGGGACTTTTAAAGTTGAACTGACTATGTTTTTGCCTTATAAAAGGGCCATGGCCCACTGGAGTCATGGGTGGAATATTTTAGTTTGAATGTGAAATACACCCACTGGGTTAACATTTGGATAGTTGTCCTCCAGCTGGCAGCACTGATCTGAGAGGTTGTGGCACATCTGAAAGGTGAGAAAGTCGGTCACCAGGGTTGGGCTTTAAGAGTTAAAAGGGCAATCCATCTCCTGCCCCTGGTCTTTGTGCTTCCTGTTCTGCCAAGGTGTGAAGCAGTGAGGAGTCCCAGTCACATGTTCCTGCTGCCATGAAGTCAGCTGATATGCTTTATAATCACAATGATGAACTGTATCCCCAAAACTATGATTCAAAATAAATCATCCCTCCTTTTTTAAAAAGAGAATGATTATATATGTGTTTGTGTTAATATATGCTAATATGCATGCTAATAAACCCCTAGAAGTAAATATAGGAGAATGTCACCACAAACTTGGAACTGCCAAAGATTCCTTAGAGAGTATATAATAAATCACTAGAACTTATTCAGAGTTGTATATTAAGAAGGTTAAGAAAATGAAAATATGTCACAATCTGATGGAAAATTTATAGTACATATATATGAGTAAGAATTGGTATGTATAATATATAAATAACTTCTATAAACCAACAATAAAATGACAAATGACCCAATAACAAAGTGAATGATAGACCTAAGCAGTCATTTCACCAAAAATATAAGTATACAATATAAAATATATATATATTAAATACACACACAAATATGTTTTCAAAATAATTATTTAGCAGTTAAAATATGCCTAGCTACCATTCCCTATTTCAAGCCAATTGAAAGAGCTGAAATTAAAAAGGTAGAGACTACCAGATGTTACTGAGCACATAACACAACTAGAATCAATGCTGTAAGAGAGCACAATAATGGTGGACGCTGAGAAGGCATTTGGCAATGCCTTTCAAATGCAAATACACACCTACCTCATGCCCAACATTTCCATTCCCACCCATGTCAGATCAACAGATACACACACACACACACACACACACACACACACACACACACACACACACACACAGTAGCACAAGAGTGCTTAGAGTAGCTCTGCTCATCTTTACCCAATAAATAGGGGAAAGTCCGAGTGTCCAGCAGCAGGATAAGAAAAAAATAATGGTACAATGTATCCTTTTAATTAAATTCTCTTCATCAATATACTTAAAATAAAATGTATATTAATTTGGAAAAAGTATTAAACCATTAGCTTAATGAAGGAAATAGTTCCTAATATAAAATTCCGCTTTTATGGTATTCAAGGACGCACAAGACTAGGATGTGGTGATAAAAATATGATCACTTTGTTTTGACAAGACTTGGCCTGAGAGATTTTCTAAGTGACGAAATGTTCTACATTTTGATTGTGATGGCTTATAGTGTCAAAGCTCATTAAAACTAATATTTAAATTTCCTAAATCTCTCATGTTGCAAATTCTGATTCACAAAAAAAAAAAGAGTAGAATTAACGCTATAAATATTGGATAAAGAAAATAATTCTTGCAATTTTTATCATATTTTCTCTTTAAATTGATTTTCTCTGTGTGTTGGTGCATATGTGGGAGGTGTGGGGAGTGAGGGGAGGTGTGTGCATTCCAAGATGTGGGTTTGGAGGTCAGAGGACAACTTGTAAGAGTCGGTTGTTCCCTTCTACCACGTGGGTTCCAGGGATAGAACTGAAGTCATCAGGCTTGGTGATGGGTTCCTTCAAGTCATAGCCATCTTTTTAACTAGTATATCTTCAGAAGGTGTTCTCTTCATAACATCTGTATGTGGGTAAACCTGAATAGTTCTCATATGCTTTGAATGAAATAATAGAGTCAGCATTAGATATCATTCCTAGGATGCTCAGACAGGACTCTCCTGAGAAAACTGTGTGTCTAGACCCTGACCCCCAAAGGAGCTCCACTGTCAGTTATGCAGGAGTCAGGTGTCTTCTGCTTCCTCCATTTGTCCGTTGCTAGTTCTACTTCCTTCTAATTGCCGCTGCACAAATATTTGCAATGCAGACTAATTGGTCATGTGACTGACTGCCTGTGTAACTCACCAGTGCCTATTCCTGCTCCAAAAGAGAGAGTAGTTTCATTTGGTTATAAGTGTTGCATGACTCTGTGAGAAATAAATAGTTTCTGTACTATCCGGGAAGCCTTCTCTCATTATTTGAATGCCTAATAGTCTGTGGCTATTCCTGTCTTACATATTAAATATCCTCAGCTAAAACCTGAAGCTAAAAATCTATTATGTCTGACAAAATGTAGTTGCATTTTTTTCAATCTAAGAACAGGACTTGACTATTTATGCTGCATGTGTGTTGTATGTAAACCTAATAGATAAAACTTCTTAGCAGAAAATACAGGAAATGGGGTAATGGGAATGCTAGCATTGGTCTGTTTCCTTTTTATGCTCTCATAACATAATGAGCCCCAAAACAAATAGAATTAAAACTAACCATTCTTTTATTAAGTGGGATTTAAAATTTCCCTTAAATATTTAATTAAAAATCTATTAAGATATTCCAACTAGAAGCTGTGGTTTACCCTATAGTCTGACAGGGTTTAAAGTCAGGCAGTCACACTCTGTTGACCAGAATGGTAGCTCTTTTGAAGGTAGCACTCACTACAATGTGTGCACTACTTTACTGCATCTTACAGAATTAACCCCACGCAGAACTCTTGTTTTGCACCCCAGAGAATGGGCACATGCTCCCTCCACTACACCCAAGTGAGATCCCATGTCTATTAAGTATAGAGGTGACTATTTGCAATTAACACCCATTCTAGGAACAACTCTAATATTTAGCAAGGATAAAAATAAAAACAGGGGTGAATATTTTTAAGCCTTTAGGAAGAAGCTGAATGTAGGAAAAGAAAAGGAAGAAGACTTGAGGGGAGAGATATGAGAGGGGAAGTTCCACACGGATGTGCTTAAAGTACACAATAGAGTTGAAAGAAAATGTCTACAAAACCCATCACTCTATGCAGTGAATACACGTCAATATTTTTATCATAAGAAAATTCAGGAAGAGTTTATGCATAGGAAAATGAATAAAGGAACTTAGCAGTAGCAACAGGCTGGTAGGGCCAAGCACAAACCAGCATGATGCTGATGTCACTGCATAAAGCAAGAAAGGTCTCCAGGAAAAGGAGCGTTACTAATGGACTTTCAAAAGGAGCTAAAAATACCAGGGGTTACTGACTTTTGGCAAAGGAAAGTGACATGCAAATGAAATGTCCTTCCTCCATTCTGGGAGGGAGGAATGAGCAAATAGCATGCCTTTTGTCTGAACGAGATGAGAGAAAATGTCATTCATTAGAATTGTACCTATCCATATAGTAGTAAATGCATAAATTTCCATGTGGAAAATGAGGAATCTTTGAGTTATGCTAAATTAATACTACAAATTCAAAATGGAATGTTTTCAGGAAAATTTAACAAAACCAACGATTTTTCTCATTCATTCTTTGGTTCAAGATCAGAGGGAAATTTTTAAAAAATATTCCATCACAAATACTTATAGCTCCTGATCTTAAAGTATTTGTCACCATCAATGATGACAAGCCACACTTTCTTTGTTGTGAGGAGCTGGGGCCCTTCCTCAAACCCAGTTTACAGCAGTGTTTTAAAACAGTTGGTAGTCTTGATGCTGACAACTGGGAAGAAAAATAAATAGCAGATAAACAGGTAGTTAAAAGGAGTGGCATTTCATTAAGTTATCAATCTTCTGTCTCACCATAAAGTGAATATCTTCTCTTGAACACTGTGTACATTAACGTTTACTTCGTCCAAACATTGAAAGTTTTGCTGTCCTTTTTCACTTTTCCATCTTATATGGATAAGTTTCTGTAAGTGCTGATACTGAAATCCACCCCCAACACTGGAAAAAAAAAAGTAAATTTCATAATTGTCCTTTGGTTTAAATATTGCCTTGTGCACTTCACATTCTAAATTTGCATTCTATAAAATCTATAAAATTCAAAGCAGTCAGTGTGAGCACCTTGTTGAAAACTTACAGAACTTCTTGATATCTTCAAGGTAAATTTAACACTCTTCAGACAGCACAGACGAGGTCTCAGGGTCACCTCTACATTTCTTCTAGCTTCCCCTGTTGACTTTCTCCAGTTACTAATGCCTCTCCATGTCCCTCCACACACCTCACACACTCCCTAATTGATTCCCTTTCTCTGTATTACCAATGCAGTTCTATCTCCAACAACCCAAATAGCAAGAGAAAGATATTTTAAATGTGTTTCTATTTGCTCTGCCCTTCCATAATACTCCCTGATTGCTCTTCAACTCACATCTTACATGTACCACTGATATCTCTCTCTCTCTCTCTCTCTCTCTCTCTCTCTCTCTCTCTCTCTCTCTCACACACACACACACACACACACACACACACACACACACACTCACTCATTTCCTACTTCATTTTCTAACAAACACAGCTTACATATAGGATATATTCAATGTATGCAACTTAACATGTTTTAAATGATTGAAAGGAGTGAGGGGTTGTGGGGGGGAAGAACAAAAGAAACTAATGTGGACTGAATGCTTGTCTGCCTTTTAACATTTGCATTCTGAATCTCTAACTTCCTGTGACATGGAACAGGAATAATAGGGTTAGATAAGACTAAAGAGATTGGGGCTTGGTAGCATTAGTACGCTTTTAAGAAGAGAGGCACCAAGAGTTTGTTTGCTCTTCCTGCTTGCACTGAGAAAAGGACATGTTAAGGGCACATATGAGGGTAGCTGTGTTTAATCAGGAAGAGAACCCCTACCAGGCAGGAAATCAGTTGGTCCTTTGATTTTAGACTTTTGAGTCTCTATGAATATGAGGGAATGAGTGTGGTCTCAGACTGAGGTGAGGGCATGCTACTGATAAATAGAGAAAAGGTGAGCCTTGCAATAAAATGAAAAAAAAAAAAAAGAACTTGAATGAACTGCTTGAAGTGTTCCAGCAAATAATAGAATTAGATATTAGACTAAACAGCTTTCAAAACAAAGTGTTGAATGAACAGCTTAATTCTCCCTGGTTACTTACTGTAAGGAGAAAGACAAAGTGAACAAAAAATTGTTAATATTTCGATTCAGTATGGGTACAGCTCCCTGTTACATATAGAAGACACTATCTTATAGCAGGTAATCATGATCTTCCATTTCTTATTGTTTCTGCACCCACTCTTCTGATATGCTCCCTGAGTATCAGGTGTAGGAGTGGTGATGTAGATGTACCTATTGGTCATTGACACCCCACAGGCAATTGTTCTGTGTATTTTGACAGTTGTGGGTTTCTGTAATAACCTCTGTGTGCTACAAAAAAGAAGTATCTCTAATAAAGAGTGAGAGCTACCCTCTAAGGTCCATGACCACCTTAGCCACAAGTAGCAGCTAGGTATGCACTGGCCTTAAATCCTATTAGGTGGTTGTTGGTTACTCCTAAGATACAAGTGCCATTATTGTACCATTGAGTACATTTTGCTGTGCTTATCATTGTTGTAGTCTTTAGGCTTTACAGGTGGGTAGGACTTCTAATGGCTTTTCTCCCTTGTCAGATTACATAGTGCCTTCAGGCACTTTAACAAGACAGGCACAATGACAATAGTTGACATCTCAATGTGTATAGGGAATGTCTTATGAGGCCCTACTCCTACTGTTAAGAGAGTAAAATTCCATCTAATCCAGGTGTGAGCCTCTGATGAGTTATCCAATCCCAAGTGCAACTGGATTCCTAAACACATATACATATGAGTAACACTAAATAGACTCAGTGGGTCATATTTATATTTATTAATATGTGTATACATATAGATGTGAGTGTGTATATAGCAATAATAATTTTAAAAGGGGCCATGAAGTTGAGAGGGAGTTGGAAGAACATAGAAAGTGTTGGAGGAAGTAAAGAGTGGGGTAGAAGTATGAAATTCTCAAGAAATAATAATAAAACAAATGCTAAATTTTAAAATGAAATTGTTAAGCAAAAAAGAACAAATGTTTGAATACTCATAAAATTCTAATCATATCCACACTACGAAACAGGAGAAATCTTGCTCTGAGGAGACTATTAGGATGAAGCTGAACCATTTGACAAACTCATAGATGTGGTTCACAGATTTACTGGGTCATTGAAAGCCAGAAATAAAGATGAAGTTTTGTCATCAAAGACTCTGCCATTTTAAACTCAAGGGTCAGGGAAAGCTTTATGCAATGCAGAATGACTGCTGGATTTCTTGCACTCTGTTACACCAAACTGTGGAGCTGTTTAACTGACAACATGTGCTATTCCTCAAGGAAAAGAGTAACTATAAAAGCCCCCAAAGTTTCAGAGGCCACTATGGCTTCCAATCCTACCAGTGCCTTGGGAGTCATGGATGTTTCTCATTTGTTTTAAGAAAGGCTGGGGGGCTTTCCCAAGTCAGAATGACCCACATTCCTTTGAGAAGACTAGGTAGAAACCTGTGGTACTTTATAACAGCAACTTGAGCTGACAAAGACAGAAACACAAAAATTAACAAACAAATAAACGAACTAGAAGACAAATGAGTGAGCGAGCCAGTGGATGTCCCTATGTACATTTTGTAAGCAGCACTTTCTGGCTTCAGGCGATCAGCCAAATATAAAGATGAAGTCTGTAGTGCTCTCTGTGTGGGTAATTGGCTCCCTTGGTGAGTCACATTACTGACCTGGCACTCATTAATACTCCACCATCTAATCAGAACTAACAGCATAGACAGAAGAAAAGTGAGATCCATAAAGCATATGATTGTGTAGGGCAAGATATACAAAGTTCTCTTCCACTCCTTCCTTAAAAATGTTAACCTCTCCTTTCAAGGTCTGATATATAAAAAAATACATGGGGTCTGTGATAGTCATGAAACACTACACTACAAAGAATATTCATATTAAGAAAAACTCAAAACTAAATGAAATAATGAAAAGGAAATACTGCAATGCACAGTGGTATTACAATATCCTTATTTCCCATACAATTTTCCTAAGCCCCCTCTCCAGTCATTCTATCATTATCGAAGAAACTTTCCTAGACATTTTAGGGGATCCTCATTGCCTTAATGATTAAGTCCAAACTTCCTACAGTCTACACCTCATTAACCAGATTTCACCTGCCAGTCCATGATGGATAATACCATACTGTCTCCCTTCTTCACCACTAGATAGGCTTTCCTTTGTACCTGGTGCACATGTTTGCCTCCAACCACCCACCTCCTTTGGGTTCTAGTCCATACAGCACTTCATCTAAGAAGCTGTATCTGGGCTTCCAAGTCTGGGCCAGCTTTGACTCCTTTGATCCTCCCCTCTGTTTTTCCAAATTATTCACTATTTTGGAAAATAGTGAATCTTACTTGCTTATACCTTCCTATAGATGAAAAGCTTCCACAGAGCAAGAACTACTATATTTCCTTTGCCAGCACTATGATTGGCATTAAATAATTTTGCTAATTAAATTATTAATAAATAATATTAATTATTAATTCACTTTAAATAATAAATTAACTCACAAGTGAATGAGTTAATAGCAAGGATCTGGACTTGGCAAACAGTCATGAGTCCAACGACTGAGGTTATTTTGTTGTTACCCAAGGGTGTTCACATGCATTATTTGATTTAACTCTTTTAACAGTCCACTGAAGCAATACAGGTGCTGATAAGACACCATTGATTATATACTCAATAGCCAGGTTGCCTAGTCGTTTCTCTTCCAAGCTGAAAAAGCTTGGTTTTCTTCTGAGACTCACTCCTCCCTCCATTAACTAGGATTAATCTTGATGGGTGCAGTGTGGCTGAGGTTACATTAGCCTGTTTCCCTGGAAAACAGTCTAAGGCAAGACTTAGATTCTAATAGTATAAGGAAGAATGTCATCAGAGCCAATGAGTGAAGAAAGATAGAAATGAGACAGGTGATAATTGGAAGTAAACGTTAAAAGTGTTTCACCATGTTGGCCACTATTTCAGAAAGTTACTCAGCTCTTTGATAAAGGTCTAGACAGTTACATCAAGCACCCACGCTTCAGGGCTGGGGATGCAGCTCAGTTAGTACACTACTTGTCGAGTATGCACAAAGTGTTGCATCCCATCCCCAACACTATATAAAACCAAGTGTGGTGGTGTATCCTTGTAAGTCCAGGACTTGATAAGAGGCAAGAGAATAGAAAGTTCAGAGTCATCCTCAACTATAAGCTGTTTGAGACCAGCCTTGGCTACATTTTATGAGACCTTACCTTTAAAAATAACCCGTGCTTCAGAGTAGACCATAGTTGGGTAACCTGAAGAAGAACATTTTCACATCTCTTCCCACCCTCTATCTTCATTGGCAGAAGTTTGCCCTATAAGTTGCAATGGCTGGCATGGCATGTGGCCTAAATGCAGAAGTGGTCAAAGGATCCAGAGACTTTGCAAGGTGAAGCAGGATTGTGAAGAGCTGGCCCAGGGTCCTACAGTAGGAGCAGCAGGGGCCCAGACAACCAAAGTTTCGGGATATGGCAGAATAAGAGGACACACAGATAGGCAGAAACGGCAGTACTTCAGGGCCTGATTTAAAAGCCAGCACACAGAAAGTATCCAGGCAGGGAGGGGGCAGCATGGTGAGACTAAACTCTTAGAGTAGTTCTTAGAACCGTCACAAAAACATGTTCACATAGACATTTTCCCAATCAGATTCTCAGGGTGTATTTTACGATGAGTAGTGTATTTTGATCTAGTTGGTAGTATCATTCCTGTCATGGCCATATGTAAAATAATAAAACATCTTATAGTCAATAACGTCACGGGCTCTGAAATACAGTCCAGCCCTGTGTTTTCTTTCAGAGATTGGTTTATAATTACATAATGGTAGGAGCCACAACAGCCCTCTTGAAGCTATGAGAGGAGCTAGCCTGATGGTATAAATGTAGCAAAAAAAAAAAAAATCAAAAACAAATTTGCATCTTTTAGTGAGGTCTTCTCCTCATCTAAAAGACTAAGAAGATGAGGCTGGGGAGCTGACGTGACTTCCTCCAGGGTCTCATAGGTGGTTAAGCAACAGATCTGAGACTTGATTAGTTAGGGTCTTTATCATTTCAGCCTGGTGCCCAAAGCCCATCATAGCTAGCCTCCTTGCAGATCACCCTGCTCTCTTCCCCTGTTTCAGTTTATATAAAAGTTGCAGTTTGCTGGAAGAGGTTGATCTTCACATACTGTTCTACTTCTCACATTTAAACAAGGCTGGATGAAAATAATGGTTAAGACTGTTAATCCACAGAAGATTTCTTATGGAAAAACAAGAGAAATGCTCAGCTCTACAGCCAGTCTTCGATGGTTCAGTATGTGAAGAACATCACCCTCTGTCCAGAACACTGGGCTGTGTGCAGATACAACATTCAAGCACTGAAGCCACTAGGCCATCAGTTACCCACCAGGGAGATCTAATTCAGAGAGGTTACATCAGCCAGTGTGGGAGCTAAACACTATCTCTGACCCTGGCTACATAAACCCAGTCAGCCCCCAGATAACTAGTGTCACTCCCTTACTAACCCAAAGATGCTTCCATTGACTGCATTTGGTTTAGATTATTAACGAGTACCTCAGTTCAAGTGAATTAGCAAATGTTAGTGGGAGTTTGACAAACAATGGCTCTATAACAATTTAGTCTCACTTTTAATCTTTTTTATTATCAAAAATGCTACATATGCACATAATGTATTTTAGGCAAATTCATCCACCATTACTTCTCTACCTCTATCCATCACTTTTCCCATCCAACTAAAAGTGCTCTGTTTTAAAACCTATTGGCTTCACCTAGCACTGCCTGTGTGTACATGGGGATAAGCCTATCAACTGAAGTGTGAGTAGCCCCTCAGGACCTGCTGAAAATTGACTCACTCTCCCCCAGAAACCATAAGTTGCCACCAGATCCTCAGCTAGAAGCTCATCAATGCTTGGATTTGGACTGGCTTGATTTTATGTCTGTCTAGGGTATGCAGTCACAGCCACTTTGAGTTGATGTGTGCAATTGCCCTGTCATGCCCAGTAAATGCTGTTTTGTGGCAGATATCCATTACCTCACAATCTCTTTGGCCCCTCTCCTGTGATAGAAGCCTTGAGGTAAGGAGATGTGGTGAGGCTGTCCCATTTACAGCTGATTGCTCCGGTCTCTTCTTGTTGGCACACTGACCTTTTGTGGATTTCTGTATTAATTGCTATCTACTTCAAAAAGAAGCTACCTGATAAGGGTTGAGAGATGTACTAATCTGTGGCCATAAATGTCTCAATACTCAGTATCATAATTAAAATCCAAATGATCCAGAGAAATCTAGAATGAAGCAACCTAATGACCCTGTAGGTCACTGTTCAAATGAAGGATCACAAAGAAAATCAAAACAATAGGGCATGAAAACAGTCTCTGGAACTAAGCATCTGTGTTTTATAGGTGGACCAGGATCTGTGGCCCTGTGTGAGTTTGTGCCTGGTGATGAAAAACCTTGATGACATTCCCTATGTGTACCAGAGGGGGCTTCATGGCCAGGGTTTACTAAATCAAAGGAGCATCCAATAGCCATGTGTTTAATGAGATAGCATCTATAACATGTCAATCATTTCCCAATCCAAGTAATCACCAGCTTTTCTCTCTTTATATTCAGCATCACATGGCACTCCTTTGGTATCTCCCTTTATTAGGAAGGAGAAAATTGTACACACTTAAGTATCTTCTCCCAATAAATGCCTCAGGATGAAAATTAAGCCAGTAATATTTTGTCTTTGTATGTAAATAAGTGTCCTCAAGGAAGTATGGTTTAGGAAGGTAAGGCTATTTGGCTCTAGTTTCCTCTCTCAGTGACCTAGAATTGATATACACGGTAGGTTCATTAGCTTTCTCCTACTTTTCTTTCAATTCTCCAATATTACAAAATTAAGTAAATATTTGTACACATGTTCAAGAGGTGCTACAAGCCACCTGATGGAAGGTGCTTGGAATCTGGTCTTCTTGGGAGATGGATAGCAGGTGTTTGATTTATTGTGTACCGAGCAGAACTGAGAGGAAAGAGTGAGGCTATGATAGTGATTCTAAGTCCACCTAGGGTCTTTTGCAGTGTGGGAGCTGCCAAGTGAAGAAATAGATTACTCCTACTTTTCTACCAGCCTCCTCATGAAGTAATCACTTAAATGGGTTCTCTGAGTTCAGGGGAATTGGAAGACCAACAGCAATAAGAAAAATACCTGGAATTTTCTTCCAAGGTACTTTGAGGGGCTTTACAAACATTATTACACCTACTAGGTCCTTGAGCCTCCACACACCCCTCAAAGGACATCAGTCTCACAAAAAAAGATAAATCTACTCTTTCAAAGGAGGAAGGAGCAAATGTGGGCAATTGGAGACTTGTAATGTGAGGTTCCTGTGACTACCAGAGACCAGGATTCTGTAACCCCAGCCCACTGTGAATAGTTCAGTACCTCAGAGCACTCATTCTAACAGTCTGAAGGAATATCACAGGACTGACCCCAAAGCTCTCTCTGTGCAAGGAAAGCACATGGAGGTCAAGTACAATGCTGGCCCCCTCTTTCCCAGGCCTGCTCCTGGCATGTGCACCCTTGGGTAGTTCTAAGCTATTCTGGGCTTCAACCTCATCTGCCTTTCACATTAGGCTTGGCGTTAATTATGATGCTTCAGTGAAAATGAGCCTTCTGACAGTTTCAGGCTTGGAGAATGGAAGGGGGAAGGAAGGCAACTCCAATTATAGGCCCTTAGCCCTAATTAATGCCCACCTCCTGTGCTTTGTATTCTAGACACAATCGCCCCACTACTCAGGGGAAAGAACTCCATTCACTCCACAGTGCAGGGACCAAAAATATTCAGCCAGTCCCTTGCTGGGCCCCATGGAACAAGAGCTTTCAGGCAAGGAAGCGATTTATATGCAATAACCAAGAGGCATGCATAAGCCTGCATCTCTCCTTTCAACTGCCTTTTGACATTCCTGAGGCACATCTTCTTTTAGGGGACAGGGAGCACAGCCCTTTTCTTCTTTGGTTCTAGATTTCAAGTCAGGCAAACAACCAAATACATATATTCTTGTGTGTGTGTGTGTGTGTGTGTGTGTGTGTGTGTGTGTGCGCGCGTGTATGCGCGCGCGCGCGTGTGCCCTCGCGAATATGAATTAAGCACTTTAATGGGCTCAATGAGAAATAGGACGGGTATAAAATTGGGTTCCTCCTCTCAGAAATATGTCATAAGTACAAACCTCACTAAATCAGAATGTCTCTGGGCAAGTAATACTTCCCCGCTGCTTTCTGAAAGACTTCAGCAATTAATTCTGCAGGGAGTAAATTCAAATGAAGAAGGAGGCTTCTGTGCAGCCCCTGACCAGGGCCCTATTTAAAGCAGTAAGCTGCTCAAGTGTGCAGTGATGCCTGCCTCTCTCCATACCAGCTCACTTTCCATTCCCTATCTGTGACTTCCAATCCTCCCATTCTATTCAATATCATTGCAAAAGTTCTCTATGAGGCCCGTAGGCCAGGAGCTGGGCAGAAACAAAGTAAGCCATAATCCTGATTCTAAAGCCAGGTCTATTGTTAAAAGCTGTCTTGGTCTCTCCATCCCCAGGTTATATCTTTCAAATGCGAGGATGATACCGTATTCATCTCCACATCCTCAGAGCAGAGCTCCATACTCACAGGCTCAGAAAATGACAAGTGAATCATGAAATGAGTAAGTAAAGAAGTTAGAATAAATTTAATGGCTATATTATTTGTCCTCAAGTGTCCTGCTAAGGCACCTGTAGGTATTGCCAGGCCCTCTCACAATAAGGGAGATGCTCCATGTCCAGTCTCTAATGTAGTCTCTTTCTCTTCATTCACAATTTACCAACTAGCCCTTATTGTAGCCTGAAGGTAGCTTGCCTTTCTGTATCTTAATTATTGTCCTTCCTATTAGAAAACAGATTGTAAGAGAACCCGTGCTTGTCTCTATGGTTTCTTCCTGTGTCCCAGATACTTGACATAGCACTGAATATAAAGCAAAAATCAGAATGAATTAATGAATGAGATTAAATGTAGAATTATATCTAATCAATATATAAGAATGTTAGAGTTGGGCAGTTGTGGTGCATGTAACATGAATCTTAAAAGGTCTTTTTAAAAAAAAAAAAAAAAAAACCAGATGCAGATATTGGGGAGATAGTTGAAGGATCAGAAAAGCAGAACAAGCCAGCTACATTCTTACCTCTACAAAATCCTCAGCCTCAAGAGAGTGAGTTCCTGTTTCCTCACACCTTCCTTATATACCCTTTTCTACCCTGCCATCTTATTTCTTGGGATTAGAGGAATGTGTGCTTCCCAAGCAAGAGCATGAAATCTCAAGTGCTGGGATTAAAGATGTGTGTCACCACACCTGCCTCTCTTCCCAGTGTGGCCTTGAACTCACAGAGATCCAGATGGATCTCTGTCTCTGAGTGATAGGATTAAGGGTGTTTGCCATCACTGTATGGCCTCTATGTCTAATCTAGTGGCTGGCTCTGTCCTCTGATCCCCAGATAAGTTTTATTGGGGTACACAATATATCACCACAGGTGCATGCCTTTAATCCTAGTACCAGATAGGCAGAGGCAGCAGGAAGATCTCTGAGTTCAAAGCCACCTTGGTCTACAATCTGATCAAGGTTCCACCAGGGTTACACAAAAAAACCCTGTCTCAAAAAACAAACAACAACAACAACAAAAAAAAAAAAAAAAAAAAAAACCAAAAAAGTATCCAGAATGTCAATTCTTTAGAGGGCCAGGGAGAAGCACAGTGGTGACGAGCACTGTCTGCTCTTCCAGAGGGCCCAGGTTTGATTCCCAGCACTGACATGGCAGCTCAGCATCAGTCTGGAATTCTGATTCCAAGGTATCTGATGCCCTCTTTTGGCCTCTGTGGGCTCTGCAAGCACATGGTGCATAGACATACATGTAGGCAAAACATTAATACACATAAAATAAAAATGCGTAAGTGTAGTGGGTAGCCATTCCAGCCTTGGCCTGGAAGTTCCAACCCCCATTGAGGCTTCGGTAATGGTCATGCCCACAAGGCAGGGCTGAGAGAGGACACTGAAGACCCAGGATCAAGAGGAGAGGCTTCTCTTGGTTCCAAGACCCTGGATGCTGGAGGTAGACTGAGCAGAGTTCTCCAGAGAACACCGCCAGACTGCACCACCCCTTTCCCAGACCCTGCAACCTATCTCTTCATTTGTAAGCTACCCCACAAAATAAACCTCCCTTTTAACTACGTGGAGTGGCCTTAATAATTTCATCATCAATATGTAAGTCTTTAGCTAGGCAGTGGTGTCACACCTTTAATACCAGCACATGGGAGGAAAAGGCAGGAGGACCCCTGAATTTGAGACCAGTCTGGTCTACAAAGTGAGTTCCAGGATGGCCAGGAATACACAGAGAAATCCTATCTCAGAAAAAGAAAAAAAGGAATATCAGAGTTATAGAGAAAGTTAATATCTCTTAACATTTAATCAATTAAGTAATTGCAGCAATGTAAGACTGGAGCAGTGTCTACAAAGATAAATAAAACTGCTCTTAAGTCAAAGAGTGAACAGTTTGGTAGGAGCTAAAAGACGTGTGTGCATAAATACATGCATGTGCACAGTCTTTCACATTAAAAGCTCTAAGAATAAAACAAATTAAGACACTGTGATAGTCACTGGGAGAAATAAAATAGTTTAAAATCTCAGGGGGCTTATTACCTAGTAGAGAAACTGCTGCGTGCCTAAGGAGATAACTAATACGAGCAAATGCTATCTGCTATCAGCCAAGATGATAACCTCCCGGACCTCAAAAGGGAGCAGCTATCATCAACCCTTTCAAGACATCTTTGTCTTCCTCCCCTGCCATTAAAGGGGCAGATCTAGTCTATAAGCAGGCAGAAGCTGCCCATCATGTACAAGCAACAACGGGAATCAGGGAATTGTTCATCCCACTCGGCTACTCAACACTGGCTCTTATTTACTTTTATATTCTTCGAAGCACTTAGCACACCACCAGCTTGCAATAAATTACAATTAGTCATAACAGCACTGGTTTTCTGGGGTGTATTATTAGAGGCATTAAATTTTAATGCTTGCTATACTCGGTTATGTGTAGAAGCTTGAAATGTATTTAATAAGGACAACTTCCACCTCTGAGCTTGGGTGATGGTCTGGTGAGATATAACTAAACTGAGCTACATTTAGTGCTCTGAGTAGAATAAACAGCCAGAAAGTAAGAGGAAGTGGGGTGGAGGCTTGAGCTGAGACAGAATACAGCCTTTGAAGGGTTTGAAAGCAAGCAGGTCCTCAGCTGGATCTCAACCCTTGAACTGCAGTCTGGAGGTCTTGGTCCATCTCACAGAAAAAGCTCTAAAATCCAATGATGCAAGCAGGTTGAGAAAGACTCGCTCACAGCTTGGACATAGGCATTCTTTAAAGTTGTTAAAAAAAAAAAAAGTTTCCGAGTGAAGGGGCAGAAGGCAAAAAGAAAGAGAACTCTCTCATTTCCTACAGACCTTTCCCCACAGGGGAGATTTTCAGTCTGGTCTCTTTAATGTAAACTTTTTCTCCAATCATTCCGTAATCCTTGTTGACCTACCAGCTGCCCTAAGACTCTAGAACTCCATATTCCCACCAGGTCTGGCTAGGGATGAACAATCATCCTCCTTCCTACTCTTTTCTGGCCAATATGGTAAGATGCCAGGTCAGAATGAGAATAGAATGGGATTTTACCTTGAGTCTGTATGAACTTGTGTACCAGTTCCTGCTACACGTGGTGTTTTCTGCACCCAGCTCAGAAAAAACTTGATGCCAAGTATTGCCAATTGAAATTTACCTCATTCAAAAGCTGCTGCAGCTGCATTTCTACAAATGAGATTGGGAAGTGCCAGAGGCAGCTTTCAGCCTCCTTGCCGGACCAATATATGCCATTCTCTTTGAGCCATAGCTGTTTAAAGGCAAGGTAACTAAGACTCATTTGAGCATCATTTCTGGGACTGCAAACCTTATGTGTGATCAATGATGGGGTATTCAAGTGGGTCACTGGTCTTTCTAGCCAGGGTAACCTGATTAGTAAAATAAATAAGCCATGTCATTTGAATTTGTTGTTAACATATGACCATTTGCTTTCAAATATAGAATCATATTCCATAAAGACCTTGGAGTGAAAATTTTATGTGCTGAAATTTTACCTCAATTATAGTCTAAATATGCATCTATTATCACAGGAATAAAATGTTACCAAAATTACTGGTGATTGTGAAAGCTGTTCATTTTTTGAGCAAAACTGTTTAGAACTTGCAAATTGCTAAATATGGGAAACAGAAAAATGAGTGGTGAGTTAGCAGGGATGTGTTATTAAGACAATGTTAAGAAAAGCATTACTTCCTTTTTGCCATTTCCAATGTGTATTTCCAAGTAAATAACAATTCAAGGCAGAGCCAGAGAGATAAGATCTCTAAACACAGCAGAAGATTTTGAAAAAGAAATCTAGCATTCATGATATTAAGTTGAATCATTTTTAAAAGGCACTGATTGTACATTTAATTTCATTTAGGCTATAATGCCTGCTTCTCCACCAGCCAGTGTTGAGTATGAACATGGTTTTAGGGTAGTGGTCATCCCTGATCTAAGAACCAAACCAGTGGTGATCAGAGCAGAGAGTTCATTCTTTCTGCCCATGACATTAAATTTTGAAAATTTGATGCCTAAGATTTACAATAGTAAGATCTTGGGGACAATTAAACTTTTAAAATAAATGGTAACATTTAGTCTTGTAACCTAAAATGCATTCTGATATAGTAATTAGATTTATCTAAATGCTGAAATTTAATATTTGCCTCGTCAGAATTAGGCCCTAAATTGTATCCAGCACTCTTTTAATCCCCTCTCCATATCTGCCCTGCATTCCCTCCTTCCTCCATACCCTCCTTCTCCCTCCATGGCCTCCGTCCGCTCTATCCTCGGGTTCCCTATCCCAGCTCTTCTCTCTCCTGCCCCTCTCAATCCCCACCTCTCTCTTTGCCATCATTTCTCCTTGCTAGCACCCCTCCCAAAGAGACCAGCAATTCCATCCCAACGCAGGTTCTACATAGCACCTAAAACAGTGAGTGAACGACTTCTAGAGGGTCCCTCGACCGTCCTCACTTAACGGAAGTCTGTTGTCTAAGTCAGAGTTATGTATTTCTGTCCATTTGAACACTCTGGGCCTTTTCCAACATGGGTGCCCAGACCTTGTGATAGGGATAGCAGAAAGTAAGGGCCTTCTCTGCCATCCTCTGTCCAGAAACTTCTGCCCCACTGCTTGCCCCTCCCTCTTCAGGGCTCTCTTGTCTTCCTTCACACAGCTCTCTTGCCCACATGGCAGAGACTTGGCCTTGGTGGGGATCCCAAAACAAAAACACACAAGCCTGAATCTGCCCATGCCATGCTCTGTTTTACACTTTCTCTGGCTGCTAAGGAGGAAAAAGGATTGAACTTGCAGAGAGCTTAAACATCTTGCCTCACTGAAAACAGAAAAAAAAAAAAAAAAGAAAAAGAAAAAAAAAATTCCTCCATACCCCAAGCCTCCACATGACCAGGAAGAAAAGCAGCAGGCATGTACTCAGGCTCCTGCAAATGTGGCAGTGTTGCTCCACAGACACATGCATGGGACCCAACCCACCCATACATGGGTCAAGATGGCATCCTCAGGCACTCGATGACTTGGGCATGTTACAACCTGCCATGGCAAAGCACCGCCAGAACAACCTAAAGCAGTAAACATGCCAATGTAATTAATGTCTTAACAACTTATTACAATCCTCACATAATTAATCACAGAAGCTAAACATGCTGTCTCACCCTCCTAATGTGCTAATGTTCTAATTATTATGCCTCAATTAAAGGGAAGTCGGTGCTCCTTGCTTAGAAGTACATGCTTAATAGAGGCTCATGGGTGGCTGCAGCCAACAGTAGTAGTATATGGTAGAGATGAAAGAAGAGAAGGCCTTCTCCATGAGACAAGAAAGAGACAAACATTCCCACACACTCTTAGTTCCTCTTTGTATGTACAGTGACTTCTTTGACTCCCCTAGGGCTTAGGGATGCCTCTCAGATGGGACGGGAGACAAGAGGGGTCGGTGATATGTCAAGGTGGATGTATTCGCTGACACACATTCTCCCGGACTGACTCTGGTGTTACCATGTGATGAGGCCTAATCACAGCTTCTCCCAAACAGTCTTTTCTTGCATTCTTGTGATTTTGATCATGGAATGCTCTGAGCTGGCGATGCCAAGGAAAAATGGCAGTGGCAAAAGTGGCAACCTCAGTAACAATAAGAAAGCAGCCTGGCAGTTCCAGAGACTGGCCAAGGTGGGGGAGAGACAGGAGGGAGACAACAGTATGATGGAGACAGAAGATGGAGGGCTATGAGTTTCATGACAAACTTTGGATCTATCATTAGAAATGTTCCAGGGAGCTTCCATACATCCTAACTCCCAAGGCTTGGTGCTATTGTTCTAGCTGGTGCTGATGGCTGCTGACTCCTGTTATTGCCTACCGCTGCTGGAAGCTGAAGATTTCACTACTGCACAATGCTAGGGCACTGTCAGTCAAAGCCCAAAGTAATAAGCCTCTAACCAGAACACCTAGAGCTATAAGACTCTGACTTCTGAAGTAAGGAGCCGTAGCCTGCGGTTCTCAGAGTTTGGAACAGTGAGCCTTTAAGTCTGTTCACCCAGACAGTAAGTCTTTGTCAGTCAAGAACCCAGATCTACCAACACTAGCAAACTGTTCCTTACAGATGCACAATTTGCATTAAAATAGACCACAAAGACACACCAACCAGATTATTGGTAACACCTTTGCTGTGGGATGTTCTGTATGCTGTGAGTGTGTTGCTCTGATTGGCTGATAAATAAAAAGCTGATTGGCCAGTAGCTAGGCAAGAAGTATAGGCAGGATAAATAGACAAGGAAATTTCTGGGAAGGGGAAGGTTAAGTCAAAAGATGCCAGCCCACCACAGAACATGTGGGGACATATAGATGAACAGAAATGGGCTGAGTTTAAGTGTAAGAGCTAGTCAGTAGTTAGCCTGAGCTAATGGCCAAGCAGTTATAAATAATATAAAGCCTCTGTGTATTCATTTGGGTCTGAGTGGCTACAGGAATGAGGAACTGCAGGAGCCAGGTGGGACAAGGAAAACTTCAGCTACACACCTTTAATACCCTAAGTCCATTACACCAATGTTTAGACTCTGGATTCTTCATATACAACACATATGCACACACACACACACAGTGGATTATTGATGATTATTCATTATTGATGGTAATTATTTAGAAAAGAAACAGAAATTCCTAGAGTACTCACAAAAGTATGTGAAGAGTTGCAGATGTTGGAGCTGCCCCTTGAAGGGGGTGGATGTCCTTTTGCTGGCCTTTAAACCTGACTCTTCCTTCTTTTACATCCCTACCCAAATTTCATAAGTTCCTTGTTCAGTTTATAGAATATTGATGCTTCATCTTGCTTCCATCACCAACACCCGTGTGCCCACATCTAAAGCCTCCCTCTTAACAAATACCACTAAATTTTAATGAGTATCTGTTTTGAGCTTGCCCCCTACAGACTAGGTAAGATTGTGTGTGTGTGTGTGTGTGTGTGTGTGTGTGTGTGTGTGTGTGTGTGTATGCAGGTAAGATAATCCAACTAAAACCCAAATCAGATCATGCCCCTCCTCTGGCTTCTCATCCCACTCCTCACAGTGTTCTACAAGACTTAAATGGTTCAGTCTTCCTTTAATTCCCTGACCCCATCATCTGCTTTTTCCCTCTAAGCCCCATTGAACACTATGGTTCAACCTTACCCCACAAGTACACAAGGCAAGTCCTGAGAACTCCTGGATATTTGTGTGACTCACTTTTGTCCCCTGTGGGTGACTGCTCAGGTGGCATCCTTTACCTAAGCTCCATCTGCATCTCGACACTCACTCTGTTATCTGTCTATAATTCTTTAGCACAGATACATTTCTGGAGTATGTTCATTCTTTACTTATTTAAACCCAATAGCTAAAGGGATGGATTTCTGTCTGTTTATCTTGTACATAGTGTGTGTTTGTTCACTAGGGTGACTGAAGAATGTAAACAAAGCACTAGGGTGGTAGGAAAGCATCAAGTGTTGTGAAGGCTTTCTTAAGTAGAAAGTAGAGCACAGAATGAAAATATAAGAAGTGAATCTGCTGTGTCTTCAAGACCATGAAGATGCTTCTCTTACCTAGCACTGTCTGCCATGGTCACCAAAAGCTGCATTCCTTCTTATTGTCTGTTTAAAATGGCAGGCTTTGCCTCATATCTGGAGGCTTGGATTCAGAGCATCTTTAAATACAAATAGAAATAACAGTTGCCCTTTCCAGGGAAGGAACTCAAAGAGGGTTTTAATTGTCAGAGATGATGGGTCATGAAGTGGCCAGACCACTGTGCATGTCTCATACATTGCTTCTTAGAATTTCAGTGTTGGGGAAAAAAGACAGCTTTGACTTGGATACAAAATTTGTGGGATAGGTAGAGGCCAGAGTCCATGCAAAGTTGAAGAGCAGGGTTTGAAGAACATAATGAACTAGCTTCTACTGTCTGTCTGTCTGTCTGTCTGTCTGTCTGTCTGTCTCTCTATCTATCTATCTATCTATCTATCTATCTATCTATCTCTATCTCTATCTCATGCTCTTTCTTGCTCTTGATATAGCTCTAGCATTTGTTCTCCACTCCTTATCTCCTTTCTAGGAATTTGCTATATAGCTTAGGCTGGCTTTGAACTCATGATTGAGCCTCAGCACTGGCATGGAAGGATTACAAGTGAGCAACACCATACCTAGGTTCTTCCTTGAGAATAGAGCAGGAACGCCCTTTAAATCTTGCCATTCTCCTGACCAGATTCATCTAAATAGGAAGAAAAGCAGAAGAATTTAGATTTCCCAGGGAAGGTGTGTGTGCTTGTGTGTATTTACCAAGAGCCAAGAAGATAATCAAGAATTTGTTATGTAAGTCAGGATCTCTAAACAACCGGAAAACTGCTGCTTTCAGGATCTCCTGAAAGCAAACTGTCTTTCCAAATATCTGGGCCTTTGATCAGCAGAGAAGGTGGCCTCCAGAGGTCAGAAAACTTCAACAGAAGTGGATCTTTGCTTACATTCTTCTCATCACCAGACTCACACCTTAAAACAAGTCAGGGTACTGCTCAGCTCAGACAAAAGGGGACTGGTGAGGTCTACCTCACAACATTGCTATGACACAATATCTGTAAAAGCACTCTTTGGGATTTAGTATCAGTCTGTTATTGCCAAAAAGTAATTTAGCAAATCATTTCCCCAAATGTGGTAGCTTAAGACAGCTCCTCTTTTCAGCCATTTATAGAGTACTAAACTTTCTTGACCTGGTTGGGCAGTGTCAACCTCAGCTGGCTTCATTTGCTTGGTTAAATCTGGGCCAACCTGTCTACACAAGGTTCCATGATGAAAACAGTCTCTTGTCACCATGTTCCTCGTCTTTCTTCTGGAAACAACATTCTAGCCCAGGTTTGATGTCTTTATAATAGTGAAAGGCACATGAAAGCAAAGCCCAGACATTGGGAAAATGCCTCAATCCTTTTCCCATGCCACAGGGAGCCAACAGATGGACCAATATTTGAGCCCCTGGTCAGCTATCTATTCTCAAAAAAATAATCTTGGGTAAATTATTTAATTGCCCCAAGCCTGGCTTCCTTAGATTTAAGTTTTGGTGATGTTAAGTTTAATGAGAAGCTCATCTTGAATCCCATATTTGTACATTCCTCATTTTACCTATATACTGGGATATTCCACTAGCATCTGAAAATAAACATATCAGGGATGAACTCCTAATTCTTCCTCTAAATATCTTCTCCCTCTATCCTTTTCCTAATGACATTACATAACATTTCCATGCCTCTAGCTAATTGGAAACCAAGCCTTATTATTATCATTTTATTATACCTAGTATCTAATATACCAGGAAATTTTGTTGGTTCTGCCTTCAAAAAACAGAAGGTGATTTTATTTTGGGATGGGGATAGAGGTCAATACAGAAGGAAGAACAAGTAACATGAAATTTGTTCTATTGATCATAGAAATGATAAATGAAGTGATAGATACATATGATATATATAATGAAGTGATATACATATAATTATATATATATAGTTAAATTAAGTTATGCCACTTGAGCTGACAATCTTTCCAAGAAGATTCATAGATTATCTAACAAAACTTCCAGTACCAAGCATGAGAAACCTCCATTTAAATTATTGGTCAGGGGGGTTTAAGTGACTGCCAAAACAATATAGGCTGTTACTGTTGCCCTTGCTTGCCACTTGGAGGGGAGGTTGAAGTTAAGTCTCCATTGCTGAAGACACAGAATACTTAGGGCACAGGATTTGGGTTATTCTAGCTAGATCTAAGGTTAAGCCTTCATCTTATGGCCTAGCTTCCATAGTACGAGAAAGTACTGTGCAAGCTAACTACCCAGGGAGAGAAGCAATCAACTAGTTCAATTCAGCTGTGATGATGCCTATGAATCACAACATAGACCAGTATGTCAAGGTATCTCTAAAGATAAAATAATGTCATTCATATCTTGGCAGTAACCAGCAGCTATCTAATTGAACTTAAGGGCCATTCAACAGGAGGGAAATCATGCCTGGTACCTGAAACCTAGCCAACACTTCAGGGCCAGTGAGATCAGTGATCCTAGAAGAAAACCTCCTACTGCCCCTTTACTAGACCAGCATAATTCCTAGCTATAGTCTAAAACTTATCTTTCTACCCACAAATAAATGTAGCTCTCATCCCTCATCAAACAAACTTCTTTTTACACCAAATGGATACCATCACTGAAAGCCACAACTGGACAAAATGCAGGGATCCTGGGGGAACCCAGCCCCCAAATATACATCTTCAACACAACTACTGCTCCCAAGGCCCAAGGAACATCAGTTGGATTGCAAAAGGCAAACCAGGAAGTATGGTGGGACTGTTTCTTAGAAATCACTGCCTAAATCAGGCCTGAATAAGAGCAACATCCACAGCCACAGTAACATGTAAGAAGGGAAAATTATCATGGAGTCCCACCCCTAGACCAAGAAGTACAGGCAACCAATGACTGCTAGGAGTAGGATAATTAGCCTCTCACAGGGATGAACCCCCAATTGCTTCTTCAATACAAACTATAATCCCTGAAATTATATACATACAAACAACAGAAACAAACTCAGCAGGTTGTAGTTATGTATTTGTTCACTATCCATCTGTCTGTCTGTCTGTCTGTCTGTCTGTCTATCAGTCGATCTATGTAACAACAATAATAAAAGCAAAAGAGGTCATCAATTTAAGAGAGAGATGGGCGGAGGGGGTCATGGGAGAGTTTGGGGGAAGGACACATGGAAGGTGTTTGAGGGAGGAAAGGGAAATGGGAAGATAGCGTCATTATATCCTAATTTTAAAATACATTAAATTTTTACAGTTATTTTAAAACAAAAAGAGAAATGCAAGAATAAAATATATCCTGAATGTAGTCTCTTTTCTTCAAGCCTATTGCTAGGCCTTTTATGCAAACTGCATACTCTATGTGGATTATTGCATTCATTTCTTTGCGTGCCTTCAATCAAGCCCTCGGCCAGCCAGGCTGAGTCAGATCACGTGTCATTTCTGCCGGGACCTTTCCACTGCTTCTCATCTCACTCGTCACAAAATGCAGATTCCTTATAATGGCACACCGGGCCCTCAGATCTGTGGCTCCCTGTGCTGTGTCCTCTCTTCCTTCCGCCATAGGCAACTGGTTTCTCCTCACTGTTCTTCAGGCCTCTGCACGGTTACCTTCTCCACTCTGCAATGCCCTTTTCCTCAGATTCTTGGACCATTCCTCTACTTCCTCCAGTTCTATTCAAAGATTAACTTCTGTTAAAGCTTTCCCTGATTTATTATTTCCCTATGCCTTATAACTAACTACTGTGCTGACGTTTATTTATTTATTACACGTATTTATACCAGGTACCAAATTATAAGGTTCATACAAAGCAGAGTTTTGTGCATAACTCACGTTGTTCTACTCCTTGAATATCGTCAGGCCCATCATAGGTGCTCAGTGCATATTTGTTGAACCAACAAATAAGGGTAATAGAAATACAATACAAATACAAGATGATATGTCTAAAACTTTATCACAGCCTCTGCTGCATAGTAAATGCTCAAGAAATAATAGAACAAAATAAACAGCAAATCGAATCTAAAGCTCCAGCATGCCAAGTCTCACCTCTGATTTCACACCCTGTGATTTTACTAATATTTCCAATCTATCTTTTTACTGGGGCCCAAATAAACTCACTCTCTCTCTCTCTCTCTCTCTCTCTCTCTCTCTCTCTCTCTGTCTCTCTCTCTCCCACTCTCTATCTCTATCTATCTATCTATCTATCTATCTATCTATCTATCTATCTATCTCTTTCTCTTTCTCCCTCTCTCTCATACCTGGAACACAGCAAATGTTCAATACATTTTTATTCAATCAAAGGGAAAGTATACAAGTCTTGATTTATGGTGACTAGTCAGGATTTTCCCTCTAGAGTTGATGAGTGTCTAAAGGGCTTCTCTGAGGAATGAGGAGTTGGGAGGTTGAGCTGTGCTCTGATTCAGAGTCAGCTACAAGATGTAAATCCCAGTAGGCACTGCAGATTTCTGACTTGATGGATGCATGTGGACTACCCTAAAAGCATTCTCTCCAATCTCCAGATGCCCCCCTCCCCCAGAACTCCTGTTTCCTATGAGGGTGCTTATCTACTTATATTTGAAATTATCCAAACAATAATAACAACCATCACAAGATAAAAAAGTGTTTATCTATAGAGTACATTGCCTCTTAAACTCACACAGTAGACAGGCACGATCCATTCTCCCAATAGAAGATTGACAACTGAGTGGTTCTAAATGTACTTGAAGAGGCTCCAGCATAATTTTTTGAATTTCACTCACAAAGACAAAAATCATGGTACATCTGTGAACAGCATCTCTCTTCTTGATGATGCGGGGGGCGGGAGGGAGGAGACAACACAAAAAACACCACCAGAGACTTTCAAGACCATATCCCCAAATCTTAGTGCTTAAAAAGCAACAGTGTTTTGAGCATGTTTTCATTTCTTACTATAAACTCTGCCTCACTCCTCACTCACCTGGCCCATAGCAGACACTCATCAGCACAATCTACATTCACAGAGCATCTGCCTCTGTTTCACACTGGACCTAAGGCTTCAGTAAGCAGACATGATCACAGTAGAGGCTCAATAATCCTAACAGGAAACAGCTCAGAAATGTTCCAAGGTGGTGTGTGATTAAATGTCCAGCAACAGCATGCAGACAATACACATTTTTAGAGTTCATTAGTGATCAGCCCTGGAGGCAGATATCTCTAGAGAATGCTGCATGAAAGAGGTAATACTGAGTTAGAGGCTTAAGTAAACACAGATTTGTATAGAGTTTTTTTTTTTTTTTTTTAACAAAAGAAAATCTCATAAATACAGGGATAGGAGAGAGCAAGGCTTGTGAGTTTGGGGCTGAAGTTTTCTATGCATTTTACATAAAAATGTGTCATTAATAAAAGATCAAGCACAAAGTCCAGGATCTTCTGCTAGCAACATCTCAAATGTAAATGTTATTAGTGCTTAAAGAAAGTTGTAAACGACGGTTGGACTGGCACACTTTTTTAAAGGTACAGAACTCCTCAAGGCTTTTTTTTTTTTTTTTGCCAAGTTTCAGGTTTTTCCTGGATGACACCTATTACCTGAGATTTCAGTTCTAGTCCTGACTCTGATGGCAGGGGGTCATGGCCTCACAACCAGTAAGATGGGCTAAAAGCTCCCACTCACTCTTCTAGCTGCTGTAAGAGTCCTAAATCCCTAGGACACTTCCCCCAATCTCTGAAAACCATATAGGGGTCCCACCCCCACCCTGCCCCAACCCGCCCACCCCCACCCCCCCACCCCCCTGCTAAACACCAAGAAGCTTTATGTTAGTGAGCTTCCTGAAGTGGGACAATTTGTCATTTTCCAGACTGAGGGTCTCTATCACTTCTGCTTCCACATGTCCAGAGACCACTTTAAGTTCATCATTCGTGGCAGATGGGAACATGCTTGGTCCTTTCTAAGAGCTGGGAGATGAAGCAAAAAGAGGGATTTCATCAATAGTTCTGAGCACCAATGAGTCCTACATGGCCACCCATGGCAAGGACATATCCATTGATTTGCTTGGGGACAGAGGAAAGAGAATTCCCCAGCCTTTTTCACTATTAGATCCTTGTTCTAGAATTATTGATCATAAGGCCCCAATACAATGTAAATCACTGATTTTTTTTCTTTCTTTCTTTCTTTCTTTCTTTCTTTCTTTCTTTCTTTTTGTGGAAACACAGTGGGAATTGCCTTTCACTTTTAGCTTTTCTTCTGAACATGAAAAATCTATCCTCTAGTGTCACTGTGATCCAACTGAAGTAGGAAAAGCCACAGATGTGTTGGTCTAACCAACACACTGCTAAAATGTTAATTAGGCCTGAACCAATCTAAATAAGTAATATAAACCCAGCCTACATATACATATGGGCACACTCTGTATACAGGACACTGAACAGGTAAAATAGTTTGATGATTTACATTGCAACTCTGCATTCCAATGAGCCACATTAGATATAATCTTGAGCCAAAATATTTGGTCGGTTTCAAACTACCTATGTTTTTCACATTAACAACAACAAAATCTAACCTTCATTTCTAACAATACAATACAATATATTAAGAGCTTTTTCTGACTAGTGGTAGCAAGCCTATGAAACAATAACATTGAGATATACTATATTGATCAAGCTCTCACAATAGAAGAATTAAAAATGGAACTAGCTCTTGCTAGTTCGCATGAGGCTGATCTACTATGCTTCTCCTGACCTTTCTTGCACTGAAGCATACATTATTCACACTGAGACTTCATCATCTTATATGTTCCCATAAGCTAGGCATATAAAACCTACAATATATTGTGTCTTCATTCAAAGTAGAGTATTCTGGCTTCATTTTTTTTTAAAAAGAAGTAAGCTTCAGTTTTCTGCAATCAATTACTTCTAGTGATATTTCCATAGTGGGCCCCTTGATGGCCATGAAAGAAAGGTCCAGGTTGGTTATCACTAAGGTGAACAGATATCTCAGCTGCCAAATAATGTCTTTGGGCATTGAGGTGTCTGGTGTTTTCATCACAACCCCAATGGAAATAGAATTCATCCTAAATGGCTTAAATGCAGAGATCTATGTGAAGAAGTTACCAATAGCTGGATGAGTGAGGATACTGGGGTACTCATGGTTTAGTTATTTTTGAAAGCCATTAGTTTTCCTAAACAGGAGGGACTAAGGAACAAGTGGTAGAATGAACAATATCAAAGTCCAGGGACAGTCACAGTCATAGCAAGGGAAAACTAATTCATGAAAACAGCACACTAAAGCAAGAAAGAGCTGCCATCCTCTAGTCTACCAGCCAAATCCAAGCAATGGCCAAAGGACTAAAGTCCCTGGTAAATGGGGTCTGTACTGGACCATAAGTGCAAAGCAAGGCAGGTAACAGCAGACTATGATTTTCTCAAGCTAGTTCAAGGGTCCATAGGGCATGATACAAAAAACAAACATAAACAACACATTGGTTTATTCACATGCCTTTAGTCATACCTTTTATCTGCATGGGTGAGGGTGCTTTTATAAGAGAAAATCCCCTTAAAACATTCCACAATCTGATGCACACATAAAATCCTTGTGTAAAATTGGCTCTGGACTGAATACACATCGATGTTTTTTAATGTGTTAGTAAATACAGTCATTGGTTGTTCCGGGAGAGAATTATGCATCATCAACTGACATAAAAGGGAGTCTAATGTCATCTTCAATTGCTGTTCTAAGAAACAGGATGAAATTATGAGCAATTAGGAAAAGAAATACTGTATCCCTATGGCAGCTCAGGTTTTACTGAAAACCCTGTTGGACTGGTTCTGCCAGCCATCACATAAACCTTTGAGGCCTACACCCAGGCAGAAGGAAGAGTTATGACTTGGGAGGATGTTTCCATGGCAAAGCTGTGGGGGATTTAAAGCCCTGAAGTAGCTTGGAGCACATCAATGGCACAAGGTCAATGAAGAAAGCTGTTCTAAACATGAGGAGTGTTTACAAGCATTCTGTAAATGTGATTTAGAAAACTCTTATCTCAAAGATGCCAATATTTAAGATAACAAATGACTCCCGAGAAAAGCAAAAGCAGTCCCCTCAAGGGAATCCTGTGCTAAGAAAATTCAGATCTAGATCTCAGAAAATGGGAATCAGGGCTGTGGCTCCATTCTAAACAAACAGTATCTGTCTTCAGAAGTAGATTTTCAATTTGGGCTTGGCCATAGATGATGACTTTGTAATGCCAATCAATTAACTTTCTCCTTGGAAAAAGATCACAGTCTTTCTAAGACACATTTGTTCTAACACTGGGGAAGGCCTAGTATTGAACTCTGAAATATCATTGAAAGAGGGCTTGGACTGTTCAAACTATGAAATAAACCACAATTCCTCCACCCTGGCATTCAAGGCCTTAATCCATCTTTGCAGACTAGCTTCCCAGTGTTTCCCCCACAAGCCTACTTTAGTCCCTCTCACTGATTTTTATCATTTCCTCTATTTCTTAACCCTATTTTTGCTGATAATCAGTATTTGTCCTTCAGGATGACTTTCCCTTTTAAACATTTCCTGACCTCAGCAAGCACTAATTACTCCATCTTTTGAACACTTGTATTTAATTTCTCAATGTACATGGGTCTTCTTGCATTACAGCCATTTATACTCTTGATGATTGTTATGGACAATGGTGGAAATTCCTTGCAGGGAGAATTCACCCCTTTCATAAATCCTTCAGTATCTAGCATAGGATTGAGATACAAGTATTTGTGGCTCTGGCCAGGGTGCTGAACTGAACTGATCTTACTGGTACTAGGCAGTATGAAGCAACCAATCAGACACGTCCTTTAAAGTGAAAACTATCTCAAGACTTTCCATCCCACCAAGTCAAAGTTAAAAATGGATCCTTTCAGCCCATTAGAAGAAGGTGGTTCTTCACAAAGGAAACTCTATACTCTGCATATTTTTCTCAGTCTATGAAATGGTTAACTTCAGATGATATTTTCCAGCCCCTTTAAGCCTCTCCAAAAGTGACTTAACTCATTCTCACAGTATAAAATTCCTATATGCTGGTATTTCTAAATATAAACTCTTAGATCACACTTCTCTCCAAAAACTCCAGTCCTATATTTGTCTCCTAAGTACATCCACCTGGATGTCCCAAAGATTTCTCAAGTTCACCGTGACATATTTGAAATTCACAATCTCTCATTCCTACTCTTACAACTTTTCTTCATTGCAAATTTCCATCTCAGGTAGCAGCATCTTCATCAATCAGGTCTCATCTGTCAAAGTGTCACCTGCATGCCCACGGAAGCAACGGCAAGGTGAAGTAGTGCACCTGGCGACACCCCCACCCCCACCCCCCCACCCCGCAGACTTGCCTCCACTCTCACATTCCTTTCAACATAAGCCTGATCCTTTCACTGTTCCACTTAATACGTTTCATGGCTCTTATCACTTAAAAAGCAAACTTGAGCTCTATAGCATGACAATAAAGGCTCTTTATAACCTCGTCCCAGCTCCTTTTCAATTGCAGGTCCCATGAGTCCTATTCATTGAGAATGCCACATTCCTCCTGTCTAAAATATTCTCTCTCACTTTAACCTTCTCCACAAAATAAGTTCCTACTCATTTCCACAGATTTAAATATCACCTCATTTTCACAACCTTTTCCTGATTGACTTTTTCCATCCTTAACCAAGGAATTCTTATTTATTGATTCTTTTAATATAGTTATTTTTCCCATTCACTTCCATGTTATCTGACAGTGTCTATGGTGTCATGTACTGTGTTAGGCACTGGAAAAAGAGGGATGACTACCAGACATGTTGCCGTTTGAGACTCTTCATGTAACACACATTTCTGTATTAGCTGCTGTCCTCAAAGATCCCTGACAAAACAACTTAAAAGGAAATTATTACTATTCAGCATCTCTGTATGTGTGGTATATATGCATGGATGTGTGTGGGTGTGGGTGTACACACTCACATATGTGTGGGCGTATATGTGTAGGAAGGTATTCGTACACACATGCATGTGGAGATCAGAAGTTGACATCGGCTGTCTTCCTTTATTGTTCTCCATCTTATATGTTGAGGCAAGCTCTATAGGTTGAACCCACAGATCACCAGTTCAGTCAATGCAGATAGGCAGTTTGCTTCCTGGGTCCCCTGTCTCTGCCTCCCAGGTACTAGGATGACAGGTATGCTGCCATACTCACCCAACATTTAAGTAGGTGCTGGGAATATAAACTCAAGTGTTCGTGTTTACACAGCAAGTGTTTATCTGCTTGGCCATTTCCCCAGTCCCTGAAGAAGACATTATTTATTTTTATTGTTGTTTCAGATGAGTTAGTCCAGGATTGCTGTGCTTAGGCAGAACAGCATGGTGGTGTCGTGAGCATGTGGTGGAAGGGGCTTTTAACTCCATGGCTACCAGAAAGCAGAGACAGAGAGAGGCTTAGAACAAATCAAGCCCTAAGGTCACACCCCTTGTGGCTTCAGTTTCCAGAATATTTCAAAATAGTGCTACCAAAACATGAGTCTGGAAGACAGAAATATTCAAACTATTCATCTTATTTAGGTATCTATTGCTGTGATGGAATACTATAATCAAAAGCAACAGGAAGGGAAAGGGTTTATTTGCCTTACACTTCATATCATAGTCCATTATTAAAGAAAGTCATGGCAGAAACTCAAGATAGGATATGGTTAGCTCAGCCTGCTTTCTTATGCTACCCAGGGCTACTTGCCCAGGGGTGGTGACACCACCCTCCAAGAGTTGGGCCATATCAATCCAATGTGTACCTATGAACTGGCTTTATCTTTTCTCTCACTGTATGTTGTAAATGCCTTTTCTGTCCTGTAAGTGTGATTGTCTAGACATTTTTACAAGCTCACAAAACTAAGTGGCCCTGTATTTTTATACCTTTATTGAGAAGACTACATGAAAATAAAATGGAATACCAACTTTTGTTTACTCTTTTTTATGCTTCAAATAATAAAGACATTTTTAAAAAAGAAAAAAGAAAATGTCCTACAAGGCAATCTTATGATGGGATTCTCTCAATGAAGGATTCCCTCTTCCTGGATATGTCCAGGTCTGTGTCATGTTGAGAAAAGGCAACCAGTACGTCAAAAGATTATGGAGTAACCTTTCATGTCTCACTCACCCTTACTCTCATCAAACACTAAATATGGCTTGGCAAGTTGAGTTTGCATCTTAGTTGTTCCTGGATCCCTCAGCAACTATTTGTTGTGTTCCAGTTATTTGTGTCTGAACAAATAGCACCTAAAACTTATATATATGTGTGTGTGTGTGTGTGTGTGTGTGTGTGTGTGTGTGTGTTAAGTGAATATGTAATAAACATCATCCATTCATCAAAGTAAAAGGCTGATTCATTATGCAATTAATTTCCTGAGTTTTCAGACAGAACACAACTAAGGTGTACAAGGACTATCTATTCCTTACACATGGTGGCAAAACAAACCCACACAGCCATCTTCCTGGTTCCTCACAGAGAAAACTGCTTGAGATAGGATTGACATATTTAGATCTTCCAACTCTAGAACCAGATCACACTCCCTTCATGAGTCTTTCTTGGAAAGGTGTCTTGGGAGGCAAAAGATGAAGTCAAGGAAATGGAACTGAACAAATATGATGTCAGAGTTGGGAGATGGTAGAAAATGGGAAACACATGGAGCTTTGGCATCCTGGATGGGTTAGGAGCTAAACATAGACTTGAAACACCAGCATTCATGCCCTAATTTTCTATTTTATAATTGCATTGCCTTAGGCAAGTCATATAACTTTTCTGGGCCTGTTCTTCTTCATTTGTAATTTAAGGATAATGACAGCTACCTTATAAGATTACTGAAGGAATCAAATCAGATCTTGAATATAAAATACAGTGTGATTATTAAAAGATAGGCTTCAGGCTCTGGTAGATATGGTTAAGCCCAATAATTGTGTGATCTTAGGCAAGTGTCCAAAACTCTTTGGGCTTTAGTTTTTCTGTTAAGGGTGTGATTTTATAATTTAGCATAAAATGAGATAATGTGTCCAGTATCCAACACAGAACCTTATACAAAGTACCTAATCAATGATAATTGTTTTACAACTATTAATAACATGTTAATAATCTCATACAAATATAAGGAGTCTATCCTTGAGACTGAGAGAAAGATAATATTCACTACCAGGTTCTCTGCTCATGAATAAGTCATCACTGAAGAAGAAAAATAAGATCATATCCAGAAAACAAGAGTTAAAGCGCTGTATTGAAACATAGAAATACCTAGCAGCTGGATTGAAGAATGAGATAGTTATGAAATGGAGAGGCCATTCGACTACAAAATATAAGCAAGGGAGAAAGAGTAACCCTATTATTAAGCCATGAATGAAAGGAATAAACTGTGGTCTGGGGTTATACACAGCTAAGGTTACTGAGGGACTAGGAGTAGCCTCCGAAGCTAGACTCCTAAGATGACACCAGGCAGAAGGAAGGACATGATCAAAGCTGATATGGTACAAATGTGCTAAGCACGGCAAAGGGAAAATGGAAGATCATATTTCCAAAATAAGTTAAGACCTCTTTTGGCTCCTGGACCTCGAAGTCAAAAGCAAGGAGGCTTCTGCCATGAGCTGGTCTTTTGCTCTTCCCTGAACAGAAGGCAAAGAGGAACTGTGTGTACATATGATCTTTTTATCACCAAACCCAACTGCAGAAGTCTTAGGCAAACAGGATAAGCCCCAGTTGTCTTGTGATGATGCAAATTATATAAGTTACAAAGCAAATTCTCACATATATAAGGAACTCGGGCTACAAATAGACCATGTGGATGAACTCTGAGCTAAGGCTGGATGTCACTGCTGATAGCCACCCCCACCCAAAACAGTTCAGTTTATTGATACATCATCTCAAGTGTCCAGCACAAGCATTTTGAGTGCAATCAGGCTTCTGGCAATGGGATGAACACAAAACTTAGTATAGTGCTGACTGGTAACCCCTGAAGACTATCTGGGTATATGTGGACTCAGCATCTCTTTTCTCCATTTTCCACATCAGGAACAGAGAGGTACAGCCCTGCGTCCTCTGTTGTTTTCCCCAAGAATATCTCAACATCTGTTTCCACATCTCTGTGGCTCTTACCCCAAAGAAACCCTCCCTGGTGGCCACCATGTGAAAGACCCAATGTTAGGGAAGTTTTGTTACCATCACTAAATCTTGAAGTAATGGATTTCCCATTGATCTTACTTCAGCCCAGGCATAAAAACCAGAACTCCATGCAGTGCAGTTACTCCTTAAAATATCCTTATAAATCTTGGCCATCCTATTCATTAATTACAGCCCAGCCCCGACTCTGGCTGTTAGTTCTGGGTGGCAACTTCATTTATTCCCACATTAAATGCTTTATTTCCATGGAGCTATTTCAGTCTTGCTCCATTACTTAGCTTCCCACCATTAAACTTCTCCAGGCATGTCATCCAAGCAATTTGTTAAAAAGGAACCCATCCCCACCATACATGTTAAAATGTAGATAAAGCAGCCAACTTATTCTAAAACTTTATAGTAAACATGATCAGCACATTGTAACATCTAAATATATACTGAGTCTTACTATGTCCTGAATGTGATGAAAATATTTTCAATACATTAGTCCATTTAATTCATAAGTGATTCTGTGAACAAATTTTACTGTCTTAGTTTTGTAAAAATGACTACTTGAAAGATTAAGGAAGGAGCCCAGAGTAAGCAGATAGAGACAACACTAAAATTCAGTCCTGCTTGATACCCAAATCAAATTCTTATTTGCAGCAACTGTGGGGAATAATTCCCATACTTTAACTGTCAGCTTAATAAAACAGGCTATCAATACACATCAAAAATCAAACACAGTATTTTGGATTCAAAGAGATTTTTTAAATGATTTAATTTTCTTTTCATATTTAGCAGATGATCCCAGGGTCCTCAGGGGCAAAGCAATGTTCCCAGGGTCACAAAGCGCTTGGAGGCAGAGCAGAGTCTATGCCCCAGGCCTCACCACTTCTAGAATGTCCTCGCTCTCTTTCTCTCTCCCTCAGATCTGCTGCTGTCCAAATGTCCTATTATACCAGAATTTGCTTTCCCTTGGGTACAGCTGAGAGTAGAAAGGCCTGTAGAGTGGTGTTAAGTGAATTGAATGTTCCTTCTGCAAATGAAAATGAGAACCTAATTAGATTCCATAATCACTCTCTCCGATTAAAGCTGCCTTTTCCCTCCCTAGGCCCTGCACCTCTGACATCCCTCACTTGCAACCTGCAGTATTCCCAGTGTAGACTAAATTTGTCTCTTCACACATCTGTCCTGATCAAGAACCCTAATTCATTTTATCCTATAAGCACTAACAACTCCAGCTGGCCATATAGATTTGAAGGCCTGAAATGTTTGCCCTTCTCACTGAAGAGAGCCAGCAGGGTCTACTGTTAAATGGCAAAGCTATGGCTCAGGGGGCACATAGTCAAATATCACAGATGTCAAATTTCTCTCACACAGAAGTCAGTAGGCTTAGGATACATCAGTATCTGGAAGGAAAGCTAGAAACTGATGAATCAGAGGGCAGAAACCTCCTGATTAGAGTAGCTGCTATACCACTGCACCCAGTAATGACTATGGATTCCTACCTCTCCAACAGAAAACAGGATCCAGGAGGATGGGGGTGTGGTTTCCTCTTGGTGGTGTTTCCAATGCAGGAAAAGAGATTGCATATCATGTACACTCAGTATTTTCAGAATGGATGAAACTTCCACTTGAGGAGTTCTGCTGTTTTCTATATACCCCACAATCAGGGAGTCCAACTCCTCATCTATTAGAGAGAAGCAATGCATCTGACTGTCCTGGACACAAAAGAAGTAAGCAAAGATATTGATTTCAACCTCAGGACATTTTCCATCATCACCAAGGACCATCTATGGGGATGGAGTGTGATGGAAGGTTTCACATATTCATCATCTCCTCTACCACCAGTATCAGTGTGCTATCTGGGTACCCTGATCAAACATCATGCAGTTGTGGTTTGAGCTCTGGGGAGGCAGATATGCTTTTAGGAACTAAGATACCATGAGAGGGATAGATGGCTTAGTAAAGTCCCTGCCATTTAACATGAGTGTCTCAGTCCAGATTCCACAGAAGTCCAGAGCCCATATGAGAAACTAGGCATGGCAGCATCCACCTGTGAGAGAAAGAGACAAGTGGGTCTCTGAAGTTCATAGGCAAGGTAGCATTCCTGAGTTAGTGAATTATGGGCTCAGTGAGAGATCCTGTCTCTAAAATTAAAAGTTGAGAGTGACAAAAGGAAGGTATCAGACATCCACCTCTGCTTCTATACCATGTGCACACACATGAACACACATGTGCATACATCCAAACTATCAGCTACACATACCTCTCATCACACACACACACACACACACACACACACACACACACACACACACATGCATACATAAAATAATGGGCCCTTTAGCAGATCTATTTCCTCTCTGGCCTGACCATCTTTAGAAAGAAAGGACTGAACCCACAGTCTTTGAATTTCTTTCTATTTTATATAGGCTTTGTTACATGCTTTGTGAAAGGAACACAAATTCTATAGCGTTCCACCTGGATGCCCTTTGAGAGATAGTGATGCTCAATAGTCAAGTGAGGGCACCAAAAGTGAGAGCTCAAAGTGCAATGCTGCTTTGGATGACACTGATTCCTTAAGCCTTCAGATCACATAGCAGTAGCCATTTAAACCCACTGAGGATGTACAGGCTAGTTTTTATGCTAAATTGACACAGGTTGGAGTCATTTGGGAAGAGAGACTCTCAACTGAGAAAATGATCCTACCAGATTAACCTGTAAGCAAGCTTGTAGGGTGTTTTCTTAATAGGTGATTGACATGAGAGGGCCCATCCCATTGCAGGTGGTGCCATCTTCCAGTCCAGATGGTAGAAGAAAATGGGCTGAACAAGCCACAAGGAACTAGTCAGTCAGTAAGACTCCTTCATGGCTTCTACTTCAGTTCCTGCCTTGAGTTCCTGCCTACTCTGACTTCCCTGGATCATAGGTTGCAAGGTGTAAGATAAAATATACCCTGTCCTCTCCAAGTTGCCTTTGATCACAGAGCTTTGTCACAGCAATCAGAACCCTAACCAAAGCAGAAAAATTGCAAAATATGTAAATATATACAAGCATGTGCATGTCTAAATAGTTAGGCTTTATACGTGTATGTATATTAATTAACCTAGCACAGCCATTTCTCATCATTTGTGGATTTTATTCCTGATGGCCCTATTTCACATTGTACTTTTATTATTCTGTACTCACTGAGTCCCCTGAGAAGAGACCCAATTCTGTCCTCTTCCCTCCTTCTCATCACCATGTGGTCTCTCCACACGTGTATGTGTGCACAAGTGCAGGTGCGATAGTAAGTCACTTTGTAAAATGTCAACTGTGATCTAGCCACTCATTAATAACACCTAACTGCATCTCTGGGTAAATAACTAAATTGCCACTTTCCACATGTCATTTCTTCCTGCCTGTGTTGTCACTTTGGTACTTCAAGAGATCAAATTGAGGAAACTTTTAGTTCTTTAAAAACCTGGTCTTCAAAGGGAAAAAAAAATGACATGATTGCTCAGTGTCATTTTCCCCTACCCAGGCTTCAAATTTAAAAATGTAATTTGTTTTTTATTTCCTGGTATCACACATTATAATTGGTTATAATTAGGAATAAATTGCTTCAAGGAATGAGTAAAGCATCCAATTGTGTTAAAAAGAAATGTGCCTTTAATGTCAAGGCATCCAAGAGAAGCGTACTTATTCGCATTAAGTCCAGAGATCAGTGGTAGAAACCTGGAAGTTTCCTTCAGGGAGGGCTGAGAGCCAGTTGCAAGGGTACTTCAAGGAGGAGAGACAAAATATAAACCAAAGGATTGAAGGATTCAGATTCTCAGGCTGTAACGTAAGACTGAGCTGAAATGAAATCGAACGTCAAGCCTTTTGTCTTAAAAAATCAGCTGAAACCAGAGGCTTTATCAAAGGAGTCCCTTTATAATACTAAAATCTCTAGAAATATTTAAATTAGCCAAGAATATTTTCTATCTGGAAAGTAGAATTATAGATACAGGTATTGAAACACCTACAAATGGGTGGAAGCCATTTGTTAGTAAAATTCTTTATCATCATGCATGCTTCAGAAGCAAAAGGTTGTTTTTGAACCAGAGGCTATAGGACCTAAGAATGGGAAAGTGCAAGAATAGACAGGGCTGCTAGACAGACAACCACCATGTCTGCATACACATGAAACACAGTGAGTGAAATATCAATATTCCCCCCTGTGGCTCTGTGCCCCATAAATCCCTAGCTAATAAGGTGCCTATGACAGAGCTGCTCTTTAATAACTTCTAGGGTATAATAATTGATGGCCTATCCAGCTGGTTGCTGCAATCAGATATAAATTAAATCATCTTTATTGTTTTACGTGTTCTCTAATTCCCTGCCCCCAACCCTGCCCAATCCTATTCCCAGCCTCTCTTAACCAGTCCTGGGAGATGTGTTTGTTTGCATCATTTGTCAAGTAACAAGAGCTGAAGGGAAAGAGAAAAGGGGATTGGAAAGAAGATCCAAAGGCTTCTTGCTTCCATGAGCCACAGGTACATCCCTGTATTGTATTTTGTTTGTTCAGGTACATTTTATTCATTCTTGTATTTTCATAACCCACCTTCCCCCACAGATCCAGAGACAAGCCATGCATCTTTCATTTCAGAATCATGGTTTGCAAGCCTACTTTAGGCCAGGCTCTGTGCTAATTACTGGGTACAAGTTGATTAAAACAAGATCACTTTCCTAAAGAAGCCTCCTTTCAAGAAACCTTAAGTAAGGATGGTAAACATGGAGGAGAGAGAAACAGAGACACAGAGACACAGAGAGAGAAAGAGGGATGCAGACCATTGTGATAAGATTTGACAGGTGCCTCAATGGAAAAACTAAAAAAGAGGACAGAAGAGGGTGAGATCATTGCAATTCAAATGAGAGAAAACCACAGCAGGATTATAGATGCTAATAGAATTGAGGTTAGAAGCCCATGAAATTCTTTCTTCTTTTAGGCCAGTGAGAATGTCAATGATGGTGCAAAGCAATCCATTAGTGAGACAAGGTTTGTCCTGCAATCTCTCTCCTCCACCCTGCCCTTCCTTTGCATCCTGAGACAAAAGCTCATGGTAGCCACTAAGAATCTTAAAGTAAAGAGACATACCTGTATGGCTTGCCTTGGATGCTCCTCCACTGGTCACCAGTGATCATCTATCCTTTAATCACACACTCACCAAATAGCTTCATAGGTGCCCATTAGGAGCCAGGCAAAGTACTGAGACAGGGCTAAAAACAAAGACATACACAGGATGTGTATCCTACCTCTGAGGTCACTAATTAATAAGCTGCTGTAAAGAGATAAGGCCAACCACTGAAAAATGGATGGGATAAAGCCCCAGATTCCAGTTAACAGAATACGTAGGTCCATAATCCTGGTTTTGCCAATTACTAGCTGGATGACCCTGAGCAGCTTTCTGATTTCTCTCTCTGTGCCTCAGTTCATCTGTGTGATGGAGACAATAAGAATTCACCATGTAAGGCTATTGGAAAGACGAAATGATTCAATGAAGGCTAAAACCATATAGCCAAGGGCCAAGGGCTGTAAGGGATAATAAGCGAGCAATGCACAGCACACATTTTTCAGAATACTAATATAAGTATTAAGGGAACTAGAAACAATGGTTATTACAGGCACAGAGGAGGGAGTAATGTGCATAGTGACAGGGAAGCTTCTCAGAATAGGTGGGGTTGTGGGGTTCAGAGTTAACAATTAAGTCTTTGTATCCTTTGTTCACAATCACCTACCTAACAGCCAGTCAAATGTGACTGTTGAGTATAAAAGACCAAGAGAAGGCTTCAACAAAGAGAGATTAGGTTGGGCTAAGGGTGATACAGAGATGGCTTATTTGAGCAGTCAATACATACATACGTGTCTGAACAGCAAGCACTTGGCAAGATCCTATCTTAATGCACTAGGAAAGCTTCCTGTTGAAGCAACCTCCTAGAAAGGCAGTCTCCTGCATGCAATCTTTCATTCTATGCTTGGCTGAGAAAAAAAAAATGAGCCTTGGGGCTGGAATTCTGCCTTACAAAGAGATAAAAACCCCACACTGCCAATGTGAGGCTTATTACCTTGTATGAAGTTACCTGTCCCAGTTGCAAAGTTCTGTTTATGTTCCTTTGTTCTGCTTAAGCATCATGTATGTCAATGGTCCTCAGGCTCACTCATCTTTAAATGTTTCAGGATGCATAGGGGAGAGACCCAGTGCCCAAATGGTGTGCACAAGCTAACCATACCATACTAGCTGTAGAGGGAACTGCTAGCCAGGCACAATGGAAGCTGACATCATAGTCATTTCTCTGCCTTGTGTGTTCCTAGCTAACTCCAATACTAGGTTGCATTAAACAAAATATTTGAATTTCTATTCCAGAGCAGACACAGAGACTGTCATTGCTCTTGTCTATGTGGTTGGACTCCTCCTTCGGCACTGGTAACCGGTGTAGAGTTCTCCAAGTGGTAAGTAACTTCTTTTGCTTACAATATACTCCAGAAATATTAGAACAAGCAGCCATGTGAACTTTAACATTTGATACCTCATGTCATAATAAAACTTCCCTTCTTTCAACTATTTCTCTCAGGTATTATTGTCAGATTTATACACTATCTATATTTATTATTATACCAACATTTGGCTACTTGATTCACGTATATATTGGACTAACCCTCCACAAATCTGTGAGGGGATCTTGTTTCTTAATTTGTACCAAGGAGATAATAACTGCATTCATAAGGTAGTTGATATAATTAAGAGTCTATTCTCACGTAATGCCTGTCGGTATAACTGACAAAATAATAAATATCCACTAACTGGTGATTATTGTGCAAACCGATGATGAGGATGCTCTTGACGATGACAATGATAATGAAGATGATGACAACAACAATGATGATGATGATGGCCATAGCAGTTATGGCAATAATGTGGAGTAAAAATATCACAAATTGTCATAAATTCCCCTACTCGGTTTAGCTTTTCCAAAGGATTTTGTGTGTCTGATAATTGACATCTCTTCATTCAGCTTAGTATTCTCTGTAGGCTCAAAGTGTCACTTTTCAAAGAAATATAGATTAGGCTCATTGTTGATTGCATTAGATGTGTGGGAGACAGACATGTTTGTTCACTCTGAATTCTTAAAATGCCTGGCTCAGACTCCCCAATCATAGACCACAGCTCAGCAGACAAGGGCAAACAGCAAAGTGATCTGGATATGATCGGGTAGGACTATAAATCATGATGAGGGTGGAAATTAAATCAAATGGGGGCACCTGTGCACACCATTTCAAAATGCATGCAATGGGGAATCATCACAGACTTGTGAAATAAACTAAGTTGCTGGCTACCAAGCAACAATTCCTTCTACCCTCCCTGTTGCTTGGACTACCTCTTAGCTTCCAGGAACAATTTGGAGACTCATATTAACACTGTACTGTCACCAAAATGTTTCTTAGTGTGGTAAAAGGCAGTGTGAATTTCTGTGCAGAGAAGTGATTTAGACAAAGTAGGTATGTAGTGGGTAGCCATCCCAGCCTTGGCCTGGAAGTTCCAACCCCCATTGAGGCTTCGGTAATGGTCACGCCCACAAGGTGGGGCTGAGGGAGGAGGCTGAAGACCCAGGATCCAAAGGAGAGGGATCTCTTGGTTCCTGGACCCTGGATGCTGGATGTAGACAGAGCAGAGTTCTCCAGAGAACACCCGCCGGACTGCATCATACTTTTTGCTAGACCCTACAACCTGCCTATCCCTTCATTTGTAAGTTATGCCACAAAATAAACCTCCCTTTTAACTACATGGAGTGGCCTTAATTTCACCAATATAGGTAGAGCTATGGTGGGTGATAAGTGGGCACTAAAGACAACTGTTGACCCTCCAAGTAGGTGTAGCATATCTTGTTACTAATATATAAGGTTTCTGAATACTAACAATTCCTCTCAATGTCAAACAAAGAAAGAAAAAAGAATTCAACCCTTCAAGAGATAACCACCAGGCTTAGTTGATGTGAGAAAATTTCTGTTCTTAGTTAGGAAGCAGGATTAATGAATCATGGGAATGGTAAAAGGAAGGTCCACTGAACTGTTCTGTATCCTAGAAGTCATAAAGGATGCAAGAATGGAGGGAGGAAACAGGCAGACACAGAACAGGCAGCAGAGCCACCAAGAACCTATGTCATAGTTTTATGTACAGCTGACACTGGCCCAGGCCCTAAGGAAATCACAAGACAAAAAGGAAGTAAGGGTAATAAGAGACTTTCAGACTTCCAACCTGGAATCAGTCCAGAGGTTTCCCATCCCTGCCACTCCTCCCATCAAACATATGCAAATGGAAATGGTAATAAACTCAGATAATGATAGAGTCAGCATTTAAACTCACCATAGAAAGCATAAATTACAGAGGAAGCTGTTACAGATACAAAGGCTGGAAGCTTTATTGTTGAAAGAGAGGGGCATTCTGACTCGCAGGTGCTAACTGAGCATCTCAGGCCAGGCAGGGAGTCTCATAGGAGGCTTCCTACAAAGAAACAAAATCTGAAGTTGGTCTGTCCTGCTGCAAAGTGTAAGAGATGCCCTAAAAGGCTCAATGGTCTCTTCTGTCAGCTGGGTGATGCAGCCCAGATGCTACTTCTGTACCACATCTGCTGAATCACACTAATCCAGCTTCACAGGTTCCCTTGCTGTTCTAGGCAGTTGCTTCTCCTGGACTGGATGTTTGCTCTACCATATTCTTCTTCCTCTAGATAAGCATGTGGCTGTCTCTTTCATCTCCTTTAACTCAGTGTTCAAAGGTCTTTTTCTCCAATGAGGCTTACACCAGCTACTTCATTTATTATTCTAGCTCTCTGTCCCTTACCCTTGTCCTGCTCATAGTATTGATAATCTTTTCATATGCTGTACAATTTATTTTTGCTACATATGTTCCTTATTTATTGATCTTACAGTTTACTACCTGTCTTCCTCCACTAAAATATAAACTCCATGAGAGTAAGAAATTTTGTCAGTTTTTGGACCATAACAGCCCCTCTTCAAATGCCTAGAATGGAGTCTAGGACATGAGAGTGCTTATTAATTAAGGCTTGCTAAGCACATAGTTTAAAACAGCCTTCTTGGAAGAAGATATATCTCGATAGAGGTAGCTGCAATTCCAAGATGCTTAGAGCATTGCTGGCTTTGGTACTCTCTTTCTCAAATCTGTAGTATGTCACTGGCACAGGAAACAGTGCTTGTGCCAATTAGTGCAACACATATGGCTCTGAAGTATATCATCTCCTAAGAATTAAAAGCAAAGCAGAGGAGCCCAAAGACCTGGGGCAAATATATGCCCATTTGATTTATCCCGTACTCACCTAAAGACCCACCTGAAAAGTTATTATTGATTATGACTTTTAGAACTTAGAATGAACTTACATCTCATGAAATTATCTTATTTGATAAATAAGACATGGTAGATTAAATGGCTTTCCCAGGCTCACACATCCAATTAGTGGAAGCAATGAAACCAAGCCCAAGGTCTGTTATTTCCCACATGTGCATATCCCACTGTACTATCTCTTGTGTGGTTGTACTGGGTAAGATTTTTATGTAGACATCCCATGAATCACTCTGAACAGTTACTTTTAAGGTCTTTGTCAGGGATCTGTTTTTTTAAATAGCACCCAGGATGCCACTGTTTCAGCACCTCGACACAGCAGACAACAGCCAGCTCTGTTAGTCTCTCTGTTCTGGGCTTTAATAAACTTCTGACTCCTTTCATTTTTATTTATATGATTATCTGGTGCTTCCAATGTTTGCCTTAAAGAGTAAGTATTTTTAGAGGATTTTATGATTCAAAGCTATTTCTCAATAACTTGAATGTGGTAGTGATCTAACTAAGTTTTTCAATTTGTGATATTATAGTAAAAAGCGCTCAAAGCAAATTCTAAAAGCTAGTGATTCTTAGGAAACTAAATCGATGCTTTGATACTAAAAAGTAGCTATATATATATACTTTCCTTCATATCCTATTAAAAAGAGCATCACAAATTTCCATGAGAGGAATGTGGTACACATTGTCTCTCAATCTAAATTTACCATGAAGCCCTTTATTGTTAGGTAATTCATAGGTCTGATGAAGCATTTTTGAGAAATGCTTCTCTACAAGGTCAAAATATCTAAGGACAGGAGGAGAAGTAACTATGGGAAGCACTGGAGAAGAAATACAGACTACAGAAGATAAATACAGACTAAATTGGCAGGCTTTGGAGTCTAAGGATACTGAAGCTGCGGCATAGTAAAAGAAAAAAAATACAATGATTAATAAAAAATGCACCAGATCTTTCAAGATAAAAGGCCTTTTCCTGAGATGTAGGAAGTGGAACTTCCCATAGGATGGCCAGCCACTCATTAGCAGGCCCAAGCCCCTGAGATTCTAACTATAAATCAGCAAGGATCTGAAATCCATCCATAAGCCTCTGATTTTAGCAGCTTATCCCTTTCCAGAAGAATTATCTTGCCTACAAAATGGCTTCTGCCCAGGGCTGGGAAAGTTTTAACAAAATGTATTTAGCTACTATCTGAAGATCTTAAGTCATTGAGCTAAATGCAATATGCTTTTGTTAAAAATCACATCCAACTTGATATTGAGGTTTATTACAGACTTTTTCCAATTTTCATTCTCCTTTTATGTAATCTCAGCTGGGCTGATTTGCCTGCATTCTTTCCAGTAGAATCTTATTACTCCCAAGACACAACAGAGCACCACCAACCTTCTATGGAGGGATACATGGCTGCATCTGGATTAGAAAAGGGGCTCTATTTATACCCAAATTAATAGGCAGAATTTAGCATAACACTTGCAATCTTTCTAATAAGAGAATGAAAGAGGGTAAAATGCAGATCCTTTTCCATTCTTCTTCAAACTGTATTGTTTGCCCAATCATATGCTTGTCACATGGCCTGAAGCAGTGTGATCTAGTAATGATAGGCCTGGATGCCACAAAGGAGGGGAAATCCAGCTGCACTGGGGAAGTCGGGGGATAGCTCAGACAGCTGGCCCAGCCCTCACTTGTGTGTTTCAGGGAATATACTCAGGATGCTGCTAGTCTTATTAGTACCTGATTCCTATCAGGACTAAACTTAACAGTGGGTCAGGGCTAATCAGAACTTCTTGCATAACAACTAGAGGGAAAGATAACCTTGAAATCTGTCCAAAGCAAACAACCTTGAGGTCACAGAAGTCTTTGATCCCATTCCAGTTGGGAAGTCCTTTAAGGCTGTGCTCAAATCAACCAGACTAAAGTCTCCCAACCCATCTATAAGGAACACTAAACACTGTCTCTTTCATCAACTCTAATTAGCTAGCATGTAGTGTCAAACTAGTGGGAAATGCCTCCACAGGAGATATTCAAGAGTTAAACATTTAAACCTTTAAAATGGAAGAGGAGATGATCACTTCATAAACTTGAATGGGCAGATGAAAGTGAAGATTCCTTCTTTATCAGTGTTAGCAGTGTGTAGGTCATATTAGGGGAAACTGCCAAGACCTAAATTTCCCTTCCTAAATATATAGATGCCAAGTTTCATCAGTTCCATTCTCATGACAAGACCTCCACTTTCCTCTCTATATGCTGAGTCTCATTGCTAGCAACAGTAACTTAGGCTTACTTAGTTACTGAGAACAGACATAAGAAAATTCTGGATGCCATTACCTAGCCTGCACACAGATTCACCTTCCAGCAGGCTCAGTGCAAAATGAGCAATGACCACAGGGTGAGTTCTGACTGTCTGAAAAAGAAAGCAAAGGCCTCCCACCATTGCAACAGGAAATAAAGTAGGTTTCCATCATCTCTTCCCCCCTTGACTTACATTAACTTTTGACCTCAAGATCTGATAAATCTAGTTAAAACAACTGTTTACACACACTGATAGCTAAAGCTCACAACTGACTAAGAGTTAGGTCACTCTCTCCAAAAGTTGTTGTTGGTTTATTTTTGTTGTTGTTGTTGTTTTTGTTGTTGTTTTAAATCACAGACAACTGTTGAATGGATAGAGAAATCTCCACCAAGGATCCACTGGCTCACATTCAGGATTAGGAAGAAAATGAGGCAAGCATCACACTTAATCAAAATCTCCTCCAAAATCCTTAAATAGCTGTTGTAGAATATTATTTTAAGCTGCATTATATTTGTTTATGCTGTGGAACATTTGTTTAATGTTGCAAAGATGTGTTGCATTCTTTTATATTGCATTTGTTTAACTCTGTGAAGCTGTACTACTGTGCCTGACTAAAACACCTGATGGTCTAATAAAGAGCTGAATGGCCAATAGCAAGGCAGGAGAAAGGCTAGGCGGGGCTTGCAGGCAGAGAGAATAAATATAAGGAGAAATCTGGGCAGGAAGAAGAAAGAGCAAGAGAATAAGAGGAGGAGGAAGCTAGAGACCAGCGACCCAGTAACACAGCCAGACTCGGAGTAAGAAGGAAAGAAAAAGTATATAGAAATAGAGAAAGGTAAAAGCAGAGAGGCAAAAAATAGATGGGCTAATTTAAGTTAAGAAAAGTTGTCAAGAAACAAGCCAAACTAAGGCAAGCCATTTATAATTAAGGATAAGCCTCCATATGTGATTTATATGGGAGCTGGGTAGTGGACCCCCAAAGAGCAAAGAGGAAAAACAACCAACAACAGATACCATCCTCACAGGGTTCAAAACCACAGCATTAGACCATGCACCAAGTTACTAGAAGAAGCAAAATAAAAATGAAAAAAATCAGTTTTGTAAATATGTTTTGTAAAATATTTCCCAAAAACGATATAGGAGCCCAGGAGATAGCTCACTCAGTAAAGCACTTGTGCAAGCATGAGGACTTGGCTTTGAGCCACCTCACCCCAAGTAAAAGCTAAGCAGCATTGTGAAATGCATCTTGAACTTTAACTCCAGCACTGGGGATGGAAAACTGTTAGAGGTAGATTCCAAGAGCTCCCTGGCCAGCTAGTATAGCCAATTAGTGACCTCTGTGTTCATTGAGAGACTGACCTTGTCTCAAATAATAATGTGGAAAGCAATGGAAGATGATACTGTCATTGACTTCTGGTCCCCACACAAACATATTAACATGTACACATGAATACACTGTATACATACCATAAACATACACATACACACACACATACACACACAAAAAAAACCACATACACACTCATACACACACACACACACACACACACACTCATACACACACACACGGTGGGGGGGGAATAAAATTCCTGTCCTTATACAAAAATGTTTTAGATTACACAGAAATGTATCTTCATAATTATCCTGCCATAAGCAGCATCCAGCCAAAGACAAAACTAAAGAAATGAAATGAAAAATTATGTAAGCTATGTGTCCAGAACTTTCACTCCAAGTTGCATGGGCATTGAAGATGATTTATATTCTCAGACTCATGAAGCTTTGAAACGTCTAATATAATCTCCTAGCGTCTCTGACCAGCAAATAAAACACAAATAGGTCTTCCCAGAATGAATACCTAGGTAACGTACAGTGGAGTAATAGAGAGCTACAACAAATCTACCTCAGAGTCTCAGGACCCAGAGAAGTGTGTTTCTGACTTAGATAGCAGCCAGCTGTAGGCATTCCTGGTAGGTAAGCTGCTTTTCTCCATTTTGTGACAGAGAGACCCAATTCTGTGGCTCTGTTATGCCTTCAATGCCTGTCTGTGCCACTCTGAAAAACAAAAAAGTAAAAGATGTAGGACGCACATCTTTTCTTGGTATCCCTGGTATTGAAGTGGCATCACTAGTTTCGTTTTTATTCCACTGATGAAGACATGTCACATGGCCTGCCTAGGTACAGGGGAAAGGGAAACAAAATTGGAGTGAAGATCCCCTTTACAGTGACAAGTCGACAGTATGGATGGAAGGACAAGCATGAATCTGGGGTTCAATTTTGTCATCTCTGCTAGAGAGAGATGAATCAAAGCTCTTGGGATGAGCTAACTTATCAACTACTTGGTGTGAGTCAGCTGAAGAGGAGGGAAGTGGATCCCAGGAAAAAGTAAATATTAAAACAAAAGCTATGCAAAAATTTTACTCCTTTGTCTTCTCCACTGTTCTCATTTTTAAACTAGTTATGCCATTCTGGCATATTCCAAGCAATTCAACATCATAAGGGGATGTCCACATAAAGCCAACAAGTACCAGCATTCCAGAAGTTTCCTCATAGACTCATGAAACAACTATTGGAAAAAATAAATTTAAAAATCATCATGAGCCAGGCGATGGTGGCACACGCTTTTAATCCCAGCACTCGGGAGGCAGAGGCAGGTGGATCTCTGTGAGTTCGAGGCCAGCCTGGTCTACAAAGCGAGATCCAGGAAAGGCGCAAAGCTACACAGAGAAACTCTGTCTCGGAAAAAAAAAAAATCATGAAATAAGTGCATAGCTATGAACAATCAATAATGAAATCAAAGCAGTGTAAGATCTATACAAAGATGGAGAATGGTTGTAGAAGCTGACATAACTTCTCAGTTCTTGGATAAAATCCTTAAAAGAAATTATTAGGAAGTGCTAGAAGATGACCATTGATATTCTGAGAGAAGCAGGTAAAATTGTACGCAGGGAAGGAGAAATTTGAGGAAATACAATGTTGAAACCCCATTGTTACTGTCTCTCAACTTAACCCTCCCCAAGAAGACCAGTGGTAATGAAGAGAAAACAAAAAATCATTGGAGCCGCAGACCATGAGTCAGAAAACTGGAATGGCCAGCTCAACATCATATGTGTGAACACTGTGGGGAGTTGTGACTCCCAAAGCAAAAGAAAGAACTCAGGAAAGATATAGGAATAAAACCACATGAACATTCTTTGATACATTCAAAGAAGAATCATAAAAAGAGAGAAATTGTTAAATAAGAGATTCTTCTCACCCTCAGAACATAAAAACCCTCTGATCTATCTCTCTCTTGATAAATATGATCTTGTACTTCACAATGACAGCTAAACCAAGAGTGTCGTTTAAGTCTATAAAGGAGTCAACAGGGTTCTGAACATCATACAAAACTGGAAAAATTCCTATGACCTATTAATGTAATTCCTGTGGTACAATGCATCACTCATGTTTGTGGTAATCCTGAGCCACAAAATCCATCCTGGTGAAATACAAACTCACTGCAAGACCAATGGCACAAAAGCACAGAATATCCATTTACACATTATACAATAGTTAATAATGCTAATAAATACCATGTTCATGGGTTATGTACTCACTGGTATCTATCTCTCACCATTACTCCATGGAGCACTGTAAGTTTACAAAATTCATTATAAAATGGTATATTATGTTATGCACACAGCCACCTCATACACCTCATGCTCTCTTTACTGTGTCTTGGTTGTGTCAAGAGGTCAAATGCCGTATAGGTACACGTCATCTATGTCTGTGTAAACATAATTTATAATGTCCATACAGTGACAAAATCACATAACAATGAGTTTCACAGAACTCATCAGGTCAATATCAGTCAGTAATCAGCACATGACTAATAATTTATACACACACACACACACACACATATATATATATATATTTCAAAGGATAAAAGTCAGGTTAAATATGTGTAATAAATATATCATATATATGAACTAAATGTATATATATATGTTCATGCAGGTGTGTGTGTGTGTATGAAAGAACAAACTCTCCTGAAAGCACATTTGGCAGGGTGGAAGTGGGATCCTTCTATTCAGACTTCACACAATCCCACAGAATGTGTTCCAGTACATAGGAGTACTCAATAAACACTGCAAAACTCAGAAGCAACAAGCCACTATTCACAAAAAGCAACTAAGAACAGTGGTAACAAAATAAACTTCAGATATTGGAACTTTTCAGAATTAGCATTGCAAATAACTATTAAGTTAAAATTATTAGAGAAAGGAATTTTAAAATAACTAAGGACCTATTCCATTGTTTGATGTGTTTGTTTTTATGCTAGTATCGTGCTATTTTTATTACTATGGCTTTGCAGTATAACTTGAAATCAGGAATACCTCTACCAGTGTTTAGATTGTTCAGGATGTGTTTTATGCTATGCTTATTTTTTTAAGATTGTTTATTCAATTTCTGTGAAGAGATTCTTGGAATGTTGATGGGGTAGTGCACTGAATCTATACATTGCTTTTGGTAGATGCTCAACTTTCACAATATTAATCCTACCAATTTTTGGGCTTCAGAAGTATTCTATCTTTTGGTATCTTCAATTTCTTTCTTTGGAATTTCCATTGCATTGAATTTTTATTTCCTTGGTTAGATTTATACCAAAGTATTTTGTTTTGAGGCTACTGTGAATGGGATTACTTCCTGATTTCTTTCTTTGTATGTTTGTCATTTACAAACAGGAAGGTTCTAATTTTGTGTGTGCGTGTATGTGTGTCTGTGTGTATGTATGTTAATTTTGCTTCCTGATTCTTTACTGAATGTGTTTACTAGCTCAGCTGTAGGAGTTTTCTAATATATATTAGAGAAAAGACAGCATATTCAACAAATGGTGTTGGACAGTTCAATGAATGAATTAAACTAGATCCTTGTTTCTTACCCTGCACAAAATTCAACTCCAAACATATCAAAGACTTCAACATAAGAGCTGATACCCTGATAGATGAAAAAGTAAAAAAACAAACTTGAACTTACAGAAACAGGAAAGGGCTTTCTGACTAGAACTTCAGGAACATAGAATTAGGATCAACAGTTGACAAGTGGGACCTCATGAAACTAAAATCATCTGTATAGTAAATAATACAATCAATCATGTGAAGGGCATCCTACAGGATGGGAAAAAATTCTTTATCAGCTGTACATCTGACAGAATGTTAGTGTCTAGAATATGCAGAGTGTAAAAACCTGATCACCAAGAAACTGAACAACCCTATTAAAGGATGAAGTGTGGAACTGTATAGAGATTTCTCAAAAGAAGAAACACAAATGGCTGAAAAATATATTTTTTTAATGCTGATCATATTCAGCTGTCAGGGAAATGCAAATCTAAACTACTTTGAGATTTCGTTTTTACTAAAGTCAGAATGTCTGTGATAAAAAGCAAACAATTGACAACAAATGGTAGGGTAGATGTGAGGAAAGGCAGATACTTACTGTTCATGGAGGTACAAACTGGCAAAAATACTATGGAAATCAGTATAAGTTTTCTCAGAAGCCTAGAAATAGATCTGCCATATGATTCAGCTGCATTAATCCTGGACATATTCCCAAAGGATTCTATATCCTATAACAGAGATATTTGTTCATTTATGTTCATTGCTACACTGTTTACAATAACCAGGAAATGGAAACAACCTAGATGTCCATAAACTGACAAATAGGTAATGAAAATACAGTGTGTATATATACACAATGGAATATTATTCAACTGTAAAGAAAAATGAAATTATGAAATATTCAGGTAAATGGATGGAGCTAGAAATAATAATTAGGAATGAAGTACTCAGGCCCAAGAAAATCAAATGCCACATGCTCTTTCTTACATGTAGATGTTTGATATGACTCTTTAGAGATGTGTGTTTAAATTGGAGCTTTCGCAGAAGGCAGGAAACAAGTTAGAATCCATAGAGGAAGAGGTTTCAATGTTGAGAAGATAAAACACAAATGCTGTGATGCTGATGAGGGACCTGGGAATAATGAAGCAAAAAGGGTTGGATGGGGTGAGAGATGGGAAGACAAGGTAAAGGAAGACTGTGGAGAGGGATAACTAACACTAAAGATCTTTGAAAAGGTCATATGAAAATGTAATTCTGAAGAATTTTTATAAAATGTATGTACATATTTTAGAAACTTAAATAGGGTTACCCTATAACAGTGGAATGATGCCTTTCCCAGACATCATACGCCATCAAGTAAAAGGCCAAGTGCCAAGTATGGGTTACTTATTTTTGAATTGTTGATCAGCCATAGAAGGCCCCAAACTTTACAGGCTATTGCCGTTTATCTTGGTCAGCCCCTAGAACTTGATAGTAAGACTCTATTGCTGAAGCCTGTACATGTCTGAGTCATAGAACATGGAGAAATCAAGTTGGTACCACCCTGAAAGCTTAATTCCCATTGAGCAGTTCTTATAGCACTGGAAGGTGCTGTGTATATTACTGGTGGAGTAAGGCACTTACCAGCTGTGAATGTGCCAGGTGAAATAGACAGCAACTTGACAAGATATCTCCACTGATGCAATAGTGGCATGGATGTTATGAGAGTAACCAATTACTCTCTGATTGGATTTAAGACCTCCTCAACAAGCTAGAACTCAGGTCTGGCACCTTTAATTGGGCTTAAATCCATGGCTAGGTAAATCATATGTCCTAGGGGAGTTTATTTATTATTATTATTATTATTATTATTATTATTATTATTATTATTGATGGACTGTCTCCTAAGTATTTATCTTCATACCCATAGATTATTGAATCTCTAAACCTTCATCAGAGATGCTTCTTTTGTAGTAGATCTTCATTTAGCACAAAGACTCATAACTGGTCAACATTCAGAGACTAAGAGACTAAGGAGTGTTCAGTTCTAACTGGAACATCCACATGACAACCCTTCCTCCCAAGGCTCAGAGGTCACCATGAACGAGGGGTCAGAAGACTATAAGAGCTAGAGGAAGAAAAACAATGTTGCCTGGACATGACAGGCAAGTCACACACATGAACTCACAGTGGCTGTGACTATAGTATACAAGACCTGAACAAGAGTAATCCATACAAAATCTTAGTATTGGTAAGAGAGTGGGTTTGAAGCCACACCCCCAGCTGAAGAGCTGTTAATAATTGGTAGCTGCTGGGAGAGGAAGAGAGTTTTCTTCAGGGATGTGCCCCAAGAGGCTACACATGCTCCAGTAGATGGCCTCACACCTACACACACAGAGGCAGTATGAGTCAACTCAGTAGGTTTAAAGAAAGAGCACGTGAAATTGAGAGGAAATAGTGGGGTCAGGGTAAGGGAATATTGGAGTGTGGAGAAGAGAGGCAAGGATTTAATCAAAACACATTAAATGTGTGTATGAAATTCTCAACAAAATAATAAAAATAAATAAATAAAATAACTAAGGGGTCATATACTAAAGGAAATTTAAAGTATGTATTTTAAGAAGAAATAAAATAGCAAAATGAAATTCTAACAGAAACACTTTGAGTACAATAAAAAGTGAAAAGTTGAATAAATCTGAATAAAAGGTGATTCTATAAAACAATAATAAGGTATATAATTTATGATGCCAATAAAACAAAAGCTAAAACAAGGGGACATCTACAAGGTGTATAGAGATAACTAGAATTAAACTATTTTATGGTCTCGTTATTTTAAAAGATTATAAAAATATTAATTAATTTTACATTATATTAAGTACACATTTAAATTTTTTAATAGTAGCCTCAAAAAGAAAAGGAACAAAGTAAGAATAAGTATCTTCCAAAACAATAGAGAGACAAATATGTACTTAAGGTAATAAATAAAGGCAACGAAGGGAGAGGAAACACAATAAAAGTAAGACAAAGAAAAAAAGTACAAGACAAAAGAAACAAAGTAAGTCTGAATACATGAGTAATTAGAATAGGTCAAAATGGACCCCATAAAAGGAACAGATTGATCAGAATGTGATGTGTCTAAGAGCTATGTCGGAAAGATATGAAGACAAAGGTAAAGAGTATAAATAGGAAAGCATAATAAAAGAAGCAAACATTAACCTATAGCTGTGTTCAAATCAGGCAAAATGGGCTTTCCATTAAAAAAAATAGGCCTTATTAATGATAATCACTGTTTAATGCTAAAACGGTCACTGTCCCTGCCAATAACAAACTTGTATTTGGATATATCCATTAAAATGAAATACACAGAACAATACAAAGAAAGAACTACAGCAGCAGTTCTCAATCTGTGAGTTGTGACTTCTTTGGGGGGAGGGTTCGAATGACCCCTTCACAGGGGCATATCAGATATCCTGCATATCAGATATTTGCATTACAAATTCATAACAGTAGCAAAATTACAGTTATAAAGTAGCAATGAAAATAATTTTATGGTTGAGGGTCACCACAACTTGAGGAACCATATTAAAGGGTCACAGCATTAGGAAGGTTGAGAACCACTACAGGAAGAAGGCAGATCTACTATGTTATCGGTAAAAATGTAACACACAGCTTGGTAATGTGTCTTGATATGTTTTGATTATGTGGTTAATAAGCACATGCACACACATAGATAAGGCACACACTAAAGAAGGAACAACTCCTAATAGGAATTACAGAATGTTTAGAACTGAAGAAAAAAACCTGTCACAGAACCTTGCAGCACAAAGGAAAAGTGAAGCTTAGAAGAAAACTGTGAACATTGAAATGCTTTATATAGAAAGGTCAAGAGAGTGAAATGGTAGGGCACACAAACAACCAAGAAAGTTAGAAAAGGAAAATAAGAAGGGTAAGGTGTAAAGAAGCCATAAGGAGAGAGAAAGCGAGCAAATCGAAAAGTTGTCCATTAAAAAGGGTGCCTCAACAGACACCTCATCCAGTTTCCCCAGAGACATCTGCAGATGATGGTGACCCACCCATAGCCTCAGTGCTGCCAGTTCACATGGGGAAAACACTTGATAAAGACATTTTAAAATAAAAAAGGAAGACTGCAAAATAAAGTTAAAGAACATCTCCTATAAAATTGAAAAGTGATGGTTTGACTATGGTGGGGGGAAAGGTGGAATCAAATCAGAGGGCACACATTTTTGTACGTGCAGCATCTGAAAAGGGAGAATTCATTCTACAAAACAAAGGTGGCAGAGAAGGGGGGGCAGGAGGAGGAGGGAAAGAGGAGGAGGAGGAAGAGGAGAGAGAAATAAATCAAGATTCATTAGTTACAAAATTCATGATTTTCCAAATTGCCAGGGTCCTACACAGTGATGAAACTGTGCCTGCTCTGAGGCACAGCGCTCAAAAATTTTGACTCACTGAAAAAATAGTTTCTAAAACTTCCAAAATTAAAATTAAACAGATGTAAATACAATCAAGAATCGCAATGGCTTCAAATGCATCTACAAGAACATATGAAACTAACAAATCGCTATGACGCCTGCAAAATTCTTCAGAAAAATACTTTCTAAATTCGATATTTATACTACCCAAGTTCTAATTAAATGACAAAGTATAGATATTTTCTGGCATAGAAAATTCTATTTTTTCCTACTACATACTTTGTTTTTAGAAAACTACCAAAGATGATGCTTCATCAAACTAAAATGTAAAACAAGAGAAATAAATGACAGGAAAAATATAAACCCTTAAAGTTAAAAAAAAAAAAAAAAGATACAAGGTACCCTGAGAAGGCAGAGAATGGAGGCTCTGGAGTCATTCTTTGCATCCATCTACAAACTGTCTAAATTGGATCACATTTGAAATGTTTACAAAAAGGAAATTTAAGATCCCATAAAATATCTACAGTTCTCCCCAAAGCAGACTGTAAGAGTTGGTGAGGAGAGCTCAGCTGCATTAAGAAAACTCATGAGCATGTTTGTATGAGATTGAGCATACCACCACCAAGAACACAGAAGGTACAAAGGAAGTGCTGTCACTAAGCCACGTGATTAGTTTGTGGTCAAGAAGGTAATAGAAACTTTCTGATATCTGCACCTTTGGATTTACTCTGAAATAAAAGAGAAATGATCTTTATATGCATGTATATTTATATGTGCATAGCCTATCTTAGGAAAGATACAGCTGGATGCCTCTGGGAAGTGAAACTTGGTGAAAGGGCTTAAAGGAAGAATTTTTTTTTCAACTTCTAATCTACTCCTTTGTTTCTTAGAAAATTTGTAACATATGTAGCCTACCCAAAATGAATGAATGAGTGTGTGTATTTCCTGTTTCATCTGATGCAATAATTTTGTTTTTAAGGTTTATTCTAATATGCCTCTACACATGTGCAAAATGATTTTTGTACAAAGTTCCTTGTTGGTAGAACAAGGCAAAAGAATTGAATATATTATTATATCCTTCAATAAAACCTTGGTGAAATACATTATATATTCATATAAAAACATATTTTGTAGCCATAGAGATGATGAAGAAATTTATTTCATGATACAAAAAACAAATCTACATAAATGATGAAGTGAGAAGGTTAGGAGACATGTCCATTATGGGAGTAACCAACCCTTTCCTGTTTGTATTTGAGGTCTGATCCACGGATGGAAACTGATGCCTAGTACTGTTAAAAAAAATAATAGAGTCAAGAGCCCAGGGCTAAAAGGCTCTAGGGGGAACCCACTGTTGGTATTTCCTAAAAAGTCACGTTGCCAAACTTCCTTCTAAATATATGTGCTTCTACCTACAGAACCATATGGCTCTCAGTCCTAGGTAGAGGAGCTTCTTGTTCTTCTTGTTCTTCTTGTTCTTCTTCTTCTTGTTCTTCTTCTTCTTCTTCTTCTCCCTTTCTCCTTCTCCTCCTTCTCCTTCTTTTCCTTCATTCCTCCTCCTCCTCCTTCTCCTCCTCCTCCTTGTTTTTTAGACAGGGTTTGTGTGGCTGTCCTGGAAGTCACACTGTAGACCAGGCTGGTCTCGAACTCTCAGAAATCCACTTGCCTCTGCCTTTCCAAGTTCTGGGATTAAAGAAAGGCATGTGCTACCACTGCCCAGCATTAGGGGACCTTCTTTTTGCAGTGGGCAGCTGTCAGGCAGAATTTCAAAAATGGACAAAGTGCTGGGAATAAGTGACTGAAGTTCTCAGCCCAGTAGCAAAACCCAGTCTTCAAAATAAACACTTAGGCTCTAAAATAAACAGAAGACAATTACCACAAAAGACACTGGGCCAGTAATTTTAGCATATTCCAAGAAACACTGGTAATAAAATATTTTACAGCAAATTCTAGTAATCATTCAAGTAAATAAAATAAATAAAATGTAAGGTGCAAGAGGACAAGGTGCTTTCCTTGAGCTGCATCTATAAGTCTGCAAGTTCTAGTACATAGCGAGCTCTCAACTCATTTTGTGTGACTAATATGTATTTAATTCTGAGTAGATGTCCACAATATATGAAAAAAAAAAGGAGCTGGAGTTTCAGTCCACTGATGAAGACATTTGAAAAAAATACTAAAGCACACATGGTATATGTTAGAGCCATGTGTGTGTGTGTGTGTGTGTGTGTGTGTGTGTGTGTGTGTGTACACCAGATGAATTGACACACCTACATACATACACATACATGGGGGTTGGAATAGATGTGATAAATATGTATTTACTAAATTGGACTTATTTTAGAACTACAAAAATGGCTTTGGCATTAGACAGTACTTTAATGACACTACACATTAACAGTTTAAAAGAGAAAGCCACATGATCACTCTAATACATAGAAGTCTTTGACAAAGGTCAATACACATCCACAATAAAATCCTTACCAGTAAAAATAACTTCTTAAACCAAGTAAATGGCATTGTATTGGTTACTTTTTCTGTTACTATGATAAAATACCATGATCAAGACACCTTAAGGAAGAGTCAGTCCATTTTGGCTCATGGCTTCTGTGGATAAGAGTCTATCCTGGAAGGGAGGAAGGGAGGCATGGCAGCAGGAGTAGGCAGCTGAGAGCTCACACCTCCAAAGTGTGCAAAACATGGAAAGAAGAGCTGGGTGGTAGTGGCGGCGCACACCTGTAATCTCAGCACTCAGAGGCAGAGGCAGGCAGATCTCCGTGAGTTTGAGGCCAGCCTGGGCTACAGAGTGAGTTCCAGGACAGGCTCCAAAGCTACACAAAGAAGAGAAAACTGGATATAGCACAGTCTTTAAACTCCTAATGCCTGCCTCTGGTAACATCCTCCCAGCAACAATGAAGTCTGCACCTCCTAAACCTCCTCAAACAGCACTGCCAACTTGGCACCAAGCATCCAAACACTATTACCTATGGAAACATTTCTAATTCAAAAGTACTACAGGCCTCTTACTAGAATCATGGAAGAACTATGGGGGACCCATCCCCACCTTTTTCCCCCAGGGTGCTCTTCAGGAGTGAGGGATGAGAGATTTAGATAGAAATATAGAGAGGAGAGAGATAGAAGCACAGGATAGCCTTTGGAGGGCCTGGATCCTTATCCACTGGCCCCTTCTGTCTCTTCAAATGGACTTTCTAAAGGAATGCCAAGGGGTGAAGCAAAAGACCTCCCCCTAGCACAGCCAAGTGCAGACCATTCCAACCACCTAGTAACTATGCACATGATCAATCAATCCATCCTGTTATGCAGCCCTGCTGGGTAAAAGCAAGCTCAAGTCTTACTAGGAAAACTCTGTGGGCTCCCACAAAGGACCAGTGAAGAAATGTTAGAATTAATTTCTATAAAATAAGAAATAGGATAGGTAACTCTGAAAACAAGAAAACAAACAAGAGTAATAGAACCCCTGCCCAGCACAAATGAGAGATCCTAGGCAGGATGATAGTATCAAGTAAAATAAGTAATCTGACTTCTAAATGAAAGAACAAAGCTGTCTTAATCAATAATGATATGATTATATACAAAAACAACAATGAATTTGAAGGCAGCAAAGTTAAGAAAATTCCAGTATCTAGACTAAAATACATACACATATTTTATAGCACTAAGCAGCAATGAAGAAGAATTCATTTTGAAATATATTTAGTAAGTGCAATCAAAATAAAGTGTCTAGAAATAAATCTCAAACTGTATATTCAAATTCTCAAACTCAAATTCCATAGAGAATTATAAACCTAAAGTAAAAAACAAAAGAGAAACCCATTAAAGGGGACTTTTACCATAGCCACAGGTAAGGAATCTCATCACCGTGAAAATAGCTGTTTTATACAGAGACTAGAGCAGTCTGGAAAAAGGAAAACACAGTAGTTCGCCAAGGACTGTTGTGTAACTCCAAAAAATCATATGGAAATACAAAAAAAATTTTTTTCAAAAGCCCAAGAAGGTAAAAAAAACAAGCAAGATTTGAACTATAGTATCAGAGACCTTTACCTAACTGATGTCAACAGAACAGTAGTATAATAAGAAGCAGGAGTACAAAATTTATTAAATTTAAAAAATTATTAAATGTGGGCTCTGTCTTCTATTAGAAGTACAAAAATGAATGGTATTAGCTAACATTAGATAGTATGTTACACACACACACACACACACACACACACACACACGCACACACACACCTATATGGTGGAGGGTGGATACAAACAGCAGACAGAGCCCTAACAAATAGTTACTTAAATATTAATGGTCCAAAGGTAGCAGTTAAATGACAGAGATTGGTGATGTGGATAGAAAAATATCACCTAACCATATGCTACTATAGGAAACTTAAGAAATATAGGTAGTCTGAAAGTACATTGTTTGGGGATATTATTTTAAGGTATAATACTTTTGTTTATGTTCCATTTGTTTAGCTTTGTGAAGCTGTGTTACTTTGCTTGTCTAAAACATCTGATAGTCTAATAAAGAACTGAATGGCTAATAACAAGGCAGGAGGAAGGATGGGGGGTGGCAGGCAGAGAAGATATAGAAGGAGAAATCTGGGAAGAAGAAGGAATGAGAGAGGAAGGGGGAGAACTTCAGGAGCCAGCCACCCAGCTATACAGCCAGACACAGAGTAAGAAGGAAAGAAAGGGTATATAGAAACAGAGAAAGGTAAAAGCAGGGAGGCAAAAGATAGATGAGCTTAAATTCAAGTTAAGAAAAGCTGGCTAGAACCAAGCCAAGCTAAGGCCAAACATTTATAATTAAGAATAAGCTTCATAATTGAATAGCTTGAACTGTTTGGGAGGCATCCAGGCTGTGGGACTGGGACTTATCCTTAGTGCATGAGCTGGCTGTTTGGAACCTTGGGCTTACACAGGGTCACTTCGCTCAGCCTGGAAAGAGGGGACTGGACCTGCCTGTACTGAATCCATCAGGTTCAAATGAATCCCCAGGGGAGTCTTGGCCCTGGAGGAGATGGGACTGGAGGGGAAGGGATAGGGGAAGGTGGGGCAGGGGCAGGAGGGGGCGGACAGGGGAACCCATGGCTGATGTGTAAAATTAAAACACAAATATAATAAAATTTTTTTAAAAAAAAGAATAAGCTTCGTGTGTGATTTATTTGGGAGCTGGGTGGCAGGTCCCCCAAAAGAGGAAAAATAACCAAGAACAGTATATCATGTTAAACTGTAATCAAGAAATTGAATTATCTGATTTAAAAGTATAACAATGAAGAGAAGTGCATCACTTAGAATAAGCCATCTAAAATAGCTATATTGACAATTTCAGGATGATCATGAATTAAGAATACTTCTTCACAGACTGACAAATCTACAATTGCAATCAGAAACCATCAACATTCTCTCCTCAGCAATCTGTAGAACAAGTAAAGTCACCAAATATTTTGAACAGCACCATCAAACAACTGGAGTTAATTGGCATTGATAGAGTATTACAGCCCCAAACAACAAAACACACATCCTTCCCAATAGACAAGCAACATTCACTGAAATAGCCTGGGAAATAACCTGTTACCAAATAATTCTACTCATGTGGAATCCAATGTTATACAGTTCATACTCATTAAAACATGGTTCATCACTGGGAACAACCCAAGCTATGATGGTGTAATAATAAATAAATGATGCCTGTTCTAGAACAGACTTTAGAAACAAGAGAAGCATTAGAAAAGTGAACAGCAGAAGATTGTTGTTTTAATTTTAGTAAATTATCTGAGAAGTAAAACAATGTATATGTACTTAGTGTATATTATATTTTACAGGAATATATACACATATAGTGTACTAAATCTGTATCAACAGACATGAAATTCATAAAAATGAGTCCAGTATTGTGGTTGACTCTAGGTGACAGAAAGACAGTAGGACTGGGAGAAAGTACATATTATTGAAATTATTCTTTTTCTTAACATGTTGGTTTATTGGAATCTATAATTTTGTTTCCTACATTTAAATTACATTTTATTTTGTGTATATAAAATAATATACAATTCAACTTGTATGTTTAAATATAAAGAAGAGAAAAATGAATCAAAATAAGAAATGTTTTATTAAAATTATTCATGAGGAGCTAATACATATGGAAGACAAAAATCAAGGTTATAATAATTCAGTGTTCATAAAGAATAGAACACAAGACACACATGGTGGCTTGTAGCTGTAATCCCAGCACTCTGGAGGCTAGGACAGTAAGATTTGCATGAGTTCAAGCCTGTCCTAGGCTATATAGTGTGTTTCAGGCCATGTGGGATCCTGTCTTTTAAAACTTCAAAAAGAAAGAGGAGGAAGAAAAGACATCAAGTGATCCAGAACAAGTAATATTAAAACTATTTCATGACTGGAAAGACCTTATTGCTTAAGCCCCCACACACTTTGGTTGTAGAATGTAGAGAGATCAAGCTGGAACTGAGCTGGAAACTCCCTCTCTATGGCTAGCTTTCACATTCATAGTTCTGGTGAAAAAAAGTGGATGGATTTACATCTTGTAGCTGTGGACCCTGCATGCTATAATACTGACCTAACAGGCATATACGTCCACTGGTGAAATAGTGATGTAACTGTTACAGGAGTCACCAACCACTTTCAGATTAGATCTGAGAGCTGTTTCAATCTGTAAGAAGGAATTTATGCCTAACACTGTAAGTCTGGCCCAAATCCCACGAGGAGAAATCATAGGCCCCAAGAAGCTGTTGTCTGCTGTCCTCCTTAGCGCTGCTCTCAGTCTGAGTTGGAGAAGCTTTGGTTTACAGTAGGAAGCATCATTGTTTTGAGAAACAGGCCTGTTGTCAAACTACCTTCTAAATATTTATGTTCCTATCTACAGATTTGTTCGGCTTTCAGCTTTGTTCAGAGAAACTTCTTTTTACAGTGGATGGCAATTAACAACAGAGATTAAAACCTGGGCCAAGGGCTGGAAATAAATGACTGCAAGTCCTAAATGAGACATCTATCTGACCTCATCCATGGCTCAGAGAACATCACAGAAGAGGGGTGGGGGGCAAAAGTATATACGAACCAGAAAAAGGTGAGGAGTTCTGTAAAGTACTGTCTCCCTGGGAATGAAATGGCCATTGTTCTTATGAAATCACAGTACCCATGGTTACCTGAACAAGACTGCATATGGCTGGCCCCTTCAACCATCCCTGAGGACCCCTTGGCACTTAATGGCTACTGGGGAAGAAAGAATCCTTTTCTTCAGTGATGTAGCCACTGGTTAGTTGCCCTTGTTTCAGTAAATAATCCTCAATCCATGCTCATGAAAGCAACTCTAATTAAACTCAATGGGTCACAAAACACAAGAAGACATAGAAGACAAGAAGTTTTCTGGGAAGAGGAAGCTTGGAGGAGAGGAATACTAGGAGTGTATATAATCAAAACATATTATATGCATTGATGAAATTGTCAAAAATTTAAAGTGAATGAAAACTGTTTAAATCTATAAACTAATACTATATAAGAAGGAAATATTGCTAGCTTCAGAATGGATTATAAATCTCATATTATCTCCAGGTGCTTTCATAGTAATCATTAACTAGAAGACATAGAGGTTGTTTTCTGGGAGTTCACTTTGTTAGTCTATAAAGCTTGAATTAAATACACACACACACACACACACACACACACACACACACACACACACACCCCAAGTGGAAGTCACAACCCTAAAGATGGAGTCAATGACTAGCTTCCAAGGTTGGTCCTGAGTAGTAGACCAGGTGTTCCATACCCATTGTGCACAAGTGAGATGAGACCTGACCCAGAACATTCATGCTATGAGGATCCAATATGGTGTGCAAATAAAGTCCTCAAGTGATCCTCACAGGTAAAGTCTGGGCCTGAGTGGCAATGCATAGCACAGACTTTGGGGTCAGACATTTACAGATAAGAATTTGAAAGCTGCCACCTTACCTTGCTGGGTAAAACACAGTTCTTCTCTGAGCCTTATCTCCCTTCTTTGTATATAAGGAAAACAATTTTGCTTACACAATTTTCATACTGTTGGCAAAACACTCATAACAATGATTGGTACAGAGTTGATGCTTAATAACTTGTATCTAACGTTGCTCAGCAAAATTCTAAACCTCACCAGAGACAAGTCAAAGGCTGTTACTGAGAGGACTGGCACTGTTCACACTAGCTCAGGAAGGAACAGGCTGAGCCCAGAGGAGAATGACAGAGGTAAGATACGCCAGGCATAGTGCTCCTTAGCCTGAATTCTGTCATCTGTACAATAACCCATTGGAGTAGAATGTCTCTAAGGACCTCGCAGCACGTAGTTCTAAAACTCTCTGATCTGTGAACCAAATCTAATGTGAATTCTATGTTTAGAGTTGATGTATTGTTAGATCAACTGGGAATTGCTAGAATCATATCATCTATTGATTTATATCAAGGGTGATGGTAAATGACCTTGGATAAAGAATATAATCTAAAATGGTATTTGTAACACAAATGGAGTGTAAAGATTTAATGGTTAGCCCTTTGCACTGAGGACCTCTTAGATATATCATTAGAGTTTAAAGGGGTCTCCAAAGCCAGGAAGTCAAACCTTCCAACTCTCAGAGAAGCCACTTGAGGCAGCACTCCCACAGTCTCACTGCTTGGTTTGAATATATCTGAGGACATAACCTCACTCCCTCACCTCTGGAACCATGTCATGGGACAACACTTCTTAAAACCAAGTCACTTTTGAATCCAGAATATTTGCTTCTTAGTTATAATAATCCCTAATATTTGAAGAAAACCATATTTCTGGCCTTAAAACTTCTTTCCAAATTATGCATCTTCAATTAATCCATAAAAACAGATTAGACTTCATAACAATGTAACTGTTTTCTTTGGGATCACTAAATTAAGAATGAGACTCCAAACATGGTATGCAAAGAGACAATCATCCCCAGTTAGTGAGATATATGGTCCTTCTTAATGCTGCCAAGTGATGGTTTTATATTTGGAAATTCCCACTTAGAAACATAAGGACTTAGATTGAAAAGACAATCTTTTACAAAAGAAAAGTTGTATGAACTCTTTCTTCAAATACAACAATGTGTGAATACCCAACAAGGAAAATAGAATGGGTAGAAGTATGCTGATTTTGCCCTGCTTCATTTATTCCCTGCTCACCCATGCCCTACCACATTGTTATTGGAATACTACACAGTATTTCCCAGAAGACCATAAGAATCCTTTGCACACATTTTTAAAGTCACTGGACAACCTCCTGGTTTCTTATGAGTCCTAAAATTTTTATTTGAAAAATATCAAGATGCCATACATACTGTTGGCATGGAGAACAGCATAGTAGTTGTCAACATTAGTTCAAATCCCAGCTCTACCACTTTGTGTGTATTTTTTATTGGAGGAATTCTGATGCTCTGTCCTTATCTTCAGGCTAGAATACTTGTAGACTCTTTCTATCATATGGATATTCATTAAATAAATTCATTAAATAAATGAAATGCTTAGAATAGTATTTGGTACTCAGCCCTGTATTAACTGCCAGTGTAGGTCTCCTTGAGTTTGACTCTTAAACTCAGGGAAGTAGACTTTTCTAGATAAAACTTCTTCTTCCCTAGTATGAACCAGCATTCAGAAGTCAGGCTCAAGAGGGATTTGAGTGTCAGCCACCTTATTGTCCCTTTCCCTGACTACTAGGACTACAGCACCTGCATTTTTATAAACAAGCTTGCTGGGCTTCCAACAGGTCACTAGATCCTTCCAAATGACTGTATTTGATCGTATTGAGTGGTCATGCCTCAGAAGATAGGACAACCATATTTAGCTTAAGTGTATGTAAAAATCATAAAAATAATATCCAGGGGAAAGTAGATTCTAGAGTTGAAGAGACTGCTCAGTGGTTAAAAGCACTTGCTGCTCTTGCCAAGGACCCAGGTTTGATTCCCAGCACATACATGGAAGCTTACACCTGAAACTACAGTTTTAGAGGATCCAATGTCCTCTTCTGGTCTCCATGGGAACCAGGCATATATATGAAACACATAGATACATGTAGGCAAAACACCCATAAACATAAAAAGTAAATACTAAATTGTACTTACAGAAGGCAGATATTGTGGAAATAAGGAATAAATGAGCATATAATTTATCACAGGGAATTTGAAGTATGCAAGATTGTATAGACTGGCAACAATCTGAATACTGAACAAACAAATCAATTTTGAAATTGATTAAAAGCAAAAGCAAATTTGAAAATCCAATAGATAAGTCATACAACTTTTTAAAAAATACCACGTATAAATAAACTTTTCAAAAATCATATTCCAGGACTCTATTCAATTTAAAACAAACAAAAGAAAAAACAGAATAACTACTATTAAGGCAGAAATCAAGGGTATCCTTGATGAAAGCAGTTGATCAGAATATTGTGGATAAAAATTTCATTGGAGTACATGCAGGTAAATATAGGAGTAGACACAGTAATAGTAAAGGGTAACTATAATAAGAACTAGATAAAGACAAGTTTTCTTTCTATAGTATGGGCTTTTTGTACATGTAGAAACATTCAGTAGACAGGGGATACAAATGCTGGAGGAGATAGGGGAGAATTTCTGGAATGATGTTATTGAGCAAGCTTTAGGAAATATGATATAGCACAATCCACTCAGGATCCATGGTAAGGACAGAATATGAGAGAAGGGGTAGGTATAAGGAAGGCCATTTAACTAATTTACTGAACCAAGGATGAAGACAACCATTATCAGAGCCAGGCTGAAGGCTAAGAAGTCAGTAATATGCAGATCAAACACAAGTATATAAGATCACCAAAGTCAGAGGAATCACCCGAGCTCCATTCAGCAAAGATCTCCAGTAAACAGAGGCAACAGGATGTGCACAACAGAGTAATGCTTCTGTTGACAGCAGACTCCATGTGAAATGGTGGTTCCTTTCAATTATATCAACTAGTGATTATGTAGATGCCTTAGCTTGTATTCATGTACTCTAAGGTGTTTCACAACACAATTGCTTAATGACACTTTTCTCAGATAACTTCCCATTTACAAGGGGTGCATAACTATGTATAGACATATGTGAGTGAATTTATTATGGAAATTGATATTATGGGAGCTGAGGAACCTTGCAGTATGTCATCTGAAAGCTGGGAGCCAAAGGTACAGTTCATTTGTAAGCCAAAGATGGCAGACTCGGGGAATTGCTGGTGAAAGTCCAGAGAGAATAGATTCTGTCTGAGGATAGAACACAAAGGATGGCCCAGCTGTAGAAGATAGAGTAAATACAGCTGTCCTCTGTCCTTTTGTTTCATCCAGTTTGTTCACCAGCTGGATAGTGCCGGTCTATACCTTAACCCAGTCAAGATGATTCCCAAAGTTAACCATTGCAGAAACCATAAAGACAAAGTGAAGAAAAACTAGAAATCAAGGTTTGCAGGAACAAGGGCATGGTGGAGAGATCATTGTGTTTGGACCAAGACTTCCTTTAAGGGTCTGCAATCCTATCCTATAGATTTTCTTCCTCTGGCTCCTAAATTTAATGGTTGGATTAACTTCATCACTATTTTAACAATGAATTACATTTGGGTGCAAAGGCATCATTGAATGTGTAATATAGCAGGAGATCTGAAATTCAATTAGTTCTTCCATAGAGTTTCAATGACGCTTCCAAAACCCACAAAGGCAGCAACACAGTGATGGACACCAGAAAGGCAGACTGTATTCACCAAGCCATTTGCAATTTTCTAGGCATTCACTACCATTTCTGCCTCCATCTGTGCAGTCATGTGAGGTTACATGATGTTGATGTATTAGAGCTCCTTGAAGAAAACACTGTGAGTCTCTGAGGCCCTAGATCCCCAATAGGCAAGGCTACAGAGGAACCATCTGACCTAGGTCAGATGCTGAGGAAAACAAGAAAAAAATATTTGCTGTCTTAAGTCGCTGACACTTATTTTTCCCTCACAGCACAGCCAAAACATGACCCTGACAAAACACAGATACACCAACTTATGGGAGGTAACCAGTTGGCCCATAAATGACAATCTTTGAAGTCATCATAAGCATCACAGATGCTTAAATAACAAGTTCCCTTAGGAGATAAAACATAATTTGATCCACAACAATTTGGTTTGCACATAGCACATCTGGTTTTCAGGAGTACATCTGTGTAAATTGAGTTACCTCTGTAATGATATTGTATTTGCATCCGAGAAACTGGGAAGAGAAAAATGACAGTGGGTTAAATAAAAAATGCCCAGGTCTGACTTGATTTGTTCTCTGAGCTGCTGAGATAACATATGTAAACACCCTAAAGGCAATTAAACTCTGATTTCTTCTTTGCTATAATGATCCAGGTGGCATTAGAATGATTTTTAAACATCTTTTCCTGTAAGGTTACAGTATATGATTTTTATTTCCTTTTTAATTAAACTTCTGAATAGTGAATAATGTACTTTATTTAGAAGTCCAAATCCTTCCCGATCCCCAGCCCCACCCCTGCTACTCAGCTAGGAAAACCAGCCTAGCTGATTCAGGCAATTGTGTTGCTTTATAAAATACTGTCTCCGAAGAATCCTTTACAGCCACTTGGAGCCAGAGCACAGTCAATTATTAAGTTTTCTACCTGTATTGCTCAGTCTGCACTTTCCACCTTAGTTGTGCCCCTATTAATCTGCCCTGTAATCACTTTGCTATTTTTGATTCTGACGGAGGACTTGGTGAGGTGTCTTTAGGATTTTCTTTGGTAGCTCAATATTTGAGAAACAGCACAAAACGGCACTGGCAGGCTGATGTGTGCACTTAGACTATGCCGCCCAGCCCAGATGTTGAAGAGAAGGTGCTGGAATGCATCCTACATCATGAACCTGTTCTCAAAGTACTTTCTACTTCATTGATAAGATGACAGGATTTATTAGCCAGAATTTATCTCTACTGGTTCTTTTATCACTGGCAATAAGTTTCCATAACAGCACCACTGTCCCAAATATTTGTTAAAGGCTTAAACAGTTTCAAACATGTGTTCCTTTATTTAATTTACGGCTGTTTCTGAAAGTGCACTATTCAGTGTGAGATGAAACAGTGCATGCCTCCTGCCATATTTCACCTTTTGTTTTATACTTTGGTAGATTTCATGCTGATCTCTTCTTAACCAATAAAATTTGTTTTAGGGAAGAAGATACATTTTCTTTAAATAGTTAGACTGCAGAAAGAATACTATACCATAAAACCTTTCCCCAGGACTACAGATCAACAGTGGATCTGCAGACCTTTAAAAAAGTAGTTGAGCCTCTGAATTTTCATGGAAGCCATTTCCATTCTCTTATAATCTTATTTCACAGGCGCAGTTACAGTAGAGTGGGAGACATGCTTGACCTGGTCTTGATTTACCTCAGTGTAAATTCTGGCTTTGACACATAAAAACTGTCTTAATCTCTCTGAACATAATCTTTCTCATCTGTGAAGTGGAATTAGTGATATTTTGGGGGTCATTCCAATGAATTGGCATGGTACCCTTGTAAAAGTGCCTAGCACTGAGTTAAGCCAAAATGAGGCAACAGATATGTTTAATTAGAATCTTCATGGCATGTACATCTAGTATCAGATCCCATGAGCTAATGAATTACATTGAGTCTCCTAGGGTGAGATGGAGAAATCTAGCTGCTTTGCAAGATCTTATTCATATAGATGCACATACCTGCCTCCAGCCTTTATTTCAGAAGTTGGGAAATTGTGTTCAACTGGTCATTGTTTTGTTGGGGTATTTTTAAATTTCATCCTCCCCAACAAGAAAGAGGTCTATGGGTTCTCTTGCTTAGTAGAGTACCTGTCCTTTTCTTCCACTCTTCTTCACTCAACGCCAACACAGTACGAAGTTTCCACCCTCTGCCATGATTCTAACTCAGACTTAAACATTAGTGACTGAACCAAGTGTACCCCTCATGGATTTACTCTTCCTGGGAGAATTCACTTGGAGTAACCTATGTCTGTAGTACAAGGGAGTCTTCCAATCATTCCCTCTAAGAAGCCATTAACTGCCAGATTCAAAACTAGAAAGGATCCCTCAGGTTCAAGTTTTTACGGTTAAATCTCAGAATGATTTTGAGTGCTTCTGTGCTGAATCCATCCTTCTGTGGCAGAAAACACAAAAAGCAGGAGCCTCCAGTCTAACCCGTATATACCTCATAGACAAACCCTCAACCTAACCAGTGCCTGTGGTGTCGGAACCAGATGACAATGAACCTCATTGAAATCCCTTTGGATAACTTAGCTCTTTCACCATCACTCACCATCCAGTTAAGAGGCATTTAAACTTGGTGCTGTAACCTACACTTAAGAAATAAATTCTATCTTGCAACCTAATAGTCATAGTTCTGTCTCTGCCCCGCCCCATAAACATAAAATATATTCCAACAGTCCTTATCTTCACCATATACAATATATTTTCTTTTATTTTCCATTTTATTCTATTCTATTTCATTTATAAATGTTGGCCATGACCTACCAAAATGATTTTATAACTCACTAATGGGTCACAGTCTATAGTTTTAAAAACACTGATCCAGGTATTTACTGATAAACTGATGAGTTCTCTGGGTTTTCCTGAAGAAACCTTAATACAGAAATGCCAATAAGAGCACACAAACCAGCACTGGCCTAATATACATGAGGCCTCAGTTTCAATTCCCAGCAAAACATGCACACACCACCACCACCACCACATCAACTCTCTATGAAGGGCCAAGTAAAGGAAAGCCTTCCAAGGCTTACACAAGAAACATTCTTACAGACAAACATAGCAGTTAAAACTGTGGCCTCACTTCTACCCACACTAGAGAGGCCAAGTGAAAAGTTCCAGAAAAGTCAGTAGCAAGGAAATCTAACCTTTTTGTTTAAAGCCCTTTCCAGACTAGTTGAGGAAGGGACAAGGTCTCCCATGCTTCTCAGTTGGTAATGACTTCACACACTTGACCACCGTGTCCTTGTGGCTACTGACAGGAAATTAGGGCTCCACCTCTGAACTAACCCAGAACTACTCCCATTTCCTATTGGAAGACTGACAGAGGAGCCTAGTGGAGACTCAGAAATTTCATACTACCCAGGAATATGAATATCATCTCAGTGTAATGTAAGTATATGCCATACAATGCATGATGAGAGACTTCTGTTTTTCCACATGTGGGTAAGTGTCCAAGTAGAGCAGAGCATCTATTCTTCCCAGGACAAATGGAGCCTTCTCAGTGGGTCTCAACTAACACTCAACTTTGCCTCCCATATGCAGTGATGACCCAGGGAATCCTTTTCCTCTTTACAAAGGATGACAGAGAAAACTAATTAAAGCCATGATTTGAATAAGATCTGAGTCATGTAAATCAATACTACAGTACCCCCAAAGATCCAGATATAAGTAATTGCCACTTATATCAAGAAGCAGAAATATACAATTGAATGAAAACAATGTTAAGATACAATAATTATAATAACAGATGTCAGAATTGCCTGACAAAGGTATTTTTGCAGTGCTGAGAATTGAACCCAGTTCTAGCCAGAACAGTTTGGTAAGAAAAATAAATAAAAGACATTTAAATGAGAAGTAAATAAAACAATATTTCTTATAGATAATATTTTTGAATCTATATAGAAAACATATCTACAAATATAAAAGAAAGTTACTACAGAAAATCAATGAAATCAACAGAATTGTAGAATACAGACAAGTCCAAAAACCTATGACTAAATTACAATTAATTCATGAATATTTAGAGAGCATCCAAATGCCACAGAATATATAAGTAAAGCTGCTATTACTAAATAATGTGAGAAACATCCTTTCTATTCTCATTTATTTCAAGATCACAGTGAGATTCAATGTGCTTCTACACACGAGTGATAAACAATCTTTAAAAGAATCATATCATTCAAAAGAACAAAAGGCCTCAGGAGGAATTTATCCAAGGCAGAGAAGATTTCTACACTGAAAATTATGTAACATTGATGAAATTTTAAAGAGAAAAACCTAAATGAATAGAAAGTTACTACACATCCACATTCACAACACAATCTCTATCAAAAGTCCAAATAAAATTTCACATAAATGGAAGATAAAATTTAAAGATAAAATTGAAATGTAATTGTAGGAACCCTGAGTAGCCAAACAATCTTCAAAAGGAATAAGGTACTCACATTTCAAAATTTGCTACAAAGCTAAGATAATCAAAGTAGTATGATACCTTTCCAAGAGGAGACATACAAAGCAATGGAATAGAATTAAAATTCCAGAAATAAATTTATATACATCTGTTCATAATAATCTTTTGGTAATAGTGCCAAACCATCCAAATATGGCCCTGTGACAACTTGATTTCTACATGCCAAGGAATGAATCTTGACACCCAATCTTACACCATATATAAAAACTGACACAAAATGCTAAAAAGTAAATGTATGTGCTGAAATGATAATATTCTAAAAAAAACATGAGTAAGTATTCATGAACTTGAATTTCATAACAATTCTTAAGTCTGACACTAAAAACGCAGGGAACAAAGGAAAAATATGTAAGTTGGCCTTCATCAAAAATTTAAAGCATATATGTCAAAGAACACTATAAAGAAAGTTGTGAAAAGTCACCTTTCATAGAATGGAAGAAAATGTTGTTAAATCATTTGTCTGACAAATGTTCACAGTCCAGAATGTATGATGAACCCCTGCAACTCAACAACACCAAGATAGTGTGACCTAATCTAAAAACAGGCAAAGGACCTGAGTATGCATGCCTCTACAAAGTACATGCACATAGCCAATAAGCAATAAAGCATTGTCAACATCATTAGTCATTAGGTAAATTCAGATCAAATCCATAATAATCTACTTTATTGTAGATTATATTAATAATCTACTAAGTGTTGATCAGGAGATGCAGAAATTGAAACCCCTGTGTGTTGCCTGTGGGAAAATGAAATCCTGGGGCCACTGTGAAAAACAATTCAAGAGTTCCTAAAACATATAGTACATAATTATCATAATTTAGAAATCCACATCTTGGAATATATTCAAAACAACAGAAAACAGGAAGTCACACAGATATGTGAATGCCAGTGTTGATGGCAACATTGCTCACAATAGACAAATGGGTGCCAAGAGTTCATCTGCAGTTACAAAAATACACAAAATGTGGGATACAAACAAGGGGAAAATATTTAGCCAAATAGTGATGTTAGGACACATGCAAAAAAAATAAACGTTGAAACATTAGGCTAAGTGAAGTAAGCCCAACATAAAATGACAAGAGTGAATGATTACACATATATGAAATATCTAGACTAGGCAAGCTTATCAATTAGAAGATACCATATGAGGGATGATGAGGGACAGACCATAATTACTGGTTAACAGGTACAGAATTCCTATGAGAATTATTTAAAACACTTTTGAAACAGATTATAGCAGTCGCTTTACAAAAGTGTATATGTAATTCAATGACACTCAACTGAATGTGCAATTAATTAATTTTACACTTAAACTTGTTAAAATACTTAATTTTGTTATCTGTATAATTACAATGAAATTTTAAAAGATCAAATGAGTCATTTCAAAGAACAATAAAACCAATTCAAGTGACTCCCATTGACTGGCATTGAAGCAAATTGATCATTAAAGGAATAATAACTACATTCAGTTGCAACATAACAAACACAAAAACACATAACCTCAAACTGATACTAAAAACTATTGGTCATGATGTAAATAATGAGGAAGGATTGAAAAAAATGTTCTTCCTTTGCCATAGGCACTATATTTAGGAAATTTAATGATTAGTAAGGATTGGTTGGCCAAACTCTAGTTAATAGATGCAAGGGAATTATAATGGATTTAGAACAATTCTAATTTTACATTTCCTGATTTGAAAAATGAATTGTCAATCAGTTCATAATCTAGTATATGAAGGGTTAATGGTGATTATTAAAATGTATCAATCCACTCAATATCATTGATGCCACTGGTCACTCAGCATTACCAACAGGAGACCTCTGATATCCCCCATCTTGTTATCAGAAGAATCAAAAATAAGATAGAAGAAATAGTACACATCATGTAAGAATGATCTCACCTTAACAAACTGAACTTTGCTTTAAGGAAACTGATTAGAAAAAGAAACAGAATTGTGCATTTTAGGTATGTCTTTCTACGTAGAAAATCTCAAATAAATATTTGAAAAAAAATATTTAACTTTTAGAATTAATGAGTGAGTTTATCAAGGTTAGAAGACACAGAAACAACCAAAAAGCAATTAGATTTCTATTTGACTGTTTTTACATCAAAACTGTGATTCTTATTTACAGTGACACAGAACAACAAAATTTGCACTAGCTTTATGCAAAAACTTTAAAATGCTGGTAAAAGAAATCAAATATTTAAATAAGTGGAGATACATCCTGGGTTCATGAATTATAAGATTGACTAGATATAGAGAAGATGCCAATTCTTCCTAAGTTGATACAAGGCTTAATGGAATTTCTATTGCAAGCTCAGCAAAATACTTCTTAGTTATGAACAAGTCTACTACAAAATTTACAAGGAAAGTTAAAGGAACTAGAAGAGATAAACAATTTGCATAAGAATAAGGTGAGAAGAATCATCTTATTTGTTTCTAAGATTTAATAAACATTTACTGTAATCAAGACTGTGTGATATTTGAACAGGAATAGAAACAGGTCAATGAAGTGTGTCTTAAGTTGCTTCTCTACTGCTGTGATAAACATCATAACCAAAAGCAACTTGGGGGAGGGAAAGGCTTTATTTGACTTGCAGTTTATAGTTAACCATCAAGGGAATCCGAGACAGGAAATCAAGCAGGATCCTGGAGGTGAGAACTGAAGCAGAGACCACCAGAGGAGCGCTGCTCACTGCCTTGCTCCCCACTGACTTATTCAGCCTTCTTGTTTGTACAACCCAGGACCACATGCTGGGGTTGGGGTTTCCATCCACAGAGGGTTGGGCTTTCCCACATTAGTCATTAACCAAGAAAATTCTTCAGAGACATGCCCACAGGCCAATTGTTTGAGGACAGTTCCTCAATTGAGATTACTTGGTGTTGCTGGCTACTTTTATGCTAAATTCTCTCAGGCTAAAGTCATTTGAGAGGAGGATACCTCAGTTGAGCAAATTCCTCCATTAGATCAGGCTGTATAAAATGGCCTGTATAGCATTTTATTAATTGGTGATTGGTGGGGGAGGGCCCAATCCATTGTGGATTGTGTTGTTCCTGGGCTGGTGATCCTTTTATTCTATAAGAAATATAGACTTGAGAAAGCCAGGAGGAGCAAGCCAATAAGCAGCACTCCTCCATGGCCTTTCCATCAGCTCCTGCCTCAGGTTCCTGCTTCGGCTTCCCTCAATGGCTGTGACTTGATATATGTAAGTCAAATAAACCTTTTCCTCCCCAACTTGCTTTTAATCTTAGTGTTTCATCACAGCAACAGTAACCCTAACTAAGACACCTGGTGACTCTGGTCTGCATCTATCTGCAAAATCCACCCAGCAGAAAATTTAACAGGAGAGCTAAACATATGCCTACCAAAATATGTCCAATTTATTTTTGACAAAGATGTAAAAATAATTCAATGAAGGAAAGACAGACGGTTCAACAAATGTTGCTGGGTCAACCGTATACCTATTGGCATAAACAAACTACAACAAAAGAATTTTGATTCAAGTCTCATACATCTCATGAAAATCCATGTCAAAACAGGTCATGAACCTAAACATAAAATGCAAAGCAATACATTAGATTATTTTTAATGTTCTAAAACAACAAGATTTAGAGTTGGAGTTGGAAAAGGAGTTCATAGACTTTATACTGAAACACAATACACCAAAGGAAAATTTGGCAGATTAGACTTCATCAAAATTAATAATTTATTTTCTGAAAATTGAGAAATGCTGTGATGACCACATAGCCTACATGAAGAACACATTCTATCTAGAGTATATAAAGGCATTCAGTTCAGCAGTAAAGTGGGAAAAAAAGGACCAAATAAATTGACAGGCAAACATATAGACATATTTCATTAAAGAGGAAAAAACACAACAAATAAGATCATGAAAATGTTCATCATCATTAGCTATGAGAGATGCATATTGAAACAACACCAGACTCATTCATTACACACACCAGCATGGCTAACATTAAAAATGGCAGCAACAACAAAGCCTGGAGAGTAAGTAGAGAAATAGATCACTCACTCCGTGCACTACTGGTTAAAATGTAAGATGGTGTAATCACTCTAGAAAATGGGAGGGAAACATGAAACTACTTATAACTCAGAAAATGTAATTCTGTCAATTAATCCCAGAGAAATGAAAGCATATGTCCACATGAAAATCTGTGTAAATGGGCTACAGTGATGGCCAAGTACTTGCTGTTCTTGCAGAGGACCCAACTTCAGTTCTTAACACCTGTGTTAGGCGGCTCACAACCTCACGCAATTCCAGCTCCAAGTTATCTATTCTGGTTATCTATTCATCCTATTCTGGCCTCTGTAGGCACCTGCATTCATGTGCATGTAACACATAGACAGATATACACACACACACACACACACACACACACACACACACACACACATATATATTAAAAATGAAATAAAAATTTTAAAAAGCACTATGGAAGGAGATATTTAAAATAACCAAACTAGAAACAACCCATGTTCTGCAATGAATGAATGAATGATTAACTAAAGCATGGTGACATATCCATGCTGTGGAGTGCTTCCCAGCCATGAAATGGAACAAATGGTTGGTACAATAACCCAGAAATTATTTTTCAGAGAATTATTCTGAGAGTCTGTCCACATAACATTCTTGAGATGAGAAACAAATTCAGAAATTGAGAGGATAGATTAGTGGAATCTTTTTGTTGATGGAGTATCCTGTATCTCGGCTGAAATGGATGCTCATACCTAAATGAGAACATTGACTGTAGTTCCAGAAGGTGTGACCCCTGAGAAAGCTGAATAGAGAGTGGAGTGGGTCCTTCTGTATTACTTCTGATAAGTGTATGTAAATCTGCATCTATCTCAGAGTAAAAAGTTAATACTTTAAGGCTATGGACAGACTGAGCTTGAGAACTCAGTTCTTTAACATTTATCCAAGCACTGTATGTAGTTAAGTTACTCAACCTCCCTGGGCCTCAGTTTTTCTATGTGTGAATCAGAATGTCAAAAACTGGGGTAAAATCATTTTTATTTTGATGTTACACATCATATATAAGCAAAGAAAGCAAAAAAATAGCTGAAGAAAATATATAGGTAACAATGACAAACTGATCTCCTTTTCCTATTTTACAGGAATGCTGTGAAAAAAAATCACACAAAATAGTATAATATCTTTAAGCATTCTGAAAGCTACAAAGCCTCATACCAACATTAGTGGTTTTTTTTCCCAGAAGGAAAAAAAAAGAGAGAAATCTGGATATATCCTGAGAGACACTGAAGTTAGAATCATTATAATTGTATTAAATTGTCTTAGATTATCCTGTGAAACACGGGCTGGGACTACAGTACCTGAGACAGCGTTACTGCCTCATACCCATACTGGTACCCTTGTGCTGCCCCCTCCTGTCACCACCTATAGTTTCCTCAGGCTGGAAGGGGCCCACACACACCAAGGCTGCTGATCACAGCAGAGTTGGGAAGCAGAACTACATACAACAAGAAATCTCCCCAAACTCACCACATACATCTCCTCTTGTTCTTCCTGCTCCCATGTACCTCAGTTTGTTCACATATTTAAAAAAAATTGTTGTATAGGATAAGGCAGAGCTGAGGATAATGACTAAGACCTGGAAATCCTTGAGCATCCAGTGACCTCCAGTAAAGAGCCTTTTTTTTTTTTTTTTTTTTTCAGACCAGGCTTTCCTCAAACTCACAGAGATCTGCCTGTCTCTGCCTCCCCAAGTGCTGGGATTAGAGGTGTGTGCCACCACTGCCCAGCCCAGTGAGGAGTCTTAAGACATTGCCAAAGGCTTTTTCCACAGGACTGAAACCAAAGCCAGATACTTGAGAGAAAAACAGAAAAGGCAAAGGTAACTTAGGAGCACAGCAGCCTGGTAGAATTATTGGCTTTCTCCAAGACTGGGCACAAGGGGAAATGGATAATCCAACACCAACTGATGAGAAATTAATTTTCCACCAATCATCAAATCACAGCAGCTGCCACTTTGAGGTACATTTATATCCCCTTAATTTCAGAGAGTGATTCAGCGGGACCACTCTGTCAAAGACAGGGAAGACGGAGGCTTTATTTCCCCATGTCTTCTAAAGCGTGTGAAATAAAAGAGGGAAGAGAGAGATGCCTTAGCATACTTAAGAGACAGACATGATGAAAAGGTCCACTGGCCTTTACTGAAGAACAGTGAAGCTTCCCTGAGCCCGAGCCTCAGCAGCACTATACAACCAAGGACAGCACTTACTGTACAAAGACAAGCACGGCTGAGCCAGCAGATAATTGGGCACAGGACAAATCCCTGTGCCTTGCTTGGTCATGCACATTCGTTATTCAGAAAACACACTGCCTCACTTCCTGACACTCATAACTAAAGACAGAGCCAATCTCTTCCATTTTCTGAACTTTTAGAACTTTATAGGTGTACCTTACAGATGGGAAGTGCAAGCTTTCTAAGAAGTTGTGATTTGTCAGCAAACAAAGTCCATTCTGGTGCACAAGTGAGTGTTCCAAATACCTTGAACAAAAAAGAGTACAACATAGGGGAAAACATGTTGTGTTAATGTTTATTAATTTAAAACTGTTATTAAGTTTAATTCAATATTTTGCTAGCATTCCACTAGACTATAAAGTGAAGTAAATACTTTTTTAAACTGCCTAAAATCAACAAGCCCATGAAAAAGAGACTAAACACACACATGTGTGCATATGTGTATATATATATATATATATATATACATACATACATAAACATGCATGTATATACACACATATACATGAAATGCATTTTTAGATCAATATTAGAAAATGAAATTTTCTCTAAATTCCGAATCCATTCAATTCCTACTATGTGGCCATCAGTGTGCTGGCATAACTGCAGTTAACTATGTTAAAGTCAAATACGAGAAAGCAATGGATAAGTAATTACAGAATAATGAGCTGCTATAGAATGACAGCGCAGGACAGTCACCAAGGAAAAGGAATGATTAAATTTTTTGGCTGGTGGGAAGGCAGCAATCAAAAGACAGAGTTGGGAAAGGGTGGGAGGGACAGTCAAAAGCTAATGGTCACTCTTCAGTTATGACACATAACCAGCTCCAATCATGAGGAACAGCTGGACAAGTAGAAACTCAATGAGTGATGGGACCACAGTGAACAAATTCCCAAATACTGATTACAGTTATTTTTTTTTTCTGGTATTACCCAACTGTGTTTGATTTACTTCCTCAAACATGGGAGCAGCATTATACAGACATCCTCCTTGAGACTGGTTTTATTGAGTTTGATGATACTTAGGGTGAATTTTTCACGATGATTTTCTTTGCCTAGCTCTTCCTAACATGTTATTTATCTGAGAGTAAGTTCAGGGAAATGGATAATCACCTTGACTCAGGCCATTGTAGCCAAATGAAGTTGGGTCTTGCCTCTTTCCTATCATTTTGGCACTGACCACAGACATCAGTGACTCTGAAGCAAGCATGAATGGAGATGGTCAGACATGCATTCCTTGCAACAGTCCTTCCAGTGTCTGGTATGAAATGTAAAACTAGTTCTTGTTTATGTCATGTGATGGTACTTCCTGGGACAGCTGACACCAGTTTGACGTTAGCACAATCTATACAAGCCTTGATGCAGATTTCATATTTAAAATATGGAGTTCTAGCTGGAGACTGCAGCATACTTATGTGGAGTGGGGCAAATGTAAAATCGGAACTACTGGCTAAAGTGCCAAGTCCACAACTTTCCTTTATTCACATTTCCCCTTCCGCTCTTGGACACATGCCAGTGCAAGGGTGAACAACTGTATTCTGCTCTTTGCATTTTGCTTTGTTTGTGGAGTCCTGAAGAGATTTGTGGACAGTGGGATAAATTATAAGAAGGTATATGACAATCCTTTACTGTTCTTGGTGATGAGGGCTGGAGGTCCATGGACATCTAGAGAAATTATTTTTGAGAAAATGAGCGGTGGTGGCGGATCATATGATGAACTTAGGGAACAGAAATAAATTATGGTGTGAAACAGCCTAGACATTAGTTATTCCTGATGGAGCTGGGCCTTCATTTGGCTTAGGAGGTTGTGAAATATGTACTTTCTGCAGAAAAGGACTCAACTCTTTGTTACAAACTGCTCATGAGCTGAAGGTAAGGTATAAGTTACTGATCATCTGGATCTGAGGGAAGTTTCTTTCCATGCCTTTGCTTCTATATTTGCAATACTTTGTGGAAAGATTCTGAAAATTAATCCTGTCTTTAATACATTAAGCTTTAGGAAACTCTGCCTTAGATTGGGCTACAATAATATAAAATTCTTCCCTCTCATCTCATGAAATTAGTTGGCTACAAAGAGATATATTGATAGATAGATAGATAGATAGATAGATCACAAGGATGACTCAAGCAGTTTTTATTTTGAAGAACTTCTTAGAAACATTGAATTTTACTTTTCATTGAATGAAACCACTAAAGATTATTTTATTAGGAGTCACTGTAAATCCATAACAAACCAATAAGAAGATATCTCGTCTTGATTATTTGATAAATATCTACGTAATTCTCTGATGTCAACTTTATAAATTATGACTTCTGTCTCAGAATAAGATATTTAAAATAACAAAGTGGAGCTAAGAATTTATCTTTGTGGTAGTATGCTTGCCCAGTATGCATAAGGCCCTGCTTCAATAACTAGTATTACAAATAAATAGGTAACAAAAATAGGAAGTTACAGTTTGTTTCCAGAAAGAAAAAACTTTCTTCCTTCCTTTACTAGTAACAACCATCTGAAGGTATAACATATTTTACTTATATCAATTATGATCTCATGTAGGCTTCTATGCCCATTGACCCTGGTTATACTCAAGAGTATTTTGGGAAGTGCCACCTGTCAGGTGTGGTCACTTGCTACCTCTGAGTTGGGGTAGGATTGACAATATCCATCCTCTGGAGCACTGGCCAAGTGCATAATGGGATTTGGCATCCTTGCTCAATAGACATCTAGCCTAGTATGCCTCTCATCTTCTGTCAAAGCATTCCAGAAAAGCTAATTCTGAATCAGAAGACTCCTTTTTGCAAATGTATCCATTGTGTTTTCCACTGTCCTTCTAAAGCTGTCATCCTGAAACTTGGGTGATAAAGCTATGGGTACTGGTCAGCAGGAGTACATGCTGCACCCTACTACTGTTGGTGGAGGGAAAACAGGACCGTTTCCGTCTGTGGAGTCTGAATGGCTTAGTCTTGCTTGACTGCTTCTCCTGGAGACCTCAGCTTCTTTAACTCAAACATGTGCCTAGTACGGCTTTCTTTGGGAGCCAAAAGGAATAACAAATAAGTAAATTATTTTCTAAGTCTAAATGGGTGACAGCATAATTAAAGCAAAGTTGATAGGGGCCTGACATAGAAAATCTTACCCTTGCTGGCCTGCCAGCCCAGGATGTTGACTCCCTCTACCATTATCTGGGACTACCAAGGACTTAAAATGCCTAAGGCTAGCTTGTCAGACATCTCTACTGTGACCTCTCAGAAGCCATGGACAAATGTTTAGGTACCCAGGTGGTATCCACAGATGCTCTGAACTCACCACCCAAAGACTAAAGTAAAGTGTCAGGAGCATATATAACAAAGCTACAGAACAACTAACGTGACAGGCACAGCAGGTTTATGAAACTATGAGTGGTTAAGAGCTTTAAAGTAAAGTGCACTTGATTTAGATTTTGACAGCAGTATTTATCATGTGGGTAACCTAGGGCAAATTACTTAACCTTTCTTGGCTTCTTCATCCATCGAATCAGTTGTTTGACAAATATGTATTGAGAGACTACTATTGTAAGGTCTATTCCAAAAGCTGAGAAGCAGGGGGAAAGTTTGTCCAGAGCTTGCAGTCTACTTAATGGAGAGATTAAACAAAATAAATAGGCAAAAACCTTAAGTATATCAGATGGTGAGAAGGGGCTTGAGATGAAACAATGTCCATTTATAATTGCAGTGCATATTGAGCAAAATAATGCCGGGACCTAAATAAGCTCCTAACACTGTTATTTTTGTGGAAGTAATAATAGAAAACAGAAAAACAGTTTCTATTTGAAGTCCACCATCTCTGATGAACCTATAGTCTAAGTGGAAGGAAGTAGGAAGCTCCGGAGATCCCAGAAGAGAAGGACTCTGCTCTATCTTAGGATTCCTACAGCCTGCCCTGCTCTCCTACCTACGCATAAACTTGAAGATCCAGGTCTTCTAGATCTTCTATGAGCCACCCAGAGCAAGACAAAGATTTCTCTTCTCTAATACCAATGTAAGGAAGGTGTAGTCTCCTCTACCTCCTCTTACACACAACATGATGTGAAATAAGCTTTGTGCTCTTTGCATTTTAGTCAATATCTCTGTTAATTCTAGAGGAAATCAAGTGATAACCATAATTACAAAAGGAAACAAAATTTCACAGGATTCCAGCAGCACAGCCTATGATCCTGACTTCAGAGGTGTTCAGTGAACATGCCCAATCCTAGTCTTACCTCAAGACCCCAGCCCAAGTCTGATGCCCTTTGTGAGATTCCCTGGGCTTTTGTGATTCCAACTCCATGAACTATGAGCATCAACATCATCTGAAAGCTTGTTAAAAATTCAGAAGCATACAGCTTCTGGATAAAAGTCTTTATTTTTCCCAAGATCTGTATGCATATTAAATTTTAAGAGGCACTTCTCTAGGATCCCTTTATTTATAAAAATAACATACCTGGTCTTATATAATAATAAACAACAAGAATATTATTATTACTAGTATTATAACTAATAATAATCTTACAGAAAGTTAGACACATGAAAAATCAGAAGCTTACCATATAAGTAGTAATAGGGAGAACTGATGGAATTGCCAGGGTGAGCCAGAAAAACAGGCAGCCATTGGAGAGATTGGAGGAACAAGAACAGAGCAGCAGAATCAGGCAGAGAGAAGGAGGGAGTGGGAGACTAGGAACAAGCAGAGTAGCCTTTCAAGGCTGCCTATGACAAGTTCACTACAATTATTAGCCTTCCTCTCCAAAGTCCATTCACAGAGAGTCCAGGGTTTGGTGTGGAGGTAAATACACAGAAACCTAAAATCTGGTTGAGGATGTGTAGGACAGGTTGGGGAGAACACAGCCTAGGACTGACTGGATTAAAATAGAGGAGGCAAACAAGGTCAATTTCACTGTGACCAAAGTGGAACTAGCAACTGTCCTCTAACTCCAGCCTGTGAGACCTCACGTCCATTCTATCTTATTTCCTAAATAAGACATTCTATCTGAGTTTATGAATCTACTGCCCTTCAACTTCTAAGGATCAAAGTCTCCCCTAGATAGGATGTTAGAGCAGGTATTGTCTTGACAGATCTCTGGACCACAACCCATGAAGCCAACAAGGTTTTTATGCTCGCTTTTCATTTTGGTGTCACTATGGTCCCGCATGTCCTCAGATGGCAACCCCTTAGGGTTGTATCACTGTGAAGTGATCTCAGAAGAACTAAATGGAAAACTGAAGATGAGCCCTGAATGCTCCTCGTAGATCACACATGCTGCCCTTTAAAAGCCAACAATACTGTCTGTAAATACGAACTCCCACAATATTAGACCCCATTCTCCTTGAAGTTCATGGGCAAATGTTACTCATTTGAAGTAAAGGGGTACAGTGAATGGTGCATTATGGGAAAGAGTGTCAAAGGGCTAAAGAGAAGGAACAAAGAGTCATTTATGGACTGAGCTGGAACAAAAGTCAATGTTCCAATTTCTCAACCCATAGGTTTGCTTTTCATTCAAGCTTTCTCTGTGTTCGAATAAATACTCATTTTATGTGGTATTTAGTTCAAAACTAAATACCAAAGAGTTAAAACATTATATTCCTCTCCTTGAATCTAAGAAGCTTTTTGCTACTCCCCATAGAGCCGTTAGTGCAGCTAACATGAGTGAGTAGCTTGTATACATGTTTACCTCTGCTATTCTGTAAGCTCATTACAAAGAAGGGCAAGCTTAATCTCACCAGACATGTACAACACAGCATCTGGAACATACTGGGTGCCCGGAAATGGCCACTTAAGTTAGAAAGGACTTTGACCCTCAACCCCTATTGCCATCTTAAATCTAGAAGCCATCTGTGATAAACTATGGTTTCTAGCCCCACTTCTTAACAGTATTTCCCAGGGTTTCCTACCACATGTTCATAGATAAGAATAGGTTTCAACAGCTCCTGAACTCAGTCGTTGTACTAGCGGCTGAAGCATACACTCATCAGGGCTGTCAGTCACTATCTAATATGCTTAACCTAAGCGACGTATTGATCCTAGATGCCTGGAAGTGCACTTGAAAAGGGCTGGGTGACATTTCCAAGGAGAGACGAGATACTTTCAAGTCAATTAGAAGCATCAGAGGATTCAGAGTTACTCCCCTTAAAGGACCAGCAATTTGAATCGAATTGAGCCCTCTTTTACACACCAATCCTCCAATAATTCCCACATCTGAGAGCTACGGTGGGTGGCCTGTCTGCCACAGATGCCACAGTTAAGGTGCCATGTCCTTTTGCATCAGACCTATAAAGCATAAAGTGGCTATGATTGTCAGAAGGACAGACGCAGAAAATATCACTTCGCTTGGCATTACAGTCTACGTACTTAAAATCTGAGCCTCGGCATATGATTGCTCTGCATTTATAAATAAAACATAATCTTCTATTTGCAAAGCACTCTATGGTTTAACCTTTCCTTTAATCCTGGTAGTACCCACCATAACCCTGTAAGAGGTTGGACTATCATAATTATGCCAAGATGAGAAAATTGGGGTCAAAAGAAGGTAAATTGACTTGGTTAAATTCAGACAGTTAGATAGTACCCAGTTTTTAATTACAATCAGATTGTCCTAGGGAGCTTTCCACTAAATATCAAGTGGTTTTAACATTGAATGGGGGGAGGGAAGCCTTAGGAAGATAAGATACTGTCAAGGATTGTATTTGTGTGCAAAAAGAGTTGAAATAGTGATTCAGTGGATCTGTCTGTGGCTGGAATGTTAAGCTTACAATCAGTCAGACAGAAAGCTTCTCTGGGACACAGGTGAGCTACCAGGAGCCAGAATTCCCAAGGACCACTTCAACACCCAGAGGAAAGTTCTGGAACACTGGACTTGATGCACTCAGAGAATTCCTCCTTTATGACAGAAAACTGCAAATTTCACATCAAGTATAAACACACATGTTTATTTAGAATGAAAAATGAACGACAATTACACATTTTTAAAAGCTGACAAATGCCACATACACTATAAACATTTTGAGTAACCTATCACTTTTACTGATTGCCTGACACCATCCTACATTGCTTCATTTTTCATACATTATTAAACATATAATCACCTCCTCCTAAGGCAGCACTTTTATTTCAGTTCCTAAAGAATAGGAAGCTAATCTTATTTTTTCTCCTGTAGTGATGATGAGTATTTTTTATTATTGATAACTTTTAAAAGTTTCAGCTTCATAATTATTTGTAATTAGCAGCATCATATGTCATGGATAATCTTCACTGTCAGCTTGATACTGACAGAAGACTCACCTCTGGCCATGCCTATGAGGGTGTTTCCAGAGAAGTTTGACTGAGGCAAGACCCACCCACAGTGTGAGTAGGGCCTTCCCATGGGCTGAGGGACTAGAATGAAGAAAAGGCTGCATGGAGTAACCCAGGTGATCTACAATATTCATCCTGTTTTGTGTCCTGACTACAGATGCAATGTAGCATGCCTTCTCAAACTCACACAACCATGTCTCCTCTACATTGAGGGACTATATCCTCTCAGATCAGAAGCCAAAGTGAACCCTTTCTTCCTTAAGATATTCACAATGATATTCTCAATGCCTGTTAGTCCTTGTTGCCTCTCACCTGGGCAGGATAGCCATCCTGCAGAAGGCATGTGGAGCTAAACACTCAAGCTTGACCCAGAGCCAGAGAATCTGGGGAAAACAGGATATAGAGGAATTGTAAACCCACTTGTCAGTTATCATCAAACAGCAAGAAAAATAATGGATATATGAAGAAACATTAAGGACATTTGACAAGCTTAGGAAAACTTCTATGAAATGTCTTTGCTAGGAACTATGAATTTTAAAAGGCTATCCTATGGACTAGTTGTAAAACTATATATTGAAACCTTCTTCCATTTTAACCATATAAATCCAGTCCTAGGCATCGTGAGGCTTGCTCCTGTAGTATGACCTCCAGTGCTACACCTTTGGAGGCTGGTGAGTCAGTGTAATTAGTGGCAGAAGTATTCCTGGAAGTTCTTCTTACACTGGAACAACTGATAATAGCTTAACTCTCTACAGAAGTGGTAGTGACAGCATTAGAGTATCCGCTAAGCCCAACTACAGCACCCATGGGCATTCTAATAAGACAGAAGAGATCTGAGTGTTCTGAACCAATTGCAGGAAAAAAATTAACGTGCAAAATATATAAACATATGATTATATTACTGCATCCCCCTGAGTATTGAAGTATCTATACTACTAAGGTATTCCAATGTCCTTTGTGTTCATTGGAAGTTTTGCTTATCAAATAAATCAAATTTCTAATTGTTTCTACCTCCCAGGAAGGTAGAAAGACTGATGTGAATTAGAGGTGAGTTCCTAGGGGTTGAACTTGGGTTTTTGAAGGCAGAACCAGAACACCTGGCATCTGAGGCATCCATCTACAGCTCCAGATAAGGGCTGAAACGCAAATTCTTAAATATTGTGTGGGGTGTAGAAAGTACTTAGAACTCCTTGGAGGAAGAACAATAAATACAAGTCAAACAGAAAAATACAAAATCGTTCTTTTGTTGGTTCCCCCAGGGTTTGCTATAAAGCCTGCTTGCCTCTGTTGTGGAAGACAACCCAATTAATCCCACTGCACCCTGGCTTCCCGGTTTCCATGCCCTTCCTGCCTTCAGGCATTCATGCAGATCTGGTTAATTGGCTCTCTCCACCCAAGTCAGATAACTCAGCCTCGCTTTACTCCAACAAATCTCTTGCAGCCCCAATAGCAGCTGTCACTCAGTTTCCCCAACCATCTCAACAAAGCTCACTTAATCTTCTGGACATGGGATCTGGCTGCAGCAGGGCCAGTTTTATGAAGTGTGTAAACACAGGATTCTGTGCCCATCATAGCAGGCCCCCAGCTTCCTTAACATGACATGTCCTGCTGCCCTGTGCACAGAGGGACCATCCACATCGCCTTCCTTGTACTGCTGTCTCAGCAGTCTTTAGCTCCATTGAGTTCCCCATCATTTCAGTAGTGGGTGGGGGAAGGAGAGACAAGAGAGTCAGAAAGGGATGGGATGGCAAATGTGGAGAAAATACAGAGGCAGAAAAAGAGAGAGAAAATGTTGGAGAAAACTATGTCATATCCCTAAGGAAATCACATGGAGATGTTCTTTTAACACAGGAGAGAGAGGGGGGGGGGATAAGCCTGTGTTTTTAAGCCTGCAGGTGCCTGGCTGGGAAAACAAACATCCTAGCATCCCAGAATCCAATGGCAGCAGAAGGAATGATGGGAGGGGGGGGGCAGATCTGTTGGGTAAGGAGAGTTCAGGGGCCATGTTGGGATGGTTGGATTTCCCCTAAAGGATAGTGGAAGCCTCTTCTGAATGTGCAATGCTATTTTACTCAGCAACACTTGGCATTGGAAGACTTCAACTAATTTTTCCACATAGATTGTGGAACTGTGAATTAAATCAGTGTTGACATTTACTTAAGAGATAAAGTGGATGAATCCAGAATGTATTTTGGGTCTGGGAAGTCACATAAGGGGCCGGTGGCCATCAAACCGAACACTACCCTCAAACACACCACTTTCATCACTGTCCATTCTTTAGATAAGATGCTCTCCAAATATAGGTTCCACATGCCTGCATCTTTCCTTCCCACCAGAGGGCTTCCACTTTTACAAACCCCAGTGCACATCAGAATGGAATTTTTCCCACACAGCCCTTTTCTTTCTCTCCATCACTTGAAATTTCTTCCATGTACTTGCTTCTGTGGATTCTGGTGTGAAGCAACAAAATTTAAACAAGGAACTGCCTGCAAAGCACCATCACTGTTTACCTAAGGATTCAGAAATGATATGCAGATCACATGAAAATGAACCCATGGCCCTCTTAACTAATTTGATACACCTGGATGTGGCTCTTAGGAAAAGCCTAATGGAGACACCTGCTATGAACACTGAACGAATAGTCCCCTTGGCGGTATTTCACCCCTTCTGTTTCTGCTACCAATTCCTACTAGGGAAACCAATGAACTGGTGCCAAACAATAACTAAGAGTGGGAAATAGGTAGTAGCCACTGCTTTCCTTTCAAGCTGTCATTATTTTGTACTGAGAAATTATCAAGAGGCATCAAGCTGCCCATCAAATGCAAAACACGCTCTACATCTTACAAGGGATTTAGGGAAAATTAGTGCTGATATTTTCAGGCTCTGTCTTTTGTGGTGAGAACAAGAAGTTGTCCAGTGTCTGTTCTCTGGGAAAGACACATGAGCCTTAATCTCCCAGATAGCTCCCAGCTGTCAGCAGGGGGTGGAGGGCAGCAGAGAGAAGAAGTTGGACCAAGCTGCCTTCATGTTCAGAATATCCTCTGATCTTGGATTGAGAGGCAGTTCTCTGATGATCCCACACTACAGTGAAAGAAAGCAAATTATGTCCCCCGCCTTCATGTGCCCTGCACTGGAAAGGCTGCTCTCGGGGTCTGCGGCACTGGCTCTCCAACTGAGCTGTTTCCTTGAAGTCTCCCACCCACACAGATCTTTCAGAGAAATCGGTATATTAGGCTTAGGATGGGGTCAGGGTCAGCCATGCTCAAAATCCACAAATACGTAAGTGCTGGGGAAGGAATGGAACAGAAAAGGAGGGAAATTTGTAAAGTAGGGGACACCGGATAGGTGGCTGGAAAAGCCTGTGCCATGCTATCACAGTCACCTGTGCAGCAGCATAATTCATATCCATGTATATGCATGTGTATAGATAGAGACAGATAGATAGGTAGATGATAGATAGCTATATAGATGATAGATAATCATCATCATCATCATCATCATCATCATCATCATGACAGACAGATAGATGGAATAGATAAACACAAACTGCTTCCACAACCAGCCATGAAACATGACTGAATAAATCTGATCATGGGTGCAATATCCTTAAGACCCAAGGTAGCAGTTTTAATGGGGTCCAGCTTTAGGTCATTTAGTGTCTTTATCTCAAAATTAGTCAGGGTTCTATCAGAAAAGCATTTATCCACCAGGATATTTGATAGCAGACCTACAAACAAATAGACAGACTGATCAGCGAGTTGATTGGTGGATGTGGATGGTGGATACACTCACAGGGACTTGACTCTTTGCAACTCTGAGACTTCCTTAGTGAAGGTGACCCTGGGGCTCAAAGACCACCAGGTAGGAAGGAAGTTGTAGAAAGTGAGAACTAGAAAGAACCCACAGCTCACAATGAGATTCTCAATGCATGTTAGTCCTTGTTGCCTCTCACCTTGGCAGGACAGCCATCCTGCAGAAGGCATGTAGAGCTAAACACTCAGGCTTGACCCAGAGCCCGAGAATCTGGGGGAAAAGGATGTAGAGGGATTGTAAGCCCACCTGCATCTTTGTGTTGACAAGGTAAATCATCAGGTCAGCTTTAATGAGTGAGCATTACTGAGTGTCTGCAGCCTCACATTCATTCCCTTCCCAATTTTGCATGTGGTTTACTCTAACAGGAAACATATGTGAAAGGGAATCATGGGAAATGTAGTTTACTTGCCCAAGTATCTAGAGCCCCCCTCAGCCACAGTGACAGGCCAGGGGACAGGGATCATAAAAGAGGAACCTGGCCTGGAAGCACTGGACCACAGTAGAGCTGGAGAAGGATCACAGAAGTGTATCTGAGTGAGAGCATTTTCAGGACCACCCATACTGGCCAAGGCCAGGAATGAAGAGAGAACCTCACCTGACCCAGCCTCCTCTGCTCTGGCTCCCCAGTGCCAGGGAACACTGACCATGTGAAATGACCACACACTGCCATCTGCCCATCTCCCTGACAGATGTTTCTGCCTCCTCCTAGACTGGGCCTTACTCATTTCAGCATTCAACCCTGACCATTGCAGAAGTCAGCATCAGCCCTGCTGGAGGAAGCAGACAGGAAAGAGCCTTTCATTCATCTCTCACTGTGATAACGTGTTTCACCACAGTTAACTGGATTCAGCTAATGCCGTTATAAAAACAAAAGCAAATTCAGAGGTGGTATACAGGGGGCTTAGATGTCATGGTCACATGTGGACATGCACACAGTTATTTAACTCTTCATTAACTGAACCAGGGTTTTGCCACAATCCAAGCAGGTGGCAGAAGCCTTAGCATGTGAATGCCTCTTCATAAAGGACAAGTGCATCTGAATGAGATAGTGATGGTCAAGGGGGTCAATGTTATTTCCCAGCATTCTTCTTAGTAAGGAGGTCTCAGAAATGCCTCCTTTCTCAGAGAGCCCCACAGGAATGCTAGCTATTCAATCCTAGCACGGCCTGTTTCCACACAGCAGACACGCTCCACAGTGCTGATGCTCAATCTAACTTACCAGATGGCATTGAAAAGTCACAGCTTCTGTTTTTCTTACCCTGACAAGGTTTCAGAAGGGTAGAAATGGAACACTTCTTCCAAGTGAAATAGTGTCTGTTCTGGTACTGTGGAAGCTCCATTCCAACAGAAGTGGGGAGGGTGCCGAGGCTCCCATATGTGTGCATGCACGTGTCTGAGTTCCCTTATGAACAGAGTGAAGTCTGGGGTGGGGAAGGGAGTGGTGTGATTCCTAACAATGTACTCTCCTCTGGTGTCCTTGCAGCCATGAGTGCTAAAAAATGAGTAACTCGGGTCACAGAACAGGCGCTATCACAGCATGCATTAAGTGAAAGCAAATTAAGTGTACAAGCACTTAACTCAAAATCAGTCTTCACAGTTTAGAATATCAACAGCATCATCTTAATCGAGGGCATCAACCACGACAGAAATGGCCTCACATTGAAGTCTCTGTTCCTATTTATATGGTACCTTCTATTAGCAAGCCATGCAATGCCCTTGCAAATTACTAATTGCTCAGCAAAGCAGCCCAGGAGAGCCGGTCAAGGCCATTGGGGATGTTAGGTCCAAGAATACACAGAAAGCAGCAGAGGCTGAGAAATGGGTGATGAGCATCCAGTGGGGAGTTCTGAGAGCAGAATCAGGATCGGGATGTGAACAATTGTCCTTATACTTGCACGATGAGTTCCTTACTCACTGAGCCATCTTGTTATTCTATCAGCATGCTCTTCAATCCATGATTGGTTATTCTGAAAAGTGAAGGGGAGCATTTCTCCCATGCTGCAGAAATATGAGAGGTTCAAGGGCTGAAGAAAGTGAGTAAAGAATTTACCAAGCAAACAGGGGTATCCATGAAATCTATGTGGGCAAGGCATCTCCTTGGTAATACTCAGGGAGACAAGGGATTCTTGGGGTAAGGTAGGCTAGCAAGTTCAACAGGAGACCCTGACTCAATAATGTGTAGACCTCTCAAGGAAAACACGTGATGGCAACCACAGCCCTCCAGACATATACCCCACACTTGTAAACATGCACCAAAACACATGCAAAAATACATACACATATTCATTTTTAAAAGTACAAGCAGAGTATGTTTATAGATTTATATGAGTTGGCTGTAATACAAGAAAGATTTTCCCTTCTACTTTATAATCTCAGTCCTCATTCACCAGATATCAAGCTCAAACTACTGTGAGGAAAAGGTGGTCCCTGCATTGGTCAGAGCAAAAGAGAATACAGCCAGATTCTGGCATCATTAAACTGGTCAACCAGCTGCAAGACATTATCAGCTGCCATGTTAATCATTAATGAGGCAGACAGTGCCTGTTGCCTGCGTAGTGAACCAAACATTATGACTTGGGTTTTCATTTCATTTAAAATTAACTCACTGAATGAGGAATCTGCCTCCAGCTTGTGAGAGACGGATCTCTTGGCACAAAGGATGGACTGGCAGGCCAGAAGCACAAAGGGAACATGAAGTCCCTCACAGACATGATCAAACTGTTTGCATGCAGGCCATGCCTTTTAATTCAACTCAGTCCCCATTTCTTTAAGCCCCTGCTCAAAATATCCCTGTGTTTGCAAACAGAGCCTCTCTGTGTCACTGTCCTTTCCTGCCGTAGTCTATGTTGGCGCCTCTTCAAATTACCTTTATAGCCTCTAAAATGAAGCAAAAGTGGGAATATAATTCTACTTTCTGCTTTGGGGTTATATTTTCTTTTGAAGGAAAAAAGAATTCAGTTCTAAAATATTTTTGTTATGCTTAAAAACAAAAGTAGAGAGACAAACAACAGAGAATCCAGGTGAACCCACTTGTAATTAAATGATTGTTTACCTCCGCCAATATCTAGTAATTCCTAATCTACCTTGTGTATCTAGAAATGTATCTATTATAGATATTTCATGCAAGCATAATATGAACACATACTATTTATCCCTTTATCTTATAATTATCTATACATCTTCAAGTTACTTCTCCATTATCTATGTTAACTCATTTCATAACAGAATAATATTTCATTGTTTATATATGCCACGTTACTTATCCAGGCTTCTGCCCTACAACATAGGCTATTTCTACCTTTTGACTAATGCTGCAATCAATATCATCAACACAGAGAACAAAAGGGCTGTCCTGCTGAGCCCAGCATGGACAGAAGAACAGAGGCGAGAATTACCCCTTTCTTGTGGTATGTTGTATGCAATAGCAGATAACTCAAACGGTGGATTAACTCATCATTTCTTGTGTTTCATTTTTCCACTTCTACCATGGACATATAGATTTCACTTTCCTTTGAAATCTCTCATGGATCCATGCGCACAGTTTACCTTTTGTGCTGTAGCCACTGGCAGTTTCAACATTTTGTCACATGACGGTCTGTTTCTATTGAGCCCTCTTCTTTTGATTACAGACTGTACATTCTTGATTCTTCACATATCCTGTACTTTTTAACTGTGATGAGCACTAGGTGTAAACAAAGATACCTTTATTAAGCTCCATAAGCATGTGCAATCTCTTCTGCTGGGCTCCTACTGCAAACACTTCTTCTGCCAAGCTGTTATGTTGAACTGGGCATTGTTATGTCTTTAGTTGGATTCAGCTTACAATTGGATTTAAATATTTTGAGGATGAGATTGGAAGAGATCCCCTTGGATCAAGTATGCAAGATACCCTGGAGATGTTCTCACACCTCGTATTTCAGTAGCCACCTTTCTGATCCATGTGAGCCATATGCTTTGCAGACTGGCAACCAAATAGTTTTGGGGTCTTGGAGGAGTTATCTTTCCTCTCCAGTCCTACTTCACTCTGTGCCTCAGGGGATTGCTCTTGACCTCATCTTTCTGTATCTAATTTTTGGAGAGCTATAGCAATGGATTTAGTAAAGCCCTGACATGGCAGGAGGGATTCGCTCTATCTTGCTGTTTTGTCAAGCCTTCTGGAAGCATCTGGTGCACCTCTGATACAAAGTTGATACCACTTAGATTTCTACAAATTTTTCTCATCTTGATGTCATTCTCAATGGGACATTGCTTTGACCTCAAGAAGGTCCTAGGATCTGGTTGGGACTCTGTTCAGTTCATCTGCCTGTGTCCAGAAAATGGCAAGCCACTACACTGCACTGTAGATGGTGCCCACCTTTCACTTGGGGAATTCTACACTTCTCAGGAGGATTTTCCTCAGCTTTTTTCCATCTCCACTTTTGGAATCCTTTCTGTGGTGGTTTTATGGAGGAGGGCTCCATGGGCTCAGATATTTGAATGCTTGGTCCCCAGTTAGTGGAAGTGTTTGGGAAGGATTAGAGATATGCTCTTGTTGAAGAAGTGTGTCACTGGGAGTTGGCTTTGAGGTTTCATTTGTTTGTTTGTTTGTTTGTTTGTTTGTTTGTTTTTTATGTTTAATTTTTTATTATTATATTTATGTTTTAATTCTACACATCAGCCATGGGTTCCCCCATCCTCCCCCTCCCACCCCACCCCCACCTTCCCTCCAGCCCCTCCTCTCCACCCCCACCGCCCCCAGGGCCAAGACTCCCCTGGGGATTCATTTAAACCTGGTGGATTCAGTACGGGCAGGTCTAGTCCCCTCCTTCCAGGCTGAGCAAAGAGTGTGGGTTGTTGAGATCAAGATTGGAGAGGCACAGGACCAAATAGCCAAACGAATGGAAGCACATGAATTGTGAACCAAGGACTGTGGAGCCCCCAGCTCGAGCAGACCCTCTGGATAGGTGAGACAGTTGAGTGGCTTGGACTGTTTGGGAGGCACCCAGGCAGTGAGACCCGGGCCTGTCCTTGGTGCATGAGCTGGCTGTTTGGCTTTGAGGTTTTAAAAGCCCGGTTTTCCCAGTTAGCTCTCTCTGGAAGCTACTTTCAAATAAGGATGCAAGCTCTCAGCTGTTGCTCCAGCACCATGCCTGCCTGCCTGCTGCCATGCTTCCTTCCGTGATGGTCACAGATTCACCCTCTGGAACCATAAGACCCAAATTGAAATCTTTCTTCTGTAAGTTGCCTTGGTAATGGTGTCTTTTCAAAGCAACAGAAAGTAACTAAGACATTCTCCATGTGTTAAAGATAGAGTTGGCAGGTGTTACTGATATGTTTTATAACCAAGGATACCATCATACCAGCCCCTATGTGGCCATTACAAGTTTGAGGGAAATTAGCTTGGTTTTTCTTTGCCCAGCCTAATGGATTCTTTTCTTACCCACTGTTGTTCCAGGGATGCACACCGCCACATGTTTCCTTTTTCCCTGAATATAACTCATTTTGGATTTCTTTGTATCCTCTGCTCTCTAATGGGTTTTCTAAATTATGATTTTATATCTTGCCCAGTTTGCTCATGTTGCTAAGGCAGTAAATTAAACAGGAAACTGCATCAGGATATGATGATCTTTTTTAGTTGCTATTAATGTAGTGATTTTCAGTTCTACACACCCCAATTTTTCTGTTTGTAAAGCAGGTGGTACCTGCCAGTCAAACGGATGGGAAGAGTAAGCATTAGAGGGTAGGGTAGCAAAATACTTAGAAGTGGGAAAGGAATTCAAATGGCTGGACAATCTAGACATGCCCACCTGACTGTCTGCTCTCATCTCCATTCTCTGTCATGCTTCCTGTCTTTGAATGTAATGTTCACTCTGCCAGAAACTCTTCTTTTTCCCTCTCTTTACATTGCTAATTTTCTTATTTCTTCCAATAACCCTTACCTGGAGTCACCTCTCAGTCAAGTGATTCCTGATCATATTGCTGTATTATAATTACATATTTATGTGTGCATATTTCTTGTTGGACAATAAGTTCTCTAAAAATGGGCACTATGTTCCATCACAGAATTTGACAGAATGGCCATAAATAGCATTTATCCTAAATGAATTATCTGCATGCAGAAAGTAAGACTGGAATGAATGACTCTTAATAGTGTTATTCATTCATTTGGAAAATATTCTATGTCTATTATATACATAGTACAATGCTAAATGCTCTTGGAAAATGCCCCATAACTACATATGGCCCACAGATCCTTGTCTCACAGGATGCATAATTAACAAGAAAGAAATAGAAACACATAGGAAAGTCTAAGTAACACTTCAAGCCTCCAATAAAAATAAGATGTATGTAAAAGAGAAATTAATTTCTATAATAAAAGACAGGATCAACTGTGTTGGCAGTATTGATGTTAGTGATGAGACAGAGCACACGAAGTCTGAGACAAGCCTTTATTTTTGGCAATTAGGAGATGAACTTTGAAATGAAGTTTCAAATGGAACTTGGTAATCTGGTGACAATAGAAGCCAGACACATGGCATTAGAAGTGAAAGAGCAGAAGGAAGTGGAGCACATGGGTGGAGTCCATACTCAAGGCATTTGTCAAGAAATAGACAAGGAACCATTCCATTGGAGACAACAGGTCAAGCTGCCAAAGATAAGGGTCTCAGAGAAGAAAGAGACTGAGGTGCTTAGGAAATAGCGTCTGGTAGACCATCATCCTGGAAGAGGAGAGGGACCAGGACCACCCATTAGGGCCAAGAGTGAATGAAGGCTACCTCCTCAGAGATTCAAGGAGAATGAAGGCAGCGGCATTATGGGAGAATACTGTGAAAGAGAAGAAAACAATGGTGGATGTCTTCCACAGTCTTAGAAAAGGTCACTTGCTAAGAGGATGAGGATGAGGGGCAGCTAGGAGAGAAGACTTCATGAGGTAGGGAGGCTTTAGATGGGTGTGTTTGTGCAAGTGTCTCCTGCTTGAACATGCTCTATGTCATATGACCTTGTAGACATGCAAGGTATGTGAGGCACGGAAGACATTCACTGAGTTGCAGCTAGCACCTCCCAAACAGGCTGATGGAAGAAAACTGGAAGGCAAGCACATGTTCAAGTATTTCCAGTGGCAGTCTAGTTGGAAAAGCAAAACTGAAATACAGTGGAATCCGGGTCACATCTCAGGGCACTTGAGAGGAATTCTAAGCAAGCCTCCAGTCAAAGAGTCAAAGACCAGGCTGAGTGGTGAAGGCTCACACAGGAGCTGAGGAGAATGCTCAGAACTAGAGATGGATATCAGAGGTGAACTCCAGTGCAGTTTAGTGGTTATCGGAAAAGGTTCAGTGGCCAATTCGGTTATATTCTTACCAAGTATCCCACAAGTCTAGATCCTTTTTCCTACCAATTTTAAAATGGATTTTGGGGCCTTTTCACCAACATACAAACAGGTTACATCAAAGAACTGTACCACAGTCAGAGGAGTTTGGGTCAGAATCTCACAAGATAAACATCCAGTCCAAGGGAAGTACAACCAAGCACCATAGCAGTAAGGAAGCAAAGTGAGGCTTAGACCAAGCCAGATCAAGATTCAGATAGTTCTTGGGAAAATGATAAACTAGGCCATTGGCTAGAATGGAAGAAGGTGACTGAGACTTAAGTGAAAAATAAATTTGGGACCCATGCTCTAAAAATATTTGTAGAGAAAATATTACATAAGTCCTTCCTTTCATCACAAGCATGAGTTCTAGAAACTCACAAAAGACTGTACAAGGGGTGACAATATCCAGGCTCAGGGCATGGTCATGATATGTTTAGATGAGAATGGATTAGATGTAGATGGATTTATATGGCTGCTAATGTGGCATATTAATGTCACATAAGATTCCTGAATGGTCCTAGAACCACAAAACCAGAGAAATGAAAATATTCCCAACAATAGCCTGCAGAAGGAAAGACTACTATCCAGAAGTGGGTTGTTATTCTTGAGAAGTGCAAGCCATGGCAAGGACAGAAATTTTCAAAACTGAAAGAGTGGAAGGGAGTTAAAAGGGAGGTAAATGCGTTGATGTGATCAAGGATCCAGAACACAAGAGCTGGCTTGTAAAGATGTCTCGGGGGGAGCCAGCTGGAGAGGTATGCTTGCCTAGAGCCAAGACGGCAAGCTGAAAGTAAGACAGGAATATTATGATTATTCATAAGCATTCTCTGTCCCTAATTCTTAAGGTCTATGTCTAGCCAGGGGAACCAGGCCAGCCTCTGTTATGGAAACATGGTACAGAATTCAAAAGAACACAAAAAACTCTCCACCAGGAAAAAGCCGTGTGATGTTTTAATGGACCAACGCTATATTCTATGAGAAGCTCTGACCTTGGAAAATTGAGATTGGTGAAGATGATCTAGAGAAAACAAATGAAAATAATTATAATGTGTTTTTTGCCAAGCACCCATTCTCTTTCCTTGTGATGAATACCCCTTCCCTTCATGTGAATGTGGTCTGAGGACTAGATGACTCTTAACATCTGCCATCCATTATCATCTGCTACTGAAGAAGCTGGAGGGAGTCAGATCCTAGAGGACCCACCCCTTGTCAACCTATAAAGCCTTACACTAAGTCAATCAGAACCCATGGTTTTAAATCCTGAACATAGAGAGTTGGTAGAGGCTACAGTATGTGTGTGTGTGTGTGTGTGTGTGTGTGTGTGTGTGTGTGTGTGTGTGTGTGTGTGTGTGTGTTGTGGGGGTTGTCATTGAACCTTTAGAGCCTTCTTATTTTCTAAGTCTAGTCCTGATGTTCTTACTAATTTTGTGAGCCCTTCATATCTTTTCAGTATGCTCTGTTTCTGTTTAAAACAGTTTTGAGAGAGCATGAGAGGCTCTGACTGAGGCACACAGTAAGGCAGACAGAAGGATAAGAGCAAGGCTCATGGTATGGCAGGCCGAAAGAGAGATGACAGTAGATTTAGGTTGTCAGCAAGGCAACATTGATACAACTAACCTTAAAATGAACCTTAAGAAAGAAGTCAAAAACATTGAGGAAGATGATGTGGATTGGGATGAAACTGAGAAGTGAACATGTAAGAGAGTTATGGGTCCTGATGTGTGTCAGAAGGGGGAAGACCCTAGTATAAGTTTGTTATAGAATATTATTTTAACTGGGCAAAGGTATTACATTTGTTTATACTGCACTTGTTTAATGATATAAGGATGTGTGTTTAATTATGTAAAGATGTGTTGCATTTGTTTCATCTTGCCTGCCTAAGGTACCCAATTGGTCTACTAAAGAGCTGAATGACCAATAGCTAGACAGAGAAAAGATAGGTGAGCCTGGCAGGCCAAGAGAATAAGTAGGGGGAGAAATTGGGGCTTGAGGGGAACTATAGAAGGTGTAGGAAAGCATGGGGAAGAAAGATAGGGATGCACATGGGGCTGGAAGCCAGGCAGCCACAGCCAGAAATGAGCCAAAGTTAGGCCAAGCATTTATAACTAATAAGAAGTCTCTGTGTCATGATTTGGGAGCTAGTTGGTAGCCCAAAAAGAGAAAGTCTGGTACACAAGTTGGTAGGAGATAATGGCAAGGGTAAGGGCTGGCAGTCATGTAGAACTTACTCTAGTAGGAATGATGACATAAACAGACACTATTAAATGTGACAAATGTTATAGCTAAAAGTCTAAACTCGTATATTATGCACATTCTCTCTGCCTAAAGTTCTTGTTGGTAAAATGTGGTGATGAAATGACCAACACAATGCAGAAACCATGATACATATTCTCCCCCAAATAGTTCTTGTTATAAGAAGCATATGTTCTATATATGAAAACAGAAAGCCCTACTTCTAACCTGGTATTGGGACAGGGCAGAAGCTACTAGAAGAAAATGAATTTTAACACCTGAAAGTAGAGTAGTAACATTATTCACATTTATTAATCTCTCCCCATGTGCCAGAAATATAATCTCCTTTATTCCCACAAGAGCCCTATGAGGTAGGCACCAATGTTATCAGTACTTAACAGATGACAGAATCTGAAGTGTGGAGGGGCTAAGCACTTGGGCCAAAACCTCTGTTGAGTGGCAGAGAGAAGAAAGGTGGGGGTGGGGCTGATGATCAGTACATCTGAGATCTCTCCCGATAAACTTCTAACCACTGGAAACCCCTCACTGCCTGGTGTCACCTTATAGGAGCTTGTTCTGATGCCGCCTCTGTGTACTCAGTTTTATAACACACAATACCAGAGGACACAATTCATAGATCGTATTTTATTTTCTGTCCCACTTTCCAAAAATATGTATTGTTCGTAAACGAAGAGTAATTACTCTGGTTACTGACCTCATAAAATTAGCATATTTTCTCAATTAGATTCATATCAGAGCACCTCTGAAAACCACCTCTCAAAGAACCTGCTCACTGCCCTCCTGCCTGATGGCAGTGAGAGAAAACATGCTAAGTGCCCTCCCTTCTTCCCTTCAAAGAGAGATCACATTTGTCCTGAACACTAATCAAAGAAATGTGCTGCCACATTGCTCAATTGGAGCCCTGACTTCATTACTAAAATGTGGTGTCTGCTGAGGTGGGTGACTGGGGCAGCTGTTCAACATATGCCTACCAACACTGAATGGCCCCGTTAGTCCAGAAAGTGAGGGATGCTCTATCCCTTTGAAGCTGAAGGGGAAATTGTAAGTAAGCATAAAGTAATTACCCACTTGGAACCGGTCCAGGCCATGTTCAATGCAATTGAATGCTTCTGTCCTTGATGCCAACCTTCTCCAGCTTAGGGAGGTTAGAGACTTGGAATATTTTCACCACTCTTTGCTGCAGAGACCTGATGTGCTTTGAAGCTGGATCTGAAATTCACTTAGGTCACCAAGGGGAGGGATTACTGCCTTCCCAGCCAAAGAACATCCTGTCTCGGGAGAGTTAACATCATTTCAAATGCTCTTTGGTTCACATTAATATTTGCTACTTTCTCTCTTCCTGTGGCAAGCAGTGTACAGACTGCCTTCCATAGATACTATCTCATCTGAGAGGTGCAGCAGTCATGTAAAAGAACAGCATAAGCATCACCATCCTCAATTACAGACAAGGAAACCTGACATGAAGGAAGATAATTGACTGGATGGGGATGGAGTCATGGTCTTCTAAGCTTGGCATCTGGGCATTTTGTGCTCTTTTGCCCCACTCCACTTACAAATGCATGATTCACAATCAATGTGCATTTGTAGACCTCCTGGCCCTCTTTCAATTGCCCAAAAAGTATTTTCAAAATTGTTTTCTAAAAAACATTTACAAACAAAAGTCACATGAAACAATGTTTTAAAGACACAGACCAGGATTCCAGGTCCCTTGAAGAGGATGAGCGTCCCTCTCCTCAAATTCAACTCTGGAGAATGTGAACAGGCAGAGAGTAACTTGCAGGGCTACTGCAGGAGCATGCAAATCCCTTGTGGAGGCAGACATTTCTTGTTCTCAAAGGTGATTCTAATAGGCATATTGCATTCAGAGACCCAAGGCTAAGAGAGGATGAAAGCTCTTCACTTTGCAGTCCATTGTTTTGAGAGGTTCACCACCAGCACTGATCCTGCAGAAGTACTATTGGAGTCCAAATCCAAAGTAACATCAAGACAGTACAGATGAATGTTGGCTGAAAGGATATGAGAACAGGTGCACTGATCAGGAGCCTTGAGCAGGGTGCTGCCAGAACACATGGTGACATTATGGTTTCAATGCAGTAACCTCTGTCTCAAGCAGGGAGGGACTTCAAACCACAGCACCCAGCTGGTGGTAGAGGTGGGTAGCAGTGACTGTCCATCTCCTTTCCTGTTATGGAATATTATTTTAAGATGTGTTACTTTTCTTTATGCTGTGGAATATTTGTTTAATGATGCAACAATGTGTTGCATTCTTTTATGTTGCATTTGTTTAACTCTGTGAGGCTGTGTTACTTTGCCTGTCTAAAACACCTGATTGGTCTAATAAAGAGCTGAATGGCCAATAGCTAGGCAGGAGAAGGACAGGTGGGGTTGGCAGGCAGAAAGAATAAGTAAAATGAGAAATCTTGGAGGAGCAGGAGGACACTAGGGGCGAGCTACACAGCCAGCCATGGAGTAAGAGTGAATGTAAAATATATGGAAGGAAGAAAAGGGAAAAGCCCAGAGGCAAAAGGTAGATGGGGGTAATTTGCAGGGTTTTTACTGTCAAGCTTTGTAGATGCAGGAATCAGGGGTCCCATTTTTACATCTCCAACTCCTAACAGCCTCTCCTCTTTAATGAGCTCCAAGGATCAGTACAGACCCAGGAAGCCATTTGTGACTCAGATGCAAATTTTTGGATGCAGGTCTACATAGAAGAAGTGTGCACCACACAGTAGCACTTCCCTTTGGTAACTGAAGCCCAGCTCTGAAAAAAGCAGCAGAAGCAGCTACATGTCATTCTGAGCAGTAGACAAAGAGTGTGAGCCGGCAATGTTGCTGAGATGTGTGGGATCCATCATTGATCCCACCTTGGTGCCCCTTTCTTAAGGGAAATTGCTTTAGTTTATTACATTCTCCATTTTCAGAGCCCCAGAGACATTTGGTGGGAACACATGTGCTGCTGGGCATTTACCTGCCTTCCCCTCCCCCCCAAAAAAATGATACCCCTCCAGTACAAGGTTAGGTTTCCCCAAGATGCAGCTGGCAGGAGAAGTCTAGTCTACATAGGAAGATGAGTGGAAAGAATTCAGCACCATTGTCTTAGCTCCTTTATGCCAGCAGACACTGCAGGGCAGGGGTCATCTTTCAGATAGCCCTTTCTGTTGGACCTGTCTGAACCCAAGAAAGAAAACAACTTATTGCTTCCCACAGATCTAGATATATTGTATGAAAATATATAACTGCAAATCAAGAAGCCCTAGAAAACTGAGCATCTCAGTTCTTCTCCTCAGCAAGGAGGGACTGTCGACCCTGCTGTTTTGTTTTGTATTTGTTTGATTTTGTCCTTCCTCACACTCATCCCATTCTTCCCCTGTATTGCTCTTACTCTTTCCTTTCTCCACTCTCCATCTTTATACTTTGTTACCACTACTTTAATCTATGAATTATTCCTCTTTAGTTTATCTTACATTATCTCAGCTCCTTTCTTTTCCATCATTATTGTGGGTGAGGTTGGTGTTTCCATTTTTATCACTATATTCTTCTTTCTTTTATTGAATATAATTCTTTTTCTCATACAATATCTCCTGGTTACAGTTTCCACTCACTTCCCAGTTCCTCCCCACCTCCCCTCCAGATCCATTCCCTTTCTGACTCTGATTAGAACAGAACAGCCTTCTAAGAGATAACAACCAAACATGACATAATAAAATATAGTAAGATAAAGTAAAAAACCATCATGTTGAGGCTGGACAAGGCAACTCAACAGGAGGAAGAGAGTCCCAAGAGCAGGTACAAGAATCAGAGACCCACTCATTTACACAGTCAGGAGTCCCATGAAAATAGTAATCTAATAGCTATAGTACATATGCAGAGGACCTAGTACTGACCCTTGTAAGCCCTGTACTTGCTGCTTCTGATTCTGTGAGTTTATATGAGCCTTGATGAGTTGATTTAGAGGGTATCTTCAATTCCCTCTCGCTCTTATACTCTTTCTGCCTCCTCTTCCACTGGGTTCCCTGAGCTCTGAGGGTAGGGATTTTATGGGAGCATCCTATTTAGAGATGTGTTATAGCAAGGGCTCTCTCTGTGTGTAATGTCTGGCTGTGGGTCTCTGCATCTGGTCCCTTCTACTACAGGAGAAATTTCTCCTATGATGTCTGAATGAAACACTTATCTATGAGTATAGCAGAATTTGGAGTCATTTTATTGATACTTTTTTTTGAAGCCAGTAGTGTTTGGCTTTACTCTAGATCTCTGGGCTATCTGCCTCTAGTTCTTGGTTATCCAAGCAGTGTTGGGTGTGGTTTCCATCTCATGGAGTGAGCCTTAAGTCAAATCAGGCATCTGTTGGCTACGCGCACAAGTTCTGTGCTATCATTTTCCTAGCATAACTTGCAGGCAGAACAGATTTTGGGCAAAGGTTTTGTGGCTGGTTTGGTGTTTATATTTCTCTTTTGGTAGCCTGCAGAGCACCTTTCTGCATCAGAGACACTAGAACATAGGGGTGAAGGTTCCATGTAGGCTCAACTTCTCTATATTCAATGAGTTGTGTGTCTGTTGTCCTTGGCAATGGAGTCCTGCTGTCAGTTTGCAGAGAGCAACCCATTGTCATAGCAACAGCCTGGGTTATTTGGGGATTTCCATGGGATACTCCCCCACCTTGGCTAACAACTCAATTGAATGCAACCCAGTCCTGGTACTAGAAGCCTCATTTGGTGATGGGAGATGACCAGTTGGGGTTCCATAACTCCCATAATTAGGCAAGCTCTTTAGAATTGCTTTCATATATTATTTTACAAAGTTTCCATTACACTAGATTTCCATATCATCCCTCAAATGCCCCTCAATTGCAGCTGTCTGTCCTCACATTCCCCCCCTCAGCCCAACTCCCCTCCCGACCTGATCCCTCTCATTTTCATTCCCCCTTGCCCCGAGTCCATCCATAAAACCTGTTCTGTTCACCCCCACACAGGGAGATCCATGTACCAAGTCCCTTCCCCTATATATAACCTTTATGGGTCTGCAGACTGTAGCTTGGTTATTTATTTAATGAATAATATCCACATATAAGTGAGTACACACTATTTTTATCTTTATGAATCTGGATGATTCTTTTCTAGTTCTATCCATTTTCCTCCAAATATCACGATGTAATTTTGTTGTTGTTGTTGTTGTTGTTTGTTTGTTTGTTTGTTTGTTTTCGAGACAGGGTTTCTCTGTGTAGTTTTGGTGCCTGTCCTGGATCTCACTCTGTAGACCAGGCTGGCCTCGAACTGGGATTAAAGACATGTGCCACCACTGCCTGGAATGATGTAATATTTTTAATAGTTAAGTAATACTCCATTGTATAAATATGCCACATTTCTTTATCCATTCTTCTATTGAGGAAGATCTAGGTTGTTTCCAGTTTCTGGTTATTATGAATAGTACAACGATGAGCAAGTGTCTTTGTGGTAGGATGAAACTTCTTTTGGATATATGTTTAAAAATGATATAGGTAATGTCTTGAGGTAGATTGATTAGCAATTTCCTGAGGAACAACCATATTGATTTCCATAGTGACTGTACAAGTTTGCACTCCCATGAACAGCGGAGGAGTGTTCCCCTCACTCCACATCCTCGCCACCATGAACTGTCACTTGTTTTATTGATCTTAGCCATTCTGATAGGTGTAAGATGGAATCTCAAAGTAGTTTTGGTTTGTATTTCCCTGATGGCCAAGGATGTTGAACATTTCTTTAAGTGTTTCTCAGTCATTTGAGTTTCCTCTATTGAGAATTCTAATTAGATCTGTACTCCATTTTGGAGTTAGATTTTTTTAGATCTAGTTTCTCGAGTATATTTTCGATATTAGTCTGCTATTGGATGTGGAATCGATAAAAAACCTTTTTCCATTCTGTAGGCTTCCACAGTAAACAATTGATGATGTCTTACAGAATATGATGCCTTACAGAAGCTTCTCAGTTTCATGAAGTGCAGTGTATTAAGTGTTGATCTTAGTGCCTGTGCTAACAGTGTTCTGTTCTGACAGTCTTCTGTGCTGGTGAGTTCAAGGCTATTCCCCACTTTCTCTTTTATCGAGTTCGGTGTATCTGATTTTATGTTGATGTCATTGATCTACCTGGATTTTGTAAAGGTTGATAGCTATGGATTTGGATTCTTCTACATGCAGACATCAAGTTTGACCAGCACCATTTATTGAAGATGCTGTCCTTTTTTTTTTTTTTTTTTTTGAGTATGTATTTCTGGCTTCTTTATCAAATATCAGGTTTCTTTAGGTATATAGATTTATTTTTGGGTCCTCAATTTTATTCCATTGATTAATGTGTGTTTATTTATACCAATACCATGCTGTTTTAATTACTATAGTTCTGTAGCACAACTTGAAATCAAGAATGATAAGAACTCCAACAGTTCTTTTGCTGTTTAGACTTGTTTTAGTTATCCTGTTTATGTTGTTTTTTTTTTATATGTAGCTGAGACTTGTCCTTTCAAGATATGTGAAGAGTTATGTTTGAATTTTGATGTGTTGCATTGAGTCTGATGGATTACATTGAATCTGTAGATTTCTTTTGGTAAGATTGCCAGTTTTACTATGTTAATCCTACTGATCAATGGGCATGGAAGATCTTTCCTTTTTGTGATATCTCCTTTAATTTCTTTCTTCAGCGTCTTAAGGATTTATCATACAAGTCTTTCACCTACTTTGTTAGAGTGACACTAAGATATTTTATATTATTTGAGGCTATTGTGAAAAGTGTTGTTTCCATGATTCCTTTCTTAGTCTATTTGTCATTTATAAATAGGAAGGCTACTGACTTTTGTGACTTAATTTTGTATCCAGCTACTTTGCTGAGAGCGTTTATCAGCTGAGGAGTTCCCTGGTGGAATTTTTAGGGTCACTTACATACATACACTATCACATCATCTGCAAATACTGATATTTTGACTTCTTCCTTTCCAATTTGTATCCCCTTGATCTCCTTAAATTGCCTTATTGCACTTGCTAAGACTTCAAGTACTATATTGAACAGATATGGAGAGAGTGGACAACCAGTCTTGTTCCTGATTTTAGTGGAATTGTTTTGGGTTTCTCTTCACCTAATTTGATGTTGGCTATAGGCTTGCTGTACAATGCCTTTATTATGTATGGGTTTGTCCTTTGCATCCCTCATCTCTCTAGAGTTTTTATTATGAAGGGATTTTGGATTTTGTCAAAGGCCTTTTCTGCATCTAGGAGATGACCATGTGAGTTTTTTCCTCTCAGTTTCTTTATATGTGAATTATATTTATTGAGTTCTATATATTGAACCATCCCTGCATCTCTAGAATGAAGTCTATGTGATCATGGTGTATGTTCTTTTTGATGTGTTCTTGTATTTTGTTTGCAAGTGTTTTGATTATTTTTGCATCTATGTCCATAAGAGAAATTAGTCTCTTAAATACATTATTTGGTTTTATTATTGATATTGTGGTCTGTAGCCTGCCTCCACTACTCTAAGTGACAACTGGAACTGAGACCTCAAGAGAAAACTGTCACTATAAAGATTCTTACATAAAATAAGAAGTAGTATTTGGCCTAACAGATGTATAAGCTATGAGACAGAGATATGAGAAATATGGAAGGGTAAAGCAACATGACTCTTTCACAACATCCCAATTCATCAATAACCAATTCCAGAGCTATCAAAGGTGATTAATGTTACAGACAGGCAATTAAAAAGGGAAAATTTTTAATTTGTCAACTGCCTGAACTAAGATACAAATAAACATATAAATGAAAGAAAAAAGTGAAGTTGAGACAGAGGAGAAAGTCATCGAAAAGAGAGAGATTCTGAAGGACAACTAAAATTAATTCTCAAATAAAAAACTGATAAAACAATATAAACCTCACCAGACTATAAGGCATCACCAATAAACTGGATCAAGCAGGAGGAAAACTATGAAGGACTGAAGACAGGGTGATCAGCTATTACCTCAGACAGTGATAAAAAAAAATCATTACCACAAGTTTCAAGATTTCTAGGATCCAAATAACACACCAAAATGATGAGTCCTAGGAGTAAAGAAAGAAAGTGAAATACAGACTAAATGTGTAGGAAGTGTACTTAATAAAATTATACAAGATGCCCAGGGTGGCAGCATGTCCTTGTAATGCCAGCACTGGGAAGGTTGAGGCAGAGGGATTGCCATAAGTTTGAGATTACCAAGGCTATATACCAAATATCAGGCCATCAGGGCTTAAAAAGGGTAGCCTCTCTCAAAAAAAAAAATTGCTATCATTTTTCTCAAATCTAAGGAAAGGTGTGAATACTTCAGAATACCAACAAGAAACCATGCCATATTATAGTTAAAATACCAAGAACACAGAGAACAAAGAAAAAACATTTAAAGAGGTAAGGTAGTAATTACAAGATTAAAAAGAATAACAATCTTTCATAATAACAGACTTCTCTATAGAAATAAAAAGTAAACAGATCTTGTAATAATATACTCTCAGTTCTGAGAGTAAGTAACCACCAACCAAGATGATTACAGCCATCAAATATACCTTTAAATTCAGTAAAATACCTTACACGGTGGGCACAAACTAGAACAATTCACATCAACCAATATGAGAACTTGGGAAAGAATATATTTCAATTGAATATATTGGCAAACAGTAATTAGGAAAACATCAAACATGACTGTTTTACTCAGTAAAACAGAAAACATATAAGATGAGCATGAGAAAAGAAAAAAACAACAACAACAACAAAGAGTACTTGAATCAACCAAGAAAACTGGAACAAGGTAACAAAACCACAGGAATTATTAGCACAGATCTCTCAATAATAACCATAAATGTAAATGGTATTAGCTAGTCATTTCAAAGATGTAGACTGCTTGATTGGCTTTGAAGCAAGAAGCAACTGTTGTCTGTCTACAAAAAGCACATCTTACATGGAAAGACATGCATAGACTTAAAGTAAGGGGATGAAAACTGATTCTTCAAAGAAATTGAATCTGAAAGCAGCCTGGAATATCTGTGACAAAGCAGAATTCAAGCCAAAATTATGCAGAAGAGATTAAGAAGCACCTTCTATAATAATAAAGACAATGATCAAAAAGATACAATGATTTTAAACATTGGTGCATCCAACTTCATAAAATAAAATTATTGAATGTAAAGGGATGTATAAGTCCAAATAAAATAATACTGGGTGATTGGAATATATATCACTTTCATTGATTGGTTGAACATGGATTCAAAAAGCTCAATAATGTGATGTTCTCCTTTTCATCTCTAATTTTCTTAATTAGAATCTTCTTTCCATGTCTTTTAGTTAATTTAGATAAGGTTTGTCAATATTGCTTTCTATTTAAAAATGCTTTTTTTCATTCTTTCTTTTGTTTGTTGTTTTTTTCTGTTTACATTTCATTGATTTCACCCCTTAGTTTGATTATTTTTTGCCATCTACTCCTTTTGGTTGTGATTTCTTCTTTTTCTTCTAGAGCTTTTACGTGTGCTTTTAAGTTACTAGTACGAGATCCCTCCAACTCTTTTATGTAGGCACTCAGTGCTACAAACTTGGCTCTTTAGAACTGGCTTTGTTGTGTAGCATAATTTTAGGTATGCTGTGTTTTCATTTTCATTTAATACTAGAAAGTCTTTAAGTTCTTTGTTAATTTCTGTCTTGACCCATTTTTCATTCAGTAGTAGTTGTTCAGTTTCCATGTTTGTAAGATACCTGTTGCTTCTGTTATTGTCTTTAATCTGTAGTCATCAGATACAATACAGGGTGGAATTTTTTTTATTCATTGAGACTTTCTTTGTGTCTAAGAATGTGATCAGTTTTGGAGAAAGTTCCATGGGGTGATGAGAAGAAGTTATATTCTTTTGTGTTTGGGTATGTTCTATAAATGTTCTGTAAATACCTGTTAGGTCCATTTGGTTTATAACATCAGTTAGCTTCAGCATTTCTTTGCTTAGTTTTGTCTGGATGACCTGTGTATTGGAAAGAGTTAGGTACTGAAGTATCTCACTATCACTGTGTGAGAGTCATTATGTGATTTAAGTTGTAGTAGTGTTTCCTTTATGAACTTGGATGTCCTTGTGTTTGGTACACAGATGTTAATATTTACAATGTCTCTTGTTTTTCCTTTGATGAGCATGTAATGTCCTTCCCTATTCCTTCTGATTAGTTTTGGTTTGAAGTCTATTCTGTCAGATATTAAAATGTCTACATCAGCTTGCTTTGTAGGTCCATTGGATTAGCATATCTTTTTTCCATTCTTTTACTCCAAGGTAGTGTCTGTCTTGATTTGATGGTAATGTGTGTTTCTTGGATGTAGCAGAGGATGGATCCCGTTTTTGCATCCATTCTCTTAGATGGTATCTTTTTATTGGGGAATTGAGAAAATTGATGTTGAGAGATATCAATGATCAGTGTTTTTTGATTCCTGTTGTTTTGTTGTTGATTTGCTGGGCTACAGTTATTTATTTATTCCTTGTGTTTTCTTGGGCATGCTTAACTTATTCAGGTTGGATTTTTCCTTCTAATGCACTCTGTAGGGCTGAATTTGTAGATAGATATTGCTTAAATTTGGTTTTATCATGGAATATATTATTTTCCCCATCTATTATAATTGCAAGTTTTGCTGGGCATAGTAGTCTTGGCAGGCATTGGTGGTCTCAGAGTTTGCAGCACATCTGTTCAGGCCCTTCTGGCTTTTAGAGTATCCATTGAGAAGTCAGGTGTTATTCTAATAGGTCTGCCTTTATGTGTTACTTTGTCTTTTTCCCTTGCGACTATTGATATTCTTTCTTTCTTCTATAAATTTAGTGTTTTGATTATTATGTACCAAGAGGGCTTTGTTTTCTGGTCCAGTCTATTTGGTGTTCTGTATGCTTCTTGTACTTTAATAAATATCTCCTTCTCTGGGTTAGGGAAATTTTCTTGTATGATTTTGTTAAAAATGTTTTCTGTGGCTTTGACCAGAGTTTCTTTCCCTTCCTTTATTCCTATTGATCTTAGATTTGGTTTTTCTATTATATCCCAGATTTCCTATGTTTTGCACCTGGAGTTTTTAGATTTAACATTTTCTTTGTCTAAGGATTTCATTTCTTCTATCATGTCTTTACTGCCTAAGAGTTTCTCATCCATCTCTTGTTTTCTGTTGGTGAGGATTGCCTCTGACTTTCCTGCTTGAGTTCCTAAAATTTTCATGTTCTGATTTCCCTCAACTTGGGTTTTTCTTATTGAGTCTATTTCTACTTTCATGTCTTGATCTGTTTCGTTTTGTCTTTCCTTCCACTGCGTGTTTGTTTTCATGGATTTCTTTAAGGGATTTATAAGAACCTCTATTGTATTCATAAAAGCTATTTTAAGGTCCTTGTCCTGTGCTTCACCTGTATTGCATTTCTCAGGGCCTACATAGAAGGATTTCTGGGCTCTAGTAGAGACATATGTCCTATTATTATTGACAGTGATTTTACCCTGGCATCTAGTCATCGGGATTTTGTAATTCTAGGTGCTGATATCTGGTCTTGTCTTTACTGGGTGGATGTTTTGTGCCTTGGTTTCTGTTACTTTCTTTGGTTCTTAGGAGGGTGTGGTGGCTATGTGTTGCCTGGTAGGAAATTATTCTGGGATCCTGCCATGTGTGGCCACTGGGGTTTCTGAGTCAAATGTATCTCTAGTTATTGGAAGCTGACACTTAGGAATGGGAAGGGCTAGAAGTGGGTAGTCTGGGGGAGTCCACAGGAGAAAAGAAACCAGGATTTTATTAGTCACCCAAGGATGGGGGCAGAGAGTGAGGAGGGGCCACAATAGGTAGTCTGATACAACAGATGTGAGGATGAGACTGAGGGCTTGGATTTGGAGTGGAGGGGGGAAAACGAGGATGTGATGCTCCCCTACCTGTTTCAGTAGCCTACTTACTTCTCTGACAGTCTTGGGTTGTGGCCTCCCAGGGAATGCCTGCTTGAGTTGAGGCCTGGGACGAAAGGATAAGGAGGGGTGAAGGTCGGAGGAGAAGATCTGCAGAAAGGAAAGAAAGAAAAGGCTTCAGCAATTAGTCTGCTAGAGCTGGGAGTCAGACTTGGGAATTAGATTTGTATAAGAGGATGTGGTGATACTGTGTTCCCCAAAAATATTGTGCACCCTAATAAACTTATCTGGGATCAGAGAACAGAACAGCTACTAGATATAGAGGCTAGAAAATGGTGGCACACACGCCTTTAATCCTATCACTTGGGAGGTCGAGATCCATCTGGATCTCTGTGAGTTTAAAGCCACACTGGAAACAGCCAGGCATGGTGACTCAGACCTTTAATCCCAGCAAGTGATGGCAGAAAGGTATATAAGGTGTGAGGACCAGAAACTAGGGCTGGTTAAGCTTTTAGGCTTTTAGCAGCAGTCCAGCTGAGATTCATTCTGGATGAGGACTCAGAGGCTTCCAGTCTGAGGAAACAGGATCAGCTGAGGAACTGGCAAGGTGAGGTGGCTGTGGCTTATTCTGCTTCTCTGATCTTTCAGCATTCACCCCAATATCTGGATCCAGGTTTGTTTTTATTAATAAGAACTTTTAAGATTCATGCTACAAGAGGAGGAAGAGGAAAAGACCAAATGGCTGAGAAACACTTAAATATCTAACATCTTTAGTTATCAGGGAAATGCAAATCAAAACAAAACTACTTTAAGATTTCATCTTATACCCATCAGAATGGCTGAGATCAATAAAACAAATGATAGCTCATGCTGGCAAGTTTGTGGATTAAGGGGGACACTTCCATGGTGATGGTACTGCAAACTTGTACAGCCACTATGAAAATCAGGGTGGCAGTTTCTCAGAAAGATGGTAATATATCTACATCAAGATTCTGTTAAACCACTCTTACGTATATACCCAAAGGTAACTGTCTTAGTTAGGGTTTTTATTGCTGTAAAGAAACACCATGACCATAGCAACTCTTACAAAGAAAACATTCAATTGGGGTGGCTTGCTTATAGTTTCAGAGGTTCAGTCCACTATCATCATGGCAGGAATCATGGCAGCAAGCAATTAGATTTGGTGCTAGAGCATCTGGGAGTCCTATGTCTTGCAGGCATCAAGAAGTCAACTGACAGTCACACTGAGAGAAGCTTAAGCAAAGGAGACCTTAAAGTCCACCCCACAGTGACACATTTCCTATGATAAGGCCACACCTCCTAATGGTGCCACTCACTTTGGGGGCCATTTTCTTTCAAACCACCACTGACACTTAACCTTACCACAGAGACAATTGTTCAACCGTGTTCATTTCTGCCCCATATATTTCTGTAACAGCCAGAAATTGGAAATAATCTAATTGTCCCTCAACAAAAGAATAGATAAATAAAATGTGGTACATTTACATAATGGAATATTACTCAGCTGTTAAAAAAATAAAATCATGAAATTTACAGGTAAATAGATGGAACTAGAAAAACTCATCTTGAATGAGGTAACACAGACCCAGAAAGACAATTGTGGTATACATTTGCTTATGTGTGTATATTAGTTGTAAGGTCAATGATAACCAAGCTACAGTCTGTAGAGGTTAGGGACTGAGGGAAATAGATCTCCCTAGGAAAGGAAATAGAATAGATAGTTATGATGGATAGGAGGGACTAGAACAAGTGGATTTAGTGGGGAGGGAAAAGAGGGATAAGGGAGTGTATAGGGGGAGACAGATAAAATTAAGGATCCTTTGAGGGGTAGTATGGAACCTAGTATACTCTTCCTAAAATACAGACATAGCCATATGTAATCGTTCTGAGAAAGCCTCCAATCCAGTCAGTGTGGTTTGTTACACACATGACAATTGCGCCATTATTACAACAGCAACACATCTTACCTAGGAAGTGAGTATTGTAAATGTAGGCTTCACAGCTGGGTAAGGTTGCTGATGCCTTTTCTCCACCAATAGCATATAGCACCTCCCATCACTATGAAATCTAGCCCGGAGGGAGGAAGCTTCTAGCTCCATTCAAGCTTGACATCACCATACTTTGCCTACAATAGGCCAATATATGACTAGACTTATCAATAGTCAGTTATGGATTTGGGAGCAACTTATGGAGCCCTATCCTTCTTGGTAAACTATTGACTACTGATGGATTCTGAATGAGGGACAGACATTGTTTTCAGTTGTCTACACACTGAAGAGCCCACCAGGCTCCAAGTGATAGTTATTTACCCATGGTGACAGAGATGGCCCTGATTGAAAATCAATGATTCTCAAAAAAAAAAAAAAAAAAAAAAAAAAAAAGACCAGGCCGGGTGGTGGTGATGCATGCCTTTAATCCCACCGCTTGGGAGTTCGAGGCCAGCCTGGGCTACCAAGTAAGTCCAGGAAAGGTGCAAAACTACACAGAGAAACCCTGTCTTGAAAAAAAAAAAGGCCAGACAAACAAAATAACAGCAACCAAAATGTCATGAATGTGAGACAGCACTTGTAGTGGGGTAATAGAACTGGGAGGGAGAATAGGGGAGCAATTATATAAGAATGCACATTATACATGTATGAAATTATAAGAGAACAAAGCTTTTATTTTTATTTTTAATCACACTAACAAAGGAAAACATTGACAGAGTGAAAAGACAGCACAGATATTGGGAGATGTTTTTGCAAATTATTTATCTTTGCTTAAGGAGAAAATATAAATCAACACTATGTTCAGATTCTATTTCACCTCAATAAATAGGTCTACCATTAGGGAAAAAGAAAACAAGAAGTGCAGGTGAAGATACAGTTGGTGGGCGTGTCAATTGGCAGAATCATGACAGAAATGGTATGGAAGTTCCTCTAGAAATAAATATTTAACTACTACATGACCTACTATACCATTTAAGGTATACATTCAAAGGATCAAAGTCAACAGTGTAAATAGTCCACATATACATTCTTACTGATGTGCTGTTCACAGTATAAACATTATGGATAAGCATGAGAGACCATAAAGAGATGAATGGGCAGAGAAAATATGGTATATATACACAGTCAAGTTTTATTAAGCCACAAAAAAAAGAGCAAAATCTTGTGATTTTCAGGAAAACAGATGGAACTGGAAATCATGGAAAGTGAAATGAGCCAGAATCAGAAAGATAAGTATCACATCATACATAGAACTTCGAGAAATAAAAGGACTTGAAAACCAAAAAGAAACTATTAGGGTATGGAAGGACGAAGTGGAGAATGGGGAACAGAGGGTGATAGATGGGATGAACTGGAACAAAGTACACTACATGCAAACATGAAGCTATTACAACGAACCTGTTACTTGGGATAACTAATATTTGCTATGGCGGTTTGAATAAGAATGGCCCCCACAGGCTCATATAATTGAATGTCATCAGGAAGTGGCATGACTTAGAAGAATTAGAAGGTGTGTCCTTGTTGGGTTGGGCATGGCCTTGTTGGAGGAAGTGTGATACTAGGGGTGGTTTTTGAAGTTTCAAAAACCCAAACCAGGCCCAGTAGCTCTCTTCCCTGCCTGTGGATCCAGCATCCAGATGTAGACTTCTCAGACACTTCCCCAGCAACACGTCTGCCTGTGTGCCTGTGTGCCACTATGCTCCCCGCCATGATGAAATGGACTAAACTCTGAAAATGTAAGCCAGCCCAAATTAAATCCTGTTTTCTTACCATAGTAGTAGTATCTCTTCACAGCAATCGAGCACTGACTAAGACATATGCTGATAAAAAGATAGTGCTTTATAATTTTAATGTTTGAAGGGACAGTAGTTGTAAATTACATTCTTACTGTTCAGACATGATGATATAACAAAGACAAATGAAGTTTTAAGAGGCTTAGTATGCAAAAATTCACAGTAAATTCATTCTAGTATGATATAATCAAATAAGAATATTCAGAGATAGCAAAAAGAGTTAAACAAGTTAAACACCTTTGCAAAGTATATTGTTCATTTTTTTTAGGCTGATTCATTAATTATATTTCAGGAGACTTCTGGAAAACTTCACCAAAGAAGATAAAAGATACAAACCAATAAAATACATGGGGAATAAAATAGAAAGCAATTATAAATGCAGCTGAGAAGCCAAGGAGGAAATAGTGAGCAAGTGTCTACGTTGTTACCTGAAGACTCAAGGAGACACAGACTGGTTAACAGCCAAGCACACACCAAGAAATCAAAAGATCAAAAACATTTTCAAATGTTAAACATGAAGTAAAGGTCTCCCCTAAAAATGTTTCAAATGCTTGTGCCTAGACTGGGTTAAAGGTAGCTTCTGCTGAGAATCCAAGGTTTTGCCCCTCCTAAACTATAAAAACCTTCAGGGGAATGGCTGCCAAGAGTCAGTTCCCACAGGAACAAGCTCCTACATAAATTGTCCAGTCCCGTATATTCCAATCACAGAAATATATATAATATATAGTTAAAGGAGAAGAGGCAATGAATTTTCAGGGAGTGGGGGACAAAGGAGGATTTGGGGAACAGAGAAAGGCAGGAATTATGTAGGTGCAATGTTTATGTATGTAGTTCTCAAAATATTAAAAGTAATAATAATAAACATAATATAAAACCTAGAAAAATTATTAGGCTTGTTTTGAGACAAGAAAAATAATCATCTTTTTTTAAAAACTAAATGTAAATAAGATATTGAAACTCTAAGCCACATTGTGTTACACATACATGAAGAAATTCCAAGTAAAAGTTTACCCATGTAATTAGGCATAAATACAACAAAATGATATAGTGATAATAAGATTTATATTTATTTTTTATTTTTGAGAGCTACACACCAAAACATTTTTTGGTGAAATATAAAATATCTGAAATTTGTTTCAAATGATCCAGTGTAGGGATGTGATGAAGGACCAATCATGAAACAAGAAGGACTCTGAGGGATGGAGAGGTGGCTCTATGGTCAACAGCAATTGCTGCCTTCTCAGAGGACCTAGGCTTAGTTCCCAGAACCACATGGCATCTGACAACCACCTCTAACTCCAGTTCCAGCGGTTCCAACTCCCCTTCTGCCCTCTGCAAGCACCAGGCACATGTGTGTATGTATGTATATATGTATACATACATGTGTGTGTATGTATATATGTATATAGGTATATATATTATGTATATATATATATATATATGTTTGCAAGCAAACACATACATAAATAAAAATAAAAAATCTTTACAGCGGAACTATATGCTGGCCATTTTTGAAGTTACATGGTAAATACAAAGAAGATGCTATGCTCTATAGATTTTCTTTACTAATTTACATGAGGAAAAAGGTTAATTATTTTATGTGGGTTATTCCAGTATAAAGACAGTAGTTTCAAAAATTAGGCAAATCTATGAAATGAAATGTATATTTGATGTTCACATATATAATTATAACTAAAATTTACATGAAACCTATAAATATTTAACTCAATAATATGCAGGTTGATGTATAATTGGGAAAATGTACTGGTGTTATCATTTTTACATTGAAATGGGTGGGTAGATGAAAGGATATATATTAAAGCATTTTTAGTAAAATGCTTACAGTAATGAGAAATTTATTTGTGGTTTGAAGGTGTATATATGTGGACAAGTAATGGTGTGTGTGTGTGTGTGTGTGTGTGTGTGTGTGTGTGTGTGTGTGTATACAGGTATGTGCTCATGTGCAGGCATGCAAAGACCAGAATAGATCATCAAGTATCCTCTCTCAATCAAGGTCTCTCACTGACGGGAATGCTGACATCTGGCTAGGCTAGCCAGACAGTGAGCTCTTGTGATCCCCCTGTGCAAAATCACACTTGGTGAATCATTGGGTTGTATTGGGGTAACTTACAGGAATATGGGGGGGGGGCGTTGCTTTTGAGATGCTCTCTTTCAGTCTTACGAGCTTTCCTGCAGGATGAAATATGTCTATCCCAGAGGAAACTGCTCCACAATAGCCATGTCTCTGCTCACGCTTCACCCTGCTCCAAGTTACTCTATCCCCCACAAGTTTTACCAGTGTCAGCCTCCTCCTCTTCTGGCGCCACTTCAGCTTGGAGCCCCGGCAGGAAGCCAGAGGGGAGAGAGTTCCTTGACAGTTCCACTGCTCAAAGTTGACTGTCAGCTAGCTGTGACAGCCACGTGACTGTCTCCAGACGCCCTGTTGTCCCAGGTCACTAGAAAGTGCTTCATCTCCAAACTCATTCAGACCTAGGGTCAGCATGGAGCCTCAGTGGTGCCAGCTCTGTTGTCTTCATTGTCACAGATGATTTTCCTAAGCCCTGTCTTTGAAAATAGTACCATTGATCAAAATGCATTCAAATTACCTTATTCTGGAGACCAGTTTTCTACCATGCCCCTGCTGATTACTCAACCTGTTTCATATTTAGCAAGAAGTTAGAAGTACCTTTGTCTTTGATAGTCTACTTTCTGCCACACTGACACAAAGGTCTGATGTAAACAACTTAACAAAAGATTTTAGCTCACTCTTTCAGAAGTTTCAATTTATGGACATGAGACACTGTTGTTTCTGGGCATGGCACAATGCAAAATATCATAGTCAGAAGTCTGTGGTAAAGCAAATTCTCTCATCTTATGGGAACCAGAAACAAGGAGTAGAAGATGAAGTCACCAAAGCCAATGAGAGGGCAGAACAGCAAGGCAGTAAAAGCCTGGGTAGACAGGAAGTCGTGGCATTTTGGAAGCTACAGAGCTGGTAAGGTAAGGTAGTTGGTGGCTCTCATTATTTCCTTGATCTCCAAGGCTTTCACCCCTATATGTGGTTCTGTGCTCTTTATTTAATAAGACCACTTAGAAACTCGTCTACACCCTGAAATGGCATGTCCTAGTGACGACCTCCTTCAAACATGCCAACGTCTTAACGAATTCACTGTCTCCCAGTAACACCATAGACTGGCAGCTATACCTTTAGCATATGGCTTCTGGGAATGTTCTGGAGGCAAAGTATACTAAGTGTCCCTTTGTAAACAGAGTTTCAAATTTTGGCACTGAATGGTAGCTGGGTTCCATAGTTATATATAAAGCCAGTTCAGGAACATAGGTCAGAGTCACCCAAAATCCTAGGAGGACCTTTGAGAGCGTCTACCTAAAGCTTTCCTCAGTTTGTTCCCAGAGGTGCCATCCGAGGACATTTTACCCAGGACTCTCCTCTGTGTTTTTATAGATTCATTACAATTGTAACCATTTTATGTTTCACTGTTAAGAGTTGAATAAAACTTTACCCATAAAAAGTAAATCACTGCCAATCCCTAGATAAATGGAATTGGTCTTAGCATCATAATATTAATTTATATGGCATTTGCCATAGAACATGCAGCTGCAGAGCACCTCAGGTTAAAATGACTTACACAGTTAAAGAATAGTTGGGCAGGCTGAGAAAGAGCCAGTCTAGACAACAAATGTACCAAATGGATATCGATAAGCTAAACACAGGGATCGCTTCACCATGCTACTGGGTGCCAGATGAGTAACTCAAAAGTGAAATACCACAGCCATTAACTGCTGAAGCAGAGTCTCAATTTAAGGAGAATAAAGAAAAATAGCCAGCCCACAAACAGTGCGCAAGGAGATTTTAGAAGGCGCTATGTGCCGAATACAATTAGAATCACTCTGGAGAGCCATGGGGAACTGCAGGGTTCCTTCATCCTAGGGACCCATCGTTGCCTTACCAACTACTGTTTCTTAGAGACAATATGTGCGTGATACATCTTAATATGCCCTCTTGTCTGTGCACACACAATAGAAGACACACACTCATGGTACAGATAGACAGAAGAGGTGGTGACCAAAAGTACCTGCCACCATTTACTCTGCAAATGCGTCCTACTGTGATGTTAGCACTGTGCTAAGCACCGAGAAGTGAGCAGTGAAGGGCAAAGAGCCCCTACTCTCTTGATGCTGGCCTTCCAGCTGTCTATGTTGTGGTGTGAAGTGAGGAAGAGATAGGCAGTATGTAATGAACAAATGTGTGTGCTGTCTCACAGTAAAAAGGGCAAAAGGAAAAACATGAACCAACTGAGAGTGATGGAGGGGGGTAGTTTAGAGAACCTGGACAGAGAAAACAGGACCTGGGGAAGACAAACGGATCAGGTGGAATCCCTCTGCCAAGACAAGCCTTCCCAGGTCTTCATACTCGATACACAGTGGGTGTGTTTAGCACTCCGTAGCTGGTGATTAAATAATGGAGACAGTGTGACCACAAATAGACTGTATGTCACCCTCTCTTACAGTGCCCACCCCCTGCTTATCCAGAAGGCAGTGTAGCATCTGTGATGACCTGGAAGAAACAATGACTTGTCAGCCCCATACCCGATGAGCCTGATTTTACACACTCTTTTGACAATAAGATGAAATGACAGACAAAGCTGTGTAGGAAGGCATCAGGGGTAAGGTAAGTGACAGGTACCAAGTGAGTCCCACAGGCTAGAAACCTGTCACAAAGAAAATAAGAATGATAAGAGTGCATTTCAGCAAGGCCCTAACCTCCAAGGAAATCATAGCTCTTTGCAGATTGGCTTTTAGAGTAATTACATATCAAGCCACCTCTTCGTGATATAGGAAATTCCCATTTCATAGGTAGAAAAACTGAGGCCTGAAGACATTCATTATCTCTAAGTAAATATAAGCCATGGTCAGTAGAGGCAAAATAAAGCATTAAGGCAACTGGGAACATTTCTAAAAAGGAAACACACACACACACACACACACACACACACACACACACACACACACACACTAACACACTCCCATATGTGCACACCTACCTCATGGAACATTAGAAATGAAAGATTTAAACTGTGTTTTATGATCATATACATGAAGCAATTGTTTCTCTCCTGTATTATTTGTTGAGGCTTTTCCAAAGATCACAAATTCGAGATGAGTGAGGGTTATGTCAAGGTTGAAAGAGCATAGGTCATTCAAATGATTGCACATGCTAGGATAATAAGATATAGACAGATGACAGATAGGTGATGATGACAGATGGATGGACAGGTAGACAGATGGATAGAGACAGAGAGAAAGGTAGGTAGATAGACAATAGATAGATGATAGATATAGAAAGATAGATAGATAGATAGATAGATAGATAGATAGACAGATAGACAGGTAGATGATAGATAGATAGATATATAGATAGATAGGTAGATAGATAGATAGATAGATAGATAGATAGATAGATAGATAGATAGCATATAATAGGGAGGTACTAAGGAGACTGAGAGATAGGGAGATAGAGATATATTTGAAGCAAATTTGAGCAAGTGCCCAAGAGAGTAGGGAGATGGTAACCAAATCTGAGTAATGGAAATAAAATGCAATAAATCAATAAATAAAATCCAAACAATGCACTTGGTTTGAACCACTGGCAATAATGTACATGATTATTCTCTTTGTGACAGAGGAAAAAGTTTAACCACACATATTGGAGTTAAAATGAATTGTTTGGGTACTGACCTGGTAGCTCTTCAGCAGTTTTCTTAACCTCTCTGAACGCTGGTATCTTAAAGGAGGAAACAATAAATTAATAAATTAATAATGTAAACAATCCAGCTCAAGGGTTTTCAAAATTACTGTCACAGTGAGAAAACATATCTCTTCCTTTCAGAGCATGTGGCAGATGAGACCATCTAACCACCTGTGACACTGGCAGAACCACATGACTGGTTCTGGTTCCAGAAATGTGAAATGAAAGAATGTATCCCTCCAAATTAAGTCCAAATATCCTCAGTGAGCTTCTCTAGCTTCCCTCCTTTCCTTTGATGTAGAGTTCAGAGGCCGTGAGTGGGGAGGAAAGAGCCTGGATGTGTGACTTAGAGCATGAGGAAGGCCTTCCATTTCAAGAACCACTATTAGTTTTAAAGGATTAAGAAAGAAGGTTTGGGGCTGGAGAGATGGCTCAGTAGTTAGAGCACTGGTTGTTCTTCTGGAGATCCTGAGTTCAATTTCCAGCAACCACATGGTGGTTCACAACCATCTGTAATGAAATCTGGTGCCCTCTTCTGGCCTGCAGGCATACATGCAGGCAGAACCCTGTATACACAATAAATAAAGTCTTTAAAAAAAAAAATAAGAAAGAAAGAAAGAAAGGAAGGAAGGAAGGAAGGAAGGAAGGAAGGAAGGAAGGAAGGAAGGAAGGAGAGAGAGAGAAATAGAGAGAGAGAGAGAGAGAGAGAGAGAGAGAGAGAGAGAGGAATAAAGAAAGAAAGAAAGGTTTGTTGTGAAGCTACTGAGTTTACTAAGTTCTTGGGATTTTTTCCCCTTAAGCAAGGTTGTCTACCCTGGCTTATAATGTACAGTAATCAATGTCCTCTCCTCTAGATCCAAGTCAGCTGACCTCATATCTCACCAGACATGAGTGCTGGAAGAAAATCAAATACTGACAACTGACCTTTTGAATTTCCAAGGTGAGATAGGGAGCAGGCATGAAGAGCTGGGGAAGATGAACCATGGTCTAGTAGAATTTGGAGCTCCAGCTGACTCACTTCAAGAGGTGGCTTATCCTTAATCCAGAGCTCCCTCCTCGATCATCCAAACCCTGGGCATTTCCCCCAGGATCCACTAAATCCCAGAACAAATCCCTTCCTGTGAACATTGGAGAGCAGCCCCTCCCCTACTCCAGAGTAATAGCTTATCTCTAGTTAGAAAATTAAAGTTCTATTTGGCCAAAGCAGAAAGCTAATATGATTCAATAACCCTGTGGTTTCATCTCTTTATTACTTACTGCTTGAGAAAAAAACAATAAATAAAATATCTGTGCATGTAATATCCACTTTTCCCTCCAGGAAGTCATGTAGATTCCTAGTCTCCAAATAGCCTCAGTGTGAAGCAGTGTTTGCAAACAATTTGCCACATCCCTTTATGCCTTTCATTAACCTTTTCAACCTCTGATTCCTGTGTATTTTAGGTCCAGTCACTTTGTTTAATAGCATTGCAAAAACTACAATAACAGAACAAACGGGTACACACACACACACACACACACACACACACACACACAGTGTGGAACCCCTTGTCAGTTATAGGATGTGAGAATCCAGAATAAGTCATAAAATAAAGGTGAGCTCTGTGGGTGATAGCATGAATTGTAGACAAACTTCTCTTGGTCATTAAATCTAGCAGTTGAAGTCACATCCCAAGCCTCTTCCTCCACTCCTCCCCAGCTGTCTTCGGAACAAATGCAGAAACCAGGCAGCAGGGATGGCTCAAGCCTTACAATCACAAGGACTTGAGTTCTGAGCCCAGAGCTGTGTAGAAACTGATAGACAGGGTAGCATATGCTTGTAATCCAAATGTTGGCAGAGGTGAGGGTGTGTGTGTGCTGTGGAGACAGGACCATCCTGATGGCCAGAAACCTAATTGGTGACCTCCAGACCAATGAGAGACTTCATCTCAAAGGAGATGGAATGTATAACAGAGGATGGCAACTAAGATTATCCTCAAGCCTCTATACACATGTACAAACACATACATGCATGTCTGAACACATAGACACACACAGGATGGGAGAAAAGAAAAGCAATCCTTGGGCTGAGAAGAACCAAAAGATATATCCAGATTCTCACAGCCTTGTGACCTATGGACGAGAAGGAGAGGCACACTGCAAAAAGGAAAGAACTCTGGGGTGGGCACAGTCTCCGCTGCTTGCTGTTTGCAAGTGTAGCCTTGTCACTTGTGATTCCTGCTTCTCACCTGCTGTCCCCACTCACTCAGACACATCATTTTCACAGTATGAGCCAGGGATCCCAGTCCTCAGGCCTTTCTAATTCTTCCTGACCATGGAAATCATTCCAATGCCAGGGTGCCTGTCACTTGCTGTGAATCTTCCCAGCATGGCTGGGTTCATCTTTGTTTCTTGGTTCTTGTGCCACCTAGGGGCTTCCCTCAAGTCCATCAAAGCAGAAGACAACTTCGTGACTCTGTATTTTAAAATCTGACAAAAACACCATAATAATACATAAGTCCTCCTAGGCAGTTTTAAACTTCTTATCATTAATTATAGAATTAAGGAATGCCATGTATCAACTAAGCAATGTAGAGGGTAGAGGCGGAAGGCCTCCTAAAAGCCGTACTGTCATGGTGAGCCCATGGCATGAATAAGTGAGGAGAGGAGTCATACAGAGATGACTGGGATGGCCTGTCTCCTGCTCACCTGGCTGTCCTCAAATGAGGTGAGTGTACATGGGCTGTTCTGTGCTTATGTACCTGTAAAGTTCTGAACTGTGGTTGTTGCAAGTAGAAAAATCTTGCAATGGCAGTCCCTGAGCCAGGAATCAGAGGTCTCCAAGACCTTCCCTTGGCCTTCTGGGATCCTTCACCACTCCTACCTAATCCCTGGTACCACACAGTTCACTATTTCCTTCCTGTCCTCCTCCCCAGCCCCACCCTCCAGGCCACCATCATAGGCGTACTGTGCACTTCACCAAATGCCCTCCATATAGCCCCAACTTGATCTCTAGGAAGATGGCCCATACTGTCAAAACTGAGGTCATTTGCAAAGGGACACTTGGCAAAGTAGGAGTCAAGAAGGAACAGGGAATGTCCTATGGCTAAGCAAAGTATCAGCTCCAGAAGTAGGAAAGCCTTTGTTATCATCAAGAGAGTCTGTCTCTAGGAAAGGGACAGGGTAACAATAGCAGAGACAAGTCCTTCCAAGGACATTTATGGCTCCCCTGTATGTGTGAGTGTGTACAGTGTTTGCATGTATGCATGAGCTAGAGCATATGTTAAAGGGAAATTGACATCTTTGACAATAATTATAGTTATGAAGAAACTTCAAAAGTGAAAAAAATTAATGAAACTTTAGATGGCTAAATGTAATACTAATTACAGGCTGTATGCAAATTAACTCTAATTATCATGCAACACAATAATAATATGTCTATCACTATAATGTGTCAAATTAACTTTTTTTGTGAATTTTCCATAACAATCCTGAACTTTTTTCATGTCGAAGTTGTGCAAGTAAAAAGACTCTAAAATTAATGGGGCTGTCCTGTCTTTTCCAGTCCTTTGTGCATATTTCTCTGTTGTTGTTTCTCTTTTCCTTCATGATTTGGAAACAGTCTTATTGCATCAAGGAGAAAGTCCTTTAATCTCTCACATGTGCTACAAATGTTTCTTCCAGCTTGGTATTTGTCTTTTACCTTTCCTATGTTAGACTGTGTAGAGAAATTGGCCTGATGGAGTCTTTTATAATCATACTTCGTATACACCCTTTCCATACGAAGCTACTCACAATTTTTAAAAAACACAGGAAAGTACCCATTATATCCATTTTTCTGAAGTCTGAAATTCCTTTGAACAGGAACTAATCTTCTCTACCACAATTAGAGATAAAAGGGTTACAAATGCATGGAGCCTCTGCAATAATACATTAGTGTGTTTTGGGTAAATGCCTGTGCTGATCACTGCTTACTCTGTTTATGTGGAAGGGGTTCATTTAGAAAGCAGGGGAAAATTCAGGAACAGAATACATGAGGATGAGCTAGAGACAACACCAGGAAGAGTTCTAGGGGCCAAGACTGACCAGCTGCCTCCTCACAACTTCCCTGACCTTCTTGCTGTGGTCACTCAGCATCCTCTATGCCCATTGTCACTCAGCCATCACACTGCTCTATTCCTGCTGTTGACTTCACTTACTTGCACTCTCCCCTGCAGTGTTCTTAGAGGGTAATGATGCATTGTATCCAGAGCATCACGTCCTGTGGGTTTTAATAAGCATTCACTGAATGAATGAGGAAAGCAATCAATAAATCAATAAGCTAGTATTACTACTTTCCTGGAGGGTTGCGTGATGGAGTCATTGCTTCTCTGTAGAAGGCAGAGCAGAACTAGTTGCTGAAGGAGACAAGTCAAGTATGAAGATGAGCCTTTACATTCAACTACCACCCCTACAACATCTGCTCCAAATGACCCCAAAAATAAATACCTCAACAGTGCTCCACTCAAAGCCCTCCCTAGAATTGAGAGCCTCATTTGTCGAAGTCAGGCCAGAACCTGGTATTCCTTTCCCAGGAAACACAGAGCACTCCTGACCAGCAGAACTCCTTCATATCTTGACATAAACTATGAGACAGGGACAATAGGGTTTTCAGAAATACTCAAAAGAATCAACCACACAGCAGGAAATCCTTGTCTAGTGATGCTCTCTTCCACATATATCATAGATCCAGGTTGAACATTCCTGAAAATTTGTTAAGGTTCAGTCCTTACAAAAACATACCCTTCCTTTTCTGTACCCAACCCTCTGCAATGGATCCCTGGATCTTATCCACCCCAATCCTCTGTAATGGATCCCTGGATCTTACCTATTTTATACTTACCCTGCCTAGGCTACCAACAAGACTGTCCTCTTTTCTGGACTTCTTGGCTACTTCAACCTAACTGACTCTGATTTTGTCTCATTCTATTTTCTTGTACGTACAACTGCTTATCTAGCCTCCACCCTACACTCTAGAAATACACACATCCCTGAACAACTCTCCCTGCTAGCACATGCCTGAGTCTGCCCTTGACAAGATCAGCTCTCCCTGGACAGTCGACACATGTAAACCACAGACTAGGGGTCTCACAGTTCCAGTTCTACTCATATCCCGTGCTGTATGTAACCCACTACTTGTTTTTAAGTTTCTATTGCCTGTGTGCTTTAACCTTGGTTTCTACACCCACTTTGTCTTGAAATGGCATGGTCTGTCTTCTAGTAGCTGACGACTGTTCTTTCTGGGAGCTACCCAGAATAGCGCCCCCAAATTCAGGATTGCTCCCTGCCCTAGTGGCTGAGAACTGCAGGACTTTCAAGTGATGCCTGAGCTCAGTCCCCACAACTCTGTCCTTCAACTTCAGTGGGTCTCCTCCCAGCACTGTTCATTCAGTTTCCATTGTCCAGATATGCAGAGGACATAAATACAACTACTATTTATGCTACACAGTGCAAATGCCAACTGTAGCAGAGTAGTAGAATACACAGGTTCCCATTCTTTGACCATTCTAGAGAGAGTTTCTGGGTAAGGGACAGTTGAATGCACCATCAAGAACTCCTCCTGAAAGAGTCATTCCTTAATGTTATAAATATTTAAAGGAAAGGGGGAGCTAAGTAACATGTATTTGACTAGATGACAAGAGTTTCAAGAATGAAGAGATCACCTGCACTATCCACCTGTTCATCCAATGCTCTACCATGAGCAGCGAGGACTTGAGCCCTCAAAGCTGTGTTTATGTGTCTGGCTTGAAGCTACCCCTTCATGCTTGGCTCACTGTAAGCCCCAGCTTCAATCTGAAGTTCCAGGGCTTCCTAAATAAACCTATTCTCATTTCTCACACAGATATGCATAACTTGCTCTATCTCTAAGCCCTAGCAAGATAATAGGTTTGCAAATTCATGGAGCCACAGATATAGTGCATTAGTGTGTTTTAACAAAATGTGCATGCTGATAACTGTCCTCCCTGTGTTTATGGGAAGAGCCTTCTCTTCTCTTAGATAGAAATAATGAATTTGGGATAGGTGGTGGGGAGCAGGACAAAAAGAGGAATACTTGAGATGCTCTGGGCTTGCTGTGGTTTCCCAAGGCAAGAACTCCACCCAACCTCTTAACTCACTTCCTCAAGATCTTCCTCTTCTTCCTTTTGAACATGTGTAATCAATGATTCATTCTCCTAGAACCCTGCTCTCTAATAAAACGTGAAGTGATGAGATTTTAGTTGGAGAATTTCCTGTCACAAATGGGAACACAAGGCCCTCCACCCAAGTATACGAGAATCAGAAGAGGCTTCTACTAAGAGATGGGTGGTTTCCCTTTTGCCTTATCCTTGAGGTCCCTACTTCCTTCAAAGTGCCATCTCTTCTGTGCTGCCCCAGTCCACTTCATCTGCATAAATCTCATACCTGTTCTTCATGAACCAATAAGTCATGATCAAGTATCTAGCCTCTTTGTGACTTCTTTTTTCTCATCAAAATGGGTTTATATTACTGTCTTTTCTCAAAGCAGTATCTGGAGAAATAATGAGAGAATCTTACATGAATCACTGGCACTCAGTAAATGTTAGCCCTTACTATTTCTGTAAACTTTTATATCTTATTCTTGGAGAAAATCAATCCAATCAATCCCTCTATTAAGTAGAATTTAAGAGCAATGTATTTTTACCTCTCCCAGGTAACATGAGTACATTTCAATGGAGACACAGCTTTCTTCTAATGAAGGGTCATGCTTGGAAAATGTCAAACTTCCTGACAGGAGGAAAAGGGAAGAGCTTTTGGCATGTTGTGATTCATAAACCCCTGATACCAAACAGAGTAGAGAGATGGCAATTTGTTCAGTGGGTAAAAGCATTTGTTGCCAAGCCTGAGGGCCTAAGATCAATCCCCAGGGTCCACATTGTGGAAGAAGAAAACTGATTCTTTTGAAGTGTCCTCTGACCTCTACAAAGTTGCCATGACACATATCCTGCCCATACATGCATAGATAGATAGATAGATAGATAGATAGATAGATAGATAGATAGATGGATGGATGGATGGATGGATGGATGGATGGATGGATAGATAGATAGATAGATAATAGATAGATGGATGGATGGATGGATGGATGGATAGATAGATAGATAGATAGATAGATAGATAGATAGATAGGTAAATGAGATAGAGAGATAGATACGATTTTTTTTTAATCTGAGGATCGAACCTAGGGCCTTGTGCTTGCTAGGCAAGCACTCTACCACTGAGCTAAATCCCCAACCCCTAGATGCGAATTTTGACCCCTCTGCACACCTACACACATTAGGACAGAGATAAGATTTTAAATGATGAGATAGATGAGTGTCTCTGTCCTAATGTGTGTAGGTGTGCAGAGGGGTCAAAATTCCTTACAGCTCTAAGGCTAAAATAATTACAGACACAAATTAAATATTTTCACTATCCCTTATAAAGGATGTTTTGACAGGACATCATTTCTGTTCATTTCACATAGTCACTTTGATGTTTATATTCCAAAGCATGCCGTTAATAACAATTTGAATAGTTAGACATATTTAACAAGCCATATTTCCTCTTCATATAGATTTTTCTCTCTAGATCATTGTCACTATCCCACCGAACATTCATATCAGTTTAGAATTACATTCACTTCTCAGGTGGTTTCTGCTCTTCCCAAGACTAATTTGTTGCCTGTTTTATTTCTTTGAATTCCATAAAAACCATCAAAACCGACTCAAGGTGAGCTCCACCCCACACTGCCTCCCTGTTTGCATTAGCACGGCTCTTCCTCGGGCAAAGCCAAGCTTCTAACATTTCCTCCCCTGCTTATCATCAAAAGGTCTTTGGAGGAGCCTTGTGCCTTTTAATTGTCTGGACTCATTTCCTTCATTTCTCGTACTAAAGCTGAGCTGGCAGAGGGGAGCGTGAGGGAACGAGGCTGCACCTCGGCTGGGCTCAAAGTCCTCTTTAATCTTGTAGTCACCCTCTCGTCTATCAGCCAACTTCCCTTTCCCCTTGCCTCCGCTTCCACTTGGTGTGTTCAGAAGAGCCTATCTCATTCTCATTTGCTCCCATTAATTCCCTGGCTCTTCTGCTGCCTGAGCCTGAGTCACATCTCCTCACCTCAGTCCCTCTTGTTCCTGTCCTTTCCAACGCCGATTTTCCTCTGCACACAGGTCTTTAAACTACCCTTTGTAAACCCACTTTGCCAGGAGTGAGCAATCTCCAATCTGCTTTTCCAGGGCAATTGTAATCCACTGTGCTTTAATTATAGTGTCTATTCAGATGTTCAAAATTCCATCCAGTTACAGATTTTAATACTTCTTCCCTCTGCACCATATTTATTCGATTGATTAATTTTCCTAAATGTGCTTTTTTGAAGTTTAATATTCTAGGTCTTTGAAGCTGCTTCTCACTTAAAGAATTGAAGAAGATCATGATCACTGGTGACAGGGAGGGCGCCCTGCCTTGGAATTAACTGTACAGTCCACCTGTTGCTAACCCCAGTGGTTCTCATCCCATTCTTCTTTTAACATCATAGTCCAATGCTGTCCTCTGTCTCAGGACACACCGGAAGATGCAGCATTGCCAGCCACCTCTGAAAACCTGTTCCTTAAAGCTTTAAGGATTGAGTTTTCTGTGTGTTTTAATTAGCATTATATATGTATATATACATACATATATATATTTGCTACATACATATATATTTGTATATTTTACTATGTGCATAGACTATATAGCATAGCAGATCCAACTGTTCAAAGACTTACCATTTCTTTGTGTTAGAAACATTCATAAACTTCTCTGACATCTTCTTAGGAATATATAATTAAATGCTGTCAACTATAGCTTTTCTACTGAGCTACAGAACATGGAAGCTATTTTGCTTTCCAGTTCCACTCCTACCAGTGAACCATCCTCTCTCCAACATCTGTCCTTCCTCACTACCCTTCTCAGCCTCTGGAAATCACTAACTTACTGTCTCCTTCTGAGATCAGTGTGTTTAGCTTCTACAGAAAGGAAGCACAGGTGGTATTTGTCTTTCTGTACCTGACTTCTTTCACTTACTATCTGTGGTGATTTGAACAAAAATGCCCCCCATAGGTCCATAGGGAGTGGCTCTGTTAGATGTGGCCCTGTGGGAGAAAGTATGTCACTGACTGGTGGGCTTTGGGGTTACAGAAGTTCAAACCAGGCCTGGTGGCTCATTGTTTCTTCCTGCTGCCTGGCTGATCCAGATGTAGAACTCTCAGCTCCTTCTCCAGCACCATGTCTGCCTGCATGTTGTTGTTGGTATCCAGCTTTAACAATCTGTGGTGGTCTGCTAGGATGCAGGGTATTATTTCAGTTTTCTTGTATCTGATGAGATGTGCTTTATGTCTGAGTGGATGGTCAATTTTGGAGAAAGTTCCATTAGGGGTAGAGAAGAAGGTATATTGTTTTGTGTTTGAGTAAAATGTTTTCTTATAAACATCCATTAGGTCCATTTAGCTTATAATGTCTGTTAGCTTCAGAATTTCTGTTTAGTTTTAGTCTAGATGACCTGAGAGTGGGTAAGAGTGAGATATTGAAGTCTCCCACTATCACTGTGTGTGGTGATATTGTGTTCCTCAAAATATTGTGTACCCTAATAAATTTATCTTGAGTCAGGGAACAGAACAGCCACTAGATATACAGGCCAGAAAATGATAGCACACACACCTTTAATCCTATCACTTGGGAGGCAGAGATCCATCTGGATCTCTGTGAGTTTAAAGCCACACTGGAAAGAGCAGGCCATGGTGACTAACACCTTTAATCCCAGGAAGTGAGCCTTTAATCCCAGGAAGTGATGGCAGAAAGCAGAAAGGTATAAAAGGCATGCAAACCAGGAACTAGGCTGGTTAAGCATTCAGGTTTTCGAGAAGCAGTTCAGCTGAGATTCATTTGGATACGGACTCAGAAGCTTCCAGTCTGAAGAAACAGGATCACCTGAGGAACTGGCGAGGTGAGGTAGCTGTGGCTTGTTCTGCTTCTCTGATCTTCCAGCTTTCACCCCAATACCTGGCCTCAGGTTTGATTATATTAAAAAGTACCTTTAAGATTCATGCTACACCTGTATGAGAGTCAATGTGTGATTTAAGCTACAGCAGTGTTTCTTTTATGGAACTTGGGTGACTTTGTGTTTGTGGCATAGATATTAAGACTTGAACTCTCATCTTGGTGGATGTTTCCTTTGATAAGTATAGCATCATTCCCTATTTCTTCTATATTAAAATGACCACACCAGCTTACTTCTTAGGTTTATTTGCTTGGAATACCTTTTTCCAACCCTTTACCCTGAGGTAATGTCCACCCTTGATGTTGAGGTTATATTTCTTGGATACAGCAGAAGAACCAACTGTTTTCCTATCCATTTTGTTAGTTTACATCTTTTTATTGCAGATTGCAACTATTGCTATTGAAAAATATCAATGATTACTGTTTGTTGATTCCTATTTTTTTGTTGTTATTGGTAGTGGTGGTGGTGGAGTGGTGATGGTGGGGTGTGTGGGTATGTGGGTATGTGTTTGTGTGTGTGTGTGTGTGTGTGTGTGTGTGTGTGTGTGTGTTTCCCTTCTTTTCATTTTGCTGGTCTGATAGTATTTATTCCCTGTGTTTTCATGGTTGTAATTAACCTCCTTAGGTTAATTACATATATTAACCTATATATAGGTCTGGTGCTGATATCTGGTCTTATCTTTGTTGAGTGGCTGTTTTGTTCCTTGGTTTCTGTTTCCTCTCTGAATTTTAGGAGAGTCTAATATCTGTCTGTTGCCTAGTAGGAAATTTCCTGTGGACCTGTGACCATTGGGGGTTCCAAGTAAAATGTGTTTCTGGGTTTTAGGAGCTGACACTCAGGTCTGAAGGGGCTCACAGACTGGGGAAAGCAGAGAGTTCCACCAGGATCTGCTTATTTAATCTCCTTGGAATGGGGGTGGGGAGGGAGACCAATGAAGAGAGGTCACCACAGAAGGTCTACTACAGAGCTGGGAATGAGACTGAGGGATTCATTCTGGAGGAACAAGATAGGGGAAAACCTACAGACAGCCTACCTGCTTCCAAGGCAGGAAAGGCCTGTGGGTTAGCAGGGAGTGCCTGCTGGAATTGGGAGCTGGGATAAAGCAACAAAGGGGGATGGGAGGGGAAGGTCTGTGTGATCCACAGGACATGTAGGGAGGTGGGGACTGTAGCAGGTGTTGTGGGAATGAGACTGGAAGATTGGATTTGGAGCAGCAGAGGGAGTGGTGAAGATCTTCAGTGGGCTTACCTTTTTCTCCAGACTGCTCAGCTGGTGTGTTCCCAGAGAATGCCTGCTGCTATTAGAAGCTGGGGTCCTGGGATGAGTTGGGAAGGATGGAGTAGAAGATCTTTGTGATCTGTTGGGGATGGGGTCAGAGAGGAAAGGGAAACTGTAGCAAGTGGTCTACTACAGAGCTGGAGATGAGACTCGGGCACTGGATGTGGAAGAACAGAAGGAGAGGTAAGATGGCAGTCAGCCTACCTGCTTCCCTGGCAGGCACACCGCTTCATTTCTGCTAGTGGTTCCATAGTTTCCAGGACTTCTCACTGAAGTCTTTGAACCTGTATGAGTTGATTTTGTATGTAGCAAGAGCTAAGAGTCTAGTTTCAGTCTCTTGCATTGGTATACCCAATTTGCCTAGTACTCTGTCGTCAAAAGATTTTTCTTTCTCCAATGCATATTCTTGATATCTTTGTCTAAGATCAATTGGCAGTGGGTGGGTGGGTTTATTTCCGAGTTTTATATTCTGTTCCATTCATGTGTGCCCATATTGTGCTTTTTTGATTGCTCTAGTTTTGTAGTTTGTCTGAAACTCAGGAATTATGATGCCTCTAGATTTTTCCTTAAGATTGCTTTGTCTCTTATAATCATTTGTGATTCCAAATGAATGTTAGAATTTTTTTTAAAGATTTGTTTGTATTTTATGTATAGGAGTGTTTTGCCTGCATGTATGTATATGTACCACATGTGTGCCGGGTGTCCATGGAGATTAGAAGAAGACATCCTATGCCCTGGGATTGGATGTTTATGAGGGTGCTGGGACATGAACCTGGGATTTCTATGAGAACAGCAAGAATTCTTAATGCTGAGTCCTTTCTCCGGCCTGCATTTTTAGGATTATTTTTACTATTTCTAAGAGGAATGCTTTTATTACTTTAGAAATTTATTAAATTCATAGATAGATTTGGGAAATATGGAAATTTGGAAGCATTTTTAAGCTTTATTTTTGATATTTTTTACTTGCGTACAATGTATTGTGATTATATTTCCCTCTTAATTACCTTATCTGATTCTCCCTCCCACAACTGGTGACTACATTTTCCCATCTAGTCTCTCCCTCTCTCCCCTTCCTGTCCCTCCCTTTTTCTCCCCTTCTCCTTCTCTCCTCCCCCTTCTCTCCAACTTCTCTTCTTTCTCTCTCTCCCTCTCCCTCTCTCTCATACAAGCCTTGGGCAAGTGATCACAGCTGTTGTGTGCTCATAATTGTAATAGTCGTGTTGTAACCAGAAGATAGAATTTCACATCACTCTCCCCCACCTCCTGACTCTTATAATCTTTCCATCCCTGCTTCCACTGTGCTCCCTGGGCCTCAGGTGGGTGATATAGATGTCCCATCTAAGGCTGAGCACCCAGCGTTTTCTTATTTTAAGCACTTTGATGAGTTATGTGCTTCTATTTTGACTGTTGCTCACTGCTAAACGTGGTTTCCATGACTCTGGCTGAGGTATGTATCAGCCTATATGGGTATAAACACAAGTAAAGAGGAGTATACTACATGTCCACTTATAAAAACATTAGTAGATTCTTCCATAGGGCTCATGGCATGGGCTCACTAGCTATAGACTTTTGACCAAGTTTGTAGAACAAGACATATATTTTCTACCATACAGCCTGTATCAGATCCTATCAGGAAGTGGGTGGTTGTCCCTGGAACTATCATGTCATTACTATACCCTGGGCATGTCTTACTGACAGTATTATAGCACACAGGGTCCAAAACTGGGTTCCATTATTGATGACTTTTCTCCCCCAACAACCTCAGTATCATCTTACGGCACTTTGATCAGCAGGGAAGAAACTTCGAACTCAGTTCAGCTGGATTTTCCCACGTCCTATATCCAAAGTGTGTTTTTGTCTTCAGTAATAGAGTCTTATTTGTTCTGGTAGGCAACCAAAAGCACTGGCAATAACTCCTATTATTTGGGAACCTGTGGGGGCTTCCCCATCAACAATTCAAATCTTATACCTAGTATTGGAAATTTCTACTCCATGATTTGATGTACTTTTGCTTCATTTCTTTCATGCTTAGCCTAGCTAAAGGCTTGTTAAAATTTTCATCTTTCAAAAGAAAACAGCTTTTCATTTACTTCTACTCTGATATTTGTTATGGTTTTCCACTAATTTTGGATTTGGTTTGTTCTTGCATTACTAATTCTTTAAGATTCATTATTAAAATGGTTTTTTTAACTGTTTTTAATTCAGTCATTTAGTGCTATGGGTTTCCCCACTACTATTGATTTTGCTATATACCACAGGTATGGGTATATTGCGTTTCCGTCTTAACTTGCTTCAGACCCTTAAATTACCATTTTAATTTCTTTATTGACCAGTTGGTCATTCGAGTGCATCTAAAATTTCTCATGTTCTTGACTTCTAATTTCATTCCATTGTCTAAGAAGATTTATAGCATATTATTAACTTTTTTAATTTGGTGAGACTTTCTGTGGCCTGTCAAAGCAATGGTCTAACCTGGAGACTGTTCTGAGGAGAAGAGAACAGCTGTTATGAAATAGCCTGTATATATCTCTCAGTTTCATCTGTTCTGCAGTATAGCTTAACTGTGATAGTTCTCGGTTTTGTGATCTGTACAGTGACAAAAACTAAGTGTTGAGATTCTCAATGTTTACTTTGAGTCTTTCTCTAATTTTAGATCTAATAATATTTGCTTAATATGTGAGTGGTCCACTGTTGCGTATATTATATAATTATTATAGCTTCTTGCTGAATTGATCCTTCTGTCATGATATAACGACCTTGTCTCTTTTTAATTTTTAATTTTTTAAATTTTGTTTTATGATATGAAAAATAGATATCTCTGCTCACTTTTATTTCTACCTGGGTTTAATATCTTGGGTTTTCTATTTTTCACATTCAATGTTATTACCAGTGAATTTTTATAGGCAATATATAGTTAGGTTGTTTTATTTTTTAACCTATTCAATCAGTCTGTATATTTCAATTGGCAAATTCAATTCTTTTACAATGTTACTTTTAACTGTTGATAGATAGGTACCACCATACTTTAGACATTTTTCTCTTTCCTAATTGCTTCAGATATCCTTATTCTTCATATCTTAATAATCTTTGTGATTTGATAGCTTTTCTACAGTGACAAGGTTTGATTTTTTTTTCATTTGTAAATCTACTTTTATTGATTGGCTTTATAATTTTGTAAATTTTTATCACATCATCCTTACATTTATTTATCTATTTACTTATTTATTTGAGTGGGAATGTGTATGTGACAGAAAAAGATTGGCTGGGTGTTTTATTATTGGATGGAAGGTATCTTTCTTTCAGTACTCTGAATGTATCATATTCTTCCCAGTCCTCCAAAGACCCTATTGAACATCTGCTAGTCAGAGTCCATTACATGTGACATGATAACTTTTCCCCTCTTTTTTCGGCTTTAGACTTCTGTCTTTGTTTTTTAAAAGATTATATTGTGCCCCAGGTTGACTGTCATCTTTGGGTATGGTGTACATTGGTGCCATGGTGAAGTCAGTGGTGTATAACCACCACCCAGCAAACTGTACAAATGGACTGAGGAACACTTGAGCTATCTGGCAATGCTACAGGCCTAATAGATACAGGGTCTACCATTGGCTGATTGTTGAGTCAACCCCAAGTAAGCTGATAGTGTTGGCTAGCTGGCTATACAGTAGGTTCACTGGAAAGATAGAGCTGCTTCCTAGTTGACAGACAGCCAGGGTCAGGAACGATATGGTGTATCAGACCAAGCTAACTATTTAGCAGTTTCATCGGTGAGAGAAATTGCTAAACACTCCTGGTGGTACTCCTGGTAGGTACTCCTGGTGGGATTTCTGGTCAACTTCAATTGTAAATGGATATTATGGGTCAGCAGATACTTGAAGTAGGAAAGGACAAAGCATTGCTGACTGTTGGGCAATGAACAGGTATACATAAACATATAGGACCACCTCTAAGTCAGCTTCATCTATGTGCAAGTCTGTGTCTTCCCTAGAGTATGAGACAGCATGTGTGCTATAGAGGGTTTTGCATATTACAGGGATTGTTCTGCCTCCTTGAAAACCCCCTTACACTATGACTAAGTATTTATTTACTTTTACTGTTAAATTGATTGGTTCTTAAATGCTTATCCATTCTGATCTTAGCGTTGCTGTTGGGGGAAAAAATACAATGACTGAAGCAACTTAAGGGAGAAAATGTTTATTTTGGCTCCCAGATTGGAGGAGCAGTCTGTCATTCTGGGGAAGCATAGCAGAGTGGTTTGGTGGGAACTAAACTATGTAGCAGAACTTCCTGTCACAGACAGATCAATAAGCAAAGAACAGGCCAGGAAACAGCCAGAAATAATGTATCTCCAATGGTCCACATCCAGGGGCCTCTTTCTTCAGCTATAACCCACCTCCTGATGATTCTATAGCCTCCAAATAAAGCACCACTACCTGGTGACCACGTGTTCAAGCACACAAGCTTGTGAGGAGCATTTCAGACCCAAAGCATAACATTGTGGCCCTTGCCACAAAGACTTAGAACCATCTTGTAGTGCCAACTGCATGTAGTCTAACTTCAAGAGGCCTCATAGTTTTAACATTCCCAACACTGTTCAAAATTCCGAAGTTTCTTCTAAACTCAGAGAAAATCCTTAGTTATGAGCCCCTGTAAAATAAAAAACTAACTTACACACTTAGACTATGTGATGGCAGAGTAAATGTCCCTATTCCAAAAGCAAACAACACCATAAATAAAAACACAGTAAATGCCAAATCCTGTAGTTCCAGGGCATGTGGCTGCATCATCAGGGTTCAAGCCTACTTGAATAGCCCCATACTTACAGACCTGCTGCCTACAGAACACGTACGTACTTTCCTTGGCTAGCTCTGCTCAGTACCTGAAACAGATGTCCCAAGCTCCTGGCATTCTCAACATGCTGAGATCTCCATTGGAACATCAGCTTCACAGGCAGCTTTCTTGGGAGCTTCTTGTAGAGAATCTAACCCTGCTACACATTACCTGTCCCCACAAGACTTTTCTTGTTCCTTAGTGCAAGCCTCCATGAGCAGTAGTAACTCATGTGTTCTACATACCAACAAGTCCAGCACCACTTGAACAGCGCCAAGTTTTGCTGCCAAGTCAGCATGTAGCCTGGACCCTTTAACCATTCCTGCAGTGAAGGCTGAGTGTGTGGCTAAATCTGGGAAACACTTCCTCATGGCCTTTTTTCCCACCAGGGTGTCCTGCAAGCACTATATTCTTTTTTCAAAGGATAGTCTTTTTAATCTGTTTGCAAGTTTATAGTTGAAAACTGATGGTGGGGTATTGTCACCTTTCCTACTGTCTCAATGCAAAACAAAAGGTGCTTGATGGCGCCAGTCTCTTTACAGTCACTTAGTTTGCATTACCTTGTTCATGGTTTCACAAATTGGTGCTCTTTCCCCTCACCAAACTTTTAAATCATTCTTTCCAAATATTTCTTCTACACTTTTTGCTCTGCATAAATTTACCTAGAAGCAATGAGCAATAACCATACAACAGCCTGAAGGCTATGTTGTCTTGAAATTTTTCCTCCCCAAATGAATTAGTCTACTATAATTTTCGAATTGTTTTGTATTTATTTATTCGTGTGTGTGTGTGTGTGTGTGTGTGCATGCGTGCACGTGCGTGTACGTGCATGTGCACACGCACATGCATGCATTCATGTGGAGGTCAAAGGACAACTTGTGGGTGTCAGTTCTCTCCTTCTACCATGTGGGTCCTAGAAATCAGGTGGTCAGGCTTGGTACCAAGTGTCTGTGCTTGCTGAGAGATCTCATCATCTCACAGTCTATTACTACTACTCAGTCTATTTTAATTCAGCCTCACTCAAATCTTTGGAACACAGACAAAACATAGCCAGATTCTTTGCCAGATGTAACACAGTGGTCTCTAGTTCAATTCCCAGTGAATTCCTTGTTTCTGTCTGAAACCTCATGAGCTGGGCCCTTACTGCCTGCATTTCTATGATATTCTATCTTCTAAATTCCCATCAGAATATCCATGAAGCTCCACACAAAAATTCTAGGGCATCTCTAGCCCACAGGCACAAGCTCTTCTTCATTTCTCCAGGAAAAAAAAAAAGCCTGGATTAAGGTTTATCACAGCAATAACCCCACCTCTTGATACCAATTTTCTGTATATAACATTTTTTTCTGCAGTGAAAGTATGCCTGACAAAAGCTACTTAAAAGGGAAAATGTGGCAATGACTACTGTTGTTTATTACTATAGGTCTAGCACATGTCTTGAAGTTTAGAATAGCTAGCCCTCCACTATTCTATGTTTTGCTCAGGATTTTGTCTGTTCAGGGTCTTTTCCAGTTTCATGAGTTTTGAATAGTTTTATTTTTGTGAAGAATATTGGTATTTTGATTGGGGTTGCACTAAACCTATAATTGCATTTGGTTGTTTTCACAGTATTAATTCTATCAGTCCATGAACATGGGATGTCTTTCTCTTTTCTAGTGTACTTTCAATCTCTTTCTTTAGAGATTTAAAGTTCTCATTGTAGAGCTCTTCACCTCCATGGGGAGGCTTATTCCAAGATATTTTGATGATAGATAATATGAAGTAGGAAAACAGAAAAATGGGGAGGGAATTCCAACTGAGGAGGAAGAAAAAAGGTCAATATAGACAGAAAAGGAGGAATGAGAGACAAATACCACCAAAGTATTAGTTTTTAAAAGCTTCAAGGAATCATATTATTTTATACTTTCCTAAATTATACACAATACATATAAGTGTATGTATATATACACACACACACATAAAACACACACACACACACACACACACACACACACACACCTTAAAGAAATTAAGCAGTTGGGATAATTCTCCCCATAAGAACCACAGTCTCAAGAAAGAAAAAAAAAAAAAACAATTAACAGACATGATATATCTCCTTTTGAATAGTTGAGAAACTTCACTTTTAATATTGGTCAGGGCAGTTCAAGTGACTCCCCAAACAATATAGACTATTGATGTAGTTCTTGGTTGCCTCTAGGAGTTGAGGGTAGGACTCTATTGCTGAAGACACCTCACATTAGGACACAAGAGGAAGATGATTCAGGTTGGATCTGACAAGAAAGCTTTTTTCCTCTGGTCTGGCTTCTTCAATGGTTCCAGAAAATACTATGCAAGCTGCCAAAGGAAAGAAGTAATTAAACTGTTCTACCTAGCTTCAACACCTATGAGCCATGACAATGGTAAGATATCTATAAAGGTGTAACAGAGACACTCCAATATCAGTGGTAACCAATAGCTGTCTGATTGGACTTAAGACCCATTCAATAGGAGGGACTTTGGAAAGAATCTTCTACTGCCACTTTGATAGATCAACATAATTCCTTACTACTTTCTAAATCTTATCCTTAGACACACAAATAAGCCAGATTAGTGTATGGACCACACCGATCAAACAAGTCTTTCTCTACTGCAAAGGGAGACCATCACAGAAAACCACAACTTGATGCAATGAAGAGATCAACAGATTGTGGGGACTCCAACCACAACAGACATGTCCAGATCATAGCTCTTGCATCTATGGCTGAGAGAACATCACAGAAGAGGGAGAAGAATGATGGCCAATGCCACGGTACCATCAAGTCTATGGCAAAACAGTCTCTCCTAAGAATGGCTTCATCAACAAGATGAGAGCCACGGGAGTAACAGTAGACACGCCAACATGAAAAGAGGACATTTTCATAGGGTCCCACTCATAGGCAACTAATGACTGCTGAGAGAAGAATTATTAGCTTCTCCCAAGGATGAGTCTCATTAATGACTGTCCAATGAGGAACAGTCAGCTCTGAAACCAGATACCCACAAACAACAAAAACAGACTCAGCAGGTATTATATATATATATAAAATGTGTGTGTGTGTGTGTGTGTGTGTGTGTAGCAATAATAATCAAAGAAGAAAATCTATCAACTTGAGAGGGGGGGAGGTATGGGAGGGGTTGGAAGGAAAGGATTCTGGGGGGGGTGGATGAAGAAAACTGAGAAGAAAGTGATGTAACAGTATCTCAATTAAAAACAAATTTTTAAAAAATAAATTGCAAGCAATGTACAAAATGAGAAATGTTTGTCTCAGCTTCAGGGGAGACAGTCATTCGTAACAGGGAGGGCGAGGAGTGGCGTAATTGTGTGGTGAGCATATAATGGAATTCCTCACATCATGGCTGGACCAGGAAGCAAGGAACTGACCCAAAGCAACCAGGAATAATACACCTCCAAAGACTCACTCCTAGTGACCTATTTTCTCACTAGGCCCTACTTCCTGAAAGTCCTGTGCCCTCTCAAAACATACCACCAGATAAGGACTGAGTGTGAACACATGGAGTCTATTTCAAATACAAACTACACTCCATTTTTAGTATGTATAAGTACCACAGCTATGAAAATCTAAATGGAAACTCACCAAGGTGGGCTGTTACAGCTTTTTGAACCCACAAAAAAAGTTTACTCATCTTGAGGTTCTCATTCTGAGATCATTTTTTATACTTCATATTTATTCATTTGGTGGTGATGACGAGAGAGAGAGAGAGAGAGAGAGATTGACTGAGATTGAGATTCGGAGGAGGAGGAGGAAATGGACTTTAGAAGAAAAAAGAAACTTTCTTCCATTTGTTCCTTGCTTCCAGAATGCAAACTGGCCCTGATTTCCTGTCACCATATGTGAATTATAATGATCTGTATTTTATTTGTATTTCTTTAGTCTAATTCTTTCCTTGTATCACATGTCTTCCTATTCTGTTTAATATTTAGTGGCTGTATTTCACACACACACACACACACACACACACACACACACACACACGCACACACACACACACACACAAAACCATCTGTGCCTCTGTGTATGCCAATAATGGACTATCGTATTTCTTAGCCTATTTTTTTGTTCGCCATAATAAAAAAAAAAAGAGAGAGAGAGATTAACATTACAGAGAGAGTAAGTGATGCCAGAAGTGAGAGCTTTTCAGTTGGAAGCCTGTTAATAGACAGTGAAATATCCTGTGCCCCGGGGAAGAAAGGTACTATAAAAACCTATAATTTTGTTGCCACGGTAAGACCAGCTCCACAGTACATAATAAAGCCAGAGACACTGGCTTTCATCTATTTCTTATGATTTCACCATGTCCCCTTGATTCTTACATTAGGTGACAGAATAAAAACTTTTCTGTCCCAACGCCTGTCTTCCCAATGGGCCTGGGCCTCCACAGAAGTGTCACTGTTTCTTTGCTCCCAGCAGCAGGGCACTCTGCAGACCCTGGAAGGAAGCTCATGCTGGCAGCCTGTCAAGAGCTTGGGAACCCAGCCTGTCATCCAGCCACACAGGGATCCAAGCTGCAGACTTGTTCTGGAGCTCCATATATACTCCCAGCATGGTGCCAGGTCAGTTAGGATCTGTTGGACCCTTTCTGAGTTCAGGTGCCTACAGACACAGAATGGCAACCGTAGTCCACCAAGAATGCAAATCTCTCAGGCTGTCTCCCTCTTGGGGTTATCCAGTTGAGCCGATTAAGAACTATTAGGTCTTACTTTTCCCCAGAAGTCAGTTTCTATCCACAAATATTGATCCTCACAGGCCAATTTAGCAAATCTTATAGGCAGACCTCCCAGACAAAGCTTGCAGAGACAAGTTACAATGCCACCTCCACCTTACCCCTAGTAAGGTATGCAAGGCTCTGGAGAAATGCCTTCTGCAATGAGACAATTTCCTTGGTTCTTCTTTAAATGAATAACCCATTTCCTCCACTCGAGAAGCCATGTCTTCCCTTCAACTCTTACATTCACTTATTTAGCAAGTGTGTAGGGTCCTTGTTGGGTGCCAAGGACAGTGCTAGGAGGTGGGCAGGTGAGGGTGAGCAAAGACAGACAAGACTCAGCTATTCAGCTCATTGAAGACTTCACACAAGGCACGATAGTAATTCAAGACCATGGTAGTCACAACACCAGACCAAAGTACAAAAGAGGGACCCTATATGCACACTTGGAGAAGTTAGAGACTTCCTTATGGAAGCCACGCCTAAGTAGAACTTGCAAGATAACTCAAAATACAAGATGAGGGCAACAATATAGGAGGGTGCAGGGAATGCTCCAGGCAAATGAGCCATGGGAAACAGCAGAGCTCTGTGACTGACTCTAAAGACTAGAGTCTGGTTTAGCCTTCCAGTGGTAAGAGTGGCTATGGAGATTCAGCAGGGTCCAGACATAAGGGCTGGCATTCAAGTGGACAGTATAGGTTTTAGCTTATTGACAAAAGGGTTTCTCTAAAATATTTAAGTGTAGCATAAAAGAATGAAACTTAAATTTTAGAAAATATGCTAAGGAGAAAATAGGATAGAAAGCATACTGAACAAAGTTAGAGATAAGGACAACATTTAGGAAATTATTAATACCTAAGCCAGTGGTTCTCAACCCTTGGGTCATGACCTTTTGGGGGTTATGTATCAAATATCCTGTATATCAAACATTTACATTACAGCTCATGACAGTATCAAAATAACAGTTAGGAGGTAGCAAGGAAATAATTTTATGGTTGGGAGTCACCACAACATGAGGAACTATATTAAAGGGTTTCAGCATCAGGAATGTTGAATCAAGTCAGGACAGCAGAGTTTTGAGAAAGTGGGTTATCTTTAGAAATATGTATGAGTTAGAATCAAGAGTTCTTAGCTGAGAGGAAAAGCAGGAAGACAATAATAGATGCTTTCTAGATGCTTTCACTAGAAGGATACTGCCAGCATTTGCTAAGATAAGAAACAAAAGAAGAGACAAAGGTCCACAATGGGTGCCATTTTTTTCTATTATCACCTTGGTTAATGTATCTATAAAAAGAAAAGGAATAAATAGACCAAATGGGCCTTCCTGTGTTCTGTGCCCACCTTCACCTGTAAGGCAGTAGGTACCAGGGAGGATGCTGTAAAACAGAGCAGCTGAGGTGTGACATTAAATGTAGATTTTTCTCAGGGATGCATAGGAAGTCTGTGATAAGGTCCTTGATTTCTAGTACAATGCTTCCACCATCTTACCTGACATCTTTTAAAAAGATGCTCTGGTTTTACATTATATGTCAAGTGGTGGTTTGGCATAGGTCCAGAAAAGCCTCAGAGGTAGAAATACAGTTTAAGCAAGTCAGATAGATCAAAAACATCATGTGGAAGTATAAAGGCTACAGAGACCATCTTACTATTTTCAGGCCGAAGAAGGGAACTGTTAGAGGTTGCTATAGTTCCCCTGCTGCCTCCCTCTGTCTTTGGCTGAGGATCATCTAGTCTCTATGTCCTACACTGTTCCCAGTGCTGACTTGTCCTCTAGATGTGACTGTTTCCCTCTGACCCTCTCCCACTTCTCCTGCTACACATGTGCCAACCAGAGAGGCAGAGTTCTCCTTCCTCCACAGACTGGAAGATCCTTCCCCACCTCCAGGCCCTCAGTACAGGCAGAGGATGCTACCAAATTAACCAAGACAAGCCTTAAAATTCTTCCTCTTGTGACACCTTTCATCTGGGAAATTTTTATGTGATACTGGACACATATGTCTATAAATAGGTGTTCAAATCAAACATTAAATGAAAATAAATCATACATTTACTTTAAAACAATTATTCTGTATTTGTATAATTTTATCACATATTAAAAGCAAAATAAAATCTGAAGTTATGGAATGGGTGTGTTTGATTGTTTTATGTGAAATTAGATATTGGCTGAGTACTTAATACACAGAGCACCATCAACATTGCTCAGAGTTGGTTGATATTTTGATGTTGTGATCATCAACACTAAGAATGCCTCTTCCCATAAATATGCAGAAGTATGTTGAAGATCAATTTCAGAAATTGTTGTGCATTCTGTCTTGATATCAAACCAAAAATTCACTTAAATTTTATGAAATTCAAGTAAGCAACTTCATTAACTGCTTTTAAAGTAAAAGCATACTAATGTAATACAACCCCAAGTTACAATAACTGGATATTTAAGCCCTGAGATACAATGGTGGGAAAATATTGACTTTGTTTTCCACAATTAAACCATTGTTTTTCCTAGGAGCAGAAAACTTCAGATGTACAGAAAAGACACTCTCACCCATTCCATCTGATAGTTCTAAATATGAGCCCAGAGTTCCAGGAGTGTTCATTGATATTGCAAGGTATGATGGGTGACCTCTGCTAGATACACCTCAAATTCATCATGATTTTATTTTGAATTCATTTTTGGATGTCACATATTAAGAAAACCTTTACCGTTGCCAAATCTGTTACCTCTGAGATTATAACCCAGTTTATAATAGCCCTCAGACACAGGATCATCTTCTGTCCTCTAAACCAACAACGCAGGATAACAGGGCTGTGAGCATTTAAGGATATGATGCACACAAGCATGTCACACTGAAGACATAGAAAAATGGCTATGAGTGTGAACGGCTCCAAAGGTCTCCAAGGACCTAATTACAATGAACCTAAAATTTACTCTCACATTTAACCCTTGAGGAAAATGCCCAAAGTGGGCCTGCCTCACTCCGCTGGTGAATTCCACACAATTCTCCCATAATTCCTCCATAGATGGCTTAGCCTCACTACAGAAAATGCTTCCCTTTCTCTCCATTAAGGAAGCCAACCTTATAAGCCCCTGTCCCATTCACAACTTTTTGCTCCACCTTCTTTCCTGTGAATTTTTCTCTCCGTTTTCAAATCACAGATTTTTATGCTTGCCTCCATTTTATTAGATAAATAACGGTGACAACAATGATGACATTTGTTGAATGTTTTCTATGCTGAAGGGACTGGTGGGTGCTTTAAAGCAGCATGAGCATTATTTTATGGTAATTTCACAACACTTGGTAGGGAAGAGCTTATTATTCTTATTTCACAGGCAGAAGAAGATAAGTTCAGAGAGGGTAAGTAGACCACATTGCACTGTAAATAGTAGAAGAACTGAGTCTGGAACCAGGGCTCTCTCCTAAATCCATGCGTTTCCACTGTATATGGTGGCACCTTTATTTTAGAACCTAATCAATTATGATTCATCCTAGGACTCGGTGAAATCCTGATATCACTTTTAAGAACAATTACATGTCTGCTGAGAGGAAAACTAGGCCACTTCTCAAAATACATGAGAGAAGAAGAAACTATTTTGAGACACCAGAGGTCTCTAAGAATTTAGTTCTATTGATTCTTTGCCATCACAACTGGTAGGAAAACATTAAGTTTCAGCAAGGAGTCTCAGGACACTTCTAGCAACTGCCAACAGCCAAATAAGTTGTAGCATGGAGCTGGTCGCCTTCATTCTGACATCCAGGTCTAATCACCTTCCTAATCTCAACTGTCACCAACAGAAAAACTAGAGATCTTTCCTTCTTCATTAATCTCTACAAACCATCTCACACGATGGTCAAGGTCACCAGGTAGTGTTTTCTATCTGGCATGGTGCCACGAAAACCGTGATTTCGGAGTTTGTCCCTCATGCCCATCTGTTCTAAGCAGCATTTGGATCACAGGGGTCTGGAGCTTGTCCAGAAGATAATGACTACAAGCTCTGAGCCAAGTGCAGAAAAAGGGAAAGTTACTGAAAACTCTGAAGAGTGAGCAACACACACAGACAGGTTCTGGAAGAGTATGAGGGTTTGCAGTCCCTAAATTGCATAGTTCCCCAGTTTTATAACTAAAACTGAGTCAGAATTTTATAAGGTTGTTTGACTTCAAATCAAAATGTCACTCTTTTTAAAAATAATTTTATTTCATTTTTGATTACATGTGTCTATATGGAGTCTGTGCATGGGCATGCAGGTTCTCACTAAAGCTAGAAGACGGCATTTAATCCCCAAAGCTAGAGCTACAGGTGGTTATGAGCCTCCCAAATGGGAGCTGAAAACAAACTTGCTGAATCATTTCTCCAGCCATCTGGTTCATTATGGAACTGCGCAGCGCCAGAGAGACTCAAAAGCATTTCAAGATAAAAGAACTACAATGAGCTTTGGGCTGTATAGAGCATTTTTAAGTTTCAATCCAACCAGATTAACTTCCTGGTAAAACAAAAACAATATCAGAAAATCTAACATATATAGAAATGGATCCTAGAGTAATAGGAGTGAGAACAAAAAATAAAATACATTTAAAACGTAAGGATGAAAATATGCCCTAGTTTGAAGATAAACATAAGACTATATGATCAAGAATGACAAAAAACTAGAAATAATTACTAATACAACATCCATTCCTAAGCATATCATAATCAAGTTGCAGAGAAAGCAGAAACATAAACACAGCACTTACATACAGGTAAACAATGCCAACAGAAAAGGATAAGCCCAGATTTCTTGTTGGAAATCTTAGAAACTAAAAGAAAAGAAAAGAAAAAATAGTTACAACCAGGCAAAGTAGCTACCACCTATAAATCCAGCACTCAAAAGACTAAAGCAGAAAAATCTGCAGGAGTTAAAGGCCAACTTGGTCTACAGTGTGAGATCCTTTTTCAAAATAAGGCTAAACATTGGAACCCCAGTCCTTATATACTATAAGACCCTATAGGGCACCCATCAGAGCTCCAAGTGAGAGGCCACATCCAGCTGATTCCCTAGCATCCCAACTCCTACTACCAGGTACAGACACTACAGAGTACCTGCCCACTCCCCTGATTAGAACCCCAGGTTAAAAGACACATCTCCACTGATTCCCAAACCCAACAACCACTGCAACCATAATCAAGACTCCTCAGACTACCTGCTCACTTCCTAAGTCAAAGACAACATGCCCACTAACCACATCAGCCTCCACAGAACCCCAACAAAGCCCTGTCTCCTCCCCAGGTCAGAAGCTACAATTCAAATGGTCCCCCTCCAGCAAATCAACCTCTACCACCATGGAATCCAACAGTGTCTTCCTACTCTCTAAGTCACAGACAACACCCAAACAGACTCCCAGACAACATCCAAACAGACTCCCAGGACCCCTGTCTCTGTTGTTACAGAACTGCGAAATATACACCAGGTCAGAGACCACACCCCACCAATATCAGCACCCTACCACTCCCCATGCCAACTTGCATAGATGCTTATTTGTATGGTTAGATGCTAGTATATTTCCTAGACAGGTGAGAATCATTGCAACTACCTTACCCATGAATCACTGAGCATCTCCACAACTGAACATCAAACATCTCTTAACCAATAGAAAACTTGATAAGCAAAGGTAACCACAAGTATAAATTCCAAAGTCTACTCCATGCAGATTAATTAACACTAAAAACTCAACCAATGAACTAGTTTCAAATACACAAGTCCAAACATTTTTAAAAAATGAAAAACTAAGACAATATGTTTTCATCAAAAAATATCTAGCCCATAGTAATGGTACCTATTGAGAAGAACCTAAGCAAAGCTCAAAGAACTCAAAAGATCACTTATAAACATTTCAAAGAATTCAAATAGGACATAAATAAACTCCTGAATGAAATTAAAGAGGACAGGAATACATTTCTGGATGAATTCCAAGAAAACACAGGCAAACATATGAATGAAATAAGGAAGTCAATTATGGAAATGAAAATATAATTCAGTCAGGAGACAGAAATACCAAAGAAAACCCAAATAAAAATTATGCTGCAGATGAAAATCTCAATAAGTCAAATGAAAAGCTCAGTCAAAAATTTCACCAACAGAATGGATTATGTGGAACACAAAATGCCACAGCTTGAAAACAAAGAAGAATTAAATCATTCAGTCATAGAAAGTAATAAAAATATTTTAAATGCATGAATAAAGTGTTCAAGATCTTTACAACATTGTGAAAAGAATAAATGAAGTAGATAGCATAAAAATCTTTTTCAATGAATTCTTTAAAAAAAACCCTAAACCTGGCAAAAGAGATGTCCAAGTACAACAGGCATACATAAACACCATATAGACAGTATCAGAAATGAAACTCCCCATACCACATTATAACACTAAATATGCATGGCAAAGAATGTATATTTAAAGCTGCAAGAAAAAAGGACTAAATCACATGTACAAGGAGGCCCATCAGAATAATAGCATATTTTTCAAAGGAAACTTCCAAAGTCACAAGGGCTTGATGAAATGTATTTCAGCTTCTAAAATAAACTAATTACTATAATTGAAGAAGAAACAAAAAACTTTCCATAATAACAATAAACTAAAAGAATGAATGACCATAAAGCCAATCCAACAGAGGATATAGGAGTGAATAAATCAGAATGACTAGAAGTAAAAGCATAACCAAGAGGTTACATGGAAAAAACTAATGATGATAGGAAAGTTATCAGACAAAGGAGGATTAAGAAAACACCAAATAATATAAAATCAACAAAATGACAGGAATTAACACACATTTTCAATAATAATTTGGATATTAATGGTCTTGATTTCCCAATAAAAAAAGACCTAGACTAGAAAATTGGGATTGAAAACAAGATCCATCTTTTTGCTGTCTAAACACACACGTACACTTACCCTCCAATTTAGAGAGACTCTTAAAAGAATGCATGGAAAAATGCATGTCAGACAAATAGAATGAGGAAACAAGCAGGTTTAGCGATTCTAATAAATGAAAAAAATTACACCAAGCACAAGGCAGAAGAAATGAATAAATAACTTCACAGTGATCAAGAGGACAATCCATCAAGAGGACATAAAAATTGAAACATACTAACCAAACTTAAGTGCACCCAATTTTATAAAGCAAATACTACTAGATTTAAAGTCACATAGTAACCCCAACATAACAATGGGTGACATCAGTACCCTACTCTCACTCATGTACAGAACATAAGAAAAAAAACCAGAGAAACACTGAAATTAAATGACATCATAGATCACCTAGACCCAACAGATAACTATAGAATATCACAACCCAAACACTATGAAATATGCATTATTCTCAATAGCTCATGAAACTTACTCTAAAATAGATTATAGCAAGACATAAAACAAATACCAACAAATATAAAAAATTTAAAGCAATCCCTAAATTTTATCTGACCACAAGAATAATGGTTAAAATTAACAAGAGAAACTAAAGAAAATATTCAAACTCATGGAAATTAATACATAATTAAATAATGAATGTGTCATTGAAGAAATCAAGAACGAGCTGGAGCAATGGCTTAGCAATTAAGAGCACTGACAGTTCTTCCAAAGGACCTCGGTTCAAATCCAGCACCCACATGGCAACTCACAACCATCTGTAACTCCAGTTCCAGAATATCCACGCCTTTCTGGCATCTGTAGGCAATAAACATGTGTAGTGCACAAACATACATGCAGGCAAAATACCCATATCCACAAAATAAAAAAAAATCTCAAAATATTAAAGAAAGGAAATTAATAAACAAATAAAAATTTTCTACAATTGAATGAAAATGAAAATACAACATAACAATGTCCATGAAAATAATGAAGATCTTATAGATCTTTGATCTAAGGTAAGGTCCCACATTTCAAAAAAAGTCAGAGAGAATTGACATAAACAATAATGATGCAGCTTAAAGCTCTGAAAAAAACAGTAACAAAAAGTCTGAAAAGAGTAGACAGGAAGAAATAATTGAGGGCAGAGAAGAAATTCATGAAATAGAAATAAAAAAAAAACCCACAAAGAATCAAGGAAATAAATAGTTGGTTCCTTGAAAAGATAAACAAGATTGAGAAACCAACACACCTTTAGCTAAATTAACAAAAGAGAGAGAGAGAGAGAGAGAGAGAGAGAGAGAGAGAGAGAAAAGAAAAAAATTAACATAATTTAAACTGAAAAAGGAGACATTACAACAGATATCAATGAAATTCAAAAAACAATTTAAAAGTCAATATTCTACTAAGTTGGAAAAAACTTAAAAAGTGCAAATTTTTATGTGCATATGGCCTACCAACATTAAACTAAGATGGGATAAATAATTTAAACAGATTGATAACAAGCAATGAGATTAAAGCAGCAATAAAAAAAAAAAGTCGACTAAAAAAGTACAAGTCCAGATGGATTCACCACAGAATCTAACAGATCTTTTTTAAAGATCTAAAAATGATGCTCTAAAATTAGTCCATAAAATATACAATGAAGTAACAGTTCCAAACTCTATTTGTGAAATCAGTATCTAATATCAAAATCAAATAAAGACACACACTCACAAACATGCATGCATAAAAAACCCTATAAATCAACCTCCATGAGTGATTTACACAAATGCAAACATTCTCAACAAAATATTTGCTAATCAAGTATAGGAACATATCAAAAAGTTACTCACTGTGATTCAAGCTGACTTTATTTCAAAGATACAGTAATGGTTCAACTTATGCTAATTGATTATATGACTTCTATAGACACAGAATAAGCCTTTCACAAAAAACACAACATTCTTTCATGATAAGAGCCCTGCAGAGAACACGTATGGAGGGAACACACTTCAACAAAATAAAGGAAATATATGATAACCCTATAGCCAACATCAAGACAGAGAAAACTTCAAAGCATTTCCATTAAAACAGGAACATGACATCCTTCTACTCCTATTCAATACAAAACTCAAAGTCTTAGCTACAGCAATAGCCAAGAGAAGGAAGTAAATGAGATACAAATAAGAAAGGAAATCAAAATATCATTATTTGGAAATAATATGATTCTTTATGGGAGACCTTGAAGACTCCACTAAAAACTCTTCCAATTGACAAACACCTTAGCAAAGTGGCAGGATACAAAATTAATATATAAAAATCTATAGCTTTTACATAGACATTATGTAAATAATTATATTCACTATAGTCTAAAAAGATAGATAGATGATAGATAGATGATTGATAGATAGATAGATAGATAGATAGATAGACAGATAGATAAAAAATTAAATTCTTGGAATAGAAAATACTACTACAATGAAAACTTTAATATGCTAAAGAAAGAAATGTGAAAAGTTTAAAATACTAAAAGATAGAAAGACTTCCCATGCTCATGGATGAGAAGAATATTATGAAAATGGTCATTCTACCAAAAGCAATCTACAATTCCAATCAAAAATCTCTCATTCCTCAAAGAAATATAAAAAAAATCAGTCTTAAAATTCACACACACATACACACACACACACACACACGGAAAAAAGACTTCCCCAAAAGTCAAAGCCATTTGAAGCAAAAATAATAATGCTGGAGGCACTATTGTATCTAATTTCATAGTAGCAAAAACAGCACAGTATTGACACAAAACAGACATGTATGTCAATGAAATTGATCTAGATGCTCAACAGGTTATGAATCATAAAAAATGTGATATATATACACACAAATAAATTTTATTGCTGTACAGAAATGAAGTTATAAAATTTGCAGAAATATGAATTATAATTTGAAAATATTATACTGAGAGAGGTAGTCCAGGCCCAGAAAGAGAAACAGAGTATATTATCTCTCATATGCAAATCCTAGCTTCAAATTTTTCTATTTCTATTTTTAAGTTGGAATGGGGATTCATGGAGGCCAGGAAGAACCATGGGAAAAAGGTGAAGAGACCTTAAAGGTGGGTAGTAAAATATATTTGATATGAAAGTAGAAGGGGAAATTTCCTGGGAGGGTTTAAACTGAAATGAGGGTAGGGAAGGAAGGAAAAGTAGAGAGAGAGTGAGTTAGCAAAAACTAAGAATGTTATAAAATAATATGGTAACCAACTATCTTAAGAGCTTACTAAAAAAAATTATTTTAAAAGAACTTTGAATGGAGTTACTCTGCATAAATAGATAATGATGCTCCCAGAAACCAAATATTAAGTAACAAAAATCCCACTATCATGTGTAAGGTTCCTATCTTCCTATGAGTCACTGGTCATAGAGTCATTGAGTCAGAAAACCCCAAAGCTATACAGGTTATTGGCACTGCTATTGGCTAGCTACCTTCCAGAAGTATATAAGACCCCCTACTGAAAACACTACAAACTTGGGTACAGGACACAAAGAATTCCAGCTGGAACTAAACTGGAAGCTTTCTATCTGTTGGCTAGAGTTCACAACATCAGAAGTGCTCTGTAGGCTTCTGGAGAAGAAAAGTTATCAACAGTTTAACCAGCCATGAATGATACATGCTACAATACTGGCCTACCAGGAAGATACACTCACTAGTGTAATAGTGGCATGAGTGTTATACACCTCTAACCATGGTCTGATTGTAATTGAGGCTAGCTCTGTAAGAGAGAATTCATGTTTGGTACTATAAACCTGCTCAAAAGTTCATGGTTAAAGAGATCCCATGAACATAAATCCATAGTTTTCTAGGTAAATGAATATGTTACCAAAATACTGTATAAATACTTCTTTTATCCACAGATAAGTATAGCTTTCATCCTTGGTAAGAAAAACTTCTTTTTGCAATGTACAGGAGGTTATGCAGAGCCTCACAACTGGTCCAAGTGCTAAGAATAAATGACAAGTCCTCAGGCCCTAAACGGGACATCTATATCACCCTCCCCCATACCCAGGGAACATTGCCAAGGAGGGAGAATAAAAAATAAATGTAAGATCTGGAGAATGGGAAAGGGTACTGTAAATACTGTCTTCTGAACATGACAACATGTCTACTGGTCATCATGAACCCATAGCAGCGACAGTTACCTGCACAAGACTAGTAGCAGATTGGGCCCATCAACACTCCACCATAAATGAAGAAGTGGCTCATGGGAACCAACTCTCCCTTGAAGAACTATTGACAGTTAGTGTGTTGCCAGGGAAGAGGGAATCATTTTCTTTAGTGATGTAGCTACTGGTACATTGCCCAAACTCTGACTCTCCGGCAAGCAATTCCAATTAAATTCAGTGGGTCACATGGAAAGTCATGAAAGTAAGAGAGGGACTCATTGAAAGGAAGGTGTTCTACTGGAGAAAGCAGAGACAAGATATTAATAGAGGGCAAATCTGATCACAAACATTACATACATACCAGTATGGAACTATCAAAAAGTGAATCAAAATGTGTGTATTTAAAGATGTTTTTAAAGGTGAGGATTTTGGTTTGGTTTGGTTTAGTTTGGTTTGGTTTTTTGAGATGGAGTTTCTTTGTGTAGCCCTGGATGTCCTAGAACTCTTGCTATAGATCAGGCTTGTAGTTAGTTGTTTTTACTCTTTGCTCTTTGAGGGCCCACCACCCAGCTCCCAAATAAATACACAGAGACTTATTCTTTCTTATGAATGCCCAGCCTTAGCTTTTCTAGCCAGCTTTTCTTAACTTAAATTATCCCATCTATCTTTTGCCTGCCTCTGGGCTTTTATGTTTCTCTATTCTATATACCTTTCTTTACTTCTTACTCTGTGGCTTGCTGCATAGCTAGGTGGCTGGCCCCTGGTGTCCTCTCTCCTTCTCCTTTTTCTCATTCCTCTTTTCACTTTTTCTCCTATTTATTCTCCCTGCCTGCAAGCCCTGTCTATCCTTCCCTGACATGCTATTGGCTGTTCAACTCTTTATTAGACCAATCAGATGTTTTAGATAGGCAAAATAACACAGTTCACAGAGTTAAACAAATGCAACATAAAAGAATGCAACATATCTTTGTATCATTAAACAAATTTTCCATCACATAAACAAATGTAACACATCTCCAACTAATATTCTCCAACACAGACTGGCCTTGAACCCACAGAGATCCATCTTTCTCCACCTCCCAAGTGCTGGGATTAAAGGCTAACCACTAAAGGTGAGGCTTTATTGCAAGCAGACTTATACTGTAAGAAATAAATGCCTCTTAAAGTAAAAGAAAATACTGCCAAGGGCCACATTTTATAGGAAAGCACAAAGGACATTGAAAATTATAGGTATCTGCATAAATATAAATATTTTTAAATTTTTATTAAAATGTATATTGCTATTTAAAGAAATTATATCATTAGGTTTGTACAGATTTTATACATATGATAGCAATAGTGACAAAGGATACATAGGGGGAGGGACAGGAAAGGAAGCTACAGAAAGTTTCTATATTTTTCCATGAGATTATATATATATACTGTCCCCAAAGCTAGACCTGACAGCATCAGGGAGCTCCTAACAAAGCAAAGCTGGCCACTTCATGGTAGGAAATAAAGCAAAGGGGAGAAAGGAAGTGAGGTCACAATATCCCATTAGAGGACCCACCCTTAGTTGCCTAACTTCCTCCCACTAGACTCCACCTCCCATAGCTTCCACAACCTCTCATACTGAAGGCTGGAGACCAAGCCTTCATCCATGTGTCTTTGGAGGATATTCAAGATCTAAATGAAAGCACCTAGTCAAGATGATACATAAATCAGTCACAACCTCCAAATCCAAGAGCAGTTGCTGCCACTTAGCACCTGTCAATAAGCGTTTGTCAGGTGGATGTGGACCAGATAATTATGGGATCATAAGTCCCAATGGTGAAAGTATAACACAATCATAGAATTAATCTGGGCTGGAATTCCCAGGGCTCAGAGGCCCACACTGCAGCGCTACAGCATCCCTAAGGATAGACTGGAGTCTGAGGAATGGCTTTTTAACAAGCATTCAAAGCCACCATTCTTGATTCTCACTGTCCTCTAACCACTATGGGTGATTTTGATGTAGGCAGTACACAGACCACACTCTGAAAACTGGAGGCATAGTATAAGAATCCTCTGTGCAGCATTCCAAACAGTGGCTTCCAACTTTCTAAGGACTGCATGTATGCTACTTACACAAGCAGCCCACTTTGTTTATAGCTGCCTGCTCAAAGCTTCTCCTTAGATGAGGTCCAAGCAGCTGTGGATATCAGTCCTCTTTCGTGCAGCTCAAAGTATTATAGGAATGATGGACAGATCAACAAACCACTGACAGGGAATCTTAGGTATGGGTGATGGTTTAGAAGACGTGGTCCATGTCACATCTCTTCTTCATCTATAACAGGGTCTAATGCAAGTCCATCATTGCTGAATGTGCCAGGAGATCCCTCACGTGACTGAAAATAGAAAAAGAAAATAAGTTGGATGAAAACAATGCTTCAGTGTTTCTGCCTGTGTTAGCACAAGCTGGTACACAGCACTGTTTGAAACTCTAGAGGAATTTATTAGGTAATGGACTAATTTATTCACTAAATATTGATTACACAGGTTCTATACCAGGCACCGTATTGGGTGCTGAGGCATGAGTGATAAACAAAATTAACATCATCTCTGCTCACAGGATTAAAATCTAATGAGGGAAACATAGCAAACCAGTAAGGAAAAAAAATAAGTGCTATATAAAAGAAGGTTAAAAACAAACAGGGCCTGTTTGTGTACAGAATAACAACGCAGGGCTTGGTATTCAGGGGAGGTTCTCTAAGAGGTAGATCCAAGGATACATGGAAGCTCTCTGAGTGCTGCAGGCAATGAGACAGCAGGTGCTAAGGCTCAGAAGCAGTAAAAAGCTTTCTACAATATAAAAATCTGAAAGGGAGCCCTGGCAAGGGAGGCATGCAGTGGGAGCTGTGGCTTAAGATGAGCTTGCAGAGGTAAACAGGACCCTACTGCCCTGGGAAGTGTTTGGGTGGGAAATCATTATGGAAAGTGGAGCAATGTAGTTTCTATGTAAAGGGATGACTCCTGTCACATTTGGAAGATTAATTAAAAAGGGCCAGGACTGTAAGGGGATCACTTAATGGGGAATTGTTCCAATGACAAATATAAGTGGTGTATTAGTCAGGGTTCTCCAGAGAGAAACAAATGGATAAGTAAGTAGCTAGCTAGATGTTTGGGGGGGGGGGGGACTAGGGCAATTGCTTTATTATAGATACATGAGAAATCCCACCACAGCCCCTGTAGGCTGGAGACCCAGTAATGGCAGGAGCATGACCCAGTTCAAGTCCAAAAGCCTCAGGATCGGTGCAAAACCAGTGGCTTACTTCTCACTCTGAGACCAAAGTCCTCAGAACCAGGATTCTACTAGCTTATCCCTGGAGTCCAAAAGCCAGATAGCCTGTAAGTCTGAAGCCCCGCTATTGGAAGGAGAAAATACCTCAGCTCCAGGACAGGGGGAGGGGAACTCATCTTCCCTCTGCATTTTTCTTCTGCCTGGACCCCACCTTATACCCAGGGCAGATCTCACACACTCAGTCCACCCATAGACACACCAGCCTCCTCTACAAATGCAGAGCAATGCTATACTCACTCCCTGAATACCTTAGTCTGGTCAAGGTGGCATTGAACATGAACTAGAATAAGGGTAGTCAGTGGAAGAACTTGAGCAAAGCAAATGAGTTCAAACTGTACTCAGGGGTTTGAATGGTTATATTCCAAGAAAAAAAGAACCATGTATGTTTTGCTTAGCAGCATTCAGCTCCCAGCACAGAGTCTCATGTGTAAATATGACTACAGTCGAACATAATTATTCACAGATCTGTTTGTGAATCCACTCATTAAATTTATTTGCAAAAAAAAAAAAAATAATGCTTAGGACACATTTGGCTTAATTTCAGATAGATGAAAATATTGAGTGGTGGACAGTTACAGCTGAGGCAAACAAGATCAGGCTCTGCTGTCCTTTTCAGTGGTTGCATTAGAGTGAAGTGTCCCTTCTGAGGACTATTCAGTGCCACCTTTCTCATATTTGTGTGCATTTGTGTGTGTGTGCATGTCCACTGTTTTAAAATGGCCCAAGCGGAAAGCTGAAGTGCTATCTAGTATTGAAAAACCCAAGAAGATTGTGATTCGCCTTACAGAGAAAATACAAGTGTTAGATAAGATTCATTCAGACATGAGCTGTAGTGCTGTTTGTTGGTTGGGGAGTCAATTTTGATGAATCAACAACACTTATTAAAGAAAGTGTCCTTTAAACAGAAACACACATAAAATGTATTGATTATTTAACAATAACAACACAAATGCTGTGAGCAGAAGCTTGCAGGAACCTAACCTGCATTTTTCCCTAAAAGCAATGGCTCAGTATTCACTCAATCAGGGTTCCCAGCCACTTTATGGCATGTAATTACCACAAACAAGGAGAATCTACTATAATTGTTCATTGCAAGAAATGAATCAGTGGGATGGGCATGACACAATTTGCTAATGAATTGGGGGCTAAAGGACTGAGTGACTTTATTACTTGTAACATCATTTGAGACATTAGGATATTCTGGGAAAGGGACAAATTTGAAAGGGAAGAGAGAAGTGCCATTTTCACATTTGTTTGGAGATGCCCCATGTAGAAATGTCAAGAAGTCAGTTGGATATATAAGTCTGACTCTCAAAGAAGACTTCTGGACAATCAAAATATGTGTAAGCCATCAGGATACAGATGTCACCTAAAGCCCAGAGCATTGTGGGGATGACCTAAGGAAGCATGACCTAGGAAGCAGACTGGGAGAGAAATGGGAGATCCAGACCTGTGACAGTTAATGGTTTGGTTTTGTTTGAGACAAGGTTTCTCTGTGTAGCCCTGGCTGTCCTAGAACTCACACTGTAGGCCAGGCTGGCCTCAAACTCACAGATCTGCCTGCCTCTGCCTCCTGGGATTAAAGGTGTGCACCACCTCCACCCAGCTTATTATGGTTAATCTTAATCATCAACTTGATTGAATTTGGTATCTATACAAAATGGACCTCTAGATGGGTCTTTGGAAGCATTTCCAGAAAAGATCAGCTGAGGAGAGAAGCCCTTTCCTCAGAGTGAGCGGAACTTTCCAACAGTGGCCCAGGGATTCTAGGGGACAGAGGTCCTAGGGAAGAGCAGTGCTGTCTGCCAGCCTTTACTTCCTGCTGGTAAGCCCCTCTACCTTGTCATCACTTCTACTGCAGCCACCATCCTTTGATCCCATCAGAACACAGCTTCTTCAGGCTTCCAAGAAGGACTAAAGACCCCTAGCTCTCCAAGGGTGGATCCTCTACCAGTGGTTCTCAACCATCCTAATGTTGTGACCCTTTAATACAGCTCAAGTTGTGATGACCCCCCCAACCATGAAATTATTTTTGTTACTACTTCACAACTGTAATTTTGCTATTCTTACGAGTTGTAATGTAAATATATGTGTTTTCTGATGGTCTCAAGTGATTGCTGTGAAAGGGTCCTTTGAACCCCCAATGGGATCATGACCCACAGGTTGAAAATCACTGTATTCTCAGCACTAGACCAGAACTACTGAGGCTTGCAGCTTTGTGAACCAAGCAGCTATCTAGTTCTTAGCTTCACCAGCATACAAACGGCATCGTTGGGCCCGCCCCTATCATGTAAGCCAAGCTAAGAAGCCCCTTTTGTAATATACATGAATATATTGGGATATATATACTCTCTATCATTTATGTTCCTCAAGAGAACCGTAACTCATGGGGATAAGCCCTGGAACATACCTACACTCAAGAGTCAGTGCTGGAGAAGGAGACCTGTGGGAGCAGCCAGGGGGAAGGATTACCAGCCAATGTGATGAGCCACAGAAACCAAGGACTCTGAAAACAGTAACCAGCTTGGTGAATGCAGCTGGGAGACAGGTGAAAATGGAGGTTCAGAATTGCCATTGGATGGCACAATGACATTGTCAGTAAACCTTCAGGACCCTGAGCTACCTGCAGGACAAAGGAAAGAACTGGGGGATGAATTAAAGAGCCAGAAAATTAAGACTACAAGTCGACAAATTGTGGGCAAAGTTTTATGTTGGAATGAGGCATTTGCTGGAAGGGGGAAAGAGACTTAGAGCTTTGTTTCCATTTGACTTGAACTTAGCAAATACCAGAATGTGTTCAATCTGTTGGAAGTAATGCAGTAAGGAATGGAGAGGCTGACTGCTGATGTGAAGAGAAGAGAGTAGAAGACTTGACTGTGGTAGGAAAACATGGGATCCTGGAAAAATTTGGAGAAATGAGTCTCAGCTAGAGAAAATATGACCACATTTGCTCCTGAATGCATGCACCCCTCCCCTGCACCCCCATGTGTACATCTCTAGAATCGACACCATACACTAAGCATAGGACTTCCCACATGTGCTCTTACCATATTGATTTTTTTACCCCTAATTCCCATCGATTGCTATTTTTCATGACTACTTGTAGTCACCCTAAGTTTACATCTTTTTTCTCCATATTTCAACTTGGTTTTCTATAAAGTTGCTGGGTTGGGTTTCTTCTGAAACTTTTTCTGACTTGCAAATCTTTCTGTAGACTTATCTTCTGTTCCCTTCTCCTGGCTTCTAAAGATTTAAGTCATGTCCTTTTCCCACCAGAGGCACTGCCTGGAGCTAAAAAAAAAAAAAAAAAAGAATCCAAGACTGATACATGTCTCCTGCCTCATTGCCACCTGACGGGCAAAGTCTCCTGGGTGGCCACTGCACATAGTTAGTGTACAGCTCTGCTGATGCCAAACACTGGGGATGCATAAGGAGCTCATTCCTGGCAACTTCATGCTCATCTGTTTTCACCAGTGTTCCAAATTCATTCCAGACATAACTGCACTAACAAAGTAAAGTAAAGTTTTGTAGAGCCCAAGGCTCATCATCACCCTCCTGACCTGTAGTATGACTCCCATGGGCTACATATTCTACTATATAGTCTGTTGGGCACCTTAAACACATCATCACATTTATTCACAGACCCTCCTGTAAGGTAAGTAGCATCCTCATTTTATGGGTTTGAAACTCAGAAGTAAATTAGGAAGTCCAGGTTTGGATTCATTAAACTGAAAACGCTAAAATCTTCCTACTTTTGCCGGTCTATGAAGTGGGTCCTTGGCATTTTATTTTCAGACATTAGTATATTTCATGTGAGGTCTAGCTCCCCAGGTATGCAGAAATGACCTTGGAAAACACAATATCATTTCAGACGAACTCATATCTCCACCTAACCTGTCTTAGAGTTACTAATTGCTATGATGAAACACCATGACTAAAAAAGCAGCTTGGGGAGGAAAGGGTTTATTTCCCTTACACTTCCACATCCATAGTCCATCACTGAAGGAAATCAGGACAGGAACTCAAACAGGATGAAACCTGGAAGCAGGAGCTGATGCAGGGGTCCTGGAGGGATGTTACTGTACTGGCTTGATCTTCATGGCTTGCTCAGCCTGCTTTCTTATAGAACCCAAGACCAGCAGCACAGGGATGGCACCACCCACAATGGACTGGGTCCAGATCAGTCACTAATTAAGAAAAGGCTCTACATAGGCTTGTCTACAGCCAGATCTTATGGATCATTTTCTCAACTGAGGCTCCCTCCTCTCCAATAACTGTAGTCTGCTACACACACACACACACACACACACACACACACACACACACACACACACAAACCCAGCTAGCACAAAACCACATGTCTGACATAGCAACCTATGAAGGCAAAGGCCATGCCTCCCCTCCCTATACACTGAATTTTCACTACATGGTTCAATCCAAGTAACAGAAATAAGAGGGAGGAAGTTTTTTTAAAGGTTGGCAAATTCTTTGGAGGGCTGTGAAAACTGATGTTGCCTGGGAAGCCTACTCTGTGGGAAGGAAACAAGCTTCAGAGAAGGGAGGAACGGCAGGATGGTTGGAAAGGGGGCCACTGTGGCTCCAAAAGCCCCTGGTCACCTGGCACACAAGGCATCAGGAGGGGTACCCTCAAGAGCTACAGCACCCAAGGCTCAGCTAAAGAGGAAAAATAGCTTTCTGCAAAAGAGAAGCAGGGGGAAGTCTAAAGAAAATAGGACTCTGATGGGAAGTGGGGGGGGGTGCTCAGGTGACCTCAGGGCTTGCCTAGGATAAGCCTGATCCAGGAACTGGGGGATGATCTAGGACATACGTTACAAACCTCAGCAAGCCAGGAGAGGATGTGAAGTTCCCTTTGAAAGGAGATGAAAGGCATACAGAAACACAGTAAAAAGTGATTGGTAACAATTAAAGATTAGAGCAACTACCGAGCTCGCTCAACTTATTATTCTTTTAAGCGAAGAGTAGAGTCCGGTTGCCATAAATCAATTTACACTTTATGCTATTTTAATAAAGAGGGCTCTGATTTTTTAAAAGCAGATGTGATTTGATTATGTGCTAATCTCTGTCCAATTAGTAGTGTTACTCAGACGCTCTCCAAAACATTTAGAAACAACCAGTTTAAAAGGATGGAAGGCTGACATTGGATTCCTTTTGACATTAAATTACATGTTGAAGCACAGCTAGCAAGGTCCAACCTTACAACCTCATTGTGATGTGCAAACTATCTCGGGTGGGTAGACACAGACCCAAAACAATGACATCCAAGATTTTCACATCTTGCTTTTCACAGAGCCTTCATCCTCCATGGAAGTGTATTTGGTGGTGAAGTTTGTCTAATTAATAGCAAAAAAAAAAAAAAAAATGAGTGGGGTAAAAACCCACACCTCAACCCAAACGCTTCATCACCCTTCCAAATATGTTTTCTGAACTGAGTTCTTTTGTAACATGCAGCTGTGCAAAGCAAGGAGAGGTGGGGGTGGGGAGCAACACAAGCCCACATAGATGTGTGCACACAGTCCACTGCAGCTCTGGGTGGCATAGCTTTGCATGGGCACTGGCACTTAGAGTCCACAACACTTCATAGCAACTCACAGGTCTAACCCAGGGGTGGGGGGTGGGAGATGTAAAGTTAAAGTTCTTGATAAAATCATGACTTGAAATCACAGGCTCTGGAAAGATCATTACCATAACTATTACTGTTGATATTAATAACAAAAACCAGTATTTGCATAATACTTTACATAAATTATATCATAGAACTTTGAAAGATATTTTGCTAACATTTCCAACAAATAACCAGGCAACGAGGGGGGGGCGGGAAACCCTTTGTGTCAGGGGCTCACAGTCTCTCTGTCGTCAAAGACCCCCTTTGTTCTTTTCCCTAGAAGGTTTCTTATTTGGGATATTATTTTGTCTAATTGAGAACCTTTTTTAGAGACTATATTCCATTTTCCCTATCTTTATTCATCAAGAAACAGTGTGCAGTAGTTCACACTACCTCACTGAGTTAATAGAATTCCATGAACTTGGTATTTGAGTTTCTCTCTGGTGCCTTATTGTGAGTAAATCAATTTCAGTTTGGCTTTTTGATATGCTGAGCATAAATTTAAGGTCTCCACTACCACCTTATAGGACTTCTAAGGGTCTTGAGGGCCCCAGACAAGAAAGCACTGATTGAAATAAATTTCAGAAAATATTTTCTTCTTCCATATTTTGTAACTGAAAGTTTTCCTATGCCCACTCAGTACCACCTCCTCATAGTCCCATAGCCGCTCAAACCCAAATGAACACACAGAGGCTTATACTAATTAAAACTGCTTGGCCATTAGCTCAGGTTAACTACTGACTAGCTCTTACATTTAAACTCAGCCCATTTCTGTTAATCTATATGTATCCACATGTTCCATGGCTTTATCTGTGTGTCATCACATGCTGCTCCCTGGACAGTGGGCTGGCATCTCCTGACTCAGCCTTCCTCTTCCCAAAATTCTCCTTGTCTGCTTATCCCACCATTACTTCCTGCATGGCTATTGACCAATCAATGTTTTATTTATCAACTAAATCAGAGCAACACATTCACAGCATACAGAACGACATTCCACAGCAATACTCTGTGGCAGGAATCTTAAAAGGTCTTATTAATGAAATCAAACCCGAGGCCAGTTATTGGGGTGATTGCTGGAAGATCAGAGACATAGAACAAGCCACAGCTATCTCACCTTGCTAGTTCCTCAGGTGATTCTGTTTCCTCAGGCTGGAAGCTTCTGAGTCCTCATCCCAATGGCTCTCAGCTGAACTGTGCTCCTCCAAAGCCTGATTACTTCTCCAGCCAAAATGCTTAACTAACTACATGCTTTACTCACTACAAGCTTTTCTCCTTAGTTCCTGGTCCTCACGCCTTATATACCTTTCTTTTTCTGCCCCCATTCCCTGGGATTAAAGGTTGGGTTTCTGGGATTAAAGGCGTGGGTCACCATGCTTAGCTGTTTCTAAAGTGGCCTTGAACTCAGAGATCTGGCTAGCTCTGCCTCCCAAGTACTGGGATTAAAGGCGTGCACCACCACCGCCCAACTTCTGTTATGGCTTACTCTCCCATTTTCTAGCCACCATTTTTGGCTTTGTTCTAGTGGCTGTCTGTTCTCTGACCCCAGATATGTTTATTTCGGGGAACACACAATATTTCAGGGAACACAATACCCACCACAATACTCCTTTTACATGATATGTACTAATTAAGAAAAATGGGATCAATGTGTAAAGTGCTTCAGATTCCCAGCGCCTACATAAAAGCCAGGTGGGTATGGCCCACTTGGAGGCAGAGACAATAGCTTCCAGAAGCAAATCAACTAGACCAACAGAATGGGCAAGCACAGGGTCTAAACATTGATGTCTAAGGTGGAGAGTGATCAAAGAGGAAGACACCCAAAGTCAACCTCTGGCCTCCAGTCACACAGATGTGTTGTTCATACACATGTGACTGTATATACTAGCATGCACATACAATACATATAAAAGAGAATCTGAAATCTCTTAAGTTGGATATCACAAATCAGTTATTTGAGGACAGACACACCCAAGAAGGTAAGAACTTACCACTGATACTATTTTCACCAAGAAAATATATTGTGAACTAGTCAAAACCACTGCTATCACTGTCCAGCAGAATGCTTAAGGGTGCAGGCCCTGACATTGTTCCCAGGCTCTAATCCTGGTTGTCACTTCTTGGGAAATTTTCTAAATTGTCTAAATGCCTCTATTGCTTCACCTGGTAAACAGGATCATAATAGGCCCATAGACCTATGTGGGACTTTTATGAGTGTGCCCTTACAAAAAGCTTAAGGGCCTGGCACCTGATAAGTGTACAATGCACTTAGCTCCTATTTCTCATTGTGAATGCATGTGATCAGGAACTGTAGCTGCATCCCAAACATTTTCAGAGCCAGAAAGAACCAAATCTAGAAATATATAACAATCTGTTCTTGTTGGATCTTTTATTCCCAACATTATTATAAGAAAGCTGTGTATTTCTGCTATGAGCAAATCTGAAACAGTGTGCATAGAAGGTAGGGGGAGAAGCCTGTGGAGTCAGGCCTTGGTTCAAGAACTTCACCAGCTGCCACCAGCCTGGAAGAGCTTGAGAGAACCCTGAATTCATCAGCTAAACTCACTGAGCCCCAATTTCCCTATTGGTAAAACAGAGGTTATAAGTGGATCCAGAGGCTTTGGAGATTTAATAAGGCAACATATATAAACCGTTGAAGTGTTTTATATACTAAGTCCCCTCTGTAGCAGGCTTTCTTTTAGGCCACCAACCAGCTCCCAAATCATAACACAGAGACTTATTAATTATGAATGCTCAGCCTTATGCTTGTCCCACTAGCTCTTATAACTTAAATCAACCTGTTTCTCTTCATCTACATTTTGCCTCAGGGTTTTTATCTTTCTTTCATTCTGTATGTCCTATTCTGTGTCTGTCTGTCTGGCCCCAGGCATCTCCCTCTCTTTCTCCCTTGTTTTCTTCTCTTCTCTCTAGCCTAGATTCCTCCTACTTATTCTCTCTTCTGGCTGGCCCCACCTATCCCTCTTCTGCCTAGCTACTGGCCATTCAGCTATTTATTAGACCAACCAATGCCTTAGGAAGGCAAAGTGAAACAGCAACACATCTTTACATAATTAAACAAATGCAGCATAAACAAATGTAACACGTCTTTGCCTAGTTAAACAAATGCAACATAAACAAATATAACACATCTTTGCCTAGTTAAATATTCCACAACACCCCTCTTCACTGAAAATTAGCTATCACAATTACTGTCTATCAACACATGAAAGTATTATGTACTGAATCCATGGCAGAAAATATAAGATTTTAAAATCTAAATTCATCCTCATTTACTTGGGCAAATCATTTAGATAAACCAATAATTGGGTTTGGAAATAGAAAGCTAAAAAAATTACTAATTTGTTAGTTTTTTCTTTTCCCTTTGCACATACTAGCTATAGGTTGTGTCAGTATGCATCAACTGGTTCTGCATGCTAATGGATTTATTTAGTTATTCCTCTGTTTGCTTCTGTTAAAGGACTGATTAGTAGACAATTAGCAGATGGTCAGTTTACTCAAAACCATCCAACTGTTCCCCCCCCCCAGTGTTTCTGCTGAATCATATGTCCTGGTGGAGGCCTGTGGAAAGAAGAAATTCTTTACAAAGAGAGCCTTGCACATCCTTGTCCAGAGCTGTCCCTAAGACTGCTCAGATAACTCTCATCTAGCCCTGCTGAGGTCCCTTTCCTCGGCCGCTGGGACATTTCGCCAATGAATCTCTCCAAATCAAGTCTGACAAGGAGACCTTCTCCTTTCTCCCGTACTCTAAACCGAGGTCTTTACAGACTCACTCCATGTTTCTATGGGGAAAACCAAACCCTACCTAAATAATAAAAAGTGGAAAAGTTTCCCCAGGCAGACTCTCTTCTGCACCTTGATTAGCCGAGCAAAATGTAGACATAAAATGCAATTGCTTTTTTTTTTCCCAGATGCTAAAAATGTCAGCCTTGATTTACCCTGACACTCTGACTGACTCAAGGCAGACGTAAATCCTTCATGCCCAACACAATCATTTTTTGACCTGTTCAGTGGTGGAGAGAGGGAGGGCTGGGCATTTGTCTTTCTGGTGCCAGCACCTGGATCTCAATAATACTCCCTTCCTTTATCCCTGGGAGGAGAAATGGCCAGTGAAGAAAGGCAGAAATGGCACAAGTTCTTCATATTTTTTTTTTTCCTGAAGCATCATGCAACAGGGATGATTCTTTAAAAGTGCTTAAAAAAAAAAAAAAAAAAAAAAGAAGGGAAAATCTGTTTCCTATCTCCTGGCCCATAACTTCATCTTGTTTCTGCTTCAAAGACCTTCCCCCTTGGGAAGCAGCCATCTTTCAGCTGAAGAAGAAAATATAGACGGCTGTTCTGCTGAGTTCTTTCCCAGGCTAGCCCAGGTGACATCCCTGGGATCAATAGCAGAGCCAGTAGTTTTGGTATTTTTCGACTGCCCAAGCACAGCCAGGTGGCCTGTTGGTTTGAAAACAGGGCCCGTAGAAACATAGCATGTGAATCATAGTCCATTAAGTGACTGGGTATTTATCAACTAGTGGGCACTATTTAGGGTCTGACCTCACATCTACTCTTTCCTGAGAGGAAATTTGAGCTGATTAATAGGTTCTCAAATGTATGCTTTGTTAGATAGGGTCTCAGGTATTCCAGGCTAGCCTCAAACTCCCTCTGCAGCCAAGAAGGACCCGGAATTTTTAATTCCCCTGCTTCCACCTCTTGAGAGCTACAATTACAGGATAGTCTATGTGATACAGGAGGTTGAAGCCAAACCTTTACACATGCTTAGCCCAGGTCCTAGAATCTTCAAAACAAGCTGATATGTTGCTATTCTTCATCTAGGACTGTACAGGTCCTAGAGTTCCTAAATGTTTGAACTCTCCTGAATCAAAAGGAGATGTGACATAATAGAACTGTGTCCCCTGCTACCCTGCTCTGAGTTAGTATATGATACCCATTTGTCCTCATAAAAGATGCTCTTTTCCTTCCAAATCTGCCAGGGATTCAGATGGGTTAGATGGACATAGCATTACTGAGGCAGACAACATGGCATTACTTCTCCAGCCCATCCTCACCTCTCTCAAAGCCATGATGGCCAAGAGATGGCCTCAGGTCTCACGCCTCAGGCCTCCTATGCCTGCTCTTTGCCAATGAAGTTTGCTTATCCCTTTAGCTTATATTTCTACACCAGGAGGTTTTTTTTTTTTAATAGTAAAGACTGTTTTCCTGTGCCTGGCATCCAGTTGGCATCCAGTAAGGAGCTAAGGAAAGGAATCCTTGCCTTCCTGAAGCACTCATGTTCTAGCCTTTGACCAACCCTCTCAGCAGAAAGGTTTCCCCCCTTTCTAAAGCCAAACATATAGGGGTCTCCTTCCACACAAGCCTGTGTACTCCAACTTCCTTCCTCCTCTTCCTTCCCCAACTCACAAAATTGAGAATTTACGTCCACAGCCCCTCCTACCTATTCAGGATGCCCCCTCCTCCAACCCTGGTGTAGCCAGCCCTGCCTACCACCACCTGCCCACAGCTACTCCAAGAGACAAATGCCTGACTCCAGAGTTTTGGTCTTGAATGCCTGACTCTAGAGTTTTGGTCTTGAATGCCAGAGTTTTGGTCTTAAATGCCTGACTCTAGAGTTTTGGTCTTGAATGCCTGACTCTAGAGTTTTTGGTCTTTGGTAACATGAATTTCTCTGAGTTAAGAGGGCAGAACTAAACACTCACTCCATCAGCAGAGTTTCCTCCAAAGAGTCTCTCATTTGGTGTTCTAAGAAAGGCACAGACCCCTTCATAGCATGGAGATAAGAGAATGCTAAGTGGGGACCACAGAAGGTATTTGCATGAGTTGTTATACATCCCAAGACCTGTGCTCAAGTAATGACTACTCCTGATTCTGGAAAGACGAGCCTGAGGGTTCATCTTCATTACAATCTCTCTGGCTGTGGTCCTCCTAGCAACGCCTTATCTCATTCCACAACTTCCTCTTGGCTCCATCTTTTGCCTTCTCATCCCTTCCCATCTTTCTCTTAGTTGGTAGAGCAGAGCTTTGCCTGAGGTAGAGTGGCTGAGAACTCTTCAGCAACTGTGGACTCCAGCTCAAAATACATTCTCGCTCAGCTCAGCTCCATCCTGCAAATCCAAGAGAAAAGCTGGGGGTTGTGAGTGTTGGGCTTAACACCAGCACTTTGGGTATTCTGAACACCTCGAGATATGTTCTGCTAGGCCCCCCGGCCTTGGAGTCTATATATTATTTAAAAAGAAGGAAGACACGCCTGAAATGAGCTGGAACAATTGCTTAAGGGAAGTGGGAGCAAGGGGAGAGGAAAAAGTGTGTAATTTTTTTTAACTTTTCAGACAGTGCCCTGTTAGTTTTGTTTCTTATTTGGGATACAGCATTAATCATGCTAATATTTTACAGCCCGGCTTCACTCTTTAGTCATTACTTTAATCAAACCCATCAGCGAACGAAGGAACACGTTACCAGGTGGGAATAACTGCTACCGCTCGCTGTTAATTACTTTGCATTTTACAGCAATCAGCAGCAGGGGCTGAGATCATAATAAATTCATGACTTATGGGCCCATAAAATCATTACCGTAGGAAAATATGTTTTATCGGGGATTCGATGGGCCGCTGCTCAGACAGAGATTTCTTGAAGGAAATGACACCCATGAAATTAAACTGATCCTTGCAGTCAGCAGAAATGCAAATGTGCAAAGAGCAAAATTCACCATGAGAGGAAAGGGCTGGCTGCAGTCAGGACTGAGAGCCTCCAAGGTAGACGAGGGGCGTGGCCACAGGAGAGGTGGGCTGGAGGAGCTGAGAGCTCCTGGAGGAAGCCTCAGGAGAGTGCAGTGTGGGAGACAGTCTGTCACGTGGGTTATACCTAAATCACAAATGCAGCCCCATACCATTTCAGAGTCCTTAATCTCTCCCCCACATCTTAATTTCAGCCAGCTTTCCCCATTGCCTCGGGGATGGTGAGAGGTGGTATCAGAGGCCATGGGGATGCAGACACTAAAGCAAAAGGACAAGTCAATAAATCATCCCTGAGAAGGTCCTAGAAGGGAAGGACACTCCCTCCTGCCTCTTCTGCTTCAGCCTCAAGCATCTCTAGTTGACTCTTTGATGGATAGCCACACTTTTTAACTAAGGCCACCTCCCCTGGCTTCTCACCCCATCACCTGTTTGTCTCTATCCTGGCTATGTGGGTCTTTGTATCCTCAGAGCCATAACCAGCGTGTGGGGAATGCTCCCCAAGGAAGGTAACAGCACTCTGGATGTTTGCTTTATTTGGGGGCCCCTCTGTCTTCAAATGTCTCCCCAAATGGAATCATGCCATTTGTTTAGAAATATGCTTCCCTTTCCCTTTGCTTCTTCCAATTATGCTAGACAAACACAGGCCCTTATTCAGTGTTATTTAAGCATGAAATTATAACAGATTCTTTTAAATGCTAAGGCACTAAAAATAAGTCTTTTTATCAAGGCATACCAGGTCCAGATCTAGTAGCTCATTAATTTCCATAAATCAGACAAGTCAAATTCAAACAGAATCCAAGGGAAGAATCCAGGGGAAGGTTTATCTGTTCTTCCTGGGATGACCACCATCCTTGCTCATTATGGAACACATTTCCTAAGGGTTAAGGCAGTTGTCCTCTGGACTTGCACTTTGATGAGCAGTACCACTGAGAAGAGTCACTGTCGCCAGAAAGACTGCAAGGTGTCAAGTCTGAGGTTGAACCCCACTCTACTTGCAAGGATTTACTAACTTCCTGGATCTTAGTTAGACATGCTGGAAACAGGAAGTCATGCCTTTCTTAAGAGTTGCTCAATAAATCAAATGATCACCATCTAGAGCACTTGGGAGGAATTCTGGAGATGTCAACCTACTTCTCCAGCACCCTACCCCAAGGTCAGTCAAGGTTAAACAGCCATCCAGCTCCCTGGAGGAAGCCAGAGCAGCTGAGGACATGCCTGGCACAAGCTGGCACATAGGAACCCAGATGAATGGATGGTGTGGGACATGTGGCTACATTCCCACCTGTCACTGTGACTTTCAGAAATATGTACTGTGTTCCTCAGTTCTGGGGAGATTTGGAACCCGGTAGGAGAGTGATATCCTCCAGAAATAAAAGGCATCTCAGCCCCCACCAAGATGCACCACCTCACTTTACCCCACTTTAGTCTTTCTCTTACCTTTATCTTTTTGAAATTAGTTGGTAATAAAGAGGAGAGCCCATGTCATTCTTTGTCTCAGGATCCTTCCCCACTTACCCAAAGCAAAGTCTAAGAAAGCACCCCCACAGTCCCCACCTGGGTCCCCAGTGGCAGTGCTGGAAGTAAAGTTCAGCAAGGTCTCCACTCTGCCTCAGCTACAAAGTTCTTCACTCTGTGAAGAAAAGCAAGGCTGGTCTTGCCTCCCTCATCTAGTTCTGCTGGCAGCCTCCAGCCCGGCCTGCTGCCTCGGCACCAGAGCAGGGGAAACTGTTGAGGAGCTGAGGAGAAAATTAGTTTAAAGCAAGAAACCAAGAAATGCAAGCACCCCAGCTTTTCATCTTACCGAAGAACAGAGCATTAATTAATATAACTCTGAATCACTAGTGAAATGACCTTAGTTGGGTGTTGACCTTTTAGCCATGTCCATGTCTTTAAAAGACCTTTGCAATGGGTTAAGTTAAACAATCGAACATTTGGAGAATAAGGGGGTTTTACTTATGTAAAATTCTTGGAACCATGTAAGAATAATTGCAGAAAGCAGAAAAGTACCTGAGGTGAACAACCCCCAAAGACCACCACCTGAGATTATCCTCTGGCCTCCATACACATGTTCGTACACATGCACAAATACCCACATACATGTGTATATGTATACACAAATGTACACACCTACACATACAAAGATAAGATGACTAAAGTTTATGAATATCTATTATGATCAGCAATCACAACCATTCATAGTTCTTACTGGATTATTATCTTGTTATTAAACAGTTATTATCATGAATAAGGAGCCTAAACTCTGGCAAATGCCAAAGCACTTGGACAAGTGATACCAGAGTGCCCATGCCAGCTGAGAATCTTCTGGTTACATGTAGAATTAACTATTTTATTCAGCTTCTCTTGAAAATTCACATAGATAACATGTAGCTTAGTCATTTGACTTTACATTTAAACTCTCTTTTGATGTAGCTAGACTTTCAAATCAATCTTACCTTAGCCTTTAAGCATATGAAGAAAGAGCCAAAGTCAAGAGAAAAAGAAATTAACATTGTCCTGCCTATACATGCATGCTTTGGAGTCACCAAATTGCATAGACTACTCAAAAATGTTTATTTTGTTTGACTTTTTCTTTTTAAACAAAACTATATTTTTAAGGAAACAAAACAATTCTTTTGATTTTTTTTCCTTTGTTCTTGAGAATTTCATTCAGGTATTTGATGAAATATGATCATAACTATCCCCATTTCCTCCCTCCAGTGCTCCTCATATTTCTCCAATACATTCCCCTCCAACTTTGTCTTGTTTTCTTTTTGTTTTGTTTTTTAATAACTCACTAGGTCCAGTTAGTAACAGTGTAGACATATTGTTCCTTCCATGTCATGAACACATACCATTTTCTGTTGTCTGTGGGCTGTCATCATAGTGAAACCTGAGAAACGTATCAGCTGCTACTGTTGAACAGAAAACCGTGTCATCACTGACAATCCATTTGGAAATGACAGTAGAGCACCTGCTTTAAAAGGAAGAAAGAAGATAGTCATCACACATTGCACATCCTCCTGTGCCGTCCTTATTAGAGTTGACCCTAGTCACCAGCTGTAAGGCACATGTCACTATTCCCTTTTTACAGGTAAGAATACTGAGGTCTGAACTGACTTCTCTGTTGCCCACCCAGATAGGAAGATGGATGTTAGAGCTCCATTATTCAGGGAGAGAGCTCAATGGGGCATAACTGTCTTGGAAGGAGAGCAAACGTCGTGGTTGAATTGTAGTTACACTAAAAAAGAAGTATTTTGTTATTTATCTCAAATTTAACTGAGCATAAATCTGGCAAATTTATTTTGTTTTCAAGTTGTTTTGTGTATCTTTTACTTTATATTTGACATTTTGTTTAACTGGTGTTTTTATTAAATTATGCAAAAAAATGGATGTATGTTTTTTGGTTTTTAATAAACAAAGGTAGTAATGTGCATCTTGTGGATTTATGGAGGATTTTTTTTTTCTCTAGAAGCTGCTGCTCATACCCAAAGCTGCCTAAACTGCAGCCTTGGAGTTCCAACCAGGAAGAATAAAGATGTGTTCTCTTTCCCCACAGGCTGTTCTTCTGTGTTTTCAATATATTTTTTTTTAATTAAAACACTGTGATCATTATACTCCAAAGGATTGTGATTTTTATCTTGCTTTTCATCTGGGCTTTTACAAAGGAGATATTTGAGACTCTTCTCTTATCTCACAAATTGGTGGTGATGTTCAAAACCAAAGTGTTTTCAGCTCTGGACAAGATGGTAGATGAGCACAGACGGCTGGTTCCTCCACCATGCCATCCCTGTAAGAAATAAGTGCACAAGGGGAGAGCATGAAATCACAACTTGAAAAAAAAAGTCAACATGGAACCTTGCCTTGAAGATGCTAATGGGGTGCAGATAGGCAGGGCACAAACTAGGTCAACTGGTACCTCCTAGCCTAAAAGAACCTCTTTTCCATCCTCCAGCTCACCAGAACCAATACACGAGAGACTGACCTTTCTCACATAATAAGCACATTACCAGAGTAGCCAGTATCCCTGCAAGAGTCTAAGCTTACAGCCGGGCGGTGATGGAACACGCCTTTAATCCCAGCACTCAGCAGGCAGAACCAGGCAGATCTCTGTGAGTTCGAGGCCAGCCTGGTCTACAGAGTGAGCTCTAGGAAGGCACCAAAACTACACAGAGAAACCCTGTCTCAGGGGTGGGGGTGTGGAGAGAAGAGTCTTAAACTTACAGCCTAAATGTGAAATGCCTCAAAAGGGAAACTACAGCTATAGTGAGAGGATGAGCTGTATGGCATAAAAGGGAGGAAAAGGGAAAGCAGAATCTCACCATCGAAAGAGGGTCGCCTCCAAAGATGGTAAAGAAAAATGAGGAAAACAATCAGGATTATTAATTCATCTAACATATCCATGGAATTCAGAGTACCAAAAAATTAAGAAAAAATGCAGTCGTAAATTTAAAATTTGAGAGAACAAGAAAGAAACGATTTATAAAGAATCAGGTTGCTGCTAGATTCAGTAATAGCATTAGAAACAGGGAGACATGGTGTGACGTTTGTAAGGCTTCTGTAAGAACTTGAAACCCAGAACGAAATAGGACAATGTGCTGTTGTTCACACTTACCACCGTCTACATTACTAGCATTTCTCATCAGACCCTCGGGACAGAAGGATGTACTTTGGCTCACAGTCTCAGAGGCTCCAGGCCACAGTCCTTGGCTCCACTGATTTTAGGCCTGTGATGTGGCAGAGCACCATGCTGGCAAAGCATGTTGAGGAAGAGACTGTTCACCTCACAGAATATAGGACACAGAGTGCAAGGTGTATGGAGCAGGTATACTTTCAAAGACCCACCTCCAACTATCTGTATTTTCCAACTAGCCTTTGTCTCCTACTTTTCACTGTCTTCCAATAAGGTTACTTGAACATGAAGTCATTGAGGTATTATTCTTCTCGGGACACCAGTGGCCTCCAGAAACACCCATAGGTATGCCTTATTAGTCTCCTAGGAATTTTTCAATCCAATCAAGTTGAGTTTAGCCATCACAGAATAATAAAAGTACTCTTAAGCATAGAGAGTTTAATCAAGGACCACACTAAAGGCATGATGGAAGAATTCTCAAAGCAGAGAAATAAACCCACTAGGTACAGCAGATATTACTGAAATTAAAGTTCACCAAATATTTCTACTTCTTTCTTTGGCTTTTGTCTTTTAAAAAAATCGAAGAGAAGGAAGATATTAGTATTTACAAAAATCAAAGTTCCAGGACGTATCAACATAACCAGATGTGGTGATCAGGAAACATTAGAATTGTCAATGTAGTTGTCTTGTTAGAAGAGAGATGGAGACAGAGAGAGATAAAGATGGGGAGATGGGGGTGAGTAACTGGCTTTAAACATCAACAGATTAAATTAATGTAAGTATGGGTCTTAAAGTCAACCATCAGAAAATCAAAATTATAATTAAAGACTATCAATATATTCAAAGAAGAGAAAAGGAAACAAAAAGAAAATACTACAAATGGGGGAAAAGTGAGATAATAGAAATAAGGTCTAGTTGTAATTAGAATAAATATAAATTCATTAAAACCATTAATTAAAGAAAGGACTTCTTAGTTTTTTTAAGTCAACAATATATCACCTGCACACACACACACACACACACACACACACACACACACACAGGTTAGAAATAAAAGTATGATAAATACATGTTAGTAAAATATGGACCAAAGGAAGCTTAGTAGTGACCTTTGGTAACTGGACAAGATAAACTTCAAAGCCAAAGCTTTTGAAAGGCAACAAAGGAGAATCACAGCTATTCCTGACAGGACGGGGAGAACAAAAGATGGTGCATTCATGTGCACACATCTAATACGCTTATACATAAAACAACAGCAATCTAGACTGCAGAGGGAAGGGCATTAGTGAACAATGGTCAGTCATGGTGGTAAATTCATTAGAAACAAAGGAACAAGAGATGACAAACACCTAACTGCCACCATCAGGAAGTCCTCCAAGAAGAAAGGATCTGCATGGGAACTCTGCTCACTGTAAGTAGATGATACACTTCTAAGTCCAACCCTGTTACAAACATAAACTACATATTAGATTGTTAAAATGATCTCAGTAAATTACCAAAGAACCATAGCACACAGACTATTTCTTCAACAATACCAAATTGGAATGGGAAATTATCAAAAAAGGTGACAGACACGGTGTGTTTGGAATCAAAATCACATCTTATTAAACAGTTCTTCAGTTAAACATGAAAGAAGAAATCTGGAAGAATTTAGGAATGAATGATAATTAAAACACTGCCTGTCAAAATCTGTAGGACATTAGTAAAGTCATGCCTAGAGAAAAATTTTATAGCTTTAAATAAATTATCAGAAAATATGAAAAGTGAAAAACATTCACCAAGCACCAAGCAAAGGAGGGAGGTTGAAAAGGGTTGGAGGGAACCCAAGAAATGAAAATAATAACAGCAAGTGCAAAACTCCAGGCGGTGGGACACCATGTTAATGGCAACAAAAATTCCTCGTGTGAGGGAGGGTTACAATTTTCCTCTTTTCTTCTTGAGCAGACATTCCAGCGGTCTTCATATTTTATTCTCATTAAGCAACAAGCACAATACCCTTTGAATGTTAATTTCCTGCCCCAGCTTGTTTATAGGACAATTCCATTCTAAAAATTTTTCAAAACATTATGACTTCCAGTCTTAAATGCTGTTCCTAAAAATGCAAAAGGAGAGAAAGCCATCTAGATAATCCTATGAAAAAAAATATTGATTCTGAAAGCAGACAGCAACAATGAGAAGAGAAAATTCTAGAACTTTATTACTTATTAACAGATACAAAGATACTAAAAAAATAAAAAGCAGAATCAACAGTATTTTGAGTGAATGAGTGAGTGAGTAAGTGGCCAAGCTTGAGTGGTGTTATCCAAGAGTGCATTAACAACTCAGCAACACTTTAGACCGACAGCCGTGGAACCTGCATGGGACCAGACTAGTCCCTTTGCATACAGGAGACAGTTGTGTAGCTGGGTCTGTTTGAGGGGCCCCTGGCAGTGGGATCAGGATCTATCCCTGATGCATGAGCTGGCTTTCTGGATCTCATTATCTAGGCTTGGACACCTTGCTCACTCCTGATAAAGTGGGGAGGGGATTGGTTCTGCCTCAATTGGATATACCAGGCTTAGCTGTCCTCCCATGGGAGAACTTACCCTGTTGGAGGAGGGGATGAGGGGGGAAGGGAAGCAGGAGGAGGGATGAGAGGGTTGTATGTGGTTGGTACATAAAATGAATGAAAAAAATTAAAAAATAAAAATAGGAGTCCAGTCAAAGAGAGAAAAGAGGGATTCTATGAGCAAGGGGCATCACAATCATGATGGGGAAACATACAGAGACAACCAAACCAAACTAGTGGGAACTCATGAACTATGGACCAATAGCTGTGGAGCCTCCATGGGACTGGACTAGGCCCTCTGCATAGGCGAGACATTTGTTTGACTTGACCTGCTTAAGGAGCCTCTGGCAGTGGGATCAGGATCCATCCCTGCTGCATGAGCAGGCTTTTTGGAGCCCAGTGCCTATGGTGGGACACCTTACACAGCCTTGGTTCAGGGAGAGGGGCTTGGACCTACCTCAACTAAATGTATTAGGCTCTGCTGACTCCAAATGGGAGTTCTTGCCTTGGAGGAGGTGGGAATGGGGGATAGGTTTGGGGAGGAGGCTGGGGGATGGGAGGAGGGAGGAGAGGGGTACCTGTGGTTGGTATGTAAAATGAACAGAAAATTTCTTAATAATAAAAATTAATGTAATTTAGTTTAAAAAAGAAAACCCTGCAACATAATTTTCCAAATTCAAATAAAAACATACATAATTTTATGCATATATATTATAAAATGCAGTATTTAATAGTGTCAATTGATAGAGCAAATCAGTTAATTGTTGACACCTGTGAAGGAAGGCGTACTCCATTACCACTGTTTGAACTTGGTACATGATGTCAATGCTATAAGAAAGGAGGTATAAAGATAAGAAGAAAAATGACAACAACATGGTAAAGAGATGTGATCATCTATCCAGGAACATCAGCACAATTCCATATACAAGAGCAACCTAAAGAAATAAAAATGACTTCTCTATGATAGCAAAACTCAAAATGAAAATGTCATCTTTAAAATAGGAAAACATCAGTTACAAAATCAACAAAACCACAAAGCATCTGAAAGGTTATGTTCAGATTTCTATAAGAAAATGTAAAACAAAAAGTTAGAGAAGAGAATAATTCAAATATAATAAATGAAGTTATTTCTTGCTCTTGGAGGGGGTAATTTAAAAGTCTAAAGATGCTGATTACCTCCTAATTACATATAAATCAACCAAATTAAAATTGTAAGTCAAATTTCTGTACAAAATGATAAACATACTTTAACATGAATATGGAAAAGTATCTCTACAAATAAGTAAGTTGTCATTAAAAGAGAAGATTACATGGAAGAAACATTACCTGCAAAATATTGTTATAAAATGGTATTTTAAATACTCTGTGGCATTAACATTAAAATAGATAGACTAAAAAAGCCATCAGGGACCTATGACATAATAAGACTATAATCTAAAATAAAGCAATTCTGTCCATCAATGAAAAAATAATTAATTTATTCATTTTTATGGTCTAAATACCAATCTATCCCATGGTCTTTTATATTTGGGGCTTGTTGCCAAGTGATGGGCCCTGACATCATACAGTGGATTTATAAGATTAATCTGTTGACTGATTCATAATATGATGGCATTGTTGGGACATAGTTAAAGTCAGAGATGTAGACTAGCTGGAGAAAGTAGGTCACTGACGGCATGTCCTTTGGGGCTATATCTTGCCCTGCCCCATTCCTGTATTCCTCTACTCCTTCCTGTATATCATGAGATGAATAATATCCTCCTCAACACACCTCCACAACTGCCATGATGTTCTGCCCAAACTCATGAGACCAAGCCATGGACCATATGAACCCTCTGAACCGGTGAGCTCAAATACATCTTTCTTCCTTTAAGATGTTCTCATTAGTGTTTTAGTCACAGCGAGAGAGAGAGAGAGAGAGAGAGAGAGAGAGAGAGAGATTATGTTGTTATATAAGGATATTCATGAACTCAATGAATCATAAATATTAGGCAACAAAAATTAGTATTTATATACGTTAAAAACACTCTGGACCATTTTAATTAAAAGGCAGATGTTTTCAATATTTAAAGTGCACTAGATTAATATCTAGAAAAAAGAACTGCAAATTGGCATCAAGAAGAATGCATCTCCATTAGAAAAATGGGCAACTATTATAAACGGTCAATTTCTACAACAGGAAACCCAAAGCCTGAGAAGCATACCAAAAGACTCAATTCATCAGCAGTCAGAAAAATGCAAATTACAAAAACATTGAGATTATACTCTACGCCAATTATACTGGAAAGAATTAGAAAAGCAGATAGTGCCATGTGTTTGAAAAGGGAGGGCAGGTAAATGGAACTTCCATGAGCTGCTCATGGTAATATAGATCCATGCTGTTGTCAAAGAAAAGTCTTGTGTGACTTATAAAATATACATATACCAAACAATTTGGCAAGTCTATTTATATGTCTAGAAGAAATTTTCTCTCACTTGAGATTATATGTCTAAAAGAAATTTTCTCACAAGTCTAAAAAGAGACCAATTCATAATGCTCAATTTAAGGAACAGTGTTACCTGGGCACAGGGCAGCTCCTGGTTTGGGCAGGACTGCAAACAAGGCATGGATGTGGCCACCAGCCACTGAGTAAGTAAAGTATGGCAGCACACACTATAGGGTAGAGTGCAGCATTCCAATTGGCAAATATGTTTGTACACCAACACAACAAGTTTATAAAGCATAGACGTTAGAAAGAACACAGAAATAGAACTGGATATTGAAACACCTGTTGTTTTATTCTGTTCTGTTGGAGCAGGCTCTCCTGTACCACAGGCTCGAATTCCTGTAATGACCTGATCTTCTCGCCTATGCTTCCCAGTTGCTGAAATTACAGGTGTGTGCTACCGCGTCTGGTTTAACATGACTTCCAAAAGCTAAAGCCACATCTACATTTACAAGCCAAAATTTACATTTTATCGAAATACATATAAACAAAATGATACATATTTCAAAAATAGATGAATGCTTATAGGGAGGAAGGGAATCGAGTTCAAATATGGAGACAAAACAAAATACACAAACGAAAGTCCTTCTCAGACTCATAATAATATGTACTTATTAAAGGGTGTGATAATTTCCTCACTCTCTCCCTGGGATTCCTAAGCAAAGAGGGGAAGATGGAGAGAAAAGAGAGAGAGAGAAAGAGGGGGAAATTAAGGTTCTCAAGTATTGCTATTGAAATTGTTCTTCATTATTATGCCAGGTGATTTAGACCAGGGCTGGCAATTTTTTTCTGCAAAGGGCCACAAACAGGAAATGTTTGGGGCTTTCTAAGTCATGCTCAACTTTGCCACTGTAAGAAAGCCAGCAGCCACCAACAGTGTTATAGAATGAGCATGCCTGTGTTCCAAACTGACTTTGTACCATTTAGAGAGCAAGCCAAATCTATCACACAAGCTACAGTGTGCTGACCTCTGACATGGACCACAAAGATGACACTATGACAATGCATTAAAGCAATTCTTCACAGGAATTGAAAATAAATAAATTTCACATAGAAACACAAACAAGATAGTCAAAATGATCCATAACAACTAAACTGCTGGAAGTAGCCCCATCCCAGATTTCAAGTTGTACTATAGAGCTAGCTATAGTAATAAAAACAGCATGATACCAGCATAATAACAGACTCATTGATCAATGGAATAGAACTGAGGACCCACACATGAGCCCACCCTCCTACAGCCACCCAATTTTTGACAAAGATCAACAATACACACTGGAGAAGTGACAGTATCTTCAACAAATGGTGCTGCTCAAACTAGATAGCTACATGTAGAAGAATGAGATTTCATCCTTATCTCTCACACTGCATAAAACTCAACTCAAAATGAATCAAGGACTTCAGCATGAGATCTGATATCCTGAATCTGATAGAGAAAATAGTAAAGGACGATGATCAAAACCATTGGCATGTGTGTGTGTGGCACACACACACACACACACACACACACACACACACACACACACACACACAAATGGACTTCCTGAACAGCACCCTGATAGCACTTCTCTAAAGCAAAGAACACCATCATTCCAGTGAAGAGGCAGCCTACATAAAGCAAAAACATCTTTACCAGCTACATACCTAACTGAAGGGTAGAGTCTGGGATATACAAAGAACTCAGAAAATTAAACATCAAGACAATAAACACCGTAATTAAAAACTGGGACATGAAACTAAACATAAAGTTCTCAGAAGATGAAATATAAATGGCTGAAAAATGTTCCTAAAAATACTCCATTTCCTTTGCCATCAGGGAAATGCAAATTTAAAATACTTTGAGATTTGTCTTAGGGTTTCTATTGCTGCAATGAAATATCATAACCAAAGAGAAAGTTGGGGAGGAAAGGGTTTGGTTGGCTTACACTTCCAGATCATAGTCTTATCAGTGGAGGAAGTCAGAACAGAAATGCAAATAGGCCTGGAACCTGGAGTCAGGAGCTGATGCAGAGGCCATGGAGGGAGCTGCTTACTGGCTTGCTTCCCCTGGCTTGCTCAGCCTGCTTTCTTATAGAACCCAGGACCACCAGCCCAGGGATGACACCACCCACCATGGGCTGGGCCCCCACTGATCACTAATTGAGAAAATAATGCCTTACAGATGGATCTCATGGAAGCATTTCCTTGACTGAGGCGCCTTCCTCTCTGATTTCTACAGCTTGTGTCAAGTTGACACACAAGACCAGACAGTACAAGTTTTCACCTTATTACAGTTAGAATTGCAAAGATGAAAAAGGAACAAATGACAACAGATGCTGGGTGCGGGGAAAGGGAATACCCATTGGCTACTGATGTGACCACTATGGAAAGCAGAGTGGGGGTTCTTCCAAAATCTATAGAACTACTATATGATCCAGCTATGGCATATACCCAAAGTACTCTATATATTATATACTATTATAAAGATACCTGCCTATCTATGTTGATTGCTGCTCTATTTATAATAACCAGGAAATGGGAAACAGACAAGATTCCATCAAGTGGTGAATGGGTAATAAAATATGGTATGTTTACTTACACAATGGAATACTGATCGGCTGTTAAGAACACAAAATTATGGAATTCTCAGTTAAATGGGTGGAGCTGAAAACAATCATGCTGAGTAAGATAACCCAGACAAATACCACATGTTTTCTGTCATTTGTGGCTGTTAGCTTTCAATCTTCCTACATATAGTGTTCATTTGGAATATTAATAGAGACCAGAAAATTAGTGAGGGACTGTGGGAGTGCTTTCAAGGAAGGAGAGATATAATGATGTGCTTTGAACACTAAGAGAGGATTAATGGAACTGGAAGGATTAAATTGGGCTGTGGGGGGTTGAAAGGACAGCATAGAAGAGGGAACATGGGGCGAGACAACTAACACTAATGACGTTCCACAGAAGTTATATGGGAGCCTACCTACTACTATATAAGTTTTATATACACACTGTGTATGTATGTATTTGTGTATGTATGTGTGTGTGTGTGTGTGTGTGTGTGTGTGTGTGTGTGTATGTATGTGTGTAGAGTTACCCTTTAGTGACAATGTCCTTCCTAGATACCATAGGAGAGCAAATAAAAATCCCAGTGCCAGGAATGGGCTACTCCTTTTGGAGCTGTTAGCAAGTGAGGTCCCATAGACCCCCAAATATCACAAACTTTTGCCAGTGCTATTGGTTATCCTCCAAAACTTGATGGTAAGATCCTATTGCTGAGGACAACATGTACTTGACTCACAAAACAGAACTATCAAGCTGGTACTGACCTAGAAGCTTTTTTCTTACTGGCTAGCATGGTGCTAAAAAGTGCTATATGTGCTACTAGAGAAAAAAAAAAAAGTAGTCATTAATCTTACCCAACCATGAATCCTGTTAGCTGTAGTAATGACTTGACCTGGCAAGACATACCTACTGGTGCCCCAGTGCCATGAATGTCATGGGAGTAACCAACCACTTCCTGATTGGCTTTAATTACAGCTCCACCAGATAGAACCCATACCTGGCACCATTATTCACACTACGAATCTATGGTTAGACATGTCATAGACCCTGGGGGAGAACCTAGGACCCTTGTTCTATATTAAACTGACTCCTAATATCTCATCATTATACCCATGGATTAATGCATCTCTCAACCCTCACCAGAAAAAAAAATTCTACTTGCAGTAGACAGTGATTAACACAGAGACATACAAATGGCCAAGATGCTGAGAATAAGGGCACAGGGGATGTTCAGTCCTAAATGGGACATCTATATCGCCACCCCATCTCTAGAGGATTGAGAATCATTTCTGAAGCGGGGGGAAGAAAGGCTATAAGAGGCAGACAGGGTAGATGAATGGGAAGAAACAGTGTCCTCTGAGCATAGCAGGCCAGCTGCGCATGTGCAAGCCCTGCCCAAGCTCAGACAGCTCAAACTCCAACATGAAGAGGAGATGTGAGAACAAAGCCCCACCTCTACCTGAGAAGCTATTGACAATTGCTAGATGCTGGGAGAGTCCATTTTCTTTAAGTGTTGGACCAGGGAAGTCCACAATACTCCAGTGGAAGGCCACACATCCGAGGATAAACAGGCATCTAAACTGGACTTGGTCGGTGAAAAAGCAAAAGAGAGACAAAAAGTTGGGTGGGTAGGAAACAGAGAGGTGGATCTGAGAGGACTGAGGGTGGTGAGTATTATCAAAACACATCAGAGGAAATTCTGAAATAACCAATAAAAAAGAAATCACATTCAAGTTTTCTTGGTATTGAAGATTACATTTACAGATGCAAAAAACTATGGTCTGAAAAACTCAAACATGCATTTGTGAGCAATGGATTGGAGTAAGAGCCAGACAGTCTCATGCAGTCCTTGCGTTTATAGTAGTATCTCCAGCTTCAGCCAAGAGAGGAGATGTAGTTGAAAAACTTTCTAGACCAGGCCATTTTTAGGTAAACTATAGTAATATTTTAAATTGGAGTTTCCATGACAGCTATCAAATCCATAAGAGAGACTGATGGTGGCTAGGGTTCTGGATTATATTGTGGCAGACATTGGATTGCATGCTCTAGTCCTATACCCTAGAACTGTCTTTCTTCTGGGAAGTGTGTCTGATCACAACAAATGAGGCAAAGTGACAAGCTAGTGAAAGAGACCAGAGGTCTAAATGTCATCTGAAATAAGGTCTGAAGTTCACAGAGAAAATCCTTTTGCAAAATATTTGCTGAGACGCTGTAATGAATGAATTGTGAGGGATCAAGGCTTGTTCGGTTGTTCCTCCCCCACATCTACCCCAAACTGCTTTCTGCTGTCCAAGGAGCTTAAATCCATATGTCTCCGATGCTGATTCCAGAAGCAACACATTGCTCCCCTACCTCCAGCAAATACCAAAAAGTTACTGAATATCTCACTTCTGACTAAAATCTGCCTAAGTGAATGTGAACCAAAGTTCCTTCATATAATATTATTAGCTCCCAAACACCACCATAGACTCTTATTGTCCTGCACATATTCTAATATTAGCAAGATCCACGAACAGCAGAGTTTCTAACAGTGTTGGACATTGCCCCCAGACCACCACCCAGCCCAGGAAGGTACAACTGGGATGCAACACCTCCCCAGACAGTGGTTCAGAAGGGAGAAAGGAACGTGGGGTGGGATGTGATGGTCAAGGGAGATTCAGAACTTTCAGAAACAAAACTGCAGAGGAAGAAATGCCAGGCAGGGTGAGTTGGAGTAATGGTGTCATTTTAACAACAAATGGGTGAAAAAGCTCTCTTACTTTAGTGGTGGAATTTTAAAAGGCTTTAAGATTTCACACTAGCTGCTTCCTAATTCTTAGTTTGATCCATTTTTCTCACTAGGAACTTCCCCACCATAAAGATAGATGTTGAAATCACATAATTTGACACTCAGGTGTTTTTAAAGCAAGACAATGATAGCTCTCTCACTTATCAGTCCATCAAGGTCAGTAGCAGCCCCTTGACCCCTTGAATTCACTTCCATTCTAAGCCTGCACATGATGTACTTGAGTCTTAACAGATATAAACCAAGTCAATGCCGTGAGCTCTCTTCCTTTGCCCTCAGCTGTATCATTTTTTTTAAAGGTTTCTTTATTCTTGGGAATTTCATATATACGTACAGTGACTTGTGATCATACCTACCCCCATTTTTCCCACTATCTCCCCCCTATCACCTCAACACTTCCTTTTACTTCACATCTGTTTGGTTTTCTTTTTTCTTTTTTTATAACACACCAAATCTAATCAGTGCTGCCCATATGTGCATGGGTGTGGGGCCAGCATCGAGTCCTATTAGCGGCTATAGCCTCAAAATACAGCGATTGTCCTCCCAGCTCCCCCAAAACTAGCAACTGAAAATGACTTCTCAGTAAGGGGTGGGTGCTGGAGGCTCTGCCTCTCTTCACTGCCTACATTTTGTGACCTCCACCTTCCTCTCAACTCTCTGTGCTGCTAAAAGTTAGAGGAACACAGCAGAAACAAAAGAGATCCATTGGGGGCATAGAACAGAGTTAGTATGGAAATCATTTGAGCTGTCAACAGTTTGTCCTCTTGGGGCATATAGTGGAGTCATATATCCCCATTCTTATGTTCTGTCAGGATTTATCTGGTTGTGGACCATGTGTTACTTCTAGGCCAGAGTGTCAAATTGTCAGTAAAACCTTCCAGAGCCCATTCTTTCTCCCACGGTGCCTGTACCATACTTATGGTGACTTGAGTGGGCGTTCATGAGCACAGTCTCTCTGCCAACAAGCAATAGATAAGCACCTCACATAAGAGTTATTCTGTGTCATCTTAAGCTTCTGCAACCTAGAGGATTTGGGTTACCGTGGCAAGACTCAACACTTCCTGGCAGTTATACTGAAGAAAGGAGTCACTGGTTTCTCCTTCCCTTCAGTTTAGGTCTTTACAATCCTCCAGGCCAAATAGCAGGGAGAAATCAACAATTGTTCTTAGAAACTGAAGACAGCAGGAAAAAAATAAAAGAAAATAGAATGCCCTCTCTTCCCTTGCTAACTGTATGCTTAGATAACGGATGTGGTGTCCCTGTGAGCATGAATAGAGGGCAGGAGGCGACATGACAGGGCTAGAACTAACACCTGAGCTGACCTAATATTCACTCTGTTTCCCACCTAGGATGTGAGAGATTCCTGTGCATCAAAAAATAAAGTTTGGAAACGTACTCCCGTTCAGCACAAATCTTCAGAACTACAAAAGCAAGCATCCAGCGAGGATATGTTGGCACCAGTGTACCCCTCACATGATTCCCTCATAAGTACCATCACACACACACACACACACACACACACACACACACACACACACACACACCCCTAGCTTGACAGAACTGGACCATAAGCAACAGCAGAGTCTGTCTGTTCGTTAATCTCTGTCTCTCCTGCCAACATGCTGGAAGACAGGAATACAAAGGAGGGAATGGAAGGAAGAGATTCTATCCTTTCCTTGCTGTAGACCCTAAGACATTGTCGATTACAGAAACCAAACTAGAAATTGAATAAGATTGGGCCGGACTTTTAATAACTAAAGGTGACCAGAAAACTCTGAGAAAACATCCATGATGTCACTACTAGACAGGAAAGTTATTTTGACATAAATGGTCTGAAAGCAGCGATCGGAGGAAGAATAATTGTGCTTCAAGTGTGTGCTGTGCTGGGTTTAGAATGTTCACCAAAGTGGTTACATGCCTAACTACAAATAATGATTAATTTTTTTTTTCCTGAAGCACTCTGGAGCTCATATATCCAAATAAGAGTTGTCATTCAAAATAATCTCCAGGGCTACACTCTTCATCCAGAAGTGCTCCCATTGCTCAAAACATTTTTAGAATTGCCTTCTGAGTCAGTTTATGAGCCAAAAAAATATATATATATATATATATATATATATATATATATATATATATATAAAATATCTCTTTACAGCCACAGCTCAGCCTTCCTTGGATTACTACTTTATCTCCACCCCTCTCCCTCTCTCTTCTGGCTTTATTCAGCCTAACTCCACACTCCTCCCTCCACTCTGTCAAATAGGCCAAGTGAATTTCATGCCTCCTCTGCAGATCTGTGTGGGTGTGGAGGGGTATAAAGGTTTTGAAGATGAAGACAGGAAGCAAGAGGTTTTATGAGGAGCAACCCATTCGGATATTGTCTCCTGAAAGCAGGAAATTGCTAGGCCAGGCATTTTGGTTGTTTTAAAAAACACTGAATTTTAAAAGATTCAAGTCATGCAAAGTATGTTCTCTGGCCGCAATGAAATTAAATGTTAAAAATCTATATCAGAAATGGGAACTTTCATGAAGCATTGCCTCTCAGTGAAAAGCTGTTGATAGCTGCTGGGAGAGAAGGGAGGCAACATGGCAGAGACAGGACTTGAGCTGACCTAGTATTCACTGTTTCACACCTAGGATATGAGAGATTCCTCTGCATCAAAAAATAAAGTTTGGAAACATACTCCCATTAAGCACAGATCTTCAGAACTACAAAAGCAAGCATCCAGCTAAGAAATGTTGGGACCAGTGTACCCCTCACATGGTTCCCTCATGAGGACCATCACACACACATACATACACACACACACACACACACACACACACACACACACACACACACACACACCTGGCTTGGCAGAACTCTCTGTCCATTAATCTCTGTCTCTCTTCAACAGTCTCAGTGGTCTAGCCACAGGTAAGCTGCCCACACTCCAGAAAATAACCCCATACCTGTGTTCATGCAAGCAACTCTAATCAAACTCCATGCATCATTTTAAAAACACATGAAAGTAAGAGAGAGAGAGTTGGTGGAAAGAGGTTTAGACAGTGTGGGAGTGGAATAAGAAAGAATAATTGGAGTGAACCTGACCAAAATACATTATATGCATATTGAAATTCAAAGAATATACTTTAAAATAGTTTAAGGTAGTATGTATGGAAAATAGCTCCAAACTTTTAGATATTAAGTAAAATGGCTCTAAGCAACTTATGAATCAAATAAGAAAACAAACGGGAAGTTAGAAAGTATTTTGAATTGGATGAAAATTAAAAGAATTTCTTAGGGGACAGAATATAGGAAAGGGGGACAGAACATATGGAAAAGAGGACAGAAAGGTAACAAACCATTAGGCGTTTCTACTTAAATAACAAACTTAGAAACAAGTGAATCAGGGAACATTGGTGGCATCCGCCCAAGAGTAAGAAGGGACTCAGGAATGAGATAGTGGAGCTGTTTGCAAAATTGTAACCTTGCAGTTACAGATGGCCACACATCGTCACCAGGTTGGCAGCTTGCCAAAGTGACTTCTTGTCGTGACAAGGACTGCAAAGACTGGAGAACCACAGACACACAGAGCAGACTTGCAGATCTAGTAGGTTGCTGGAAATTGGAAGAAAGTAGAAGCCTTTACACACGTGCAAGACTCTTCTTCACCTTGCCCTCTGCTCTCTGGGTGGCAGCAGGGAGGTGCAATATGAAGGGCAGGGGCCACTCCCCCAGCTGGTCCACCCAGGTTGTGATTTTAATCACCTGCACCTCTTTCTCACCTGCAACATACTGGTAACACCCACCCATCCCCTTTCAGGAAAGTGTTGGGGCGGGAGATAATGTAACAGAAATCCCTGTGTTTTATTTTAAAACAAAATGAACCCTAAGCAAACCGGTAGTGCCCTAGTACTAATGAGAATAATAATGACAACAAGTAATAATTCTCCCCCACTGCACGCCTGTGGGAGAGGGGGAAGTCTCCAGTATCGTTCTTACATTATAACCATCAGCTTTCCCCTTTTTGTTTTCTTCTCCTTTGATTTTCTTTGCTTTTAATTTACCACCTCTCACCCCAGGCAACGATTTTCAATTGTTTCTTGGATATCTATGTTTCTTATCTCAGCTTTGGTCCTGAACTTATCATGTCTTCTCCCATTATATCTCCATGTTTCTTCCCTGCCTATGCTGATGACAATGAGACTCTTACCTGAGACCTGGAAGGCTTTGAGTCTAGTCTCTTCCACTGAACTCACAAATGTGCACATTCCTGTGCACTCATGCACACTCATTAATAAATTTCCTAGCTTCTATGGGTTCGCTCATGCCGTGCCCCAGGAATCTATTTCTTCACTTCCTTCCCCTGCAGCACTGACCTAGTTCAGTTGCTGTTATCTCAATAATTCTCTGAATACTTATCGAGATTCTTCTGTGGGCCAGCTATCATGAAAGATATTGAGGATGTGCTGATGAATAAGACACGAGTCTTGCCTGAATGTTTCTCAGAACTGACTGCCCTTGGAGACTTTCTATAAAAAGGAGCACACATTATGTGGCAAGTTTAATGACATGGGTGATAAGGGAGCATTAATAGAAGGAGGTGTTGACAATGATAAGTTTCTATAAGAGATGAGACATATAGTCCAACAGGAGGTGGGTACTCAGGCTTCCTGGTAGAGGGGAGTACAACATGAAGTCTGAGTGGCCGAAATATACCATGTGGAAGAGAGAAAAGTAAAAGGAAAGAAATAAGTCTGAGAGGAGGAGACGCCAGCCTGCTGTCCAGGGTAAAGCCATAGGACATGTGGTGATACATAGATTAACAGAAATGGGCTGAGTTTAAGTGTAAGAGCTAGACAGTGGTAGGCCTGAGCTAATGGCCAAGCAGTTTAATTAATATGAGCTTCTGAGTGATTATTTTATAAGCGGTTGTGGGGCCCGTGGGGCTGGGCAGGACTGGAGAAAACTCCAGCTACATAAGTCTGATCATAGACATATAAGTACATCAAATGGATTCAGAAGGATGTATTTATATATTTATGCATATATTTTTCAACAACAATAATCAAAGGAAAAGAGACCATGAATTTGAGAAGGAATAAGAGGAAGACACAGAGAAGGGTTGGAGGGAGGAAAGGTGGTATTAGTTCTGCCATGATCCGACTTCTGGAATTCATACCTCCTAGACCCTCACCTTGTGCTCTCTGAAGTCTCTATTCCATGTCTAACAAACTCTCCTGTGTTCCTAACTTCTTCGGTGAGTGCCTCTTTACACCTTATCACAGTGTGATCGTCCCTTGAGAACCTTCTCCTGTCGCTACCACAAGTGGACAGTCATATCAGCTCACTTCATTCAGAATTAGAAGTCAGGCCCAGAATCCCTTGCCTCCAACTCCCAGACCATCATCAGACTATCTCATTTACCCAGACCCAGGTTCTCATTCCTGTGACATGTTTACCACCCTTGGCTCAATCATCTACCACCCTTTTACTCTTCTTGGACGATGCCTTTGGATCACTCATCTACCACTCTTGCATCCTTCATTGGACGATGCCTTTGGATCACTAAGTCTTGACACTCTCGTAACTGGTGTAGTCAAGCAAACTCTGACTTCCTCGGTTGCAGAGATTGTCTCTACTCAAAGACTTTGTTTTCATCAGAAATAGTTTCATGTCCAAAGAGTAAACTGCCTAATTCATGTGAAGCCCTACCCTCTAGTTCCTTTACTCAGTTACAGGCATAATACCAGTCCTCTTTTCCACTGGGATTCCTAGCCAAGTTACCTCTCTCTATTCTCTTACTCCATGTTAAAGCTGATACCCTGGATTGGATCTTCATAGAACCGATTCAGTCAGTGTTTCAAAACTTAGATTCTGAGCCAAATAAATATCCCTGAATTTAAATCTCCCAACCAATGTCATTGTATTCCAAGTTTATTTCCACTTCAAAAACAATAGTCATCACTCGTTTTCTTAAAGCAGGGTTTTGCTTCCCTATTACCTTGTCTGAAATCTTTAAGTCAAACAACTTCAGCCTCCTGGGACTTACATTCACCAGCTTTCTGTTCTTATCTGATTCTAGCCATTTTTAGAATCCTCTATTCATGCTGATCTTACTTCACAGCTCTATGACCAATAACCATACTCTTCTCTCTGATCCTTCAGACTTCCAAAACCTACTCCAACCCCTACCCTCCAAAAGTGACTGCAGATATTTGTGCTTCTCTTTTAAAATGTGCTTAAGACGTGGCCACAAACTGTAGTTTTCATGTGTCATTTTTCTCTCGGTGCTGTGCATAACTCAAACTTTTGTGGATATTTCTGGAAGAACACGGGGCCTTTCACTTCTAGATTGCAGCCAGTGTTTTGTCTCTTTTGCCCCCGTCCATCAACAGTGTTGGCCACAAGGCACCCACCATATGCTGACTCCTCTACCGGGTGATACAGCCACATCCATGTGCATAGTTCTATACTGTTTCTCTTTGCTAATACCATTCAGAGCTGAAGACAAAGCTACTCAAGAGAGAGACAACTTCCCAACATCCACACACCTCTCTTACCATCATACAACTATACAATCCTACAAGAGAGCTTCTAAGCCTTCCCAACATCCCAGCATCTCCAGAGTTTGTGTGAATTCCACATCCTGATTCTAACGTCTCTCTCCCCCAGAATCAGATGTAAAACCACAGAGACTGGCTTGCTGGGAAAATTCTCAAGTTTTCCTCTTTATTCCTTTCCACTCTTTCTCCCCTGTCAGCCATATCTTCTTTGGAGTTCTTTCACAGAGCTTGAAAGATTTTTGTTTCATGGTGCAGGTTTCTACATTGTTTGGTGGAAAACTCTAGTGAGGCAGATAAGGCCCACAAGCCAGATGAATGGACTAAGCCACAATCAAAAAAAAAAAAAAAACCTGTGACATGTGCAGTAGCACCTTGACCTAGAGGAGCCTGAAACTGGACCCCTAAGATGACAACTGCCAATGTAAGGCCCAGGGCCAAATCAAGAAACATCACAATAGCTGGAAGCAAAAGCCTGCCAAACAGCCCACACATAAATACCTCCACCCTTTGTGTAATAAAGGAGATTGCTTGCAAGCCTCCCAGAGTTGTTGACACTGCATCTTCTCACCCCCTGCCCCCAGGGTACCTGGGGTGGTAGAGCCAGAACAGCACAGCAAAACTCTAGTTCATAATCCAAAGCCTTGTCCCACCACTGATGACCTTGAGAGAACTACTTGCTTTTTGATGTGTGATACAGTTTGTCAGATGTATGTGTGGCACAGGTACAAGAAGTATTCGGAGTGATGCAGCTGGAATAAGTACTGCCTTGTGCATAGAAGTCAGGGCCAGAGGACTCTGACAATTAACCTTCAAACCTCAGTTTCTTCAACTATAAAACGTGATGAACCGTCGTCTCATAGGGGCATTTAAATGAGTTGTGGAAGAGTCTTTTTTATCTATTTATCTTTTCACTGACCACAATTTTCCCTCCTTCTCTCCCCCCCCCCCCTCCTCACAACCTCCCCTCTCTCCCGCATCCACTCCTCCTTTGCTTCTCTTCAGAAAAGGGCAGGCCTCACAGAGATATCAGCCAGCCAAGTGGCATATCAAGTCACAGGGATACTAGGCACCTCCTCTCCTATTGAGGCTGGACGCAGCAACCCGATAGGAGGAACGTAGCGGAAAGTTCTCTTGGTCCTGCCCAGCTCCAGCAGCCTTGCGATCCCACAACTGTTCAGGCCCAAATGAACACACAGAGGCTTATATTAATTATGAACTGTATGGCCTACTGGCTCAGGCTTCTCACTAGCTTGATCTTACATCTTAAATTAACCCATTTCTATAAATCTATATTCTGCCATGTGGCTTGTAGCTTACAGGTACCTTTATATCTTGCTTCTTCTGGAGGCGGCTAGCAGTGTCTCCTCTGTTCTGCCTTTTTCCTTCTTCCTCTCTAGTTAGAATATCCCACCTAACCCTATTCTGATGCACCATTGGCCAAACAGATTTATTTATCAACCAATCAGATCAACACATATTCACAGCATACATCATTTGATAACTGTTTTGCTATATGTAATTTTACTATGTTGAAGTTAAAAACCTTCCTTTTAAAAAGATAGAAAGGGGGAAATGATAGGTGACATTCTGTATGCTGTGAATGTTGATAAATAAAATGTTGATTGGCTAGTAGCCAGGCAGGAAGTAAAACGTGGCTAAACATAGATAGGAATTATGGGTTAAATTAAATGTAAGAGCTGGTCAGTAATAGGCCTAGGCTAATGGTCAAGCAGTTATAATTAATATAAGCCTCTGTGTGTTTACTTGGGAAAAACAAATGGGAGAGATCTGTCCTATTGGCAGGCTGGGACACAGAAATACTTCCAGTTACAGAGGAAAGAGTTCCAGAAGCAGGCAACAGAGACAAAGATAGCCCCTGCTCCCATTGTTAGGAGTCCTACAAGAGGATCAAGCTACACATCTGTTAACATATATGCAAAGGGTCAGTCCCATCTAGGCTCCCTGATTTTAAGTTAAGTCTCTGTGAGCCTCTATGAGTCCCAGTTAGTTGATTCTGGAGGTTTTCTTGTGGTGCCCTTGACCCCTCTGTCTCTTACAATCCTTCCTCCCTTTCTTCTGTAGGATTCCTTAAACTCTTCTTAATGTTTGGCTGTGGGTCTCTGCATCTGTTTCCATCAGTTGCTGGATGATGCCTCTCTGATGACAGTTTGGTTAGGCACCAATCTATGATTATAACAAAATATCATTAGGAATCATTTCATTGACTTTTCTTTGCCACTCATGTTTGGTTCTATCCTGGGTCTCTGGGCTGCCTAGCCTCTGGGTTCTGGCCCTTCAGGCAGTGTCAGGGGTGAATCTCAAGCTGGACCAGTCTTGGTTCGCTACTCCTACAATCTCTGCACCACCTTTACCCCAGCATGTGTTGTAGGCAAGACAAATTGTAGGTCAAAGGTTTTGTGCCTGAGTTGATGTCCCAATCCCTCCACTTGCCTAGTTACAGGTGATGGGCAGTTCAGGTCCTATAGTATTCTCCACTGCCAGGAGTCTTAGTTAGGGTCACCCTCATAGATTCCTGGAAGTTTCCATTGCACTAGGTTTCCAGATCTGAGATATGGAAGATTCTTTTAGTTGGTTTGTTGGTTGGTTGGTTAGTTTTTTTGGGAGTGATTTTGTTGTTGTTGTTGTTGTTGTTGTTGTTGTTGTTGTTGTTTGAGACAGGATTTCTCTGTGTAGTTTTGGTGCCTGTTCTGGATCTTCCTCTATAGACTAGACTGGCCTCAAACTCAGAGATCCACCTGGCTCTGCCTCCTGAGTACTAGGATTAAAGGCCACCACCACCCAGCGAGATGTGGAAGATTCTTAACAGTGCACTTGTAACCAGAAAGTAGTCACAAGTCTCAACACTGGTACAGGGTATATGTAGTGATAGTCCACAGAAGATAATGGCACAGTTCTATTCCAAAACCTGAGGACATCAGCCAGCTTTCCACCTAAGTTGTCTTCTATTCATGTGCCAATCTTGCCCAACAAAATATAGTACCAGTGTTCACTAGGAATCCTGCAAAACAAGTTTCCTTGTTGCTTATGAAAGATTTGACTATTTTCTAGGAAAAGGTTTTTTTTTTAATTCTTCTACATTAGAATATTATCCAATACCCATAAAACATCATTCCATGTAACGCATATATAATTTGAATGTTTCAAAATCTATTTAAGATGCTACAAAAATCCATTGCTATAAAATATATTTGCAACATTGGCATATTATACAGACATACTTATATAACACCAGCTTAATTGTTCTGAGCCAAGTTAAACTCCATTTTTGTCTGGTAAATTTTTTTAACAAGATATAATTTGAGGCTAAAGAGTCCAATATAAGCAAAGCAGAAAAGTATCATGTGGCAGTATCCTACTTTCTGCACATTGTGTCTGGCTCCATACATTTTTAATATTATAAAATTGGCTTCTTCTGTAATATTTTGATTGGAGATTTATGCAGAGTGTTGCCACATTCCTTAAACAGATGTGCAGTAAATTTGATGAAAAAAAAAAAGTCTCTCTGCTTCCTGAAACTAGGACACTTGCTTATTTAAATAATACCCAACAACCGTCACTGTGGATGTTTTCAAAACACAGAATGTTTACAAGGGAAAGATCTCAACATGTAGCCACAGTTTTAGCCCAATTCATTCCAGATCTTCAGAACGTTTAACTGACATATTGCTATATTTCCCACAATAGCCTTTTCTTCTCCTATTGTCTCCTGTGAAATGACCACACAAAGCATCATAAAATAAGGAAGAGGTTGCTTTTTTTGGCCAGGAATTACAGCTTCATGGGATTTAAATGATTCTGTGTTTAGGACTATAAGTCCTTCTTAAAGGTTGCACCAAAAAATAGAGAGTCCTGGTTTTGAAATTAAACATCTTGCATTCCAATCCCAGTCCTCAAACTTACAATGAAATTCTTTTCCTCTTCAGTTCCTCATCTACAAAATAATGGAAGTAATAAAATTTACTTTGCATGGAAGTTAAAAGAATTTAGTGAAATCTCCCCTAAGGCCCAGAGCAGCACACAGCACACAATAGATTCTCTTATATTTAGTATATTTATGCATTTTGTTGCAGTTACTATCTTGCTAATGGATATGCATGGTCCAAATGGGCTCCAGGAAAGAGAGTGAAGGAATCTTTATAAATCTACACCTGCTACTAGGAAAAAACAAAACCTCTGTGCCCATTCCCTAGTGGTAAGAGATCTTATTTGCAGAATAACAATTACATCAAACATCTCCACAGTCTACTTTCTTAAAGCCATGGATAGAAATGGCTTTTACATATTATTCAAAAAACCTTCCTAATTCCAGAAACCATACACTCTAAAACACCTGAAATAATTTACACATTCTGTGTGATGTTTTTATTCAAAGCTCTATCATTTTAAACCCAGGATAATCCCAAATCTCATTTAAATGAGTTGTTTCCAACTCCTCCCCAACTGAGCCTTTTACTAAATTATCTTCACTAGCATCCGAAGGGATTGACTTGAGCTCTTTCTTCTCTGGCGAAGATGTTAATGAACACCACTCGTCAAAAGCCAAAGCACTACAGAGAAAGTAGAAGGTTGGACAGTCTAACAAGGAGAAATCAGTAAACACAAACATTACTTTAATTTTGTATATGAGTTGGCCTAGGCAAACTGTACATCTGAAATCACTCTGTCAATTAATCATCCCTTACTCCACAGTTCCTTCCTGTTGTCACTCTATTTTGCTGCCTTATTTATACCTGACTTCCTGTAATGAGAGAGAGAGAGAGAGAGAGAGAGAGAGAGAGAGAGAGAGAATATGAATGAGAATGTGCAGGAGTGTGTGCAGGTGGCTGCCTAAAAAGAGCTGAAGAAGTAAAACACCAATAGTCATAATAACATTAACATGGGAAATCTCACAGATAGAGACAACTAAGGAATAAGAGGGTAGGAGTCCTCCCCAGAGATATACCTCCTAATCTGTTATCCAGCACCAAATGAAAGACCTGAAATTATATACGTAAAGTAACAACAGATGTCTAAACAGATGATAGCTGTATATGCAAGCATGCACACACATGTGTGCATGCACATACATACACATAGATGCTTGCACACACACAGGTAACAATAACTAGAGAAGAGGTCATGATTTTGAGTGGGCGTAAGGGGGAGCACAAGGGATGGGCTTGATGGTGAAGAGAGAAGGAGATAAATTATTTAATTACATTTTAATTGAAGAGAAATGGTCTTTGGAAATAAATTATAGAACATCAACAATTCAACTAAAATTTAAAAGAAATGAAGAGGAGATGAAGTTAGGAGAGAAAGTGGAGGTGAGGAGGAATTAGCAGGAGGAGTATGATCAACATTGCATGAAATTCTCAATTATTGATAAAATGTCATAAAAAGAGAATTTTAAAGCTATATTTGTACCATGCCTAAAAATACAGACAATTCAGTGATTATGTATGCACCCAGCACATACTTAAGAAGCAAACTATTGCCAATACTATTGAATGGATCCTGTGTTTCCCTCCCAAACTGCTCACTCCCACTTTTAATAATGTATATCCTGGATTTAGTAGCTTTTCATTTTCATGTATGTCTTTACATGTTATTATGTAGATTCCTCTAATAAATATATGTTTATGTGCTTTTAAACTTTATAAATAGGGACTAGAGAAATGGTTCAGTGGTTAAAAGCACTTTCTGCTTCTGCCTAGGATGAACATTTAGTTCCAAGCACCCACACGTGCCTCACAACTATCTGTAGCTTCAGTTCCAGGGGCTCCAGAGGGTCTGGCCTCTTCAAGTACGAGGCATGCATGTGGAGCACATAATACGTGCAATCAAACACTCAAATACTCACAAAATGAAAATAAATAACTTTATGAATGGTATTTAACGTTTCCAACACTACTGTGTTCAAGAAATTCCTCCATAAGGCTTTAGTTCATTTATTTTCAAATAAACAGAATTTCTTATACAAATACAACTTACTTACTCATCCTGCTGTCCTCTTAGGCTTTAGATGTGAAAAGTCTCCCACAATACCTCTACTAGATAACAAAAGCTAACAAATAAAAGCCCAGTGCCAGGAATTAGTTATGTTCTGTGGATTTGTTGGGCAGTGAGTGTCCATAAACCTCAAAACATCATGGACTATGCTTAGTTAGGATTGCTATTGCTGTGAAGAAACACTATGACCAAGGTAACTCTTATAAGGGAAAACATTTAACTGGAGCTGGCTTACAGTGTCAGAGGTCTAGTCCATTATCCTCTCAACAGGAAACACAACAGTGTGCAGGCAGACATGCTGCTGGAGGAGCTGAAAGTTCTACATCTTGATCTGCAGGCAGCAGAAGCAACTGTGTCCCACAGAACATAGCTTGAGCAAAGGAGACCTCAAATCCCACCCCACCCCCAGTGGCACACTTCCTCCAACAAGGCCACACCTACTCCAACAAAGCCCTATCTAATAGTGCCACTACCTATGGGGACCATTTTCTTTCAAACCACCACAGAGATATCAAGCTGGTACTCACCTGGAAGCTTCAACCCTATTGGATAGGTTTCATAATGCTAAAAGGTACTACTGTTCATGCTACCAGAAGGAAAAAGTGATCATCAATCTTACTCAGCTGTGAATTCTGCAAGCAGTCTGGCAAGACATGCCCACTGGTATAATAGTGGCATAAATGTCATGGAATTAACCAAGCACTTTCTGCCTGGATTTAAGGTCTGATCCACAAGATAAAATTCATATCTAACACTGTGACCAGACCCAAGACCCTGTCATAGGCCCTAGGGTGAGAACCTACAACTATTATTCTGCTAGATAGACACAATTATTAAACAGGCCTCTAATGCCTTACTGTTGTACACAAAAACATACTTTTAGAACCCTGAATAACAAGTAACAATAATGATACATAATAGAAAGCCTTGTCTTCAGAGCTTAAATTTCACTAAACTTAAAGAAAAACAAATGCTAAGTCCCAAGCTATTTGAAAGAATTAGAAGATACCCTTTCAAACTCAGTCCCTGAGGCCAGTATTACCTTGCTAGCAAAATCTGACAAGGACACAATGGAGAACTATAGGCCAATATCACCGATGAAAAACACAAAGAAATGCTATTTACCCCAGACAGGACTCTAACCAAAGAAATGATTTCATCCAAAATCAGATTAGTGAACCAATGTGTTTATTAGTTATTTATAAGAGCATGGGGGATCAAACACCGCTGCATCAGTGTTCTGTGCCCTATGGGCCCTAACAGCCCCTGAGATGTGCAGCTAGAACAGGACTCTGTACAGTTGATGGACAAGTAAGGAATCTCAAATGAGACTCTGGTGACTCCCCCACCTTTCTGTGAGGGAATGTTAATAGGCCTGATATTGTGAGTGTCTTTTGTGGTTAAGTAGCTGCCCTTATGTCAAGATGGCAATGTCTATGTCATGCCCAAAAGAAAGAGTTCCAATGTGCCCATGTATATGTACAGTTAGTATGGGGTAATTTAAACACATTCATAGTCATGGGGTAAAAGAAGATAAGGATAAGTCAGTGCCTTTTGGAAACTGAAGGGTCAAATTTGAATTGGACTGTAGGGTACAAAGTGTTTAAAGAGAAGGGAGAATCAGTCAAGGCTCAGAGTAAAGCCTGCACAGAACCTGAGAGGAAATGCCTAGGAAGGAGCTTAGTAAGGAGTATTGAAAGCTAGGCAGATCATCAGCAGGAACTTGAGCCTATACTAATCCAACAATGGTGCTTGAGATGATGAACTAAGGGGCAAGTGGCCCTCAGGAGCCTTTAAGGCTAATGCAAGAGCCTGAAGAACTATCTCCAACCTCAGTTGGAAGTGACTGGCAACACTGAGCAGCTCATACCAGCTAGACCCAGGAACCATACCAGCACTTCTAGAATGAGTCCCACAGACTGAGATTCATCTATTGTAGAAGAAAACATTCTCTCTTCTCAAGATGAGGAAGGCTGCTGGTTCTTCATTCCTGCAGCTTGCATCTGAATTCATTGCCACCTAAACACTTTTTTTTTAAAACTATCTGGCAGTGGTCTTTGCCTATTAAGCATTTCTGGACACTGAAAAGTAATATTGATTTGTTTTACTTTTACTGCTGGAGGAATTTATTCCTATTTGCACCTTTGCTTCTCCATCCTCTTTTTTTTTTTTTAAATATCGGTGGTGGTGGTGGTGGTGGTGGTGGTGGTGGTGGTGGTGGTGGTGGTGGTGGGTCTTAAAGCTGATGACTTATGATTAGCTGACCTTTGGAGGAAGGGATGCTACAAGATAAGTCCTCAGTGTTCATCATGATTTCTTGGAAACTGATAAAGCATGCAGTCTTCCCTGGCATAGCTAGACAAAGATGACTCTCTTCTGCTTCCATAAATATGGTATTCATGTGAATGCCTCTTGGGGATAATCACAGCTGCTCTGGTTTCCAAATGACAACAGTCATGTAAGAAATCAACATCATGGCACAAGGAAAGGCCCTTGGCTTCCAAAAGGTTAACTCATTCCTTTATCCCATTCTGAGCACTGGATGTATTAAAGACAGCTAATAGGAGAAGTCCAGGGTTTACCAATGAAGAACTCATAATGAGATTCAGATGTTCCAATAAAACAAACCACAACAAATAAAAATGGACATTGCTTTAATGGGTGTATGTATTCTATTAAAGCTAATAGGAGCACAAAAAGGTCATCCCAGAGAGGTCAAGGAAGAATGTATGGGAGAAGACTTGCAATGAGGATATAGGTGAGGTAGCCACTGTGCAGGGAGGGTGAAGAAGGCCAATACAAGAAAGCACTATACCTATAATGCAGTCAAACAAAAACATCTCAGAGGTCTTCCTCCTACTTCTATACAAACATACTTCTATACATACATACTTCTATACATACATACTTCTATACATACATACTTCTATACATACATACTTCTATACATACATACTTCTATACATACAAACTTCTATACATACATACTTCTATACCAAGAACAAAAATTCGGCAGCTCATCTCACACAGGCTGCTCTGAAAAGACAGTACAATGATGGTTTGTAAAGAAAACATGTATATCAAACATGCTGCATTTTCTGTTTTAATCAAATTCTCTCTACCACTGTCTTGATTTCTTCATGTAGAAATTGATTCTAGATGTATGGCCAATTCTTCTTGTAGGAGGCCTTCACTGGCTCAGGTACAGGATGCAGAGAGCCATTGGCTTCCTTAATAGACGAAGCCATAAGGAGGAACAAGAAGTAGGCAGAGGAACAGTGTGTATAAATAAGGCAGGACACGAAAGGAAGGAATCAGGCTTCCCTTGAGAGCTGAAAAAGGTTCTATTACCAATTGCTTAGTCTACTCAATTTTGCATAGCCACACTCCCAAGTCTACACTGATGGGACCCACATCGTTAGGTCATCCTCTGAGGCTTCAGAGGGAAGAAGTCTGCCGCTGTTCCTGGGGACTGCTCACCCAAAGCCAGTAGGCCTCCTATCTCAGAGCTCTTCAAAGAGCCATACAAATATTCTAGTGCTAAAAAACACAGCAGGGGAAAAAGGCTCCAAACATAGGAAGACAGTATCAAATTGAAATTAGCATCTAATTGAAGGTCTATAAGATGCAACATTATGTCAATTTCATTAATTGTTCAGTTTAGTATTTATCAAAAAAAATCATATGGGCAATGATCATTTGAGATTTTCTCATCCCATGAGGCTTCCTGATTATGAACATGCTTGCCAAAAATTCACCCATCATAAATAATGTTTAAGCCAAAATCAGAAAATAAGTTTAAATTTTACAGCAAATAAATAAAGCAAAATAATGGTGTTAGTAACAATAATAATAATGTGCTAGAGAACATGGTGGCCAATTTCAGCTTACAGTATTTGTAAGGATATGGGATAAGGCTCTGAGGCAGAGAGCATGAGGCCTGAACATATTTTAGAAGGGCCCTGACTCTCCTCCAGAGTTATTCTTCATCATTTACTAAGGCTTCTTGACCAGCATCTCTCAGACACCAAAAGCTGTCTTGCACTCCTTCTGAGTGATTCAAAATATTTCCTTTTAATAAATGGTGCTCATTTGGAGCTGTGGTGGATTGCACTCTCAGTGAAAGCTCAGGCTCCAGGAACGCTTTTGGTAATTTCCAATAAGCACAAAATGTCTTTCCAAAACATCACTTTCCTTGAAGGCGAGATGCATTTGATGAGTAATGTGATGAACTCCTGTTACAGAAGAAGCATATGGTTAATTTGTTTTTAAACTTTTAAATGTATTATCTATCTAATGTAGTTTGCTTACATGCATGTCTACACACTGCATGCATTTTTGATACCCATAGAGGCCAGAAGAGGGCATTGGATTCCCAGGAACTAGATTCACAGGCAATTGTAAGTGGCCATGTGCATGCTGGGAATCAAACACAAGTCCTCAGCCAGTGCTTTTTAATCCCAGAGCCATCTCTCCAACCCCTAAAGTATTAATAATTACTTGTCTAATAAAGCAAAGATTCTTCTAAAAGCCCACAAAACTCCATAGATGTCTACATCTAATGCAGCCTATATAACATTGCAATGTTGGGTTGTAGTGTGTGTCTGTGTGTGTGTGTGTGTGTGTGTGTGTGTGTGTGTGTGTGTGATTATCTCTTCCACTTAATTGTGAACTACAGGAGAGAAAGGGCCATATTTCATCCATCACTGTACATTTTGCACCTAACATGGTATATATTATGTATTCAAGTTTTGTTGAGTGAAAGAATACAAGAAAAAAAGATAATAAATAGAACAATGTATCAGATAAACAGATGATCAGGAGATAGAGATATAGATAGAGATGGTAGAGAGTTATGTCTGTAAATGATAATCTTCAGTGTCAAGTTGATTGAATTTGTGGTTGCTTAGAAAATATACTTCTGAGTATGTCTGTGAGTATTTCCAGAGAGCTTAGGCTCAAGATAAAAGACCTACCTTGAATGTGGATAGCACCATCTCATGGACCAGGGTTCCAGAATGAATAAAAAATAAAAAGGAAGAAGCCAGATAAGTCCCAGAATTTATCTCTCTCTACTTCATGACCAGGAATGCAATGTGACCAGGAACTTCATATCCCTGCCACCACCCCTTGCTCACCATGATATACCCTCAAACCATGACCAAAGTTCATCTCTCCTTCTTCAAGTTGCTTCATTTCAGGTATTTTGCCACATCAAAAACAGAATTAATAAATTAAATGATTAATAGCTAATAAATCTAAAGAATTAAGGCAAGGTTTCTTCTTAATAGGTTATCCCATGCAATTTCGGTCCTAATAATTTCAATCACCTGTTTTTTAAATAGTTACTGTGTACTGTTTTGAGCTAAATGATTTTGCCATTCTCATTTAACATTCACATATCTCTAAAAAAAAAAAAAAAGTAAGATAATGAAACAGATTCAGAGACTGAATAAAGTACCCAAGGCCATGAACCTAAGATGTACTAATGAATCTATTAATACCGCCTCCACAAACTCAAATCTCATCTACTTTAGTCTAGGCTTCTTAGAGTTTGAATATAAAATGCTCCCCTACAAGTTTGTATACTGAATGTATGTACTGAAGATGGAGGAAATAGGTCACTAGGGTGGGCATATATGGGCCTCAGTTTCTCCTCCTCCTCCTCTTCTTCCTGTCCACCATGAGGTAAACAGGATTCCCCCACTACACACTTCCACCACCATGATGCTCTGCCCAAGAGCATAGAGACATTCAACTGTAGACCAAGCCCTCTGAAACCACAATTAATTCTTCCTCCCTTGAGTTGCCTATGTCAGCTATTTTGACTATTGCCATGGAAACCCAGCAAATACAATGCTATTGCATTGCTCCTTGTGGGAGTCTTCAGATTGAATGGACTTCAAGTGGGTCAGAATTCTTGCTTAGAACTAATAAAAACTAAACAGCATCCCAGACCAGCTTGTATGGATGTCTTCCTATCCCTGAACTATCTTTAGCATAAAGCAAAGGTCCACCCACCCGATTGTAAAGACAGAAGGGGATGAAAACCAGTGCAGAAGCAGAGGGAGAACCTCCTTCCACCTCTGAAGCCTTCCTGGGTCCATGGGAGGTAGTGGAGGAGGCAAAGTCTGAAGAGCAAAAGTCTTTTCTTCTGGACTCTTCCATTAAGTGGTTATGATACCTCGGTCAGCTATCTGTGCCACCCTGGATCATCTCTATGGTCCTTTATGGTGCTAATATCCTCTCGGCCTAAATGCCCAATCTCACTTCAACATTTTTCCCATCCCCAGGGATATGCCTTTTCTCAGGCTAGGGACCATTTCATGTCCCGCAGCAGAGGATGGATTACCTCAGGGATTGTAGCCTTAACCAGGGTAATTGCAAAAGCAGCTGTTATTCTTCCACCCTTCTGAAAGCCCAGCTAACCACCTACCTCAGTTAATAGCCAGCAGGTTAGGTTTCTTCATAGGTTAATTATACATTGTGTGGAAAGCATTTCCTTTCATCCGTTCTAAATCTGCTCCCTTTTAATTTTGTCAAGTGCTGCCTCTCTCTCAGATGAGGGGAAAGGGCAAGGAGGAGCCAGCAATTGGCTTGCTGCACCCCATTCATTAGACTTGGCGCCTCAGAGATTGTGCACCCCTTTGCTTCCCTCTTTTCAGAACTAAATCTGTCATCTTTCTTGGTGTGGAAGGAACCCCTTCCCCCACATCCATCTGCTTTGCCCTCCCAGGAACCTTGCCTATTTCTGCTGTGTCCTGTCCAAGATTAGGCCAGCTGCAAAGCGAATGAGGCGGTCAAGGTGAGGTGAGAGCGCAAATTTACCAGCAGGAGTCACAACACTTTCTAATCATGCCCTGGTTCATTCTCAACACAGATTCCTCCCTTGCTTGCCTCTCCAATTACCTTTTTTCTTTGGAAGCAGAGTCCACTGGCATGTCTGAGATAACTAGTGGATCCTTTCTAGCTCAGAAAGGTGCTGACAATTTTAGACTAAAACATAGCAGTCTAGATTTTTCAAGTGAATGATACAAAGGACCTTAGGTGCTGTGCTCTTTGGAGATGGATGGAGTCTCTTCCCAAGGAAGAGGGAGAAAAGAGTATCCTCAGCCAAAAAAGAGAATGAAGAGGACCCAGGGCACCCAGGGCCAGTGTTCTAGTTTGGTTTCTGTTGCTATGATAAAACACTGACCACAAGCAACTTGGGGAGGAAAGGGTTTATTTGATTTACACATCCCAATAACAGTCTAACAATAAGGGAAGCCAGGGCAGGAATTTAAGCAGAATCAGAAAGTTGCTTACTGGGTAGCTCACCTGACTTGCTCAGCTAAGCTACCTTCTAATATAGTCCAGGTCCACCCATTCAGGAAAAGCACTGACCGCAATGGACTGGACCCTCTCACATCAATTAGCAATAAAGAAAATTGGCCAGTCTGGTAGAGATAATTAAGAGTCCCTCTTCCCAGGTGGCTCTAGTTTATATCCAGCCAGTAATCATTGTTGGACTGTACAGTGACCTAGAAATGGCCTTTGGGGCTTACAATGAGTGACCCCAAAGCTCAAAAAATACCTTTATCCCAAGCCTCAAGAGGGTGGGAAGTCAAATGGAAGGATTGATACAACAGCATCATTACAGCTAGTCTTTCTGAGACCTTGCCAAGCATGCTGTTGATCACTCCATTTTCTCATGCCATTCTTTCCTCCACTCTAGCACAAGAACACTTACTATCTGCTTCATGTGTGTCAGGAAACAGAGGAAGAGAAAGGAGAAAAGATTTGACTTGGTTCCCATAGCTAGGAAGCATGGAGTTGGAAATCAAACTCAGCAGTTGTGAGTTCATAGTGATCTCCAGCCAGGCCTCTCCTGGCCCTGCCTCAGCCGGTGACCTGGAGCCCTAGAAAACCTTCTTGAGAGCCAGCATTGGGATGGGGTCTGCCTGCTATGTGTCAATGGATTACTTCTCTAAGCTCTTTACAATCGATCATACTATGGTCATTGATTGCTTTTTTGGCTGTACCTAAATCCCACATTGATAATACAACCCTAGTTTATAACCATACTGAAATTTTTTACATAAGAGCAAAAGATTTATATTCAACACCATCGTTAACCACAAGAGCTTGTCCTACATTAGGTAGCAAAACTCAAAGCAGAAGAAACCCCCCTTCTGAGGGAGGGTGATTACCAGGCTACTCCCTGGAAGGAGTTTCCGGGGAGAAGTTACATTTATATGCACATGTATGAGTTCTTGATCTTAAGAATAACTAACATCCAATGAGTACTCACTATGCCTCAAGTACTGCATTGTGCCAATCACATCCCAGGCTTTCTTTCAGTAAGTCCGCTAACAAATCTCTGAAGTAAGCATTACTACTTTGTTTACTAGAGATACAGAAAGGTGAGTTAACTTGATCTCAGCAGAGGAAACTTCTCCATGAAATATAAAGGAAAAATAAACTCAACCAGCCATTGTGGCTTATGCTTGTAATGCTGACACTGGTTTAAGCAAGAAGACTGCCATGAATCTGAGGCCAACCTGTTTTCATAGTGACTTCTAAGCCATCCAAGGCTACAGAGTAAGATCATAAGAAGGAGAGAGACAGAGACAGAGAGAGATTGAGACTCAAAGATAGTGGAATATTTGTGGTTCAATGACAGTGCAGATCTCTTATGTAGATCCAACATTTTTGTTTTCTCTACAGCCTGGGCCATGTGCCTGGAATCCAAGAGCAGAGAGAAGGGCCCCTGACCTTCCCTAGTATCCCTGCTCGCCTAATGCTATGACTGTTTATTAGTGAGTCCTCTAGGTCTAACAGAGTCAAAATTTCCATTAATTAACAATATAAATAAATAAATGGGTAGAGGAGAAAACGCAATAGTGGCATGGTGCCTAGAAGGCTCTACTAAAAGCAGCCAGTTCATACATCATTAGCATCCTTGCTCTCTCTGCAAACCTGCTAGCACAGCCTTTCTCTGTGAGGCACACTCAGGGAACTCCAACACTGAGGTCATGCTTTGTTTTCAACTCAGTGTTTTTGGCTATTTCTGATTGGTCTTTAGAATGCCCTAGCTTGCCCCAAGCCCATGATACCTCTCCAGCTCAGCCACTCTCTTCCCATCATGACTCCAAGAAAGAAGAAAGGTCATTTCTACAGATGCAGAGCTCCCCAGCAGGATCACTCATGCTATCACAATGTCCTGTTGTTAGACAGTGACTCAGCCAGTGGCTAACGTTTTCTCATTCAGGTTTTTTTTTTCTTCAGCTAAATCTTGACAGTCTGAAGGTCAAAGCTCCCTCCTCTAACTTGAGCTGAAATAGCATTGCAAGAAGTGAGCATTTTCCCAGCAGGATGCTGCTGTAGAACAAAAGTAAGTTGTAGAAGGGAGAGTGAAGGAGGCAGAGCAGTAGGGAAATCCATTCCACCAGCAAGCTGCCTGTGGCACTGGACACTTGACTGGAAACAACGTGGTAGAGGACATGCCTTCTGCCCTCAAAGCACAGGAGACAGTATAACAGCAGGCAGTATTTCCTGAACACAAACTGGATGTCTAATAGAAGTAGGCAAGAAAGAGAAAGACTCTAGATACCCATGTGAAAGGGGTATGAAAGTTGGATGACCAACTTGTTTCAGCTCCAACAACTGGGCTGAAAGATTGTTTTGTTTTGTTTTGTTTTTTGTTTTTTGTTTAATTTTTTTTATTATGTGTTTTAAATTTTATACATCAGCCATGGGTTCCCCTGTCCTCCCCCCTCCTGCCCCTACCCCCACCTTCCCCCCAGCCCCTCCCCTCCATTCCCATGTCCTCCAGGATCAAGGCACCCCTGGGGATTCATTTAAACCTGGTGGATTCATTACAGGCAGGTCCTGTCACCTCCTTCCAGACTGAGCAAAGTGTCCCTGTGTAAGCCCAAGGTTTCAAACAGCCAGCTCATGCACTAAGGACAGGTCCTGGTCCCACAGCCTGGGTGCCTCCCAAACAGATCAAGCTATTCAATTGTCTCACTTATCCAGAGGGCTTGATCCAGCTGGGGGCTCCACAGTCTTTGGTTCATAATTCATGTGCTTCCATTCGTTTGGCTATTTGTCCCTGTGCTTTTTGCAATCTTGGATTCAACAATTCAAGCTCTTGCAGAACTTCCTCTTTCTCGACAGTTGGACACCTGGAGCTCCACCTGGGGCCTGGCTGAGGATCTTTGCATCCACTTCCATCAGTTATTGGATGAGAGTTCCAGCACGACTGTTAGGGTGTTTGGCCATCTGATCACCAGACTAGGTCAGATCAGGCTTTCTCTTGACCATTGCCAGCAGTCTACAGAGGATATATCATTGTGGATTTCTGGGGACCTCTCCAGCACTCTGCCTATTCCTGTTCTCATGTAGTCTTCATTTATCATGGTCTGTTATTCCTCATTCTCCCTTTCTGTTCTTGATCCAGCTGGGATCTCCTGCTCTCCTAAGCTTTCTTTCCCTCAAATCTTGCCCTTCATTACTCCCACTGTCGTCCAGGTTGTTCATGTAGATCTCATCCATTTCTCTGTCATTGGGTGATCCTTGGGTCTTTCCTAGGGTCCCATTTTCTAGGTAGCCTCCCTGGAGTTGTGTAGCAGTCTAGTCATCTTTGTTTTACATCTAGTATCCTCCTATGAGTGAGTACATACCATGTTTGTCCTTCTGAGTCTGGGTTACCTCACTCAGGATGATATTTTTCTAGATCCATCCATTTGTCTGCAAACCTCATGATGTCATTGTTTTTCTCTGCTGAGTAGTACTCCATTGTGTATATGTACCATATTTTCTTTATCCATTCTTCAGTTGAAGGGCATGTAGGTTGTTTCCAGGTTCTGGCTATTACAAACAAAGCTGATATGAACATAGCTGAGCAAATGCCCTTGTGGTATGATTGAGCATTCCTTGGAGGCATCACAATCCCCGACCTCAAGCTCTACTATAGAGCTACTGTAATAAAAACAGCTTGGTACTTGCATAAAAACCAACATGTGGACCAATGGAATAGAATTGAAGACCCTGACCTTAACCTGCACACCTATGAACATATAATTTTTGACAAAGAAGCCAAAAATGTACAATGGAAAAAAGAAAGCATCTTCACCAAATGGTGCTGGCATAACTGGATGTCAGTGTGTAGAAGGCTGCAAATAGATCCATATCTGTCACCATGCACAAAACTTAAATCCAAGTGCATCAAAGACCTCAACATAAATCCAGCTACTCTGAACCTGATAGTAGAGAAAGTAGGAAGTACTCTTGAATGCATTGGCACCAGAGATCACCTTCTAAATATAACACCAGTAGCACAGACACTGAGAGAAACAATCAATCAATGGGACTTGTTGAAACTGAGAAGCTTTTGTAGAGCAAAGGACACGGTCAACAAGACAAAGCGACAGCCTACAAAATGGGAAAAGGTCTTCACCAACCCCACATCTGACAGAGGGCTGATATCCAGAATATATAAAGAACTCAAGAAATTAGACATTAAAATGCCCAACAGTCCAATTAAGAAATGGGCTATAGAACTAAACAGAGAATTCTCCACAGAGGAAGTTCAAATGGCTGAAAGACATTTAAGAAATTGCTCAACATCCCTAACTATCCAGGAAATGCAAATCAAAACGACCCTGAGATACCACCTTACACCTGTCAGAATAGCTAAGATCAAAAGCACAGAAGATAGCTTATGCTGGAGAGGATGTGGAGCAAGGGGAACTCTCCTCCACTGCTGGTGGGAATGCAAGCTTGTACAGCCACTTTGGAAATCAATATGGCGCCTCCTTAGAAAATTAGGAATCCATCTCCCCCAAGACCCAGCTATAGCACTCTTGGGCATATACCCAAGGAATGTTCAATCATACCACAAGGGCATTTGTTTTGGTTTTTTGTTTGTTTTTGGAAAAGTTGCTTTGACAGAATAAGCCCACTGTTTACTTGGTCATGACTCATATGGAGTCAGTGGTGATAAGGGCTTGATAATTTCCAGCAGGTGGGCCCTTGATGTCACCGCTCTTATTGAGAGTTAGATGATTTGAAAGTAGAAACTTGTACTGGGCCAACAAATAGAATGGAGACCCCTTTCAGCTTCCTGGTGAAGGGACAGTATTAGCAGATGAAATGGATAAGTATGGCCAGAACTTGAAAGGAGAAGACTTCTGGCTTAAGACATGTGACCTGATTCCTATCTTCAGTTCCTATGAGAGGAAGCATCTACAGAAATCATGGTTCCTAAAACTGAGTGCCTAGCCAGTAAACAGAGATGGTTCAACTCCAAGAAATGGCTTGAATAGTTTTGTTAAATATTTATCCTGTGACTTTGCAGGGAACAGATCTTTTGAAGCTTAGGATCTTTAAGCTTAGGGGAACTCATTACTTGACCACAGTGTAAGTTCTGACTATGACAGTGTCTTTAAGAAAGGTGGCAGGGAGGGTAGAGAAAGTGAGGAAAGAAAAGAGGAAGGGTCAAAAAATGCGTGCAATGGGGTCTCTGAACAGTACATTTGTGTGCACACACATATAGCACACATGTTAAGTCAAACTGCATAACAGAGTGGTGTATATACAGCAGATTTTTGTCATTGTAAGATGAACACAATGTAAGAGACAATCAAATCTGGGTTTAAAATTTCCCTTCCTACTCTAAAGACTTAGGTTCACCGATAAATCCAAGCCAAAAACACTGCAGGAGTTTGAGGGCCAGGTAAGGATACAGAGAGCCCATCCCTGTTCTCAGTCCCCCCCCCCCCACTTAGTCTAGAAGGTGAGGGTGAGATTCCCTACAGTCAGTCTAGGCACTCATCACAGTTGCTCCAGGTTATTGCGACTGTTAACATCGTTGTCCTGTTTTGGATTCTTTTATGTTAGATTAAACTTCAGAGACATTCACTTCGTAGTTAGGAAAACAGGGTGGGAGTGAGCAATATGCACTCTAGGACATTTGAAAGAGCTCACCCAGCATTTGTAGGTTTTGTCTCAATTCAAGTGTAAATCATGTCTGATTCATTTTTTTCCTCTCTCCACTCCTGCCTAGAATCTACAGAGGTGTCAGAGACTAAGCCACCCCGCTTGATAGTTTAAATGAGAACAGAGCTGCTGTTCTTGAACAGGGATAGGCATTAACAACCTGCTGCACATCCCCCCTCCTCCAAGGAGCAAGCATCTCTCCAATGTGGTGGCTCCCTGGCCCAATTGCATACTGTAATCACCCAGGGTACTTAGAAAAAAAATACTTGTGTCTGAGGCCAGCCCTCAGAGACTCTGGCTTAATTGCTCTGGAGAATGGTTCTAGTATTCCGCCAGGTTAAAAGAAAATGCTGTAATGTAAGAAAGAGATAAATCATGTATTTCCCCCACCCTGGACAAACAACTATCATCTCTCCAATTTTGCAAGGGTCGGAGCCCCAGATATACTCATAGTTTATCTACCTTGTGCTTCCTTTATCTGATTTGAAGATGTTCTTTAAGGAAGTAGAGAATCAAGGCATTTATTGATTAGGGAGATATCAAAATATTGCAAAACCCAATGTATCCCTCTTTCAATAACAATTAAAAAAGAGGCCAAAAGCTCCTAGGTTTCAAACAGTAATGAAAATCTAAGATTCTCTGAGGGACTAAATTCAGTGAAACACTCTAGCAGATATTTAGCACATGTGACCCAATATCTCCAAACTATAAGTGACATCAGAGTTACTTGTGCCCTGCTCAGGGCCACATGTAAAGCCATATTACTGAGTGCCATCCCTAGAAATTCTAGTTCAATAAGTCTGGAGTGGGGACTAGGAATCTGAAGCTAAAACAAGTTATCCAGACTTAATGTACAGCAGCCAGCTCAGGTAGACCAATTGACAACTTCTCTCTAAACCCAATAGGTAGAATGCCTTAATCTCTACAGTATTATTTTTCCTTTAACATGGAAAGTATGAATTGTGTTGATAATGTGTAAAGCCATTTCCACAGCATCCCCCATAAGAGTGTGATAAAGCATAGCTTTTATACACCTGGAGAGAACTTGTGTAAGAATGATAAGTGGCGCTGGTTACTGGCACTGGTTATCTTGAGGAAAGGTCACAGTCACAACAAAACCCAGTACCAGTATCAGAGCTTTATTAGGAGGAAGAGAGGTATTGGAGGGGGACAAGAGAACCAGGCCTGGGGAGCACATGCAGAGGGAGAGAGAAAGATGGTGGGGGGAAGAGATAACAGATGGGGGGTGCGGTCTGAGTCATAGCTCTTTAAGGCGCAGGTGGGCTTACAGAGCTACACCACGCATATGCAGATTGCATGACTACATCATGCATACATCATCACCAGCACACACTGATGATGTAAGATGCAAGACCCCTTATTTAGCTCTTGAACTGTGCATGTGCAGTTATGCAGCTGGAGTGAGGACAGAACTCCAACAACTTGTGTTTCAAATTATAGTAATAAGTTTAGGGCTAAGACCTCAGACCCCCAAAGGAAATTGTTGATTTTAAAATATCAGACTGGGAAACAGCAGTGAGTACCCACTCAATTTGGAAGTAAAGCAGAAGAAGAAAAAAATCTGAGAAGGACTTGGTACTCTCCATGTTCTGGTCATGAAAGGGTGCCCTTACTGGGTGCTGAATGGAAGAAGTCCTTTTTATCCCTTCTTAGAAGCCTTAAAAGAGAACTGGGGGCTGTGGTGACAGCTCAGTCAGAGAACTGGTTGTCTCATAAGCATGAGGACCTGAGTTTCATCCTAAGAACTAAGTTTTTGAAAATGTCAAAGGTGACACACACTTGTAATCACAGCACTGAGGATATGGAGACAGGTGTATCCATGGAGCTTGCTAGCGAGCTAGCTTAGCTTACTTGGCAAGTGCCAGACCTATGAGAAAACCAACCCCCCAAAACAAGGTGGACTGTGTTTCAAAAATGACAGCTGAGGTGATCCTCTGGCCTCCATGAGCACATGAATGTACCAAACACACACACGTACATAGTGTGTGTGTGTGTGTGTGTGTGTGTGTGTGTGTGTGTATGTGTGTGTGTGTATGTCTTTTCTGTCCCTTCTCACATTTTTTTTCCTAGAATAAAATGAGAGAATATCAAGGTTAGGGAAAAAAAATGTGAGAAGGGACAGAAAAGAGTCCAGTAAGAAACAGTAGTGTTGTTGTTGAAAAGCCCTTGATGAGGGTTTAACATTGAGAAAGAAAACAATCGAAGAGAAAGTAAGATCCACTACATGTTCCATCTCAGAGCACTGAGACTCCAAATCTTAAGCATGAAATGTTCCCACCTCTAGAATCATACAAACCTAAGGTAGTCTAGAAAGTTCTTATCCTCAGAGCAGTATCTACCATGCAGATGTAAAATGGGGCTCTGCCATCTTTGCCATATAACTCCCTTATCAATTCACAGTCTGTCCCTCTGCTACTTCCTGCCTGCAGAATTTCTGAAGAACGGCATAAGGAATGCAATCTGCCAGCTGTGTTTTGAGACTAGATCCAAGAGGACAGCGTTTGGGAGCACTTGTTACCAAATCTGGTTAGTCTTACCTTTCTTCTTAGATGTCATTCAGTGATGGACACATCCTCTCAGGTCATCCTCAGCCCTGCCCTAAGCAGCAGGATTATCACTCAGGTTTTACAAGTGAGGAAACCAAAACTTGATGAAATGGTATAAAAGTAACATGTAATGAGGCAAAGCCAAGATCAAACCAGATCGTCCTTTACAAAGAACAGTGCCCTTTTCCTGGCACCCCTACTTCCATTGGATTTAAGCTTTGGGTTTTGATCTAACAAAACTTGAATGTTGTCTTTTCTTCCATTAGATTTTAGAATACAAAAGAGCCATTTATCTTGTAATTATTAAGAGCCATAACAGATTTACTGTACAAATGTATCAGAGGCCAACCTTTATTACTTCATGCTTTCCTTTCTAAAATCCCCCAAGATCAATGCCCTCAACAGCAGCCCATCCCTCTTCCCTGTCTTCTATTCTGATTAATACCTTAGCAACATTCTCATGCTGATGGATTACATCTGGAGTCATTCATAAATATAAGATAATTATTATATTCAATGCATATTGAATAAATACTTATGCCAAAACAAAAACTTAAGGACAATGATATAGCTCAATGGGTAAAGGTGCTTGCTGCTCAATGATACAAGCTAGATGATCTGGATTGAAGCCTTGGAACACTTGTAAAGGTGTAAGGTCAGAACTGACTTCACAGAGTTGTCCTCTTATGTTTGTTCACATAATTATCATATTATGCACACACATACACACAATAATTAATAATAATAATAATAAATGAAAATTTTAAAACCAACTAAGCATTGTGTAGACACTGTCTCCTATTAGCAAACTTTTAACATCAGTTCAATTGAAATTTCTATTTCACTCTTGATTAAACTAAGGCCTGGTATTGGTGAAATTATTAAGGCCACTCCACGTAGTTAAAAGGGAGGTGTATTTTGTGGGGTAACTTAAAAGTGAAGGGATAGTTTACAGGGTCTGGGAAAGGCACGGAGCAGTCAGGCAGTGTTCTCTGGAGAACACTGCTCAGTCTACCTCCAGCTTCCAGGGTCCAGGAACTAAGAGAACCTGTGCATCTGGATCCCGGGTCTTCAGCATCCTCTATCAGCCCCACCTTATAGGTGTGACTGCTACTGAAGCCTCAGTGGGGGTTGGAGCTTCCAGGTCAAAGCTGGAATGGCTACCCACTACAGCCTGGTGTTCTTGTCACCCAAGCTCTCACATCCACTTAGTGGTCATTCTGGAGATTCAGACCTATGTCAAACTTGAGAACTGACATGCCTAAACCAATTTCAATGAGTCTATAAGACCCTGAAGTTCTTGAGGAAGATCTTTCTGAAGTGGCAGATGGCCCACAGCAGAGTTCTACAAAAGGAATAAGCAGGAGATTACAGCATTAAGGCACTAATTAGAAAGTAGGTCTGTTCTTAGATTTGATGAGAAACAGAATATATTAGAAGCTCTTCAAAAAAAAAAAAAAAAAGACTTAAAGAAGAGGGAATAGAGGCCATTAAAAGACAACCAATCAAAGAGTATACAAGAATTTTATATTTTGTAGTACTCTCTACTTCATGAACTTAGCAGTAGAAGATAAAATATGAAAATTTAAAATAAAATGTCACAGGCAGCCTTAATACCAAGATAAGGGTCTCTATAGGCAAGAAATACAATTGAAATACAAAATGATGCATGAGGCTAAAGTCTCAGTTTGCTGGATTCTAGATTTGCATACAGAAAATTATAGTTAGAAGTCACTGATATAGACATAGAAAAGATGAGTATTTGTTCCTTTAGGTCAGAGTATTACAGCAAGGAGACTTTTCCTGTCCTCCTGCCTCTGAGTAGCCTAAGATTTTTTGCAAACTATAGCCCTAGAGTGGCTAGAAGGCCATGCATGTCCTCTCCACCAATAACTGAACACAGTAGTTCATGGTGTGGTGATTTGATCTACACCATTAGTTGTGTCCTTCAGAGTAAGATATAAACAATTTAACCTCAGCTTCCACGATCAAGATGGAGTGGAATTGTAAAGCCAGTTAACAAAGTGAATAAAGGAGAAAGGGGGAGGAAAGGAGATGGAAAGAAACAGAAAAAAGCTAATATTTGGTCACCACACTAAAATCTTAAGACACAAATCCAATGCTAGGGAAGATACCCAACATTCTCATCCACTTGAACATAAATCCATCCCACATTACATTCATTTTATGAAGCCATATCGCAAAAACTAGAGCGACTTTGCTTAGAGAGCTCAAAGAAACTAATAAATTCACTATTCCCACTTTAAAAGTGCTAGAAATTATAAGGATAGGGAAACTAAAAAGGAACAAAATCCCAATTAAAAACCTTATAAATAAAATATTATTGAATAAACATATAAAGAGGGAGTTCACACATTGAAAAAACTATACTGATAAGTTCACTCAAAACGTATCACCAAAATATGATACAAAGCAGTTAAAAAGCATATGGAAGAGAATGAGAGGTTTCTAACACATGAGAAATGTATCGAACAATAATAGAAGAGATAGAACCAAAGATTTTCCACACTTGCCTTGAATGTCATCAAATCAAACTTCTGATAACCGCAGAGGAAAAGTGAGGATGAACACGTCTGACCTTCCTATTGAACTGTTGTAGAACATCAGAAAGAAAGGGAGAAGAACGTTCCTAAAAGCCATACGAAGAAACGCCAGATTATTGACAAAGCAAAAGTACTTAGAGTGATAGCCAGCTTCTCAGCAGCAGCATGAAGGACAGGTGACACTGGAGTCACATCTTTGCAATGTTGATAGAAATATATGTTTAAGAGTAGGAACCAAGAAGAGGTCATTTTCCATTACAAAAGAGACATTGTATTACCCATACATCTTCATTAACAAGAACCACAGAAGAATGCACTTCAACAACAACAACAAAAAAAAAAAAAAAAAAAAAAAAAAAAAAAACCTGAATTTAGAGGGTCAATAGATTACAAGACATAAAATTTAACAAACACCATAAACTATAAAAAATTGATGACATTTCACATGTTTACAAAAGAGTGAAGCTAAACTTCAGACAAGAGCAAGATGGGCTGCAAACATTTTACACCCACATCATAATATTGTTTACCAAGTTGAGGCTCTTCACCGTCATTTACAGTGAAGAGCACATGTTTTTTTGTAGCTTATTTATATTCACTTATTTATTTAGGTTTAGAAATGTAGTTTAGAAGTCCAGGCGGTGGTGGTGCATACCTTTAATCCCAGCACTCAGGAGGCAGAGGCAGGGAGATCTCTGTGAGTTCGAGGCCAGCCTGGTCTACAGAGCAAGATCCAGGACAGGCACCAAAACTACACAGAGAAACCCTGTCTCAAAAAAAAACAAACAAACAAAAAGAAATGTAGTTTAGAAACTCTTTGGTTTAGCAGAAATTTTGAATAACAGGAGAAAAATATCAAAAGGCCCTTCATCTGCCTTGTGAGAACACTTGTAGCACAGCTGACCTTGTAGACCATCCTTTTAGCATTCTTAAATGGAATTATAAACATGTTCAGATGCTGTATAAATTAACTGAGGTCAATGGAAATTCAGTGAAAACTACACCAAATGTGTCAACACAGGAAGAAAGCAAAATAATGCTTCATATTCTCTCTCTCTCTCTCTCTCTCTCTCTCTCTCTCTCTCTCTCTCTCTCTCACACACACACACACACACACACACACACACACACACACACAAGAACAGTAGAGTACAATAAATATCACATTTGTAAGTGTAAGAAACTCTTAGAAATAAGAATGGTGATGGACCAGGAAATAAAATCAGGAAGGCTTACATGAGAAGCCTCATCTAAATCCATAATGGCTTATTTTCTAAAAGGAAGGGGGTAAATATGAGGAAAAGATTAAGATTTAAATAATTTACTTCCTCTACTTTTCTACATGTATTTTTGGTCCAAAATTATGAAGTTTCACAATTGGTCTAATATAAGCCTCCATGATTTTCAACCTTCCATACTTAGCTTATTCTGGACATTGGCCCTCTATCTCACTCTAAGCAAGAGAAATGGTGAACCATCAACTCTTGATACAATAGATGGATGGATGGATGGATGGATGGATGGATGGATGGATGGATAGATGGATAGATAGATAGATAGATAGATAGATAAATCAATAGATAGATGTAGATAAATTTCACCCTGAATCATGAACTCTTGAGACAAATGAATAAATTTCACCCTGACTTACAACTCAAATTTACTGTTATATGGGATCAAAGTAGATTTAGAACTCAGCAATATGCCTCCACTCACACATTCACAGAAACACGCACATATGCGCACGTGCGCGTGTACACACACACACACACACACACACACACACACACACACACACACACAAAACCACAGTAAAGCTGAGTGCATCAGAGGTTCCATTGTGCTTCTGATGAGCAAAGATGAATGTTATCACTTTACTTCACCTAATGAACATTTCAATCTTCTAATAAACATCCTAATAAAGAAAAATTGAGACTTAACTCACTTTTATTATCATTACTGACATGCCGAAAGGTCTTAATTGGGCTGAAAACAGCTTCCAATAATAATACCCTCCTTAATTGATTCATTAAAGGAACCCCTGCTGAGAGAGGAGAGTTACTTCCAGGAGAAGGAATGAAATAGAGCCCCAATTCCCACTGAGTGGCCATGATATCTCTGCCATCAACTCCCTGGGCCATTGAAGAGGATGTTAAGGATGCCCAATGCCTGGCATTAGTCTCAGTCCCAAAGAGGGCCCAGAAGGGAAATGGGGTTTCCATGCGCCACCACTCCTTTTTGGGGCAATGGAAAGCAAAGATGGGATCTTGGAGCATTTTGTTTATAATCTGCAAATGAGCAGGCAGGCAAAGAGATGCAATGATAGCAAGAGATCAAACGTCTGGTTACCAAATCCCAGCATGCTGGATCAGGTAAGGGAGAACTAGGTTAACAAAGGGACAATCGTCTGATTACAGGAAGAGTCGTTTCACACAGACAAGATAGTGCACTCTTTATAGTCATTAATATCTATAGACATGGGAGACTGTCTCACTCTGCCACTTATTAGCTGCTACTTTGGAAAGATTTCCCAACCTATGCTATAACCTAAAATGGGGAAAATACACACTTATTCTGCCACAGCTGCCAGAGCAAACCAGATCTTTTTCTTTCGCGCTAAACCCTTCAGCTGCCCCCATTGCATTCCTCCATAATTCACCCCCTCCAGCACCTCTCTGACCTCTGCTCCCAGCCCACTCAATGGCGCCTTTGGCCCCCACTGCTCCTCCAAAGCACCCAGCGAGCTGCCCAACCTTGGCCTCTGTGCTAGCTCCGCCTTCTGGCACACTCTTCCCATCGCCCTCCTTGACCTCCACAAGTCTTTGGTGCACTATCATCACCTCCTCTGTGACCACTTAACCTCTGCTTTCTTCAAATGTTTCCCATCCTTTCTTCCACGACACTTACCACCTTCCATTGTTCTATATAATGTACTTATTATGACAACTGCTTGCTCTCCCCCGCTGCTTCATTCCCAGACCTATCCTAACTGCCTAAAACAATGAGGAGGAGGCGCTTAATTTTTATTACACGACAACCTCCTAAGACTAAACTACATGATGCCCATAAAGTACATAGCTCAACAGAAACATACAGGGGCACTCAATAAATATTTCCTGCTCTTCTAGGATGACCATTATTGTTGTAATTATTAGTTTTTACCCATCACAAAAGATGTAAACTAACCCCCCATTCATTTGTACCATAATAATTTTTTTATTTCTGTATTAATTAATTAGGGTATGATTCTCTTCATCCCTGGTTCTTAGAAGGGGAAAGACCTACCTTTAACTAGTTTTCTGATACTGCATCGCATCTTGGTATATGGCACAAGTTGAGTACCAAAGGTGATGGGTTCCCTCTCCCAACTCCTACCTCCTTCATAGGTATGCCAAGGGCTGAGAATCATTACTAGGTCAAAATGCTAGTTGCCCCTCTTGTCTCTGTAGGACTCTAGTGCACATGAAAACAGTCTCCACACACCTACATGTAAGCAGGAGACAAGAAAGTGTTTGATTTTACATTTACCAAAACATAAGGCAAGGAGCGGAAAGAAAGGCACGTGACTTGCTTGTTAGAGTCCTCCAGATTTAAACTGCTGCCGCACTGACTGAGACACTTGCATTTCTCTCCAGGAAAAGAAGAAAACAGCAACCATCTGGCCAACCCATAACCTCCCAGGCGCTAATGAGATGCCTTCTTTGTCAAACACTTAGGAGCCTCTGTGATAAAGCACCACCCTGGGTAAATAATGAATGGAGCAGACCCATTAACTCAAAGTTGGACTGCATCTTCTGTTTCCTTAACATGAAGGAAGACGGGAGCAGCAGAGGCAATGAGCCGTTCAGCACTCGGAGCCAAAGTCTGCTCTCTACTTCTCAGCTGATAAACCATGTGAAGTACACGTGGCAGCCAGGATACCAAGTGCTGGCTTCTGCCTCTCTCCCTTCCAGTCCAGACTCCTGTGTTCTGTGAGTGGCACCTGTGTGAGGGAACATGGCATGGTATCTCTTAGCACACTGAGGGTCTCATCAATGCAACCATTTACAGAGCATTCATGAGGCAGGAGAGGGCAGCAGCTAAAAGCGTAAGTCTCTGAGAAATAAATTCTTGTGTTCAAATCCTGAATTTGCCAGTTAGTGACTGTGTGACCTCTCAGCCCAATTACTTCACCTCTTGGAGACTCAGTTTCCATCTCTGTAAATATGATGTTGACAAACTTAACCCATAAAGCTAGTGGAGCCATAGCCCAAATAATGCATGAGGTCACTTAGTACTGAGTCTGAAGACCAACAAGTACTCAATAAAAACTACCCATCTGAAGAGTCTTGAAGAAACAAAAAGCCAGGGTGTTATTGTAGTCAATAACCCAATCATTGCACAAATACCTATTCTATGCCTACTGGTTCTAAGTTCCAATTTAGCCACCAAAGATATAGCAGCCAGCAAAGAATACAGGATGCCTTGCCATCACCAAGTTTGCTGGCTAATGGATAATTATACGATCACTCTATGCCACCCAGTGTTATGCATACTTGACCTGTATTAATTTATTTAATGTTGTAATCACTCTGTGGAGTAGTATTATTAATCATTTTGATCACCATCATCATCATCTCCATAAGACATAAGAAGGAACCGAGGCACAAATGGTCAAGTAAACTGCCTCAGGTCAGGTCATGAAGCTGCTAAGCACCAAGCCAAACTTCCGAATTCCATTACATTGACACCCAAGCCTACTCTCTTGAGCAAGTCTATATACACAAATATTCCCCGTGTAGCTGGGAGATAGTGAACTCTTAGTCGATAGAAAATGCAACTCATGCATTTGTAGGGCAACAAAAAGGGAGGAGGGTCTTGTGAGGCTGCTCACTAAATGCGCACTTGTGGAGTTAAAGACAGATTTTTCTTTGAGGCACTGGAGCTACTCCTCTCCTCAATAGTCCATGACACCCCTCCAAAAGCCCTGAGTATATAGTGAAAATGTACTATTCTTCCAAATGAATATGGAGGTTATTAAATAGACACCAGCTTTTCAAGGAAGGGTGTTGAATTTTCGTTGAACCCCCCCCCTGCCCCCTCCCCTGTACTCTCAAATACAAATGGCATGCATTGGAGAGGGTCCTGGCAGACAGACAGTGACAGAATACATGGTGACATGTGCCCATCCCTTTATTTTGGAAACCAATATAACATTCCATCTAAATTTAACAAATGTCAAAAGCCAGCTGTGGTGGTGTATGTCTATAACCCCAGCATCTGGAAAACAAAGGAGAGAATCGGGAGTCTGAAGCTAGCCTTGGCTACACAACATGATATTGTCTCGATGAAAGAAAAGAACAAATCACACTCATATGTGCCCCACCTCAAACACCTCTAACTCTTCATTGTTCTCAGGGATGTCTAAACAAACTTGCTTGAAGTTGAACTGAAGATGAAGAAGAAGATAGAGACAGCTATTACATTGTGGGAGGTGGAGGCAGGAGACAGGTGCTCCTTAGGAGGGAAGATTTATAGTTCCATAAGACTAGCTGGTCTGTACTGAAAATGCTTTATGCCTAATCCTTAATAAATGCTTTTATATTAATTTCATTTTATATGCTGTATTTATATATATATATTTAAATATACGTGATTTTCTGTAGTTAACACATGACATGTTTTAAATTAATCTATGTCCATCTTACCTATCAATTACAACAACATACTGCATAACATTAAAATATTATTATAATATACATTTATTTTTATTAAAAATTCCATTTATTAATAAAGTCTACTAAGTTATGAATTGTCCACATTGTCCCACTTAAACCCTATAATAATCATGACTAAATAGTAGCAATATAATCTCTATAGGTTAAAAAAAATCAAGCTGTTACTATAACAATAGATACCTAAAAAAATATAGTGCTTTCAACAAGCATCTCTTAGTGTGTAACAGTCTAGAAACAGGGCTATGTACAGTTCAAGCTGCTTTGACAAAAACACTAAGTGATTGAAGGTAAGTTTTTATTTTGTCGTTTTCTTCTTGAAGTGCTACGTGATTGCCTAGTCAATTAGCCTGCCATCAGGAAAGTGAGTAGTGTACCATCTCACGCAGGCACATCCCAGCCCCCCAGCAGCTGGAAAGAGCAATGAGAGAGCACGCCCACTTTTTAAGAACAAATTCCCAAAGCGGCTCACATCACCTGTGTCTCTTTGACAGAAACTTTGTCAAAGATGATTGTAAGGAATAAGCAAGAAAAAACCAGTGGTCTTCATAGACATCCATTTCTTTTCCTCCTCTTTGACACTGATAACTTAAAAAATCAATCCTCATATCATCTCACCAAAAACTTCAAACCATGGGCTGGAAAGATAGCTCAGTTGGTAAATTACTTGCCTTATAAGCAGCAGGATCTGAGTTCAATCCCTAGAACCCATGTTTAAAAAAAAAAAAAAAAAAACTAGACATGGGGGTGTGCACTCATAATCCCAGCAGTGGAAAGGCAGAGAAAGGAGGGTCCCTGGAGCTCACTGGCCAGCTAGTCTAGTCTAATTGATTGACTCCAGGCCAATGAGAAGTGCTATCTGAAAAGTTCTTACTGAGGATCATAACAATAGTCCTGTATATATATGTATACATACATGTTTCCTTCACACACATGAAAATACATATGAGTAAAAATATTCAGACCACCACAGACAGAGTGATCTTCTCACACCACTGATGTTAGGCTCAGCCATGGAATCTACTTTGTGCCATGGAATGTTAGTAAGCACAATGCAAGCAGAAGCTTTAAATGTATTGACTGGTTCACCTGGGCTACTGCTCTACAAGTACACTCTGAGAAGAACTTAACCCCCCAAAATAGCTGCTCCTTTCAGCCTGAGCTGAAAGCAAATACATGTAGAATGAGCCAAAGCCAACGTACAGTGAAGCTATCCCCACTCACAGTGCAGCCAGCCTAAAGCAGCATCATTTGCTGTACCCAAGCTAGATCTGTTGACCAGAATTGGGAATGTGAACTAAGTGACTCTTTCCTATAGGTTACTGGGTTTAAGACAGTTATTGTACCACATTATTGAAACAATTGGCTGATGGAGAGATGGGATTAGAAGGAGGATACTGCCATAATGAAAACTGAAAATACATACCTGTGGCTTGAGGAGCAGGCAGATGGTGAGGAAGCTGTAACAGAAGGCTGGAAACATGCCCATCCCGTGTGATTTCAAGAAGTACTTGGCAAAACTCATCTGTAATGATATGGAAGACAGAAAAGATGCCTAATAAACTTGAAGCATTGGACAAGAAAGTGTCCAGGCAGAATATTGATTGTGTAATATACTTGTTACCAGCTAGATAAGGTATATAAGACAAAGTGGGGTTTAAGAAAAGAACTGACTAATTTTCCAGCAGAATTGAGAATGAATAAAGAAAGCTCAAAAATTCCAAGACTTCCATGTCACAAGACTGAAATAATCTTTCGCCTCACCATTTCATCAGTCTCAGGACAAAGTCTAAATCAGTGGTGTGGCTGTCATATCCTTTGTGACAACTTCTAAAAGGACTAAAGTGATGCCTAACTATGCTCTTGAGCTGAACAAAGTGCTCCTAGAAACATAAAAAGGCACGATCCTACGGAGACTTAATATAACCAAAGTAGCCAAAATTAAGTGCTAAGGGAAAAAAAGAGACATCTTTCTTGCTCAAATGCATCATCGGTATAACTTTCAGTGCAGGGAATTGACTGAGATCAAATCCTTTCAAAGTAGCTATATTGATGGAATGCTATCAGCCTGAGACAACTGTTTGAAATGGAAAATGATCCCTGACTGCCCAATTTCTAAAGGCAAAGAGAAAGACTTGGGCTCTAAAGTCCTCTTTAGAGGTACTCATGCCTTGTAGATGATGGCAAAAGATGGAGGTCAGAGCCAAAAGACACAAAGAGTACTAGAGGAGAAGTCATTACAAGAGGTAGAACAGGGTCTGGTCCTCAGGTCAACACACTATGACCCATGGCCAAGGCCTGCTGTCACCTGGTTTGGGAATTATTATTATGTTGGCATACACACACACACACACACACACACACACACACACACACTCATTTTGTTATTCACACTGCTTTTGTTTTTAACTTGTAACAAGTACATATGGTCTACAAAACCTAAAATATTTAGTATCTGGCCCTTCATAGTTCACAGTGAGTAATCAGATCCTCTGCACCCACAGAACAAAGGGACCTAGCTTCCCTTACAGTGGGCTTTCAGAATGCCTGTAGATCAGCTATTTCAGTGTGTCTTTCATTCTTCCCTTCTTCAAGTGGGAACATGTGAGGCAGCTTTTACACCTCCATTCAACATCACTTGTTGGGAAGTTAAAAGGCAAATCACTTGTCTTTTCATTTAGCGGTTGGTATCTTAGTCAATAGGAGTCATGTCAGAATTTTGGGTGATTCCAAGATCAAGCCTGATAAGGACTGAATGAGGCATCCTTTCTAAAGACATGGGATTGGCTAGGTGAGTTGCTTTGGCCAAAGGAATGTCATTAGCCATGACAGTAACTGAGGCTTCGTGTGTTGATGTGGTTTGTTCTGGATCTTTTATTTCTCTGCTCTATCAAGAGAAGAGTATGCCTTCAACTTGGTGTGCAGAGCAAACACATACAGAACAGACCTGAACCAAAGATGAGATCTTAGCCAAGTCCAATGAGCCTGATTCATGAAGCAACACCTCCAGGTAAACCCAGACCAGATAATCTAACCATTGTCAGTCTGCAGATTCATCAACAACAAGAGGAATTTGTGAGCCACTGAGAACTGAATGGCCTGCTACCCAGGTAGTTGATATGTAAGCCTTCTACAGTGTGAGAAGGTGCTTGGGATGTAAAAGGTTGTTTGACAGTTTGGAAACCCCAAACCCTTCATTCAAATCTCAACTCTGTTACTTACCTGCTTTTTAACTAGAGAAAGTCAGTATACTTTTTTGAGTCTCAGAGTTGGTTACAAAATGAGTATAACAAAATCATCCCAACCCCAGTGATATCTGGGTATTTGGGTGGTGGGAAAGAATAGGGAAGAGTAGGGTCCGCAAAAACAAATTATATGCAAAAATGTCATAATGCAACCTATTACTTTAGATACTAATTTAAAGTAAAAATTCTAAATTGGAAGGTTGTTCTAAGACTCAGTAACATATTTAAATATGGTTGTGAATAAAGTATACAGCTGTGCAGTCTCTTCAGTATTGCACTTCTGTTTTCATAAAGCTGCCTGATTTTATTTTTAATTAATGACAGAGAGAGAGTTGGTGCCACTGATACCTCCTGACCCCAAAATATGGCCCTATTAGGTTTGAAAAGATAAATATCTCTAAGCTGTTAGTATTTTAATCATTTCTCTTAATTTTGTTTATCTGATTCCTGAGTTTTTTTCTCCACTGAACATCTATTAATTCTATTATAAGAAAGCTAAGCAGCATAAAGGTTATTTGTTTGCAAATGGATTGTGCTACCCAGTCTTTTATTCCTAGGCACCTCCCTAAGTCTTTCCCTTCCTGTGATGAAGGCACAGTAATACTGGTCACAACAACCCAGCTGCCAGATAGAATGCTCTCTAAGCCCACATTCCTGCCTCAGCACAGAATGAGGAAAATTGAGAACATTCTCCTTTGCATACAAGCCAAAGTTCATGAAAGCCCAGCCAGGCAACACTTCCCAGCAAAGAGCCCTTCATGGGAAATGTTTATTTAAAACTGTGTCCTCCAAATAGTGTTCCCTCTGCCCTGGTGCCACTCGACCAGAATCTGGGGTGTTACAACCTGATTACATTGTGTTCCTGTCAAAAATATTTTTCTTCCTCCAAAATGCCAAAGGGAAGAGCACAGGTTTCCTAGAAATAGCTCTAAATTGTCTCCCTGTACCCAAGAATGCAAGCAACATACACACAGATGCTGTCCAAAGGGACAGGGAAGGTCAAGTCCATACCACTGATGAGTTCCATTTGTTCCACAAAGACAGGCAACACAGATTTCTGAGGAGGATTATTTGAAAAATAAATCTACCCACACAGTTCCACTCAGCCCTCCAGCTAAAGCAGTAGAACCCACCAGAAATCTCTCAGCTAGCTTTATAATAGAGTAGCCAAGCTGGGCAAGAAGACCACAACATGGAACCAATGATCAAATTTCCCTCTGACACAGTGCAATCGCTGAATGTAGGATCTGCCCAAAACTTAGCATTTTCTCTGTTCAATAAATACTTACTGGGTATTGTTAAGTACCACATCACCACCCACTCCCATCAGCAGACTGGGCAGGGCAGGTGGGGCGGGGGAGGCCTGTGGAGAAAGCATGCTACGTGCAGAATGTGGAAACCAGCCTCCTGTCAGAGGCTGTGGCCCTCCACTGGGTGGGTGGCTGTGAACAGCTGCAGAGTGCTCAGCTGGAAGACAAAGGTGGCCAGATGATCTGGAAAGCTTCTTTGCAGCGTGACACCACATCCTCTTAAACATGAGCAGCAACCACTGCTCACTCGGTATCGTTCAAAGCTAACCACTTTGCCCTTGTCTTCTCAGGGGATACTCAAGACAGCCCTTTGAGCTGTTAGGATTGTCTCGGCTTTAGGTGAAGAAAGACCCAGGGAAGTGAGTGAAGGAACGTCCCGCGTGCCACATGGTAGAAGAGGCGCTGAAGCCTAAGTTAGAAAAGCAAGCTCTCCAACATGAGGCCACAAAGAATCCGCCTCCACAGCGCGTCTCCACGTGCTGGCTGCCCTCTGGGACCACCTCTTCCTTCTGCACTGTTCATTTTCCGCGTAGCTGAATTCCTAGAAAATCGCTTTAAAAATGCCTTCAGCAGAAGGTAGCTCTGCAAGCCGCCCTTCGGGTAGCTATCGGTTTCCTCAGGGTTCCAAAGGAGGCTTGAGGTCCAAACCTACTGTCAAATGTCAAGAAATCCAAGAAAAGAGAGAAAGTCATGACGATTACTGAAGGTGGCAGCCAGTCCCAAGGATGTAGTCATTTGAGTCACTTTGAAACACACACGGAGAAGGCAAGAAAAAGAAAAGGGAAAACAAGCGTGTTTTTCAAGCCACTTGGGAGAGTTGTTAAGATTGTGACCATACTCCAGATTCATCAGGTACCATGCTGTTCTTCTTCTGTCTCAGGTATTTGGAGGAAAGACTCTGCGCCTGTGACAGGATGATACAGCCACAGAGTCAAGAACACTTGGGACCTCACCACGATCTCCAAAGACACCAAAGCTGGCCAAGATCAGTGACCTTGACTGAAAATTTGGGACACAATAAGGTTTTTTAAATATATTTTTGACATTATAATCTAATTACATCACTTCCTCCTTCCTTTTCTTCCCTCTGAATCTGCCCATTTATCCCCTTGCTTTCTTTCAAATTCATGGCCTCTTTTTCTTTAATTGTTGTGATACAGATATATATATACATTCCTAAACACATCAATACAACCTGCTCAGTCTGTATAATGCTACTTACATGCATGTGTTTTCAGGTTCAGCAGTAGATACATTTTTCAAAGAAAACAGAAAAATCAAATAAAGCTCCTTTAAAGCCATATCTGAGTTTTTTCAAGGTGCTAAAAATGAAATCAAATGCTGAACAATAACAAATGCACAGTCCCCTAAAGTTTCAGGTAATGAACTTGAAGAAAAAGGGAAGGGAAACACAGCTCATGTTAAGGAAGCAAAAGCTATTGAGGACTAAGACAGGAAAAAGAGTCAGCTTCATTAGCGGCCTGGAAGTGAAGAGCCTGTCTTCCTAAGCCAGATGGCCTTGAGCCTAAAATAGAGAGGGAAAAAAAAATAAAGAAAAGAAGTCGGGAGGGGTGGGGTATTGGATTTCCTCAAGAGAAACCTACAGGTGCAAATTTAATTCTATGGTGTATGTGTAAATGTGTGTGCATATGAGAGAGAGAGAGAGAGGCTGAGACTTTTCCTTGGTGACAGATGAATAGCAATCAGTGACTCTAGGTGGCTGCTGTTCTTGCCACTGAGAGGAAGTCCCATTACGTCTGCTAACAAATGAGCTCAGCCAGCCTTCTTGTTAGTATTGGGCAAATGATCCTCTGTATATGCCTAATCCAAACCACACAAAGGAGCGAGGCCATAGGAAGGCAGTTTGCTTGAGGCAGAATGACATTTTTCATGCTGAAATTACCTATTCCTCCTTCACCACCATCCCCCTCTTTGAACACTGAATCCTTGCAGCACTGGGTGTTATGAGAGGACAGGCAAGTAGTCAGATCCGGTAGAAGGATCAATGCATCTGCATTCCTCTGCCTCTGCTCCTCTGCCACCTCCCTCCTGCTCCCCAACTCCCTCTCCGAATGAGTCTCCCAGGAAATTCTGTTGACCTGCCTCTGTCCTAAGCTGAATTGAAACATCTTCTTTTAAGACAGCCACAATCCTCCCCTTAAATCTGGTCAACAAGTGCACTCCAGGTCTGCCTGGAAAAGTAGAAGGCTCACTGGCTCAGTCTCTTCACCGTGATGGATCCAGAGACAGGTGCAAAGGCCATTTCCAATTATTTCCTAGGCCGCTTCAAAAATAGCTGCTTCCCACCTCCCCAACGCTGAAAATCATATCCACCTAGACTGCCAAAATATAAACGGCCTGTAGCAGAAATATTAAAATTTAAAGCTCTGTAGTGTATGAGGCTGGAGGTTGGGGTTCTCGGGAAGTGGGGGGAGGGAGCTTGCATGTTTTCTTCAATCCAAAAAATTCCACCTTGGGATTTTTTTTTTTTTTAACTGTGAAGAGGTTTAGCGCAAGGACAGAACCCGGGATGGAAAGAGAAGGGACTAAGACAATGAGAGAAGAAAAACTAAAGAAGGAAGAGCAAAGGAAGAAGGGAGGAGAGAAAAGAAGGGCCTGTGATGCAGCATCACAACTTGCCTGGCAACTCCTTCACTTTGAGCACAGTAACACTGCCACCTAGAGGCTGAGACCCACTTTCCTACCACTGTGCAAAACAAGTGTATATTCCTGTAGGAAGCTTAGAAATGGCAGAAGTCCGTTATGGGGGACAGGGTAAGGTACCACCAAGAGTTTCAGCATCTAACCATTTCAAAGCAGATGACGCTTATTAAGTGCTTACTATGAGCCAAGGACTGAGAAGTACGTACTGTGTACCAAGAACTGAGAAGTGTTAAGAATATAACATAGATATGACTATACATCTCTGCTCAAAGATCTCAGACTAGAGAGAGGAAACAAGCATATACATAAAACATGAAGAATGGGAATTCTTTTCAGTGTAGAAATGCATCATGCACATGATGAAATAAAGGAGAGATTAATTCTAACCAGAGCAGTTGGGAGAGGAGTATGATCTGGCCAGAACTTGGGGGAATGAAGGAATTGGAACATAGGCATCAGAGGGAAATAAGACTGAAGCAACCTTCAATGGTGCATAGCATCTAGGAAATACACCATGCATGCTCACCATGACTGGGTTGCAATCCCGATAATACCTGTAGGAAAAAGAAAGATCAGAAGAAAGTTGGGCCAAATTTGTATCTGACTCTGGATGTGAGGCTGAAGGAATTTTCAAGTGAACAAAGATAGGATTTTGTAAGTTTCATTCTGGGAAGCCCAGTGCATGGAAAAGTTAGCAATTAGTAGATTCTCAATTATAAATTATATAATAAAATGACTATGACAGAAAACTCATGAGAGTTTTGAAGAAACATAGTAACTTAGTTATGTTTTTTTTAATAATATAAGAACAGTCTATAGAAACAGAAAATGAAATGCTAGAAAGACATCATTAAAATTTTACTGCCAAAGTCTAGTTGAACAAAAGACTAGCCCAAGACATAGTATGGGGAAAATTGGAAGGCTTAGATGGCTATGCACAATGTTGACAAAGTCTAAATAGGGGGTGAGGGAACATACATACGTAGAACCAGGGGTTGGCATCAGGTGCCTTTCTCAACCACTCACCAACTTATTTTTGGGACAGTATCTCTCACAGAAGCTAGAACTCACCAAGTCAGCTAGAGAGGCTGACCACCAAACCCTCAGTGATCATCAGCCCAGGGGTTATGGGTGCTTACTGCTTCTCCTCGGTGCTCAAAACTGAACTTAGGGACACAGGCTTTCGCAGCAAACCCTTAACAGACTGAACCAGTCCCAGTAGAGACGACATTCAGCAGCAGGTGTGTGTGGTTTGACCCATAGTGGCAGTACTAGCTGAGATAAGGAATGTGGAAGGAGGAACAGTTGGGAGAAGATAGTAAGTTTTAGTTGAGAAATAGAGCCTCTACTTTTCAAGAATATAATAAGTAAAGAACCTGACAAACAGTTAAAGATGCTGTGGGACTCAGGGCGGAGGGCTCTGGTACACACACTCTGTACACACAGGGACATGTGCACACTCACGTGAGATGAAGGTTAGTGATGTTTCCTCCATCCTGGTGTTATGGATAAGATGAGCCTGGAATATTCTGGAATTAAACTTGCAGTCTCTGCCATGGTAGAGCCAAGACTTGAGGAAGCATCCTAAGTTTCCACATCTGGAAAATGGGGACTGCTGTAAGATTTAACTGAGCTAACCTATGGGACACACCTATGTATGAGTACCCAACAAATGTCAGTGTGTCACCTGGCTGTACATTATGAAGTAGTAAAAAGACTGTGAGAGTCAAGTTCAAAACCAAATTTAGCCATCTTCTATGACACTGGACAGGAGAACTGGCCTCCCTCAGTCTCATTGGATCAACAGGAAGGGAAGTAACCACCTGCAACCTCTACCTCAGGGGATTAAATGAGATACTGTGCACTGATCAGCTGAAAGTCAACTCACAGTTAGGCCAGATGATTTACTAAATTGAAGAGTGTAGTGAGAAACCCTCTGCATGCCAAGATACTCACTTGACACCGTGCGGGGAACCCACTGAGCATCGAGTGGTTCTAGGCAAGCATGCATCTTCATTGTCTCCCTTTCCCCAGAGAAAGAGAATCTTCTCTGGCCCCACTAAAGAAATTCTTCCCTTGTCCCTACATTCCAGACATGCTTTCATCACAGCACATTTTTTTTATTCCATCTTCAATTGAGATTTAAAAAGAAATCTTTGAAACTCCCCAGCTGGTAGACCCACTAGGGAATCAAAGCCCATTTGTTCTCTCTTCTACATATTCCCCACATGGTCCACCAATCAAACTCACACTGTTAATCTGCATTGAAAGGAAACTGGTCATTATTTAAAGGAAACAAAGATAACCACAGTGGAGGAACAGGAACAAATAAGGTTATTCAACTTCTGACCCACAAAGAGTTCTTTTTGTTTATTCTTGCCCATGTCAAATTCCTGTAGACCACTCCAGAGTTGGGCAGCTGCTGATTTCTGGCCTGTGGCTAACACCCCAGCACCGCATCAGTGTTTAGGCGGTGGGATGAACACAGGCTCATTGGGCTGGAACTCAGGGAAATGGAATATGATGTGACATTCTTCAGCTTCGCTTACAGCCCAACACAGGGTCTTTTTCTGACCAGCAAGCATTTAGCTTCAGCTTAATCCCTTTCAAGACCAGGTACCTACCATTGTGTGTGGGATTGGATAGACAGAGGGAGTCTTTACACGGCTCTTCTTGGCTTCACCTCCCTGGCACTCATCCCTGCTCTAGGAGTTGCCTTCTGGTGTGACACAAATTCTTTGTCCCCTCAGGCCTGTCTTCTCTGAATCCACTAGCCCTCTATTCCTCAAGATGCCCTCCTGTGATATATTCTGCTGTCCCTACTCATTTCTAAATAATAAAAAATATATATCTACAAAACACATCTGAAATCTCATTCTTATCTGTAAACCCAGATGGCTCCTGTGGATCAACTCTCCAGCCCACTTTCTCTGCTGCTGGCACCTTATGCTCTCAGCACTCCTGATCCTGGAGACACGGACCCACTCCAGAGGGTTATTCTGTCCACAGATCTAATGCCACTTGCATTAGCTTCTGCCTTTACACCACCTCCCTTCTGCATCTCCTGATCTTCAGAGGACTGATGTCACACATGTATGCTCGGAGTCCATATTCTATTCAGAACTATTTGATGGTTTTCATGCAGCCTGACTTAAAACACCCTTACAGTCTTGAGTGTGAGCCTCCGTTTTCTTCATGGTCTCTGTGTCTGATCTTTCTCATCCTGCCCACCACACCCTAGGGTTGTCTGTTGGTCAGGGTTCTGTCAGAAAGCAGAAAGCTCAGACACTGAAGGGCTGACAGCACAGAATCCACTTGCAGGACTATTAATAGGGTGTGTGTAGCATCAGGGGAACAGCATCAAAGCTACAGAAAGTGACTTCACAGAGATCAGAAGCCAGTTAGAAGCCCAGCCTGTCTCAGACCTGAAGGGGCAAGGGATAAAAACAGTGTTCATCCAGGTCTCCCCTGGATCCAGAGAAAGAGGAGCCCGAGAAAGTATGATGGGTCTGCAGCCTCTGCCAGAGCTGCAGCCTGGTGGGAGAGGGAGAATGATAGCAAGGGGACAGGGAATACTTCATCCCACCATCCTTGCCCTGATGACTTGTCATGCCCCAAAGAGATGGTGGGGCAAGGAAGCCTGCACAATCTGTCCATAGATGCCATACTCCTGGGACACAGAGAAGAGACGAGGGATGAGAAGAGATGCAGAAGAGAGGCAGGTCAATGGGAGAGTAAGCTGCAGCCTCCATCCTTGCACCCAGTGTTTAGGCAAGAGCACCAGCTAACATTTCCTATCACACACAGGACTGCGTGATCCTGTGGCCATGCTCAGAATCCTCAGGGGAGATTTTTTTCAATGAGCGGCATTGAGAGTTACACATTCAGTATGCCTTGTGCCTAGTGATGTATCTGGTAGACTGACACAGAACAAAAACATGACTCATCCTACAGAGTGTGTTCAAAAGAATCCCCACGCACCCCAAAACATGCTCTGTTCATTCAAAAGGAGAAACAAGGGCTGGAAATGAAACGGTGGCATACATGTGACTGAAATCTGTCCAACACAGCATCTCTTCCAGCACCTTTCAGACCTGGATGACATCTGTGCCACACAGTACATCCCTCAACACCTCTCAGTGCTCCACTGGCGGCTAAGGTAAAGACCATTAAAGAAACTGGGGCTTTAGAGCCCAGGCCCTGTTGAGCAGAGTCTCTGCCCAGCTTCCAGGCCCTGTGAATTGATCAATGGAATAGTAAGACCAGCTATGCCCTGAACAGTTCTTTTCCAGAATAAAGGCTTTCCTCCCCACACGGTTCTTGCCTTTTGTCAAGGAAAAGAAAAGAAGAATCAGCCCAGAGTGAATTCCTTAGAGTGGGAGGTTGGTAGGTATCAGATGCAGGCTTGCACAGTGCATTTGTCTGAAGCATATGCCCACTGTACCAGGGTAGGAAACCTCTGCTTCCAATGCTCTGAGACCACCCTGGGCTGAGAGACTTGATTTCCTTCCTTACAGGAACAGAGACACCATGTTTCCATCCAAAGAAAGTATATGAAGTAACATGGGGGCAGTGTGGATATACGGAGCTGGTAGCACCCAGGTTGTTGTGCAGAAGAACATTCTCAGGGAAAAAAAAGTCAGGAATCATGAAGGATAATCTTCTCATCATATATTCAGGAAACATTTCCACTAAGTCTCCAGAACAGGAAAACATGGACCCTGAAACTAGACTTGATGGGTTTGAATCCTAGCTAGCCCGTTCACTGTCTTTGGGGATCTTAAGCAATTTGAGTATTTGTCTTCCTACTAAAAGGCATAAGTGACTTAACTCATGTCATATAGTGAGTCTAGCACAGAGCAATAGCTCCCTAGGTAAATCAGCTACTGAGATACACATACAATAGGGATAGCCAGGAGTAGACAGAACACGTATAGGCCATGCTTTTGAAAAACAATGATAATAGTAGGTAACATTTGTTGGCCATTTAATAAACATTCGGCACTATCATGGTGATGGTATGTATTACTATCATTTAATCCTCTCCATGGTTCCATATTCAGAAGCAGACACTGGGGTGAATGTTAGTTACATAATTTGCTCAAGGTTATTCAGCTCCTGAGTGCCAGAGCTTAGAATTGAAGATCAGCAATAACAAAGAAGCCAGAAGATAAGTTCATGATTACAGTTGGTGAAAAAATACTAGGAAGAAAACGAAAAATCTTCAGAAGCAGAACACAGAGGAGGGTGGTCTGGGCCTCTGAGCCAAGGTATAAAGCAAGGGAAAATATCAATCATGCAAAGAGCCAGGGTGAGAATTCTAGCCAGAGGGCATAGCAGAAGAGTTGAGGTTGACTGGAGGAAGAGACTGGAGTGCTCAAGAAACTGAAATGAGACAAAAATGGTCAGAATGATGTAAGTGGGGGGCAGAAGGGACTGTTGGGAGTCTCAAGTACAGGCAAGGCCAAAGTGTGGCAAAAACCCTGACCTAAATATAGAAGTCCATCAGAGAGACTTAGTTGGAAGGTTCGCCTGAATTGATTGATGCCATAGGAGGACCCCTGAGTGAAAGAAAGCAAGGACCCTTTGGAAATGATTGTCATAATGTGTTGTGACTTGGACCAGAGAAGCATCACAATTGTCAAGGACAAAGAGATACTTTGTGACCATTACAGAAAAAAGACATGCTTCACTTCCCAGACAGGATGAGACAAATAAAATTCCTCTGTGCTTTTCTTATATCACCATCACTACCATTACCACCACTATTAGGTCACAGTCCCTGGCCAGAGACACCCCTGGATTGTCATGACACCACTCAGACTCCATCAAAGTGATAGCGCAATGCCTCAGCTATAATGCATACACAGATACCCAAAGAAACCCTGGCTAGAGAAGTCCAGAAAAAGAGGCAGTACAAATAGCCTGAAGCAGCAAGCAGGAGAATGAAGACTTAAAGCAATCCTGGGAATTGCATGTTAGATACAACCAGCTGTTTATCACACTTCCTTTGCCTATATTGCCCATAAGGGACTATCAGCATACACTGCCCTCTTCTTTCAAGGTCTGAATCTTTGATACATTACTACATAATATTGAGCTACTTATTCATTCATGATACATACAAAAATATTATTGAGTGAATCTGCTATACCACTGTATCTGTATCGAGCACTGGGGAAATACAAAGACAAATGAAATACCACCTCAAGGCTCTTGATTTCACAGTGATGAGAACAATTATCATACAATACGACTGAAGCCAGCATAAAGGGAAGGATATACAGCGGAGGAATGCTCAAGATGAGCAGACTCTTAGGGAAAGAAAGTAGGGAAATAAAAAAGGGGGTGGAGTTTGTATCAGAATAGAAAGCCCTTATGGTGCATTAGGAAGAATAACTCTTTCAGTGTGATTCAAGTTCCACATCAAGGAGGAAGTAAGGGGACTCAATGCAGGTCCAGTCAGGAAAAGCCTTTAGGCTATGCTTGGAAATTAGGATATTTCCCAGATCCTTTAGGGAAACCATATTTTAAGAAATGCATAATGGTCTTTTTTTTTTTTTTTTCCAATTTGTGATCATTCCGTATGCAGAGCAACACAGAGAAAAAGACACTGAAGACAGCCCGGGACATGATCCCTGTAGTAACTCAGATGAGAAATAAGGGGGATAAGAGTCAGGGCAGACGCAGAGAAGAGAGAGAAGAGAAGAGATAACACCAGAGAAGGCCAAGAGAATGTTGTGATCATTTTGTGTGTATGGTGTGGGAAGACAGAAAGAAAAGTATTAAAATTTCTGCCCATGGATGAGAAATTAGGTCGCATAAAAAATGTTTCTGTGGGTAATTTTTACTGAACACAGTAAACAAGGGGAAGACACCGAATAGCTTTGAACAGGGCATCATATGATCACAGATATGAATTAAGGGAGATGTCCATCACACAGACACATTGAAGATGTGTTGAAGAAGAGTTGCCAGAAGGACAAGACACATTGGGATGTTCCTATGACAGATGTTAGGTGGGGAGAATTGCACACATGGCTATGGAAAGCTGAGGAGTCAGAAACAAGTATAAGCAAGGGGTATTAGTCGCTTCTCTGATGCTATGATAAAATACCCTGAGCAAAGTAACTTAAGAAAGAAGGGGTTTATTTTGCTGGCAGTCCCCTATGAAACCCTATCATGGTAGGGAGGTAACAGGGCAGAAGCTTGAGGGAGTTGGTCCCTTGTGAAAAGTAATGAAGGCTTCTGCTCAGCTAAATTTCTCCTTTCTATACAGCATTGTATCTGCCCAAGGGATGTCACCCAGTTTGAGTATGGTTCTCTTCCATCCCTCTCAGGCATGCCCAGAGAGTAAATAATCCCTCACATATGTGCCTGGAGGCTTGTCTCCTAGCTAATGCTAGATCCTGTCAAGTAGACAATTAACACTAAACCTTCACACAGGCTCTTAAAGAGACTGACCAAGAGCAAAGGCCAACACATCAGCCTTGGTGAACAGGAAGTATCCTCTGGAACAGGACATTGCAGTAGAGAAAGATCACCACTAGGGGCAGAAGAGCATGCATCCCAGGCACTCAGCAGCATCTGCGGCCATGGAGAGCCAGACAACAGAGAGTGAGTGACCCGCGTGCAACACACCAAAGACCAATTGCTAAGGACACAAAAACACTCAGAAATTACTGCTACGTTAAAAAAGCGAGCTGCAAAACAACCCAGGTATTGTAATCCTGTTTGTTAGAAACATGTATGAGGACTGCAAACACCCCACACACCAGAATGTTTACAGTTGCCGTCTCTGAAAAAGAGAATTACAGGTGATTTTTATTTTCTTCTAGATGGCTTTTTCTATTTTCTACCATGAACAAGCATGACTTTTGTAATCAGAAACCCAGCAGAGTTTAAAATATATTTGTTAAGCTCACATAGCATGGCTGTCTTGCAGAATTGAAGAGAGATCTGTTTGCTAACTTCTTTTTTTCCAGTCCATTTATGATCTCTGAGATGCAGAGTAACTTAGATGTTACTGCAGAGGAAGGCTGGAGCGGGAGGGGGGGGGGGTTGTGAAGTTAAACCGCACAGTGTCCCATGTCACCAAGGAGAGTTCTCACTCCTCACCAGAGGGTCCTGTCCAACCCCATTCCCCAATAGGGAGAGAACTGGCTTCAGGTGACCCCTTCTGAGACATTCCATGTCTTTGCCCAGATAGACCCAGCAGGCTCTGAGCCCTGGGGTCCCCAGTCCTCAGCACATCTCCCTTCCTTCCTCCCAAAGAACACCACCAATGTTCTTCTTTTCCTCTTCCCTGAGGCTCAACTATAAAAGCTCCATCTAGTAATGAGCTCACCCCTCATCTCCCTGCTCCAAATGTTCTCTCTCTGATTGTTAACATACTATCCAGTCCCCAATCATAGTGGGAATGGGAGAGCGAATAAAATAAACAGACTTGGATGCCTTTGAAGTGGAAGGCATGGGGCAGGAGAGAAGGGGCTGTCAATCAGCCCCTGCAGGTTATATTATCCACACTCAGGCCTGCTGTGTTCACAGAAGCTTCTTAAATATTCCTTGTGACTACAGAGCTACCAGCTCCAGTCTTAAGCAGCTGTTTGCAGAGGGTTTCCAAAGCAGCGTAGGCCTGAGCCTTTTCAGCATGATGAATTCTACCTGTTCAGGGTGAGGAGAGCCATGTGGGAGCAAACAGGATGAAAGGGGGACTCTCTGCTTGAAGTTGTCCCAATGTGATGGGTTTCCCTGGTCACTTTTTTTATCCTGAAAAGGGCAGGCCTGGAAATTTCCCAACATCCTTGTGAATGACAAATAGTACTATAAGGTCCAGTGGCCTTACTCCTCACTCAGCCTCATTACATAGATAACAAGGGGGTGTTCTCTTAGACTAGCTGCTCTGCATCTCACCCACAGACTAATCCCGCCTTTTCTGGGGAAGATATGGAGAAGTTAAGCAAGGTGCCTGAGACACGCAACTGTTTGCTTTTATGACTATTTACTATTCAATACTTTGATACATATTTTTATCTCAGGCCCTGAGATCTGTCCAGGTACCACTCTAGGTGGTAGGAACAGAGTCCTGCCCTCAGATGCTTATGTGCAGTTAAGACAGAATGAGGCCTCAGGCAGAGGCCGTCCAATGCTGGTCTGGACTATCTCCTCCTCAGACACACATTTCCCCAGTGTGCTCTTATTTAGGAAGATTTCATTTTAAACTTAGCAAAAGCTTTCAAGCATGTCACTGAACTTTCTTTTAGCCACAAAAGAACAATTATTGTTAAGTCTAAGCACACAGCATGACAAAACACAACCCTAAATTTTCAGAGAAAATTGCCCTGTGTTCCTAAAACTAAACAAGCTACTTTTGGTTACATCAGAGAAATCTTAAAATACTAGTGGGAAGGCTTTGGACTTCTTGGAGAGTTGACACCTCTAAGATGCCAGTTCTTCACACAACATAGTGAAAACTTCTAACAAAAGGTCCTACGAGGGAAGAGGATTTAATATACGTCTCGAAATCCTGGTCCAGCCTAATGGTGTGTACTTGTCATCTCATTACTTGAGAGGTGGAGAAAGGACTTCAAGGCCAGCCTGGGCTACATCCAAGTCTGAGTCCAACCTAAACTAACTAAGACTTTGTCCCAAAAATAAAAAAAAAAAATTAAAAAGTGAAATCACTAGCCTATATGCAAGTTACCTAGTTTTCCACCTATAGACACCACTTTGGGTCCATAAACCTATCGAGGAACTTCCCAAGACAAATAATTATAGAACGAGAAAGTTGGTGCCAAAGGGACCATAGATGCCATTTAGAACAGCCCCACACTTCTATAGATAAGAAAACTGACGTCATTCTGTGGAATTACCATTCCCAGTTCCCAAGTGGCTGCCCAGTGTCGTATCCATCACCAAAATTCAGCCCATACTCAGTTGCTGGAAGTCAGGTCATAGGAGAAAGCATCGGGATGACAAGTGATGAAGGACAGGACCTGGGTCTTTGCTAAACTACACAGGGCTTACGTTAAGCAGGCCAGAGGAACACTGTGATTTGAGAACTGTGGTCTCCTGACACCCTCAAGATCAAAAGCCAACAGGAGGTGCACTTGCAAGGTTAACAGTAGCCTGGCAGCAAGGCCACCTCTGCCAACAGCAGCCCAGCCTTGGCTGGATATGGTGAGGATAACAAGCAGCTGAGAAACCCAAGGAATACAGGCAGAGGAGAGCTTGCACTCTCCGAGGAACGTGGAATACAGCTGGAGAGAGCAAGATCGGAAAACATAGCAAGAGTGAAAGGAAGCAGCTCACATGTTTTGATTTCAAGCTTTGTATTTTTCCAGTCCAAGTCAGCTCAGGGCCACCATTTGTCACAAATCTGGGGCTCCTCTCACCTCTCAGCATGGTGGCCTTAGCAAACAGGGGCTGACCTCGGCTAGCATCCTGTCTCTAGTGTGAAATAAAGAGCCTCTGGTGCCGCTGGATCACTCATGGGCCACATGTGGAGAGAGTCACCAGCCAGAGGGGATGTAGTGTCTGGCTGGGAGGGCAGGGGTCTCTGTGACCACAGGCTCCAGAAGCCCAGACAATTGACAAATCTATCCACAGTAGCAGCAGGAGAGGTAACCAGGCTCATTTAAATCTATGGCTATCATCAAAAATCCCATTGTAGCTAAAAGTCAACTTTCACTGTTTTTTTTTTTTTTTTTTTTAAGAGCTGCTAATAAGGAGGGGGAAAAAATGTGTGGTTTGAATTTCCTTTCCCTTTACACTTCCTTTCTGGTCAAAGTGCTAATGAGGATGAAAAGGCTTAAAGTCCATAGGGAGAAAAGAGATGGAAATGGCTTGCAGAGTATGAACTATATAGTCAACCTAAAAATACAAGACAGCTGATTCTAACAGCAGTAGGTGACAGTCAGGCACTGACAGTGAAGAGGAAGGGCTTCCTTCTACATGGCCGTGAAGATTACAAGGCAAATGACAGAAACGCAGGATGACAAAGAAGACCTGGATGGAGAACCTGGGGACACGGGCTGTGGTCCTGACTCAATGACATCTCAGGCTTTCCATTTCTTCAACTATAAAACTGTGAATTTCACATAGCAGTTTAAGATTCTAAAACCTAAGCTACACGTCTACCACAATCAATAACATTGCATTCTCTCTATACCATGGTGATCCAGTCACACCCATTTTCCCAGGTCACTGTGAAGATTAAATAAAAATGGGTAACAGAAGCTCAGGATGAGACAGCACAGCATTTAATATGCATTTGGCCGCTTACTTCTATTAACCAACCTGCCAGATAGAAGTTAACAGTATCCCCAGCTCACCAATAAGTGTATTGAGGCTAGGAGGAATTGGTGGATGTCTCTAAAGTCACACACAATAATCACTGGAACTGAGACTCCAAACAAATCGTTTTGAGTTCAAAGCCCATGCATATCATTAGCCTCCATACCACAGCCACTTTAACAATATATGGGTATGCTGCAACAAATAGGTTATCAATAAATAACGTAACACCTTCCTGTTAACCCAGTATGATGAAGTATTTTAATATGTCTATTGAATGAATGAATAAATGATTGAATACAGGAACAACACATCACAAGAGGCTGTTACACCATTACCTATCTGGTCCCATGGTGCAGCCAATCTAATTACTGAGAAGAGTCTAGCACAACTGCCTTTTCAAAGAATCAGAAGTGAAAGTGGAGGGAGATATGTCCCCAAAATGAAACTATGGAAGCATATGAATAAGGCAAAGCAACCCAATATTGTACTGAGTGTCTTAAGCACACTCAGGGATTAAGAGTCTAGCTTTAAATTTAATTTTAAAATGAATAAACAGACCAGCAAAGGAAATGCCCAACTTACTGACATTTCCTTGCTCACCTAATTTAATAAAGAAATAAACAAGTCTTGGAATCCTGATGCCACGCTCTCCCATGTTCTTACTCCTCCCCTGAAATCCTTTCGACTTTACACAATGTCCTCTAAAGAGTCTTCAGAGAGCAGCAATATGGACATTCCATGCTGAGCTGCTGAGAGGAACATGTGCCTTCAGAGCATGCAGAAGGAACACCTGAGGACTGTGGCTATAAACTCCACACCCCACTTCTTAGCAGCACAGGCTCCTTGGCTGGTGCACAGCGCAAGGGAGCACTATGAAGAAGAAATTGGGGTCTCTTGGAAGATAGCATATTTTGCAAACTTTTTTTTGCCTCTACCTTTCTCCCCCACTTTTTTTTTCTGGCAGAAACCATGGTGAGTGTCAGTGGGTGCTAAATGGTCCTGTCTCAGCTCTCAGAATTCCAAGAAAGGTGAGTTCTCACTACTTCATCAACAGAACCTGCAAATGGTTTGAAACAAAAATGAGAGAGAGAAAAAATAACATTAGAAGTAGATAAATCACTGGAACCTAAAGGAGGCTTCTGCAAACACAGGGCAAGGCGGAGCAAGCGAGCGTGTGCTGGCCTCCAGGGCTCCTGCAGAACTTGTGCCGCAGAATGTGTTGTTCCAAATTGCTAATCAATGCTAGATACCAACACCAGTAACTGCTAATAACAAAGAACCGCCTCACTTCCCCTGTAATTATGTCTGACACAGGTCTCCGTGAGGAGTGTCAAGACTCAGGTTAGCAGCTCAGTGTGATAATAACCCAAGATTACCAGAAATTCGCAATGTCAGAGAGAAAGAGGGCTTGGAGAAAGGAAATGACAATTAGAAATACTTGTCATGGTAATTGCATTGTGAGTAGCAGACATCCACTTGTCAGTGGCCAGTGTAAGTTTTCTTCAGCCTGACTTTAGAAAAACATCTTCCGGGCAGTTAGTGTAATAGAGGAATACATCACATTTCTAAAAATAACAGTGTGGAAAAAGTATTACTTCTCTCTAAATAATGGTGTGCTAGATGATATTAAAAAAAAAAAAACAACTCTTGAAATTCATAAGGCTGACAGCTTGACCAGCTTGTGAGGTTACCTTAAGCCACACAGCGACCACCTGACCTCACTCCAGTGCCTTCTATGAAGCCTAAAGTAGCTATCAACTTTATTCTTTCATCATTTGCTTTGCCCCAAATGGCCATATCCCGAGCTACAGAATGGAGTCCACTGAGCACGTAAAGTGAGAAGTCTCTCAGAGCATCTCCTATGATAGAATGGAGCCCACCAAGGGACTCTGATGCATGGGCCTCTCTTCTGTGCTTTTTGGAAAGTTGTGAGGAGACACAGGACACAGGACCTGTGTGGGCTCCTCAGCTCTAACACTGAGAGATGCGCCTTCCATTTATCTTGAAGTTCAAGCGAGCTTTCTGAAAAGCAATCCCAAACGTGGTCAGGCTTAAAACCCACCAGACTCCTGTTACCCTTGGGATGAACTATGGTCTCCTTGGAACTGATGTCCTTAGTCTCCAAGGTTCTTGGTGCTCCAGCTTCTCTCCAAGTCTGACAATTGAGCCCTGGTAGATTTAATGGCAGTTCTTCAGATCTGATATACCTCAATCCTTAAGCTTCCTTTTTATTTTATTTTATTTTGTTTTATATTTGCCCAGATTGTTCTCTCCAAGAACCTTATTTACCTAGTTAGCACTTACTATGTGTTCAAGACTGAACTTTAGAACCACCTCTACTCAGAATGGGTCCCTGGTCCCATCCCTCACTGACCCCTGATCTCTTTCTGTATAGTCGTATCGCATCTACAGCATTTCTATCCAAAAGATCTCATGTCACCTGCCTGTCCACTCCTCCAAAGACTGGTTAGTGGCATAGGGCCCAGGATGTATCTTTCACTCCATTTTCCCTAAACCAGTTATCAGAAGGAACTTGTCAGGCTCAAGGTTGAATAGAATCCACACACCGAGGAAGAAAAGAAGGAAGAATGTAAAATTAGATAATGAAGGGAATAGACTTGGTACATTAAAAAGTAATTAAACCTCTTTAATAGGCAATCATTTTGCCATCTTTAGCTATCAGAGACTAAATTGTGTAAGGTGGAATATCAATTATGGCTAGGTGTCTATACTTTTGCAATCTTTGAAGAACTGTTTTTAATTTAGGGATTTATGGAGGTTAAAAAGAGGATTCAGTGAGAACCAAAGACACTCTAGGGAGGCAGTGAATCCTGGTGACACTGTGTTGGGCCTCCTCCCTGGGTAGGAAGCCAGTCTGCTTGGGCCTTCCTCCGCACAGCCTCTGTGGTCCTGTCTTCAGGACTTGGCTGGGGCTGGAATGGTGCTGAGGTTTAAGAGCTGATTTCAGTCTCTGAGAAAGCACTGCTCTTTCGGCACCACAAAGACTCAGGCTGTGTTCCTGTCATCTCCCAGACTCAAGTCTCATGCCCAGCTCAATGTCTGGTTCCTCTGAGTAGCATAGGCCTAGCAAGTATTCCTCTGGACAAAGGTGGTTGTGGAGATGGCTGAGTGAGTCTTCTCCTGACCCCATTCAAACTTACTTGGACCACATTTGCATAGGGAAACATTATTTCCTGCATAACACTGATAAACAGCCCCAGAGCAAGGCAATTTGAGAGTTGACATCGGTATAATTATTTGATGCTGAGTGGTCTTGTCAGGACTATGTGGAACCTGTGACATTCACACCTCATACCTGCCAGATTCTTAGGTGCATGGGAGATGATTTGCAAGAAGATAAAGTGGCTAATTGGAAGCGTGGGTTGTGAAGCTAGCAGTTGAGTAGACATTAGGAAATATGGGGAATCCTAGAGGTAAGATTCTTGAGTTGAGCTGTGCCTATTTTAAATAGGCACAAATAGAAGAAAAGAAGCTATTTCACGGGTCCTTTGGGATATTCAAGGTTTAGCAATCCTACACCAGGACACACGGACATAGTGCAACCTAGCACACTGTATCAGCAATAGCCTCAGAAGGCAGTATCCTAGTCAGGAAATCAGGAGCGGTGTAACCTCCCTCGAGAGCCTGTAGGACATCATCAGGATGATGGGACTGGAGCCCACATTTGAAAGGACCATTCTTGGTCACTGGCTTGACAGCTTCTGGAAATACCCAAAAATATCCGGCGACGGGGTGGGGTAAGCAAGGCTTAAAAGAGATCAAAGTCTTGTAAATGTAGGTAGGGCTAAAGTCTGGTGTATACAAAGTAGCATTTTCAAGTCAGAAAACAATTAACATTATTATTAAAGCAACTTTAGTCCTATTCTTTGATAGGGTTTATCTGGTCAGAAGCACAAGCTGAAAAAAAAAAATGGGAACTCTGGGAAAGAGGAGGAAGAAAGATAACAGAACAGAGCGGCACACAGGTATGGGAGTGCAACAGCAGCAAACAAAGCAGCCAGTTGTTGCCAAGTAGGGACAATCCTCCGCCACTGAGAGGCTCAGGCCACCACCAGGCCAATGCTGCCACTCAGCCTGCAGGCCTGGCCTGTAGTATGGAATCACAAACTGTGCTTGCCCTGCTGCGGGACAGGCCAAGGCACTGCCCCTTGGCCAAACGCAGTGGACATGCCTAGGGTACTAGCTGGCCCTGACAGCAACTGCTCTTGCAGGACCTGTCCCCAGACCCGCTGCCCAACCACACGATCACCCTGACTCTGAGCAACAACAAGGTATCTGAAATAAAGAATGACTCATCTTCGGGATTAAGTCTCCTTGGAAGACTTCATCACCTATGCAACGGGAACCATGCTGATGTCCACGATCCATGCTGCTCCCAGAAACCATGTTGATGCCCATGATCCATCCATGCTGCCACTGGCTGCGCTGGGCAGGGAAGCTTCTTTTGTCGTGACATCAATGACTGCAGACTCATAACTGAGATTGAGAGACATTGATGGCATCTGTTCCTACCTCTCCTTCCCCCCCCCACCCCCCAAAAAGAAACAGTCCAGACCTGAAACTGTACTAGGATTTTTCTTTTGGGTCACCAGCCAGCTCCCAAATCATAACACAGAGACTTATTATTAGCTATAAATGCTCGGCCTTACCTTAAGCTTGTTTCTTGCTAGGTCTTATAACTTCACCTGTTTCTCTACATCTACATTTTGCCTTGGGGCTTTTCACCTTTCTTTCCTTCTGCTTCTTGTGTCTGGATGATGCTGCCTGGCTGCCTGGCTGCCTGACAGGCCCCAGACTTGTCCCTGCCTTTCTCCCTCCTTCTCTTCTTTCTCATTCTTTTTGAGCCTAGCTTTCTCCTTCTATTTACTCTCTCTGCCCTCCAGCCCTGCTTACCCCTCTCTCTGCCTAGCTACTGGCTGTTCAGCATTTTATTAGACCAATGCTGTGGATATCGCTCTGTACAAATAAAATGCTGTTTGGCCAGTGGTCAGGCAGGAAGTATAGGCGGGACAAGAGAGAAGAGGATTCTGGGAAGTAGAAGGCTGGGGAGAGACACCACCAGCCGCCACCATGAAAAGCAACATGTAAAGACACCGGTAAGCCACAAGCCATGTGGCAAAGTATAGATTAATAGAAATGGGTTAATTTAAGATAAAAAAAAAAGTAGATAACAAGTAGCCTGTCATGGCCATACAGTTTGTAAACAATGTAAGTTTCTGTGTGCTTTCTTGGTTGGGTCTGAGCGACTGTGGGACTGGCAGGTAAGAGAGATTTGTCCTAACTCTGGGCCAGGCAGGAAAATTCTAACTACAAATGGCACCCAACGTGGGGCAAGAGTTTCCACCTAAAACCTGAAAAAAAAAGATTCTAAAACGGAGCTAAAAACAGCTTCCTAGTTGTCTTTCTCAAGGTAGCGGCAGCCTGCCAGTTTGAGCTACTATGGTGGTTCCTGGCATGTGCGTCTGACCTGCAGTGTGACAGGAATGAGGAGTCTACAAATGGCACTTTACTCTGCTGTGTGGTAGATTTAGCCTTTGCCGGTTTAAAAAAAAAAAAAAAAAAAGGTTTCTGGGTTTGCACTGCTTTGATAGAACTGCTTCTGATAGTTGATGGTACACATGGCTCCAGACCCAGAGCTGGCAGTAAACTGTACCGCCGCCATGTTGGGAAGCTGAGGTGGGCGGAGCCAGCAGCCACAGTGGCGTTTCAGTCTTACAAAGATGGATATTACACAGAGAATCTGGTTTATATTGTCTTTGGGATTTTTAACTACAAAAAACGATTTGATCATAAAAGCTGTTGAGTTAAACAAATATGTAAATTTTAAAAACACCTTGACTTCAAAATTTGGATATAAGGATATGTTGCTTTGGAAAGGAGTCTCTGCTTTTGTTTCCACAGAAAGCCAGAGGCTGTAGATTTGTTCCAGATTAAGATACATCAGGTTTGATCAGCCAAGACCACCTGAAAGGTCTCCAATGACACCATGGCCCAGATGATCCGACATCCAAAATGGTTTCAAGGCAACTGGCTCAGAGGTTTACCCTAATGGACCACTCCATAATCCTAAAATTTTCTTTATGTCCCCATAAGATACAGCGCCCCCCTCCAGCAGGAAGTAGTAAGAGAAACTACGCCCACATTCCCAAAATTATCAAGCTGGCTTTGGAGATGGAATTGGCTCACTCCTTCTCTAAACCCAGACATATTACTGAAAAAAAAAGGTTAAGAGATTTTTGTGTCCCAAATCAAAAGAGCCCTCTGGTGTGGGACAGAAAAAAAAAAAAACAATATTTTTATTTAAACCAGGTTGATTATAAATGTGATCTCTTTCTAAAGAAGAAAAGAGGATATGATATAGATATAATAGGATGAAAGGGTAGATTAAGGAAGGAACTTACTTCTAAAGAGCAACAACTTGTTTAAAATGTTTTACATTGGTTTAGATTTTAGTCTATTGATACAAACTTAAAGTTAATTTTGTTATACTATGTGTATATTTCTAACCGTGTTTAAGGTATTATGTTTGTATAGCTCATTTTTAATTGAAATGGATAATTAAAAGTAGATTAATGATTAGTCATCTATGATAATCATACTCATAGCCATGTTAGTTAAGTCTTCTAGATATACATAGAGATATTTCAGATAGATAGGTAATCTTCAAATACTTCAAAGACCTACAAAATATGGCATTTAAAATATTTTTAAAATTTAGACTTTCTGGACAGTGAGACATGTCTGCTCCTGGCAGCACCGATTTACTTCAGAGAGGAGGATGGGCATTGAAGACACTTCATATAGAGTTTATCTTCACCTTGGCAAAAATAGCCATTTGGACAAGAAACTGTTCTTGCCTGGACTGCTCGATCAACTGGACATGCAGGACCCATAGAAAGGTGACCACTGAACTTTGCTTGACAAAATGGTCCTCAGGCTCCTGCTTCACAGAGGAAACTGACAGACATTCTACGGGACACTGAGAGAAGTGACTGAGAGACTCTAGCCCTGTGGGCTGAAGAAAAATGCTCCAACATTACAAAGGAACATTAGGTGACTGTTCAGGCTGCCAGCTGTCTCTGTCTACCCTGCAAGACTCCCGAAAGTTGCTTGCATCCTTCTCCCGGTTCTCAGGTAATATTATATCCTTCTGAGGACTTTGATGTGGTTAAAGACTAGATAGTTATAATTTCCTCAGTTATGATAAAAGATATATTAGATATAAAACCTTAGACTCATAAATATAAGATAGATAAGATATCTTCTTTAATATTGTAACTGTAATTCTTGCTTGATAATTGTTTTGTTATATGTAATTTTACTATGTAAAAGTTAAAACCTTCCTTAAAAAAAAAAAAGAAAAGGGGAAGTGCTGTGGATATTGCTCTGTGTAAATAAAGTTCTGTTTGGCCAGTGGCTAGGCAGGAAGTATAGGCGGGACAAGAGAGAAGAGGATTCTGGGAAGTAGAAGGCTGGGGAGAGACACCACCAGCCGCCGCCATGAAAAGCAACATGTAAAGACACCGGTAAGCCACAAGCCATGTGGCAAAGTATAGATTAATAGAAATGGGTTAATTTAAGATAAAAAAAAAAAAGTAGATA